>NC_063173.1:21620767-22909267 GCF_023159225.1 Perognathus longimembris pacificus | reverse complement strand
AATTTGATTTTATATATGCCTTAGAAAGGAAAAAACGGTATGAAGCCAGTAACATTTTAAACATCATCTGTGAGGCTAGGGATTACTGATGTGTCAGGGCAATAATTCCTCTGAAATAAAAGTAATCACTCAAAATTTGAAAAGTATTCATGTGTTTCTTAAGACATGTTTTTCAAAAAAAATTCTGTCAAGTTAATTTAAGCACTGATAACTTTGTATTGTGATTGCTTCTTCTAGTTTTAAGACTTCTGAGCAAATAGGTTACTTAAAATTTCTTGGACTACTTTGATTGAAAATCAAGAAAAGAAGTTAATAGCAGGAGGTTTAGGTATTTATGCAAATAGAAGTCTCATCAGCAGATGCTATATAGTCTGAACTTTCCATTGTAAAGAAAATCATCTCTAATTCTAATTTTGGTATTAGTAACATACATGTTTTTACTCTATAGCTTTTAACTTTGTTGGCATTGTCCTAGTCTCTGCTTAGCATTGGCTCATGGTGTAAGTAGATTCGAATTAGATAACTTCCATTCCATTGCACTTGGTTATTATTTATAAAAATTTAGAGTTTCTTTTGTTAAGGATTTTTATTTGGGTCAAAATATCTTTCTGTTAAGTTATTAGATATTTAGTAATCATTTCATACCTTTCAAATAGTGAGTGAATACTTTCACATATGTTAATTTCATCTTCACATTCTTCAAGATAGATGTTTTGTCCTCAGTTTTATAGATAGGGACTTGGAGGCTCAGAGTTAAGTAACTTCTCAAGTTTATAGATGTAGTAAATTAAAGGTCTGGGTTTAAATCACTGATCTAACCTATCCCACCATTCTACAGCTTTCCTACTTTCCTTCTGGAAGGAGATTCTGTTAACACTAGGATCAGTCTCCCAATTGTAGGCATCTGTAGCCTAATGTTTACTTTTGAAGGAATCTATATAGGCAATAAGTAAGCCATGATAATTATAGAAAAATTTCAAGGCACTCTTAGTCAATTTGGGGGAAATTGTGAAGGGCTGTTTATTTCAGAATGAGACAATGACTAAAAATATATAGGATTCTTCCATATAACAAATGCCATAACTTCAGAAAACGAGAAGTTCTGTAGCTTGATAGGTATATGGGTAGTGGTTATGAATCTTTTAGTATGAGAGACAGTGGCTAGTCATACTTATCTTTTATAATGATGACTAAAACAATTCTGTGCAATGATTCATGGAAACAATTGGATTCTTATGTTCTCCTGGAGCTGTTTATGATAATATGTTACCAGCAAATGCAGGTGAGAAATTTAAAGTGAATAGCTATAAGGAAGGGAGGGAGTGATGGGAGAGGGGAAGGGAAATACACTTCAGTTATTCGTGAAAGTAGACCATTTGGTATATATGAAAATGTAAAAATTTCCGTTGGTGGTAAGAACCTCTTTTTCAGCTTTTACAGGCAGTTACAATTTATAAAAATTCATAACCTTATAGATAAAGCTTTTCTATTTCTTTCCCCTAGAAGTCAGTGAACATGTGATAGGTTATAGTAAGGTTTTAAGAGTATATCTAAATTACTCCTACCTTTGCTGAAACCAACCTGGACCATACAGTGTGATGTGCATGTAAAGTTCCTTATCTTCTTTTCCCCCGAGGTAATCCTAACACGTTCTTTTTTTAGGAGATGTGGAAGTAGAAGGAACATCCTTTGAAATTGTGTCAGTTGTGGCTACTGTGTCTGAGGTAGCTTCTCTGGTCAGAGCTGAAAGCTAGACATCAGATCTCATACTTCTCTAGGTCATGAAATGAATGGGCCATGGCATTCTTATTTCAGTTCACTTTTGTTCACATAGGCTATAGTTAAATGTTGATTATCTAGGCTAACCAAGAAAGCAATTAGAAAAATACAGTTAATACTTAACAAACATTTGCTAGAAAATTTACTGAATGAAAAATACAGTGATTCTCAACAGCTTTCACTATTTCCTCATCTAACTTCACTGTCAAAGTGGCTAGAATAAGTAAAATAGATTGGTAAGAGATTACCTTCTCTACTTTGTTGTAGTCCTCTGCCTCTTCTCTTGTTTATTGTTTTTTTCACTCTCTCTCTTCTGTTTCTTTCTTCCTCTTTTCCCATCTATTTTTTATCCCTAGTTGTCACCTATAATACTTCCAAATCTAGAAATAGAGAGGAAGAATTATTTTTTCTTTCCTTCCTTCTTTCCTTTATTTAATTCTTCCAATGCTGGGAATTGAACTTAGCACCTTGGGGTTGCTAGGCAAGCATTATACTCAGCTACATCCATAGAACTGGAAGGAAAGTTTGTAGAGAACTAATCCTTTGATTGAGATCAGATTAGATGATTACATAACCAAATATATATGTACAATAATTACATAATATATAATTGCATAATATATAATTGTATAATTAATTATACAATATAAATAATTTATATTTTCATAGGTTGTAAGGCATAATCACCAATGTTGGATGACTGTTAATAAAAATGTATTTCTTAACAGCATTTCCTAAAGGAAATTATGAAAAGGATGGATTACAGTTATCTGGAATAAGTCCCAGTTGGTTTTAGTGATAAGAAGGTGAAAGATAGCAAGAGATGATGAGGTAAAGGCTTGGAGGTAACGAAGTATACTTAGAGTAGAAAGATAAAGTGTTTACAATAGATCATACGTTTAGAAAGACTGGTTGGATCTGGATGGAGGATCCTGAATTCCAGGATCAGAAATATGATCCTAATGTGTCTGTGGTTGTCACTGACTTATTTGCTTAGGAGAGTAAGTTTAAGGGAGTAGCAATAAGACTGATTTGAAGGAGCTGAGAGGAAATGAGAGCTATTTTAGTTTATCATAGGATTTTAGGTGTGGTGGTATAATAAAGCTGTGTATTAAGGTGATTATAAAATAAGAAGGGTGAACCTAAGAAACAGTTTTAATGTGGAGTGGATGGCATTTAATGAGAGGTTGGCAATAATGAACAATAATTTTTAAAAAGCCATGAAGATAAATTAGTGTCCTGAAAATTAAATTTCTGGGTCTGAATGAATGAGGGAATGTATTGAAAATAATGATGAACCCATTGTTACTTTTTTTGATTTGAATCTACAGGAGATGTTTTCGTATAAATACCTCATTGTCATTTGAGGACCACTGTATTGCAGGCAGATGAAAGAGCTCAGTGTTGGAAATTCGATAAAGTAATCATATTATGTAGATGTTAACTAATGAGTTACATGATAAAAACGAGAATAATGTTTAGGCAGACAGCAATAACATGTGAATGCTTTCTGTGGCCATCTATTTAATTTAATTAAAAAACAAGCTAGTATCCTAATTTCTGCATCTCTATTTGTCCATTCCTCTTTCTTTTCAGTATTATTGTTTGTCTATAATATGTGGTACAATTGTGCTGGTGCCAAGGACCCTGTGATGAACAAGGCAGGCATGATCTCTATCTTCATGGCTTATACTGAATAAACTTAAAAAAATCAGACTGGCCAGACACCAGGGGCTCATACTTGTAATTAGTTACTCAGGAGGCTAAGACCCAGAGGATCATGTTTTGAGGCCATCCTGAGCAGAAAAATGCATGAGACTCCATCTCTAACATATTCAGCACAAAGATACAGTATGGCTCAGGTGGTAGTGTGCCAGATGAGTAGGTAATCTGAGACCCTAAGTTCAAATCATGGTACCTTGGTACCAGCAAAAAAAAGTCAGACCAAGTGTTTACATATTTTTTTCAAAATACATCTCTTAGTGATGTGAAATTTGTGGGTCTTAAAGCACAGTAAAACTTTCAAGTAGAGATAAGACTTCCCTCTGTTCTTGTTACTCCTCCTCTTTATTCTTGTTCTTAGCCCCTCTACTCAATGTGTTCCTCTCTCTCTCTCCCTCTCTGTATGTATGTGTGTGTGTGTATATATATATATATATATATATATTCATTTATCTTTTTATAATAAAATGGAGGAATGGAGAAAGAAGAATGAAAAGCAAGACTGAATGTCTACTTAAGATTTACCTAGGTTGAAACATCATTTTATTACTGAGATAACAGGTGGCCAATGTCTGCATTTTTATTTAAAGATTCAAGCTCAGGGAATCTGATGCTGCGTTTTCCTATACTACTTTTACCTTGGTACCTTGGTACAGTACATTCTTGCCTCTGCCATACTAGTCCATTTGGTGGTTAGATGATGCTATTAAGGCGATGTAAAAATGTAACAGTGGACATTATTGATGGAAGAAAATAATCTTCTAATTGAGAAGTGTTTTGAGAATGGGACTTTTTGCCATAGAGGGAGGAATGACATTAATTAGAGTGTTTTAAACTTTGAGTTAAGTAGATGTAAAATAAAGTTACACTTCTAAAAATTCTTTAAACATGCAGTTTGTTTGGAACATCATGATGTTAAAGGGATTCAGTTTTATTTACACTTTAGGCATCTTTACACTATAGAGAACTATGTAAATTTGTAGTGATTTGACATATTAAACCAGTTTTTGACTACTGAGATCATTGGGGTAGATGGCCAATCTCATCACCAAAAGTGGACAAAAGTTCCATATGTTGAATGTCTCAAAAATATATTTGTGTATCCCATCTCTAGTTATTTTTCTAAACTTGGATAGGGATTTTAAAAAAGCCAATTTTGTGAGGTGAATTTCAACCTATATGAGAAAAGGCCAATTTATAAGGTGAAAATAAAGCATAAATTTTATTCTTGCAAGGAAAAATCAGAATAAAAACTGTAAATTTTTCTTAGCATACGTAAAATTGCACAAAGATGTTTCATTGTGAAATGTGAAATATTCCATATTCAGGGATACATGAATATAATATACCTTGATCAAATTTACCCCCTCCCCTGCTCTTTGATATTACCCTCTTTCATACTCTTATTTATTTATTTTACAACTTTTATAGGTTCATAATTCGATTTGCAAATGTAAATATAAAGTTCACTCTCTGCTTTTCCTGCTGTTTAAACAGTCCCCTTTACCTTTATGTCCTTTTTTTAGGTCTAAATTCGACATGAGAGAAAACATTTTGTGTGTATGCGCCAGTCCTAGGGCTTGAATTCAACAGCCTGGGCCTTGTCCCTTTGTTCTCAAGGCTACTTGCTCTACCACTTGAACCACAGCTTTGCCTTTGGCTTTTTGGTGGATAACTGGAGATTAGTGTCAAGGACTGTTCTGACTGGGCTGGAGTTAATTTCAACATGCCATGTGAAACTGTACCTTTTTTTTTTTCTCTTGTATTCCCTTCCTGTGGTTTTATTCCTCCTATTACTGTAACTGATCTTAGTACCCAGGATACTGTGTATATGTGTATTGGAACTAGGGAAGGGAAAGGGAATACCAAAGTCAAGAGACAAAGGATAAAAAGACAAACCATTGCAATAGCGATACTTAAAAACCAATTGGTGTAAAGTAACTGTATATCTCATGGGGGGGGGCGGGGACAGGGGAGTGGGGAGATGGGGGAAAAATGAGGGAGGAGGTAACAAGTTGGATAAGAAATGTACTTGCCTTACATATGATACTGTAACCCCTCTGTACTTCAATTTCACAATAAAGAGGAAAAAGAAACAAAACAAAACAAACCTTCCATCCTCAGATCTCAGCCTCCTGAATAGCTAGGGTTACAGACATGAGCCCTTAGCTAGAAAACATGATTTTTGTCTGTTTTATTTTGCTTAACATGAAGATCTCTCTCCCTATCCTTGTCATCATTTGTTGATTTTTCTGTTTAATTTTCTACTCTATATATTCTAGATATTAGCCTTTGTTTGATGAATTGCTAGAAGAGATTTTCTTCCATTTTGGGGTTATCACTTTATTCTGTTAGTTGGTTGCTTTGCTGAACAGTTTTTTTTTGTTTGTTTTTTTAAATTTGATGCAATCCCAGTTGTCAATTCTTGCTCTTATTTGCTGGGGATTTGAAATCTTATTCAGAAAACTGTTGCTTATATCTTTTTCAGTGCTGGCAACTATGTCGATATCTTCAACTGTTTTGTTAATGTTTTCCCATAGTAGTTTCAAAGTTTTCAGTCTATGTTAAGGTCTTTGAATCGATCATTTGTGAGATCTAGTATGTCTTCTTCATTTGGATATCCAGTTTTCTCAGAACCACTTGTTGAAGAGGCTAGCTTTTCTCCAGTATATGTTTTATGGAAACTCAGTGTTTATTTATGTGTCTTTTTCTGTTGCCTATGTGTTTGTTTCTGTGTCAGCCCTGTTCTGTTTTTGTTACTATGGCTCTATAGCATATTTTGAAGAAAGGCATTATAACTGCTCTACCACTGCTTTTTTTTAAATCTCAAGATTGCATTGGCTATTTTGGGGTCTTACATGAGTATATTTTAAATTGATACTTAAATTCTGAACAATTTTTATGAAGATTGCATTGACTCTATAGATTTATGCTAGTAGTATATTTATATTCATAATTTTAAGTATAGGAACATATCATCTACAAGTAGTGATAATTTGACTTCTACCTTTCCTACTTGTACCACTTTATTCCTTTCTTTGGTCTTATTTCTGTGACTAAGAAATAATAAGCATTACCTTAAATAAAAATAACTAGAGGAAACTTTTGTCTGGTTTATTATATATAAGTTTTGTTTGTTTTTGTGTGGGTACTGGGACTTGAACTCAGGTACCCATACTCTCACTTGGCTTTTTAGCTCACAGCTAGTGCTCTGCCACTTGAGCCATGACTCCATTTCTAGTTTGTTTGCTGATTTATTGGAGATGAGTCTTATAGTTTTGTCTGTCCTAACTAGCTTTAAACCTTGATTCTCAGCTCTCAGCCTTCGGAGTAGCTAAATTTATAGATTGAGCCACCAGTGCTCAAAGTCCTCCCTTCCGTCCTTCCTTCCTAACTTCCTTCCTTCCTTCCTTCCTTCCTTCCTTCCTTCCTTCCTTCCTTCCTTCCTTCCTTCCTTCCTTCCTTCCTTCCTTCCTCCCTCCTCCCTCCCTCCCTCCCTCCCTCCCTCCCTCCCTCCCTCCCTCCCTCCCTCCCTTCCTCCCTTCCTCCCTTCCTTCTTTGCCACTTCAGGACTCAGGTCCTGGGCACTGTCTCTGAGCTTATTTTGCTCAAAGCTAGCACTCTACCACTTGGGCCACAGCACTACTTTCAGCTTTTTCTATTTATGTGGTACTGAGGAATGGAACCCAGGGCTTCATGCATGCTAGGCAAGCACTCTACCACTAAGCCACATTCCCAGCCCTTTATTATGTTGAATTATGTTCTTTCTATTCCTGCTTTGTCCAGGAGTTTTTGTCATAAGAAGATTTTTAATTTTGCCAAAGGCTTTTTCTGTATCATTGGAAAGATCATGCGACTCCTTTCTCATTATTCTGTTTATGTTCTGTGTTTTATTAATTTATGTATGTTGAACCATCCTTGAATCCCTAGAATGAAATCAATTTGATCAAGCCAAGATGTATGATCTTCTTAATGTGTTGCTTAATTTGTCCTGCAAGTATTTTTTTTTTTTTTTTTGGCCAGTCCTGGGCCTTGGACTCAGGGCCTAAGCACTGTCCCTGGCTTCTTCCCGCTCAAGGCTAGCACTCTGCCACTTGAGCCACAGCGCCACTTCTGGCCGTTTTCTGTATATGTGGTGCTGGGGAATCGAACCTAGGGCCTCGTGTATCCGAGGCAGGCACTCTTGCCACTAGGCTATATCCCCAGCCCTGTCCTGCAAGTATTTTATTGAGAATTTTTGTGTGTATGTTAAACAAGACAAAAGGATTTAAGTTGATTCTACTTGTCCTTCTCAAGCTTTAGGAAGTTTCTAGGCTAGGAGGAAATGTGAGGAAGTGAGATTTTTATTATGGGCATGCTCCTGCATTGGTGTTATGGGTCTCCATTGCAGTGATATAATTCATATGAATTTATACTGTCTCTGAAAGTTGTAGTGCTCTTATTGATATTTGTATTCATTTTTCATGAATTAGTCTTTCTTGTTGTTTTTCATTTTTATTTGATATAAGACCAATAAATCTTGTTGTTAAATAACATAAGGATTGTATCACAGCACTCCGTATTAAAATGCAGCCCTTTTTTGGGGAAGCCAGATAGATGTGTTTACTCTGTAGAGAGATTTAGATTTGATTTTTTGTTTTCTTCATGGTAATTATGTTTGCACTTTGCTGATCACTAGTTGTGCATTATTACAATGGAAGGTGACAATTTGATTGTCTTCAATTGGAGAAACAAGTAATTTTATATTCACTGAGCTGTCAGGTAACACTAACTCACAGTACTAAGAGCTCCTGGCAATGTGGTTTGGCACCTATATTTAACTGCTTTGATGCTTGTGTAACCTCTGCTGAATCAGAAATACTTTGCCTGCTGGAAATGGTTTTCAGAGTTGTACAATGAGGTTTTCATTAAGTAGACAAACTGAAAATGAACTGCAAAGCCATGGTTTCCCTCTTCTCCTACCCCTTCTTACTTCCTCCTCTCCTACCTCTTCTCTTCCCATTTTAATCTCCCTCATTACCTCCTTCTCTTTCTCTTCTTGTCTTTCTATGAAAGTAGCCTATGAAATGTTTCCCTCACTTCATGAAAGTGGAGAATTTCTGGGTAGCTTTATATAAGCTAAAGAAAACTTCAGAGATTAGCTTCTTTACATAGTTTCGTTCAGCATTGCCATGTGAGAACTTTTATATTTTGAAGCAATGTCTATAATCTCAATTTCTAAAAATATTAATAAAAATGAAAATAGAGGAAAAATAGAAACAAATAGAGTGATAGCTTCTTGTGCTTTCTGAGGAATTGTTCTAGTTTATGACTGGTTTTAAGCTAACAAATACATGTTTGGTGTTCACTGTGAAAATTTTAATTCCAATTTGTTGCAAAGAGGAGATTCAAGAGAACAAATAATGTGAGTTTGTCTGTTTTTGGATAAGAGCAGCATGTACTACCAGTTATATTTCCTTATGCTTGAATTTTTCATGAATAGGTAAAAATGTTTTCTTGTTTTATAAAGAGCAAAGATAATGTATTAAATGCATTATATTATTATTTTGGACTCAAGCCACATGGATCTTTCAGTTGAATTGTAAAGCTACTGAGTTTGATTAAAATCCACTTAGTTTATATTTATAGCAGTCATTGTTTTTTTTATTAATCTTAAGTCACTGATTTTATTCATATAATCTAGCCATTGGCTTTCCAAAGTAGGAATTCCAATAAGCTACTCGTAGATATACTCTGAGAAAACTCAATATTATTTCTGTCAAGCAAAACATGTAAAGGTTAAATGAAGTCAAGTTGTTTTGATCTCAGGAAGAAACTGGATCCACAGGGACAAATGTAATAATTATAGGTTTTCCATAGGCAGTCAGTCAGCAGGCCAGGCCTCTTAGACTGGTTGCTTGTTTCTTCCAGCAGATACTAACCAATTAGACAGAGGTGGTTACACGGTGTAACATTATCAGGAGAAACAATTCATGAGTCAAAGCATTCCAAGACATATGAGCTCTAGTCCAAAGAACAGTCTTAAGCTATATAAAGTGACAGCAATATTGTCAGCTAAATATAAACTCTAGAAACACAAACTTTGATGACTTGAGAGGAATCTGTTCCAGGTAGTTCCTGTTTTGTAAGAACCTCAGAGGGCCTTTGAGATGATTTTGGTGCTTTGGTGTGAAAAATTAAAAGCCCCAGTAAAGTCAAAGCCCATTAATTTAAGTCCTTTCTTAGACATACTTCAAAGCCTTCATGTGTATTTCATTTGCCTCATTTCTATTGATTTGACAGATAACTGAAATTAGTGAGTTTACTTCTAATAGCTATTGTTTCTGGTTTACTATATAACTTCTGAAAGAACTTGTCAACATACTCTAGGAGGAAGATAACTTTTAAACGTTCCAAGGAGTTCTGAAAACAGTTATCTTCTTTCTCCCTAAATTTTCTAAATTGAGAAAGAAAAGTCTAGCAAAAGCCCAGTGATTTTTGGAGGTGGGATAGAGAAGAGGACAGAGTAACTCAGTATCAAATAACACCACGAACCACTAACCACCCTTAAGCGCCCAGAATGAAGCAGGGAAAGTTTTAAGAAGAATATCTTCATATTACTGTCTAGTATTAGGGTTCTCCTTGCAGTCTCTCCCGAAATCCCTTAATGTGGGAATTAGAGGTACAGGAAGAGAGTTTAAAAATCATTCTTTGCCCTAGGCTGGGTGGACTGGTATCCTTTGTGAGAGTTCCTGGGTATTGTGCATTTTGGCAGCTGAACATATCTGTTACTCATGCTCCTTAAAATGAGAGCCACTGTGTTATATTTTTGGAAAATTAGTTGTTTATTTCTCAGAATCAGATCAAGTGCAGCATTAAACTAAGAGTGAATTACTGAACTGAAATAAATTTACCTTGGTAGCCTGGGGCCAGGCTGCAAAAATAAATGTGAATGTTGGCCTGAACTTTTAATTTCTCTATAAGTAAACCCACGATTAAAATGTTGCTTTATGTTTAATATAAGACTCTTTTGAATAAATGTAACACACCTGAAAAGTTAATGCCATTTGATAGTAGTGATGAAGTAATGAAAATATTTTTTAAAAAATAGCTAAAAATATTGCTTCAGAAACCTCAGTTTCTCTTTTGGACAATCCCAAATGAAAGTATTGAGAGATAGAGTCTCTGTGAGTGAAACTAAAAATGTGAGTGACTATGATGTATTGGAAAGTTTGAAGTTGTTTAAAAATAGCCATAATGGTTCTGGTGGCTTGCACTTGTAATCCTAGCTACTCAGGAAGGCTGAGATTTGAGAATTGTGGCTCAAAGCCAGACTGGGCAGCAAAGACTGTGAGACTCATTGCTAATTAACCACCAGAGTTCTAACCTTGAGCATAAAAGCTTAGGGAGAGCACCCAGGCTCGCCGTTGAAGCTCAAGGATGGACACACAGATAACAAAGGCATATAAATAACTCATCTAAAGAACCAAAAAGGTTCTAAGTAACAGAGTTCTATGTAATAAGGTATTTAATGTACAGAACCTTGTTATCCCTAATATTTTATAAAGTCTTGCCCAATGATTTTTTAATTTATTGTTTAAAACCGAATATTGTCTAAATTAGTTTGTAATGATCTAAGCATTCAGATTTTATATTGGGGTTTGGAATAGAAATTAATTACCACTTTTGAGAGGAATTTGTACTTACTTCCTGGAGTAAATTATCAGTTTGTCAGGCCTTATCTCCAGTAATCTCATTCAAAAAAGTCCTAAACCCAAAGAAGTTCTTCCCAATGGCTTGGTATCCTGGGAGTCACTTATCTGTTGGGCAAAGACAATTCAAATTTGGGGAGTATATAAAAGAACTTTAGTTTTATGTGTCCCAAAGATGTTTAATTCTCTTTGGTGGTTTTACTTGGTAATAGCTATGCCCCAGAAAACCATCTTGTTTAACCAATGTGATAAGTTGACAATGTAGTTTTTCTCTCTGATTATAATGTACTCTGTGTAGTCAATACACTGGTACCATGTGAGTGTAATTTCCTCTTTTATTTTATCTCCAATGCACTGTATTATAAATAAACAGTTAAAAAAAACACCAAACAAATCTGTTGCATCTCCTTTTAAGATTGTACCACTGTAGACACTTGTTCTAGTAAAGTAGAATTGGGCGCATTTGATTGCATTTAAATTTTTCATGCTTCAGCAGTTTGGCTGGGAGCACAGTAAAGAAAAATCCCATGAGCGAGGATAGTTTAGAATAATAGAACTTGATTTTGTGTATTATAGCGGCAACATTTGCGCTGCTTTAGTTAGGGTTGTGTCAGCACTTCCATTATAAACCCCTGTTTTCAGGGGGTATAACTAGGAAGATTTTTTTAATACAAATTAAAAAAAACAATTCATTTGAATGATTTTAAGTTATAATAGTGCAAAAATAAAACAAAGTAAGTCATATAGAAATTGACCATTTTCATAAAGATTTTTATTTTCTTTTGCTTATTAGTGGTGTATGACACCAGCTAGGGTAGAGTGCTACTCTACTATATTAGGAGGAGATGAAGATTTTTGTAATGGAAAATCACTGATGTAAGGATTAAAAATGAACAATCCATGTTGTGCTTAAAAACATTAATTCTTAAAGTGCACTCGATTTATGAGTTTCTGAAGGAGAATAGCTATGGTGAACTGGTTATAATAAAGGCAACTGTTTTTTCACACTCTAATTCAGTTTATCTAATAAAATCTTTTAACAGATAGCTTAAGTAAAGAAAGGAAATGCATGAGAATAACACCAGTAAATTGAATAATTATATGACATAACTGTGTAAAACATCTAGTAAAATAAAATCTGATGGTAAATTTATGATTGAATTAATAAACTGTGTAAATTTTTTAAATATTTCATCTTAAAGAACCTCCCCACCTCGAACAAAAGAACAACAAAGCTAACAAAAAAAGAGCTTGAAAAGAACCTAAATAACAGTTTTACCTACAGGAATGCTCAAGGTTTTATTTATTAAAAGAATAAAAATCATTTTCCTCTTGAATAGCATATTTAAGAAATATGATGAAGTGAACAAGTGAAATCAAATAAGTTCCATATAGAAAAATATTCTTGCAACGAGACACATTCATTTCTTTGTAAAAGTGAGGAATTTCAAAGTTGAATGTGTTTTCTTTAGTTGCTAGCCATTGTTTTTCTACCTCCCTCATGGTCCACTTCTGTAATGATAGTGTGAACTGAAGATGAACGATCAGAGTACTGCTTTTTCTTGTCTGTTTTTGGAGGGGGGGGGCAGCCTATCCTGTATTTGGCAACCTTGACACACATTTGTATTTGTAGGTGCAAAATAAAAGACAAACTGTGTGATGCTATAAATAAGTAGCTTTCCTGAATGGTCACTGGAGGAATCACCAGAAGACTGTTGATGAAGTAGAGGTGAAGCCTTTCCTCACTAATTGTATTCAGCGTGTAATTTCTAAACTTCCCTCTGAATTTTGATTTTCAATTAACACTCCCCATTTGAAGATAATTTTCTATTTAATGTAATTGCAGGAAATAATTTATTGGCTGATTAAGACTGAGGACCCAGCCTTCCTTAAGAAAACACTCTAACAAACCAGCCTTTAAACCCAACTCATAGCTTTGGACAGATTTAGTCTATTTTTACAGCTGCACGGTTGTGTTTAATTAGGATTGTGCACTATTGTTCACTGGCACAGTTTATAGTTGAATTTATGTTTAAGAGACTGTTTTCATTTTGGGTTTTGTGTCATGATTAATTTACACTAAAGCAACAATCAGAGATACTGCTATTGGAAGGAACAATTCACTTTATAATAAGAGGATGTTTGTTGGGGGAGTTAAAGTCACTCTGAATTTTGGATCATGACTTTCAATTTTATTTAGCTGTTTTATAAAGCAGCAGTAAATTAATTCTTTTGTGTAAAAATATGAATGATTATGTAATTGGTAAGTATCCATTATCTGAACTATGAAAACACTGTTATTTGTAGCAAGGTCTTGTAAACTTAACAAAAGTTATAATTTGCCTGATTTTATTACAGTGTTGGTGAGGCTGATAAATTAAGCTCTGTGGTGATTTTTGTATACAAAGCATCATCATTGGGTGGTCATTTCTCATATATGTGTGCTTTTGTCCATCTAAGTATTAATGGAAAGTGCTCATAAATATGTTCGTATGATTTAAAAAATAAAGCACTCTTTAAACGTTTAGTTATTTGCTTCTCAAAGAAAATGTAGGCACTCTTCTGTAGTCTCTTTCCTCATCTTATTTTTTACTATCAAGTCTCATAGATGAAATTTCTATTATTTGTAGAATGATTATTATAAGTAGGTATCAGCATTTTACTATGTTTCAAAGCACTTCAAAAGCTTGTAATACTTTTATTTAGAACTATGCATAATTAGATAAGCTGATCTTATATTAATTTTTTTCACTGTAGGATACTAAATCTGAGCCCCCTCATTAATTGTGAGAAATTTAGCATTAGCTGTTAAATCCTATGTGAAACATGGGCTGCTACATAAAAACTACTGTTTAAATTGGAATTAACTTAATTATTTTTCTTTGCACTTGATATTTCCTTCACTGCAATATTCATGAAAGCATGTGACAGATTTGTAAATTTAACTGTTAATCTCAGATTTCTAGACCCTTTAATCAGTATTTATTTGTCTGTAGAAACAGTACTAGCAAGTTAATGATTTGCTAATTTGAAAAATGCTCATGTGGTTTTCTATGTTAACTGATTTGTGCATTAAAAATAGTATGAAATCAATTAATGTTAAAGAGCAATTAAGGTAGAGATTTTATTCCTTTTATTACACAGCAATTTTAGAGCTAGAGATTCAATAAATGAAAAACAACATAAAGTTT
The DNA here is from genome assembly GCF_023159225.1 of Perognathus longimembris pacificus. Lineage (NCBI taxonomy): Eukaryota > Metazoa > Chordata > Mammalia > Rodentia > Heteromyidae > Perognathus > Perognathus longimembris. The sequence goes on along the minus strand of NC_063173.1, from coordinate 22,894,884 downwards.
TAGGAAAACATGGCTTCTTCTGTTAAGTTATAAACTTTTAGAGCTTTTTATTACTTACCATTTTGTTAAGAAATTCATCTTGATAAAATGATATTTTAAAAGTTTCAAAATTCTGTTAAATAATCTTGATTTTCTGACTGCGTACAACAGCATAGAATGAAGACCGTGTCCTACAGAGTACAACAAATGTTTATTTGTAGATTATATATGTGCATGTTCAGTGTTTTGGAAGCTTTTAAAATATACTTCAGAATGACAGGCCTATTGTTCATAACGCAAGGTAGAAAGTGAGAAGTATCAGATTTGTTTAAGAGTTTCATTATGGATTATTTACTCTGATTATATTTTTGTACATATATTTATTTTGTTCCGATATAAACCATAGGAGAAAGTTGGATATTTTTGCTCTGAAATCATGCTACAAACTGGCTCATTAGATGGTTCATTCATTCATTGCTAACCATCAGCCTAATTACTTTCAAGAAGCTTATAATCCAGTTGTGAAAACTAGGAGGAAAGATGTACTTATACATATATTGTACATTAGGAAGATTTATTTTATAAGTGTCATTTTTGATTTGGATAAGAGCAAAAATATGACTATTACTAGGAGGTAATTGGCTAAGTTAAAAAAAGCAAAGAGGGAAAGTAGAATAGATAAGCCGAGAGTTTAAAGTTTAGAATATCTCTAAAGTCTGAAAATTTTCTTTATTTTCCCCTCTGAAGTAGTTAAATACAAGGCAAGGCCTATCTTTTGTTGTTGATTCCCCTTTTAAATCCTGGGGGTTTTCTTCCTTCTGCAGAAGAATGTCTTCCAAGCAAGCCACCTCTCCATTTGCCTGTGCAGCTGATGGAGAGGAAACGATGACCCAGGATTTGACCTCAAGGGAAAAAGAAGAAGGCAGTGATCAACATGTGGCCTCCCATCTGCCTCTGCACCCCATAATGCACAACAAACCTCACTCTGAGGAGCTCCCAACTCTTGTCAATACCGTTCAACAAGATGCTGACTGGGACAGTGTTCTGTCATCTCAGCAAAGAATGGTGAGCTTTTGAAATATGCTTATGGCTACTAAGTCTGTTAGTATGTTCTAGTCATAAATAGACATTTTAGAGGAAGTTCAAAATTAATGGTATTGGAGTTATTTGTATTCGGGTAATAAAATAATCATGAGGAATATAATTACTATAAAACTTGGAAGCTAGGCACTGGTGGCTCCCACCTGTAATCAGGAGGGTTAGATCTGAGGATCAGGGTTCTAAGCCAGCCAGGCAATAACGTCTGTGAGACTCCTTATTTCCAGTTAACCAGCAGAAAAGGCCATGAAATCTTTGCTCTAATTAACCATCAAAAAGCTGAAAGTGGAGATATGGCTCAAGTGGTAGAGAGCTAACCCTGAGCAAAAGAAGTTCAGGGATAAGGCCCAGATCCTGAGTTCAAGCCCCATGACTGGGACAAAAGAACAAAACTTGGAAACTGGTTTATGATTTCAATTATGTCCACTGCTAGGTCTACTTAACCAAAAATACTTTATGTATGTATGTATGTATGTATGTATGTATGTTATGTATTGTATCTATCTATCTATCTATCTATCTATCTATCTATCTATCTATCTATCTATCTATCTATCTATCTATATCTATGTATTTATTTAGTTTTGTATGGGAAAGAGTTGGTTTCTTAGTCTCTGAACCCTTAAATAGAATTAAATGAACTTGATAATATCACAAAATAGACATGATGAAACAAACTGTGATTCTATATACATATTGAAAAATTGACTCAAGAAAATGTATCTATGGATGAGATAACTATAACTATTGCTTCATTTCAATAAGGAAATACTAGTATTTATAATTTTTGATACATAATAAAACTTTTCTCATGTGCCTATATGGTAATTTTAAAAAGGACATCAAAGCTCCTGAGTATCACACAGTCAGACTGCAGGATTTTTCTCTAAAAGCAGAAATAACATATCAAATAAATGCACTGTGTTAGCTAGTTCTCTTGTGTTAAATTTCATCTTTTAATCATCAAAACAGAAAGCATTTTCTAGTTCCAAGCAAAATATTTTTATTTTTAGCAGAAGAAACTAAAGAACTTAACATATTTTAATTTTAAATTTTGCATCAATATTGGGGCTTTAACACATATTAGTCAAACCTGCTGCTCTACCACTTGACCCTCAGCTCCACTTCCAGCTTTCACTGGTTAATTGGAGATGAGAGTCTCATAGGCTTTTTTTTTTTTTTTTTATTCTAGGTGGCTTCAAATCACCATTCTCAGATCTTTGCTACAAGCAAAATTTTGGGTCTTGGAAAATGCTAAGTTTCTTTTGTCTCAAGCTTTTATGATTTTTTATGATTTAACATTTTGTCAGAAAATATATATTAAAAACATATAGGCCAGGCATTGGTGGCTCACACCTGTAATTCTAGCTACTCGGGAGGCTGAGTTCTGAGGATTGTAATTCAAAGCCACCCTTGGCAGGAAAGCCCTAAGATTCTTACCTCTAATTAACTTCCTGAAAACTGGAAGTGGAGCTGTCTCTCAAAGTGGTAGAGCACTAGATTTGTGCTGAAGAGCTCAGGGACACTGCCAATGCCTTGAGTTCAAGCTCCACAACTGACCAAAAAAAATGTATATGAGCTAGACACTGGTGGCTCATGCCTATAATACCAGCTATCCAGGAAGAGGAGATTTGAGGGCCATGATTCAAAGCTAGCCCAATCAGGAAAGTCTATAAGACTATTATCTCAAACCAACCAGCAAAATGCCAGAAGTGGAGTCATAGCTCAAGTGGCAGAGAACTAGCCTTGAGCAAAAATGCTCAGGGACAATGTCCAGGTTCTGAGTTCAAGCACTAGGAGCAGCACACACAGAGAAGTATATTAAATTAAAATTCATTGTATTAGATATGATCTATAGTAGTATAAATAGTTTAAAGTTATAAATGTTTTATATTAGTGTGCAAAAATGATACTACTAGAAATGTTTCACACTTTCTTTTCTTTTTTTTTTTTGATCCAGTCCTGGGGCTTAATCTCATAGATTAAGTTGTTGTCTCTGAGCTTTTATGCTCAAGACGAACACTCTACCACTTGAGCCATTGCTCCACTTCCAGCTTCTTGCTCATTAATTAGAGATAAGAGTCTCATGGACTTCTTTGACTGGAGCTTTCTTTGAACTGTGATCCTCAGATCTCAGCCTCCCAAATAGCTAGGATTATCATCACAAGCCACTGGTGCCCAGTTTTTCATTCTCTTCTGATACCAAACTTTTGCTTCCCCTGGAGCCTTTGTGTATTATAAATGTCAGGAAGCTAAAATTTTGTCTTAACTCCCATTCTGTAGTATTTATCAGCTGTGAACTTACATGGTATAATAAAAGGATTTAATAAATGGGAAATAGCAGCTGCATTTGGACCTTCCTCTTGTATCCCCTTTTCACTAGATAGATTCAATGATGTATAACAATTGTAAATCAGACCTGTAATGACATACAGCAAGTATGTCACTATCCATTTTTTCTTTATTGGAAAAATATAGAATGATTGTAGGTTGCCAGACCAACTTAAAAAACCTACATGTTGTACGCATGATGAGTGTGTGTGTGTGTGTGTGTGTGTGTGTGTGTGTTTGAGTGGGAAGACTGATTGATAAATGTATAACTCATCAAATAGGAAGTTGGGTGGCTCATGCCTGTAATCCTACCTACTCAGGAGGCTGAGATCTGAATTTCGTAGTTCAAAGCTGAGGCAGGAAGGTTCAGGAGATTCTTATTTCCAATTAAATCCCCAAAAGTCAGAGTGGAACTGTGATTCAAGTGGCAGATCAGTAATCCTGAGAAAAAAAGCTCTATGACAGTGTCCAGACCCTGAGTTCTAGTCACAGGAGTCACACCAAAAAAAACACCCTAAAAACCAACCAACCAAACTATAAATAAATAGGAAGTATAAAAAGTGGTTATGAAATGACTTGGAACTTGCAGTTCCTACCAGGGATCACATTTTAATCCATACAATGATTTTGGAGAAATATAATTTAAAAATTCTAAAAACAACAAAGAATTTGCCAGTACCTATTCATTTTTCATTGTTATTTAGTTTCTGTGATGGGCATCATTATTGGAACAGTTACAAACAGATCCAAAAGTTTCCTATTACTTGATCTCAGAAAGGGTTTTACTTTGAAATATCACAACCACAGAGGATATTTTCTATAAGTATAGGTAAAGAAAATGCAAAGAAGTTCAGCTAATCCTCATTTCCAGTTATGACATTGGTACATTACAATTCTGATTATTGTAAGGTGGAACCCAAACAAAGTCAGACAACATAGTTTTAAACAACCACATAATAAAGAACTTGTCACAGGAGAATAGAAATTTAAGAAATATAAGTCAAAGGACCAATGTTCTACAAACATTTGTAGACCCTGATTCTAAGTATACTTAGGTATAATATGGACAACAGAATGTTTAATTTTAAATTTAGTGTGTTTTATTAATTGCTGACCTATATGTGGTGGTTAAAAGTTCCCATACATAAGATTTTATTCATCTTCTCCATGTATAAGCAATCTTGTTTTCATCATGGCACCAGTGGATCAATAACTTTTTTGCAGAACATTGACATTGTCCTCTGAAATATGGTTTTGCTCTCATTAGGACTGGTTTATAAGGTTGAAATAAATTTACATAATATTCCCATGAATTACTGTGCAAAACATTATTCTTTTTAATGTTATCACTTTGGGGGAACATTTCTATAGTAATGTTTAGTGACCAGTATATAATTTTCTGTTAGTTTCAAGTGTAAGAAGAACAAGTAAGCCTCTGGATTGTTGGCAAAAATGTAAAAATTCTATAGCTGTTTTGATCAAAATGATCTATGGCATCTTGTATATCTTTTTTCCCCTCTAGGGCATAATTTAAAGAGGTATTGTTACCATAACTAGCTACTTAAGTATAAAATCCCTACAAAAATCTAACAAAAAGAACTTGTGAATGACAGATAAAATTCTTGTTCTTTGATAATAAAAATTTGAAAAAAAATTCTTGTTCTTCTGGAATTTAGACAATAAGAGACTTAGACAATTTTTGACAGTGATAAATGCTATGAAAAAATTAGATAATATGGCACTGTATCACTTAAGTCAAACCCAAATCCCTTCTGCTTTGATTATTGTTTCCATAGCCAGGCCAATCTCAGATCAATACATGCTTGAGCTGCCCTTTTTCCCAGTCTTTGGATTGGTATATTTGAATAACAGAAAATAACAGAGTGGCTGTAGTGGAAGAAAATAAGATGGAATCAAGGAGGCAGGCAGAAGATAGATATTATGTGGTCTTAGTGATGCGTTTGACTATGATTTCAAGTTCTACAGGAAGCCAATGAAAGATTTTAAATAAGGGTATAACATGGTGATACTTAAGTATTAAAAGATCTCATTACCTGTTGTGTACAGAATGGGTTGTGGGAAATAATAACAGAAGCAGAGAACCTGCCAGGAAACCATTGCCACTGCACTGTGCGCATAAGAGTGTGGTGAGAAGTGGGGAGGTTATTCACTGAAGAGTTTACAGAGTTGTGAAAGAAGACAAAATTTGCAGAGTAGAGAGAACAGTTCAAGTAATATACCTGTAGGCAGGAAGTTAATCAAGAATGTTCAAGAAATGAGGTTTATAAGATCAAGAAGAAGGGGCAACAGAGGAATAGAGAGACCTGGCTGAATTGTAGCCCTAGGCAAGAGGCAGAAATGTTTACCTGAGAAACAATGGTTGGCAGGTGGCTTCTGGAGTAGGTTATGGGGATGTGTGTGTCATGAAATGTAAAGTGTGACAGCAGATTGTAAGTGGGACCTAAGGTATAAATGCATGTGTGTACTTATATATAAGCATATTTATCTTGGACAAAATGATGTTTTGTATATAGCTGGCTTTTTACTGCTAGTATAGTTGAGTAGGAAAAAAAAATCATAGTAGACTCAGCCCAGACTATTGAAACTCTTTATTTTATTAAAAATATTTTATCATCTTTGAGTAGTTGTACAAACGTGTTGCTATTTAACAAAGCAGTTTATGAGTACAGTGCATCTTGATCAATATCAACCCCTTGAACGCTATTTAATCCACTTACTTAAATTCTCCTGGATGAATTTCATCTTCTAGACAAGTTTTAAAATAATTTTCCACTATAAGATATCAATAAAGCCTTTTGTTGTGGTTGAAAGTAAATAAAAATAGGTACACTGGGATATTTAATAAATAACCATTTGAACAATGCTTGCTTGCTTGCAAACAATGTCTACTCTTTGCCTGTCTTGCTTCCAGACCAATGAAGTTGCTAATCAGCTTTGGAGTGTTTTATGCAGTTCACTCGGAGTCATAAAATTTCTGGTCTGGACTTTGTATCATTTCTGGGAATGGAGCTGTTATCATTGTGTGATAACACAGTCGAGGAATTTTTAGTGAGGATTTACTCTACAGTCTGCTTTTTATTGTGACACATTTTTGAAAGATGTCTCACTTTGTTACTTTTTGAAAGATTTAAAAACTTAAATTGTTTCCAGTTATTTTTTGTGTGCAAGATTTAATCATTAAAAATTTAATGATTTCAGATTCTAGGCACTACTCACATGAAATTAATTTCTTTTTATTGGGACTACAGTTATTGGGACTAGTTCACCTGGCAGGTTCAACCAATTTATAGTGTTAATGGTTAAATAAAATTTATATACATCTTTTGTGGTACTGAGTGATCTATGAAGCACTTGGGGAAAAATCATAAACCAGCAAGATTTAGAAATTTCTTCTTTAGAAATTTAGTTATTTAGTGCATTCAATTTTGGTCCAGTTGAAACATTGTGTCTGTTACCAAGTGTCTATGAGCCACTAAACAGCATTCTCTAAGAAATCTGATGGAGGATTTCCCATTTTTCAATAAGTTCAAAGTACATTAGCTTTTTTTTCAACCATCTACAAAATGTCATGAGAGAAATTTATTTACAATTTGAATTATATTTTATCCTATGGAATTTAGCAAAATTTTCTATGGATAATAAAATAGAAAATTAGCATTGTCTAGTGTTTTACTTGTTGATAATGGTTACAATTTTCACATTAAAAAGGATAGAAAAGCATTTTCCCAAGTCTGGATTGTTTATATTAAAAGCAAAGAGATTACTTGTATATTTCTTGGAAATATATTGATGTTGATCATATGAACTTCTTTGTCCTTAATGATATGATACACCTTTATACGGAGACTTTTTGGAAGAGTTTTCCTTCTTATCCAGAATATTATCAAAATATGTATTAAAAGTAGGAACATTTACATGTTCTGGAATAGTTTCCTTTTTTCCCTCTTGGGCATGAGAGAATCAGGTATGCATGCTGATTAACACACTCCATCATTAACATGATTATGTGGGCTGCAGATTGAGCACCTGCCAAAATATAAAAATTGACTTCTTTGCTACATCTGTGAAGACTTGAATTTCTTTTGTATTTTGGTGGTTCAAGTAAAATCCGACCCTAGTATCTTTTTCTTTTTCTCCTAGTTCAATAAAATTACCTCTAGAGAATGTCTTCAAGGAGATGGAAGATGCTATGTTTATTTTTATTTTAATCTTTTGGGCTGCATGAGATCCAGTGCCTTAACATAAATCTACTAATGAACTCCACCATTGACATTCTCTGACAATTTATAGCATTCCTACATGTGCATAAAATCATCTTCTCTTGGATTCAGCCAACATTTCTTTCATTTTCTTTAGTGTTATGTGATACTCTTAAGCTTAAATACTGTGTTTCTCTCTCTTGCTCTTCCTTTCTCTTTCTCTCTCTCTCTCCCTTCCTTCCTTCCTTCCTTCCTTCCTTCCTTCCTTCCTTCCTTCCTTCCTTAATTCCTTCCTTTTCTTCCTTTCCTCCCTCCTTCCCTCCCTCCTTCTCCTCCCCCTCTCTCCCTTTCTCCTTTGCTTTCTCTCTTTCTTCTTTCTTTCTGCCTTCTTTCCCTCCCTCCCTCCCTCCCTCCCTCCCTCCCTCCCTCCCTCCCTTCCTTCCTTCCTTCCTTCCTTCCTTCCTTCCTTCCTTCCTTCCTTCCTTCCTTCCTTCCTTCCTTCTTCCCTCCCCTCTTCTCTCCTCCCCTCCCCTCCCCTCGCCTCCCCTCTCCTCCCTCCCTCCCCTCCCTCCCCTCCCTCCCTCCCTCCCTCCCCTCCCTCCCTCCCTCCCTCCCTCCCTCCCTCCCTCCCTCCCTCCCTCCCTCCCTCCCTCCCTCCCTCTTCCTTCCTTCCTTCCTTCCTTCCTTCCTTCCTTCCTTCCTTCCTTCCTTCCTTCCTTCCTTCCTTCCTTCCTTCCTCTTCTCTTTTTTTTTTTTTCTTTTTCAGAGCTGAGGACAACCTTCAGGGCCTTGCACCTGTTAGGCAAGTGCTCTTCCATTAATCTAAATCCCAACCTCTTTCATTTCTGTTTCTTTTACCTGTAGGCTGCTAGAGTGCATCATATATTCTTATGGTTTGACTTTTAGAGTCTACTATTCAATGGATAGTTTGCAGTCTATAGCATTTATAGATACGAGAAGTTGCTTTATGATAACTATTTAAATTAAAACTGACAATTAATAGAAAATCTAATGCAATCAACTGTTCTCAGGTTTTATTTTTCTTGATGGATTAACATGTTATTTGGATGTAGAAGACTTTAGATTTTTTTAGTAAGACTTTCGTCAAAGTTACTCAACAGAAGCTGGTTTTTGCACAAATATTTTCAGATTAAACCAGAATTCCACAGCATATTTTTAAATTTTTTTCTATTTATTGTCAAAGTGATGTACAGAGAGGTTACAGTTTCATATGTTAGGACTTGGGTACATTTCTTGTACTGTTTGTTACCTCCTCCCTTATTCCCTCCTCCCCCCTCCCCTTCTCCCCCCGTGAGTTGTTCAGTTGGTTTACACCAAATGGTTTTGCAAGTATTGCTTTTGGAGTTCTTTGTCTTTTTATCCTTTGTCTCTTGATTTGGTATTCCCATTCACTTCCCTAGTTCTAATACCAGTATATACAGTTTCCAATGTACTCAGATAAGACACAGTGATAGTGTGGGTAGAACCACAGGAAGGGGATACAAGAGGATCATCAACAATGGAAGCTACAGTTTCACATTGCATGTTGAAAGTAATTACAATAGTGATATAACACTCGTTTCCATAACATGGAGTTCATTTCACTTAGCATTATCTTATGCATTAATAAGGGCATAGCTATTAGGCTCTTCTGATCCTCTGCTGTGACTAGCCTAAACCAGTGCTAATTATTCCCTATGAGGGAGACCATAGAGTCCATGTTTCTTTGGGTCTGGCTCACTTCACTTAGTATAATTTTTTCCAAGTCCTTCCATTTCCTTATGAATGGGCAATGTCATTCTTTCTGATAGAGGCATAAAATTCCATTGTGTATATGTACCACATTTTCCTGATCCATTCGTCTACTGAGGGGCATCTGGGTTGGTTCCATATTTTAGCTATGACAAATTTCTACAGCATATTTTCTGGTTTTGATTTACATATACTTTCTTGTACAGAATCCCTCATGCAGTTCCTTATGGGTTGGCTTTGGGTACATCTCTATAATGAAACAGAGTGACTGGAATAATGAAACTTGCACAGTTTTATAATGCTTCTAAAGCAACATGTTTTAGAAAGTAAACTGTATATCACATAGCATGTAGTCATTTACATGACTACATGCTAATTAGAACTTTGCTTGATTAGAATAAGGTATGAGTCTCAAGATACTTCTAGATCGGCAGGAATAAGGTGATGAGGACTGTGATAGGCAGCATACTTCTCTGGGAGTAGGAAACCAGGATTGTGTCTGCACTTCTTGATTTCTACCTTCTTTAACGTGAATGGATTACTATCCATAAAGGCAACTTCATCATAATGAATCCTGCTTGCCCCATTCACTCAGAGATTGGAGAATGGGCTGCCTCTGTTTATCTAGTCAAATCACCTGTTGCAAGCTTACTTTGTTTTTTCTATAAACATATGCAGTCTTTTCTGAACAAATATTTAGTGACTGTGCCTCAATGCCTTAATTTCCTTACTACACAAATGTCTCAATATTTGTCCTCTGTAGTAAAATGTTTTCCTTGTTTTTCAACGCTTTCCACGATAAGTGATTTTTCTTTAGTGCTGTTCCTGGGACTTGAACTCAAGGCCTGGGTACTGCCCCTGGCCCTTTATTCCCAAGTGCTCTACCATGTGAGCCACAGCTCCAGACTTTCCTGCCCAGACTAGTTTTGACCTGTGATCCTCAGATCTCAGCTTCCTGAGTGGCTAGGGTTACAGGTGTGAGCCAACAGAACCCAATTCATGAAATGTTCTTCTTTTGAAGAATATTAAGCTATTATTTCTTTTGATAAAATACCTTTCAATAAAATGGCATTTGTCTTTTAGGTATTATTTTGGGGCTATTACATCCCCATAATCCCTAGGCATTATTATTTTTTTCTAGGTGATGCAAATCAAGTTCATTAATATGTCTTTGTGAATCCAAAGTATAAATTATAAACCTTTGCTAATAAAATTTTACAATCAGGTTGAAATTATAAATTAATATTTATGAATTTCATTTGCCTTCCTTATATTTCATTAATACTCTGGAAATTGGAAAATCTTATTAAATAAATGATATGTTATTTTGTAAACTTTTGCTCTAAATATAATTTAACTGTAATTTGTTTTAGTTGCCAGTATGTTGATAGTATTGTGAATAAAGTGTTCTCAAATTTGTCAAACTTCTGAGAAGAATTGTAGGAGATAATCACAATAGATTATAGCTATGTACTAGAAGAGAATAATTTATGAAGAATTAGGATACAGTAGGTGAGGATTGTTTTTGTATAAGCATTAAACTAGCCAAGATTAAACAAATGTAAATCATGAACAAATGTTACATATTTTTGCTTTTGAATTTATATTTAACATTCAGTCTTTAGTTGTAGTAATTTATTTTCACTTCATCTGCTCCAACTAAAGATATTTCATTGTCTTCTTGTTAATGTATTTTGTTTATCATTTGACATTTATTTTACTTTCTGTATTTCATAGGTTAGAGTTCAGCCCTTTTTGCTATTGTCTTTGATGACAAAACAGAGTGAAGAATGAATCTCAGTATTTTTTTTTTTTGATATTTGGAAGCTAAATGAGAAAAATAAAAAATTGTTCCTTTTTTTCCTTTCTTTGTCTTTCTAGAGAGAAAGCTTGGGCTCTATAATTTTAACTAAGCCCAGCAGTCCAAGGTTTATGGCCTATAGTTAGGCACATGCAATGTTTGCAGACATTGGGGAAACTTGATGGCAGGATTTGACTTCTTCCAAGCTGCTTTGTGTTAAAGTGATGCCATTTTATGATTAGTTTCACTTGTCTTGGAATTGCAAATACAAGATAAAGCTGTAGGTGAGTGGATGGATAGAGAATTCTTTCATAAGCAACATAGCCTCTGGGGAATCAGTTTAGTTCTTGTTCTAATTATAAAACTTGTTCTAGGGCTGGGAATATGGCCTAGTGGTAAAGTGCTCGCCTCGTATACATGAAGCCCTGGGTTCGATTCCTCAGCACCACATATATAGAAAAAAGCCAGAAATGGAGCTGTGGCTCAAGAGGTAGAGTACTAGCCTTGAGCAAAAAGAAGCCAGGGACAGTGCTCAGGCCCTGAGTCCATGCCCCAGGACTGGCAACAAAAACAAAACAAATAAACAAAACTTGTTCTAATTATAAAAACTTAAAATAGGGGCTAGGTGTGGTAGTGAATGCCGCAAATCCAGCTACCTGAATTAGAGCTTGAGACCTTATATGAAAAATGACAGTGTTGGGGTTTTGGCTCAAGTAATAGAGTACCTGCTTCACAAGTTGGAGGCCTGAGTTCCAACTTGAATACAAAAAAAAATTTAAATCAGAGAGCTACAGATGTTATTTGTATTTTGCCAGATTACTGAAGAGTAGAGATAAGTGAACTTACAGAATAGCTCTAAGGTTTTTTCAGCATGTACAGTATCTCTCTTTTTTTTTTTAAAAAAAGATTTATTTATTGTCAAAGTGATGTACTGAGGGGTTACAGTTTCATACATAGGCAGTGGTGTACATTTCTTATCAAACTTGTTACCTCTTCCCTCGTTTTTCTCCCACCTTCCCTCCTCCCCAGTTCCCTCCCCTGCCCCTGAGTTATACAGTTGGTTTACAACATATAGTTTTGTAAGTATTTCTGTTGCATTAGTTCGCCTTTTACCCTTTGTCTCTCCATTTTGATGTGCCCCTTTCCTTCCCTACTTTCGATAAGCATATGTATACAATACCCACGGTACTTTTCCTTTGGCTAGCTTTGCTTTGAAAGGACTTCTTTATTAATAGAGTAACATCTCTAGTAGAGACAAAATGGATTTGATAATAACCCTCCCATTGTTTTGATGATACTTGGGGCTTGAACCCAGAGCCTGTGCTTATAGACAAGGGTTCTACTTACCTCCTGGGACCCCTTTGTATTTTAGTTATTTTTCAGACAGACTATCAGTCTAGCTTTATACCTAGTCTGGCCTCTATGCCTCCTTAATATATGGAATTGCAGGTTTACACTGCCACATCTAAGTGGCTTGTTAAGACAAGATCTTGCTAACTTTTTCCCAGGCTGGCCTCAAACAGCCCCCTTCTTGATTTTCTCCTCCAGAGTAGCTGGTATTACATTCATGAGCTACCATATCAGGCCTGGATTGGAAAAACCTTAATTGGGCTCTGGAATTATTTATTTATTGGTGTTTATTAATGACACAGAGGAGTAGACCCAGGGCCTTACACTTGCTAAGCATGCACTCTGGTTATTTTTGAGGTAGGGTCTTTCTTTTTGCCTAGACTATTCTGAGATTTGATCCTCCTATTTGTGTTTCCCTGTGACACTGGGAATGACAGGCACACAAACTGTAACCAGACATTGTGTTTCCCTGTAGCTGGGATAACAGATGTGTGCCACTGTACCTAGCCATTGACTGAATTGAAGTCTTGCAAACTTATTTTTGGCAGGGTGGCCTGGGACCAAGATCTTCTGCTCTTTGACTAGGATTATAGGCTCTAGTACTTTTTTGTTTGTTTGTTTGTTCAGTCCTGGGCCTTGAACTCAGAGCCTGAGTGTTGTCCCCAAACTTTTGTATTCAAGACTAGCACTCTACCACTTGAGCCACAGCTCCACTTCTATTTGTTTTTCCACCTGCCTTGGTGATTAATTGGATATGAGTCTCATGAATGTTCCTGGCTTTGAACCATGATCCTCAGATCTCAACCTCCTGAATAGCTAGGATTACAGGTATGAGCCACTGGTGCCAGGCTTTGCTACTTTTTAATATTTATAAGATACAAAGAGTATATTTTGAGTAGTCTCTTTTTAGTTAAAGCATTCTTATGTTACTGTTTACAAAACAACTACAAGTAACAGAAGACAGCCATTTTTACAAGTGTTCTAGGTTTCTCAAGTAAAGAAGTAGACAACTGTAAAGGAGGATATGAAGAAACTGACTCTTCACCTTAGTTACTTCTTAAGGAAAGCTCTGTGGAATCCCGACATTCTCCATGCATAGAAACTTTATTCTGCAAGAACTTATTAATGTCTGTAAGCCCGTGAAATCATTCCCCAATCTACTCAGTGCCTTATACATCATAAAAAGGAAACATTTTTCTTCCATGAAAATTATTTTTCCCTAAAGTTTAAAGAATGTTAAGAGAAAATGCTGTGAGCTCATCTCTGTATTCATTTCTACTTCTAATTTGCTTTGTAACCTTAGGAAAAGCACTTATTTCTCTCACTTCACTTTCCAAATCTCAGAAAGTCAAGTTTAGATGATGACCAAATCTCTTGCTACTGCTAACTTCTTGGTTTCAAGGTCAATTGTATTAGCCAGTTCCGCCTGAGATGGTAGTAGTATTGTTTAGATTAGTTTCATCTACATGGTTGTTTGACTACTAATAAATTTCCAGGTGAAAGTGTCTTCCTGAGTTGGTAGGCACACGGATAAGCCAGTAGGTGAACATTAGTAGAGCATTGCTTCGGTACTAAGGAATTCACTGTTAGGCTTATCTGCCACAAAGGTCTTAAATGTCACTACCAAAAGACTGAAGTATTCTCATCCATGGCATTCAACCTCGAAAACGGTATTTCTCTAAGACAGTGAGAATGTGTCTTCTGTTTAGACAATGTTGAGTACATTGAGTTTAGGGCACTGCTTTTTAGGAGGCAAAGAACAATAAACAAGTTGGAGCATACTCACAGGAATGATCAGAATGAGTGATCTATGTCTTATGTCTTACAAAAAATAAATTAATGAAACTGCAATGTTTTCTCTATGAAAAAAGATACCAAGGTTCTCTAGTAGTGTGTCTATAATGGAAGATTTGTAAGTCTGAATGTTTCTATGGATAAAAGTGAAGAAAGAAAGTGTTTTTAAACACTACTGCCACTACTGCCATTATTTAATGAGCACTTTTTAGTGGCATAGACACTGTTCTAAGTATTTAATTTTTATTCATTTAGTACTTTTTTCCCAGTTCTGGGGCTTGAACTCAGGGCCTGAGCTGTCCCTGGCTTCTTTTTGCTCAAGGCTAGCACTCTACCACTTGAGCCACAGCACCACTTCTGGCTATTTCTATATATGTGATGCTGAGGAATCGAACCCAGAGCTTCATGTCTGTGTGGCAAGCACTCTACCACTAGGCCAAATTCCTAGCCTCATTTAGTACTTGTAACAGCTCTATTTGGTAGATTCCTTATTATTATTGCCACTCTCACTTTAGAGAAAAGGAAGGTAAGGCCAATGAGATTCACTAGTTGGAGTTTATATGAAGTTATATGAAAAAGATGGAAAAGCTGGCATTTAAACTAGAAAAGCTGGCTTCGATTGTCTGTCCAGTGTTAACTGCTTTATTATGCACAGAGAATTTGAATGATAGAATCAATAATTATATTTTCAAGGACCTTCAAATTTTGAAATTTGATTTTTTTAAGGCTGATGTTGTATTGAATATTGTAAACTGCTTGAACTTCTCTTGGTCTTGGGATTTTAATATATTTCTGTATTCTGATCAATGTATTTACTTCCGTTTGTTAAATATGATAAAGGGGTCATTTAGAAAAATTTGGGCTTGTTCTATTTTTTCTATGAATGAAAAGAACATTTTAAAAAGCACCTCTTGTTTTAGATGTCAAAAATCATGACACTAACAAATCTATTTTCTCAGGAATGCATGAATAATTTTACTCTTATTAATTGTTAGTAATGTGTGTGGCATGTTGTTATGTCAACTTTGAAAGTACATATACATCTAATATGTTCCAGGAAATAATAATTTTAATAAAAGAAAAAAGGAATAGAACAAATAATACTTTCATTGCAAATGATCTGTTTGCAATTAGATCCAAATTTTCATTCATCTAAGCTTTGTTAACTTGATTCTTTCCCTTATGATATGTTAACTTTTAAGAAAAATGTTTTTTCTTCTTCTGAGAAAGAACCTGTAAATATTAGCATTTTAGTCTTCAACCTACTAAAAAGGTTAAGTTTCCTTTGAGAAGTTATTGAAATCTCTTTGGACAATAATTCACTATTAGCCCTTTAAGCTTCTTTTATAAGACAGTTGGCAGATAGTTTTTGAGAAAAAAAAAGTTGTTTAAAGATTAAGGATAAAAAGATTGAAGATCAGAAAATGCTACATATGGTGTGTGTGTGTGTAGTATCACTCAATGTATATACTATATATGCAGATATATGTGTGTGTGCATGTGTGTGTGTGTACTTATATATCACAGCTTTACCATGCAGTTGAATCTTAAAATATTTAGGTACAATGAATGCTAAGGTAATAGTAGAAACACTGGAGTGTTTCATTAAGGAAGTGCTGTGTGGAACATATTTTAGGCTTTCCTTGAATGGGTGTGAGTTGAGTCTAAGGAATTAAAATAGTATTGTAGATGGTGTGGCATGCAGACAATAGATGAGATGCCCCTGACTGGGTATCTCAATAAGCCTTATCTACCGAGAGAAAGCTAGAGTGCAGCTGACATTGGCACTAAAGTGCTTCATTTAAAATGAAAAACAAAACAAATTGACAACACACACTGCAGTAAAAATGAATCCTTTTAATTTGATCTTGCTAAAAATCATTCAGGATGGTAACACAAGGTCATATTATTCCCCTATGATTTGGACCAGTCACAGGTTGGAAGTTGATTCATGAAGCTTTGGAGGCCATTTTCCAGTTAATTCAATTCCAAAGACTTCCACCTGTATATGGGTTTTACTCTATTATACAGGAAAAATTCCATTCCTGACCTAAGCTCTCCAACTCCCAATTCCTGACATCTTATCTGACTTGTGCAGTACTAGCCCACTGTTCTTCGCTGCTTGCAGTATGGCTGTCCATCCACATTCCTTGTCTAGGTGTGGTTAGCAACCCAGCCAAATCAGAGCAATAGTGGATTGGAGCTACTCCTGCACAGAATGGTGGTAGTCCTTATGCACAGATAGTAAGTGAGATTGATAGCATTTCTAGCAAAAGTTAGTTACAAGTGCCAAGGTTTTTCTTATCAGTGTACATTAATTGTAAAAAGGGGTTATTTTTATATTTCCATACATGCATACAATGTGTTTGGATAATAATCATCCCTTCTATTATTCTTTTTACTCCCTCTTTTTTACATTTTAATAGATTTCACTATGAAATTTTCTTTCTTTTCTTTTTTATTTCTGCCTTTCTTCTCCCCTCCTCTTCCCTTTGATCTTTCCCTTTCTTCTCCTCCATCTCCTCTCTCCCCTCTCTCTCTTTCTTTTCTTTCTCTTTGGCAAGGTTTTACTATATGTAGTCCAGGCTGGCCTTGAACTTGCTCTATAGTCCAGGTTGGCCTTGCACTTATGACTCATTTGCCTGAACCCTAGTATTTCACAGTTCTGAAGGTTGGTGCTATGGTTTGGATAAGGTCCCTCCATGACCCATGTGTTCAAAGAATTGCTCTTAGGAGGTTGCAGAACTTTTACAAGACGTAGTGTCAGGAGAGATTTTGGGTCATTGGGATGTGCCCTTCAAGATTATGAGGATCTGGTCTTTTCCCCACTTTCTTTTTTGCATCCTGGCCAGTTACACAGTCTTCCTCCTCATCATGCTCCCTTCATGTTGTACCAACACAAGTTCCAAGCAATGGGGCCAATAGGTCTGAAACCTCCAAACAGTAGGCAAAATAAGTCCTTTCTCTAAGTCTCCTCATCTTAGATATTTGTTACAATAATGGAAAGCTGACAAACACAGTTGGCATATTCAGAATGTTGTGACAGCCTTGTCTTGGTTGCACAATGGTGCCTATTGTTGCTTCATTGATAGTATCCTTGAACATTTGCCTTAACTGATGTATCTTAGGACTATATTGATTTTAGAATGTGACAGAATTAGGTCAATTTTCCTTTTCTTCAAAACAATTACCTAAAATTTGTGTAGCCCCTTGGAGGGAATTAGAGATCTTTTGTCATTTAAGAAAAATTGGAATTACTTTGTATCAAACAAATTTATTGTATATATTGGTTTGTATGGCACTTTTACTGAAATACTTGCAGGCTTCTATTCATGAAAGATAAATATTTTAATTTTTAGAAATTAAAAAACTAAGGGCTATTATGATATATTTCTCTTCTTTCTGTTTTTCCTAAGAAGATGTAAAGTTACTTATATAGTTTATGCTGTTAATGGTTTTATTTATGGTTTATGTTGGTACTCTGGGAAAATTGTAAGTAGTTCTTGTGGCTTTCCTGAGAGTAATCATGACTTTTAAACCTCTTTGTGTCTATATTCAGTAGTGTTGATCCACTTTGCACAAATTATGGAGCAGAGGACAGTGTAGGTCATCATTGCAATAAGGAACCAGTGGTTATTGTCTGTGGTACAGAATGGCAGTAACCACATGTCCATGAGCAAAATACAAGGGAGACAGACGAACAAGCAAGTGACCATGAGCACATAAGGGTGACCTTAATTCTTAACAGACACGAGTGGTCTTCTATGGACCTTGGTGTTCAGGTACAAACTAAATGTGTTATCTAAATTGGAGAGCCTCTATTTAAGAGCAATGAGATCTTTATTAAGTCTATGGTATGTTATTTGTAAGTAGCCACTTCAAAATTCTTTTGTTTTGAATTGGTCTTAAATCTTTTGGACTGAGTCAGGGTTTTATTTTTTATTTTTAGGCTATGATGTGAAATAATTTGCATTTGAGAAATGAAGCTAGTTGATCAAATGCTGATTACTGACTCATCAAAGACTCAGTCATTTATCTGGTATGGACTTTATTCAGGGTCAAAAAGCATTGACAACTAAATCTCTGAGTTTTCTTTTTTTTTCTTCAAATTTTTATTATCAAACTGATATACAAAGAGGTTACAGTTTCATATGTTAGGCATTGGATACATTTCTTGTACTGTTTGTTACCTTGTCTCTGAGTTTTCATTTGTTCAAAGTAGAGAAGGAACTGGCTATTCTAAACTGCTATGTGCTAATCATGACAGGTACCTAAATGAAGTAGTTCCTTTGTCTTACCCAGCAGAATCACAGTAAAAAAAATTAGTGAGATAAAATGTCTTTCCTGGGGGAAGGAAACGATTCTGGAGCAAAGTAAAGAGGAAGTCTCTTTCCTTCTTGACTCATTTTTTTTATCCTTTTTGCTTTATTTCAGCTCAAATATATTTGCTTCCTTTTTCTAGGCATTATGCTAGCAATAAGAATTCAGTGGAGATGAAGATTTAGCTCACAATATATTACATAGCTTTCTTGAAATATGATGCATAAACCATACATTTTACTTATTTAATGTATACAATACCATGTTTTTGTTTTTGTTTTTTTAGGATCTTTACAGGGTTGTCAGAGTTTAACTTAATTCATTTTTTTTTTTGCTTTACTATTCCTAAAGTCTAGAAACCAAAACAGAAAAAAACTCCACAAAAACAAAAGAAAAACTTTATTGGTTTATTCCTAGATCTGTTTCTTCAGAATAATACTACCCTAATGCCCTGGGAACACTGACTTGGGGACTTTACAAATGTTATCCCATTGTATATGCCCAATAGCCTTGAAAAATAAGTTTGACTCCACCTTATATATAATGACAACAGTACCTGTTACTGGTACTTACCAAGTATAATTGTTATCTCAATATATGTGAAAACTCACAGCTCTGTATTTCATGTTCCTTTTCTTCCCCTGTCCATTAGTTATCAATTATATAACTTTTGCCTCATGCTGCTTCCTCTAGCTATTGAAGCATTCTGGTCTTGTTTGAGATAAACACAGATACAAGAACAATTAGGATGTTGAAGCTTCTGAAAACTAAACACTTGACAACTTTTTATTGTTAAGTGGAAAAGGAATACTTTTCTGCAGAGAATGTGAATGTAAGAATATTAAAAGGCTAAGGCCAAATAATGGTTGCATCTAATACCCAGGTCTGATTTAGGGAGAGATACCAAAAAATTTTCTCTGTAAACTCTTACTGCTTGTTATTTTCAACAAAGATTTGCCTTTCCTCCTCAGCAGATAGATATATTCCTCCTACTACTTAACTAATGTATCTGTGCCGTGAAGTCATTCCTGTGCAAATGCTATTGCAATAAACTTGTCCTGTTAAAAATGTAAAAAAAAAAAAAGGAGGCTGGGGATATGGCCTAGTGGCAAGAGTGCCTGCCTCATATACATGAGGCCCTGGGTTCGATTCCCCAGCACCACATATACAGAAAATGGCCAGAAGTGGCGCTGTGGCTCAAGTGGCAGAGTGCTAGCCTTGAGCAAAAAGAAGCCAGGGACAGTGCTCAGGCCCTGAGTCCAAGCCCCAGGACTGGCAGAAAAAAAAAAAATATATGGTACGTGAAAATTGTGTACTATGTGGTGAAATATCAGTTTTCAGGGTAAAGAATGGAAAGATGTTTCTATTGAGCATATATATAGCTTGAAACAAGGGATTATTTCCAAACTCCAGCACACAAAATTCCTAGGTTTGATTAACTTCTGGCACTGATTTAGCTATTTTATATATTATAGTGAATTATGAGTGTTAGATACTGATATGAACTTTTTTTTTTTACTGGTTCTAAGGTAAACAAATGTTACTTTTTCAATGTACTTATTTTTGTTAAGTTTGTGAGAAGTTGGTTACTATATTTTATTTTGTTTATCTCATCAGTCCTGTGTATTGCCCCTAGTTTGGAATTTTTTTTTCTGCAATGATTTTCAAAGAAGGCTATATTCTAATGGATTTATTTTATTTTATTTTTTCTAGGAGTCAGAGAATAATAAGTTATGTTCCCTATATTCCTTCCGAAATACCTCTACCTCACCACATAAGCCTGACGAAGGGAGTCGGGACCGCGATCTAATGACCAGTGTTACTTTTGGAACCCCAGAACGCCGCAAAGGGAGTCTAGCCGATGTGGTGGACACTCTGAAACAGAAGAAGCTTGAGGAAATGACTCGAACAGAACAAGAGGGTATGTGTGGACTTAGCTGTTGGGCTTTTTTTTTGGTTTTGTTTTGTTTTTAAAAGTTTCCAGGTCTTAAACAAACAAAAAACAGTAAGACAGTAGGATTTCAAGAGCCAGAGAAATGCAAAATGCATAACCAGCACTAGCTGAGAAGAGTACTGTGGCAAGAGCAGATTGTGATCCATTGGGAGTGCTAAGCAGATAGCTTCACTTTTCTAAAGTGTGCATTTTATTTGGCTCTTGTGATAATATATCAAGGTTTTGATAGTAGAATTTTCAGAAGCATCACCCAGGTAAAAGGA
This sequence comes from Perognathus longimembris pacificus, assembly GCF_023159225.1. NCBI lineage: Eukaryota > Metazoa > Chordata > Mammalia > Rodentia > Heteromyidae > Perognathus > Perognathus longimembris. The sequence continues at coordinate 22,874,022 of NC_063173.1, read as the reverse complement.
AATAAAGGAATTCCCCTAACTCTCTCCTTATTTCCTTTTGTTCTACATTGACTTTATGAACATGCCAACTTTCAAAATGTTAAAATATTAAAAAATTGATTTTCTACTTTGTACACATTATAAATTTTAGTTTTACTTCCAAGTGTTGTAGAGAATGGTGGGCTTCTAGTATTGTTAAAGCTGGTGTTGGAGGCTGAGTGCTTTGGCGTGCCATCCTCTGTAAATTCCCCCATTTCTCTTCTTGCTCCACACAAGCATCTATTCAGGTTTGCCTAGCTCCTAGAAAACAGGGAGGAAAGAGAACTCCCCAGTAAAAATTTTAAATAAAAGAAATGAATTTTATATGATTGCTATATGATGTATATTCCTTCTTGTTTTGTTTTTGTAATATACAAGTTTTAGGCCTCAAAATGTAAACGAGTTAATACTCTGGATTTATTCCTAGTCTTATACATTAACTTTAGATCTCTGTGACATCACAAGAAAACTTGGATTTGATAGAGGAGAATATTTTTTATCTTACTTAATTTGATCTAAGTATCAAATATTTAAATTAATTTCAATTAATTTTTGTGAAAATCTTTCTTAAATGTGTTTCTTGCTTCCCTGTTTCAGTAACTCAATCATATGACACAGTGTCAGCCTCTTGATGACTCAAGGTCATAAGTAGTAGATTAGAAACTGCAGTACCCAGCTAGCAGTTAATTGACCCTGAGTAACTTCTTAAGTATCTCTAAGCCACAGAATTTAAAATTTGGTGTGATACTAGTACCAGACTTGACAAATCAAACATTTTGATAATTCAATGTAATGATGAATCTAAAAAATCTCTTATGCTTTGTAAACGATGTGAATTTGAGGTGTTTGATGATCATCGTATAAATGTCAATTATTTTACCATGTTTTAATGTAATGATGCCCCTGGAGACCGAGACAATTAGGACTGTTTGAATTTGTGGTTATTTTTCTGGAATTACAAATTTTTAGTTTTTGTGTGTCTATTTTATAACTCTTTCTTTCTGTCTCTCTTTTTCCTTCCATTCATCTGTAGATTATGATATTGGATGATCAGGAAATTCTGGACTATATTTAAAATATGGATAGGTTACTGGGAGATTATGGGTAGTATATGGGTGAACTTCCTGCTGATTCTTCTGCCCTCTCAGAGCTTTGTTTTTCCCTATGGATTTCTTTTATCTCCAGTGAAACTTCTTAATTCTTCCTTAGAATTATTTTAAATGAATTATGTAAATTATATAGAATCACACACAGAATGAATTATATCAAAATACTAAATAATTAAAAAATTTTAAGATATGGTCGAATGTGTTAGTTTACTAATAACTTAAAATTATATATTATGGAGAGCTTAACAATGTCATAGTTTTCAAAATAGTTATAACCATAAAATATTTTGAAATATCTCTTACAAGTATAATAGGGTTTAAATATACAATCTATTGATGGTAAAAACAGGCAGAATAGTCTGTTCTCTGCATAAATAAAAAATTTAAATTAGCGATTAATGAAAAAAGTTTGCTTCCAAAACAATTCAATTAGAGCTTATTAAGAAAAGCACTTTTTTTTTCCATCCAAGTTCAGAACCCATGATGAATTCTATCTTGCCATGTCTCTTGGGTTTATGAATTTCAGGTAAAGGGCCTCTATGTTAGATGACATAGTTCCCATAATGAGTGAAACAGTTCCTAACTTGTAATAATTCATTTTCTACTAAAGATAGAAGACATTTATCAAATGAACTCTAGTTCAATGTCTAATACAAAAGTTCCATGGATGCTACATAGATGAAACGTGTGGGCGGTTACATGATAAAGAGATTATTCCTTCCTAGAAAGCCATGTAAAGTTTCCATAGGGAAATGATCCTAACTGACCTTAAAAATGAAAAGACTTATATAGAAATGGAGAGAGGATACATTTAATGCAAAAGAAATAGCTTTTTAAAAAGCCAACAGTTCAAATTCTAACTTAAGGTATATCTGCATATGGGATAAAGACTGAAAAGTTTGGTTGTGTTCAAATCCTAAAGACACATTAATTTTTGGCTGAAATGTTTGAACTTTACATTAAAGGTGATGGAGGAACCTTTGACTACTTTTGAGCACACTTTGGTGATGGATTAGGGCTTTCCTTCAGGAAAGTTAATCTGACAGCACTGTGTAGTACAAATGGGAGCAGGGAGAGACATTAAGGAAATTGTTTCAGGCTAGAGATAATGAATGCTTGAATAAAGGTTGTAGGAATGAGAAGGAGGATATATGGAAAAGATATTAGGAGACAGAATTGTTAAGACTTGATATTTAAGTGTGAAGACCAAGAGAAATGGTTCTCAAAGATATTTCAAAGAATATTTTTAAAAATTTATTCTTGAAAGTAGTGCCTTTAGAAGATGGTAATACAATACTTTTTTTAAAAAGTTTTATAAAAGGAAGCAATGAGGATTTCTAGTTTTTATTAGTATACTAGACCAAATAACTATAGAAAAGATCATTAAAAATTTAGAATAAATTTCTGCTTCTAATATAATTATATTCTATTTTTAAGGAGATAGAGGAGTTTTACTAATATTTAGCTATTTTTGTCTGTTTATTTGTTTCCCATGGTTCTGGGGTTTGAAACTCAACACTTTGTGTTTGCTGTATTTGCCTAATATTATGGAGTCATATCTATACCTCTACTTTTGTTGGTTACTTTTAGAATAGGGTCTCGCTTCCCACATGTGCACACTCCTGAACCAGGTCTGGTGACTTCATGCCTCCATTGTTGCTGACATGAAGGTTTATAACATCTAGTTTCCCTCTGTAGGATGGACTTTTCTATTTTCATTGTTCTAAATGCACAATCCTTGCAATCTCAGTACTCCACTAACCTTGGGGTTACTGATAGGTGCCACTGTGCTCAGCTATGAGTTGAGAAGAGGTCTCTCAAACATTTTTGCCTGGACTGGCCTCCAACTGCTGATCCTCCAAATTTTAGCCTCCAAAGCTGCTAGGATTACAGACCTGAGCCACCATTACCCAGCCCAACTTTGACCCTAAAGTTACCAGTCCATCTTCTCATTTGAGACATATTAACTCACTGAACATTACACATGCATTACAGGACCCTTCCTCACTATTACCCCATGGTTTGAGTCATAGCACATGATTAGCTGATTGGCAGAACTTTGCAGTTAATATAGTAGATGCTGATCTTTCCTGAGTCATTTTGGTCCTGGAGAATATTTTGCCTATCAAGTTACTTTTCCCCTCATTCCCTTCCTCTACAAGAATTTATCTATACACTGTATTCATTCTAATTTGTTTTATTCATTTATATTTTTGTGTGTGCTGGTACAGGAGCTAGAACTCTAGGCCTCCTGTTTTCACTTGGCTTTTTCACTATAGGCTGGTGCTCTATCACTTGAGCCACACCTCCCCTTCTGTTTTTGCTCATTAGAGATAAGAGTGTCACAGAATATTCTGCTCTGGCTAGTCTGAACTACAATCTCTAGATCTCAGCCTCCAGAGTACCTAGGATGACAAGTGTGAGTCACTGGCACCTGACGGTGGTCCATGTTAAAATAATACATATGTGATAAAGCAGATGCTTTGATCAACTAAATTACAGTTTAAAGTTTAATTTTCCATTTCTTCAAGAAATGCATCCTTTAAGCCATGATTTGAATAAATTGCTGAAACACACTGATGAATAAATGTGCTCTGTCAGAAATTCCCTGCTCCTTTATTCAACTGAGGTTAATGGAAAGTAGGTGGCACTTCTATATTCTGTAAATTTAAGTTTGCTTTAGAGTCATAAATAGGTGTGTAGTAGGCTGATAGATATAGCTAGACATATATTTATATACACACAATATCAATACTGTTGAAATGATGTGTAGAGATCACAGTAAAGCATTGATTATTAGTGTCAGGTTAAAATGCTTCCAAGGGGGAAAATATCCTTTGGCTGTAATTAAATGATGATTTTTAGTTATCCTTGTATTACCCATCTTGTGGCCAATATAGCTGGGCTCTAACATAAGCGACAGTTGTCAGAAAATGAATACTTTAAAAAAGGACTTCTATATCTAAACACATATATTTAATCAGAGAGTCCTTTGGCTTCTGAAAATAAGTTGTCTAATGAGAATTTCATTTGAGCAGCTGCGACTGAGGAGGTCAACAGGCACTGCCTAGGAGAATATGGCCCAGCTGGTTAAATCTGGTTGTTGTCGTGATTTAAATGGTCAAGTGCTGCTTGTAATCCAGGACCGTCTGTTTGTAAAGAGAAGAGTGAGTGCTTCAGCATAATGTACAGCTGTTTTAATCTCTCTTTAATAATAGTACTTTAGCCACTATCATGTCTTGTGTCTCATAGTACTAAGTTTATGATCCTGGGTGGTGTAGACTGGTTTGAGGCAGGTTCTGGAGTAATGTGAGATTGCAGGAAAAGGAACACCACCATAAAACACTTTGACTGTCTGACAAAATGAGTCTCTCTGTCTCTTTGGCCATTTTGAAGGCTATTCTGTGGGTAATAATTCGCATGATCAGAAGGGAGTGACAAAGATTGGAGTTAGGCCGAAATATCAAAATGAATGAACTCTTCTTGGCAGAGCCCTAAACCTAATAGAAGATAAACAAGCGTAGGTACAATCCTATCGAACACACGTTGGTCACAAGTTAGAGTATATATTTGCCCTGTGGAATTGTGTGCTCCAGCCATCATGGTAATGAAAATATGTGGATTCATTTTACTGTGCATGTAGAGAAAGGACAGCCACATTTGAGCTTCGGATTCCTAGTGGGATAGGCTTTCCAATGGATTATGCAGCTGTTGGTGGGCACAAGAATGAGCATGTGTTTATGTGTATATCTGACAAATTATTATCGTTGTTTGCATCTAAACAATCATTTAGAGTTTTACATATATATTTTTGCTGAAGTATATTAGAGTATATGTTGGTGTGTTTTACTCCTCTGGGAGTTCTAGCTGTACTTTAGCTGTGCATAGTTCAAGCAATGAGAAAACAAAATTTTGAAAGTCATATTACTGAGGGAGCTAGATTTGGTGTTGATTCCAGGTTCTAATACTTAGAAAGACAGCACAGCCTACTGATTAAGAGGGTGAACTCTGAAGCTATCTATGATACCAAGTGAATAACAAAGAGAAAGTTATGCCACCTCACTGTCTCAGTTTTCTCAACTAAAAACTGGGCATTGTTATTATCACGCTATCATGAAGATCAAGAATTAGGTTAATGCAACTAAGGCATTTAGACTATTGGCAGACGTAAAACCTTGACAAATGTAGCTAGCGTTGATTTCCTAGCTGTGTGGCCTTGGAAAAATGATTTAATCCTTCATACTTCAGTTCCTTCAACTGTGAAACAAGATGAACGATACCTACCTTGCAGCACTGTTGTGAGGAAATGACATATTTTATATTCGCTTTCCCTTTTTTCTTAGCTTTCATTAGTTGTGGTGTGGGGATTTCATTGTTACATTGCCAAACATTTACCATAGATTCCAATCAATCTCACCACTTCTATCAGCACTCCTTTTCCTCCCTTCTCCCTTTCCAAAACAACTCCAACAGGTTGTTTTCATAGTTCCAACAGGCTACTCATTCTCCTTGTTAGCCCATCCCTCTCCTGCTAGTACCCACATCCAATAGAGCATTTCTCTTTCACTACTTCCAACCCCCTATTGATCAACAGATTTATATTAGCTTTTCTAATTATAACAATAAATCTTGTTATTGCAACTACTATTACTGTTATTGTTGCTCTTTGAAGAAACTTTTCGAGAAATATTATAGGAATCTCGCCCTGCAACACAGACCGATCATAGGAAATGTCCCGTGGTGTTAAGGGATTTAGCATTTGGCAGCCGTGATGCGCTTGTGTTCTGGAAGAGCAATTCAGTTTAACTTGCCTTTCAGGCTTTTTGGAAAAGCTGATACTAAAGTTTCCCCACTGGAAGCCAATCTTCCCTGCTGAGAAATATGTGGAATGTGATGTTGTCAGAGAGAGAAGTTGGTAAGCTTTGGAAGAGGTTTTTAGATAGTACCCAGTTAAGAGCAATGCATTCATATTATGGTAAAAAACTATTAAATCCCATGTGCAATAACAAAAAGCTTCCCATTCATGCCAGGTTGTAGCATCAAAATAGTTTTAAGGCAAAATTTAGGGCTATTAGTTTTTTTTAAACCACTATTTGGATTGAAGGTTCTATTGGTGATGCCTTACCATCGCTCAGATCCAAATCATTCTCATTTTTAGGAGAAGTAGGGCAGGTTTTGGATTTCTGCATATGATCCACATTAAGTATTCATTACAAAACTTCCAGAATTATTATTTCAAACAAATCGGAAATTTCAAGTCATTTAAATGCTGAAGACCACTCAAATTCTTGCCGAAGAAGCAATTGGGTATACAAAGCAATTTTGATACAACTTCATTTAAATTCATTTTTTTCTTCTCTTTAAAATAAATATTTCCTCCCAATGAGATTCTGTTCTTTCTCCTGTTCTAATATAACTCGGAATAAATATCTATCTAGTTCTGGATAGTATAAGTAAACAAGTATCTTTCAAAAGGATTATATAATAACATTTAGGACTTATAATAGGAGCTAGAATTATTGGTACTTTATGTATGACAACTATGAAGTATTAGTATAAGAATGATGCCTGGTGTGTTTCTGTGTTACATATATTTGCTTTGTTATCTTTGTAACACATAAAATAAGCTAGAATTCTGTGAACCACAGATATTTTGGTCAAAGCCTGGTTAGTTATTTCTATTTTCAATTGTTTTGCAACTCCCATTTACAGTTTAGGTAATATACTGTTAGATTGAATCCTTTTCTTAATTGCAATTTGTACGTCCTTGCCTTAAAAAGATATCTCACATTTCTTGGCCCATTTCTAGCTCCTCAAATTTAAAAACTATTTTTTTTAAAGGTTCATTTGCTAAGAATGTTAACAGATGCAGGCAATTGTTTCTGATTTTTCCTTTCACTGAACTGGGAAGCTGAAGGTACTCTCTTGGCATTTTGTATAAAAAGAGGATGTGGCTTCCTAATGGTTTATTGAAATAAGTCAGATTGTGTGCTATTTGAATTTGTGGAGCATGAGTGGATAATTAGCATTTTTCAGTTTTCCATGGATATGTCTTTAGATTTTCTTCAGGATTTATCAGGGAGTCTCAAACAGTAAACAGAGGGCAGTTTTTGGACCTCCATTGTTTTCTAAATGTGCACAAAATCAAAAGAAATAGATAAAAATGATAAATGTAAATATTTGTTTATTATGTAACATTTCATATCTGTATTATAAGCCAAACACTGGTGAATTCATTATGTAGCTTAATACATATGAGTGCTATTGAATTTGCTTATGTTTCCTTTACCTGATCAATCTTTGTTTTATACAGATTATTACTTTGTGTTTATCATTATCTACCATTTTTGTTTTAAAATAGTTTTGCATGTTTATATACTGTTTGACCTTTGTTCAGTTTAGAATTTTTATTTTTTTGAGTCAAACTCCTTCAATATAGCCATGGTGGTTGGAAACTGGTAATTCTTTTGCTTCAGCCTCCCTGGTTCTGGTATTATAGCCATGTATATACATACCTGGCTGTTTTATAATTTTATAAAAAATATAATGTTACACTGTAATCACCTGGGCTTGCTTTTGATACCCATACTCTATGATCAACTTCACTGCATACAGTTTTAGTTGATTTTCATTTCCTTTTTATACAATATTTCATGCATGGTAAAATTCTATATAACAGTATATTCCTGTCTATGATGTACATGGTACAAATTTCTTCTCTAGGACATCTCCTCAAGAGTAGACTTTATATCGACAAATTTTTGTATCCTTTTGCTACTCTCTTTGAAAACATTACATAAAGAAACTCTGTGTGTGTGTATGTGTGTGTGTGTGTGTGTGTGTGTGTGTGAATGTGTGTGTGATAATCCCTGAAAGCTTTAACTTAACTGTCTATATCTTTTGGTTCTACTTTCCTCAAAATGTCTATATATACTTCTTTTTTTTATCACAGCTTTTTAGAAGCTCAACAAGAGCCTTTGATGGACCCTTCACTGCAATTTTCCTTTTTCCTTTTGTTGTGTCTTAATAGAATGTCTTCAGCCCTTCTTTCAACTATAAGCACAAGCACATTGTTGTTTTTTGACTGGAACCATGATTACTAGGTTTGTTAGGAAACATACTTCTTTTTGTCCCTTTGATCCTTTTTATTGATGTTTCCCGTTCAGGGTATGGTTTTAAAATTAAAGTAATTCCTAATCTCTAATTATATCGGGCTCAGAATCATTTCTTTTCTCAAACACTTACTTCACATTCAAAATTACAAGCTTATTGATTATTGCCACCATTTTACCAATTGTTTTTATGTTGGAATAGACATTTTGTAGACAATTGACCACTTAGCTAGAAATCTTCAACTGAAGAGAATTTATATGTTGAAACTGCCATGGGTGAAAAGTGCATTCTTGTCTTGAACTGTTGTAATTTACTATATAATACTAATTAATTGACTGAACTAGATGTAGTTTCTTAATTTATAAAACAAGGATATTGATTTAGGTAAGTATTAAAGGAGGCATTCTAACATTTATTGCCAGTTTGATTTTACTTTCAGGTTTGTATTCAAATTTTGAGTCCAGTGTCAGATCTTTTCTCTTTCATAATGTTTTCAGACTAAACCATTCATCTGAACCAATCTCATGATTCATTTTCTTTTATTTTGAAACCATTCTTTACTATTTCCTACCTTTATTATGAAGTTTAGAAATTAGAGATAAAAGTTGATTTATAAAGTTAGAGAAAAAAAGCTGCTATTCAGTTTTGATATCTGCAGAAGGCATTGTCCAGTTGAAGCACTTATAGACAAAGCCATGGCTTCAATACTATGACTTAGTGCTGAACTTCTTGGTGACAATTAAACCTATCATAGCTTTCTCAACAACTAAAGAGTCATACTTTGCATTGAGAATCCAGACTAGTATTCCCACTATTAAATTATAGAATAGAGGCTATTTACTACCGTTGGACGTATAGAAGTTAGAGATTTCCCTAATACTCTCATTTATAAATTATAAGTAAGTAGATAAAATGACTAGATTAAACTGATGGAAGTATACTGAAGAATAACTGAAAATATAACAAAAGTTTTTAATTGCTTTTAACAGCATGGCATCAGTTATAGCAGAATTAATAATATAAATAATACTTTTTAGGATAAAGACAAGATAGAGTCAAAAGACAGTTTAAAAGAGTGACTATCAAATAAACTGTGTGTGGGGATTCTGTTCTACTCTGGAATGCAATAATTATCTTAACTAGCATTCTCCTACCTCCCACAGAAACATCTCATACTTTGCAACTTTTACTTATGCTACAGGTAGGAAAGAGATGGAAATTTTAAGATTCAGTGCATAAGCCACATGTAATTTTATTATTTTTATTCTCAGAAGAGAGACTGGGGAAAATACTTGGGCCTACGTATATATGTACCTAATGTACAAAGTCTTGAAAATTATTCATTGGTTTAAAAAAGTTGTTTCTTAAGATTTTTGTAACTGGCTCCAATTTATCCTGATGGTCACTTCCTCAGAGAAGCTTCACTTAACATCTAAGTCTAAAGTAGACCATAAGTACTATTTAATAAAATTCTCTATTCATTTTCCCCTTAGCACTTAAATTGCTATAAGCTTTGTTCCTTTATCTCCTTTATTGTATCATTGTTTAAGTCCACTAAGGGTAAGTCAGGAAGAGCAGAGATCCTATCCTCTGTCATTTGTTCATGCCTCTATTCCAAGTACCGATAAGACTCTTAAAAAGGATTTTTTTTTATTTGTATATATTAGTTCTACAGGGCTTCAGTGCCCCTTTGGTACATATAAAGAACCTTGAACAAACTCACCTTCTCCATTTCTCTCCCCTATCTGCCTCTCCTGCTTAAAACATTTTCAACAGGTTTTATTGTTCGATTTTCAGTTTGTGTCATTTTTAAATAAATATTTCCTATGTGAATAAACAAGTGAGGATTGTGAAATGATCTAAATGCTTCCTCTTGTTATTACTTCTGCCTCTCTTATCTTGCAGTAGCATGGGTTCCCTGAATCAGTTTTCTTCACTTAAGCTGTAACTTTGTCTTTTATAACAATGCAGGTCAGTGTAGGAAATCCAAACAGTTCCCTTGTAATGGCCACATTAGCCACTTAACAGTTGTCATGCTGCTAGCAGAAATGTTTTTCTAAAGTCTCATCTTTCTATTGTCTCCTCAGGTGGGCTTACATGTTCTTACTTTTTTTAATCTGGAGCCTTTCCTTTCTCTATCATAACTGTGCAGAATTACAAGCCCTTCTATGAAGTTACACAAACGAGTATATTTCTTAGATGTTCAAAACAATTTCACACCATGGAGAGAAGGGAGAGTCCCTGTCTCACTATTGTAACAGTTCCATCCTTTTTTTTTTTTTTGCCAGTCCTGGGGCTGGAACTCAGGGCCTGAGCACTGTCTCTGGCTTCTTTTTGCTCAAGGGTAGCACTCTGCCTCTTGAGCCACAGCACCACTTCCGGCTTTTTTTTTATATATGTGCTGCTGAGGAATCGAACCCAGGGCTTCATGTATACGAGGCAAGCACTTTACCACTAAACCATATTCCCTGCCCGTTCCATCCTTTCTTTTTCTTTTTCTTTTTTTTTTTTTTTTTTTTTTTTTGCCAGTCCTGGGGCTTGGACTCAGGGCCTGAGCACTGTCCCTGGCTTCTTTTTGCTCAAGGCTAGCACTCTGCCACTTGAGCCACAGCGCCACTTCTGGCCGTTTTCTGTATAGGTGGTGCTGGGGAATCGAACCCAGGGCCTCATGTATACGAGGCAGGCACTTTTGCCACTAGGCAATATCCCCAGCCCCGTTCCATCCTTTCTTACAGAGATAAGGAGTAGTGTTTATCTGATGGAAACCTGCTGCTTTGATTTTTTTGGTTGTTTCAGCTTATCTGAAATTTCTTTCTAACAGCAATACTTCATTATCCATTCTCTACATTGCTGTGCTTTTTTTTTTACTTGATGTGAATATAACTTGGATATTCCTTAGTTAAATTAGAATTTGGCTTCTGGAATTCTTTTGTAATATTTCTCCAGTGGGCATTTTGACTAACAATACTGAAGAATCTCAGGAAAAAGTTTCTTAACTAAAGAATCATCACTGTGTGAAGTTGAATTAATCAGACAATTTCATGCTTAGTCATTATCCTTCCAATCCAGTAATGACCTTCCTCTGTTTACTTTCTGCTTACCTCTCTACTTTCCAATAAACAAAACATAAACCATATCAAGTCTTCTACTGACTAGCTCTTGTGACTTCTCTCTTTAACATTATCAATATTTGAAACTGTCACTCCATCTTCAGTAGAATCTAATTCTATATATTTTTGTATTTATTTATTCTTGATGATTCTGGGGTTTTAATTCAGAGCCTTGGGTTGCTGGACAGGTATTCTACTACTTGAGTCACATCCGTAGTCCTTTATACTCAGATAGGGTCTCACTTTTGCCTGGGGGCCATCCTTACTTCAGTCCTCCTACCTATACCTCCCACATAGCTTGGATTAGAGATGGGTACCACTCTACCAGGCTTGTGTTTCTGAGATAGGGACTTGTTAACTTTTTTTTTTTTTTACCTTGGGAACATTGCAAAAAGTAGAGATTAAACATTTTTGAATAGATTTTTATTGGAATTAATAGTAAATTCACATAAATTCACAAAAAACATCCAGAAATAATGTGGTGAGATTCTTTGTGCAATTTATCCTGTTTTCTCTCTTGATAACATTTGTAAAACAGTTCTGTGTTATCACAGGAAAGCTATTGACATTGATACAATCATTCTTATTTTAAAAATTCCAGTTTTAAGGTGGGCGCCAGTGGCTCACGCTTATAATCCAAGTAACTCAGGAGGCCAAGATTGGAGGAACTCTGTTCAAAGACAGCTAGCCTTGAGCTGAAGAGCTCAGGGACAGCGCCCAGGGCCAGAGTTCAAGCCCTACAATTGATATTTTAAATAAAATACTGTTATGTTGCCTATATATCACTTAATTTAGACTGAAGTATCAATGTAATAGGCATAATACTGAACAGTTCGAATATCTGCAGGATCCCTTACCTTGCATGCAAATATGTTTATCTGTTTCACCTGGCACCTCTACCCTCTGTACCAAACTCTTCTGGCAACCACTAATCTTTTCTTGGTTTCTCATACTTTGCCATTTCAAAGATGTCTTATAGAGGGAATCAGTGTGTAATTTTCTGGAATTAGCTTTTTGCATAAATCCAACACAACTTCTTGGCAATTCCTCTAAATTGTTTATATAAAATGTGTATTTTTTATTCCATAGTGCATATCATATGTAGGCATAACAGTTTAATTGTTCACTTACCACTTAAAGGACCTATTTGCAGATTCTAGTTCTGACTATCCTAAATAAGTTCCTATGAACTTATGAGATTGCTTATAAGATTTTGGATAAACGGAAAGTTTAATTTCTCTTTAGTCAATACCCAGAAATATAATTCCTTTTTAGTTTTATAAGAAACTCCTGTACTATATTTTAGAGAAGCTCTACCATTTTCCATTTATTCTAGGAATGTATGAGAGAGATTTATTTTCTATTCATCTTTGTTAATATTGAATTTTGTTACTTATATGTTAGCTATTCCTGCATGCGCTCATGTACGTGTGTGTGTGTGTGTGTGTGTGTGTGTACACGCTCACCAGTCCTGGGGTTTGAACTCAGTGCCTGGGTGCTGTCCCTGAGCCTTTTTGCTCAAGGCTAGCAGTCTACCACTTGAGCCACAGCTCCACTTCCAGTTTTTTGATGGTTAGTTGGAAATAGGAGTATCATGGTCTTTCTTGCTCAGTTTTGTTTCAAATCTAGATCTCCATCCAGATCGCAGTCTCCTGAGTAGCTAGGATGCTTGAGCCACCAGTGCACAGCTTATTTGAGCTTTTTCTAATAGCTATGGAGTGATATTTTACTGTTGTGTTAATTTGTATTTCTTTTACGGCTAATGATATTGAACGTCTTTCATGTGCTTTCTGCCATCTGTTTATCTTTGTTAGTGAATTACTTATATCTTTTCTCTGTTTTCTTTAAAATTAATTACTGTTAATTTTACAGAACAGTGGGTTCCATTAGACATTGTCACATTTACATATTTTGTATTTCAATCATATGTACCTCACCACTTCTTTCTCTCTTTCCATTCCTTTCACTAGTCCCACCAAGTAATTGACACCTTTGTGCTTTCATTTCTTTTTATTAAAAAAACAACAACTTATATCTTACATAAAAGAGAAAATATATGATACTTGTATATTTGACTATAATTCACTTCACTTAATGTGAAGATCCTAATTTCATTCATTTGCCTGCAAATGACATAGTTTTATTCCTTTTTAATGGCAGACTACTACTCTATTGTGTATTGATTTATTTGTTCATCTTTTGTCCATTTTTATTTAGACTGTTTTTTATCATTGAGTTATGATGGGCCTTTTTTTTATTAGAAACACTAGTTCTATGTTAAATATGTGGTTTGCAGATACTTTCTTTTAGCTTTTAGCTTGCTTCTTTCTCTTCTTTACATGGGTTTTGGCAGATGAAAGTTTCAAATTTTGATGAAGTCCAGTTGAATAATTTTTCATTTTTTAAATCATAATTGTGCTAGCAGTTCTGTGGACACTTTGCCTATACTTAGATATCCTTGAACATTTTTTCTCCTGTTTTTTTTCCTAAAGTGTATATAGTTGTATATTTTACACTTAAGTCTATGTATCATTTTGAGGTAATTTTTGCATAAAGTGATATTTAGGCTTAATATATTAAAGTAATGAATGTTTAATTTGCTCTAGTACCATCTGTTGAAAAGACTTACCTTTCCCCATTGAATAACATTGCAAATGACATGTCTATCTAAGTAGAAAAGCCCAAGGAATCTAAAAACAAAATAAACCACATGACCACCCCCACTATCAAATCAGCTTTCTAGAAGTGAATCATAGAATAAAGATCAGCACAAATGAACTAACTGCATTTGTCTACAACAGTAATGAACATATGTGTGAGTCCATTCTGGCTTCTAAACTAAAATACCATATATTGGGCCATTTATAAACTGTGGAAATTTGTTGCTCAAACTTCTTGTGGTGAATTCCAAGATCTTAGAGTAGAATAGGCAAGGCTTCATTGTTTCATCGCTGATGCCATGTTGCTCAGCCCTTACCTGGTAGGAAAACAGTAAACTCCACAGGTCTCTCTCTTTTTTTTATAAAGGCACAAATCCCACTTATTACCTTATTTCTTCTCCAAAGTCCCATCTCTTATTACCACTACATTGAGGATTCAATTTCAGAATAGGAATTTGGGAGGACAAAACTGTTCAAATCATAGCTACATATCAAAACAGAAACTAAAAACAAATCATACATATTTTTTTCTAGATAAATTGAGATGCTTAGGTATGCATATATACATATATACAAATATACATATATAGGAATATAAATATAAAATCTATCTGCTGAAATTACAAGATTAAAAATCAAAGACAATATAAACAAATGCCATCTGAGAGTATTCATATTTTGGAGTACTTACTGTGGTAAACATGTCAGTTCTTCCCCAAATGACCTCTATAATTAATAAAGCACCCAGAAAGACTGACATTTTTAAAATCTATACAAAAGACTTAAATCTTGGCAATGTTAAGATAATCATAACAAAAAAAGAATAAATGTTAGGAATCTTGCAAATATTAAGGCTTACTATATAGTTTTAGGACTCAAGACAGTATGGTATAAACAGAAACATGTCAATGGAATATAATAGAGATACCAAATATAGAAACACAAAAATATACTAAATTTATTTTGACAGAGATAAAAAATGAAAATTTTATTTGTATTTATTTTGATCTTGTCTCCTGTTTTTACAATGCCTATTATAAATCTTAGCATATAATATTCATAAATCTAAAAATCTGTTGACTTATAAAAAGTTTCAGAGACAATTACCAAAAGGTGGTAAAGTTAATGTTTTTTGGAATTCCTTTGCACCTAAATAAAGCACATACACATGTGTAATAGCTTATATATACTTAAATACCCACATACATATTTTCATTAATTCCATAAGCATTCATTAAGGTTTTTCATCGATTATTATAGTGGGCCTGGTCTGGGAAAGGTATTAGTGAAGAATGTGGGGAAACAAAAGTGAACACAGGATAAATAGATTTTTTTTTTTAGTAGCTTATAATTCAATGGGAGAAATGCATGTAGGTAGAGTAATTATCATGAGTGCCATAGAAGAAGCTTTAAACACTGTAGGAGTGCTGAAAAAAGAACAATAAGTTTGTTCTAGGAGCCCTACTATAGACATTTGAGTTAGAGTTTGGTGAATTTAAGCTAATAGTGACATTAAAGGGTATAAATTTTCAATGGTGTGAATAAACTTGTGAGTTTGGTGAGGTGAATATCAAGAAGTTTGCTATGGCTATTACAGGAGGCATGACTGAATAAAAGTAAGTTGGAGCCATTATAAAGATTTTGAATCTTATCCTTTGAATACTAGAAAGTAGATGAAACTTTTAAGCAGGAGGAAAAGCCACATAATTAAACATATTTCCATTTTGACTACCATTTAGAAAGAGGCAAGGAAAAATGTAGAAAACTCTGTTAGTTGGTTATTTTAGTAGTCCATACAAGTACTGGTGACAAGCTAAAACTATGGCAGACAAGATAGAGAGGAGGAATCAGCTTTTAAAGATTCAGTTGAGGTTGCTAATTGGTTATGGAGAATGAAGTTGGAGAAAATTCTATCAAGGAGAGTTAATGGTAAGGCTGTTAAGATGGCAAATCTAGCAAGATGAGACGATTTCAGGGAAAAAAGATTGGATTAAGACATTTTGACTTTGAGCATCCTTTCTGTGAATGCTAAATACATCTAGCATGCAGATGAACAAATGACTGTCCTGTAAACAATGAGAGAGGAGTCCTCCTTGCTTATCATTCTTTTTTTTTTTTTTTTTTTTGGTCAGTCCTGGGGCTTGGACTCAGGGCCTGAGTACTGTCCCTGGCTTCTTTTTGCTCAAGGCTAGCACTCTGCCACTTGAGCCACAGCGCCACTTCTAGCCGTTTTCTGTATATGTGGTGCTGGGAAATTGAACCCAGGGCCTTATGTATACGAGGCAAGTACTCTTGCCACTAGGCCATATCCCCAGCTTGCTTATCATTCTTAAGAAGTGAATCTCCTTTACCTTAGTGAGCTCATTTTGTTCAGTCATTGGCTACTTTCAGGTGTCTTTAAATTTGATCTTCACGAGGAAGTCCTGTAATCTATCATCCTATTCATCTGAAAAGTGAAGTAACTATAGACTTGGCTTCAAGGTGGGTTAAACACAACTTGTCTATTCAAATGAACTCAATTTATACTCTACCCTCATGGTTCCCAAATTGTCAGTAGTCTTTGCATTGCCTAAATTGTTGAAAATGTAAACTTATAACTCTTATATCTCTTTTTTCACCTATTGAATTAGAAAGTAGAATTGGCCTTATTTACTACCTTTTTTTTTCTTTTACTACTAAGGTTTTTAACATGCTCTCTAGATATTTATTTTTTCAATTTACTTCTGTTTTGTTGTAAAGGTGATGTACAGAGAGGTTAGAATTATATAAATAAGGTAATGAGTACATTTCTTGTCGAACACTGTTACCCCATCCCTCGTTTTCCTGCTCAAGTTGTAGAGTTCATTTCCAACCTAGCTTCTTCTGGGTATTGCTGTTGCATTGGCTCACCCTTTATCCTTCGTTTCTATATTTTGTTATGCCTCAAAAGACTACATAGAACTTCCCTATGATCCAGCAGTCCCACTCCTGGGCATTTACCCGAATGATCAAAAACAAGGCCACACTAAAGCTGCCAGCACAGCTATGTTCATTACAGCATTATTTACCATAGCCAAGATATGGAACCAACTCAGATGCCCCTCAGTAGATGAATAGACATGAGCATGTGGTATATATACACAAAGAAATTCTATGTTTCCATCAGAAAGAGTGGCATTGCTCCATTCCTAAGGAAATGGAAGGACTTGGAAAAAATCATATTAAGTGAAGTAAACCAGACCAAAAGAAACATAGGCCCCAAGGTTTCCCTCATTTGTAATAATTAGTATAAGGCTAGGATAGTCCTAGCAGAGGATCACAATAGCTCAATTGCTAAGTGCATAGGACAGTATATAATGAAGCATAGCAAAAGGAATTCCAAGATATGGAACAAGAGGGACTTTTTGGTTGTTGTTTTTAATGTGCTATATAAAATTCTTTTTTTCTTTTCCCTTGGTTTATCCCCTGTAGTTACTGTGTTGATTCTAGATATTTCTGATACACACCAACAATTCAGATCTCTTGTGTGAATTTTAAACTATACTGTACTATATAGCCTAAGCTATATACATTACTGGACATTTGAGTTATGTTCTAAAATATGTGTTATTAGAGTCTATCATGTGAAAATTTTATAGTGTCTACTTAGATAAACCTAGATGGTTTGGAGGCAATCATTGTACTTGGGTTTTAACAGTTAAGAAATGCTGTTGCTAACAAAGCATGGTTTTCTGTTTGGGCATGATGTTTTGGTCTTTTTCTCTACTTCTTCCTTTTCTTAAACTCAGGGTCTTATGCTTGCCAGCAGACATTCTACCACTTGAACCATACACACTGCCTTATCATGGATATTTGGTTTTAAGTAGAAGTAAACTCTACGAAATAGTAAAAATATAGTATAGCAAATATGTAAGCTAATAAAATAGTCATTTAAAATGATTATTAAATAGTGTATATATACTCTACAGAATTGACTGTATTATACTTCTATGTAACTGACAGAATTGTTTGTTTACACCCACAACATTACAAACATATGAGGTAATTGTACTATCACTTCACGATGACTAACAAAACATTTAGTGACAGGATTTTTTCAACTTCATTTCACTCTAAATGCAACTGCCATTATATTTGTATCCGTGTTGGACCCAGACATCATTATATACCTTGTTACTGTACTGTGATGTAGCTTGAAATCACTTATGATATACTATGAAATCACCTTCTGACTGGGGAACCTACTTTTCAGCTTCTTTATGATCAATTAATAGTCTAAAAATGTTCAAATAGGGATATGTTAATTCAGTTAAGGAGTAGGGTGAAAGTATTAGTTAAATGGTCTATGTCAAGGTGCATAGATAGTACCTTCCCATTTTATCACTCTTTAAATGCTATGTGTGTATTTTCACAACTACATAATCAGGTTGATGTCATATTGTGAAGAAAAATGATATCCAGGACTGCCTTAGTAGTTTAATGGCTTATTGTGGGGCTGGTATTAGGGGCTATTGTTAGGAGAGAAAAAAATGGTAAGAGTTAGAAGAAAAGTTAATGTGGGTTCTTAAATATTTTCATTTGGATTTAGATTTTACTTAAAATTCAGTACCTCTATCAAAGACTCAGGTCCCCTGCATGACCTCTATAGTGCTTAGAATTGATTACTGGACTGTATGATTAACCAAATTTAATACAGGGGCAAAAATAGCCCACAGTAGTTGAGCTTTAAGAAGATTCACATTTACTTGCAAAAGAAAATCTTGTCTTGTCTTTAGACACACAGGTCTAGATGTGTTAGGGTGGCCTGGACAGAAGTGAATTTCATAGTTGTTTAGGTGAACAGCTTTAGGTTCCTCTGGTGATGAACTTTAGTTTTCGTTAGCCCCACTTGCTCTGCCATTCCTGCTGTTTTGCAACAGGGCTTAAAAGTGCTTTAAGTGCTTGTGACCGTGGTAATGAATGAAAATGTCTTTCCAGCACTGAGAGGATTGCATTAGACTGAATAGTCACCTCACTTGTAAAAGCACTATTAGAGTGGGGCAGCTGTAAGTAAGGATAACGATTTGTGTCCACTGCTTATTTACTGAAAATTGTCAATGTATTATTTATTGAGAGCTCTCCAGACAGTGCTTGTCAGAATAAAAATGTCAGCTCTGAGCAAAATGTTATAATACATAATAAAAATGCTAGGTACGCATTTTAGGAAGACAACTAATTAGACCTGCTTTTTCTTAAGGAAGGGACAGTAAAAATGTCAAATATGGTAGACTTTCTCCATTTGTATAAGTTGATTTTTTTTCTCCCTGCTCGTCTCAGTATTAGGTTTAAAAACTTATGCCTGAGAAATAATTTGAACAACTTTATATTGTTGCCATTAGATATGCCAAGTAGTAGGTTTGCTGAAGGAGGAAGGCCTAGCTTGCCATCTAGAGCAAGCAACTACTCTCACCTCCATGTTTTGTCTGAAATTAGATGTCACTTCCTCTCTGAGCAGTGCTCATGGAAAACTGCCTCCAGTGTAAACAACATAAAATTATTAAGCTTATTCCTCAGCCGTGCTAATTAACCCCAAACAAATTTCACATTAAGGAAACAGAATTCAATCAATGTAAATGTTATTGCTGTGTATTACTGTAAGCAATAATATAGTGGCTAAAATAATTAATTATTTGTTTTCTTTTTAAAGAAAAGTATTCTTTTTCATGGTGCTGAACATTTTGTGGGTGTATTCCCCCACCCCTTCTTTGGCCTTTCCTGGTGTAGATTATAAAAGACCCATCTGCTGAAGCATGGATAATAAACACTTTGTTTGTTTTTTATAACAGGATTGTTTTTTCACAATTGGATTATATAAAAGGAAAAATGTAATTTGGCCTGCTTCAGGTTCACTTAGTTGAGTATGTTTTCATTGGTAATACATATGCAGATTTGGTTTCTACTTACCTATTCTAGTTGACTATTCAATGTAGTAGTTTTATTTTTCTCTCTCCAGCCTTAAGTAAATAGGCATAAGTTGATAGTGGTGGTGTGAGAGATGATGAAAAGATAGATTATTAAATCGCCACGTGGAAGGACAAAAGCAAAATGCTTTCTTATTACATTTCAGGCTTTGAGGATCAGTTGACAATAAAGATTTTCCCTATTTTTTTTTTTAAAGTCTAGGCTCATATAGGAAGTCAAATTAACCTCTTCGTGGCAATTTTCTAATATTAAAAAACTCCTTTCTAAGTAATTGCTTGACTATGCCTTTGATAACTTGAGATAAAATTCAGCATTATCATAATTTTCATTGTACTCAAAGACCTTTAAAGACATGCAGTACAGAGGGATATGTATCTGATTCATATGGAGATATTTATCAATTATGAAAAGCAAATCTATGGTATATGGGATATGAATCAAATACTATTTGTATTGAAATTGTTCTGAGAAATGATACATGTTCTAACCAATACATACCAGTAAGTATTAAATTAACTTTGAAATTTAAAGTAATTTAACTGAGTAATGTAATAAAATATGTTACTTTTCATAGATTTAACACCCATCATTTCTTTGTAATTTTGCCATCTTCTGGCAAATGCAAAATATACCTCTCAATCCCCACTTACCTTAGTATTTTATTTTAAGGTACCCTTGAGTTTCTTACTCTCCTCTATTAAAACTCTGTGTCATCATGATAGGAATATTTAAGCTTTTAATTATATCTTAAATATCTAACAAGCAGGTTGCTACTAAATATTTACAGTAATGCCAAGGCTAATAGCAAGAACATGTGTTTTAAGAAATAGCTGGAATGTGCCACTAAAATAACTAAATAAAAATAATTCTTTTATATCATAGATTAGAAAAAAATTAAATTCTCATGGAATAACTTTTAAAATAACATCTGCACAGACCATTTAGTTTTATATTTTGGCTTCAAATTATTGCTTATATTTCTATTTCTTTAGTTTCCATAGCTAGATAATTATTTTCTTTTTTACTTCTTTGGGCATTAAGTTTTACTTTTTCACACAGAAAACCACTTTATAGTATATATTTTTTGTATTACATAGGTAGCTGATTATGTATTGCAGGCTTTAAGCAGCTAGGTTCAATAATTTTAAAAAATAGTAAGTCAAGACAATAAAAATTTGTATTGAACATATATATATACACACACACACACACAAGTGTATTTTAAGCAAAAGAATTAGTGTATTTTCTACAGCAAAGAACATAAGATGGCTAACCACGATTACTAGGCACTTGTATACTCTGTGGTAGCCAGGGCACTTAAACATTTTAAACAGTGAGATACCTATGATTAACATTCCTGATATTGCCAAGCCAATAAATGCAATAAAAGTCTAAAATAAGAGTCCTAGTTAGAAGAACCTGTATTAGTATATTTTAAAATGAAATGCAAGGGATTTCATCCTTTATTTTATTCCCTTTAAGACTATAATTGACAAACAGCAGTAATCATGCTTTTATGTGTTTTTCTCCTTCTACTGAATGCATTTTTAAAAACGAAAGTAAAAAAAAAAAGGTAAAAAGGAACTCTAGAATTTTGAAACCCAGTGGTCCTGAAGTGATGGGAAAATAGCCAAGGTGTCACAGCTAATTTCTGACCCTGTTTTATGAGTTCTGCTGTTCCTTATTCCCCTTGTCAGCCTGGGAATCCCCGAGGCTGTGCAAACTGGCTGAACATCACTCAATCCTAGTTTATATCCCCTTTTAATAATGTTGAGTCTATTCTGTCCAACTTTGATTCAGACAACCTGCTTGTCTTGAAAAAGTGATATATTTAATCAGTGACTCTGTCTCCAGCATAGCTCCCACTGCGTGTGACTAGAGCCAGAGAGTAGTGTGGTGGTCTGTCACTTGTGTTTGAATGGGTAATGCAGAGCCCATCAGCTGAAAAGACAGGAGCTGGAAGTGCTTGTTAGGGCACATGATCAAAAGCCACTCTCTGCTTTCTGCCAATCAAACCTCATGTCGCCTTGTGGGGCAGACATTAAATAGGTTTTTTTTCTGCCTTACATTGTGGGCACTTCGCCAGTTTGACATGTGAACTGTTGTTACAAAAGATAGCAGAGTTTCGACCGCTTGCTGACTTCTTTAAAATATTACTGAACACTTGTCAAAATGAAATATTCATAATACTATATTATGATAAGTTCAGTGTCTTTATTTCGTAATTTATAGATTCTTTTTTGAGGGATGCTGTTGTCAGAGTAGAAGTAAAGATTAAAGAACACAAAACTCTGTAATCAATCCAACAGCATATATGACAAAATAGTTTTGAATAAGATGATTATTGCTTTATGAAAATAGCAGCATTGAATAAATGCTACTTTACATTCTCTTTACTTTGCTTTAAAATAACGTTTTAGTAGTTCCAATTTTTTGAAAAAAAACACATTTAAAACTTTAATTTAAAATTTAATGTTAGGATCGTTTTCCGTCTAATTATTGAGAACATGGAAATATTTCAAAAATCCAAGACATCTGTGATTTGTGTTTTCCTGCTGGGTGGTTTTACTCTGCCTTTTTTTCTTGTCACCCCCTAAAGATTTTCCCATTTTATTGCTATATCATTTTTTGTATCCAGGGCAACCCAATAATGATGGTGGCAAAGATCTAACCTGTAAGCTTTTAAAGAGAAGAATGAGTACCTGAGGATTCTTAAATTAAAAGATCAGTGGAACTGGTATTTTTTGTTGTTGTTGTTGTTTACAATTTCCAGTTAACTATTCTGAAGCTGTTAAATCTAGTTGGTGTTCTTATATCTCTAAACTTGCCACTGGGTACTTGCTGTATCTTCTCTAATGATCATTTTTAAAAGGAGTTAAACATTTTCACCAAAACATACCATGGCAATCTAGTGGAACACATTTAAACAGTGAGCTACACATAAACAGCTGTTCCTTCAATAAGCCATTCTTTATAATACCCTTATTACCTTCTAGTGTCTCAAATTCTGATTAGTCAACAGTGCTGATTGCTGTACAGCATTCCATTGCCCATCTTCCCTCAGCTCAGCTGCTCATATCTTAGTTGTTATTTGATTACAACACAACTTGTGCATTGTTTCTCCAAGTTGCTCTTCATATTGTGTTTTTAAAACTCTGAAACTGGAACAGTGTGAGGGACTTTCTTTACACATATTTAAAAGGTCTTAATAAAGCATGTGTACGTATAGAAAACATGAACTATAAAACTCTGGTTGGAAAGAATATCTGTAGCTTGAAACCTAAACTATAATCAAATTATAAAAAAAAAGTATGTAGAAGTCTTTTAAAAACATATGTAAATATAAATAGTTATGAAATTGTTATGTTATGGCTATTGAGTTTTAGTCAGGTATAAATTCTGAAAGAGATAGATGCATGTTGAACTTCACAGGACAGACCTAAGAGACCTTCATCTTTGCCCTAGGTCTAGATCATTGTAGTCCAATTACTGTGCAGCACCAATGATGTCCCACTAAATGACATAGTGTGCTGGTAGTTTAACTTAAAATGAAATAAGTAAGGGTGGGGAAAAAAGTCTATAATGAAGTTTGAATTCTAGCTATTCCTTTGTTGTGACCCCCTGGAATTTACTCTTGGTGAGTCGGAAATGCTGACATACTAGAAATGCAACCTCAGTAAAGGCCCTAAATCTGTCATTGTGCTTTGGAGTCTGCTCTGAAAATAGCAAAGCTCTTTTGGTAAATTAAAATCGGTGTGAATGGGAACAGATGTTGACATGCTTTACTTTATCTTCAGGGATGCTGGTTAAAGACGAGAGGGTCAGCAAGGTTAGATGGTAGGAAATATACTAAATGTGCAAACTTGTTCTATAAGGAGACTTCTGTTCTGAGATATTAGTCAATAGAACTGTGTTTATCTATAGTAGGCCAGGTAAGAATTGTAACTGTATTACTGTATCTAGAGGAAAAATAAGGGGGATGGTGCTTTTTTCTGCAATGGTTCTTTGATATTTCTTGTGGTTGTGTCTTTCCTTTATCAAACTGAGTTGGCTGTAAACTGTCTCAGACTATTGTTTGATTTTTGCTTTCCCCAATCATTTTGATATAGCTTCATAAAGTGTTTGTTGAATCTTACACTATTGCAGAGTCTTTGTAGTTGTATTTGTCAAAAATAGTGAAAATGGTTTATGCTCTAAAAATGTACAATTTATCAAATAGCATGTGTAGTCAATTTAAATAAGTCTCATAGAAGTTTCAGTCTTGATTTGAAAAAATAGCATAGGATGAATTTATTTATAAGAACCTTAATAGTTTCTCTCAATTCCTTTTACATTTTAGATTACCTTATAATTTTCTAAATCTACATGAACAATAATGATCAATTTTGTCAGTATTATTCACACCTTTTATTAATTTAACATAGATGAATAAATGTGAATGTTGTGAAGAGTTGATTGGGAATAGATTTTAAATCTGACAGTTAGATTACAGGGTACCTAAGAAAAAATGGCTCTTTCACGAGGTACCTAGTAATTTAATTCTTGTTTGAAATTATTATAATTTATTACAGTGTGTGGGTCCTAATGAATGTCTACTATTAAATGAAAAGGAGAAATTGAAATTAAGATTATGAAATTCTTTTAACTCATATCTTAAAATCCTCTTAAACAATTCAGAAGGCATTAATAAGCTACGTAAGGTTTCTTTCTATATTCTATAATGACAAATAAAAACATTTTTTTCAGCATTTAAAAATTCTAGAGTATTGGTTGCCATTAAACTTGAAGCTTGCAATCTTGGAATTTTATAAAAATGGTAGTAACCATTATAAGAGCATTAAAATTGGCAAAACTATTTAAATATTTATTTGGACTATACCCAGATTTTTCAAGCACTTTAGTTGTGCAGAAATGACTGTCTTCATGGTGTTAAACATTTAATATAGGACAATTTGAACTTTCATAGAGTTATAAACCACATAGATTAACATTTTGAAAATTCCACATACTAAGGAGACTTTTAAAATGTGAGTAAAATTTTAGAGGAAGTAAGGGGAGATGAAGCTATAATATCTAATGCATATCCAATGAAACTAGGGAAACTGAAGGGTGGAGTTGGGTTGGGAAGGATGGAGGAGGAGGATGAGAAGGGTGATATCACTGAAGATATGTTGTACCTATAAACTGATTTGTGGAATAGTGATTTCATTGTACATCTACTTCAAAGTTATGAAAATAAAATTTAAACATTACAAATAAAATAAGCCCAAATGCCTGCAGATATGGACAGTTGTTACTCCTAGATCTCAGCAAAACTTGGCATGTATACAAAATGAATGTACAACAATAATTCCTGGGGACAATCAGTAATACCATATGATAATTTTTCTGTCCTGATTGATGATCTGAAATGTCATTTAAAAAGCTAAGAACATTTTACCTGGAAGAAGCTTACTAGCCCCCTTATTAAATTTAGCCATGCTTATACCACAATCATTTAAGAAAGAAAATCAGATTAATCCTTTGAATTTCAAACTAGTAGTATACTTACTTTAAAACTCCTGAAGTTTTGCTTCCCAGTTTCTAGAGCTTTTACTACTGAGACTGCTGTAATGCATGTATAGGCTACGCATAAGTTTATGTGTAGAGAGAGAAAAAGAAAATAATCAAGTTAGTGATAAGTCTGTCTTTAATTTGCAGAGAGTAAAAGCCTGTTACAGGTTTTGGCCAGCTTCAGTACAATACCTGGTTTTGAGGCCTGGTCCTTTCCCAACGTGATGATCTCAAACTATCAATATTGAATATGAGAGAGAAAATGTCATTCCTTCCGAGTAGCTATTTAAGTAAAGTTTTGCTCATTTAGTTGGATTTTCGCGTAGATTCTCTTTGCTGTGGAGCTGTGCCCTTAGGCTCTGTCACACCTCCATTCTTCTCTTTTGTAATAAAATTCTTGCATCTCCCTCCACCCACATCTACTTAAGGGTGTATTTGCTAAAAAGAATGTGGCTAGAGAACTAGCTGTTTTTAGTTGGGAAATTGATTTGTTGTCCCTGATAATCTGCTTGTTGGTCTCAAGTTAGCTCAGGCATCTGAAAGAAATAATCAGCAGAAACAAGTAGGGCACTACTCTCTTAGTAATGATTACTGATCTCTTTTTAAAGTGTTTACAGTTGTTTAATGGGGGAACAATTGGATAGAATTTATTCAGCCTAAGTTTCTATAAATAAGAAAGCCTTTTCTTATCTATTAGTTATGTTCACGGGTGGTTGCTGTTTATCATCATAACCAGTTTCAACAGTTAAATTCCGGTGCCTCTCACCTACTATTATAAAAGGTTAAAATGGGCCAACTATAAACATGGGAATAGGAGAGGAAGACATAACTTTCTCATTTTATGTAGTGTGAGAATATGACAGCCAAGCTATGAAAAACTGTATCTTTAAAATACTTTGTAATTGTGATGCAATAACTGAAAATGTTAATTTTTGGAAAATATTGACACGTTATATGACCACATCATCTACTGCTATATATTTCATTAGATTTTTCCCCCTTTGTGCCTATTTAACTCTAAATAAAAGATGGAAATATGTTTGCTCTAAATATTTGATATGATTGAGATGAGATTAAGCGGTTTAAATGATTTAAAAATTATATTTGCTTTAGTGCAATCTGTTCGATTCAGTGGTAATCTGTCATCTGATTTGCTTTGTGGCACAGCAAACCAGGCAGTAAGGGTTAAACTGTTTGGAACATGGGCAGAGTTTAAAAAAAATCTGGGTTCCTTTTCTTTCCCAGTTAGAGTTCTTCAGGCAAAGTTAAGTTTGCTGTTCAGACATCAGCTGTACTTCTTAGCAATGACCTTGTGGGGTAGAGAAACATGGCACAGTGGCCCTTTCCAGCTGTATTCAGCCTATCCGTCGGGGTATAATCATGCTCCGTCCCAGCACCGCAGGCTTGGACATATGTTGAGTTTTATTTCTTTCTTCTGACATTAATCCTATTCACCAGCTGTTCTGCCAGCTGCCATTCTTCAGTTTAGAGATTACATTTTGGAGGATATCAACAAAGGTCTAGTTGACCACTACTTTCTGTTTTCTGTTACCCCCCTCCCCCAATAGGCCATAGAAATGATTACAGCAGAGGGTAGGAGAACTCTATCTTTCCCCACTATCACTTCACTTTTTTTATTTTGATCCTAGACATTAACATGATTTATGATCACTCTCAGGATGTTGTAGATAAGCTTTCCAGATTACCACCTTACTTATAAATCCACTTTCCATAAAAAGGTTTTAAGTTTACATTGAAGGATATAATTAATGTTTCTTATACTACAATATAAACAACATTAATTAATGGCAATTTCTTTTGATGTCCTAAAACATATTCCAGCTGAAAAAATGCTTCAAGTTCTTTGTTTTATCCCCCTACAGGTTTGAGAGCATATCTCAGTTAAGATGATACTTTTCCCCCCTGAGCTATGGTTTCACTAATCTTGTTTGAATGGGTTATTAAATCTCTGCTACACTCATAATATATACTAATAAGTAGTATAGATTTCTCACTTCATATTCCAGATGATCTGTCCATAAGCAGGATGTTAAACATCTGTAGTTTAAGCCTCTGGGACTAACAAATGCATTAATGCCAGAAAGAATTGTGGCCGGAACAATAAGGTCACAGACCGCATGGTAAAGAGGCATCTCAAATATTAATTCTGCACGTACTTTTCATTGTTAATCCTTCCATTTTCATAAAGGCAAAAGACTAATAGACTTAAGTTGTAATCATTTACAGTACATGTTTATTACATTAATACCAACAAATATGCAAAATCCCATATGTGTTATAATTCTCTCAGCTGATATTTTGAAGTTGTGTAAAATATCCTCCTTCATCCCTTACGATAGCATCTCTTAAGCCATTAATTTACCTCAGAAGATAATATCTATAAATAGTTGTTTATTAATAGGATTCTGCTCTAGTCTTAACTTTGCGGCAAATAACAGGTTCTGTTATTATGGTAAAGAACTCAGATTAAGTAACACCTGAGGCTTAATTCTTAGAATTAAGAACTCCTTTCTGACTTAACAACAACCCTAAAACACAAATACCCTAGAACTAATGGTATATTCTAGAAGGTAGTTTTTTTTCCCCATTCTTTCATTTATTTATCCATCATCCATATATTCATCCATCTATCTATCCATTTATTTATTCATTCCATTGAGTAGGATGTTACTTGCTTAGTCATATAAAAGAAAATATAGCACCTTGTGTCTACCAGACAATACAAGTCTTCATATACATAGAAATCTATAGAAGAATGAAAAGAAGTGTGTAAATTGCTTACTATAAACACTATTGATTCCATACCATGCCCCTATATCCCCCCAAAGCTCTGAGAGTAGTGAACCCCGTTTACTAAATATGGACATGCTATTTATAGAAATATTCATATTTTTATTGGTGGCCAAAGCACTGCTTATAGGAAAACCTACAGGTGACTAATAGGAGTTGCTCACTAAGTGGAATAATGAATAGTATTAGGTGTCAATTAAATCAAGCTTCCCCGAGGTGCAGGTGCTCCACAATGTACTGACACATTTCAAGTAGCAGTGCCACTTCACCCATGCATATGAACAAGCACATTTGCATATTAAAAAGCTGAAAATTATTTAACTGAAGCAAAAGTCTTTTAGAGATGATGGAGGTTATTAAAACTGTTGACAAGAAAGAAGGTAATTGCCTGAAAATGAGAGATGACATTCTGCTATACACAGGGAACGTTGTTTTTGTTGTATTGTGCAGCAGTGCCTGGGTGTATAACCTATTACATTGAGATTGCTCCTATGCAATTAGACCCTTTTTGTCCTCACTTCAATAAGGCTATGATTATGAAGGATTGAAGAACACTTGGCATATTGAATGTCTGTTGTTTTTATAACTTCGTCAGAAATGACAAAACACGTTTTGTGTCCTGTTTTTTCTTTGTAGGCTTATTGATTCTGTGATTATAATATTCATAAAAGACAATGTGTTCATGGTTGAACACTCTGTCATTTATACAGGTTTTATTTTTTTCTGTCTCAGCATAGTATTTGTTTGAATGCCAAGGTGTTAGTCATAAGATGAGCAGATTTTTAAAAGTAAAAGATGAATAGGTGAGAAGTTTATCATGCTAATAATCCCAAATATTACTATTAAAAGTGTCACAAAAAATGGATGGTTTCCTAAGTTTCAGATGGGAATAATTCACCAGCTAAGAAAACTTGAAAGCTATTTTATTTTCTCTTTGATTGTGGGCTGTTTATTTGCACTATGATTTTGGAGAGATCTTGTGCTTTGGTTGTGGTTTGTCAGAGTGTGAATTCATGGGCCTAGAGGAAGTCTCTTCTTTGGTGGTGTAAGAAGCAATGTGCCTGGGTTGTTGACTTAACTCCTTTCTGCAGGTAGCAACTGAAACAGGCACAGTGAATATGGCAATTGAAACCAAAACATGGCAAATCTTTGCAGGTGTAGAAAATTTCAGGTTTTATGCTTTATTAAAATGATGCTTGTTAAAAGATTTTATATTTAATCACCCTAATTAGGTTTCAGCTCCCAGCAGAGCCATTGTGACAATGTCTGAAGTCCATTTCTGTCATTATATTCTTTCCTTGAACATGAGTGTTAATGTTCTTTGAGACATAGCCATTATAGTTCGTTCATTCAACTGGACTTTAGGCTTATGATGAATCTCACTTTTCTCTTGGGCCAATCAGCTTCTGCTTTTATTTATTACATGGATTTACTTTCAAAACTGCTTTGTCAGAAATGATTGATAGGTTCTGAATATAGCCCATTATACCCCAAAAGTTTTCTAGAGGGTTTGTCATTTATGTGGTTTTTTTTTTACTTTGATTTGGATGCATCTGGGCTTTCATAAAGTAAGAGACACACCTAGGATTTTTGTTAGCAGCTGTCTAGTGATTTATTCAATCTGACATGTTAATTTCTTTAGGTTGAGGAGGAAAAATGTCTTTAGGCACAGCAATCTGACTGTTGGTTAAAAAGATACAAATGTTAGACCCCAGTTCTTTTCAAACTCATATTATTTACTGCCTGTTGAGAAACTAAGTTAAAAGATGAAAATCCTACTACAGTCATGCTCAAAGAGTAGCCCCTAAAGTACGTCAAATTTTCCAATTATTTCTATTCACAGATATGCTCACATATTCAATTTCCAGCTAAAGAATCCCAGAGTTATATAAAATTAAAATACTTTTATTCCAGCTACTGTTAGTGATCTCATTTAAAATGTTGACAATAATTTAACTATATAAATAGTTAATTGAATTTTTTTTCTTGGTTAGCTAAATTTTTTGTTTTAACCTTTACAAGTAGTTTTGGTGCTGTTACTTAACATTTTTTCAATAAATTACCTCTATTAATATATAAAAATTGACTTCTGGAATTCATTATAATACTTTATCTCACTTTTTTCTTTTTTGCTAGTCCTGGGTCTTTGACTCAGGGCCAGAGCACTGGCCTTGGCTTCTTTTTGCTCAAGGCTAGCACTCTACATCTGGAGCTATAGCTCCACTTCTGGCTTTTTCTGTTTATGTGGTGCTAAGGAATTGAACCCAGGGCTTCATGCATATTAGGCAAGCACTCTACCACTAAGCCACATTCCTAGCCCTATATCTCACTTTTAAAAACTCATGATTTCATGGATTAGAATTTTAAAAAGCAAAGGTCAAAAATGAGCTTTAATTTTAATTTGCAAATATTGTACATTGGTTGTATTCATGTTGACTATGAATTACATAATAAAAATGAAAAGTAAATGTGGACAAATTAGCCTAGATCTCTGACTTTGTTCTAGAAAGTAAAATTCTATATAAAAACATTTTTTTTTTTTGTCAAATGGTAACTCCCATATAGAGTCATCATGTACACTACTAGAGAAGTGAGGGTATACTTTTTCATGGTTGATACATTCAAAAAATATATTGCCTTCTACACTATAGACAAACCCTTATAGGAGTTACAATAACTTGTAACTTGCAAGAGTTTCTTAAGGTATTTAGTAATTAAATGAATGGATTCCTTAACATCTTATTATAAAATATGTAGGAATGTAGTAATTCTTGTCATTTTGGTGATTTGAAGAAAATTCTGGTTTTCAATCTTATATGTTTTCCTCACTATGTATATCTAATGCCTGTGTGAAAACCCAATATGAAATATTCTGCTGTGAGGTTGGAAATGGTTAAATGGAACTGAAAAACAGAATTTAAGAGCAGGTGCCTCATGTGGATAGAAATTGGAAGTATTTTGGTAGTTGATCCACAGAAGGAAAACTATGTTGGTATACCAGGCCTCAACTGGGTGAGGATTTAAAGTGACTGGACATGAGGATGAAACAGAACCATTCCCAGGGCACACTGGGCCTTTGGGAAGTTGTATTATACTTCTGCCTTTATTTTCATCCTAACACGATTGCTAGGAAACTAAGCTCTATTCTTTCCCTTCTCTTTTTGTTTTTTGATTTGTTTTTGGCCAGTCCTGAGACTTGAATTCAGGGCCTGAGCACTGTCCCTAGCTTCGTTTTGCTCAAGGCTAACACTCTACCACTTGACCCACAGCACCACTTCTGGCTTGTTATATACCTGGTGCTGAGGAATTGAACCCAGGGCTTCATGTATAGGAGGCGAGCACTTTACCACTAGGCCATATTCCCAGCCCCTCCCTTCTCTTTTTAAAAAGTTCAATTGTTGGGGCTGGGAATATGGCCTAGTGGCAAGAGTGCTTCCCTCACATACATGAAGCCCTGGGTTCGCTTCCCCAGCACCACATATATAGAAAATGGCCAGAAGTGGCACTGTGGCTCAAGTGGCAGAGTGCTAGCTTTGAGCAAAAAGAAGCCAGGGACAGTGCTCAGGCCTTGAGTCCACGCCCCAGGACTGGCAAAAAGAAAAAAGAAAAAGTTCAAATGTTCATGAGCTTATAGACATTTTAAAATTTTATTGGCAACATATCTTTCCCTTTATTTCTCTATTCTTTATCCTTAAGTAAATGGGAAAGCTAGGAGCCTACAAGCTTGTATATGTTAGTTCAAATGTACAATGACTTTATTATGTAAATGGTTTCACCAGAAAACTTCTGGTTCTTAGGTTTTTAGGTTAGTAATGGTCTAACTCTACATAGTTTCCCGTTTTGTAGGGCTATCACGTGTGTTGAGATTCATAAAAATTTGAGTGGGAGTAAGGGAAGACATTATTCTTATTTTATTCTAGAAGCAAAGAAATTAATGATTAATGTATTGAATAGCTAGTTAATGAGTAGATGGAGTAAAAATTTAGGTCACTTGATGTTTCAGTCTTCTTTGTATTCTACTATGTTGCCATTCAACATGATAAGCATGGCGTCCATATGGAGTTGTTGGGTATAATGGGGCCCTCAGAGGTAACTTAAGTAACAGGCACATCTAATTAGGACTGTTTGGACCTTGCTTTATTTAACCATTGCTAATTTGTCTTCAGAGTGTGAGGTGATTCTTTAAAACAGGAATAATAAGGAGAGAGGGGGGAGGAGGGATGAATGGAGGGAGAAATAGCGGGACAGAGAAGATAGAGTGGAGTGAGAGACTGATTTCATGGAGACAGACACACAGAAAGAGATTAAAGAGAATCTCAAAGGAAGAAATTGTATAGTGCAATATAAGAAGGTCTCTTTGCTCCCAATAGCTTTGATAAGGAATTATCAAAGGATAAGTTATTTTTTCTTCCTTTGAGTGATTGATTTCATCAGAACAAATTTATAATTCAGGATGCATCTATCTGAGCAAGTGAGCAATAGCAACAAGAAAGTATATTTGTAGTTTCATGTTGACTAAAAAACTTTCAGCTTTAAATATTTCGTCTTATATTTTCCACAGTAACCACTTTTCATTAAAGAAATCCTTAAAGCAAAAATTGCAACTTACACCAAATTAGAGAGAATGGTTATGATGATTCCTTATGGATCCATTGTCTAGCTTCAAAAATTATCAGCCTTTCATTTATCCCACCATATTTCTTTGATTAAAGTTTCGTTTAAAAATGCAAATTGTAAAATATGTCAAACATAGAAAATAAAACCTGTAGTAACCAAATTTTTACCAATACTAGCATATATTATGGTTACATCAAATGAGCTTGAGACTATAATAATTGACAGATCAAAAATAGGAAGGACATAATAAAAGCATTTAGTAATTATGAGGAATATGTCTGCTTTAGCATTTCTTTCTTTTTTTCTAAATAAGATAGCTCTATACATAAAATGAGAAGACACTGTTGGTGAATAAAACTACATTAGACTTTTGTGTCTGCTATTGCTTAGCTGTTAGGTCAAGCTCCATTGATCCCAGTAAATATTCAAATACTTTTATCTAGCACCTTTGTCTGAAAATCTTTGGACTTTCAAAGCCAATGAGTAGAATTCTTTTGTTGGGGAAGGAAATTCTCTCGAAGAGTACTAATACAACAGTGAGAAAATATTCATATTACTTGGCTTTAAAAACTAATATATTTGCTGGGTGGGGGTGGCTTACTCCTGTAATCCTAGCTACTCTGGAGGCTCAGATCTGAGGATTGTGCTTTGAAGCCAGCATGAAAGTCTGTGAGACTTTTATCTCCAATTGACCCCCAGAAAACCAGGAGTGGCACTGTGGTTCAGAGTAGTACAGCTGCTAGCCTCAAAGTAGTATAGCTGCTGGCCTTGAGTGGAAAAGCTAACAAAGCAACAAAACAAACAAACAAACAAACAAAAACCCTAATATAACAACTCAGTTACTTGAATTTGTGAGTACTTATACCTTGAAACATTATAACACTTTGTAAAACTTAGCAGAAAAGGGTTTATGTTACTTTTCTACACCAACATTTTCTTGACTTGGGTAACTTTAAGAATTGGAAAATACAGAAAATGGCTAACAATTTTGAATGGTTCTTTGAAAACTCATTTTCCCGCACCTATTGAAAATACTTACAAAAGCTCCAATTTTTTGAACACAGCACATCTGTATAGGCAATGTAACAGAATACATTTTCATTGATTCAGAAACAGGCAACACCTTTGCATCTCTATGATTATTGTATAACCCAGAATGGTGGAAATGTGTAGAAACTGGGCAACTTGGTCATTTGTCTGTTTATAAACATTTACTGAGCTCCTGCTACATGTCAAGCATAGTGTGAAGCATTGAAGAATAATCTGGACATTTTAAGTTGTCTGAGATTTTTTTTGTTTTACAATTATTCTTTTCTATTAGTTCAGTATAAAAATCCACTTAGTTTTGTGCAGGTTATTGTCTAGTTTGTTGAAATTTGAATGCTGTTTATTTTGTCTCTTTATTCAATGAAAGAAAACAGGTAAGTATATTTCATAATGCACAGTTAATATCATTTGATTGAAACTACCCTTCCAAACAAACCTAGATATAGTCTGCTTCACATATTAAATTGTATTATAATCTAATTTTCAACTAAAGTACATGTTATGTGAGTTTTTAGATATATGAGATATATACTTATGGTTATAAAATAAGAAGAGGAAAGAAGGCAGTACTTAAGATACTTATTTCAAAAAACAATTCAAAATATTAAAAAACTGGAAGTAAGCAGAGTGATGAGAAAATGCAGCAGAAGTTTGGACAAAATATAATCTTACCAGAAGAGAAGCACAAGTGCAGTAGGTTTGGTATGAGAGTGGGTATACCGACACACATGGTGGATTTCAATAGTAACTGAACTTCCCTTGCCGTCACACTTCTAACACACTTTTATAGTTGCTTGGCTATGCATCTGTATTCCCTGTGAAACTGAAGCTCAACCAGGCATGCATCTTATTTGTTTGATTCATCTTTTTTCTTTCCAGAAACTAGCATATTGCCTGGAAAATAGGAATTGATCAATAATATCTGTTAGGTGAGTGAACATAAAGAGTTGTATTACTACAAAATGGTGAGTTACATAACAGAAGTATGAGTAAGGAGGAAAATATTGAATAAAGAGTACAGGAAAACTAAAGCATATTTTCTGAAGTAAATCAATTTGAAAATATTTCTTTACTGAGACATAGTTGAAACTAGGTTTAATTTTTTTTCCACACCAGTATAGTCTTTAGCCGATATTTTTGCCTATTGACAAGTGACAAAGATATTTTCAAATTTGGAGATAATTACTGTAAAATAAAACCAAATTATGTTCTATTAGTATAGATAACCCAAATTCAATGAAAATTAACAACCTGTGTGCTACAGATATAGTATCTCTGTTCTTTTGATTGTTTGATTAGCCTGGGCACCTAGTTGTCTACTGCAGTGGGCTGCAGGGGCAGGTGGGAGACTCAAGAGAGCTGTCTGTAGTTTTATGTGGCTGGATTGAACATTTTAGGGTTTAAAATTAACACCCTTTTGTTAAATTTTAACCTAAGATAAAATAAGTATTCTAATTCATTATTAAGTATAAGCAAATTATTTAAATATCAACATGAAACTCTGTACATAATTATGAACTGAACTTGGTGGTCTTTCATTTTTTTGGAAATACTTCTTTTGATATATTAGGGGTACTTTAACCCATGACTAGTTAAAGAGAATTAAATGGAATTTTCTTAAAAACCCAAATTATAACATATTACCACCACTGAATGGAGTTTCTATTTTGGCAAGAAATATGGCAAATATAATCATACTTGTTATGGGTCCGTTTGTGTCATTTTACTTGAAAATATTTCTTTTGCTAGGTGATACTCCATTGTGTATAAAGCACTTAAAGATTTTGACAAGTTTTAGCCACATTATGAAACTAAAGCTACAGAAGTAATTTTCAATGGTTTTTAAAGTCTTACATTAGTGTAATGTGCTATCTATGCATATCTTTCTAGTCTCTTGTTTGAAGAAACATTTTTGTTAATATGTCAAGATGCACTATATTTGTAGTATTGAATTGGTTCATCTTTTAAACAAGATGATCTTAGACATTATGTTGCACAACACAAAATTAACCACTGTTATGAAATCCTTCAACAGTTCATATGTATTTTTAATATATTCCTACTTTAGTATTTTTGACCAAATTTATTTTTAAAAAGTGAGTGGTTGTCGGGTGCCAGTGTCCTCAGGAGGCTAAGATCTGAGGATTGCAGTCTGAACAGCCAGATGAGGAAAGTTTGTGAGACTCTTAACTCTAATTAACCACCGGAAGTTGTGAGGGTCATAGACTTGACTAAAAAAGCTCAGAGTCAAACACCCAGACCATCAGTTCAAGCCCTAGGATTAGCACTCATGCGTACACACACACACACACACACACACACACACACTCAAATAAGCTGTCATATTTTCTTGTTTATTAATTGTTCATTGATAGTCCATTTTTTTTTACTACTTGGTATTTGGTCTGGATATTGTTATTTAATTGATATAAACTGAATGGTACCGAAATAGAATATTTAAATATGAATATTTGATTTTGACCAATGCAGGTAAGCTGTAATATACATATATGTACATATATATATATACACATGCATATATTCGTAGGCTCCGCTCTGTATCTGTATCTTTCCTAGAGCTAAGGTATGTGACTATAAACAGAAATAAATTTAAATTCTTTCATTTTTACATTTCATTTTGAACATTCAATGTATAAAATTATGTTTGATATCATGCCACAAACATTTACTTAGACAAATAAATGTTTGTATAAATTCAGTATATATTCAGACTTCAAATATGAGAGTATTAATTTTAGGAAGGTGGCTTTAAAATACCTATAATTTTCATGGTTGATAAGGTAGTAATGAGTTATTAAAATATAAAGGTTTTTGGTGTATAAATATTTCGACAAAGCAAATAACTCTTCTAATTATTTTTAAAATAATCGTTGCCACTTAATAATATTAGAAACACAACAGTTTGTTTGCCATTGGACAAGGTTTATGATACCTAGAGACAGTAGTTTTCTGTGATTTGTATCCATTGTTCTGACTTCCACAGTGTTTCTTCTTTTTTTTCCCCCCAATCCTGGGGCATGGGACTCAGGGCCTGAGCACTGTCCCTGGTTTCCTTTTGCTCAAGGCTAGCACTCTACCTCTTGAGCCACAGGTCCACCTCCTGCTTCTTCTGTTTATGTGGTGCTGAGGAATCGAACCCAGGGCTTCACACATGTGAGGCAAGCACTCTGCCGCTGAGCCATAGTCCCAGTCCCTCCACAGTGTTTTTTCTGCTTTAACATATTAGTATATTGGATTGGGGTGTAGCTCAAGTGATAGAGTACAAGCCAGGACCAAGAAAGCCAGGAGAGAAAAAAATAGACTCTGAGTTCAAGCCTCGGAACTGACACACCAAAAAAGAACAACATATGACTATATGAGACAACTGAGAATAGCATCAACATAAATGGACATACTGTTTATGAATTTTACTAAAGGAAACATTTTTGTTTAAAATTTCAAAAGAGGCTCTCTCTCTCTCTCTCTCTCTGAGTGTGTGTGTGTGTGTGTGTGTGTGTGTGTGTGTGTGTGTCCATCTGAATTGGAGCTTGAATTCAGTGCCTCATGTTCTTGGCTGGATTTTTCACTCAAGAATGGCACTCCACTACTTGATTCACACTTCCGTTTCCAGCTTTTTGCTGGTTAACCAGAGTTTCCTGCCCAAGCTGCCTTCTAATCCTGATCGTCAGATCTCAGCCTCCTAAATCTGAAAAGCTAATTTTTTTTAAGAGCAACCATTTAAAAAAATAAGTATATCAAGCCAATTGGGTGAGGCACATCTGTAGTCTCAACTACTCAGGATGTTGAGGCAGAAGGATGGCCAATTGAGGCCACCTAAGAAAAATTAGTGCGATCCTATCTTGAAAATAAGTAAAATAGGCTAGAGTTGTAGCTCAAGTGATAGAGAGCACTTGTTTGACAACTGGGAGGTCATAATCATGAAAACCTTCTTCATTTAATAATTATTTGTTATGCAGCTTTACAACAAACTTGCAAACATTTTTAAAAATAAACTATCTTGGTTCTAGAAAAATCTTTTAGTTTTTTGATGAAATGTAAAACAAAAATGTTGTACTATCTGTACTTCTAAAAAGACTAGCAATGTTTCATTTTAAAAATCAAAAGATTTTCTAAATTTCAGTAAGTTATTTGATTGTATCTTCTTATCTCAATTAAAGAGATAGTTATGAAGAAATTTATTTGAGTTTCTTGACTATATTTTATGGTGACATGACTATATAGTAGTATTCCTGCCAAAATTATTGGCTGAGAGTCATGAGATAAGGAATCCTAAATTAATTTTTTCTCAAAATTACTATGTAATATGTTATGTCCTACATTTCCCAAGTATGTAGTGTATCTTTTAGAATGTAGTTATGAAACTTAACAGGCCTGGGAATTATAATATCTAACATATACACAAATTATTTATAGACGTTATCATATATAAATTGTATGTATGTGTTTAAAGTATGTAGTCATATATGCAACTTACCTATGATTTTTATAATGCATATAGAATATACGGCATCTATATGTTAGATTTTTTGTCTGT
Source organism: Perognathus longimembris pacificus (assembly GCF_023159225.1). Taxonomy (NCBI): domain Eukaryota; kingdom Metazoa; phylum Chordata; class Mammalia; order Rodentia; family Heteromyidae; genus Perognathus; species Perognathus longimembris. Next base: position 22,835,489 of record NC_063173.1, on the reverse strand, counting down.
TTATATTTGTGTATGCATATAACTCAAAGTATGATTTTTCTAGAATCTGTAGCTAGGAATTTGTGTTGTTGTATGTCTTTAGGAACTAGCTTCTGAGTCTTTTAAAATACTAAGCTACTATTTTGAAGTAATTGACACCATTATTCAACTTGGATGATGATTAAATGGTTTTGAAAACACTTGTCTGTCCTAAGTACTGTATTATCAAATATCAATATGGATTCTCTGTGTATGGTATAATGACCCTAGGGTCCACTGAAATGTTTTTTGTTTATTTTTTAACCTAGGGCCTTGTACTTAGTTGGCTTGCTTGTTTAGCTGGTGATCTACCACTTGGGCCATATGCTAAATATATGTTATTCATAGATAAGGACCAATAAAGTTTTATTGTGTGTATTTTAATATTGTCTTGGAAAAATGTCTATCATCATTCATACTATGCACATGTGAGATGTCTTACGATAATAAATATTTATCTGTTTCATACATATTTATCTCTTTCATACATTCATGTGCCTTTCATTCAACTCTTTCAATAAATAAACATAAAAAGCTTCTTTGACATAGCCGTTCTTTCCTCAGTGACATGGAGGAAGCATGCAGAAAATAATGGGTACATGTGTTCAACTGAGATAAATGTGCAAAGTTAACATTTGGCACTTTGGATCTGTTTTTTGAAACAAGAGATTTATTTTGCTGCTTTATGAAAGATTTCAGACTTCTTATACTTGGAAACATCTTTGGAAAGTCAGATATAAAGTGAATAAAAGAGTTGTCCTCCGATTTACTCCTATTTGATGTAGCCATAAGGATTTTTTATTCTCTTTCCTCTATTCTGCTCCATTGAGAGTACAATTCCTTCAGATAGTAGAAATGATTGAAATCAGTGATTATTGCACTGACCTGCTATAATTCCAGAATACTTTTTGTTCCTATTAAAACAGGCTTTTTTTTTTTATCAGTATGTAGTATTTGATGGCAGAAGGGAGGACAGTTAAGGAAAAGGATTAAAAGCCTGTCTTATAAACAATTAAGAATTAGCCGCATGTTGTATAGACACATATAGGCAAAATACACACCTCTATTTTAAAACAAGTATTCATTCTCAGTATATAAGGAGTTCAACTGTACACAAGATACATGACTGCCATTACCTTCTGGTGCCATCAGTCACTTGGTGAAAAAGTGGCTTATAGTATGTAGAGAAACACAATTTCACTTGAGATTTTAAGTGAGCCATTGTTTCATTTGGAAAATATAAAATCGGTGAATGGGCTTGTTCTCTTGTAGAGGATTACAATAACACACGGAAGCTTATGAGAGCTTCTGACAGATGTGTTGGCTGTTTGCCACAAAGCTAAGGGTGCGGCCCTGACTGACAACTTGCAATTATATGATGATGAATGGTTCTGATGTGTGTTCAAGAGAAACCACTTTCTAGAAAGTGAAAGTCATACATACGGTTCCTATAAAAAATACGCAGCTCAAATAAAGTATTATAACTTTCTATTTTGTTTTAGCATTCTAGTGGGTTAACCAATTTTAGTATTCCTCTTCTCATAGAAGTGTCTGTTTTTGATAAATCAAGGACTAAGTCCAAAATTTTTGCGGGGAAAATGAATTTGATACCATGTTTTTGGCATCAGAATGATCATATCTGCATTTTTGACAAAAATGACATCTCCAAGGAAATTTTTCGCTTTTACACAAATACTTAAAACATATACATCTGTCTGTGGTGTGCCTGCTTAGTCTACTTAAAGTTCAGATTCAAAATGAAACTGCTCTTTTTTCATCAAATCACTTCTTGATAAATTTTGCTATTTTTGTTAACATAGAGGTTTGTATTCAAACAGCATGGGTGAACTGAAATATGGTGTCATTTTGAAATTGTCTCCTTTCTTTTCTGATTTATCTTAAAAACATCTGAGTATGACATTTAAATATAGATTGTTCAATGCTTAATATGCTTCATTGGTATAGAATTTCTTTCTTTACTCTCTTATGATGAAGCTATCATGCATAGAGCATATGTGGACTAAACAGACATTTTTTTCTTCATAAATTGGAAGTTGACTGATATCCAAAAACAAAAGCCTAAAATTATATTCTAGATATATTTTTGCATAGTGGTTGAATTGTGTAGCCTCTATTATTTTCAAAGAGTAAGTTTTTATCTGATACTCTGAGAAGCTCATGGAAAACTATTGAAATTAGGCAAGAAACTTCCATTAAAATATTTAATAAGTAACGTTATAATTAATAAAATCCAAATGCTTGTAAGTTTTAGTGTATGAAAAAATATACACAATAGCCAAACTCTTCAAAAATAGTCAAGTAAAGATGAAGTATTAGAGTGTTTTTCAGAAGATCATGCAAAAATTAAAGAGGGATTATTCATTTACCCTAAAGGTCCAAATTCGTTATGTCACTTTACATTGTGTAAATTAAGGTAAGGTCATTAAGAAGTCTGAAATAATTCAAAACATATTTCTTAGAATTGAAATTAGTTCTAAATTTTACAGTATTCAGCTTTTGACCTTAGTTTTAAATTTTAAAATATCCAGCTTTTGACCTTTAGGCCTATTTTTTTCTAATTCTTTTTGTAACATTTAGACTATGTCAATTATAGTGCTTCAACAGTAATTAATGTTAATTGTTTCACAGTGAAAGAGAAATGTAGAAACTATAAAATTATGATGAAGAATTAGATATCCTGCTGTTTGATCATAGCTAGAATTTCTCAGAAGGAAAAGACAGACATATATACTTTGTGTGTGTGTGTGTATATATATATATATACACACACATATACTTTATGTGTAAAGTATACATAATATATAAAGTATATATATAATATATAAAGTATATATATAATACATAATACGTATACATACATTTTACTAAATTCCCATTCATCTTTTTATGCTTTCTTTTCCTTCTTTGGGATTGTCTTATCACTCACCAATCAAACCTGTACTCATAAGAAAAAGAACCTTAAGTCCTTGTCTACTTGTGTGCTTTTTTTTTCTTTTTTAGTTTCCATTTATTAGAACTCTCTTGTAGGTTATTTTCTTAACCCCCATTAAATTTACATCTATATTCTGCTCACAGTTGTTAATCTGTAAGAACTTGCCACTGGCATTTAGGTTTTGGATATTCATTGATAAAAGTGATAGGAAGTTTTTATTCCCATCCAAATTCAAGATGTTATAAACACACTGTTTTTACTTTCAGATTTTCCTTCTCCATGTAGATTATCTAACATGTCCAGTCTTAATTTCTCTCTCTTTTATTCTTTAAACTTAGTATTGTTGCTCTAAGGACCCAAGTCATTGTCTAATTTTTACTTAGGGCAGGAGTGTTCAATAGCTCTATGCCAGGTACAAGTAAAGGCCTGTTAGAAAGCTTGGCATCTGAGCTGCTACCTCTGAGTAATACCTTCCAGTGTGTAGTTTTGATCAGATGGAGTGTGTATTTGTGGGAAGAGAGTAGATTGTATTGTTTTATGTTTGTACCCTAGGTCATAATTATTGTAGTGTTTATAGGATAATAAACTCATTAGGCAATTATGTCTTGTTGAGATATTCGAAACATTATTTGTTTTTAACTTGAAAGCTCTTGGGTAGGTAATAATTAGATGCTGTTTGGGATATTCTATTTAAATGGAAGGTACCTGGGATAAACTGTATATTTTCTTTGTTTAATATTTTAAGCTGTGGACTATCTGAAAATAAGCTAGCCTAAACAGTTCTAGAAAAAAGCGAAGTCCATGTTTGTTCTTAAATAGCTGAGCTGAGAGGCCTAAGTATTTCACAAGATTTAGGTAAAATTTGTCTGGATTAGTCATCACTGATATGTTCTATGGCATTTATGAAATATTTTTCTAATACCAGACATAAGTGACTAAGAATGTTTATATATAATCTCCTTAGTATTATGATACTGTCCTTATTTATAATTGATAAACTTGCCTTGAAGTTAATAATTGGCAGAACCTGAATTACAAACCTTGTTGAGTAATAAGCTGTAAACTCAGTGTGATTACTTATTTGCTTTATAGTAAGCTATCAGCAAAACTGGTTGTAGAGTGAGGTTCTATATGTTTCTCCCCTAAGCAGGAAAGACAGGAAGGTAAGTGAATGATGGATAAATGGAAGCTAGGTAGCCTATAGATAGGATTTACCTTTTGTTAAATACTGTGAGAGACACCTGACTTTATTAAATAGTGATTTTTTTTCTTTCTTTCTCTCTCTCCTCATTTTGTGTGTGTGTGTGTGTGTGTGTGTGTGTGTGTGTGTGTTAGTGCTTTCAAGTAAGGGCCTAATGCTTGCTAGGCAGATGCTCTACTTCTGAACCATTCTTTCAGCCCTGTTTTGAATTTTTTATTTTGAGATAAGGGATTGTCTTTTCCCTAGGCCTTGCCTGGACAAAGATCCTCTTATGTTTCCTCCTGTAGCTGTGGATGATAGCTATGTGTCACTGTGATCAAGGAAAGGGGCCTCAAAACTCTGCTTGGGATGGCCTCAAAGTTCAATTTTAGCTTCCCAAATAGGATTATAGTCATATGCCAGCACCCTCAGGTTCCTTTTTTTTTTTTTTTTGTAGTATCTACTTTATCTGACCACATAGCTTGACTGTCATCAGGAAATAGCATAGAATGTAATGGCTTTAAACAGCACAAATCCAGGGACTAGAGGAGTGCCATCCAGAATCAAACATGACAAGCAGGCACTAAGAAGGCCCTGAGTTCAAGCTCTGGTGCCTCCACAAAATGAAGAAGATGGAGGAGGAGGAGGAGAAAGGGGAGGAGGAGGAGGAAGAGGATGAAGAGAAGGAGGAGGAAGAGGGGAGGGAGGAGAGGAGGAGGTAAGGGGGAGGAGGAGGAGGGGAGGAGGAGAAGGGGGAGAGGAGGAGGGGGGAGGGGGATGGAGGAGGAGAAGGATCAAGACTGAGGTACTGCCTGATTTTATTTCTACTCAGGATGCTTTTCCTGGATTACAGTTGGCATCATTTCCCTGAGTGTTCACAAGGAAGGAATGGGATGGTACAGGGATGAGAAGGACAGAAGAAATCTGGTAGCACTAATCCAAATAAAAGGCTCTTTCATCTAAACCTACCTGCCTCCCAATGTCTCCACCTCTAGAGACCTTCATCATTGGAAATTATGTCTTTAACATGAATTTTGAAGGGCATAGGTCAGTCTATAGCACATAGTCTACCTATACTCCTTAAATATTTAGCCTTAGAACAGAATTCTTTGGTGTCAATAATTACCATTTCTCCCACTAGAAGGTTTGTTGATAATAAGCATGATGCTCATTTATGTCTTAGATTAACTTAAAAACCAAACTTGCACTTCTCATGTGAGAAGTGCAGTATTTAACTTTTATATTATTTAACAATTTAGCATAAATTGTGGGTTTCTTATACTTAAGTGGCATAACTAAGTAGTGAGCATTGTGTATTAGGAATGTTTTGGGCTGTGAATCTCAGTAACAGAAAGAAACAATAGACAAACAAAACATCCAAACTAGTACAGTGTACAGAAAAGAGTGTTTAATTTTTTCCCCCCACAAAACGGAAGTCTTGTGGTTGAATGAGTGGTGGTTTTGTATGAGAGGTTGACAATGTTAGGGCTTTGTCAGCATCTCTGAAAATCTGGCCTTCTCATCATCATTACAAATTGGCCACCTTAGCCCCACATTTGAAGAGTCACAGAGAATACTGCATGGCAGAACAGTATTCCTTAGGGAGTTTCTTTTTTAGGGAGATTTCAGGAATCCAAGCAGGACAGCCTTTCTAGAAGTCCCAAACAGACTCTTTCCCACTCTCTAGAACTGGGTTCCATGGCCAATGACCACAGCTGCAAAAGAGACTAATGAAGCAAATGCCTCCTTTTTCCCATTTCTGTAGTGGAAAACAATTGAGAAAGAGAAGGATTATGAGACTTACAGAAATGAAATTTTAGGTTAGATCCTTTTTTATTAATTTTGCTAACTGTTGCATCTTTAACTTTGTTCGTGGAGGGCATACAGATACTTTGGCATTGTAGCTAGTCATATATTGCTATCTTCTCAGGGAGAGAAGCTTGAGTGACATTTACAGAAAACAGGAGAAATATATTTGGTAAACATCAATTTAGTGGCTGCACACAAACATTCTGGACTAATACTGTTGGGGTGAGAATGCTGTTTCTATTACATATTCGCTGTCTGATACTGGGGAAGCTGATTGACTTCTCTGGCTTCTTCCTACAGACCTGGGTTAATGTCATTCATATTTTAAAAATACATAAATTATGTCATACAATATCAAGTGATATTATATAGAAAACTATCAGTAATTAATTACCACTATTGGTAGAAAGAAACAAAAGTCTCCTAGAAGACTGCAAATTATCATGAGGTACAGTATGAATCAATTCTAATTTTATTTTTAAGACAATGTCTGAAATGATAGTTACTGTCCACTTTGAGGAAAGCTAAGACATGGAATGATTTTTTGAAAACCTGACAAATTTTCAAAGGAATCCACATATTCTTTTTTTATTATTATACAGGTGAAGTACAGACATGCTTTTCTTCCTTGTATAATGTGGTACCCCTTTTCCAACTCTCTTAGAATCTCTGGCTTTCCTTTCTGAAATATTCAGTTCTCAAAATTACCCTTGCTTTCTTTCTAGTCATCAACAGGCCCTTTGGTTAAAATAATACAATGTTAATGATTCCGCCAAGCAATAAGTGTTTTATTCTAAAGATGTATAACTTATAGGTTGCAAAGAACTTATTTTGTTTAATGTGAAAGGGATTTTTAAGAAAATGTATTAGAAAAACTTTAACAAATAAAAAGAAAGAATGGTATAATGAGCCAATTTTCAAGATTTTCACCACTCTGTATTTATTAGTTTTCAATTCTTTTTTACTTTTTGTGAGGTAATAGGGAAATTTAAAAATAATGCAGATACAGGTTGTGTATATAGCTTACTTGTAGAGTGATTGTTTATTGCCTTCAGCCTGATAACAAGCACCACATGTGCACAATCAAATCCCTCAAAATTTAGAGTCAATAGATATGTTTATTTCCCATAAATTTATAGGAAGCATATATTTAACATGAAAGAGGCTAAAGTAAAACCAATAGTTTCTGAAGAAAATGTGTATTTTTCTGTGTTATAAATATTTGTTAAAAGATTTCCTCTGAGGTTAAAATCAAAGAAAACATTAATGAAACTTGAAGAGTTTCTCATTATATTTAGTTTATTAAATCTCTGTATTTATTTTCAAAAGTGACAACTATCTTTCTGTTTTGAAAGATAAGGGCATTATATACTCTCAACATTTCTTATTTTTTGTTAGCTATTTTATTTTGTGTTATCTGGCCTTATAACATTTATATCACTTTGTATCTATGATTCCTATGGCAATTTAGTGTTTGTTGCATATGTGAGTAAATGTAACAGCTTTAGGACTTTTTTTTAATCACATTTTATTCCACTTTCTTTTAATTGGCTGATTAAGAGAAATTAATCCTCCCCTCCTCCCTTACAGTTTGGGATATTATACTATCCCTTCAAAAGTTGTAGAGATGTATTATTATTATTATTCCTAATGTTGTTCCACCCGTCTTTCATCTTCATGATTAAATGATATCTTTATTCAGCATTCTTGGTCAGGTTTTCATTATTCCAGAATTTTGCTGGTAGTTTTACCTTTTTGTTTCTTTGCTTTTCTTATTTGGAAATCAGAGAAATTATTTCCAAGGGATGAGAAGAGAGGAGAATAGAAGTAGGGGCAAACTAGATGTATCTTTGGGGGTGAGCTGTGTTTCCTGAGTTCTTGTGGAGTTTGTCTTATAATTCTTTTTTGCCTAATTGTGAACATGTTAAGGTTTACCATTCATCCAGAATGTTCTTTATGCCATCACTCCTCAATGCATTCTGCAGACCTTGACTTTACTTGAACATATATCAAGGGTCCATTTCAGTAGTTTACAATAGTTTCTTTCTTTTCTTCTTCTTCTTCTTTTTTTTTTTTTTTTGCCAGTCCTGGGCCTTGAACTCAGGGCCTGAGCACTGTCCCTGGCTTCTTTTTGCTCATGGCTAGCACTCTACTACTTGAGCCACAATGCTACTTCTGGCCATTTTCTATATGTGTGATGCTTCATGTATATGAGGCAAGCACTCTTGCTACTAGGCCATATTCCCAGCCCTACAATAGTTTCTTTAAAAAGTTTAAAGAGGCAAAAATAGTGCTTTCTCTTTCTGCAGTGTAATTACAATTATAATAGGCCAACTATAAGAGTAATTATACTCTTGAAAATTTTGTTTTGATCAGGAAGTCAATGGGAAGTAATATAGAAGTTACAGAGAGAAGAACTGTAGGAAGTCTTTAGAAAACTCTAAGCGAGGATAAAAATCAAGGTTATTGTTAGTCATTAGATCACTACCATTATCATAATCATTTTTATTACTATTGTTATCTTTGATAGAAGCCATCTGAAATAAGATCATCAGGATATTTAGTTTAACTGTAAATGTTTTAAGTGTTAGGTCTTGAGAATTAAAATATGCATGCATTGACTGTATATTTTAAGCAACAGTATGGAAATTTTGTTTTTTGGTTGACATAAGTACTCTGTAAAGATTTCACAGTTTCAGATACCTCAGGTAAATATAAATATATATACATATGGCAGACTCTTGTGAAAGTTTATTGTTATTGTTATAGTGTGCAGCTGTCTTTTTGTTTGTGCCTATAGCCAATGATTTACAGAACTTGTTCTCTGAGGTGTTGTCTCTTACTTTTGAAGAGTACACTTTTTAGACTGACCTATTTTTCTTTATTTTTCAGTGATGTAGCATTTCAGTGTAGGCGTTAGGTATCTTAAGTGTGTTTTCTGTCTGTCTTGATGACCATTGTTTTTCACATCAACTTGGTATCTGGCATAGATTTGTATATTTTACCATCTGTAAGATGAATAAATGTGTACACTTGCCTTGACTGGTGAAAATGGTTAAAATTTTACATTTAATATCACATAGAGCCTAAATTCATAGATTTACAATAATACTATCAGTGCCAAATTTAGTTTGTAGCTGGAGTCCTTTGACACCACTAACTCTTGCCAAGTTTGAATAGAGGATTAAGAGGCACATGGAGTTCATCTTCAAGCTGTGCAGGGGGCTGTTGAAAGAGCCTTTGTGTTCTGTGTAATCAAGAGAACTGGTCAGTGTTTGAAAGATTTGCAGAACAATGCTTTGTTGAGAATTTGTTGTCATTTTTTCTGTTCTTTCTCAAAATATAAACAATGGGGAAACATATTTAGGTTAATTAATCTTGCTTTCTGTATCTATACAGTCTTCTTCAAAAACATACTTTTAGCCTTTATTCTCGTTTTACTCAAAATGTAAATGTTTGAAAAACCTGCTTAAAACTAAAAATAAAAATTAAAGATGTATGGCAGTGCTCTGACCCACCCTACTTTAAATTTTGAACTCATCTGTGGGTAACTTGTTTCATGTAAATGGAAGCATTCTGTTACTAAGAAAAAGTACATAAAAATATCAGAATCCAGAATATTTTTGAGAAGGGTACTTTTCTTGTAGGGTATGTGGTTTCCAGTGTTTCCAGGATCTTCCACCTCAGACAATCTTCCCCAGGCCCTTTTTTCCTTCTGTCTCTATTATGACAGCACATTAGGGATCTTAGCTGCCTTAGAAAGTGTTTGCTTTGGCTGGGGATATGGCCTAGTGGCAAGAGCACTTGCCTCGTACACATGAAGCCCTGGGTTCAATTCCCCAGCACCACATATATAGAAAATGGCCACAAGTGGTGCTGTGGCTCAAGTGGTAGAGTGCTAGCCTTGAACAAAAAGAAGCCAGGGACAGTGGTGCTCAGGCCCTGAGTCAAAGGCCCAGGACTGGCAAAAAAAAAAAAAAAAAGTGCTTGCTTTGGAGTTCATAAAATAGCCAAGACATAGTAGTATATTAAAAAAGAGCTGGGGGCTGGGGATATAGCCTAGTGGCAAGAGTGCCTGCCTCGGATACACGAGGCCCTAGGTTCGATTCCCCAGCACCACATATACAGAAAACGGCCAGAAGCGGCGCTGTGGCTCAAGTGGCAGAGTGCTAGCCTTGAGCGGGAAGAAGCCAGGGACAGTGCTCAGGCCCTGAGTCCAAGGCCCAGGACTGGCCAAAAAAAAAAAAAAAAAAGAGCTGGAATGGGGCTGGGAATGTGGCTTAGCGGTAGAGTGCTTGCCTACCATTAGTATATTAAAAAAGAGCTGGAATGGGGCTGGGAATGGGGCTTAGCGGTAGAGTGCTTGCCTACCATGCATGAAGCCCTGGGTTCTATTCCTCAGTATCACATAAACAAACAAATCCCGAAGTGGTGCTGTGGCTCAAGTGCTAGAGCACTACTAGCCTTGAGCACAGAGAGGCTCAGGGACAGAGCCCAAGCCCTGAGTTCAAGCCCCAGGACCAGCAAAAAACCAAAATCAAAATAAAAGAAACAAACAAAAAAAGCTGGAATGAATGACAAAGCAAAATGTAAATAATTAAACAAGCATTGAAAAAAAAGTAAGTACACAAATACTGTTTTCTTTCTTTTTTTTTTTTTTTGGCCAGTCCTGGGGCTTAGACTCAGGGCCTGAGCACTGTCTCTGGCTTCTTTTTGCTCAAGGCTAGTTCTCTGTCACTTGAGCCACAGTGCCACTTCTGGCCATTTTCTGCATATGTGGTGCTGGGGAATTGAACCCAGGGCCTCATGTATACGAGACAAGCACTCTTGCCACTAGGCCATATCCCCAGCCCACAAATACTGTTTTCTTGTTCTAACATTTCCAGTGAAGTTTCTTGTACTCCAGTTTTCTAATCATTCATTTATCCTTCATTTTCATTGATTTTATATTTTTTCTACACTTGCACATATGTGTTTGGTGGGGCTGAGGGGGAAGGTATTGGGGCTTGAACTCAGGGCCTGTGTGCTTTCCCTTAGCTTTTCACTCTAGGAGGATTCTGTACTACTTGAACCCCAGCTCCACATCTGGCTTTTTGATGGTTAATTGGAGACGAGTCTCATAAACTTTTCTGCACCCATTGACTTCAAACAGTGATCCGCAGATATCAGCCTCTAAGGAGCTAAGATGACAGAGCTAGGCACCAGCACTGGCTAGATTCCAGATGTTTTTGTTTAATACCTACCCCTGGCTAAGGACTATGCTAGATACTACGGTTATTACTGAATGAGATAGATGGGTTTCTTGGCTTTCTATGGGTTTTTCATGGTCATAGACAGCTTCTTGTGAAGTAATTATAATAATATATGATGAAAATTGTGATTTAGCTAGTTTAAAAGTTCAGTGGATGGCATTCATGAGGAAATAACTTTTAAAATGTGATCGAATGAATCGGGCTTTATTTGGATAAAGGAAATAGTACATATATCAGGCAGAAGGAAGAAAACATATAGGGGTCACAGGAAAGAGATGCTAGCCACTGGTAGAGGTGATAGCTGCTCAGGAAAATTGAAAGGATTTCAATATAGGACAACGAAGAGTTCCAGAACATGGTGGGATTTTTAAGCAGTAGTAAGGAAACTGAATCTTATTCTATGAGAAAATGTTGGAGTCCATCAAAGGGCAAGGAAGCTTTGCACCTCTTCAGCTACTCATTTTCACACCACAATAGTTTTGAAGAAGGTATCACTTCCAGCCACAGCAACTAGTTTGTCTCTTTCTCTGGCCCAAGGCAAAGATACGTGCACTTTTTCCAGATACCTTGAGATTATAATTTTATTTCTATTCTATTGAGTAATCTGACATTTGTAACCAAATGTCAAATAACTTTTTTCTTATGTGATAGTTAGGAATACTTTATGGAGACATGTTAAGCTAAACACCATTTCATCTCATTAGAAGAGAAGTAACTATTCAAATGCTATTGATTTCTATTTCACAGTAGAGAATACATCTCAGGAGAATATTCCTGAACACAAGGTAATAATTGTTTTTATGAGTTGTATATTAAGTATAACATGCATATGGGAAGATATACAATCTGTAGCATACCTCTTGATAATTTCTATATATGTATATTCTTATGTTGGTACATGGACCCACCATTGTGGTATCATACGGAACAGTTTTACCATCTAACAATCCTGTCTTCTGCTTGTTTATCCTTCTCTTCCCTGTAACCCCTGGCAACCATTAACCTTTCTGCTGTTACCATAGTTTTGCCTTTTCTAGAATGTCATATAGTTAGAATCATACATATGTAGCTGTTTTGGATTGTCTTTTTTTTTGCTTAGTAATGTTCGTGTGAGTTTCCTTACATAGGGTTTTCATGGCTTGATAGAGCAGGTACTTTTAGTTTTTAATAATATTCTGTTACCAGGATGTACTGAAGTTGGTTTATTCATTCACACACCAAAGGATGTCTTGGTTAATTTAAGTTTGTGTTATTGTGAACAAAGCTAGTATGAACGTGTGTAGATTTTTGCATAGAAATACGTTTTAATTTATATGGGAAAGTACCAAAGAACATGGGTTTTGAATTGTGTAACTAGAGGGTGTTCAGTTTTATGGGAAACTGCCAGTGTTTTCCAAACTGGGTATTCTATTTCGTATTCCCATGAGCAATTAATGGGTGTTCTTACTCCACATCCTTGCCAACATTTGGTGTGTTTTAGTTTGGGCCATCCTAATTAGTGGTATCTAATTGTTGTTTTAAGTTTACTTTACAATTCCATAATGACAAATAATGTTGAATGTCTTTCATATGCTTACCATCTCTGTATCTTCTAAAGCATTTTCTATACAAGTATTTTCCCATTTTGTTGGATTGCTCCTATTATTGTTTAAAGTTCTTAGTATATTTTGTGTGACATTCTTTATAATATGTCTTTGCAAACATTTTTCTCCCTGTACTAAATTTTTGTTACCTCATTCTTATCATTGTCTTTGAAAATTTTAATTTATTAAAGTCTGGCTTATCAATTATTTATTTCTTGGATTATATCATTAGCAGTCTAGCAAAAAAGTAATCATCATACCAAAGTCATGTACACTGATTTCTAGGTTATTTTCTTGGAATGTATCATAATCTTTGATATCTTTCATCAGTTTTAGATTTTCTCATGTAGATTTTATAAATATTTTATTATATTTATATACAATTTTGGAGAGAGACAATAATTTAAATTAGTCCTAAATTTCCAGAGTCTACTTACTCATTGCTGGTAGTATCAAAATGCCTGACTTTTATATTAACCTTGCATAGTGAAATCATAGGTGCTTCAAGTTTTTTTGTGTATGAAATTTTTGTATTTTCTATATAGATGGTCATATTGTTTGGAAACAAAGACCAATTTATTTCAATACTCTCAATCTTTGTAACATTTGTTTCTATTTAGTTGTCTTATTACATTAGCTAGGACTTCCAGTGTGATAATGAAAAGCAGTAGTGAACAGATGAAAAAAGGTATTGTTACCTGTAACTCATCTTCCTGGGAAAGCTTTGTGTTTCCTATCATTAACTATTGTATATCAACCTTTATGATAGATGTTCTTTATCAATTTGAAGGATTTCCCTAATCTACTGGGGGTTTGTTTTTAGAATCATTAATAGGCATAGGCATTGAATTTTATATTTTTCAATATAATCATGTAATTTTCCTTCTTTAGTGTGTTGATATGATGAATTGTATTGAGGGTTGTTTTTTTTTTAATCAGTTGTGGTGCTTGAACTCTGGGCCTGGGCTCTGTTCTTGAGTATTTTTGCTCGAAGACAGTGCTTTACCACTTTGAGCCACAATGCCTCTTCCAGTTTCTAGTGGTTAATTAGAAACAAGTTTCATGGGCTTTCCTGCCTGGGCTGGCTTCAAACCATGGTCCTCAGATCTCAGCCTCCTGAGTAGCTAGGATTACAGGCATGAGCCACCAGCATCTGGCTTGTATTGCGTTTTAATTGTAGGATAAATCTCAGTTGTGGCAAATGCTTTTTTCACACATTTTCAGTTTGACTTGCTAATATTTATTATGAATATTTGCATCTCTGTGTTCATAACATTATTGATTGACAGTTTTCTTCTATATATTTTTTTCTTTTGGTATTAGGGTAACACCAATTTTATGGAACGAGTTAGAAATACTCTATGCTTCTATCTTCTGAAAAATTAGACACTGGCACTTTTATGAAAAAGGGGAGTATCAGTATTATTTTTTCTTTAAATATTTGGTGGAATTCACTTGGAACTTTAATTTGGGAGATTACTAATCATTTCTTCAATAGATATAGGCCTTCTAAATTGTCTATTTGCTCTTCTGTGAGTTTTGGCAAATTGTGTCTTTCAAGCAAGTGGTCCATTTCATCTTGTTTATAAAATTTATGATGTTGAAATGTTAATATTTCTTTATTATCTTTTATTATTCATAGGTTTTATAGCAGTACTGTCTTCTTCATATGTAGTATTAGTAATTTGTATCTGCTGTCATTTTTTTAGCTTTCTTAGAAATTTATTCATTTTATTGATTTTTCAAAGAACTAGGTTTCAGTTTGTTGATTTCCCATTTCCAATTTCATTTACATCAACTCTAATTTATATTACTTCTTTTTTTCTTGCTGTTAGTTTGACTCGTTCTTTTTCTAATTATCTAAAGATTACTTGGTTTGGGGTAGATGCTGTTATTTTTCCTCTAAGCACTATTTTTGGTATCTTCAAATTTTGAGAATTGATATTTAATTAATTAATTTATTTATTTATTTATTTTGGTCAGTCCTGGGGCTTGGACTCAGGGCCTGAGCACTGTCCCTGGCTTCTTCTTGCTCTGCCACTTGAGCCACAGTACCACTTCTGGCCATTTTCTGTATATGTGGTGCTGGGGAATCAAACCCAGGGCCTCATGTATACGAGGCAAACACTCTTGCCACTAGGCCATATCCCCAGCTGATATTTTAATTTTTGTTTAGTACAAATTATTTTAAAGTTTATTGTGAAATTTCTAATTTGGACAAGTGCTAATCCAAAGTATTTTCAATCTTCACATATTTTTTAATTCTTCTACTGATTTTTTCTATAATCCTACTGTGGCTTGAGTGTAGACCTTGTGTGGTTTTGGATTTTTGAAACTTGTTAGCTGTTTTTGAGAGTTAAGTATACATTCTATTTTGGTGAATGGTCTATATGAGTTCGAAAATAATATGAAATCTGCTGCTGTTGAATGAAGTAGTCTAATCATGTTCACTTATGTTCAGTTGACTAATGGTGTTGAGTTCAACTATGTCCTTGCTGATTTTCTACCTGCTACATCTGTTCATTTTCTGATTGAGTCGTGTTAAAGTCTCCAATTCTGATAGTTGGTTGATTCCTCTTAGCAAATTTTGCCATAACATATTTTGATGCTGTGTTGTTAGGTCCATATACATTAAGGATTGTCATATTTTTGTAATATCCCTCTCCCCCTGATAACTTTCCTTAATCTGAATTCTGCTCTATTTGAATTCATTACAGCTACTTCCACTGCTTTTGATAAATTTTAGCATGTCATATTTTTTCTCTCACATTAAAAAGTGTATTCTCTAGATAATATATAATTTGGTTTTATTATTATTTGCTATTACTATTATTAATACTATTATTATTACTTCTCTTGGATGTTGAACTCAGAGTCTGGGCACTGTCCCTGAGTTATTTTGCTCAAAGCTACAACTTGAGTCACATCTCCACTTCTGTGCTGTGTGTGTGTGTGTGTGTGTGTGTGTGTGTGTGTGTGTGTGTGTGATTAATTGGCGGTAACAGTCTCACTTTTCTGCCTTGGTGGCTTTCAGTGGCAATCCTCAGATTTCAGCCTCTTGAGTAACTAGGATTACGGTGTGAGCCACTGCTGCCCATCTTAAGTTGCTGTTATTTTTAATCCATTATGACAATTTAATTAGTATATTTAGACCCTCCATGTTTGCATTTTTCATATAGTTGAATTATTATAAACTATTACTGCATTATTCTGATTTTGCCTTTCTTCCTATTTTGGCCTTCCATACTATTTCTTCCTTTTATAGCTTTATTTGAGCATTTAGCTCCTTTTTTTAGCCCATCAGTTAAGCACCTACTTATTTGCTAGAACACATTATAAGTAACTTTTTATAAAGTATTGTTATTCCCCTTCCTTCTGGCCCTTGTCACATTGTGGTTACTGTTTTTTCATGTAGCATAAATATTAAAAGTGAAATTTCCTCTGGTTTTTCATATTATGTATAATATGTAGTCTAATATCATTATTACTGTTATATACTAGGCCAATTAAGAATAAGTAAAATATTTTATCATATTTATCTATTCATGTTCTTTCTTTATTTACATTTTAGTTTCTGACATATGTTATTTTCTTCTTTCTCTCTGAAGATCCTCCTAGACATTCAAATCAGGTTTCCTGAAAACACATGTTCTTAACTTTGGTTGGTGAGAAGTCTATTTTTTACACTTTAGTTTCAAAGTGTACTGTAAAAAATTTAAGTGACTGTTGTTTTTCCTTTCATCACTTTTAAAATTTCACTTGAGGGCTGGGAATATGGCCTACTGGCAAGAGTGCTTGCCTCTTATACATGAAGCCCTAGATTCAATTCCCCAGCACCACATATATAGAAAATGGCCAGAAGTGGCGCTGTGGCTCAAGTGGCAGAGTGCTAGCCTTGAGCAAAAAGAAACCAGGGACAGTGCTCAGGCCCTGAATCCAAGGCCCAGGGCTGGCCAAAAACAAACACCAAAAAAAGAAAAAACAAAACAAAACAAAAAAAGGAAAATTTCACTTGATATACTTAACGCTTTCAGGGTGCTGTGGTTTGACTATGTTGCTCAAAATTCATGTGTTATAAATTTAATCCTCAAGGTAACAGTATTAGAGATAGCTACATAATTAGGCCATAAGAAAACTTAAGTCATGGAAGTGGGATAGTTATCTCAAGAGTGGCTCCTGACTTAAAATCTGAGCTTGTTCTTTTTTCCTGCCTCTGTTGTGCTTACCTTGGGATGTCTTCTGCCATGACATAATGCAAATGGTCCTCACCTCCAGGACAGCGAGCCATATAGTAACTTCTGTTGCTCATAAATTTCCCAGACTATGGTATTGTTATAAAAGCAGCAAGTGAGCTAAGACACATGTTTTTGAAAAGTCAGTTA
The DNA here is from genome assembly GCF_023159225.1 of Perognathus longimembris pacificus. Lineage (NCBI taxonomy): Eukaryota > Metazoa > Chordata > Mammalia > Rodentia > Heteromyidae > Perognathus > Perognathus longimembris. Next base: position 22,818,312 of record NC_063173.1, on the reverse strand, counting down.
CATACATTAGTTTGTGTTCCTAAATAGGCAGGGTGTCTCACCCTCCCTGCCTTTTGCCTTCTGCTATTTTTTTTTTTTTCCTTTTTTCTCTTTGGTCATGGAGTTTGAACTCAGGGTAAAATCAGGGTCTGGGTTCTGTCCCTGAGCTTTTTCCCTCACGTTTAGTGCTCTACCACTTTGAGCCAAAGCACCACTTCCAGTTTTCTGTTGGAAGATAAAAGGCTCATAGGCTTTTCTTCCTGGACAGGCTTTGAACCATGATCTCAGCCTCCTGACTGGCTAGGATTACAGATACTCCCAGCCCTCTTGGTTTCTTTTAAGATTTTTCTCATCTTTGATTTTATGGTGTTGGAAATGATATACTTAGTTATATTTTTATTGATATTTATCATGCATGGCATTTTATGCACCTCTTATATCTGTGGTTTGATGTCTGACATTAATTTGAGAAGATCATATTTATTGTTAGGATATTCTGGGCTTCTTCAGTTTTTTCTCCCTTTTCAGTTTTAGAGATTTTTTTTGGTCAATATTTTCCAATACTTAGAGATTCTTTCCATGTCTGATCTACTAATGAGCCATCAAAGTTATTCTTTTATATCTGTTATAGTGTTTTGGAATTCTAGCATTTCTTTTGTGATTTCTTATTAGAATGTACTTATTAAATTCTCTATTTCAATACATTGCTTACTTTTTTCATTAAACCCAAAGCATATTAAGCATACTTTAAAACAAACCTAATTTAATGTTTCTAAAATTCCTACCGTATATCTTTCTGGTTATAATGCTTGTTCTGTTTCTTCAAACTCTGTGCTTTGCCTTTTATTAGGTCTTAGAAATTTTGATTGAAGGGGGTAGACATGATTAATTAGGTAAAAAAAAGTCTGTTTTTATTTTAGTGCCTTTATTCATGCAGTAACAAAGTATGGGAGACGTGAAGATGCATTCTGTGGTCTTCTTATTAGATCTCAGATTTGGGGGGATTCTGTGCCTCTTGACTGTGAAATTCACTATATTTCTCAAAGATTCTCTCCATAGGCAGGACAAGATGCTCCAGTGATTCAAACTTGTGTATTACCTTTCCCCTAGGGTAGACAGGGCTCTGATTAAACCCACAGCAGGTTACTATCTGGTAAAATATTTTCTTCTGATGGCATCACTTCTTTTGTCTTTCTTCCTCATGGTTTTACTCCTGATGTCACTGTAACTGACTTTGGTGCCCTGGATGTTGTATATACATGTATTGGAACTAGGAAAGGGAAGGGGAATATCAAAATAGAGAGAAAAAGGATAAAAGAAAAACCAATACAACAGCAATACTTACAAAAACTATATGCTGTAAACCTACTGTACAACTCATGGGGGAGAATGGAGAAGGGGGTTGGTGGGCGGAGGAGTTAACAAGTTGGATAAGAAATATACACACTGCCTTAAGTATGAAACTGTAACCCCTTTGTACATCACTTTGACAATAAATAACTAAATTTTTTTAAAAAGAAAGAGATATTCTACAATGTTTGAAAGCAGCTTCTTTTCCCCTACCTCTGGCAGTAAGTAAAATAGTATTTTCTCTCAGAATAACAGTAAGGAACTCCTATGGAGTAAAATAGAAGTACAGAGGCCCTTTTGTGACTCCTGGAGTTTTTATTACTCTCAGAGTTGTTCACATTTAGCTTCCAGCAATTCAGCAATTTTCATTCTAGTTTTCATACCAAGTACTGCTTTCCATGGAAATTTGTTCATGAGTTTCTGTTCTTAGATAATAGTGTGATTCTTCATACTTATCTCTCTGGTTTTCCAATATGTGGACAGCAGTTTACTACTTGATCTTAGTTCAATGATGGATCTGATGGATCAGTTTTTCAGTTTATTTTCACTTATTCCTAGGATACAATGATGATTTGTAAGCTTTGTTTGTGCTAGATTAGAAAGTGAAAGTCTACTGTATATATCTCTTGTTTCTTTTTCTTATCTTATTTCTCTGCCTAGTATCACCAGGATAATATTGACTAGAAGGGAAGGTACACATTTTTATCATGTTCCAGAACTCAGAGGAAAACATTCAGTGTTTTATCATCAATAAATATATTTGCTAGAAGTACCCTTTTGTTCTTAGATTGTTAAATGTTATTTACTTTTAAAGATCATTAATGGGTATTGGATAGTAAGTGCTTTATGTTTATCTAATACAATCATAATATGATTTTTCACCTTTGTTGTGTTACATTGATTGGTATTTGAATTTTTAAGGAACTTTGCATTATTAGAACAGGTCTCATTCCTTTTTCTGTATTGTTATAATTGGTAATATTTTATTTTTGTTTTTTATGAATGGTTATGATAGAAATCAGCTCATGTTTTTTTGGGTAATACTTTTTATCAAGTTGTACTGGTTTCATAACAGGAATTGGTTAATGTTTACTCTATTTTTACTGTCTGTATGAGTTTACTTTAAGAGTGATATTGTTTCTTCCTTGAATGTTTGGAAAAATTCACCAGTGTAATACTTGGGACCTGGCATTACTTCAATGGGAAAGTTTTGAGTTATAAATTCAATTTTATAAAATACAAGATAATTTTTTTCTATTGTGATTTATGTAGTTTACAGGAAATTTTCTACTTTATCTAAATGTTAGCATGAAGTTCCTATATTAATCTTTTATTATTAACATCTTCACTGTCATTAACATTAATAATTTGTTTTCTCTGTGCTTGAGACAATATCATGTACAAATTAATCGTCTACTTCTGCTTTTGAGTATAAAGGAGGAACTAGTACTAGAATTAGCCTCCTAATAGAAACAATTGGAAATGTTGATCATCTATATTTGATAATTTTTTTTGAATAATTACTTTTTTATTGTCAAAGTGATGTACAGAGGGCTTACAGTTTCATATGTAAGGCGGTGGGTACATTTCTTGTACAATTTGTTGTTCTTGTACAATTTCCTCCCTCATTTCCCCTCTTCCCCCCTCCCTCTTTAAGGAATTTGAAAACAGAATGCATGATAGTCAAGATACGATGTTGGGAAATGGTGAAGTGAGAGTATTTTGGCTTCTGGTGACATTTATCAAACTCTTATAGAGGGAAAGGAAGCTGAAGCACAATAGGGCAGTCTTGCTGAGGTGAGCATTATACATAAGAGCTGGGGGAAATTGTAGTAGCTTAATTGATAGAGTGGATTCTGAGAGTGAAGGGAGCTATCCAGACAGAAGGCTATAAAAATTTCAAGCGTTCCCTTGGCCATTGGCTGGATGCTATACTGTATGTAAGTAAGATGTGACTACAATGTAGAGGTCAGAGTAAACTTTCAGGGCTGACACATTATTGGAAGGCATTTAATTTCCAATTTATGATAGTGAAGTGTCTTCACTGAAAATTTGGTAGAGACTCTAAATGGCAACACCTTTTGGGTAGGAATATATAGACCTAAAGATGACTTTATGGACATCATAACAGTTTTTTTGTGGTTTGAAAGTCTTAAAAAGGATCTAGGTGATCTGTGAGTAAGTGAATTAACACAGGAGAAAGCTTGAAAAATAATTCCAAACACAAAGCTATGTAATAGACCTACATCCAGTATTCAGTAAAAAGACACATTTAGAGGCAAGAAAATATGATCTATAAGCAGAGGGAAAAAGCTAGTCAATAGAAAGATATTCAGAAATTACAGATGATAGAATTAGCAGTTCATGACTTTAAATTACTACTATAAGTGTATGTGTTTAAGGACTTGAAGGAAAGTATAAAGAAGAGAAACATTTAAATAATAAAAACCACATAAACACCTAAGAACTGAAAAAAGTAATACTTAGAAAATATAATTACAACTGCAGATTAAAAGAGAAGTAAAATTAAAGATAGTACAATAGAAATTATTCAAGTAGAAGTACACAGAGAAAATGCATGTAAGGGTGAGCAGAGCTTCAAAGGCTGTGCCCTGTTTTAACTGGAATCTCGAAAGAAAAACATTTAAACATCTTTGAGGAAATAATTGCAGAAAAATTTCCACATTTGTTTTTAAAAGTGTCAAGATCCTCTTCGTTCTTCTGTCCATTTTTTTTGGCTTCATTCACTCTTTCAGCTGACAGGCTTTCTGTCTCTGTGTGTGCCAGAGGGTTGGTCATAACAATTTTATGTCCACATGCTTATAGCTCTCAACTGAAGATGATGGAACCTTTCTAGGTAGTCCCAGAAAGGTATTCGCATGCGGCAAATTCCTCTTTGGGTGGCTGGAAGAAGCAATAGAAGGTAAACAACAAACTGTAATTGACAACTCCTTCAAGGCTAAAGTGACAGTCAGAAATATTTCCCCATAGAAGACACAATAGACACACAATAATTATTTTAATTATCCTTTCCACAGTCTAATAGGTTTTCTTAAAGAAGCAGTTAAATATTTATTTGGGAAAATAAAACCACAATAAGTAGTTATAGATCCCAAGAGCAGGAGCAGAAAATAGGGTATGAAGATGTCATGAAGATTTATATTCTAGCAATATGGACAGCCATAGTTCCTAGTGAGATATTTTTATTCCACTAAGAGTATGGCTCATCTGAAGGCCTTCCAAAACTCAAGGCTGAATATCCACTTCCTATACATGAGAGTTAAATCTGTCTTGAAAAGAGTTACATTTTGAGCTCACAGTGGCTACATGCTTGTTTGGTTTTTACTCCACCACTTATGTCACAACTCTAGTTTGGCTTTTTGATGGTTATTTTGGAGCTGAAACCTCAAAACTTTTCTGCCTGGGTCTGCTTCTAACTGGGGTCCTTTGAATCTCAAGGCAACCAGCTACCAACGCTGTTAAGAATACCATCCTTTTTCCTTACTTGGTGATATTTAGGAAAATAAATATTTTTTTTCAAGTTTTTTAAAATTTTTATTTGTTTTCCATTTCTTCATTGTTAAAGTGATGTATAGAGGGTTACAGTTTCATATGTAAGGCAAAATAAAAATTTTTTTTGGTCCAATAGGAACCTTGATAGTATATTTTATTTTATTTTTAATTTTTTTCTTATTTATTGTCAAAGTGATGTACAGAGAGGTTACAGTTTCATAAGTTAGGCATTGGATACATTTCTTTTTTTTCCTTTTCACATGGTTCTTACATTATTAAACATGCTCTCTTACATTTATTTATATATATTTATTATCAAACTGAATTACAGAGAGGTTACAGTTTCATACATTAGGCATTGGATACATTTCTTGTACTGTTGGATACCTCGTCCCTCATTCCCCCCTCTTCCCTCCCCCTTTCCCGTGCCCCCCTCCATGAGTTGTTCAGTTCATTTACACCAAACAGTTTTGCAAGTATTGCTTTTGTAGTTGTTTGTCTTTTTTTTACCCTGTGTCTCTCGATTTTGGTATTCCTTCCAATTTCCTAGTTCTAATACCAGTATACCCGGTTTCCAATATACTCAGGTAAGATATAGAGAAAGTGTAGGTACAATCACAGGAAGGTGATACAAGAAGATCATCAATAATAGAGGCTACAATTACATATGGCACATTGAAAGTAGTTACAACAATCGTTTCCATAACATGGAGTTCATTTCAGTTAGTATTATCTTATGTGTTCATAAGGGTATAGCTATTGGGCTCCTGTGATCCTCTGCTGTGACTTGCCTAAACCTGTGCTAATTATTCCCTATAAGGGAGACCATAGAGTCCATGTTTCTTTGGGTCTGGCTCACTTCACTTAGTATAACTTTTTCCAAGTCCTTCTATTTCCTTACAAATGGGAAATGTCATTATTTCTGATAGAGCATAAAATTCCATTGTGTATACGTACCACATTTTCCTGATCCATTCTTCTACTGAGGGGCATCTGGGTTGGTTCCAGATTCTAGCTATGACAAATTGTGCTGCGATGAACATTGTTGTGCTGGTGGCTTTAGTGTCTTTTGGATAGATACCCAAAATGGGGCTGACCCAGCAGCCCCACTTTTGGATACATTTCTTGTACTGTTTAAACACAACGTAAAGGAAAAGGAAAGAGGATGGGCAGGAAGGCAAACATAACTGAATGTGTGTATACATGTATGCATATATATGTTTGTATTTGGTGGGGATTATTGAATTTATTTGTAAAAGTTTGATTTTTTATCATCTCTGTCCAGTGAATTAGTGTTTGATTCCATGTCTGAAGGAAGTAATCATTGTAAAATTATCCATTTTGCATTATTGGATACTACATTGTAGAGACTATAAAACTGATATTTAAATAGTGGCTAAATCAGTCATCTCAGTAAAGCAAGCACCAAACTTCAGGCAGGGCTCTGTCACAGAACTTTTTAATTTCTTCAAAGCTGTCAGCTTCCTTATTTACTGTCCTTCCTCACCAAGACTGGGATTCCCTCCCTCCCTCCTTCTCTCTCTCCCTCCCTCCCCCTCTCCCTTCCTCCCTCCCTCCCTCCCTCTTTTCCTTCCTTTCTTGCTGGAACTTGATTCTAAGGCCTTGCATTTATTAGGCAGGCACTAAGCTATATCCTCAGTGGTATCGTCCATATCTTGATTCTTGTATCCTCATGTCTGAAAGGAGGGTGTTTATCTTAATAATCATTAGAATGTATTCCAGCTTCAGCAGCATAGGCTACAACCAACTGAATCCCCTCTGTATGTTTTCTTTCTTTCCTGACTTGGCATTGGTAGCAGTCATGCTTTGGTGCATATGTGAGAGGAATTTAGTTTTGCATGATTCCTCTGCTAATGTTTTAGGAGCTAGGAAACCTAAGAAAGCAGATGGAAGAGACACCTTTTAGCTGTTCACATAGAACATCGTGACTTCCGTGAATATGTCAAGTACCAGTTGTTAGGAATGCCTATGAAAGCGTTAGATAAAGATAGTACTGAAAAAAATACTTCACCTAACATGTTCATGTCTTTATGCACATTTTTGGCAGGTTTCAAATGTGTGGCTTTTTCTTTATGAAAGTGACAGAATCTTCTACCTCACAATTCTAATGATATTTGTAATACCTCTCAATGTCCCTCCCCCGCCCCATACACACACACATACACACACACACACACACACACACAGAGCCACACTCATAGCATATTGTTTAGTAAAGTGGTTGTGGAATTACCATTTTTTTCCTGGAAGGAATGTATCTGATTTAATGACCAAATCATTTTAAGGCAGCACAACAGAATTTTACAGGAACTAAATCTATTTCTTCATACCGATCATGCATGTTTTACTCCAGCATTGAATCATTAGCATGTTTATAATGGTTCTAATTTAGCACAACATTTTCTGAATTTTATCCTTGAGTCATTTACAAATTGTTCATATTGAGTAAACAAAGGAAACAGATTGCATTTTATACTTAGTAATTTATCTGAAAGAAGAGGGGAGGGTTAATTGTTTTAAAGTTTTGGTCTGTTTGGGGAAGTGAGCCTGCTTTTTTCATTGCTAGGCATAAAATGCCATTTCTCATCTTTTTGGAGATGGGGGTGCTGTGGAGGAGTAAAATGAAAAATTAGGACTAGGACAAGATTGGCCACTCCCAGAGGGGAGTGTGGAGCAAAAGGGGAGCTGGCACGAGATTATCCAAAACAGTTGGTGCATTCCTTAATGATCAAGTGCTTGAGAAGTCCAGTTCTTCCTGGCGGAGCATCTGTGTTGATGTTTATATCATTGCCCCGCTGTATGGGAAAGGCATGCTTTCTCTTGCTGCTTGCCTAAAAATAGGATGGGCTATAGCATTGTATGAGATATTTTAAGATAGCAAAAACATTTAAGAGGTTAAAGGTTTGACTTTGGGATCAAAAAAGATCAGCGATATAACATATAGTGTTCTTTGCAGACTGAATTTTATCTGGTTTATTAGTGATTTGGATGCCTGCTTAGGAACGTTATTTTAGGTTTATTTGGTGCAATCTAAAAACCCACTCTCTTGGCTTTTCTGTCAGCTCCAAGCATGAAGAGCAAGCCTGAAAACAGTCACTATTTTTACCCCCTTGTTCTTATTTGGAAAATCAGTTGTTTCATTGTGGCGAAAAGGAGGGGGAGAGCAGGGCTAGGGAGGGAAAGAAAGAGGAAAGGAGACAGAGAAAAGAGGGAGGGAGTGAGGGTAGGAGATTTAGAGAGACATTGAAAGAGAGAGATTGAGAGAGAGGACAGTCATCAGGGAGCATGCTTTGAATGTTACAGTGACTTCAAAATAAAACTGGCACATTTCAGTGTCTAATTATTTTTAGTGAGCTTGGAGGGTTTTAATTAAAATTTAAGAGTGCTCTTCAAGCTCTCCAAGCTCCAATTTTATCCCACTGTATTGTGGAGCACTTGCCACTGTGGAGAAATGTACAGTAACTGGCATGTGCATCTCCCTGTCCCTAATGAAAAACGTGGGTAGATGATCAGGGGGAAGATAAATATACATCATCAGATTTAGTTGTAGAACAAAGTCATGGGTACTTTGATAAGTTATCATTGTTCATGAATACACAGAAAGTTTATTACATCTGAAATTTAGGATTCCTATGGTGAAAATAAAAAGGTATGGTTTAACTATTGTTCTAAAGATTAATGAAGCCAAAAGAACTCTGCATACAGGGAGAGAGCAGTAATTGTATTTCTCACTAAAATATTTGAAAAATATTTTCTATGTGGTGTTTCTAATATTTTAGCATTTCTGACTTTACAATCACATTGCGGTAAAAAGAATGATAAATATCTACTGGAAGGTAAATTGTTTTAAAGTACAATAAATATTTTTTTGCTATTCTTTCCTCTCCCTCATACTTAATTTTAATGATTCACTTAATCTATTTGACATATTTTACATATGTAAAATATCTTTACTTTGTGCAGAATAGGAGTTAATAGTGATTAAGTTTTGTTTCCTTTAATTTAAATGTATTCCTAAAATATTGTTATATAGATTAGGAAATAAATATCCCACACTCGCACTTTAAATTTTTCTTATGCTATAAAAGAAAATTACTAAGCTATAATAAAACTTTCTTGACTTACCTAGCCTGAAACCTAAGTACTTAGTAAGCAGAAACCCTCCAATCTATTATGCAGAAGAATTAAAAACAATAATTATTGTATCTTACTTTGTAAGCAAGAGTTTCAGAGCAGGAAACTTAAACATACAGTAACTGTGTAGCACAAAATTAACTTGTACTGTATCAAAACTTTATATCTTTGCTTCAACTATAGAAGAAAAAGTCTAATTTTAGATTTTTTTATTGTCATTTAAAAATCATCATTATTTATTGAAAAATTGGGCAAAGTGAGTTTAAAGTTCTGCATTTCAAAGTTCTGGCATTTTATGGAATGCTAGCTAAATATGGAAACATTATAATTTACATTTATTTTCATGTGTGCATATATTGGTGATATTTTTGTGCTGTGATTTTGTGATTCTTTATCTTAATTCCAAAAGACATGAAGTTCCTTGTTTTCAGCTGTAAACAACCAATCACTCAACTTAGGTAATAACGTTTATTCCATATTGTCTGTTTGTTGTAAGGTTGTGGACAATGGTAACTCTATAAGTTGTTTTCAAATCAATTAAATAAAACATATATCTGTGTAACAATCCAAAATTATCTAGGGAACATTTATTTCTTTTTCTTTTTCTTTTTTGAGGCATATACTTCTTCTACGTTAAAGCCAGTCTGTTTCATCTTAATCTGTATATATATGAAAATCTGGCCTTCTTACTTATGTTTTTATTTTAATTGTTCCATTAAATAGTTATACAGAGGTTACAGTTTCTTGTCAAAGAATACAGTGCACAATGACACACCTTCCATTGTTTCTTCCTTCCCATCCCTACCCTCAAGGTACATAGTTGAATTTTTATATAATGTATTTTCTGCATTTTCTCACCCTACCTCCCTCTTTTTGTAAAACCTCTCTCTCCCCTCTCATTACCCTTTCTACCCATACCTGGCCTTCTTTACTTATTTTCATCTACTGGTTTCTAAAGTTGTATTAGATTGTAATAAGGCGAAACCTCTCTAAATGTTTTTTTAATACCCTTACCTCGATACTAGTATAAATTGGTCTATTTCTTAATGGAGTAGGAAATTTGAAAATAAAACTTTTCCTTTTAACTTTATGCTATTACATATTTCCTCATTTTCAGTCAGCAACTGTCCTTAGGGCATATCCAGTGCTTGTGACAAACAGCTTTGTCTTGCTTTTTCCCTTTTTACTTGCTTTCCATTATAGCATGGAGAGTGCTCAGCACCAATCTTGCTACATCCTTAGAGATTTGGCAATCAGATAATCAGGGAAGAAAGCTGGGAGTTTTTCAAGAGATTTTCTTACAGATTTGAGTATTCTTGGAATCTCCTAGAATTAAGATTAAATGTTGATTAGGTGGTTTATAGTGACTTTTATTGTCCTGCACATAAACTCAATCAGTAGTTGTTACTAAATATTTTCATGACTCTAAAGCAGATATCCCTCCCACCTCTCATTTTTTTTTCTAGTGAAGTGGGAACGCATGTAGCTAGATTAACTCAGCATTACAGTAGGATTAATTTTTTAATAGAATGTAAAATGCTTTGAAGTTGTTATCCATTTTATTATTGAATAGCTTTTTTGTAAAGCTGTGTCTACATGGCTTGATTTATATTTGAAGTGCGTGTCCCTCATGTCCATATTGTTTTATTTTTTCCCATGAAGTGTTATCATTTTTTTTCTTGGAGCATTGAAAGAGTTCAAATCTATTTATAGAAATAACAGTTATATTTTAGTCTGTTTTACATCTACTATGTATCTAGTATATATGGGTAGACTTGTTCTGACTTTTGTGACCATTATCAATGAATTGGGCTTTTGTCTTTGACTATTATAACATGTTGTCAACTCAAAACTTGAGCAAGAAATTTATACTTTGCATTTGAGTCAGTAAACATCAGTTTATGCACAATGAATGTATGAAAGGTTAAAAAGCAAAGGAACAAAATTAAGTAGCATATGAAAGACTTAACATATTTCCTTATTAATCTAATGTTATGTTAATGTTTCTCAGAAAGTCAAGCCTTATTTGAGGAAAAAAGTAATCTTTTATAGGCATATCTTTAAAGATCTTTTTGGCTTAACTCTTTATGGTTAATTTTCTCTGTTTTGTGATTTTATTATCAAAACAGTATAGGTATAGAACAAAACATAAGCCTCATTTCTGAATTCGAAATAAAAGCATCAGGAGATCATTTTGACAATTAAGTTCAGTCAGACAAAGAGACATGTGGTCCTACTAGAAGGTCACCCAGAATCTGATTTTGAAACACAGATGACCACTTGTTAAAGCCTAAGGAATGACCAGGAAAGAATGGAAGTAAGACACAAGGAAGACAGGGAGGAAAAAAAGGAGAGAAGAAAGAAAGAAGTTAGGAAAGAGGCAGAAAGCCTCCATTTTATAACAAACTCTATATTTAAAAAGAATTCCAGTTTCCTTTATAGCCAGCTAGTATGGTAGTTATTCATCAGCCATTTCATGACCCAGATCTGGACTGTATCCATTTCTTGATCAATCACATCCAAATATTGTTTTTCACCAATACTTTCTAAACATGTAATGCTCTTCTTATTTCTTATGCAGTGATCATGGCCTTTTACTAAAGCTTATCTGGCTTTTAAAGCCTTTAGAGTCATCTTGACCTGACTGTCATTCTGAAAAACTCAAGGAGGATTTAAAAGCTGGAGGGGGAAAAAAAGGGAAAAAAAATGCTAAAGAGACAGTTGCTGAGAGCAAGAAGGCATTTGGATTTGGAGTAACTGTTTTAAGTATATATATTAAAAAAAACTTATCAGAATTTTGACACTCGGAATGTGAAAGTTTAAGATGAGTATGCTTTACAGTTAGGATTTAGTATTTAAATCTGCATTCCCCTTTGAGAATGTGGACAATTTGTTAAGACTTGGGGCTTAAAAGTATATAAGCAAACAGTTGTGAGCAGTAGCCCCTGTTTCTGTTGCAAATCCATTTGAGGAGATAGAAAAATAACTCATAGAGAAAATTTTGGCAGTTATTAGAACTTTCTAATCTGTGGATCTCTGTAACCTTTATGAATATTTATAGAAACAAATTTAATTACTTCTTATAAGCTAATATGTTATTCAGCATTGCAGTATGGTGAGTAATTTTTAAGTAAATATTTATTTAATAAAATTATGCATTACTTTTTGTGTAAAAGTTTTAGCAGTTTTCACTACTAGGAGAAAGGACATCTTGATTTTTTTCATTTTAATTTTGCTTTAAAGTATTTTACAAAAGTCAGATTTCTTTTTAAGGACTAAAAAAGTAACTAGTAACAGGTTGATTGGCAAGATCTGTCATGATTCCATGCACATTTGCTTAGATTTAAAAACTTAGCTGAATTAAAAGGAATATCGTTTGAACTTCAAATAGCAGAGAAAACTTTCCTATCCCATCAGCCTAAGAAATGATAAATGCTGCTTAAATATTGATGGATTGCAATACTATGCAAAGGTTACTGAGCATTATTCTTTTACCCCCATGCAGTAATTTAAATTATCTTCTCAGAAAATAAACTCAGTTGTGTTTCATAATGGAGTAATACAGTTGTCTATGTACCAGAGTCAAAGCAACAGCAACAGAAATAGCTCTACACACTTTAAACGATTGTTTATTATCTTTAAGTAGTTGTACAAGGCAGATGCCATTTTACGAATGCAGTTTACTAATAGAATGCGTATCGATCAGTGTCACCTCCTTCAGCAACCTCACCTTAATTTTGTGCTGTATGCAATGAATATTTGACTCTATTCTTTCTTCCTCCTTCATTAATCTTGTATACAATTTTAAATGAGAAAATTACTCCATAATCTCACTTTCTGAATATATGATACTCACACATTGTAATACTTACTTTTGTATTTTAATAGATTCCTCCTGCATGGAAAAACTACTTTCAAAAGATTGGAAGGAAAAAATGGAAAGATTAAATACCAGTGAACTTCTTGGAGACATTAAAGGTACAATATAAAGATTACCACATATATTGCTGCACAGATGTAATTTTGTATAATTATGTATTAATTGATCTCTATATAACACTAAATTCTTACCTCTAACACTTGGTTAAATATCAGAAGGTAAATGTATAACATGTCCTTGAACTTAATTCATTGCCATGTTTACAGAAAGAAATTTCTATCCCCTCTTGTTACTATTCCATAAATATATGATTATAGTATATACAGCCTCATGATTTACTTGATGCAGTATATGACAAAGAAAAAATATATCAACAATGTACAACAGTTTAAAGATATTCTTAATTTTCCTTCTAATAATAATAATAGCTTATCATAAATAACGAATACTTGAATAATTTGAATTTCTTTTGATCAAAAGAGGTTACTTGTTATGCCTTTAAAAAGTTTATGGAATGTACTACATGTGATGAGGCTTCCTTGCCTAAGTTTACACTTTGGCCCTGTCACTTACATAAGTAGAAAACTGAATTTTTCTGTATTTTATATTTCTAATCACTAAAATGAACATAATAGTACTTAGTTCATAGACTCGTTAAGAGATTTAATAAATCTAAAGTTATTAAAACTATATGTCTAATACTTAAGAAGGTACTTACGAGTGACAGAAATATGTGACGTACTGGTTGTGGTATTAATGTCTGTAAAATCAGAGTGACTAATCTCAAACAGGTTTCATAGGACTTAGCATTTCATGATCTCTGCCTTAGAGAGGACTTCTTTACATTTTTAAATTAGTCAATTACATAATTTAGTTTTGTGAGATTGAGCCAGGCACGTGCTGGTAATTGCTATTCAGCATATCTAACCTACATACGTCTACATGTTAAGAAGTGAACAATCTATGTCACAATTAAGATTATCAGTCAGTAAAAAACTGTATTTCTTAATTACTCAAACTCTCTCTTGTTGACTAAGTTTTGGAGACAAAGTACTGTGCTCCTAGTTTTCTGAATAAAGACGGAAACTTATTCATTTGTTCTATTAATCAGTAGTCTTATTTACTCTAATAATTTGAGAATTTATTTAGATTAGCTTTCTGAAAAGTTGGCTCTTTTGGCTATCTAAAGGCAGCTCATCCATTGAGGAGACTCTCTATTGGTTGTGGATAGTATCTCAGTGAAGATACAATTTGGCAAAAAGTATCTCATGAAAATGTTAGTTTGGTCTTACTGCAGAAAATTGGGTAATATTTGGGATATTTTCAGCTCAAATGAAGAGAAAGGAAAGTCATCCTTTTGCTGATGAATAATTAATAATTCATTACATTAACTAGTACAGTTTCAAAATCAAATGAAAATTGAATATTACTTAGAATTTCAGTGCTTCTCTTTTGTACTCACAAAGGCCATTTGCTATTTTTGAAAAAAAAAAAAAAACCCTCAACTTATAACTGACGGGTAGAAAGAGAGTCATTAGTGACATATTCTCTATCCAGCTGCAATAACATGGTGTGTGCTACTTCGCACGTCATTCTGTGTTTTCCTCCCTTTCCAAAGTCACTGGTTTTATAACAGAGAACAGAAATGGTTTATGCAAAGGCAAGCTTTTGCCAGCAGGAATGATAGAGGTCTTGCTTTTTCTTAGTAATGTAGAAGCTAACATTTTATTATCTTATGACTCAACATCGAGTTTTTATATTTCGGGGTATATTTCCCCACATGTGTTTCATCTTTTTTTTTATAGTTAATTCTAATTATGAATTTTAAGTCCAAACAAATGTATACATTTTATATGCACAAAATGCATGAAGTCAGACACTTGTGGTATTTTGCTTTCCAATTCTTTATTTTTTTCTTCCTTGATTTCTTTATGTGATGCACTTATCATGTGTTACTTTGACTTTTCTGAACATAAAAGATAATATTCATACTGAATTTCACATGTTAACATTCTGTATTTTTGTCTCTTCCATTTTACTACTTGGTCATCATATATATTGAACTATAACAATGAAAAGCTTAATTAAAGTGATAGATAAATAGTTTGATTTAACTGCTGTTAAACATTTTCATTTTAAATGAGATAAGGCCAATTATTTTTTATTAATTAGTTATTTTTATTTATACTTATTGTAAAGGTGATGTACAGAAGTGTTATAGTTACATAAGTCAGATGAAGAATGCATTTCTTTTTCAATAATGTCACTCCTTTCCTCACTCTCTCCTGCTTTTTTCCTCCTGTCCCCACTTACAAGTTGTATAGTTCATTTTCAACATGGTGTCTAGTGAGTGCATTTGTCCACCTTTTGTTCCACTACTTTTGTGCTCCTCATTACCTCACCCCAAACAGATAAATGAGCAAACAACACAAAAGGAAAAGAAAACAAAAATAGCCTCAAAGAAAACAAAATCCCTTGTGTCTATTTCCTGCAGTTCATTTTGATAAATATTATTTTATGTGATGCACACAGCTATTGTGCCCTTGTGATCCACTCCTAAGAATATCCTCCTTTGGTTTCACTCTGTGTGAATGGATAAGTCCAATCATTATTCATTTAAAATTACTACCATTATTCTGAAACTTAAAGCAATCTATTCACTTGAAGTGTTTCAGCATTTACTATTGTAAGCAATATCAGTTTATTTAAATAGGTCTTCACTTTTGCCAGATTACAAAATACATACATTTATTTGTAAAATGAAACAGAAAAATTACATTTATGTTTTTCTACCCATATTTTACTGTATGAATATATATGTTAAAATCATAAAATTAGTATATCCCTTTACTATCCTTTTTCCATCTTTCTTTCCACATAATGATATGCTATAGATTTCTCTGAAGATTGAACCCAAGGCCTTGAACATGCTAGGCAAGCATTCTATCCTGGAGCCACACCCCTTCCCTCAATTATTGTTTCTGCAGGAAACATGGCATAAAGTAAAGTTTTCTATAATTTAACTGAATTGTTTATTTAACATTTAGGTTGGCCAATTTTTCCTTTAAATGGCTTGTCTAGTTTTTACTAGTTTGTAGGTATGCTTAATATATATTTTAACAGTATTAAATTCTTGTCAATTACATTGTGTTTTATCATTGGTATGGTTTCATAGTTCTGTTGTCAATCTTTCCAACCCCTTTAAAAGATTTCATTTTGTAAGGAGTTTGCTTAGAAGGGCTTCTCCCTCTCTGAGATTAGATAATACTCTTCCATATTTTCTTCCAATTAGTTGGCTATATTTTAAAGTATTTAACCCTTTAATCCTAAACTAATGTTAATGAAGGAATAACTTAATTTTTCTCAAGCAGTTAACCAAATATTTTTGTACTGATCATTAAGTTGTTCGTACCTCCTTTGCTTTGAAGTTGTATCTTTTATTTATTTCTAAAAATATATTTGTAGAAAGTATTAGACACATTGCCTATATTCTATGTAAAGCTACATAAATGGAAACAAAAAAGGATACAAAGCATTTATTTCTCATCATTACACAGGATGAAGTAGTCTGTTATTCTATTGATTTATCTAAACTTTCATTAGTACTATGCTGTATTAAAATTGTACTATATTTTATAATGCTTTTCATAATTGTTATTTCATACTTTTTGCACATTTTAGACTTATCTTCTTACAAATTAACATCCCAAAGTATTGTTTTCAAAGATTACTTTTATGTGACACTATAAGATAAACTGACATGTTTATAAAACTGAATATTTCCATTAATATTCATTTCTTAATTTTTGTATGTTCCTAAAAATGTTTTGTTCTTAAAATATAGTCAGTGGATTTGCTTTGGTGTTTTATCTATAACACATGAGATATACTTTATTTTATTTTCTTTGTGTTACTATATTTAGAGATTTTTGTATATTTATTTTACTATTTTATTATTATAATTTGCTTCTATATCAGCTTTACTAGTTCTAACCTTATTTCAATTGATACATCTTTTTCCTGTCTCTAAATTACATTGCCTAGAAAGTTAAAAATATTAAGTAGTAGTTGTTAACAGATAATTGGGGCTAGTTTTTATTTTATGGTACTGCCTATAATATTCTCATGTTAGATATTCATTTTACTATGGATCGAAATATTTTTATCATTAAAATATTCTAGTCTATTAGGAGTTTCTGTTAGGTACTTCATTTTAGTTTATAGCATACCTTATTGGTTTTGATTTTTTTTAATTTATTCTTGAACTCAACAATGATTAGTCATGGGATAGCATCTTTTTAATGTTTTATTTGCTCATATAGTTTTTTTTTGTATTTGTAATAAAATGGTATTACTTTGTATTTTTCTTTTTTTGTTATTTTTTTAGTTCCAATTATGTTGGAATTGGGTAACTTTTCCTCCTTTCCTAGGCAGTGTAAAATAAAAACACCTGGGCTTGGAATTTTCTTTGGAGATAATTGGTTTATGTTGTTTTGTTTGTTTGTTACATTTTATACTTCTCTATACGTTTGTTTTTAAAATAGTTTAAAATATTTTTTCTAGAAAAGTCTATTTCTAGGGTTTTCAAATATGTTAGTGTTGATTCTATGTACAATATTAAGTCAACTGTTTTAACTTATACTTATTTGCTGCTCTATATTTGACTTTTAGTTTTGCATACTTTTCTACCTCCCCCACTAAGCATCCAATTTTTGGGTTTAGGTGTTGATTTTTCTGCTTTTCAGTATGCCAATTAATTAATCTTGCTTTTATTTTTATTATCTCTTTCTTCCTTATTTTTCATATACCTTTTCTTTTGTCTACTTTTAATACTCTTTGGCTTCTTAGATTGAATATTTAAAACTTTTAAAATTTAATAATAAAGGCACTTTTGAATAGGAACATGTTTCTAGAAGTAGCTTTATGTGCCCCATCAATATGCTTTTAGAATTCTCATTGTCATTATTTTCTGAGTGTTCATTTATATTATTTTCTAGGCACTCTGTGTTCACATATCATCCGTAACCTAGTCTGTATATTTCGCTTCCAGTGGGAAATTTCCTGTAGTGGGAATGGAAGGACCAGTAAATTTGGGACCTTAACATTCCTACATAATAAGAAACATAATAACATTCCTACATAAGAAACATAATAAATTGATAATTTCTTAGATCTCACTTAAGAAGTGCTTTCATATAAAATTAAGTCTATGTGTAGGTGAAAGAAATACTTCTAAAACTTCATAGGAATTGAGTTACTGCTGATGTTTGCTGAATCAGAATTGTCTATGAGTCTACGTCTGAGTCTTATCTGTACACTTTCTTTTTTTTTTTTTGGCCAGTCCTGGGCCTTGAACTCAGGGCCTGAGCACTGTCCCTGGCTTCTTCCCGCTCAAGGCTAGCACTCTTCCACCTGAGCCACAGCGCCGCTTCTGGCCGTTTTCTGTATATGTGGTGCTGGGGAATCGAACCTAGGGCCTCATGTATCCGAGGCAGGCACTCTTGCCACTAGGCTATATCCCCAGCCCCTACACTTTCTATATTTAAGGTTTACAGCAATACAATGCTTTGATATTATATATATGATACATATATGCTTATGTCTCTCCATATATCTATATCTATACATAGTATATTTACATACATGCATATACACACACATATTCACAAACACAATTTTTTGTGCCAATACTTTGGATTGAATTCACGGCCTGGACACTATATCTTAGCTTTTTCGCTCAAGGTTAGTATTCTACCTCTTGAGCCACAGACCTACTAGATTCTGGCTTTTTGGTGGTTAATTGGAGATAAGAGACTCATAGACTTTCCTGCTGAGGCTGGCTTTGAACTATGATCCTCAGATCTTAGCCTCCTGAGTAGCTAGGATGACAAGTATAAGCCACCACCTCCCAGCTAGGTTGCCATATTTATATAAGGATCTATTGTCACTGTAGAATTTATCATTTATCAGACTTCTTGGAATTACATGGCTTGAATGCTAAAAATTAAATGTTAATATGTAGTATTAAACAAGTATTTCCTCTTCCTTTTAGCAAAACTTCAAACAACCTAACATATTTGGCAGATTCTCTATATATTTAGTTACTATTAATATTACTACCTATTAATTCTATCAATCTCATTTAAGGTGACTCAAGCTGTAGAGATAGGGTTTGAACTTGCTCTCTAAAGCCTAATGATGCAGTAGACAGTGGTTTGCAAACTCTTCAAAGCCTCAGGAATCTCAGTGGAATTGTGGGTAGACAGGCTCTGGACTAGTCTTTTCCCTACAACACACAAACAGACTCCACATTTACCCTTTCCTATATAATTGAGTCACTATAGTAAAGCATGAGACAAGCACTGTTTCTCTGTAAAATATTTACAACTTTGATTTATGCTTAAATGAAAAACTGGGGTGGAAAAATATAGTAGGAAGAAGTAAAGTAAGACAGAAATACTCTTCGAGTTTGTAACACGTTTACATTTATTTGAGTAGTCCCAAATGAGTGACGATATCAGAACATTTAAGACCTTGAAACATTTCTAAATTCACATTAAGCAATGTCTTGAGCACAAGGTCCGTCCTCTGTCACCATGGAGGGTCTTGTGCGTTATCCAAGGCATTCTTAGTCTTGAGCATGTATGTGCCTCCCTGCTGTGGCTGGCATCTCTTGCTGGGTGTGAAGGCAGCCCCCTGGGCAATATGCCAGGGAGACAGTATTGTTGGATGGTAGCACAAACTGTTTGTGTTCATGTTAGTCAAACACATATGATGAGAAGACAAAAAATTATATGATATGACACAAATAAGAGAATCGCATGGTCTTTTCTTGGTTGTTTATGGTTAAATTCTCAACATAGCAATTTAAGGATCCAGGTAGGCACACTTATAGGTAGCTTACAAAATTTGCAGTTTTTTTTTTCTATTAAAAAGAGATTAAAGCTTTAGTTCTTTAAGGAGCTTCTCTGCTGTCCTCACTGATAATTGCACAGACTCTTGCTTCTCTGTTGAATTACCCAGGTCTCCATCTAGACATTCGAATATTTCATCTGTGTTTTCATAGAGAAGCTGGAGAAAGCAAGGCTGTTACACTCTTGTGATTAGGTGCAGATCTGGTATCTCTATGGTAAAACTTTACTCATTTTTATAAAGAATATTTTTGTTAATTCCTAGGTAAGACATATTTTCTTCGGGATATTAGTTATTTTAGCAAGTATAAGTGCATTTTCTGTTTAATTTTTTTCTACTCCATATTTCAAAGGCTTGAATAAATCTTGTAAATAACTTATGAAAAATATGTATTTTAAATATATATTTAAGTAAAAGTTTTATTAAGTAAAAAAAGAGACCAAAATTCTTTTAAATGTAATGTTCTACAAATGATACCCCGTGGGTTTTCAAAGCAACTACTGAAACACAATTATTTTATGATAATAATGATAGTATTCCATGAATATTTCCAAGGAGTTTGGTTCTAGATCTTAAATACTACTGTCATAGTTCATTTTTTAAGAGTGGGGATCTTTTTTTGTTCATTCATTAGAGTTGTAACTACAAGAATTAAAGTTAGGAGGGCTGGGGATATGGCCTAGTGGCAAGAGTGCCTGCCTCATATACATGAGGCCCTGGGTTCGATTCCCCTGCACCACATATACAGAAAATGGCCAGAAGTGGCGCTGTGGCTCAAGTGGCAGAGTGCTAGCCTTGAGCAAAAAGAAGCCAGGGACAGTGCTCAGGCCCTGAGTCCAAGTCCCAGGACTGGCCAAAAAAAAAAAATAAATAAAAAAAGAATTAAAGTTAGGAACTGTACTATATTGAACAGTAGAAGCATACCATGATTGTGCTTGGTGAAAATACTGGATTAAAAATGGATTTATTGGAACTGCTACTCAGTAGCACCAAGGACCTGATTCTATTTTCAGTTTATTGGTAACAAGATTATTTTTGTTTTTGTTTTTTTGCCTGTCCTGGGGCTTGGACTCAGGGCCTGAGCACTGTCCCTGGCTTCGTTTTGCTCAAGGCACTTGAGCCACAGCGCCACTTCAGGCTTTTTCTATATATATGGTGCTGAGGAATCGAACCCAAGGCTTCATGTGTATGAGACAAGCACTTTACCACTAGGCCATATTCCCAGCCCCAACAAGAATCTTTTGAGAACATTGTTACCCAAGAGTCATGGTTATTTTCAGAGTATGATAGATCTTTGGAAATCAAATAGTTTTGCTTGTTCTTGAAGGAACTTAAACACAGTGCGATATCTCCAGAAGGTTCTAAAGGGACTAAATGCATTGCTATAGAATTAGCATTGTATATCACAGATTACAGTCTTAAATGGCAGTTTTTCTCTCTGGTATAACCATTTTTATAGTAGGGGCCTAAGCTTTATTAAGTACTCAGATCACTCATTCCATAGCTTTCCTTTCTACAGACTACTTGTGTTTAGGAATAGACATACAAAGTGACTGCTGTCTTCTGTTGTAACCGGAGAGCTACACTTTGTATATTCATTTATAAATCAGTTTTTCTTGAATCTCCCCTTAGAATTCCACACCAATTTCTTTATCTAGGAGAACTTTAAAAGCAAAGTGCTTAGAGGTGAAATATGTGCCACTTTCAACTCTATAAAACCCTCAAAGTTCATATACCTAGTGAGTTTTGCTGTCTCAGAGAAAGAATTCAAACAATAACAACATAACAACAACATTTAGATTTCTCATATTGTCCTAGACATCAGTTTGTGAAAGAGAAGGAAAGATATTATTTTCTCACATTTCTGGGTGAAACAATGAAACAGATTATTTGCCAATATTTCCTGTACATATTTTTATAATTGTAGAACTTCAGACTAATCTAGAATCTTAGACTAAAAAAAAGCTGGAGAAACTCTATCCAAATTCTTTTTTTCATATAAGGAAAAAATATCCAGATACTTGTCTAATTCTTAAAAAGTCACTGTTCTCAATTGTATAGTAAATTACTAAGGTAGAAACTTAATACTCCCCCTTAACATGTTTATCCCATTTCATATAGTCTTTTGAACTTCTTGTAATCAATGGTGAGTAATTCTTACAGAATCTATTGGCTCCTTTTGCTAACAACAAATGCACATAGCAGCAAATTTTATAGACACACATACGAATTATAACAGCAACACCAATAGTTTTTAATTATATCACTTTGCATGAATATAGAAATTTCAAAGCTTTCCTTTGTACTCTCTGTTATAAACATCTTTTACTTCTTTTGAAGTCTGTGTGATATACATACAAGCAATTAAAACTGACCCCCCTCTTGGGGTTGGAGATACAAGGTCTTCTTAATTAAAACTCAAACAAAAGCTACTAGCCAAAATTCCTACTATATGATTAAAGTCTAAAGTATTATTATACACTAGAATCATTGTTAACTGTTGGGATTAAAAGAAATCGATATGTTAGGGAAAATATCAGTTGAATCTAATTAGTAAAATCAATGTTTACATTAAAGGAAATACTGAAGTTTAATCACAGGTTCTGGTTATAAATATAACACTGGCTAAAACTATTCTTTTTGTCATTGCATTGACCACATTACCCTATTTTAAATTCAATGAATAAGAATGTGAAACTTCTTTTTTGTGGTTAATTATTATAATTAAAATATAAAAAGTTAAAATCATATCTGGTTTAAGAAGTTTTAATTATGAAATGGTCATATATGTAAAAAATAGCAATTACAAGGTATTCCTACTGATTTCATATTAAAAAGGCTAATGTTAGCAAAAGCAACCTACTAGAATAGGAAAGGAGGCAAAATTGGATAGAAGTAAAAAGACTCAAATTATTTTTACACAAGTATGATGAGGTTAAAAATGTATTAGTCTATTGGTGACATAACCAAATCAAAAAGAATATTTTGAAATAATACCCAAACAAGACATTTTACCTTTTTTTTTCCTTCCTGATTACTGTGATGAAAATAAACATTATAACCAGCATGGAGAAGGAAAACTATTACTAATTGCAGTCTAGATTTTAAGTAAAATACAGGTCATTAGCAATTTCCTGGAAGCCATTCAGATTGCTTACCAGGAAATGGTAGCTAGCAGGACATCTGTAACCCTCCTGTGTGGAATTAGTGAAAACATACTGGAGCTTTAATGATGTGTATTGGATTTAGGCTGATGGGGGAACCTTTATCGATCTAGGTAACATTCTCCAAATAGACATGATTTTTAGTTCAGAATTAATATACAAAACCAGAGTTAAAAATAGCTATAAAGACTTATCCATTCAGCCATACTTTAAAATACATGTACAGATTAGAGTGACTCAGTGAAATGAGAAAGAACAGGATGACTTTAGAACACTGGGGATCTGAGAGTAAAATAAAGGTGGACAAACAAAGAAACTTTCTCAATGTCTTAGAATGATGAGCTCACAATATTATTGGTGGTATACTTAGTCTTATTCTTAGTAGCAATTTCTTGGTCTTCTATAAAATGAGAAATGCTGAGTTTTGAGTGAAAATGTCTCTTGACATAAACTCTGTTCTGAAGTACTCTGCATTGTAGTGGGAGAATGCGACCTCTATTATTAGCAAGCTCTTTATATTATCTAAATGATCGGTTGGTTTAATGAGAAGTCCTTGGAAGTAGTAAGAACAGCAAAACAAAACTGAGGAGAATGTATGTATGCATTTTATACATATACCAAACATTGCTAGCAGTTCACCAGTGGCAATAGTAGCAAAAATGTTTCCTTATTTGTCATTGCCAGTAGGAAGTTGGAACCATTCTTTGTCTTTTAGATAAAAATTATTTCATAGGAAATTATTGGACATATAAGACTAGAGGGAATTGTAATACTCCAAAGAAACTGATATTACCACCCATGTCAAGTTTATGGTATAGCTCACTTTCCATGCCATGTTTACTCAACCAAAAACAAGAGGGGGGGGGGGAGGGAGGGAAGAGGGGAGAGAGGGAGGGGGAGGGGGACGGAGAGAGGGAGAGCGGGAGACTATGTATGTTGGTGATACTAGGGTTTGAACTCAGATCTTTATGTTTGCTAGGCAGGTACTCTACCACTTGAGCTATAGCCCCAAGCCCCCCCCCTCCCCTTTTTCCCTCTTGGTTATCTTTTCAGATAAAGTCTTTTGTTATTACCTAGGATCACCCTCAAGCCATGATACTCCTACTTATACTTCTGACATGGCTGTAGTAACAAGTACTTACCATCATGCCCAGCTTATTTGTTGAGATGGGATTTGTATACTTTCTTATTTGTTATGGCCTGTGAACCACAATCCTTCTCATCCTTGCCTCCCTATTAAGCAATTCCCAGTACGAGCCAGTGTATAGACCTGGTGATTACTATATTGGTTGGATTGATTTCTATCTTTTTATTTAAAAAGCAGGTTATCTATTGTATGTCTCTCAACCCTTGTGATATTATTAAATCACATTGCTAAGTACAGATGAAGTGATTTAAGACAAGCGTTATGCACACTCATGAAAATGGAACAATGAAGTTTGTTGAGATTGGCTTGGTAAGAGGTGAAGGAAGTTGAGGAAGACTGATGGAGTGGGTCAATGTGATCAAGGCACATTGTGTGCATACATGGATATATCAAAATGAAACAATCCTCTCTGTAGCTAAGTGACATTAATATAAAAGATGTGAAAAAATTAAAAATATAAAAATAAGCAGAACACAATTTAGCTAAAACTTCAGGAGATTTTTCTACATAATTTTCATTGTGTATAATGGTAGCAGAAACTTCAACATCTTGTTAATAGGGGACAGTTACACATAACATTTCTGGAAATATAGTTGATAGAAGTTTGTTTTGCTTCCCCTTAGTGGAGTCATAATAGGTGGGATGTGCTATAAATGTATTTATTTGAAAAGTTATATAGATTTTAATAAATGCAAATAATAGACAAATATTTTAACTTGCTCTATTTCACCTTAGCCTCTTTAATTTAAATGTATATAGTTTTAAAATATATGTTTGTGAAAATATTTATATAGAGCTGATTCTTGAAAGGGAAGTTCATGTGAACACTATTAATCTCATGCTGTTTATGGTCCAGGAATGCTCTATGTTTAGCACTCAAGGTGTGAGGGTGTGCTCTGGGTATTTCCTTAATCTAAAGTTAGTTACTATGTCACATAAAGAACTAGCCCATAGTACTAGGCCTCCCACACTCTTAGTATTTAGGTCATTTGTCTGAATTTTTTTAAAAAGCCAGGCAAACCACTTAATAAAATGTGTGTATTTTCATCCAAATGGTGTTTTTATGAATAAGGACCTTGAAATAAGCATAAATTGTACATTATTCTGTACATTTTTAAATTTGTTGCTACTGTTGGTAATTACCACTGAGTGCATATTTAATGCACTGAGGAAATTTGATGCAATTATTCCGTTTATTTGTGAATCCCCTTCAATCCAAATGTCTGCATTAAACTATTGAAAAAGAAAACTACAGAGAATTTAGGTTATTTTTTAAAATGCACTCGGATTCTGAACTCTGGTGGTAAACTTCTATTGCACTAACCAACCTAAAATTAGTACGGGCCTGACATTGTAAAGGATAGGGGCCCAAAGTTTACATAATTTAAAATAAAAATTCCCTTTAAATATCACCTTCAAGACAATCAGCCAATTGCAAAGCCACCTTCTATAACTGAGCTCACTATTTAGCTAGTTTAACTTCAGATAAATTATTTTTCCTCAAGCCTCTTTCAGCACTTAGGAGTTGATTACACCTGGAAATGGACTGAATAGACACAAGTTGGTAGCTCTTAGAAAGTCTGTACAAAATGACAGAAACTGCAGAGAAAAGGTCTAAGTCCACCTCTCTTCCTTGAGTGCCTAGCATTTTTTTAAAGCTCAGAGAATTTGGGTACTGAAAAAGATCTACTGCTGAAAGGGTCTGAAAGTAAAAGTGCAAGAGGGGTACAGCTTTTGTGAGTCTACTTTTTATTTTCTCCTTTGATCATCAACTAGCAAGAAAAGTACACATTTCACGGAAATGATTTGGTGTCATTAAAATGGTTTGCTCAGGAAGTAGAATGAGACAGAACACAGGTATTAAAAGATAAGGGGAATTCCACATATATCTGGTTTAGTAGACATCATTCAGTGTGTTTTCTTGCAACAAAACAGTTCATTACACATATTTTAATAATAGTCTTGAACATCTCTCTACGGAGCAGATGAGATTTAAAATGAGATCTATTCCATAGCTCAAAAATATGTTTCCTCATATGATAATAATGAGAGATCTGTATTCTTAGGCTTGAAGCAAAGACATACATCCTATTAACACTTGTTTAACTAGGCTTCTATCACAACAGGTGCACAATTATTTTTATGAGTAAAATATTATCAGCCTTCAAAATTAGCCAGGGCAAAATGCAAGTTGTCTGATTAAATAATCAGAGCTGATACTTAAAATACATTTGATTTCCACAGGAATGTTAAAATGCTAAGTCCCAGTCTCTTGTTCTGATGTGCAGAGGAAGGTACAATTGTTTGTAGTGTGTGAGTAGTAGCTTGTATCATAACTAGTGTGATATGTTTTATGTAATTCAATTGATATTGTGAAACAAATTATTAAAAAAAAAACACCAAGATATTTTTGTCTAACATTTCACTTTGTCAATGAAATAGTATTATGCTCCAAATTAAATCAGTAAAAATGTGACTGTCTCATAGAAGATTGTTTTGTACTCAATTAACAGGCCCATAAGTTTAGAAAATTAAATTCCAGTGTATACTTATTTAATTTGGGGGAGTAAAAAAATCTATCTAATATTTATCTGTCTATCTATCTGATATTTTAATTCATAAAGCACAAAGATCATAGATACACAAGAGTTATGGATTATCTTGGAGAACAATAAAATTCTCCCCTATGGTAATAAAAAACAAAACCCAAACCACTGGCACCCTTCCACCACTGAGCAGGAAGCTTATCTGTGAGGTAACTTCACCATGTTTTAAAAGTGCTATAACAGTGCAGCTGTTAGAAACCAATTATAGGCAGGTAACTGTTTGTTTTCATATCTAAATCTGTTTGTCAATCAGGGAATGCAATGAATCAGGAGTTAGGGGTCTCAAATGCAAACCACAGTGTAAGGCAGAGCATCTGGAATAGGTCCAAGCCACAAGAATTAGGGCAGAAGTAGAAATGGAATGAAATCCATACATGTCTACAGGGTTCCTGTCTTTGACCATACTTTTCAAATAGAGTCAGAAATAGAGATTATCAGTGAAAGATGTCAGTTTTCTATAGGGAGCGGTTTCATTTTAAGGTTTCTTTCGAAACCATGGTGGTTACTTATGGTAAAGTGGCTGTAGAAGTCTTCTATAGATCTTTACAAATGTAAGACATTTTTAATCCTGGCTCATAAAGAGCCTTCCTCAATGACTATTTTATTTTTCTACTTTGAAAATACACTGACTATATTATAAACAAGTAGTTTTTTTTTTTTTTTACTATTTTGAAATTCATTTACAACAATCTCCCGCTTCTATGGCAGTTTATGAAGAAACTTGTTTTATCTGGACTTCGGAACACATTTTTACTTAGGTTAGTAAAGCCACCTCTGTGTTCAAATATGCAGCTGTTGTGCTCAGGTTGCAAGATGTCAAGACACAGTCAAGTATACAAAGAGTGCTTTATATAAGTCTATATGGCTAGAAGTTTTTCCATGCTGAAATGTGGGGAAGCCTACTGAGACACTGGAGTTGAAGTTGGTAACATCAAGGGAGCATAAATAGAAGTTTATTAAGAAAGCTAAAGAAAATGAAATGGGCACGACCATGCTGTGGTTTTGCTTAAACACAGGCTTTCACATCCATTTGAGAGTCCTGGATTTCTTTTTAACTACTTAATGAAAGGAGCTCTTTTATTTTTCCAGCCATAGTTTAGTGCCAATAGGCATTTGCCTTGAAGCATGATGGCTGTTCTGTTCACTACGCATTGCTCAGCCATGGCTATCATGGTTTAAGGTTGCCTTTCCCGATGGACATTGAAAAGCATTTCATTGAAATTCTTGTTTCTTATCCCAGACCTCTCTTTGTGTAGTATTCAGTTTTAGTACTAGAAGGAGAGGAGGAGATCACTGTTGATTTACCTGGCATACCTGAGACATTTCTTAAGTATTTACAAAGGCTCATTTGACATAGCATTAGTGATGAAGACGCAGGTGAACTGGAAAGTGAAGGATGAGATTAAATGAAATACTGGAGGAAACATTAATTTTTTTTCTGGTCTCATGATTTTGCTTGAAATCATAGGAAGGGCTCTGAGGAGATTCTATATTGTATTTCATAAAGAAAACTAGACATGAGACCAGGAAAAAGAAACTCCTTTCTCCTCAGGAGAGCTAATTCTTACTGTGAGTGACACTGAAGAAAGTTTTCTTATTGGGATATTAACCTCAGAACCAGGAAGGGATCTGCAGAATTCCTCTCATCCAAACCCTTGTTCTCAAGAAGAAATGCAGTTGTAGAATTTCAGTCAATCCACAAGTCATTTTTGAGTGCCTATTGTTTGTTCATTATTGTGTGGGGTTTACACTATTTCATGTTTTCTACAGCTCAGATATGAGAAATTCGTGTTTTGAAAGACCTACCAAGAAGCAAAAGAAAAGGTGCTGATAAAGACAAGGCCTAACATTTTTTTGTGGAAATACTGTGTGTCCCAGTGCTTTTGTGGATTGTGTCCTCATTTAATTTTCAAGCCAATGCTATGAGATGGGCTTTCTCACTGTCCTTTTACAAAAGAGACAACAAAGAGAGATTCTGGAATATTGTTTTTCAAGGTAAAAGTGGCCAGTCCAGAATTTGAATCAAGGACTGTATGATGCTCAGGCTTGTGCCCTTTCCACCGCACCATGCGGGCATCCTCTAGACGTTCTGACTCAGCTCCTCATGCACTCCTCAGCTCTTCCATGCTATGTCTTGAGCAAGCCACACAGGAAAGCAGAAATAAAACCAAGCAGAAATGGGGTTTTATCCTCTGTGCAATGACATAATTTTAATTGTGAAATTAACTCCTTTTTTTTTTTGAGAATTAAATGCTCCTTTCCCTTTTTTTCTTATTTTTCTTTTCCCTCCTTCCCTCCCTCTTCCCTCCTTCCCTCCTTCTTCCCTCCTTCCCTCCTTCCCTCCTTTCTTTTCTTCCATCCCTCCCTTTTTTTGGTGCCAGTCCTGTGGCTTGGGTGCTATCCTTTAGTTTTTTGTGCTCAAAGCTGGCACTCTACCACTTGAACCACAGCTCCACTTCTAGCTTTTTGGTAGTTAATTGGAGATAAGAGTCTCATGGACTTTCCTGACTGGGCTGGCTTTGAATTGCAAACCTCAGATCTCAGACTCCTGAGTAGCTATGATTATAGGCATGAGCCACTGGCTCCTGGCTCTCTTTCCCTTTTTTATATCCATAATTTTTCTTTATAACTTCTGCCAGTATAAATATTTTCCTTTTTATTTGAATTCTTCAGATTTAAGGATTTGAGCCTTTAGTGTCCCTTGGATTTCCTAATTTTCTTTCTTTCTTTTATCATTATTGTAGAGGTGATATGCAAAGGGGTTAGAGTTATATGAGTTAGGTAGTAAGTACAATTCTTTTTGAACCATGTCTTCTCTTCCCTGTCTCTCAGTTTTTACCTCCTATCCCCACCCATAAGAGGTAAAGCTCACTTTCCACATAGTGTGTAGTGAATACCACTGTTTTATTTGTTTACCCTTCCACCCTTTGCTCCCCATTTTTGTGCCCCCTTACCTTCCCCAAGACAAACAAGATAAAAGGAAAAGAAAACAAAAACAGCAACAATAAAAACTAAAAAGTCTTTTGTTTGCTGTTCTTGGAGTTCATTCATATGCACATAGCTATTGAAATTCTGTGATCCCCTCCTATACATATCCTCCTTTGCTATTAAGAATTATTTCATATTATTCTGTTTTTCTAATGTAGGCTAATCTGCAATTCAACAGTGAATCATATCTGGCTGTTAGATCCCAGGATATGTCATGAGTAATTATGGAGTAGGAAATAAGTTAGAAACTTTGAACCTTGGCTAGACGTCTGGTAGGTAGCCTTACACTTACAGTGTAGTGACATATATTTATGTGTTTATTGCATAAATTTAGCAAGTGTGAATAGAATATTAATAATAACTATCAAAACTATGAGAAAGAACTAACGGAATATTGGCATCTCTGCCAAACAATGACCCTTTTACTATTTTGTCTCAAATCCTTATCTGAAACTTGTACATTGTTTTTTTTTCTTTTTATAAAATTCTGATATCCATGAAGATATTTTAGAAGTTTGGTTCTCTTTTATTTAAAACAACGACATAATTGGCACTTAGGGGATGACAATATTCTGAATTGGAAAGGGGAACAGTATTATTTTGAAGATTAAGTCAGCATATATTCTTAAACAAGTCCCATTTTTAAATTTTTGCTTCTCAAGGGATAGGCAAGAGAAAGCAGAGAGAGGTGTTCAATCAAAACCATGGGATAGACAAGTACTTTTAAGTCTTAAAAGTCTTAAAAATTGAAGTCTTAAAAGGAGATGTGAGAATGGAATCTCATTTTGGGGAAACCTGTTAAACACAGAAGTGTGAGATAATGGTTATTAACTGTAAGCAGTTGAGCATGTCCAGGGATCAAAAAGAAAAATCCAAGAGCACAAGTTAGGGGAATGCAGACCCCAAAGACCGATCCCTGAGCACCTGTAGGTTAGATAATAGGAGTAAAAATGAGAGTATACAAGAACATTGAAGGACTGGGTAGTACATACACAGACATTTAGCAGTGATAAAAGGAGAAAATAATCACAAACACTGTTGTTCACCCCTCCACTTCAGGTTAAGATTGTGTAGTCTTAGCTGTCTGCATGGTGTAGTTGGAAGTGAATATTTATGGCTAAAGGGAAAGATTTTCTAGATTACTGTAAATCTGCTAATACTGAAGCCACTGCCTACATTTGACTATTCAATAAATGTAACCAAAATAGAAATTTAGTTTCTCCGTCATACTAACTATATTTAAAATGCTTAACTTATTTTGTTAATATCTACCATGCTAATCAAAAAAAGATGTAGAAGCTTGTAGCTGGTGGCTCATTCCTGTAAGCATTTTCCTAGCCTCAGGTCCTCAGCTCCTCCCACTAGCCCCAGATCCACCCATACCTAATGAGCCTCCTACTCACTACCTACCTACTTTCCCTTTACTCCCAGAGAGAAGCTGCCACCTGGATAAGGTGCAGACGCCATGTAGCTCCCTCTCCCGTGGGAATTATGGCCCAACTAATAAACCTCCTTATGAACCTTTTTCTCCTGCCTGTGATTATCTCCTCATGGTCCTCTGGGATGGCCGATACCTATGCTTTCAATACCTATAATCCTGGCTACTCAGGAGGCTGAGATCTGAGGATCGAGTTTGAAGCCAGCCCATGCAGGAAAGTCTGAGAGACTCTTATCTCAATAAACTACTCAGAAAAATCTGGAAGTAGACCTGTGACTCCAGTGGTAGAGCCTTAGCCTGAACACAAAGAGATTCAGGGACAGTGCCCAAGCCCTGAATTCAAGTGCCAGAACCAGAATAAAATATGTAGAACATTTTTATTATTCTAGAGCACTCTGTTTGACATCATTGTTATAAAGGGTGAAAGTCATAAGAGGATAAATCTTTTGGGAAATTCTACTGTCAAATATAGGATTTATAAATATCTATGGAAAGACATATCTGCCATGATATATTTTTAAAGACAAGACATAATATATTAAATTAGTGAGAATTCTGAAAATGGAATTTTATGAAAGAATTCTATTATGTAGTTGACATTGGTACTTATGGTGTTTGGGGTTTCTTTTTAGATGATTTGTATATGTCAGCAATGAATAAAGTATTTTCCACTGAGGAAGATACATTTAAGTCCTGGTGGAATGGATACTAACTAATATACAAAGCTACTGAAATTACAT
The DNA here is from genome assembly GCF_023159225.1 of Perognathus longimembris pacificus. Taxonomy (NCBI): domain Eukaryota; kingdom Metazoa; phylum Chordata; class Mammalia; order Rodentia; family Heteromyidae; genus Perognathus; species Perognathus longimembris. The sequence continues at coordinate 22,786,440 of NC_063173.1, read as the reverse complement.
CATCCATAATCTGTGTGTTTATATGTCAGAGAGAGGCAAGTATACACTGGAAAATAGACAGAGATAGAATGCTAAGGAAATTACTCAAAAAGAAGTAAGTGAAATAATAGGGGTTTTTTTTTTTTCCATTCAAAGCAGAGTTTCTACTCCAAGGCCAAGTATTTTACTAGAAATTTTTACCTCTGTTCTTTTACTTATTATTTTGCATTGGCTTTATTAAAATACAACTCACAAACTATGCAACTTTAATCATATTTAGTATATTACTTTGGCAACCAGTTATGCAATTAATTTTAGATACACTCTACAGTTTCCCTACATTATATCTCAATCCTTAAACAACCACTAATCTATGGCTAAAAACCTCTATAGCTTTTAGTGTTTTGGACATCTCATGTAATTGGAATTATATAACACATGATCTTTTGTGACTGACTTCTTTCACTTAGAGCAATTTTTTCAAGGTTTATGTTGTGGCATGTATCAGTATAGGTTAATCCCTTATCCAAATTAGAAGTTTCTTTTAGATTTTTTTTAGATTTTGAAATAGTTATAAAATGATATAAATTGGGGTGGTACCCAAAACTAAATACAAAATTTATTTGACTATACTAAGGTATTTCCCATATTAAACACGCAGTCTGGAGTAAATTTTATGCGTATACATTTTCATTCCTATTGGGTGTAATTACCCTTGGGGTAGATTTTTACTGGGTCGTATAATGTCTTTATGTTTAACCTTTTGAGGAAACTGATAGAACATTGTTTTCCAAAACAGCAGTACCATGCTACATTCCTACCAGCAGTGAATAAATATGGTTTACAGTTTATCCAAATACTCTTTTATTTAGGTACATTGAAAACATATTTAACAGTATTCCACAACAGTTTCTCTGGACATTTATAAATTTTACTTTACATGTGACAAAACCAAAGTTCAGGAAAGCATAAATTCTTCTTCTTAAGGTCAAAGCCTAGTAAATGTTAGAGTTTTCAAACTCTGTCCTAATTTAGAACTATACCTTATATTCATTTTAAATTGATTTTTTCTTCTAGAAATAATTTTGAGAATTGTTTACATTCAGTGTATAAATGAGTGTCTGCTATGACTTAGTAATTGAAGTTAACTCTGGTCACTAGTGAGACTTGCATCTCAGAATCAGTTGCATATAGGACAGTAATTCTCCAACTTTTGGTACTCTTAGAATTGATGAGAACCCCAAGAAGCCTTTGCTTTGATGGCTTCTGTTTATATGTATAATATTAGCAATTCAAGTATTTGTTAAATCATTCAACATAGCAGTAAACTATTTCTTGTTAAAATAACATACTTTTACAATAACTTCAATAAAGCAGTTGTTTTGCATTTTATCAACTGTCTATAATGTCAGACTCACCAAAAGGTGATTGAATTATTATGCATATAGATGCATTCATTCTGTTATCATTAATTTGATTCATGTATATGGATATCACAGATTTAGAAAATAGAGCTTTGCTAGATAATTGTGATCTTCTTTTACTATCAAAACTTTCAAGTACTATATAGGTCATTCAATATGGCACCTGAAACATAATGTTCATATTTTATTACATTACATTAAAACTTGCAAGTATGTAAGTACTTGTAATTTGAATTAACTTTTGCTATGATTTTGGAATATTTTGTTTTGGTCATTTGGAAAATGTTGCATTTCTCAGTCTTGCATATTTACTCCACAACTCAATATAAAATGATACCTTAATATAACATTTCTTAAGTTGATAGCTCAAATCATATTATTGAAAATAAATAATGTTGTTTTCCTTGAAGAGAAAGTTTACTTAATTTCATTTTGGGGGAAATATCTGTGAAAGATCTAGTGAAAATGTCCAAAAATCATACTAACATGGCCTATTTATATTCCAACGGTGTTCAAATGATTTTTAACATATTTGAAAGTTGTATGTATTAATGTTAAATGATATATGTGTATTTAATTCTGGGGAAGGACATAAACATTCTCTTCCCTCAAAATCCAATGTTTGAATATTTCAAAGATTCTTTTTCTTTGACTATTTTCTTAACTTCTTTAAATTGACCTTTAGTAGAAGTAATTTTCTTATGATAGGAGGAAGGAAAGGAGTAAGAGACATGTTATTCTTAATAACTTCAGGATTGTGTAAGGTCATTCATTAATGTAAACTACCATACAATATATCACTAGAGAAGCATATAAAGAATAATAAAATTATCTTACTCCACCTCTGCTAGCTTTCCTGCACATCCCCAAACTACTTATGATAGTCTATTACTTATGCAACATATTTATACATGTACCCAGACTTATAAAATTGGATTAAAAAATAAAAACATATTATGAAAATTACTTTAAAAATTAATTTGGACTGTGTTTATCTCAATTATAGGGAAATTATTTTGTCTGTTCACTAACCTCTTGAACAGTATGTAAAAGTAGGAATAAATATTTATCAAATGAATAAATTCTTTTCATTATCCTAAGAACTATCTGCATAATCTTACTTTTTATTGAATATTAATTTGTGCATTCATGAGTCTATTAATATTTGGATTTTTTCTTAGTTTCTTATTTTCAATGTTGTATTGTGATTGCAAAGATGTATGGAAGAGTTTATGAGATAATATTATAAGTAAGGCCTGAAAGCATGAGATAAATGATTTCCCTGGAGAATTTTGTGTTTCCAATGAAAATAGTGTGTACACATGCAGCTAGGCTATCTCAATTGAGTGAGTGCTAAAAATGGACAATAGTCTTGCAAGCAAGGGGAAGATCAGGAGGTACCATTTTGACCAGGTTAAAACATTTGACTCTACAAGCCATTAGAGAGTTTTAACTGGACAGGTACCATGAACATATTTTCCATGTTTGAATTTCCAAATTTCAGAGGTTGGAATGAAGTAACATTTTATATTTAGAAGTTCCTGTGATTGTAGAACTTTATTAAATACAATAAATAATATTTCTGTATTGTAAACTTTTATTTTTTCATTTAGATTCTAAAATAGATTTTAATGTACAAATTATATGATCATAATGGCAAATGTTTATTGAGTACTTACTGCAAAAAAAGTACTGTTCTAGGGTTCCACAGGTATTAATTTATATTAATAGACCTGATCTGTATAACATCCTACTACTATTCCAGTTTTATAGAGGGAGATTAGCAGAACAAAAGTTATACCCCCAGGTAGTGGCAGAGCTGAGATTTAACATTATACCCTCTGACTCCAGAATCTGTTCAAAAAACTTCATCATACCATTTCCTGAATCTGAATATTACTAAAATATGCACACAAAAATAGTGAGATTATGTATAAATCGTTTAAATTCTATTTCCTCACATATAGAGTTACTTCAAAGACATTAATATTACAGAGAACTCACACTTAAATGCTATTTCTAGAATTGTAACATAACTCAAAATTCTTATAGATTACCTAGTCCAACTTGTCATTTTTTTTTCTTTTTTCCCCATCCTGGGCCTTGAACTCAGGGCTTGAGCACTGTCCCGGGGCCTCTGAGCCACAGTACCACTTTTGGCCATTTTGAGTACCTTATTGGAGGTAAGGGTCTCCCAGAGGACTTTTATTCCAGGGCTGGTTCGAACTGTGATCTTCAGATCTCAGACTCCTGAATAGCTAGGATTATACGTGTAAGCCACTGGTGCCTGGCCCAATCTGTAATTTTTATATCTAGGTTAATAGAGACCTAACAAGTTACTTATTCAAGGTAGCAAATCAAAACTGGAACGTAGATCTCCTAATTTACGTCACACTTTGTAGACAACAAAACATTTTATGCACTCTGATAGGCTCCTACTAAGCATCTTAAAATTACAAAATAAGCAACACGCTATTTTTCCTTTTAAAGTATTTCTGATTTTTTGTATGCTAATAAGCCCTTACTCGAAATATTTTTGGGTGATTTATCTAGTCTTGTTTGATTGTTGAGTGAATCTTCATAACTCCCTACATTTCTCTTGACCTGTACTCTGAGTGTGCCAATTTTGGTTTTTGTTTGAACTGAAAGCCTCAGGATTGCTGGGTGAGTGCTCTATGACTTGAGCTGTATTCCCATACCTTCTCCTTCTGCTTCCGTTGTTTTATGGGTTTTTTTTTTAGATTAAGGTCTTCAGCTTTTGCCTAGGGCCACACTCAGACTATGATCCTGCTACATATTCTTGTTGATGGCGCTCCAGGCAGTTACTATCATACTTGGATTTTTCTTTTAGATAGTCTTGCTATTTTTTTTTTTTTCAATCTGGCCTTTAAGCCATGATCTTGCCATCTCTGCCTCCCAAGTAATGGGGATTGCAGATATGAACCATAGCCTCTGGCCCTGATTTTTATGATTATTTAATTTGTTGATATTTCCTCCCCATCTGGTTTTCAAGAATTTAGGTGTTTTTTTTTTTTTTTTCCAATCCCGAGCACTGTGCCTGGCTTCTTTTTGCTCAAGGCTAATAATCTACCACTTGAGCTAAAGTGCCACTTCCAGCCTTTTCTGTTTATGTGGTGCTAAGGAATTAGAACACAGGGTTTGGGGCTGGGAATATCGCCTTGTGGTAAAGTGCTTGCCTCATATACATAAAGCCCTGGGTTCGATTCCTCAACACCACATATATAGAAAAAGCCAGAAGTGGTGCTATGGCTCAAGTGGTAGAGTGCTAGCCTTGAGTAAAAAGAAGCCAGGTTGGGGCTGGGGATATAGTCTAGTGGCAAGAGTGCCTGCCTCGGATACACGAGACCCTAGGTTCGATTCCCCAGCACCACATATACAGAAAACGGCCAGAAGCGGCGCTGTGGCTCAAGTGGCAGAGTGCTAGCCTTGAGCGAGAAGAAGCCAGGGACAGTGCTCAGGCCCTGAGTCCAAGGCCCAGGACTGGCCAAAAAAAAAAAAAAAAAAAAAAAAAAGAAGCCAGGGACAGTGCTCAGGCCCTGAGTTCAAGGCCCATGATCAACCAAAACGAACAAACAAATACATAAATAGAACACAGGGCTTCATGCATGCAAGGCAAGTACTCTACCACTAAGCCATATTCTCAGCGCCGATTATTGTTTTTTATATAGTCTTTGTTCTTATTTAAAGGAAGTTCATATCTGGAGAATTTCTCAGGTATTCTTACTTTTAAATACATGCATGGCACACTGAAAAGATCATATTTTGCCATCCCATGATGTTCCATGATCAATGATTGGCACTGAGGTAATTCAAAGTCCATATGCAACTATTTTTCCTATAAACACATTCTGGTTTGCATTTTCTTTAGTAGTTTTACCTGTGATTAACTTCCTTATCACACACAGGAAAACTCACAGCTGCTTCTAGAACAAAATTCTTTAAAAGTGCTTTTGGTTTTTTTGTTTTGTTGCAGGTCCTGAGGCTTGAGCTCTGGGCTTGAGCACTGTCTCTGAGCTTCTTTTGCTCAAGGGTAGTGCTCTACCACTTGAGCCACAGCTTTACTTCCAGCCTTTCTGATGATTAATTGGAGATAAGAATCTCATGGACTTCCCTGCCCAGACTGGTTTCAAACCACGATCCTCAGATCTCAGACTCCTGAGTAGCTGGGATTACATGTATGAGCCACTGGCACCTGGCTTGGGAAAGTCGTTTTAAAAATATTTTTTTACCATGTATTGCTTCTGCCATCTTGACTGGCATTTCCTTGTCAGACATGGGAAATGGAAATAAGTAAGGAATCCATATTCTTTCTTAAATGGATTGGGAAGAATAAAGAACAAAATCAACTATGTACCAAGACCTTTTAAATGGATTATTTCACTTGATTTTTAAGAAGAACAAATGGCAGGTTATGGGGAAAGAGCTCTGATCAGAGGTTCAGGACTTTTGCTTCTAAGGCTCCATATATCTCAGTGTGTACTTGTCTAGTCTGTGCCAGGCTTTGGGGTGCATAGGGGTGAAGAGCAGCAGGTGAGAAACGACTTCTACTTGTAGTCCTAGCCTTGCCACTAGCAAAACAACTATCTAATATCAAGCATGTCACTTTCCCCTTCTAATTGTTCACTTTCTTATTTGTAAATTTAGATTGAATATCTCTGATTCTTTATTACAGTGGTTTTCTATGCCTAAATAAGCATACATTTTTAAAGGAATATTTTAATTTTTTGGAACAGGCAGGAAATTAATAAAAACTATTTTCAGGAATAGTTTGTAGTAGAACTATAGATGGAAAATAGTAGGAATTGCGTAAGCTGTTTTGATTAGGGAAAACATTTTTTTCCTTACATTGTTCCTCCAAGAAGTGCAATTAAGCAATGACCTAAGTAAGATCTATTTGTTGGTAAATAGATTTAGACTTAGAGACATATGCAAATACCAGATACATTACGTACTTTCACACTCTTCTTCCAGGTCTCTAGTCTCAGTGCATGAAATCAATCTTGGACTTTAGATTGGGAAAATAAACACATTGTTAGTTTGGAGCTAATGAAAGCTGTGAAAGTTTTGAAATAAGAAAATTTATTTTGGATAGCAGTATAGAAGAGTAAGATGTTTTGAAGTATGGAGGACATTAGATTTGAAACTAAGCTTAATGTCAGGAACACATTTTGAGTTAAGTGTTTAAACTAAATCCATTTTTATGATAGATTATCACCTCACAAATTCAGTGGGAAAGTAGATTAAAATGAGTAGCTTAACTTTGAAAAATTACTTACTATATAGTTTTAATCTTGATACAGTAACCACCCTGGTAGAGTTTCTACTATGAGTTTTATTATATAATGATAATGATCATTGTCTTGTTGATGGTGTCTATCTTGTATTTCTTGAGATGACAGAAAAAACTCCTCTTCCTTCCCTCCCTCCGTCCCTTCCTCCTTCCCTTCCTTCATAGGTTTGCTTCCAAGCTGTTGTTGGTTGTTTTGTTCATTTGACCAAATGGATGAAACAGAAGTTATATGTAGTCAACTCTTGATTACCCTTGTTCTTAGTTGCCTTGATAATTCCAAAGAGCAGCCACTTCATATGTTTATATTTAGCTCCTGAATGAATTTAAGTGTTTACATTGGAATTTAACCATGTCTGATATCCTGGGAACTTTTGTCTTTGGTTTGTTGCAAAGATAATTAAACATTGGAAGTATTTTTGCTAAAATTCAAAGTGTATTTTATTACTTAGAATATATCAGCCAAAAACTCACACTGGCAATACGAATTTTTTTGGTTGAGTTTTGTTATTTGTTTCATTCATCTCATTTGCCACAATGTGCAGACTGACGTATACCTGATTACTTTTATCTCTATTTTTTCTTAGTTGGCTTCCTCTTTGCTTGGAAAAAAAGATGTCAGAAAACTAAATTTTCTTCTAATGTTGTTACTATTTAACTCAGTTAGGTCCCCATAAGAAAGAAGGAAGGTGGGAAAAGATGAAAGTGGAAAAAAAAAAGAACAAAAACAGAAAGAAACCTGAAATACATCGAACCTATATTTAGTTATAATGGGCTGTAGTGCATACTGATTCAATCACTTGCCTTATGAATTTTGGAGTCTTCAAAATTTTTAGATGAGTGCATGGTATATTATTTTAGAAATTTTCCACTTAAAAGAAACCCTCATCTTCCTGCTTATGTATCTTACTTTTGGGGAACTAATCAATCACTATATAAGCTAGGGATTCCTATAAAGGAATGCCTAAAAACTTCCAGGAAGGGCATTATAGGTGGCTCCCACCTATAATTCTAGCTATCCAGAAGTTGAGATTTGAGGGTCTCACTTTAAAGACTTTTATCTCTGATTAAACACACACACACACACACACACACAGAACAACTTGACTAAACTTGAAAATATGATCGGAACTCAGGCATGACTCAGTCCTGGAGGGGATAGTTAGCTACTTTCATGCTCTTACACATAATTTGGGAATTGTATTTTATGTTAGTAAGAAATTGGGTAAATAATGATTCTATCAATTACGTAGGGACTTAATTACAATAATCTTGGTGGTGTGATTATGGGAATGTGAATTCTCTGAAACATTTTTATAGAATAAAGAGAAATGCTTCCCCCACCCAATCAACCCGCCATGGTATTTACTTAAAAGTCACTGACTCTCTGGCTTTTGTTGGAATGTAAATCTTGTCTAGAATTGTGAATATTTGGTTGAATTACGTTATTTCATTAGGAAAGTTTTGTTTTACCATTTTTAGCTAGAATAAGATATCATATTACTATTCTCCCCTTTGTGATAAATTTCATTGCGTCTTTATTTTGTATACCTATGCCTTTAGACTTTTAAATAAATGTAAATTTTTCATTGATTTATATGTTTATATTTTCATCATATAAAAGGTAGTTAGGTACTTAACATCTATTATTAAAGCAACTATATATCTATAATACTATAAAATCTAGGTTTCAATACTCTTGACAAATATTACATAGGCATTTTTGTGTTGTTGACTTAAATTAATAAGTTAAATTATAAGGTTGTTTCTTCTATAAAGAAAAAATACCTAATATGACCTGAATATCCCATTGATTAACTTTTATGAGAAAGTAAATTTTTATGAAAAATGGGTTATTCCTTCCATGAATGTCAAATTTAAATATTATTTTCAAAATACATGGAAAATAAAGTACATTTACACAATATATATGAACTCAAGATGATTAGAACTTGTATATTATTATATTTATTCCAGATAATATATCATTTCAATTTACCTATCTATATTTATATCTACTTATCTATACTTAAATTTACAGTTATGTATTTGTTTTATGAGTTTTATTTATCAATAGTGATGTATTAAACCTACTTATTCTGTAGGTTTTATCATCCGTGTTTCATCCTTGAAAATTGCATAAATTTGTGTCATGGAATTTTAATAAAATTTATCAACTATATAATTTTTGTAATGTAATTCAGTCAGGAATTCATCTAAATGAAAATGAGTTATCCATAAATCCTAGTTCACTTGAGATTATACTGGATTTTGTCCTCTGTTTGGGTGTGTAATTAATAGTATCTCCTTCCATTTAAGAAATATCTTGCAGGGTACCAGTGGCTCACACCTGTAATCCTAGCATCTCAGGAGGTGGAGATCTGAGGATAATGGTTCAAAGCCAGGCCAGGAATTGGTGCTGTGGCTCAAGTAGTAGAGCACTAGCCTTGAGCTCAAGAGCTCAAGGACAGCACCCAGGCCCAGAGTTCAAGCTCCACAATTGGAAAAAAAAATATATATCCTAGTTTGGAGCATGCACTAATTATATGGATGACATCACATGATAGAATTCCAACATATGTTTTCTGAAGATCCACTCTTTATCTGGAACTGTTTATGCTAGGTGTTGGCGACGACCTAATGATCAACAAATTAATAACAAATGACAAGTTACTCAAATGATTTTATACATTATTATTGCCAAGAAGATTATTAGGTAAATTAGCTTTGTCAAGGAACATAAAATAGCTATTTTGTCCTTCATGATAATTGAATATTATTCAAATCAGAGTACATTATTTAGACAGAAAGAATTCATCAAGATTTTAAAGAGATTAAGTGATATCATATAGATTATTATGATGAAGAAAAGATATATTGTTCTTATAAAGTCAAGGAGCACCTTAGTTCTTAAAACTTTGAATCTTGTAGCTATAAAAGAAATGAGCTATAAATAAATTAAAATGAGCTGCAAATAAATTTAATTTAAATTAATTAAGATTATTTTTATAAATAAAGGAAAATATTTGAATGGGTTCCTTATAGCTTCTAAAAGTTTATTCTCTATGTAGAATGAATTTTCTTAATCTACATTTTGATACCCCTGCAAGTCAAGATTTTTCCCAGTTGATTTACTTTCTAAAGTTCAAGAAAGTAGTAGGTATATTGATTTTAAAATGTTAGGAAACACTAATGTAGACCAATCTACAGTGACACTGTGAGGCCATTTTCTAACTTTTAAAAATTACCTACAATCGAATTATTTTTTAAATACTGTCCTTTCAAAGTAAAGCTTTGGTGGCATTAGAAAAAGTGAATTAGTTTGTTAACCAGCTTTAGCTCCTTTGGCAGTTATTTCTCTGGGCAATTCAGGTGCAATAATATCTTCATATTTAAGTCAATTTTCATGGAAGAAGGTAACCTAACAAATGGTTTCTCCAGTGTATAAACTCTTTTGAAACATTTCCCATGTAAATGCTTTGTTTGTGTAATGTATGTAGTTCTCTAGCTGATTCTGCTAATTGGAAATTGTTTTCAAACATCAATATTGAATTTCCAGATTTAACATTTTGAGAGCCATTTCAAATTCTTTGGTGTAGACTTAGTCTCCTTAGCCACTAGCTTTCATTTATGATTATTCTTCAATAATGTTAAATTATAATTATCCTAAACATAAATTGTTTTATTTTTTAATATTATTAGATTTACCAATAACGTACAACAAATTTTTAAATGTACTCTCTCTTTCTATGAAGACTATATATGAAATCATTGTCTTAAATTGGCATCTTTTTCCCATTTTTCTTTTTCACATAAAACATTCGTGATTTCCCAGGAAGAAGCTAGGCTTAAGGATTATACCAACTAATTTGGGATTTTGTCTTTAGTGAGTTATCCTGGACATATTTTTTAACTTTTTCCTGCTCAGATTTCCCAAGTTGGTTAAAATACAGATAAAGATACTGTGAACTAACCCTAACATAGCAAATATATGGGCCATCACAGGAACTCAAAAAAATGTTCATTGAATTTAAATATATATTTCTTTTATATTTGAATTTTGAAAATTACTTCTATCTTTACATTGTGTTTGATTTTATACTACTTGCACTGCAGTGGAGATGAGTTTAGTTCAGTTATAATGGTTACTGTACTGGAAGCAACTCAATATGGTTTCAATACTCCCAGAGCTCAAGAAATTCCATGAGTTTGTTCACTGCTGTGACTCTTTACTTCCAACTGTTTTGAAAACTAATCGTTTAGAGTTAGCTGTTAGCTCTAAATACATGCTAGGCATTGTTAGAACTGCCCTTTGTCACAAAGACACGTGTGACATAGATTCTGCCCTTCCAGAGAGGATATGCAGGTAGGAAGCAAACACTATGGCCTATCATTTGCTTTTCTTCTCCACTGATTCTTTTCTATAGAATTATGGGTGGCATAATCATAATTTTTCCCCCTAGTATTGGAGCCTGAACTCAGGGGTCTGGTACTCACTTGGCTTATTGGCTCCAGTCTGGCACTTATTGAGCCATGCCTCTAGCCTGGATTTTGTTGGACAATTGGAGATTGGACAGTGGAGATTAACTTTTCAGCTTGCCTTGGCCTTGAACTACAATCCTCCCTGATTTGGCCTCCCAACTAGCTAGGATCATAGGTGTGATATACCATGGATTATTATGTCATTCACAGTGGAGGATTTAAACTTGGGTAAGGAGTTAAGAGACTCTAGGAGGGAGTTTATGCCTGAGATTATCTCTTTCCATAACCATCTTTCAGGAGTGAATTCTTTAAATATTTTTGTCTTCACATTCAATGATTTCAGAGATATCTCTTCAAAAAGGTGATGTTCAAAATTGCTGAGTTATTTTTTACTACCACTACATTTATTTACATATTTTCAGCTTTATAAGGCTCAATCATTTTTCTCTTCTTGGTCTGGATTGCATACTCAGTTATTGATTTTAACTTAAAAAATAGTTGAAGACTCCTTTTTTTTTTTGCTCTGACCATTGTAAAATATTGAACATTTTAAGACTAGAAAATCCATTTGAGAAACTTCTTTAGAAATTTCATTTATAGCATGATTATTTTATGAATGGTTCTCTTTTAAGACCTGAACCAAGCTTTTCTCTGCATTTTTGAAAAAGAATGTTTTACTATGAGAATAGGACATTCTATTTGTGATTTAAAATGATTGTTGATAGGTTGAACAAACGTATATTCACTTTCATTTAACTTTTTTCTTTTGCTGGTTGTGGAGCTAGAACGCAGGGCTTGGGCACTGTCCTTGAGGTTTTTTGCTCAAGGCTAGAGTTCTACTACTTGAGTCACTTCCACTTAAGCTCCACTTCCAGTTTTCTGGTGGTTAATTGGAGATAAGAGTTTCACAGACTTTTCTGCCCAGACTGCTTTTGAACCATGAGCCTCAGATCTCAGCCTCATTTAACTTTTATAATTAAAAGCTTCTGAATATGTAAACAATATTTTTCTCATATTCTACGCTGGTATGTAGAAAATCATCCTGTGGTAGGAGACCCCTTAATTGTCTTAGCCTACAGACACTGCACCCTGGGGCAGCAGCACACTTGATTAATGCAAATATTTGAGTGTATTTCTCAGACTTTCCTGGGTGTTGTAAATATTGTATTTGGAATGTTGGAGACTGTTGGAGAATGCCAGAGAATGCCGTGGCCTGCATAATCTTTGTATTTGGGCTTGGAACCAGGAGACCATATGCTATTTGGGGAAAGAAGAGTATGCTGAGGGAATATGCATACAGGCGATCTTGTCTGCCAGACTGGTTGCTAATTTCCTGAATAACTCCAACCATGTCATTTAGTGTCAAGATCTGTGTTCATATCTATAAGGTGGTCAAGTTCAATTTACTGACCTTTTTGGTGTTCTGATTTCCTTGTTAAATTTTGTAGTTTATTTTGTAAAAAAGCTTTACTGAAACTTGTGTATTTATTTTCCATTAAAGCCATATATCTCTAAGCTTTTCATGGCATGAAAATACTATGTAGGTCCCTTAGAACATTTCTGCTGATGTTGAGAACTTCCTACGCATCCTCAGGATTAAGAGGATGAAGACATCTCACTTTTAAGCCTCCAGACCTTCTTGGATTAGGAATCAGAAAGAACACTTGGATTTGAATTCAAACACTTTGTGACTTGGCCAAGGGCCTTTACCTTTCAGAAGTTCAGTTTTTCATCTGTGAAATGAAAATAACAATGTAACTTTTAGGGTGAGAAATAGCATAATGCATAAGAGCTTTTAAGACAATGCCTCATGAATGAAGTCTGTTTTTCTTCTTCCTCTGCTATCTCCTAACTCTGAGGGAGTCTCTTAAGAAGCAAGTCTGCAAAAACTTTGTGATAATGGGACAAAGTCTTTCATTGTCTCCCCCATCTCCCCCGTGCCTATAAAGGACCAAAGAATTCCGTGTTTCAGCAAGTCTAGAAATGATTGTTTTTATGTAGCCATTGACTGATTGTCATCCATAGAGAACAGTAATGTAAAGGCAGTCTGTCTTGTGCTGAGGAACTTTCAGGATATCTTCATTTCCGGATCCAAAAGTGATTGGCTAATAAAGCACAATGGGCCAAAGGCCCAGCTGTGAGATTGGAAGCCTAGATGGCAGAATTCCATGGATTGTTCTTGCTCTATTAAGATCTGCAACATGAATAGACCTCAGTTGATCCAGGAAATAAGACTTCCTGTTGCAGTCAGAAAGAAAGGAAGCTAAAGGAGAGGTGAGTGTATCTGGTATAGACAGGAAAGCAATAAGGTCAGGAGTACCTGGGTCTCCTTGTCTTGTTTGTACACAGTAGGCTTAAAAGATATTTTCAATGAGAATTGTGTACATTTTTAAAAGGAAATTCTCATATAGTCAGTAGAGAGAGAGAAGAGAGAGAGAGAGAGAGAGAGAGAGAGAGAGAGGCCTGTACCACTAACCATGAGGTACACTTCCTGTGTAGGGGTCCCAAAGTGATTCCTAAGAGCACAATTGCTGCATTTATTAAACTTTTTATTTACTGAGCACTAGACGGTAGCATATGGGAGCAATGACAATGGCTGACTGATGGGAAAACAAAGGAATTCCAGTATTCTGCTGTTTTGAAAAAAGTCATTCAGAATTTAGTCATATTGGTTCAGCTGTTGTAACCAAAGACTGATAAGATAATAGAGGTCTTTGTGGTGTTTTTTTTTTCTTTTTCTTCTTCTTCTTTTTGTACTGAAATCCTTTATCTTTATGATGCACTGGGGCCCTTAGAGGAGAAAGCTTTGAAAAGTGCTGTTGAATTCAGAACTCAAATTAGCTGCTGGGACACAGGGACAGGATTCCTTTCTCAGGCAGTCACCACAAAGTAACTTTTGTCAGGAAACCTTCTGATAGATTGTTGGTTTCTTCAGTTTACCCTGTTTACTATTATTTTTTTCTTGTTGACTTTTTGCTGCTCTATTTTGTGACATTTAAAAGAAGGCTGTATCAAAAAAGGCCAATGCTAAATGATGAACTGAGCTTGTGAAGTGAAACATCACAAAGACAGTCCATGCGACGTGAGAGTGGATGGAGTGTGAGCTATTGCAGTTAAACCAGGTTATGTGTGGGCAGAAAAGATCAAATGTAGCCTGCTTTTATGGCTAGCATTGTATTTGGGCTTTCTTCTCAAACAATGTCCATTAAAAAAAAATTAGAACTGACCAGGCAATTGATTCTGAAGAGCTTTTCTTTTCAACTTAATTTAAAATCTTTCTGGATTGTTGGCTCAGCTCCTTGATTGATGTTGCTTTGGAATTACTGTTAAGTGCTTTAATCTTTCTAGGATTGATGTAGGAAAAGTATATCTTCATTGGCTCTCCACTCTAGTGTCACTGCCAGCCTTTCCCATTATTCTAAACATAGATTTTTTTTTCTATGTAGTTGACCAGGATTCTTGTGATTTTTTTTTATTGTTAACTTCCATTAAGTTTGTTAAAGTAACTTGTGCAGAGATCCATTGAGTAGAACAGTTTTGGTGTATATTGTTTTACTTTATGTTCGCCTGGGCATGTTTCTAGGTAATTTCATGTGTGGATTATTACTTTTATTTGGCTTGGTAAATATTATTGTAACACCATTGTCCTTTGTTTCATTAGAAAATTTTTAAAAATGCAGAGAAATTCCCTAAAGTTAATTTAGCTATCATTGTATTATTTTTCCTCTGTATCTCCTTAAATGTGTTTCTTCACATCCTGTGCTCATTTCTGGATTTTCCTGTCAGAAAAATCTAGCTATGATGACATTGCAGTGATCCACTTCCAGAGAACAAGATGAAGAGAATGACCGGTTCAAAATTGTTATATAGTCAAAGTTACAGGTTTAGGAATACTTCCAAGGAGCTGAGGCAAATCTGCATTTATAAAGTACTCTCAGGTTTTCTGCCTTGTCCAGTATGGAGTCTTCAGTGACTTCCCAATGCCCAGACTTATTTCTAGCACCACTGATTTTAATTACATATACTTCATATGGGCAACATTAACTGGCAGATTGTGGTGCTGACTTTTATGGAATGATGTTTAGGGAAAAAAAGGCTTTAAAATAAAATTTAAACTCAATTTCTGATCTTAATTTTCTTAATGTAGAAATTATTTTATTAATAAATACAATAAGATATATAATGATTATATTTTACTTAAATTCTCACTGCTTGTTTTCTCTGTGGCTCTGTGCCTAAGTACAGGTAGTTATGGTTTGCAAAGTTTAAAAAAATCTATTTCCGTTAGTTTGTCCCAAGTTCTTCAGATTAGGAAGGCTAGAGGGCTGATTTTAAAACTGTTATAATAATAAAAGATGGTATTTGAAAACTTTTGATGAGGGAAATTGCCTTCATATTTACATTCTGGAAAGCGTTTCCTTATTTACGCACTATTGACTTCCTATTGAGACTCAAAAATTTAAGTACAACTGGTAAAGAATTCAGTGGATCAAATTCAGTAAATCTGAAGTCACTGGAATAAAGGCCCCTCAGAAAAAAAAATGTGTCAATTTTAAAGGTCTTTCCTAACTAAAGACCATTTTGTGATAGAGCCAAAGGTTAATAAAATCAGTAGTGAATGTAGCAATTTTACAGATAAGCTATTCACAACAAGTGTAGTTACTTGAATAAAAAGCTAATTCAGTTCTAAAATGCCACATGCAGTAGCAGTGAATAGCTGCTTTTAGGTGCTTTCTGGAGGAGGATAAAATACAGAATCACGGCACTCTTCTCTTCCAGCGTCCCTGGCTGCCTGTAAATTGCTGTGAATGGGGCTGTGGGCTGACAGGCTCTATTAAGACAAACTGCCTTTCTCATCGGAGAGATAAAATAAATCAGGTGTTTAGTCAAATTAAAATACTTCAGCTGGAGCAGGCCCTGGGGAGCACTGATCCACCTGACTAATCTGAGAGAAACTCAAGACAGATGTGGTTTGGGGATAAAGACGACCCCATGGAACAAAAGAAAAGAAGAAGAAAAAAAAAACCTGCTGCTCTGTCTTTGGAGTTGGAGAATAGATACAGTTTCTAGTGGAGAGTGTCAAGCGCACACTGTGTGTGATATCGGATAAAAGCAGGCACGCTGACTTGTGGAGAAGCTGTGTACAGAAGCTTTTTCTCTAGTTCCCTTTTTGTGGTTTATGAAGCTACTCCTGTTTTTGTGTGGGAGGCAGAAGAGGCTGTTTCTGGCAATGCTTTGTAGACAATCATTCCAAGATAGCCTGAAGGATATGAAACAGATGACTATAGACAGCTACTGATGACCTCTGCTGGCCTGGGCAGATCTTCAGAATCCGCTCTACTTTGATTCCCAAGTTGATTTTATCAAAGTTTAAAACGTGATTTAAGATAAGATTTTCTACAAAGTCTTAAGTTAACTCAAAGAGTATATTATGATCATTTGCCTTTCTTGACATAAGCAGCCATATTTAGGTTGCTCCATTTTCTCCAATGGACTGTCTGTTCTTTCAGTCTAGTCTTTCTCTGGAGTACCTCTAGCTCCCATGCCCTGGCAAAAAATCTCTAGAGTAACTGAGTGTTTGGGGATGAAATAACTTACGTTCACAGGTTGGTTGTTCAGAGTGATTCACACTGGATATTATTTCTTTTACAGCAGTGTAAACACTCACTGTTAATTGAAACAGAAAAATCCATCACTCTAGATATAAATGTATGTCTTTAAACCACTATATCTGAGCATGTACAATGGGTACTGAGCAGAAAAATGAGCACACACTTACATTAACCTACACATTCAAAGAATGTACGCTATTATGTTGTGTACGTTGATTTTGTTTTAATTTGAACCCTACAGGGCTATATGGCTGTGTTTGTAATTCTGTAATAGATGTACTATTCATAGTTCAAACATACACACAACAACATACACACACACACACACCAGCCTTCTGCCTTAATTTTTTCTTAAATATATGTTTAAGTTTAGTGAAAGATTTATTTAGCTATCACCGAACATTTACAATTAAACAATTTAAATGTCATGAAAACTTGTAAAAACATTTAATTAAATGGTGCTGTTCTGCAAAAATTCAGGTATGTTATCTACTAGGAATGGAAGTTCCAGTGCATCTGTACATATCTCGACTTTACCCTGGACAGAGGAACCTACGTCACTCATGTATCCTCAGCTTCCATTTCTCAAAAAAAAAAAAAAAAGTGACCCCTTCTCAGGGATTGAATCTTATAATATTTTTGTACCTTTCTGGCCTTCTCTGTTACTCTCCTGTATTTCTTCGTTCAATTTTTGGAAAACACAAACACTATTTACCCCAACACATATGTGGGAATTCTTCCTGTATTGTTTTCTCCTTGACCACCAAATATCTTTGGGCAGCTATTTTGGTTGAGTTTTACTTACCTTGTCATGGTAGGTGTTGCTTGTTTTCTGGAAATATCTGGATCAAATCCTCCAACTCTATGCCTAGTTAGCTCTTATCTATCCTCTTTTTAATATTCTATTTTTGAGGCTACCTTCCTTAAATACAGGCCGTCCAAATTTGGTTAATATTTGTTTATTTGTAATTATTTATTTATAGTTCACTTTTATATGTATGGTCACTTGATATAGTTCCTAGTATACAGTATCTTTCAGGAAGTAGTACTTAAAATAAAAAAGAATGAAATAAAGATATGAATTTCCTGTGCTTGCATCTTTTCTTTCTTGTATATACTAATATACATATGGCTCCAACTTATTCCATGCTTTTGAAGAGATGATGATCTCTTTTAAGAGCTGTTTTTATATGTTGGTAGTTTATGTTTCTGTATCAAGATGTTCTTTTTAAATAAACAAAACAAAGCTTAAATTCCTATTCCTAAAATATACCTATTTTCTTTTAAAATCAATCCAAGGAGCTAGAAAGATTGGTCAGTAATGGTGTTTGTTTCTTTATCAGTGGAATATACTCCCTTCACCGACCTTGTCTCAAATCAGTCCTTTTTCAGATCTGTGATTCTTTAAGGGACACGGACTCCAGTAGGGATGAAGAGGCCTGACGTGGCCCTCAGTATGGTAGTTCCTCTGCTCTCCAGTCTTACCTTGTAATGATCATATGAGACATAGGAGAACAGGTAATGGCCAGCACCCTTTACAAAGTGCCTATGCTCTGTGGAGCCCCTTAGGGTCACTCAAAAATAGGATCACTCCTCATTAAGATATTTTTACTTCTTAGATTGTTCTGATGCTTTCTTCATAGGAATGAGGAGGTTTCATAGGAGGTTGGAAGTCTCCTCTTCCACATACACAAAAATTGGCAATCTTTGTCCCCTTTGACAGCTGGTGGCATCTTTCTGAAAAGCTTTCAAATCATAGATCATTTCTTCATAATGAAACCTGTGTGGCTCAACTACAGTGGGTTGAAATTCTTATCTTATGCTGCGGTAAAATGCTCTAATTTAGATTCACAAAAGGATTCTGTACCCTTTACTTAGGAGAGCTGTGCAATTTGCCCATAAAAAGACTGTTCAGCACCATTAGTGCATACCATAAGTGCTCAGCGACATCATAGTCATTAAACAGCATATCCTTATGCATAACCTTTTCAACCTCGAAATGTGTTTTTTCCTTTTGAAGAATGACAAATGGCAAAGGGCTCAGGGTGCACTCCCCAGGCCCCCAGCAACATTGTTGCCTTTAAGGATGAACTTGGAAACTTTAGCTTGAATCCTTAATGGGGGGGGGGGGGAATCTGTTTTTTTTTTTTTCTTACCTGAGACAGTTTTTATTCTCTGTAGAACTTGTTCCATGCCCAAGAGATTGACCCACAGCATCTGAATTTAAGAGGCAGATCTTTGCAGAAAACAAAAAGTTTAAGGACAATGGTTAGAAAACCGATTAAATAACATTTATTAATAAGCACCTACTATGTCTTAGCTATTGAAAACTATGTAAGTCACTGAGAAGTAATGACATAATATTAATATCACCTGTAGTTTTTTTTTTTTGATGCTAAATTTCATAGGTTTCTTAGCAAACCAAAGGAGGTAAATAGTTCTGCTGCTTTGCTTTTGTTTTCAGAAGTGGAGGGAAGATTAAGGATTTTATTGGTGACAGTACATTTTCTTGGCAAGGAAAACAATGAACCCAATCATTCATTCTGCTGCTGTAACTACCCTGTAGCATTCTCACATTCACAATGGGGGGAATTGCATTCGGTGTGCCAGATATCTAAGTGTCCCTATGAGTGGCTCTAAGGAGTCCCCTTTCTAAGTTCTATCCTTTGTTCCCTGATTCCTTCAGACATTCCTCAAGCTTGTGAGGTCTCTTCTCGCTTCCATTTTAGGTACACCTGAGAGCCTGGCAGAAAAAGAGCGGCAGCTCTCCACCATGATTACCCAGCTGATCAGTTTACGGGAGCAGCTCCTGGCAGCCCACGATGAGCAGAAAAAACTGGCAGCCTCACAAATTGAGAAACAACGGCAGCAAATGGACCTTGCCCGCCAACAGCAAGAACAGGTGAGCCCTGTAAAAGGATCTGAGGAACTGGAGAGGTACAATGTGCCAGAGGTACAATGTCAGCAAGTGATCACATCAATTGATTTGTTGTAAGCTCTCTTTTAAAAAATAAGTAACAAATAAAAATAAGAAAGTAAAAGAACTTTGGGAAATCCAATGTTATAAAAACAAAACAAAACAAAACAAAAAAAATACAACCTGCGAGGGCCGTGTGTAGGGAGCAAAGAACTCATCATAACAACTGGGTGTAACTGAAGTGATGCATTAGTTTTGAAGGTTCAATTTGATTAATTACTCCTATATATTAATTGACATGGGCATTACAGGTAATCCCAATGCTAACTTTGAATAAGTGGCTTCTCTTGGGGCCTTCTTTTTCTTATCCAGAGAAGGGATTCTGTTCTAGGAAAACTCAGAGGCTCTCTTATTTATTTACTTTTGCTAGTCCTGGGCCTTGAACTCAGGGCCTGAGCACTGTCCCTGGCTTCTTTTTGCTCAAGGCTAGCACTCTACCACTTGAGCCACGGTGCTCCTTCTGGCCGTTTTCTATATATGTGGTGCTGGGGAATTGAACCCAGGGCTTCATGTATAGGAGGCAGGCTCTCTTGCCACTAGGCCATATTCCCAGCCCCACTCAGAGGCTCTTATAGCTCACTGGCCCAATGATTTTCTCTGTCCTTAGAACTGGAGCAACTTTACAACTGAGTTTTCTCCAAATTCCCGGGTTTATGCCTGTTTTCCGGTGTAATTATTAGTACCCTACTCCTTGTACTTGCAAAAGTTGACATGGTTTGGAGGTTAAATTATATGATCACTATTTATAGCATAGGCAAATGATAAAAAACAAATTAGCACATGGCTACTAAAAAAATTTGACTTGACTGGCTTAGAAAAAAAGAATGAAAAAGCAAAGTTTAAATGTAGCTCTTTTATTTAAAAACAATGAAACACTTTTCCAAATGTTTTGCTTGTCTTATAGAGTACATTATTCTAAGAACAATGGTTCTATCGAGTGGTCTCTAATGTTTAGATCAGACAGACCTAAATTAATGTTCAGTTTTTAGGAATTTGACATTATTACTGGAATTATCTTTTCAGTTACATGTATTTTATAGGGGTATATAGAGCAATATATGCTCTGTTGATTTTAATGAGTTGTGACGTCTGGTATTTTATATGCTTGAATATTTGCCCACATGTAGGAATATGGACTCAGCCCCTAATGGAAAATAACATAAAGGAACCCTGTAAAAAAATCAGAAGTTAGAATGTCATTTAGCCATCCAGAGATGACACAGTAATTAACTATTGACACTTGTGAATAAGCTAGCACAAATTAATCTTGACACATTTGCAGACGAGTGATATCTTACAGTGAACACTTTGTAATTATATTTCAAAATGAAAATTAAATGACACTTAAAACTAGGTTGTCATGCTCAATGAAGCGAGCATGTAGCTCAACCGATTGGCAAATAAAATTCAGAATTTGAGCCACATGGTGCTTATGTACCATACTTCACTGTGTCAAACCCATACGTCTAGAGTGGATGATAGTAATTGCACTGTGGTATCTTGGATGCATTTCTGTGCAGCACTTTATCATTGAGGAGGGACCATCAATATTAGATGCCTAGTGGTGTTTCACTGGTTTGCTAAGAGGAAATAAATATTCAGAAGATCCAGTGTCTATACCTAAAGCTGCAGAGTGAGTTGTCCATTTCTGATTTGAGTGGTGACAAGTGCAGTGAGCCATTCCAACCCGATTAAATACGGTTTCCATTTTGTCTATAAAACTTTAGAAAAAATAAAGTAGCCCTATTTTTCAACCTGAAGTCTATGTGAGGGGCAGTTTTATCATGACTTTCGGTATGAGCCAGTCATCACCAGCAATCATAGAGCAGTATCTGGGTTTAGAGTGCCTTGTGACCATCCTAAGTCAATGAAACATGAGCAGGCATTTCCCCTTGGACTCAGCACATCAGAAAGAGATACATATGGGTGGAGATTGATACTAATACATACTAATTTTCACTTCCAACGTAGCAGCACATTCTAGAACACCAACTTTTTGGAAATGGAAAAAAAAATAGACAAACATGGGCACAAGGAACCATGAAGCCTAGTCCTTCTAAGTGCTCTGTGGACTTCTCTTCTGGACTTCCCGAGAAGCAGGACAGCCAGGCTTCCCTTGGGACTGTACTCTCAGGGGCATCTCCCTGAGCTTCCAGCTGTACCAGTTCAGCTTTTGAGGTGATAAGCAGCAGCTGCCTGACTCACATTTCACAGCTAAATACCATTAGCCTAAGGAAGTTATTTGCCCTTGGAGGGGCAGATTCCATTCTCAATAGAGCTTGTGTTAAAGGGTTAATATTTCTTTCCAAAGACCAAATTGAGTGTTAGTATGAACATGTGGTTGCTGATCTACTTGTATGTGGGTCCTTTACCTTAAAATAAACACACTACCCTTTTGAGGGTAATGATAGCATAGTTTGTCTTAAAATTTTTTTGTAGATCACATTCAAAATCAGTTTTATCATGCTAGAACTAAAGACTCTTTACTTTTATTATGCTTTTTATACTACTTTGAGAATATTTGTAAATATATTAATTCTGAAAACCAGAAGAGGTAATAGCAAGGTAAATCATATCATAGAATAATAGAAAGCTTTTTCCTGTATTTGCTTCCAGAGTTTACTTTTTACATCCAAGTTAAGTTCTTCAGATAAATAAGTTTTCTTGTCTGCATTCTGCAAGGATCAGATTTCCAAAGTCTCATGATTTCCAGCTGACTAGTGCAGTTATGGGTGTATTGTTCACAAATGTGATACGAACAGAATAGTTTTTAGCGCCAGATAAAACAGAGATGACACCTTTTTCAAATCTTTTCTTTTCTCCAACTTTCTCATTCTACTGCTCTTATTTTATAGGAACTTGTCCCTCCAAGCTGCCGTAAAGCAGTCTTGTAATGCCACGAGAGATCCCTGAGGTAATGGCAAAGGTGTAAGCATTTCATTTTAACTTAATGAAACTTTATTTCTGATAGATTGCAAGACAACAGCAGCAACTTCTGCAACAGCAGCACAAAATTAATCTCCTGCAGCAACAGATCCAGGTCAGTGTATTTTATTACTCTCGTCTGATTATACTTACATAGTTTCCTACTTGAAAATGGAATTTAAAATGCTGCAAATGTACCCCTGTCTTGTAAACAGCACCAACAGGGCTGTTACTCAAGGACATTGTTCACAATTGTATAAATGGATGTAAGAAATATTGACTAGGTGGCAGTCGAAGCTTTCTTCTCTGATGTGATGTGTAAGCAGAATAAGCCTAATTTGTTTCCCTTCTGCCATTTGCCTCACACGACCAAGAAGAAGCCATTGGTTTCAAGGCAGCATACAGATGCTATTTTTATTGTCACAAGCCACTTTCTGCTATGTGTTTTATTATATAATAATACCATGGAGAAAAATGTTACTTTATTTACCAATTAGAACTGATTTGGACAATTTTTTGAGAGGACTCTGGGAAAAGCTATTAATTTGTTTCTTAACAAATATTGACTGCATTCCATTTTGATGCTGAGGGGATATGAATATTCCTTGCCTACAAGGAGCTCACAATCTGAATGATGGTAACCTAATTTAGGCAATTCCTCACTCTTGTATCAGTATAAATATATGTAGCTCATTCCATTGCTCTGGGAACGGATCATCACCTGATGGTCTGATTTCTGTAATTCCTTTAAACATGTGATGATGAATTCAAGTAACCACTATTTGAGATAGGTAAGGCTTTCCATTGCCCAGTAGAAATATAGATGTGTGCATTCTAGAAAGTGCTAGAGTAAGGAGTGACTTGTCTAGTGATTCATGCTCAGAATTCTGATCCCAGAATTCTGCTTACTTAGTCAGAGACTGGTTTCTCTTCTTTGCTGAAGATATTTTTAACCTCTTGGGATCTGTAATCCTACCTAGGTTAGGCCAGCATAGTTTGAATTACATTATTATTTTGCATTAGATTAGTATCATGATCATCTGCAGTTTTTAATTTGTCAGTAGCCTAAAGTTACAGCTTGCTCTAATATTCTGCCTTAATGATGAATGCCAGTGATTTAAGCTTAGATCCTTGCTTCCTTTTGTTTTGCATTCTTAGTATTCAGGTAGTCATTACTGCGTTTCTCATGCTTAGTGTCTCAAGAAGTACTTTTATCTAATTGGACTTTTTTGCCCACACATCTTCACTGGAAGGTTTTAGTCAAGAATGTTTTTTGTTGTTCTGATTTTACATTCCATATTCAAATCTATATGTTTCAAAAATAGAATCCAAATGAAGATGAGGTAGAATGTCTTTGGCATTTTTGATAGCAAGGCTTTCAATTAAATCTTGGGATAATTTCTCATCCTGATATCTATTTTTGTGACTCATGCTGACTTCCTTAATTAAATAACTGTCCAGGTGTTCCCTTGTTCAGTCCTTATTAAAAGGTTCAGTGTATTTCCTACTGCTACGGTCAAGATTTTTAGCCTATGGCTTTCTACATTTTTTTCCCCTAGATGGTTCTCTAAGACTTTGGTAGGTGTTAGATAACATGATCAACTCAATTCTTCTGTTTGTAAAGTAGAAATGGAAGAAATTCCCGAGAGGCTTCTATATCAGTTTATTATTATTACTATTTTTGCTATCTCTTCTTTACATATTTCTGTGTTTTACTTCTTAGTCTAACATCATTTGTTATGACTTACTTAGTTGATATTTTCCTCTGCTAATGAGGGCCTCAAATGAAAAGCAACGAGTTCAAAGAATTTTGTATGAAATATTATTAGTATTATTGACCACATACAATTTTATAGTTATAGCTTGACTGTAAAATACATAACTTTGTTCAGTAAACTATGGAGCATGAGCTTAAAAGATGAAAAAGAAGAAAAGAAAGAGAACCATTCCATGTCAATCATGGATAATTCAACTCCTACAACCCTTGCAAGTGGAGTAGTGCTATGCAATCAAGTAAGAAAATATACATTTGCTCAAAATAAAAAAAATTTACTCATATCAAAATGTGTAGAGATAAACTTTCAAGTTTTCCAAAGGAAGTTTAACTACTTTCAAGTATGTGTTATTTCCCACTGTTAAATTTTGTAAATATTAAGCTGACTAACTCTTTGAACTCAGCTGTGCAAGTTGTAAAATGATAAAGCTTTTCAATGTAAGAGTTACATTTGTTTAGTAATACAGGACTTTTTATAACGAGAATTAGTTTTTAAAAAAGAGGAAGCAGAAGGCCAGTGTTTATAGTTCATTTTGTCCTGAGCTACGGCAACATGACTTATCTTATCAGTATGCGACCATTCAAAGAATTTTTCAAATGCTGAAAAACACTCATGCTTTACATAAAACTTACATATCTTTGACACAAAGCAGGTTTTGATATTTAGACTTTTAATTATTTTTCTTTGGAAAGGGAATAGGTTAATTATATTTTTAAGTCGAGTTTTTGACAAGTCATAGACATACATCAAATTTAGGGGAACGATTACTAGTTGGGTTATTTTTAATGTACATTTTATACATTTAAATATGAAATGAAAGGGCTGCTTCAAACAATTTTTCTAACAAAAATAAAACATCCTCCTATCTGGAAACAGTTATAAAACAAGATGATTAGGAATGAAGCCTAATTTCTTTTATTAAAATTAGGAATACAGAGACAATTTGAATAAGTTTCACTTTTTAAATTTTCTTTTAAAACATTGAGTCTTAGAACTTGTTAGTTAACATGGCCAGTAAGAAAAATCACTCGTAATTGGCTGTTATGAGGTTAAATTCAAACTGGATGCCAGTGGCTCTTGCCTGCCTGTAATCCTAGCTATTCAGCAGGGGTGAGATCTGCCAGCCTGGGCAGGAAAGTCTATGATACACTCATCTCCAAGTAACTGTCACAAACTAGAAGTAGTGCTGTTGCTCAAAGTGGCAGAGCACTAGCCTTGAGCATAAGAGCTTAGGGACAGCTCCTAGGCCTGAGTTCAAGCCCCAAGACTGACAAATTATAAATAAATTTGTGATTGTTCTAGTTCAAATTGCTAACTTCTGAGTCAGTGCTGATATTTCTGCAGTTTGCAAGCTTTAATTGAAAAACAGAGTGTCTTACCTCCTCTATAACTACAAACACATCTGGGTCTATTAACTGGAAACGAATGAAAATCTCTCTGTTTGCACAATTGAAAATAACAAGATTCTTTTCATTAGAATTGGGGAAAGACATGATTAAGATAGTATTATAAAAGTTCCCATGTATATTTTACCTACTTCTGTAGGTATTTTAAAATGATTTGTTTTTCCTCCTTGAATATAATTTTAACATATTTATAATACAGTATGTAGCATAAATTCTAATTAAACTTTTAAAGAGATACTTTTAAAACCATGTAAGTAGTATTTTTAAAAGTATGATAAATGATTTTGTGAACTGTTTTTATGTTTTTGACAAGCCAATTTTTGTAATTTAAAATCAGGGTAATAATTTAAAGTAATTACTAATATTAACAGATTTTTCAGGAGGCTGTTTGCTTGTTACTTGTATTTGTACTTTGAGTAAAATGTTGTGTATTAAGTAAATCTTTTGCTGTGGAAACCAGAAAAAGTTTGATATTTTTGTGTTCCCCTCATAGCACCATTTTTATAAAGCCTATGTCATACTGTAAATCTAGATAAGAGATAAAGCCTCAGTTATTTCACCTCTCATCTCCTTTCTATTGTACTGTAGTGGCTAAGATTTTAGGTATTTATTTATAAGCTAGGCGTACTGATAAAATTTACTTTTAATCTATCAGAGTGTTATAATTAAACCAGTGCATATCTACAATATTTTTAAATCAACTATTATATTAGTCTTTTAAGGTAATTTTTTTATAAATTCTAATTTTTTCTTCTAGTCTTGGGGCTTGAACTCCGAGCCTGGGCACTGTCCTTGAGCTTCTTCTGCTTAAGGTTAACACTGTACTACTTGAGCCACAGTGCCACTTCTGGCCTTCTCTGAATAGTTTATTGGATATAATAATCTCACACACTTTCCTTCCTGGGCTGGCTTCAAACTGTGATCCTCAGATCTCAGCCTCCTGATTTGCTAGGATTGCAGGTGTGAGCCACTGGTACCTGGCTTAAATTCTATTTTTTTTTCCCATTGACCAAATCATGGTTTCAAGTCTAGAGAAGGTGTTCTTCACAAACACAATATATGACATTCTGTGGTTTCTATAGCAATCAATAAGAAGAAGAATTTAATGATGGCAGCTTTTAGCTGGAACTTAAGTCTTTGTGAAAGAATTCAGTTCATTAAAATATTTTTGTGAGAAACTTACTTTTCCAGGGATGAGTGGTTTGTTTTATTATTCATGTCTCCTCAGATTCCAATTTTAGAGGTATCCCAGTTGCTTGTATTGCTGTCTGTATAACCAATATCCTCGTATCAAGTGACTGAGCCAAAGACATTGGTTGGTTAGCTCGGGATTTTATTTGGGCATTTGGTGATGATTTTCTCAGTTTATACACATATATCTTTTTGAGTATGAGACTTGAAAGTGTTAGCTCTTTGTTTCTTCATGATTAATGTATAATAGTCATTGTCCCCATCCTTATCATTTAATACATTTGATGGGGAACTAAAATCTATAGAAAGCTTGAACTAAACATCATTGCTTCTGCCTTACAGATATTCATTAGTGAATATTAGTTTACACTACTGAAAACTTATTCTGGCAAACACAATTGCACATGCTTTTTACTTTATCCCCAATATTTCATTTGTTTTATGTATTAATCTTTTTGATATGTGGTGTTTATTTTGATTATGATGTATTCTTGGGAGTGTCAGCATATTTTTTGCATCTCTGTGTTTGATGTATGGTAGAAAACCATTAAATATATCTTTTTCTAGAAATGCTACAATTACAAGCAAAGAAGTGTTGTCTTTAAAAAATTAAGCATAATAATTTGAGATGTACCTTCATCTTTTAAAGAGATAAACTTTGCCTTTGATATCCTTCAATATGATTAACTATAGGCATGTCAGGTATTTGCTGAGCAGAATAAAGGACTACCTTTTTATGTGAAGTAGTTGTCTAAAGATCAGAAATAATTACTTTATACATTAGCCTCCATGGCCTGCTTGACCTGGTTAATTAATTTTTTTGCTAGCATAAAATAATAGATATATATTTGAAGATAGGCTTCATCCTTAAGTATCTAATTGACCTCTAATTTTAAGAGCTGGACCTTCCATTTATTGTCTTTTGAGATGACTAGAACTGCCAACAGAAAAACTTAGAGGATTAAAAAAAACAACAGGACAGTTAGGTGCTGACTTCTTATCTCATGCAGCGCCTCTGTCTTGGGCTGAATCTCTGCCGACTATTTAGCATTGATAAACAAAGGCTATTATAGAGCTTCTGGCTTGGCTCTAACCAATGGTGTTGTTGATCAGGTAACAGAACTTCTTCCAAAAGCCTCTGAAAGGACCAGATAAACCTCTTGAAAGTAATTTGATACTTCTATTTTTACTGTATATGCCTCTGATATTCTCTTGCAATGAAATGAAGGTTGTAAACAAAGCTTAAAAATCTAGAATTATCCCCCAGCTTCAGCAAACCCTTAAAATATTTTATAATTCTCTCTTTAATCATGAATTAGCCACGAAAAGCAGACCCTCTCTCCTCTCTATTTCTCTGCTGTATGCGGCTTGTAATTGCCTACCGGCAAGTTGTTGTGAGCTTTCTTTAGAAGTTTAAAACCAAGATAAACATGCAAATCTAATCATTTCTTTTATGTAATCTAATTACCTTTTTAAGTAATGATAGAAGCTCTGTAGCCTGCTTCAAACATTTTAATACTGAAGTTTCTGAATTATAAAGAATAGGTAAAAGTTCATAATTTATGAATTGCAAGGACCATTAACAGCTAAAATGACAAATTCTTGTTATGGTTTTTAAACTCCACACTAATCATTTTTAGATTTCTTTGTTAAGGTTGGAATGGCTAGAAATAAGAAATGACTTCACAAGATTTTGTGAGCTAATATATAGAGCTTAATTAGTTAGCTACTTGTTTTCCAAATACCTCTCATAGAGCAAACTTGTACAACAGACCAAAACTTGAAGGCAATTTTCAACACTTTTCATTATGATCTTAAACTTCAACCAGAGCTCTCACACTTTCTTCTCTGTCTTGACTATTTCCACTCATCTCCCAGACACTATTCCCCAGTTTTCTCTTTCAAACAAATGATACTAAAAATTCAGAGTAACCGAAGTCTTTGCTTCTTCCTCAGTTTAAAGTGCAGGAGTGGTTTCGTCCTTTAGAGGTGGGGTGGGATGCAGGCCAGTGGGGCAGAGGATCTAGGTGGTGTTAGCACCAGATGTTACATAACATTATATCAATCTTCGAGGAAAAATGGGATTTTCTTCTATGTGTTTCTTGATCCTTCTCATTATATCAAAGGCTCAGTTTAGTGTTAGCCTTTAATACTCTCTAGGCTGTATTAATCTTTTGTGTGTGCATGAGTGTTTGTGGGGAGGTGTTGAGGGAATAGCATGATAGTCTCAAAACCTTTCAAGGCAATAGCATTTAGCTACAGTAGAGATAAATGTAAAATTTTATCTTTGTTACCATCTGCTTATTTTATTGAAAAGTGATTTTAGGCATCTAAAATCATAATGTAGTGATAATAATGATTATAACAGAAATGGATTTAAGGCAAAAAGTCAACTTAATAGCCAATCCTAGTTGTGTACTTGGATCTGGGCAATATTATTGGGGGCAATTTTGTTCATGGTGGGCTTTTGGGGAACCCTTGGAAGAGTACTCTATGAAAACAAGATCAATGTTCCCTTCCACCCTGCTGCTACTTCCACGGCGTATTAAACCTAGAAACATCATCATAGCTTGTCAGGTCCTCATTCGCTGATTGGTGCGTAGAAGGCAGGTGGCTACCCTCTTTGAACAACAGTATAGTTCTCATAAAGTTTATCATAAAGTCACACTAAAATAACCATGTGATTATATTTTGTACTTCTCTTGGATTTAGCTTTTATGACATCACAGTAATACTATAAAGTATTAGTTTTTTATTTCTTTTCTAATAGTTTTCTTTGTTAAAAACTTCTCAAATACATGTACGCCTCTAGGCTTTCTTTGAAATTGAACGTATGATATACATATGATATACAAACATTTGAGAACTTGTACTCTAATCCAAAAC
Organism: Perognathus longimembris pacificus; assembly: GCF_023159225.1. Classification (NCBI taxonomy): domain Eukaryota; kingdom Metazoa; phylum Chordata; class Mammalia; order Rodentia; family Heteromyidae; genus Perognathus; species Perognathus longimembris. The sequence continues at coordinate 22,756,475 of NC_063173.1, read as the reverse complement.
GTTTACTTTATGTGAGGAAACTGAGGCATAGACCACTAATTTGTCCAAGCTTAGAAACCTAAATAATGTCAGCATCAGGAGTTTGGAGCCCACCATTCTTGATACCTCGTTTAGCATGGCACCCAGGGTTCCAAGATGTTTCCAATTTACTCGTTCTGTGCCTTAGATGCATAACAGCTCACTGCAATTTCCTATTTTCTAAAATGTGGATAAGTGACCTAACAATTAAGGTCTCAGTATATTCTCTATTCATAAAAGGAGAAAATGAAGATTTGCCACTAGACTCAATTTGTATCTCATAAACTACTACAACTATGGGTATAGTCATTTAAAAAGAATATTAAGGGAATCTTTTGTAATATAATATGAGTTGTGTTTATGGCTAAGTAATGGTTTTGGTATAAACATGTAGATCTCTTAGTATTATTCTATCTACTTGTCTGTCTGTCTGTCTGTCTATCTATCTGTCATCTATCTAATCTAACTATCCTGAGGATTGGGGCATAACAATTCTCAAGCAGTTAAAATATATTTTCAGATTAGTCAGAGCTACTTCACTCCATAACTTGAAACCATATAGTGGACTTAACAGTTTAAATAATGTAAAAGTATCTGGCTAGGTGATCTGGTGATTTTTTTTTTTTTGGTATAGTTATTCACAAGGAAGACAAAAGTTGTTGACATCACATCTGGATTTTAGGAAAAGATACATTAAAAAATGAAACATGAATCAGAGAAAAATGTAGAAAAGGAATTCTCAGATGCCATTTGACTTTTAACTATTGAAACCAAGAGAATTTTGACCCAGGATAGCACACTGTCTTTTACTTACGTGTGTATGTACATACATATGCACCTTTGTATGTATTGTACTCTACTTTGAACTTAGGACCTTGCACTTACTAGGCAAACACTCCACCACTTGAGCCACACCTTTGATCATTTTTGCTCTGGTTATTGTTTAGATAGGGTCTCATCTGATTCCCCCTTCCCCTCCCCTCCCCCCCCCCCCCAGACTGGACTTCAACCTTTCTATCTATGCTTCCTGTATAGTTGGGATTACCCACTCCCATGCATAGCTTGTTTTTGAAACTGAATCTTGTTAATTTTTTTTTGCTCAGGTTTCTCTTGAACCACAATCATCCTATCTTTGCTTCTTAGCTAACTGTGATTATAGGTGTGAGACACTGTATACATCTGTTATATTTTTCATAGAAGTTTTTAAATATTGTCTATGAAATTGACTGTACCTTAGTGTCTGTGAGGAATGTATGAAGCTGAATATGTTTTAAACTAGATTTGTACCTTAAAATAAAATGTTTAGAGGATAAGATATACTATCATTTGGAATTGTATGTGGAGCCAGTATAGGTACTGGGGTCAAATATATCAGAATATAAATTCTTTTCCACTGCTTATTAGCTTTGTATTCTGTTTTTCTGCTTACTAGCTGTGAAACAAGTTACTGAATGTCACTGAGCCTGCAATTCATAATTCCTAAAAATGGATAATTATAGTACCTTGCAGTAGTTTTGAGATTAGAGATAATTATGAAAGTCCCATAGTAAGCTCAATGCATAGTGTCTATTATCATCATCATTTATGAGTGTTATTCCTGTATGGCTAAATTTGGGAATCATTTTAGAGTTCCTAATGGAGGAACATACATGAACATATTCTGTATGTGCATGTATATGCTTGTTTGTATCTGTATACACATGCATATTTAGAAACCTGCAAATTAGTGATGTGAATATAGGATAATCAATGTGTATGCACTATAATCAATTATTATCACCATGATAATCTAGAGGTAAAGAAAGAGCAACAATTTTCTCTGCCTGCCAAATGAGAGCTATTTCAATTGTCAGTATGTGGAGAGCAAGGTTTATCAGGCATTCAGAAATGGTTGACCGAGAATTAGGCAGAGCTGTCTGGAGATTGTACAAAACGGAGCATGGCATTTCATTCTCAGAAAATAGGGTCAAGTTTTCACCTTTCTCACTAAAATGAGCCTTGCTATTAGATCGATAGTGCTTGCAAAATTAGAAAGTTACTAAATGAACCTTTTCAATTTATTTTATAGCTTTTTAAACACAGATGAAGTTATGTGATGTAGCAGCACAAAATGCAAAAGTCTTTCTTGTTTAAAATAAAGTTGTTCATATAAATCTTCTGTATGCCATCTCCTGTAAGTCAAGCATTTGCCTAGCTTTTGTGAATTATGTCTATACTTAGAATTTAAGAAGTTAAACAGTATGCATACCAGACTTGAGAGATGGGAAATAAAAATTGATATACTGTGTGACACTTGATGTAACACAGGGAAATATCTTTTAAATGCTGAAGGATGTACTGACATAACCATTTTTAATTCACATATAGTAACTCCCACTCCAAATTATTAATGCCAGAGTCAGATATTTTTACTTGTTTAAAATAAAAGAAAATAAACGATGCAAAAGGCGTAATACTTCCTGCGGGACACTGAATTAATTTTATCTACCTCCAAATATGTTAAATGGTAAAAATGATAACATTCAACAATGAATGTTAAGGTTTTTACAGATCAGATTAAAGAGAAGAGTTCCTCCTCAGTCGATCTCAGGCTAGACTTCTGTTTCATTATATTTCAGTGGAAGAATTCTTTCTTAAGATATCTACAATGGACTTTTCCACAGTAGCTGAATTAGTGCTGTGGAAAGGGCTCCCACTGGGCTATCTTGGTGGATGATAGAATGCAATGCCAAGGTAGGCAAGGTAGGGGTCTAAGGAACGCCAGCAGATTGGGCCTATTTTGTACCGAAGTTGCATCATTTATCTGCTCCTCTTTCTACATACTTTCATACTGATGACAAAATATATGAACAGTTTCAATTGATTGGAGAAAAATTCTGGTTCTTTTCCAGAACTTGTGGTAATACAGGGAAGCAGTTTCCTAAATATGAAAAAAATACTTAGTTTAGTGGAAGATGTAAATCCTGAGTTGGTGTTTCTTTCTTAGGCTGGCTTTGGCAGAAATCATTTGTTAGTGTGTAGAGAATTAGTTACACACAGGGCACTTTGGGATTTAGGTAACTGAATGAAACATGTGGGAGGTGGGCGGCCTGGGGTGGGGGGAGGGAGAGGAGTAATCAGAGACCTATAAGTTTGAACTGAGGAAGGACTGCCAGCTGTTGATTCCAGTATCCACAGCCCTTCCTCCCTCCTGATTTGAGAACCATGGATGTGGGGATAATGCCCAACAAGTTAGTAGCTGGATGCTGAGGTTTGAAAGTAGAAACATGGGCATACTGGTAGAAAAATGAGGGGCTGGGGATATAGCCTAGTGGCAAGAGTGCCTGCCTCGGATACACGAGGCCCTAGGTTCGATTCCCCAGCACCACATATACAGAAAATGGCCAGAAGCGGCGCTGTGGCTCAAGTGGCAGAGTGCTAGCCTTGAGCGGGAAGAAGCCAGGGACAGTGCTCAGGCCCTGAGTCCAAGGCCCAGGACTGGCCAAAAAAAAAAAAAAAAAAAAAAAAATGAGCTCTGCCACATAAGAAAAAGAAGGAAGTGCAAATGAATACCAAGCTATCACATAATGATCACTAAAGAGTATTTGAAGAGGAAAGAAAAACTCAAGGTTGTCTCTCTGTAATGATCTGTTCAGACTCCATATCTTTCATTTAAGACATGAACTGGAGATGCCATTAGATGATCTGACTTTTTCTTAATGGGAAAAACAAACTAGAACAGGCAAAGTGGTATTCATTATTAGATTTTAGTTGGAAGTTAGTCTTAGAAGATAAGGTAGAGCAGGTGAAATTCATAATGATAAACATTCCATTTATCACTGGAAGAATTCAAGCTTATTGCTCAACTATCCACAAGACAAGAGGGAAAATCAAAGCTCTTGAAGTTGGCATGCATTCAACAATAGTTTTTCTATTAAGAAGTGTGGATCACAATAGCTCAACAGCTATGTATACATGATCATATAAGATGAGGATAAGCAAAAACAACTCCAAGAGAAGGACACAGAAGGATTCTATTGTTGATGTTACATTTAAAATTCTAGGTGAATTTCCTTTGGCATACCCTACATGGTTATTGTATATGATTTTGGTACACTGGCCATTGTATATATGCCTACCTGATCTAGGGAAGGGAAAGAAAAACGAGGGTGTAAGATATCACAAGAAATGTACTTACTGCCTTATTATGTAACCATACCCCTTTTGCACAACACCAGTCAACAAAATTTAATTAATAAAATAAAAAAGAAGTGTGGATCAGCAGATCCACTGGCATTGTTACTGGGTCTTATGAATTCCATCATAGGTTGAGACTATCTTTGGAACTTCTAAGCCCTATGGATCCCTGTGTGAGAAAGTTCAGATTATGGTGGCCCAATAGAGTAGATAATCAGGACTCTCATGTATGGACCTATTAATGCAGTATCTTTCCTTCTCATTAGTACTGGGCTCTGACTAGAGAACTTGATTTCTGATAAGTTTTATACATCAAGCAATCATGAATAGACTCTCAGGGAAAATGAGTTTGAATAGTAAAATGATAATTAAACTATTTTGCTTATTTTAGTTAGGATTTAAAAAAAAATCTAAGACACAGTGTCCTTATATTAAAAGGCTAGTGAATTTTTAAAAAATATGCACTGACAAAATCTTCATACTTAATGTTTAGAAAATTATTAAATTTATTGCATACATGTGTGATGGGTTGTCATGGGCTACTAAAATCATACTGATGAATTTTAATGATTTAAGATGATATTTACAGCATAATATTATGTGGGAAAAATCTGAGAACACAATAATATAAATACAATATGATGTCACATAAAAATAAGCAGAAAAGAGGACTAGAAGAGAAACAAGTATTTTATTTATTTATTTATTTATTTTTTTTGCCAGTCCTGGGGCTTGGACTCAGGGCCTGAGCACTGTCCCTGGCTTCTTTTTGCTCAAGGCTAGCACTCTGCCACTTGAGCCACAGCACCACTTCTGGCCGTTTTCTGTATATGTGGTGCTGGGGAATTGAACCCAGGGCCTCATGTATATGAGGCAAGCACTCTTGCCACTAGGCCATATCCCCAGCCCCAAACAAGTATTTTTATAATTATATATTTTTTTACTTTTAAAACAAGGACTCGAGACATGTATCTTTTACCTTGTACTCAACCTTGACTAGAATATAGTCATGAAATCTTAGGATGGGACAACCATATATGATTTCTGGTTTCGTAAACACTGCTTCTACTAAGTCACCAGATAGCTTGAACTATATGCCACTTGCTTTCCAGTACTTTCTGTTTTACTGGTATCTTTATCTGTTTGTGAGTCTTCCTCATTCTCCCAACCAGACTTGCCTGGGACACTAAATTAACTTCATATACTTATCTGTTCTCCTTGACTCAGGTAGGCCACTATTCCATGCCCAGGAAAAGAGGAAGCATGGAAAAGATCACTGATCTCTTAGCAGAACTTTCTATGGAAAGTATGAAGCCCAACTTGAAGACCAAATAGTATTAGAGTAGTGGCAGAAAGAAGCCGAGACTTGCTCTCAGGATGCCTGTGTCTTGCCCTTTTTTTCTACCACTACTTATGGCATGTTCTTCAGCAAATGAGTGTTCTGTCATATATTCAGAAACAGGTTTCTCACAGGTATCCCTGAAATCCTTTACAACTATGATTTCAGATTCTGGATGACTGGAATGGACTGTGGCAGGCTGGCCACAGTATTAGCCGTGTCTACTGAGAAGGAATGTTTTTCATTTTTAACTCATCGATAGGTTTGGAATTATGAGGTCCAACTCATGCTTGCTTTGTGGGGTATTGTGATGGCTGGTAATGCTTGCCACATAAAATAATGACAAGGGGATATTTAGATAAAAACAGTGAGGTCGAGGGTCCTATAAATGCCTGTTTCAGGCTATAGCTTACACTTTTCTACAACTAGCAACAAATTCCTGGCATTGGAGCTATATAATGGAAAGGGTGACACAAACTTAATTATAGTATTGCAAATAAAGTATTATAATTTAAAAAAATTCCATCCCAGGAAATGACAACATATCCTATCGAAGTAATATGTCAGTGGCATGTATTGCACGTAACACCTTTTCCTAGTAGTCTCTTTTCTTCTTACTTTGTTTTTCATTTGAAAGAAATATGTTTAGTGACTGGAACTTTGTCTAATGGTGGGGGTGGGGGTGGCTCAGATTGTCTGAAAACAATTAAACTGTGAAGGGGAGACTTCTTGGTTATGCTTCTTAGAAATAGGTTTCCTGATTAAAGAATAATATTGATGTAGATATTCTTTTGGACATTTCCTCATTTCCTACTAGTTAAATTTCATCTTTTAGTCCCAATAAATTTTCCAAATACAATTTATTTATTGGGTTGTAAGATGAAAAAATGAGAGATTTTCATTTCTAATCTGTGGTAGAGCCTAATATGGTTTTCCGATTTACTCCCATTTTGTTTGAAGTAAATAGGGTAATTACTCACTAAAATTCTAATATCTTTCAGGGCTTTAGGGATGAATCTAAAACAGAGCTATGTAATGCTTTATTTAAGCAAATTCATGTTCTTATTAGGCAGTTCACCTTAGTGTCATTTTTTATAAGTAAACTTTGTGTTATTTTTTTCAAGGGTTATTTACTTAATTTTGTTGTACTACCACATTCTGACATCTGCCTCTGCTAAGGCCTGAAGGATGTGATTTGTGGTTTAAAAATAAAAATAATTTGTTATTTTAAAAATAATAAATCATTTGGAAATGATATATAAAATGAATATATAGTTCAGTGTTTTTATTTTTTAGGCTGAGACACATGTATGTTTTTCTGTGCTTGCTTAGAGTATTTGTGCCAGTGCTTCTTCTGATTAATGTCTCATGAGCTATGAATGAATGGATTCTGGAGAGAACGGCTGCCATGCTGGCTTCATGGACTGTTTATGGTCCCCATTAATTGCAGGACTTTACCAAGTAGCCATTGGGTAGATCTGGTTTTACTTATCAAATCCAGCTCTGCTTTTTCTCCCCCTGCTGAGTAGAGTGAAGTTCCTGTGCTACTTACTAGCTTATTATTTTGGGGTTCATGGCATCTTGAAGATTGAAGCTGTCAGTTGTAGAATTCCTAGTGTTTCTGTGGAAAGATTAACATTGCTAGAATAAAGTCGTGACAAGTTTTCTCTCCATACAAAATAGTCAGGCAAAATGAGCATTTTAGTTTTAAGTAAAGTGTGTATTTAATAACACCTATTTCCCTACAGGCCTTCCCTTCTCTACTTTTGATAGGAATAGGTAAAAACTGAAGGACTTTTAAATAAGTCTTGTGGATGATCTTCCACCGTGCCCCCATGTAGGTGGGCAATATATAGACATCTACAAAAATTATGTCTTCTCTCAAGAGAACATTATACTGTTTATATTTTTTTGGAAATGAGAATGTATGAAAGATTTTTGATTTAGTTTACAAGAAGGCCATTTTAGTTTCCTAGAGAAAAAGAACTGGCTTTTAAATAGTAGTTGTAATCTTTACTTTGACAGAACATCTTGCTCTTATGCTCAAAAGGAGCAAAAGTATTGAATTTAAAATAGGACAGCAAGTCTGTACCATTCTGATCCTTTGTCATTTTGTCAAGACAAGCTGCTGAAGCTGGGTTTAAAAGCTGTTGTGTGATGTGCTGACAATTCACAAAATTGATGTTGGAATTATTAGCCATAAATATGAGGAAAATATCTGGGAAGAAATCTGAGATACTGCCTCTTCATTTATGCTAATAGTGTTTGGGAACATCCTTACTACCGTTTTGACAAAAAAAGTCATTGCATTCTGAAAACAAACCAACAATAGGAGGCCTGTTTATTTTTTTAACTAACTAGCTGTGAAGTTGTATAAGAAACAGCAAACACTTTGAAAAATTGTCAGTGCTCTTATGTATTAAGCACAGCAGATGAAATGATTTATTGGGTTTTATCCACATTCTGTAAAGGGTAAGCATTGCTAACAGAATGAGTGGCAGCCTCTGGGAGCTGAACAGGCCCTAGGGACTAGTCTTTGTTCCTGTGGTCTTGACAGGCATGTGTCTCTGTTAAATGAGGGCTTAATTTCTCTCATATGTGAACAATTTCCAAGCCCAACAAAGGCAGCCAGGACTGGAGCTATTTAAAAGAACTAGCACAGGAGGAAGCATTCTTGAAGAAAGAGGATGCTAAAAGGCTAATTACTCACCATAGCTTAGCCACTATTTTATTTTTTCCTCCACTCAAGGTTTATTAACATGGATCTACCACATCTTTTTTACATAAACACACATTAAAATTACAAAGGTATATTTTTATTCTTTGCAAAATAGCTATTTGCAGATCTCTGCTCCTTAAAAGAGATGCTGCCTTAGCAGCAATGGTGTATATGATGGAATATTAATTCACTAGAGAGGGACGGGAGAAGCTAATATATTTTGGATCTTTTCTGTCTCAAGTGGAAGGAATTTAAACTATTTACTAAGTAGCATCCTAGGCAACACATTGTATCTTTAATTTTGGCATTACTTAAAATGAGGTGATTTTTATTTCCTCACTTCCTGTTAGAGTTTCAAGCTATGGTTCTTCGTCTCAGTTGTTTTTTGAGGAATCATTACTTATAAAGGGATATATGTGGGAGTTTACAGGTATGTTTCTATTTACAGTTTTTTTGAAGCTGTGTAAATGGGATCAATTTTTCCTTGACTTATACTATACTCCTCTCTAACCTCTAATGTTAATTGTTGACTGTGGATTTTAAAATTTCTATACTTTCATTTTCAAGCTTGGTATCTTTTCTTAGCAGGTAATGATTTGTAAACAAACACTTAAATGTGTTTGCATGGCAACTATTATATCATAAAATAGGACTACTTAAATATAAACAATAATCATCCTCTGATTCATTAGTTCTGTATGTTTTAAAAATGAGACACACCAATTGTTTGAGTTGTTTCCAAAGAAACAACTCAATGGAGATCTGTCTTTCAATTCTAAACCTCCATGTTTTAAAGAAAATATGACATGAGACATTTTATGAAAAAATCCCCCTACCGCAGAAGTAAATAAATAAATGCAGATTTATGAAATGAAACAAACGATATGATTCCAAATTATCCACAATAAAAATATTTTTAAATGTTCTCAAAACATTACAAGTTTACACATTTCAACACAAAGAAATCAGCAAAATTTTAAATATGGTACTTATGCACAAAGCCAGACAATATTTGTGTGTTTCATGGGAATGACGTATTGTACATAAGAGGGTCAGTGTAACGTACAAGAAAAGGTGAAAGAAAAAAAAAGGGCCATTTTTCCTTGTAATGATGGACAGCTGACAGACAACTCATTTGAGAACATCCAATGATCAGAGTAGTCTTCACAATGAATCCTATTTTGTCATGTCATTAGCAAAAGTAGCAGAAAGTAATCATAATTTTCACTTTCATGACTACTTATACTAGTTTACTGATAGCTCCTGAATGTGTCAGAACACCTTATTCCTTGATGAAGACTTAAATCTGGTGAAGTGGTGACTGTATGACTTGGAGTAAAGTGCTTTTCCTTACCCATCTTGTTTTCTACCCAGAAATCCTTCAGTTTCTATAATGAAATGTGGTTTAATAGAAATAACACGCACTAAGTCATCTTTCTTCCAATTTTGGAATGTTAATAAATGAAAAATGTTAGGATCTTCTTAATTAAGAGTCAAAGAAAATTCTAGAACCCACCTTTGTTTTGAATATCAATTAACTTGGTTAAGCTTTCATTTCCTTTATTACTTAATGTGGCATCCAAAACGCACAATCAATTTCATGTCTCTGTAAACTTTCTTCTGGCTTTGTATTTCATGTTCTCATAAATGACACCACTTCAAGTCAAAACCTCCTTTTCCTTCATACATCAAAGAGTTGCCAATACTAGTCCAATAACAAACATGGTGTAGGTTATGCTGAAAAGAACTCGTAAAGTTTACCTTCAACTTGAATCTGTCCCTTTCCACTCCAGTGTGATTCTTCCCAAAGCACATGTTTCTCTTCTACTAAGAAATCTCCAATGAGGTCCTATTGATTATGATTTTTGAATTATTTAACAAATTTTTATTAAGCACTTTGTTTTTTTCTGTCATTCTTCTAGTCTCTGAGGATATGGCAATTTACAAAAGTCTCTTCCCTTGTCAATTTACATTCCAGTCAAAGCAAGCAGACAAAAATAAATGAGATAAGTAACATTAGAGTATGCTAGGAGAACTGCTAAGGAGAAAAAGCAGGGAAGGTGGAGGGGGAGTAGGATAAAGGGACTGAAATAAACAGGCTATTTGAATAAGCACTAGCAGAGAAGGCAGCAGGTAAGCAAAGGCCTTAAACAGCTGGGAAAGCAAAGGTGTGGATTTCTAAAGAAAGTCTCTTTAGGCAGAGGGAAGAGCAGATTTACAAACTTTAAGGTAGGTGCAAGACAGCTCTATGGAAGGAGCATCAAGGAGCCAGTATGACTGACAGTACAAAAGTGAGAAGAACTAGAAGCTGAAAATGTAAAGGGGCTTTTACATCTATAGAAAGACTTTGGTGTTTTAGTGGAATTGGTGTTCTGATTATTGAGTTTACAGGCTTATGGCAAATAGTACAAAGGAGTAAAAAATAAAAGCAAGGAGATAAGAGAGTTAATTGGGCAAAAAATTAGTTATTTGAAAAAATGAAGTTGGTATTCACTGAGCTTCTGTCAGTCACTGGAAATACTATAAGGAAGAAGGAAAATATCAGCAGTTTAAATGCTGAGCTATTATTATATTTATTGGAGATTCCAGTGAAGATGTTAAGTAGAAGACATACGAATCTGGAATTCAAAAAAGACATAACGATTGGAAATGTAGGTGTTAGAGAGTTAGTATATGTATATTTTTCACAATTCAGATCTCTTAGATTGAATTTCATGGTTTTTTATAACATGGTTCTTATTTTCATATTTAGCTTTACTTTTTTGTTCTAGCTAGCTTACAAACTTGTCCATGTATAATTTTCTAAATACACCCGTGCTTTTCCATCTCCAAGTCACTTGTCTTATTTTTCTAACTTGGAATGCCTGTCTGTTTCTTTGCATTCATCTTCATCCCCTTTTAAAAGCCTGGAATACCATAAGGCCCACTTTTATGAAGCCATCACTGAAACACATCTCTGTGTCTTGCCCCAGAGTTATTCTCTTCCTAGTTTTCCACCACTCCTTGGATCTTTTGTAATACCACTTAGTACATTCACCGTTTGCAGTTACTTCTGCATAGGCTTGTAGCCTCCCGAAAGTTTGAGATCATATCCATTTTCACCATCTCAGTGTCTGTAGCTTAGTGCCTGCACATAGTGAATGCATACTAAATAATGTTGAATAGTTGGAATCTTAAATCATTTTAATGGACAAAGGAGACACTAATTCTTTCTTTACTGTCTTTTATGTGTTCATTAGTAATTGAAGCAAACATTCCAAAGCATATAAAAGACATAAGTTGTAATAAAATATTTAAAGCGTGGTTCATGAATGAATAGAGTGATAGAAATAGAATGATGGGAGTTTGTTGAATTCCCCAGGCAAACCTGTACTTGACAACAAAGGAAGAAAGCCAGTCAGTTTCACTGCCTGTTTTAAGACTGAAAACTAGATGTATGAGGACAAGATAGGAAATAGGAAATATGCTATTTAATCTCTGTGAGTTTCAAACTAGCCTGGGAGAGAAAATGTCCATGTATTCAAAAACATGGAGCAATGAAAGAGCATCTTTGCAGCAAGTCTGAAACCACTGATTATAAACTGAGCAGCAACATGCTGAAGGTTTACCAACTACAATGAATGAAAATAAAAAAGCTACAGTAAAGCAAGAGACTGCCTTGTAAATTTATTTCTATACTAAAGTGGAACGTAGTATTACACAGTACTTATAAGAAAGATAGAGTTAGTAACATTACTTGGGAGAGTTTCTAGAGGCTTATCACTTTTCAGTCTGGCAACCAACCTTTTTTAGAGAGAGACAGCCTTAAAAAGAACAAGTTCTGAGCCTGCCTGTGAGTCACATGTACACCTGTCAAAGCTCAAACTTCTTACAGAAGACAAAATACATACCACATGATGAAATGCAGTTCACAGAAGCCACGGGGAAGACACTGACGGCTGTTATCTTCCTCAGCTTAACCTTCTCTTTGGATTAGGTTTAGAGGCCAAAACCATGTAGTCAAGGCTCTGGGAAGATGGTTTAAACTATAACTTAGAAGACTTTACTCAATATTTATTGTCAAGATTTCTGTTTTACTTGACAGGTTAGAGGGAAGGGGCCTTTTCATCATCAGACTTTATCTGAAGAGCATGTGGGGAAAGAGTTCTTTTCTCCATCCTGATTTTATTTTTCCTGAGATACTGACTAAGAATGGCCGGTTTAGACTCTTCTTCAAGGAATGATACCTATCCTTCTGAAAGGTTAGGATTATATGTTCTGTAGGTAGATATGTTGTTATTTTTCAACATTTTCATTTTCTACTATTTGTCTTTTAAATTATTTCACATATAAAAAATCTATGGATTTTAAACTATTTTGGCTTGAGGATCAAGTAGATCACTCACTTTTTTCTTTTTTTAAAGCAACACATAGCAGAAATATACTTCACATCACCAGTCAATACATACTGGAGCATACACATGTACAAAACAGAAGAAAATATTTTAGTAGTGACTATTTGCTTTACAACACAGGATGATTTCTCTGAGATCTTTTTTTTTTGTCTTCTTTTTTCCATCCTCTTCTTTCTTTTTCATCTCCACTTTTCATCCTATTTTTTGTGCTCCCTTTCATTCATCCTCTCCTTTCCATTTTTCTTTATTTACCTCTTTTTTTAATGTCTTCTTTCCTTCTTCACATTCTTCTTGTCTTGCCTTTTCTTTCTATACTTCTCTTTTTCTCCTTTGCCCAATTCTATTCTACTTACAAAGGGACCAGTGGCTCCCAGGCATGGCTGTGCATGCCTGCAATCCCAGGCTTCTCAGATGATGTTGCCAGGTGACTGAGGTTTGAGCCCATCCAGACAAAGTTCCTTAAACACAAATTACAAACAAAATACTAGGGGCATGGCTCAAGTGCTACAGTGCTAAGGTGAGGCACTGGGTTCCATGCAGTATTACGACAAAGGGAGGTAGGGGGAGAAGGATGAGGGAACAGAGGGAAAGGTGAGGGAGATCAAAGAAGATAAGGTAGGGGAATATAATATAAACACGTTAAATATGTGTGAAAATTTAATGATTAAAATAATCAATTCATATACACTAAAATTAATATACACTGAAAAGTAAAAATCAATATATACTAAAATATAAAAAAAGACCAAAAAATACTATTTTTGTACCACTACTTCATTGCAACCACAAACTTTGGAAAACACTGACCCAAGTCAAACCAATCATTTTGAATGGATGAAGATGATTTAGCATCCGTGGAAGAGGAACAAGTAAGTTCCCACCATAGGTCTTAAAACCTTCTTGTTACTGACAGAGCTAGAATGTATGGATTTAACTCCATGCAAAGAACCCAAAATATCTTGGATTTTATGGTCATTTATTAAAATTTTGAGCTTGTATCTCTCTGTTTTGAAGAACTTGAAATTATAAACAAGAATGCCTGGGTCACAATTTAGAAGCTTCCATAGCTTTCTATTTAACAAAGTTGCAGTTCATCATCATGAACTTAAAGTTAGGAGGCTTCCTAGCAAGGAACAATTATTACATCTAAGTGTAAAAGCTCCATTAGACATAATTGCATGAGATTCTTTGCATTCAATGTAGGACAAAAAGAAACAGGAGAATCTATGAACTTATTTTTATATGTCTAGGAAGAGACACAAACAACCAGGGTTTGGTAAAGCCCCCTGCCAGGGGAGGTATCTTTTATGGATAGTGAAATATGCTAAGGCTAGGATGGTGGGAACAATAAAAAGTCTGAAGGTCATTTTTTCAGTAAGTACTACTAAGTGCCAGGTGCTCTAGCATTGCAAGAAATAAGAAAAAGAAAGATGAGAAACATAAAGGTTGTGAGTGTTATATGCTAGAGATCTGACTGGCCTGAGTATGAGCAGCATTTCTTCTTGATAGAATAACTATAACATGGAGGGAGCTTTGTGGTGCTAATAAAAGAACTTTGTTTTCTTCTTGTCCTGTTTTCTTCTCTCCAAATCTCACTTGATTTGTGTCTCTTTAGAAGACTGTGTGTGTGTGTGTGTGCGTGCGCGCGTGCACGTGTGCACATGCATGTATATTATAATCTAGTTTCTATTATTTTTCTTTTACTTCTAGGAAGGTACACTAAGTTTCCAACCATGGAATTTTCAGGTTCCATAGAACAAATAACATGAATATAATAGGTTTAGATGAATAACTGATAAATGATTCTTATATTTAGTGTATATTATGCATGTGTATAGAAGACATTAAAATTCCCTATAAAATTATAAAATGCTCATTCTTCACAAAAATCTAAGAACAAGTAGAAGAGAAAGGAAGGGGTTTGCTATTGGTAGGCAAAGAACAACCCAGTGATTCACAAGAACGTATTGCATCTTTCACCAACTTCTGGTGCAGTGACCTCATGCTAGGTGGGTGAAATCAACTCAAAGCTGCATCATGGAAACTAGCTAATGGCCTAAGTGTTGCTTTTTATTGTTGTTGTTTTAGAGTTATTTTATCATTATCATAGAACTTAATGTGATAAAGGGCAAAAATATTAAAGAGCAAAGCAGTAAAATTTTGGAATTATTGACTTTGAAACTAAAGGTGTTTAAGAATGAATGTTACTTAATCAGTATCAGTATCATTAGATTGGGATTTAAAGTTAACAACTTTTTTGTAGTTTTGTTAAGAATTTGTTTTCAATTGAAGAATTTTTTAAAAGGTACTCAGTGCCAAAAATTCTTTACTAATTTTAAACTATTTTAAAGTAATTCACAGCCAGAAATAATTAGCCCCTTGCGGGTCCCTGTGCCACTTCTGTAGACTTCGGTAAAGAAAGGACAATTTAGAAATCTGAACAAAACCTAGCTTAGAAGAATAAAATACTTGACAATCAGTTTTGTCCTTAGTTTATAATGTCTTTTTGACAGTATGTCTTAAACAATAAAAGATTACTATTGCATTTATGTTAAAAAGTAGTCATGTTCACATCTATCTTTGTTCAAGTATTTCCCATATTTAGTACAATATCACAAGGTGACAAAATTTAAGTTGAAATGGTAGAAATGGAGGTGCTCTGAAATCCTTTACAAGGAAGCCCTCTCTGGTCAGCCACGGGAATATGAGAAAGCCTCTCCCTTTCAGCTATTGAGGTCTATCTTAGCTCTGTGACCTTAGCTCCAGGATGTTTGATTAGCCTTGAGTCATGTACTTCCCAGGGGTCTCCCATATGAGCAAATGAAGTGTATGGAAGGTTGGTCTTTTAGTCTTGAAAGAAGATACTTACTTCTGAGTTCCCTGCTGAATTGGATGGCTTCATCCATCGAATCTTATTTCTTTTCCCTTCCTATTTACAGGTGTTGCTCTTTAGTAAATATCACGTACCTCAAACCTTGTATATTTTTTTTCTGGTTTTAGAAACCCAACCTTTTGCAGTCCTTGAAACATGCATTAGTGTTATAGTAAGGTACGTTTGTCAGGTTTGGCAAGGACCATTGAGCATAGTATTTGGGGTATGTTAGCCTTTTTTCCAAAGTCCTCCACTCCATCCAACCAATATGATTTTTACTATAATAGAATTTTTCTGAAAATCCTGCTTTAGAGAGTTTGCACCATATCTGTTACCAAAACCTTGCACTTCATGCAGATTTGGTAATGAAGTTTTACCTATCCCAGTATTCTATTTCTTTAACTAGGTTTTTATAGGTAGAAAGACTTATCAAAAGTCTTATTGTTCTGTGAGCCAATAAAAGTCAATAGAAAGGAGACTGTTTTAACAGTAAATGTATATATTACAAACTTTATTACATTTTAAATTTAACCAAAAATTCCACTTGGTCAAACATTTAAAGGATTCCAAAGCTGTGTGCATAGTTATTAGGTTACTAAAATCCATGGGTATATATTTTAGATCTAATATTACTCAGAGTACTGTAAAGAAGCATTGAGGGGTTTTTCTTATTTTTTCTATCAGTTCACAAGTTCACATCACCTAATATTTTTCTATCAAATTACCTTTTTGATTCTATGAGACCAAATTAAAAAAATTAAAAAGGGGAAGAAAACTATGTTTTTAATGAGCACTAAGTCCTTCACATAACTATTTTGCAGAGTTGTATGAACATGGTGAGAAATAAAGTAGGTGGAAAAGATAAGAAGTACGAGAAATACTAATATTTATCCTAAAGTGTTGAATCTCTAATGAAGTGAACTTTCACACTCTACTACAAATGATTTTTGTCTGTATTAGTGTAGCGATAGCAGAACGTGACTAAGTCACAGCTTAGAAATTATGCAAATATTGGATAAGAAATTAACATGGAGAGTTTTGGCTATGCATTTTCTTATTCTCTTCTATGATTTAACTATACCATGAACTCTTGGGGATTATGTACATTATTTGCTGCATCTTACAGTGGAGATTATAAAATGGGTTGTTACCAGGTGATGTGAGGTATAATTTTTAGTCCAGAAGATAATATGTTACCATGTATTCTGTCACAGTAGGAACCTCCTCTGATTTAAGTGTTCCTGGATAAGCTCTGTTTTAAATGTCAACAATATAGATGATATAATACTAAACAAAACTGACAATTTTTGGGATCATAGAGAGTGAACAAGTAAGATACAGTGATAAGTTCTATGGAGAACAAAAGTTTAAGTCAGAGAGTTGAGTTATTAAAAATTCATAGAGATTAGTCAGAAAAGCCTCCTTAAAGAACTGAGTTGAATAAATTGAATGAATGCAACATGCATATGTTAGAGTAAGCAGTATTCTAGGGATATGGAATATAATTTCAAATACATAAAGCAAGATTGTGCTCAACAGGTTTTAGGGGCAGCAAGGAGGCCAGTAGGAAAAGCATAGACAAGTGGTACACAGTAAGGGCTAAGAGTTATCAGAAACAGGTCATATACATATGGAAGGATCAGGTTCAAAGAATTGGGAAAAAGATTTCAATTTCTCACAGTCTGAGTTATTCAAGTAGATAGGTCCACTAGATGTTGAATATGTTGGTTTGTAATTTGGAAATGGAGATTGAGTTATACTAAGGTTTACAAATGATCATCAAGTGGGGGTAATAATGACTTCACATAGAAATTCAGAGATGAGAAGAGGACAGAGATCAGGCCCTTTGGAGTTGCTAACTTGAAGGGCTGGAGTGATAGAGATGGGATTGCACAGTAGTAACTGGGAATGAGCAGTGCTGGCGAGGGAACCCTCTGGCGAATCCAGAACTGTTCACCACTGGAAAATTCACTCTAAAAATATAACAGATATCTACTAGGACCACAATCCCATGATCCCTAAAAAAAAATGGTGAGATGCTCTTATAAGTCATCTATTTTAGAAACAAAAACAAAAAATCACATAATCTCAACAAATGCAGAAAAAAACTGTGACAAAATCGACCAACCTTTCGAGATAGAAACTCTAAAGAAACTAGGAGAAGAAACATACCTCAACATAAGAAATACTGCATATGACAAATAATTGGTCAACATTATATTGAACAAAGAAAATCTGAAATTATTTTCTCTAAAATCAGGAAAGAGACAAGGGTGTCCCTCTCACAACTTTTATTCAGTTCAGTGCTTGAATTCTTAGCCAGAGCAATAAAGCAAGTAAAGGAAATAAAAGGACATACACAGGAAGGAAATAGTCAAATTATCCTTACTGGAAGATGAACTAATCCCACTTAAAAGACCATAAAAGACTTCACCAGGAAAATCTTTGACCTAATAAACAGTTTCAGCAAATTATCTGGATACAAAATTATTATTATTTTTCTTTTTGCCAGTCCTGGGGCTTGGACTCAGGGCCTGAGCACTGTCCCTGGCTTCTTTTTGCTCAAGGCTATCATTCTGCCCCTAGAGCCACAGCACCACTGCTGGCCTTTTCAATATATGTGGTTCTGAGGAATTGAACCCAGGGCTTGAGGTATACAAGGCAAGCACTCTTGCCACTAGGCCACATTTCCAGCCCATGGACACAAAATTAATGTAGAAAAATCAGTTTTTTAAAAAATTAATTAATTAATTAATTTATTTATTTTTTGCCAGTCCTGGGCTTGGACTCAGGGGCTGAGCACTGTCCCTGGCTTCTTTTTGCTCAAGGCTAGCCACTTCAGTCACGGCGCCACTTCTGGCCGTTTTCAATGTATGTGGTGCTGGGGAATCGAACCCAGGGCTTCAAGTATACAAGGCAAGCATTCTTGCCACTAGGCCATATTCCCAGCCCCAATCAGTTGTTTTTAATATGCCAATCATGAGCATACTGAGAAAAACTTAGGAAATCAATCGGATTCTTAATAGTCTCAAAATTATAACTAGAAATAAACAGCACACAGATGTGAAGCAGCTCTACAATGGAAACCATGAAGAAACTGAAGAAAGAAATTGAAGAAGACACTGAAAGATAGATGTCTATATTCATGGACTAACAATATTTTATTAAGGTTCACATTACAGAAATGATATTAAAAGTCAATATATTCCTCTTCAAAATTTCCATGCCATTTTTCACAAAAATAAATCCTAAAACTCATATCAAATACAAAAGAGGATGAATAGTCAAAAACTCTGAACAAGAGAAGTAATGGCAGATGTATCACAATACCTAACTTTAAGAGCCACAGTAAAACAAAAACAAACAATCATGGCATCCTACTAGCACAAAATGGCCTCCAGACCAACAAAATAGAATAGAATAGACTGGAATAGAATAGAATACCTAGAAGTAATTTCACAAAGGTGCAGACATCTAATTATTGACAAAGGTGACATAAACCTGAATTAGAGAAAAGAAAACCTTTGCTGGGAAAACTGTCCATCTCTAGAAAATTGGAATGACATCTCTCTTTAAAAACAAATGCAAAAATGGATCACAGATCTAAATATAAGGCCTGAAACCTTGAAACTACTTTGAAGAAAACTCTTTATGATAAAGGCATAGACAAGGACTTTCTGAATAGAATTCCAGTGGCCAGAAAATAATAGGAAGAATGGAAAAATGTGATTTTTAAAAATCAAATTAAAAGGCTTCTGCACAACAAAGGTAACAGCTAACTATAAAGAGATAGCTTACAGAATGGTAGAAATTCTTTGCCAGCTATTCATCTGACAGTGGATTAATAACCAGAGTATATAAAGAACTCAAAGACTTAAGCACTAAAAGAATAAATAATCCAGTCAATACGTGGGAAAATGAATTGGGCAGAGAATTCTTGAAATATAAATGGACAATAAACATTTGAAAAAAGTGTTTAGCACCCTCAGCCATTGGTGACATGCAAGTCAAAACAACATGAATTCCATTTCACCCAAGTCATCAAGCAAATAATAAGGACAGATGCATGAATTCATTCCTGTAATCTCAGCTACTCAGAAGCAGAATTGAAAGGGTTGTAGTTTAAGGCCAGTCCAGGCAAAATTGTTAGTGAGGACCTCTATACCAACCAATAAACTGAACATACCTGTGATCTTAAAAACATAGATAGCGGGATTGAGATGTGAGGCTGGCCATGGGAAAAAGCATGAGACCCTACCTTAAAAAATAGCTAAAGAGCAAAGGGACTGTAGTGGCATGGATCAAGTCGCACAGCACCAACATAGCAAGTTCAGGGTCTTTGGGTCAGACTCAGTATGGCTAAGAAAAAAGACAGCTAAACACACACACACACACACACACACACACACACACACACACACGAGAGAGAGAGAGAAAGAGAGAGAAAGAGACAGAGAGAAGCAAACAACACTACTGGTAGAAAAGTAAATTAGTATGACTACTGTAGAAATCAGAATGGAACTTTCTCAAAAGTAAACCTAGAACTACCATAGGATCCTTTCATATCACTCCTGGGTATAAATTATATCCAAAGGAATTTAAGTCAGTATATAATACAGATAGATACCTGTACACCCTGTTAATTGTAGCACTGCTCACAAAAGCCAAATCATAGAATCATCCTGGGTTCATATCAACACATTGTTAGATAAAGAATACATACATATAATGGAGTTTCACTGAGCTATAAGGAAGAACCCAATTATGCCATTCGCAGGAAAATTGATGGAACTGGAGATCAATATGTTAAACAAAATAAACCAAAATTAGAAAGATGAATATTTCATGCTTTCTGTCATGAGGGATCTAGAATTTTTAAAAAAGAAATGAATGGTGAAGGATGGACTTTTTGGGAAGAGGAAGGCAATCGGTGAGTAGAGGGAAAGTAGTCAGAGAAGGTAAGGTGAGGGTGTGTGGATATGATCAAAGTACGTTGTATACAGGTATGGAAATGAAACCCATTATTTTGTAAAATTAATATATGCTGAGAAAAAAAGAGAAAAGTCATCTATTCAGCTACACCTATTTTGTATTTTGGGGTGCTATGATTAGAAGGCAAAGTAATAGGTGATATAGGCCTTACAGTTTGATCATGAAAAGGGCAACATCACAGTTTAAGTCTTCAGACAGATCTATCTTCTGTTTCTCAGAGAAACAAACAAAAAAAAACTAGTAAATTAGGAGAATTAAAAGGACTTTCTGAGTCTTTAGTCTTAAACATAGGTAGGAGTGGAGACCTCAGAAGAGGGTAATATAAGAGGAATATTAAAGCTATAAAGTGACAGTGAGAATTACATAGAAGATATTCTTTTGTGGTCGGAGAAACTTTTGTTAGACAGTAAGGAAGATAAATTTGGAACTTTAGTCATAATAAAAATAGAGTAAAAGTAATAAAGGGTTATTGTAGAACTAGTTCCTCTTTAATGCAGGAAGTGGAAGATAGCTAAAGAAAATCACTAGCAAGTATATGTTAATACCTAGTGTTATTTATGGGTCACTATGTACCTGGCAGTATCATAAATTCCTTATATGTGTTTTATAGTTCACACAGTAATGCTCTGTTCAACTATTGAGAAAATAGAAACATATGAGAGGTCAGTAACTTGGGCAAAATATCATAGGAAGTGGCTCAGCTCAGGATTCTAACCTCATTAGCAGCAAACACTTGAATAGTATTCACTGTATTTAGGTCACTGTTTTAAGTTCTAGATATATTAACTCACTGAACCCTTAAAAAGGCTGTGTGGTGGAAATTATTGTCTCCATTTATAAATTAGAAAAGTGAGACTTAAAGAAACTAAATATTTTGCTCCAGGGCATTCATTAGAAAGGGGGCAGAGCTAGCAGAAAAGCTAATCTGGCTGTAGAAGCTATGCTCCTAGCCAGCACAGAACCGCTGTTATCTGTACCCTCTGAACAGAAATTTTGAGTCAGATACTTGTAGACTCATTTGTCAAATTGGAAATTGGAACCTAGACACAAGATGGCTTAGGAAAAATTTCAAAGGAAAAAAATCAGATGATGTTTTTAGCCTGACAATCAGCTTAACCACACTCCAGCTAAGTAAAGGGCAATTCAAGGACCACCTACAGCAGAGAAGGAGCCGTAGTTTCAAAACAGGAAATTTACCAGGTTCACAACTTGTAAATGAGGAATGCATGAATAAGAACTAAAATATGTGTAGCCCAGACTGTCCCACTACAAATATTTGAACACTCCCTGAAAGACTGGTTGCCTAGGAAATACCTGGTTACAACCTCGAGGTACATTTTTTTTTCAAGGTTCAAATTTATCAGGATAGGTAGATACCTGGAGGTTAACTGGTCTGTGCTGTTGCTAAAGACTTGAGCAAGTAGAGATGGGAAAATTTCATGTACATATCCCTAGAAATCACCTGATTTATTTTTTAGCTATTTGCGTATTTTTATGGACAAATATTAAATGGCTTTAAAAATAATCAGGTTATGGTTGAGTCTTTTCAAAGACTATTGTGCTTCATTTTAATGAGAACTAGATAGTTAGGAACAGGTTTGTTTAAGCAATACAAAAGTCACTAAAGACAAAATAAAAACATTAGAATGTCAAAGGATAGCATTAGTTGTAGGAACCGCTAGCTCCTTCCTATAGGTTGCACATCCTGTGAAGTAAATCTTCTTTATTTTATTGGTGAAAAAGGATACCATGCAAGCATAAGAGGGGAAATGAACAAATGATTAGGGAGTCTTAAAAAAATATTTATTTATTTTTTGTTGTCAAGTTGAAGTACAGAGGGGTTACAGTTATATACATTAGGTATTGTCCATCTTGGTACCCCCTCCCTCATGCCCCCCCACCAGTTGCACAGTTAGTTTACAACATATTGTCTTGTAAGTTTGCTGTTGTATTGCTTTGCCTTTTGCTCTTTGTCTCACTGTTCTTTTCCCTTCCCTAATTCAGACAGACATATATAAAATACCCACGGCACCAGAATCAAATACAGTGACAACAGGGGCTAAATCATAGGGAAGAGGAACTGGGGAAAAAAGAAATAATTCCACATAGTATGTTGAAAATCATAACCTAGAAAGGTTTCTAATAAATGTATTGTAGCAAATTAATTGGGGGGGGGATTCTATTCTACTTTACACTATTCAAGGTTTATCTAACTTTGTTTTATATATTTGTAAAACCACTTAGGGTCCTGATAAGAGCATAGTTCTTTGGTAATATTAAGACATATCATATATATTCATTGCTGGTTTCAGGCTAGTTCTGCTGAGTCTCTTGTTGAATATCAAAGTACAAAACAGGTAACAGCCACTGTAATGAAGACAAGAGGAACAATTTCAATCTTATTTCTTTTTACTACCCATTTATATTGTAGGGCAGCATTACTAAAATCATAGGTTCGGTGCTGTATTTTGTCTTCATTGAAGTAACACCTAGATTGATGATTATTAGAATAAATTGATGTAACACTCTGAAAAGAAAAGAATTTAGGTTTTATAATATTGGGATTTGGCATTTCTGGATTTACAATATTTAGATATTTTTCTCTCCATCTTGTCAGTAGTGTGGAAAAATCAAACCTTGAATTTAGGTTCATATATCTGCTTTCTATACCAGCCAAATTAGCTTTGTGGGCAGTTACTACATTACTCAAGTGTGTTTTGAGCAAGGACACTGACGATCATTGATCATTACAGCCACTTATATTCTGAAGGCCAAATGAGATCATTTGAGTTCTATAAGCCCCATTGGTTTTAGTCTTAGATGTATTCATTTGCTAATATTGTATAGTCCGAAGTGAAATGGATTATTATTCTACTTTATTTGCAATAACTGAATATAATATTTTATTTTCCTAACTGATCTTATCAGAGATGATTTACTCTGATTTTGATAGGTTAGAAAAACTTACTGCATATATTCTTATATAGAATTGCTCTGTAGGGTTACCTATTGCCAAAAAATCTGAAACAAAAGTCAGTTCACAAAATCTTTCCTTGTCCTAATGGTATGGTTTTCCCCTCTTATAAAAAGTCACCCTAGGCTGGGAATGTGGCTCAGTGGTAGAGTGCTTGCCTAGCATGCATGAAGCTCTGGGTTTGATTTCTCAGTACACATAAACAGAAAAACCAGTAGTGGCTCTGTGACTCAAGTGGTGGACTTAACTGTGACTCAAGTGTGACTCAAGTGCTAGCCTTGAGCAGAAGAAACTCAGGGACTTTGCCCAGGACCTGAGTTCAAGCCCCAAGACTGGCAAAAAAGTAACTCTAATATATCAACCCTGATATTTTTGGTGTGTGTGTGTGTGTGTGTGTGTGTGTGTGTGTAAATTAAAACATGAAATTAGGAAGCTGAGACAAATGCAGTTACTGGCAACTCAGTCACTATTATTTTATATGATCAAGTGTTTATCTTACGGTGCTCATACATATCAGTTCTCTATTAATGTGGAAGAATGTACTCTGACATTAAATACCCACAGAAAATACGTAATTAGTATGTTGTTTTGTTTTGTTTCTGTAACTTACTAACGGTCCAGTGTCAAATTCCATTGGTCAGTGTTGGGATCCCATTTTGTTTGTGAAGTGAGCATCTGTATTTTTAGTGAGCTCTAGCCAGCTTTGGTTCTTCAGATACTGAACAGAGCTGTCTGTGGGTGGGGTCAAACATGCCTCTGACTTTTGACCGTTGAAAATGAAGGAAAACATTTGTGGTAAGAAACAACAGCACATGCTTGACCTCCAAAGCATACACATCTATAAATGGATAAAAGTGACTATTTAAGGTTGCTTCAAGAAAGAACCACTGTGTCTACAAAGAAAGAAACCCTAATTCAGTGTTTGAAACAGAAAACTATGTGCGGGTGAAAGAACATGTTTTTGTCAAAAACATTTGTGGTGTTCCCTACAATGTATTTGATCCTAGTGGGAAAACAACAAAGTTGAGTACTACGGGCAAAGTTATGTGATAAATAATATTCATTCAATTCAAAAGAACAAGGGGCCACCTTTAAACTGTTGCTATTTTGGCTAATTGCCAAATATACAAAATGAAATTCTTATATTAGTTAATTAAAGACATTGCCTGGCTCTGTTATTTAGCATTTTCAGTATATGTTCTGTGTGCATGCACACACTCATGTTGTGTGTGCATGTGTGTGTGTGTTCTTTATTTCTTCATTTTTATTTATGCTGTGATACTGAATTTCATAGAGCTGGTCTCCTCATTGTTATCAGATAATTGCTATCAGGCCTAATTTTATAGGACTGAATTTTCCAATTTGTCATGTTTTTACATAATTATATGATAGTCATGATTTATAGGCCATCTTGTTCGTATTTTTGAAATTGTAAGAGATTCTATAGATGATTTTAGTTTATTATTCCCCTTTCAAATACAGAAAATGATAAGCTGTCAGTGGAATTCTCCCAAATAAAATGTAAAGTAGTTAAACATGAACTTTTATCTCTGGATAAATTGACTTGGTGAGATTAACTGAAAGGAACAGTAAAACAGCGTCATCAGGGACTTTGTCAAAAGCTAAGATGTCAAAAGAGTGAGCGGTATGAATTATTAGGTGATGAATTTTAGGAGTAGTGTCCAGATGTAAATAATGAAATCAGAGCAATAGGGAAAGCTGACATGACAAATGTAGTCATTTCTTAATCACTTTCGTTAGGCACTATTGGCAGCTTCAAGAGGAAAATTTTCATCAGGATTTATTCCCATGGTACTAATAGTTGAAACCTAGAACTTCTCAAGATCCTTTGCTTGCAAAATACCTTTTAGATCACTTTGGATGTTTCTGTGACATAGTGTCATTAAAAGGTGTATTTACATATGTCACTGAAGAAAATTTCCCAGTTCTCATTTATGTGTTGTAAGAGAGGTATTATTTACTATAAGATCCAAAAGTATTAATTAGCTGCCTTTGGTTTAAGTAAAATTGATTGTTAAGGCAGAAAATAGAGGATAATATGAGTTCTATTCTGCTATAGCCTTCCAATAAAAGAAGCAGTGACCCAACTCATTAGCCCTTTGATTTAATATATTGACACTTGGGTACGAATAATTCCGTTTAGTGGCTTTTGCTTCCCAGGGATCAATTTAATTAGTTATAAAATGTGACTTCTTGTCAGGAGCTAGAAGAAATGCTGACGTTAAATAAAGTCATACGCAATTTAAACAATAAAGCCATCGATGCCTGGTTAAAAGTTAATGATGCAAAAAAAATGGCTTAATAGAGACAACCTCAGCAGTGAAAGTGATGCTAGGAAAATTAAGCTAAGTGGATGAATGAGGAATGGTGATGTTGTTGAATTGTTAAAACAAATTCATGGCTGGTCTGATGGCTGGCTATGTTGTAAGTACATTATCTTTCAGTCTGAGAGACAGAACTAGTTCTTGACTCCTTGCTCAGTAATACATATAAATCCACGTGTTTATGAGTTTTAGGATCTGGAGGAAGCGGGGGGGAGGGATGAGGAAATTTTATTTCAGCTGCATGAGCTAAAAAACTTCTTGAAGTTAGTTTCATACTTGCAAGAGAGGTATTGAATTGTCCTTTATAGTCATGATATAGAGGTTTCCATGAGGTAATCTCACTTGAGCTCTGCATACCCGGGGATCTAGAATCACTTAAACACAGCACAGTAGGAACATTGGCCCATACAAGGCCATTCCTATTGGTGTGAAAACATCTGAGGTTAAATTCTAGGTCTGAACTTTGGCTTGACATATTTCCCTACTCCTGGATAGAACTTACTGTAAAAGTAGTTCTTTTCAATTTTTCCTAAATAAAGTCATTATTTTATGCCATTGACTGATCCCATACATTGACCTTGACACTAATTGAGTGAGCTTTAAAATGTCAATTTGTAGCCTTAATAGATTTACTTTCAAAAGTAAGCAAACTAGCCCAGAACTGTGTGACTATGATGTCTTTCTAACTTTCACATATAATTGTTGCTTCAAATTCAACTGGTTAATTCTATCAAAGCAATAGTTTTGAGAGTGCTAAAGTCAAAACAACCCAGTTGGTTGATTAAATATACCCTGGAATCTTGCTGGTGTAGTACATGTACCCACAATTGCTTGCCTTTTGGCCTTGGCTGCTACTGGGTCATTAACACCAGTTAACTAAATAAAAGATAACCATGTTTTATTGTTAGACAAAATTTCTACCTCACATCCAGCTGTTGTCTCTCCAAGTCATTTGCTTATTAACTAAAGATGGGGCACATGTTTAAACTCGATGAGTTTTAAAATACTTGTTTTAGTCAAAGTATTTGACATAAGTCAAATAAATGGGTTGACATAAGTGTTCTGTGGCTGAACTTTAAAAACAACCAAAGAAATGTTTCTCTTCCCTAGTTTTGCTCCTAGTTGACTGACAGGTTTTGATGTCAGTAGTTTCTGGGTGAGACTACAAGAGCAATGAGCCAAGCCCCAGAAGAGAAGATGAAGAAATGGGAATTTATGGCCTTTAACTATCTAGCAGACTCCTCTTTCCCCAATTTGCAGTGGAGCACATGCCATCTCAGGCTTTTCTTCCTGGAATGTACTGAAAGGGTTCAAGATTGAAGATCCTGGGCAGAAGCTTACTGTTTTGGAAATCTGTTTATTGGCTGTTTCTTCCTGCTGATTCAGCTGCCCAAGAAATTACTGTAGCTTCTATGGAGGACCATCAACGTGCAATACATCTATCTAAGAAAATCACCAAATAAGTTACCTTGTTTGTTAACATCACACACACACACACACACACACACATACACACACACACACACACACACAAAGTTGAAAATCTCAAGAAAGCATAAAAGCCTTGACCTTCTAGTGGAAACTGTATGTTAAATAGTGTTCAAGATAAAGTGATTTGGAGTCTCCTATGCCTTTCCATTACTATGTTGCACACATTAATAGGAGGGATACTTGACAGTCCACTTTTGAGGGCATTCTTGAGAAGAACGTCACAAACAAAATGTCTAGTGAACATAACACAACAAAACGATTTTTGGAAGTTCCATTAGGGAAGAAGCAGCCATTTGAAGGAAAATGATTATGTTTATAAAGTAGTTGTATCCCAGTAACAGTAACAATACTCCACATGCAATAGAATAGAAGGAGAGACTGCTGAGGAAAAAATCTGTGCCAGAGACACGTTTTCCACTAGAGTAAAGGTTATCTTTTTTTCATTTTCCTTTTCTTTTCAGTGTTGGGGGGAAGGGCAATTAACTGTGAGCACAAGAGGGAAATTGTGGGGGACCGATGTTAGACAAACTATTTTGTCTTTGTGTTGACATTATATTGGCTACAGCCTACACAAGAGGGGATGTCTGAAAAAAAAACCGTCAGAGGAGAGAGGCATTAATATTTTTTAGTGTGCGTGGGTGCGCCAGCAGTAGAGGGGCCTGTGTTTTCTTAGGGCTCAGATGGCAAAGCTAAGTATTCAGCCTACGGCAGGAAAAAAGTGCCTTTTTTGTTTTCTAACTGCAGAGTCCAGCCATTCCCAGGGGAACACAATGAATGGCCCCATTTTGTCCAGCACAGTTTCATAGACATAGATTTCTTGTTTTTTCATAATTATTCTTGCCCGTCATTGGGTGTGCACATGACATTTGAGCGTGTTTTAAAGTCTTAACACACTCATGTGCCTGCAATAAAGTTACTCATAACAATCCCAGCTTTCTCCAGACAACAGAGCAGGGTCTGTTGTTTTCACAAGTCACAGCAGCTGGGAGGCAATTGTGAAGACACCAGCTTAATCTAGCTGGAAACTACAGGAAGAGGAGAGTATACATGAATTTCCTTCCATATTATTCAAACAATGAAGAATTAAAAAATGGCTTTGGGTGGTCTAATTCAATAACGGTTTGGCAGAACATACTTTAAATTTCTTTAGAATGCTAAGTGTTAAGACCACTACACAAGTATGTATTTGCTGATCAGCTAAAAGATAGGCACAGCAGTAAGTAGTCCTCCACTACATTTCAGTGGTTACAGAAAGTCTTATAGATCCATTGCTTTTGCTGATTTGTTAAGTAGTTTGCGTATGTAGGAAAAGACGCTATGACCAACTAGTTAGGAAGGAATGGTTAATCTTTCTTGGAAGGTGTGTGAAAGACTTAGAGGCTCATGGTAATTCACATCTTCATGCCAGGCCTGCGTGTCTGGTATA
This sequence comes from Perognathus longimembris pacificus, assembly GCF_023159225.1. Taxonomy (NCBI): domain Eukaryota; kingdom Metazoa; phylum Chordata; class Mammalia; order Rodentia; family Heteromyidae; genus Perognathus; species Perognathus longimembris. Next base: position 22,727,729 of record NC_063173.1, on the reverse strand, counting down.
CAGTCATTAAGTTTTAAATTTCACACTGAATAACAGAATTGAGGGAAGAGAGGAGTTATGGAAAGTTTTCAGTCTGGCCTGGATATATCAGAGTGATAATCTGGTTGTGCTCTTCAGCATGCTGAAGTGAACCAACTTACTTGTTTTCCACATGGGTAAGAGAAGATAAGAAATAGGAATACAATATAAAAAAGAAGGGAACTTTTCAGTGCTCATCTCTCCTTGCTTTTTGGAGAGAGAGGATTGAGCCGGACTTGGGAAAGAAATCAACTTAAAAAGCAAAATTGGCAGTGCTGTGTGTAACTATTTCAAACTCTACTCCTTTTGTCTTCAAGGAAACATTTTGTGAAAGAACTATCCAGGTGACATGAAAGTGTCTGGCCTCTAAGACACACTGATTTTATTAGTATTTACTGGGGAAAATGAAGCAGTCCATGCTGGTAACTAGTCTCTCCACCCTCCTAAGAACTCACTACTCCATACGTGTAATCTCATTGAACTCCCTTCTCGGTGTGGAGATTCTGTCTGTCATGAAAGTGTTTCCAAATGGCAACCTAATTGAAAAATCCAAATGCTGCTAGGGACCGAATTTGATCTTCACTGTCTCATTTCTCTTTTGTACTGAGCATGAAGAGATGTTTAAAATTCTATTTGTTGAGTGCCTCTTCTGATCTTCCTTAAATGTCCTTTTGAAAAACTTTTAGAAAAATTATTTCTACTTAGCTTCCTTATTCTTATGTTTAATTCCTTCCCCATACTTGGCAGACTATAGTGCTGCAGTCACAATAGCCATTTTCTTCTTCAGTGTCTCCATTTAGTATCTAGGGAAAGAGTTAATTCTCTGCTGACATTTTACCTTGCTTACCATCCCCTATGCTGAGGTATAATTAATCATGTATGTACTTTTACCTTAGTGCTTACCATCTGTTTGACAAGTATGACTTATTTATGCTTTTAACTATTAGGCTCTGAATTAGTTTCCATATACAAATATATAGCTATATGTGTTTTACAGTCATCATTGGACAGATGGGAAAACTAATGCAACCCTCTAGTTACTTGAGTCAGGTATCAAAGCTAGGTTTCTGTAGCTTCAAAATTTGTGATCTATTCTACCATGCGTGTCTCTAGTGAAATGAAAAGGCGGGTAAATAATGCCTAATTAATAGAAAATAAGAATATAAATCAAATGATAAGATTTTTCCTACCTCCTTTCATTCTTGTGTTTCTGGTTCAGTTGAAAAGCTATTAGGCAGGCCCAATTTAGAAAGATAGCTGAGTTGGGTGTTGTGAGCCCTACAGGGAAAGTGGCTTACCACTTACCACGTTGATTGCTCTCGAGGAGTTGAGACCCACTAAAAGGCTGTCCATTGAAAAGGACTGCTATAGCAGGATCAGAACATTGGCTGATAACACATAGGAAACAGAGAAAACAACTGTATATCTGTGTTTATAAATGTCTATATGTATCTATCCATCCATGCATATGCATACATGCACATATCACACACATATTTATATAATGGGATCCAAGTTTTCCATTCTTTTAGAAAAGAGTTCTAAATATGGAATAGAAAATGAAAAGAATAAACTCTGGTGTTAGATTGGAATTCAAAGTATCAATGTGATTTTATGATTTTTCTGGACACTGATGACTATAGTAGTATAGAAATATACCCATCAAAATATTCGTGAATATAGTTGCTGCATTTGACTATGTGTAATATATGCATAAGAATATTTCTTAATTCTAGCCATTGAGAGGGTCTAGTAATAATGTATGTCCTACTGGTAATATAAACACTGTGTCCAGATCTTGTCTAATAAAAATTCTCCTGCTGGAGCATCAAATAAAGAATAAGTCTGGAATGTTTCATTATTCCAAAAAGTGAAGAAGTGCTTAAAGAATTTCAAGGGCATAATAATAATAAAAATCGAGTTTGAAGGAGTGATTTATGTCCAAATTTAGCTCAATTTAACAATAATTACCAATTTATCACATTTAAAAGAATAAGAGTCCTCAAACACTGACATATAACATTTATAAAAGAAAAAAATATAGGTGGAGACAAAAAATCTCTTCCTTATAGTAAAGTACCAACCAAGAAATATGTAAGAAAATATGGAAATACAATCATTTGGTAACCATTCTAATAAAAAGGAATTCAGATAAGCATGAAGGAATGGTGAAACTCTTGGGAGGGAGTGGAGTGAAGGTATGGTTCAGGGGGGTAGGAAACCTTTTACCTGCCAAGGGAGGTTTGGGTATCTACTACTATTTGAGGGCCATACAAAATGACAAGCAGATGGATGTGGGCAGCTGATGAGAAAGAACCGTAGAAGTATAGGTGTCTGTCCTTGTGTATTCCAAATGATTTGAAGGGCCCTATGGGTCTGTAAATTTTCCCTAGGCAATGTTTATAATAGGAACAGTAAAACCAGAACCATGAACATATAATGACAAGCCTTAGATTATGATACAAGGAATTTGTAAAATATATGCTTTTGTATATACTAATTCACACAATAAAATCCTCTTTTAAGGCTTTCCTTACTTCCCTCTGATTTTTCCCTTTCTCACCATTCTATGATGTGGCCTGTGGCTCCAGTTCTGTAGCTGTACATCATTAGACAGTATTGTACTTACAGTTAAGAGTAAAATTCTGGCTGGGGATATGGCCTAGTGGCAAGAGAGCTTGCCTCGTATACATGAGGCCCTGGGTTTGATTCCCCAGCACCATATATACAGAAAACGGCCAGAAGTGGTGCTGTGGCTCAAGTGGCAGAGTGTTAGCCTTGAGCAAAAGGAAGCCAGGGACAGTGCTCAGGCCCTGAGTCCAAGGCCCAGGACTGGCAAAAAAAAAAAAAAAAGTAAAATTCTAAGCCAGGCTGCCTAGATTCAACTCCTGAACACTGCATTTATTATTAGATGCTTGACCTTTAGGCAGACTACTAAGCTTCTCTGGGCCTTTTGTTTTATATAAAATGGGGGAAATTAACAATACCCACATCATATAGATGTTTTGAGAATTAAATGTGTTAATGCATGTAAAGCATTTAGAAAAGTGCCCGTCACATTGCAAATGCTCTATCAGTGTGGCCTTCATTAGCATTGTTACCATTATTATCACTCATGTAATTACCATAGTGGCTTAAAGCAGTATAATAACACAATAATGTTATTATAATGCCATAAGTCTCAAATTAACATCTGTCATTAGGTCTTCAGTGTGTTCCTCTTATTTTTGTGCCTGATAATTCAGGATCACTATTGTAACCTTCAATATTTCAGTGAAAATAGCAGTCTTTCTGTTATGCAAGATCCTACTCTAATTCTTCTTATACAAAACTTTTGTAGGATATGATAAATCATGGAGGGGTCTGCAGAGCCTATTCTACTCTTATAAGCATACTTTCATGACACTCAAGTCACATTTATCCCCTACTCCAAAGTTTAATCCTAGGAAAACAAGAGTTATAGTGGGATAGAAGCAGTCTTTCCTTCATTTCATATTCATTTCTAGTGGGAAAGAACATGAAGAATGAACAACACACACACACACACACACATACATACATACACATCTGCACATGTGCACATACACACATGAAGATTATGAAATCTCTCCAATGGACAGATGTGCTTCTGTTTAAGACAGTTCTGAGCAATTTTGTAATGATAACCAATTTTAAAAATGATTGAAATCATCCTTTCTTATTTGTTTGTTTTTTGTTATTTTAAAGGTGATACACCAAGGCGTTACAGTTACATAAGTCAGGAAATGATTATATTTCTTTTTGTATAATGTCATTCCTTCCATGCTCTCTCCCAGTTTTCCCTCCTGTCCACACTCAAAAGTTATCATTCTTTTTCTCATTCCTGTGCTAGTATTATGCCATTTGGGAAGGTTAACTTTCTTTTTTTTTTTTTTTTGGCCAGTCCTGGGCCTTGGACTCAGGGCCTGAGCACTGTCCCTGGCTTCTTCCCGCTCAAGGCTAGCACTCTGCCACTTGAGCCACAGCGCCGCTTCTGGCCGTTTTCTGTATATGTGGTGCTGGGGAATCGAACCTAGGGCCTCGTGTATCCGAGGCAGGCACTCTTGCCACTAGGCTATATCCCCAGCCCTGGGAAGGTTAACTTTTTGAACTAAGTGGCAAGCTATTCATATTTGTGGTTCTTGGTGAATTGTTGTGTCCTCATGGTATACACTTGCTTTTCTTTTCAAACTAAGAGAAGGTAGGATAAGACTATTATTTTGAAAAGTTAGTATAAATTAACCCCAAATAAGGCAACCTGATAGGTCAAAGGGCTATCATTGAACCCAGATTTTCCAATGGAACCTATCTTTGTCTTAACGCTAAAGTAGAATTTTCCTGTGGATGTTAATGCCCTTTACCCACAATGAAGGACCACTTTCACATCAATGTCTTCCTAAAAACAAGGTATTTTCTTAAAAGAAGCAGCTGTAAAATTTTGGAAAGAATGTGATCTATAGAAGATATATGTATTTTGGCTCTTACTAGTTGTAGTTTTGGGGAAATTACTCAATTTGTCTTTATCTGATTATCTCCTCTATAAAATGGAAAGTAGCACCTATTTCATAGGGAATTTAAATTTTTTCTGCTTTTTAAAATAGAATTTTTACTATCCAGTTGACAGCGTGGGGTGGGAATGGGCCTGTTGAAAAAAAAAACAACACAGAAAAATACTGCTTTTGATAGCCTTTGAAAGTAGACTTAGTTGTACCAGCTGTTCTCTGGGGCACTTTTGAGCCTTTGGGCTCAAGGTAGGACTTGGGCTTTTGCTCTCCTTCTGCAGATCGCCATTGTGAAACTTTTCAGCTTTGTGATCATGAGACCCACTCTAATAAGTACCCTTTTGTAATTTAAATAATTATAGACTTCCTACATTATTGACAAATAATTCCATACAATTAAATTCATCAATTTTTTGTATTTAATATAAACCGTGTACAAACATATACAATATTTCAACCCTGAGAAGTGTCCTTATGTTTTAGTCATTCCCTCTCTAAATCCCTGACATACTCATTGATCTGCTTTCTGCCACTATTTTCACTTCTAAAATGTCATGTAAATGGAATCATATAGCACATAATAGCATCTCAGGCTCTTCTATGTCATGTTCCATAGATTATTTTGTCATTGGATACATCAATGTTTGTTAATTTAAATTGCTAGGGGTATGACACATGCACACATATACACACACACTCACATATATATACATATAGTGAGTCTAATATGTGTATATAATAGACTTATTATCATTTACATAGTGATTCTCTAGTTGATAGGCATTAGGTCAGTTCTAGATATTGGCTATTATAAGTAATGCTGGAAGTCTTTATGTACACATGCATTTTGCTTTCTTGTATAATATTTAGGAATGGATTGGCTGGGGCAGGGAATATGGCCCAGTGGTAAAGTGCTCACCTCGTATATATGAAGCCCAGGTTCAATTCCTCAGTACCACATATATAGAAAAAGCCAGAAGTGGCGCTGTGTCTCAAGTGGTAGAGTGCTAGCCTTGACCAAAAAGAAGCCAGGGACAGTGCTCAAGCCCTGAGTTCAAGCCCCAGGACTGGCAAAAACAACAACAACAACAAAAAGAATGATTGGCTGCTAGATTCTACATAGATAATATGCTTAACTGTCCAAGATATTACTTTGTAAGAAAATAGGAATGTATAAGAGTTCCACATGCTCTGAATCCTCATCAACACTTGATATTGCTCATTTTTTCAGTGTTTTCCATTCTTACAGATATCTTGTATATTTGACTTTTATTTCTTGGATGACTTGGGATGCTGAATTTCCTCTCATGTATTTATTAGCCATTCATGTATTTTTATGTGAATTACACATTCAAATATTTAACATCCCTTTTTATTGATTCCTCTTATTATTGAGTTACAACTTTTTACATTTGGATAGAAGCCCTTTATTTTCTTCTGCAAATATTTTCTCTCAATTTATGACTTGCCTTGTTAATTATGGTTTGTTTAGTTATTGTTTTTGCTGGTCCTTGGGTTCAACTTCTGAGTTTGGGCCCTGTCCCTGAATTCCTTTTTGCTCTGAAGGCTTGTGCCTTGAGTAGTTTATTAAAGATAAGAGTCTCACAGGCTTTCCTGCCTGGGCTGGCTTTGAATTCTGCTCCTTAGATCTCAACCTACCTAGTAGCTAGGATTATTAGCATGAGCCACTGGTTCCTGGCATAATTATGTTGTTTAAAGAGAAGCTTAGTGATACCAATTCTGTCTTTGTAATTTTGTTTGTCTGGTTCATGAAATGATCTGCTTCTGAATTTTGCCTAATGTCAAAAAAATTTCACTTATGTTTTCTTGCTCAATTTTTCTAAGATTTTTTTTAATATTTTGAGCTTAATTCATTAAGTTTTGTAAGATAAAGGGCAAGGCATATTTTTCCAACAGCTATTTCTAGCAAAAATCACTTTCAAAGACTCCCCTCTATTAAATTACTTTGACCTCCTTGCAAAAATCAATTGGTCAAAGAGACATGGATGCTGCTGCTTCTTCTTCTTCTTCTTCTTCTTCTTCTTCTTCTTCTTCTTCTTCTTCTTCTTCTTCTTCTTCTTCTTCTTCTTCGTCTTCTTCTTTGTCTTCTTCTTCGTCTTCGTCTTCGTCTTCTTCTTCGTCGTCATCTTCTTCTTCGTCTTCGTCTTCTTCTTCGTCTTCTTCTTCTCTATGTTGCTGAATTGAACCTGGGCTTTATACCTGCTAACCCAATGCTCTGCTACCTGAGTTATCCTCCCAGAGCCTTTGTTTTGATTTTAAGTTTGAGAGAGCATCTCACTGTCATGTTTTGCACATTTAGGCCTCCAGCTCACCATCACAACTTGCATTTCTGGACTTTATTCTATTCCATTAATTTAGGAACAGAAACATACACTCTAAATGAAATAGCTTCATCACATGTCTTGAAATTTTATACTTATCCAACTTTGTGATTATTTTTCAAAATTGTTTTGTCTCTTTTCTGGGGTAAAATTTCAAATCAGCTTGACATGCTGTCCTCAGAATGCTCTGATAGGCTTTATTTTTAGGTTTACTTATATGTATTTTATTTATTTATGTGGAGCTGGATCAAACCCAAGCTTTGTGCATTCTAGGCAAATGCTCTTTTATTTAGCTGTACCTTCACCTTACTTCCATAATTTTGGTGTGTAATGTGTTAAATCTTATCACGACTTCATTTTCCATTCCTTCTAGATTTTCTCCTTTAAAATTTAAAAATTTGATAGCTTTAAGGTATACAACATGCTGTTTTGATATGTATGTGTGCAACAAAATGATTACAATATTTGAGTAAATTAACATATCCATTACCTTTCATAATTACGATTTTGGTGGTAAGATCCTCTAAATTCTATTACCTTAGCAAATATTGAGCGTATAATACAATATTATAACAATAGGTCTCATGTTTTGTGAGCTTTAATATAGAGGTCTTATATATTTTGGTTAATTTTTCTTTAAGTGTCTTATTTTATACCAATATAAATAGAATCAGTAAAACATTATTTTTCTAGTTGTATTTTTCTAGTATGTATAAGACAGCTAATTTTGTTATTGATCTTATATGTTATAATTTTGCTTAATTTTCTTCTGTTTTAGATGATTTTAATTTGCTTAATTCTTTAACATTTTCAACTATTTTAAGTCCTTAAGATGAAGCCAAAATACCTTCTCTATGTCCACACAGTATATATATATTTTTATTTCTTTTCTTTTGTTTACTGAACTGGCTAGGAAATTCAGTAAAATAATGAACAAAAGTGGTAAGAGTAGATATTAAATAGTAAACAGGGAGCTTTTTACTATTTTTTTTTTTTGTTAGCTGTAGGTTTTAAACCTTTAATGACAAGGTTTTCCTTTCCATTCAACTTTGCTGAAAGTTGTTGTTGGTGGTGGTAGTGTGTGTGTATGTTTGTGCCCCTGTGACATTTATCTTGTCATTTCATTGATTTCTTCTTCTGTAGGTTTTATTTGTGTTTTCTAGAATTTTGTGTAAGCAAGGTGCTTTAGTAGCTCATTAAAACTCTCACCACTCTCAGACACCCATTCTCTGCTGAAGATATTTTTTTTTTTTTTTTGCCAGTCCTGGGCCTTGGACTCAGGGCCTGAGCACTGTCCCTGGCTTCTTCCCGCTCAAGGCTAGCACTCTGCCGCTTGAGCCACAGCGCCGCTTCCGGCCGTTTTCTGTATATGTGGTGCTGGGGAATCGAACCTAGGGCCTCGTGTATCCGAGGCAGGCACTCTTGCCACTAGGCCATATCCCCAGCCCCTCTGCTGAAGATATTTTAAATAATATGGACATGTTTTATATTTTTCCATTTTCTTCTATTTTTTTTATTTTTCTCTTTTTTCTCCTTTTTATATATTGGTTGGGTTTTTCTTCTCAAATGTTAAACCAACCTTGCATTCTTCAAAGAAATCCCACTCGATTATGATGTATTATTTTATAAGTGGTTGGATTATATCTAGTATATTTACATTTGGTGTTTGTAAAGTTAGTATCCTATTAATCAGGAAAATAAATCAAATTATATTTTTCTAAATATATGTAAACTCTACATGAGAACTACAAGGGAAAATTATTGTTCTGTTCTCAGAATTTATAGTTTCATGCATTTGAAAAAAGAATAATGCATGTGTATGTATCATAATGAAATACATTTACATAGTTGATATATATGATGCATATGTGTATTTACACCAATATGTATTCCAGTGCAAATCTATTGCAAGTTTTATATAAATAAACATAAATTTAAAAAAGGTAGCACATCTTTAATTTTAATATATTTCACAAACATACAAACTTAGTGGCGGGGAATATGGAAGAACAAAAGCAAGAAAGGGAATTATCAGAATGAGTTTATCATCAGTGTGGCAGGATCTCTGTAGAAGTAAGGATAGATTTGTGTTTAAATTCTAAAACAAGACAGAATGAAAACTGAGAAATTAAAATTAAAATTCTTGATCTTGGAATTAGGCCACTCTTTTTTCAATTCTAGCTGAATTGGAAAAGTTATGTCCCCATGTACAAGTCCCATTATCCCTATGTATACCTGTAAGGCTGATGGTTAGGCTTGAACAGTAGTTCTGGACAAGGAAGGTAAGGATATGTATTTCTGACAAAGCTCCTCGTCCATGTGAAAATTACTGGATTATATAATTCCTAAATCTTTTTCATTGCTGAAAATCTGATTGTATGATTTTTTTTGAAATTAGTTACTATGGAAGATAAAGACTTTTTTTCAGCTTTGGTCTTGTTCTCAGGCTCAGAAACCTTGCAATGCACTTGTCTCTGCCTACATTTATGTATAAAGTAGGTCCACGTTGTCAAGACCATTTCTAAATTTCAATGGACAATGGCAATTCTCTTTTGCACATATTTTTAAATGCTGACATTGTGCTCTCTGTTAACTTGCAATGTAAAATTCTAGGAGTTCTGTATGGTTTTCTAGGATATGGCTGTTCTTTATTATTTGCAATCTGTTGTAAGAAATCTTCAAGGGATCTAAGGCATTAGAGCACTACATCTTTAACTAGCTGGGGCATAATACATGATTTGAGTTTCCAATATTTTCTAACACTAAGGTTTGTTTATTAAAGAAACCCCATGCTGTGATTGAATCAGTCTAATAGAAGCCAAGTTTGAACTTGAACATTCAAATGTATGCCTATATATCTTGGGCATATATCATACATAATGATGTGGGGTCTAGACATCTTTCTGTGTTTGTTTATGTCTGTTATGGATTCCCCTCATTATCCATGCTGTTTGAGGGAGACCCCATGGATTCAGCTAGTTTATTGCATACATTCTGTATTTTAAGACTAACTCCTATCTTGGAAGATTATTTTCCTACTTTCCTGGTTTATAATAATGATTAAGGAGAAATAAAATTTTAGGGAATTATGACATGTTGTAGAGGAGATAACTATAATCTTTTGTACTGTGTTTCAAATATAATCTTTGTTTTCTATCTTGTTTTTCCCAAAATTCTTTGACAGATTTTAATTATGTCATGTCTTCATGTTTTAAAATTCATATTATATGTAATATATCAAAAATTATATCATTGATGATAACTCTTGGGATTTAGTATATGTAGGTTAAGACTTTAGCATTTAGTTAATACTAATTTTTATGTATACGTATTATATTGACATTTCTAGTTAAAGCTGAATACCTAAACCTGTGAATTGGAGTTTAGACATAAGAACAGAAGTTTAATTTTATGAGCAGCCTTCATATTTTTATTGTTAAAAACCTTTTTCTTTAACAAACATTTTATAAAATTAAATGTCTCTCCATGACTCCTTGGTTTTAAAGAAACTATATACTCATATTCTTTAATATTTATAAAGTCCTTTTTATCAAATAAGAAATCAAATAGCTGTCAGAATTTACAATAAATATTGAAAGAGGATGGATTGTCATCAGAATTTATCATTATGGATATTTTTGAGGGGGTGCTATAATGCTTACTTATAAATATTCATCATGTTCTTAAAATCTAGAGATATTCAGTGATTAGGTGATTTTGTGCCTGTTTATGCTGGTAGGAACAAAAGAAACTTTAAAAACTGAAGCATAAACATAATTGAACTACCTATTTAAAAAAGAAATTGGAATAGATGTTTTCCAGGGAAGAACATGCTTTCTGTGTAAAAGGGGCGAGTGTAACAAGAAGTCATCTATTCTTGATTTCTTTAGACAGCTAGAGCTTTGTGCCTTGTCTAGTTTCTGTGTTTTAAGAGCATGTTCTGTGTAGCAGAAATAATACAATAAATGGGTTTAACCACATTTGTCTCAGCTAGACAGTCTGCTTTGTCAGAGATTGCTGGTACAACATAAACAAATTATGTGTTTGTAGTGCTTTTCAATGAAAGCCTATCTAACAGAGCTGAGATTGTGTTTCAGCAGCTGTAGATTTAATCTCCTACCTGTCAGTTAAAACAGGCATTTCCTGAGCCTGATAAGGACTGGTTGTAGGGAATGGAAGTAGTCACAGCTGGACAAAAATCTATTGTTATTGGCTGATCATTCTATGTCGATTCAACCCATTATTCTACCATGGAAATTGCAGAACATAGTTTGGTATTAAAGGCATTAACAAGAACTTTTAAAAATTGTTAAATAAAATATAGCTAAATATAATTAAAACTGGGCTTTGTGCTAGTCATTTTGGGGCATTTTCATGTGGATTGTTTTAGCCCCCACCGTCGGTCATCATGAACCTTTGTGGTTGTGTTAATAGGGCTGTGGAAAACGTTAAATTGCTACACATGTAGGAATTTAAGTTGTGTCAAAACTGCCCCCAAAACAGATCTTTGGATTGATGATTTGTTATTAATATTATGACAGTGAGTTCTAAATATTCTTGAACAGACCTAATGTTAAACATTACTCCTGTAACATGCATGTGTACATGTCCACATTTTACTCCTGTATCCGTTTTCATAAAATATACAATTGTCATTATAGTTATTGGAGTATTGGTATACAGAGGGTAATAGAAATAAGAGTTAAATAACTTTACTCAAATGATTTTTCCTTATTCTTTTCCTTTTGTGTATGTATTGAGAGTACTAGGGATAGGAGAACAGGATTCCCTTTCTCTCTTTGTTTCATGTTCTTTTTTTTTTTTTTTTTTTCCAGTTGTGTGCCTTGGACATAGGGCCTGAGCACTGTCCCTGACTTCTTTTTGCTCAAGGCTAGCACTCTGCCACGTGAGCCACAGTGCCACTTCTGGCCATTTTCTATATATGTAGTGCTGGGGAATTGAACCCAGGGCTCCATGTATGCGAGGCAAGCACTCTTGCCACTAGGCCATATTCCCAGCCAAGGTATGTGTCTGTTTTTGTTTTTGTTTTTTTTGCCAGGCCTGGGGGGTTGAACTCAGGGCCTGAGCACTGTCCCTGTCTTCTTTTTGGTCAAGGCTAGCACTCTACCACTTGAGACACAGCGCCACTTCTGGCTTTTTTTATATATATATGGTACTGAGGAATTGAACCTGGGCTTCATATATACGAGGCGAGCACTTTACCACTAGGCCATATTCCCAGCCCTCACGTTCTTACCCATAAAACTGCAAGGCTAAAGTAACCTGTCTCAAAACCAGACCTAATTTAGAGAAAATATCCTATCTTTATGTTTTGATTACATAGTATTGCATTTACTACCACCTCAATTAATTTAAAATATGAAATATTAAAATTGAGGACAAAAGAAACTTTAAATTCATTAGATTTTTTTTTTTAGTTAACATACATATGAAAGGTCACTAATAGGTCCTTCAAGAAAACATGATCAACTCTATGGCAGAAATACAAATTTTAAAATAAAACACTATTTAAAAAACAAAGAAAAAGGGCTGGGGATATAGCCTAGTGGCAAGAGTGCCTGCCTCGGATACACGAGGCCCTAGGTTCGATTCCCCAGCACCACATATACAGAAAACGGCCAGAAGCGGCGCTGTGGCTCAAGTGGCAGAGTGCTAGCCTTGAGCTGGAAGAAGCCAGGGACAGTGCTCAGGCCCTGAGTCCAAGGCCCAGGACTGGCCAAAAAAAAAAAAACAAACAAAAAAAAAAAACAAAGAAAAAAACCAAGTACCTAGAAAATTCAATCAATTCATTCATTTTGCATTGTGAATTCTAATTACCTCTTCTTCTCTTGACCTGAGTGAAGCAGCTTTTTCTTTTTTCTCTTTGTTATTGAATTTCTATTTCTTTTCAACTGATCAGATTATTCAGTTATTGGTTGAATTAAGTTATTGATAATCAGTATTAAACAGTGCTATTGTTCTGTTTAATAACAGAGTATCTTGATAAATTCTAACTTCATTTGGCAAGTATGAAATTAGTGTAATTACCAAAAAGGAAAGATAACAGAAGGTCTATATAAGTAGTATTCGGCTGGTTTGTACTATATTTCCATTTAAATTATCTTTACTATTAACTTTAACCACAAAAGCATGAATAGCTTGAATTGTTTAAAATACCTCTATATATTGCACAGAGAGATTGTCTTAAGAATCTGCATGTTAAGTTTGTCAGTAAGCTTCTGTGCTGTCTGAAATTTTATTTAAAAATGTGATGCTTGGAGAAAAGTTTGACAGCCATTTCCAACCACACTCTTCTCTACAGACAGTAAGGTTGTGTACGTGTTTGAAAGGAATGTGATTCTGCCTACTACTGATGCAATGGGAAAATCATATTTTAGTCAGTCATTGAGTAGTTAATCACATACTTACACTAAGCTTGGCACATTTGAAGATACTACCCCAGGAGCATTATTACAATTCTATCAGCGAGTTGTTTTCCACTTGACTAAAATTTCCCTCACTTTTGGACAATTGAGGTAGTTTCTAAGCTAGTCTTTGCTCACCTTCTTCCTGTATTACAGTCAGTTTTCTCTAAGTCTCAATTTTAGCACTTTCTCTTAAAACCCTGTAGTGACTTGCCATCATACTTGGGATAAAATCCAAATGTTTGTGGTGCTTCGTATTGCCCTAAAAGAACTGAGCTATTCCTGACTTTCCATCTTTTTCCCAAGTCATTCTTTCTGCTCATCCTTTCTGTCCTTACTAGCCCTGGCATGCAAGGCTTTACTATTTTAGGCATGCACATATTTCCTGCCTGAATTGCTTCTCTATCAGCAAATCTCAGGTAATATTTGATCAGGTTCTTCAATTCTATACTGTATGAACTTCCCAAAGAAACCCTCCTTGATATCCCTCTCCAAATAGTTCTTTCTACTCCTGGCCTACTTTCTATCTCCCTCTATTTCTCTTAGTCTATCTCATTATCTTACATTATTTTACTTCATACCATTTATCAGCTAGTCCTTATTATGTATTTGCTTACACATGTACATATACACCTATATGTATATACACACAAATATATTCATGCATATATACACCCTCATACCTGTATATATTCATTTATGGGTTACCTGTTTATGTATAGCCAATAATAATATTTGTTGCTACTACAGGACCTAGAATAGTGTCATTATTAAATATTTGTTTAATGAATGAACATATCTACATAAGAAACCTATACGACATAGTACATGTAACGCAGATTTTGGCAGAGGATAAGAAATTTATGTTAGAAAAACTTGTATTGGAGCTAAATTGGTGCTGAACCTTGACAGGTTAGCTAGGTTTGGGAAAGCAATAAATGGGTAGATCATTCCATATGGCAAATTTGAAAACTGTGTGAACAGATTCAGAAACGATTCAAAGCAAAAGCAGAAAGAGTATGCTCCAACAATAACACAAGTGCATGCCATTAACATTTGGTTCAAAACAGTTGCATATGATAAAGACTGAAAACCTGAAAGCTATTTTACTTAAGGGTATATAATCATTGTTGACACTCTTTCTAAAAATCCTTTTTTAAAAAGTTAAGATGACTTTCCTATCCTTTCTCCTCAATCACACATGCAGGCCCTTTCTCTCATGGATACTTTCAAAGAGAGTCATCGTGTTATGGTGGATTCCTAGCAGTCAATATCTAAGACATCTTATTCATGTTCTTTTCACAGGTCTTCTTACTTGAGATGAAATGCCTTCTGTTCTCTGTGGTGATAGCTTATTTTTTACTGTTTATTCAGTGATTTTTACTGTATAACCAGCTCACTTTGATACAATAAATATTTTGTATTATTATTTTAGAAAATTGTATCCCTTCATCTCTGGTGAGAACATTTTATCATTTCTGTCAGTAAGGATTATAACAGATGATGAGGAAATTATTAAAGAAGCATAGAGAAAGCTCTTAAGTTATTCTAAAGATGGAAGAATTTCAACAGCAGATGAAATAGGAATTGCTCAGTCATTAAAACATCTTGAAAGAAATGAAGAAAATCAGTTTTATATGTTCTTAACAACTAGGGAACTTCAAAGTTAGATTAGAGAATAGCCAAAAGAAAAGCTCACTGGGATGGCAAATGTTTGGAACAAATTTATATTCTGCTTCCCTCAGTTTGAAGCTGGTAAATGATGACAGGAATGTGACTGGATTCAGCAGACTTAATGATAAATTAGAATTGTTGTAGTTTAGCGCTTTTTTTTTAAAAGATAGACTAAAAGTTTTGAATGAATTTATATAATAAATGCTTGTTGCGAATCTACTCTGTACTAAGATTTCTACTGGGCCTTGGGGAAAAGACAAAGTTCCTGACTTTAAGTTGCTTGCACATAATTTTAACAAGACCTGAAGTTTAAAATGTAAACCTGCATTTATGGATGAGAAATTTAATAATTGAACTCTGGTCATTGCTAACAGAATAAGCTTGTATAAAATACTTCAGGGGTAAAAACCAGATTGCCTTCATTACAGGTCAAAAGTTTATGAAAGGTTTATATCTGGATTTGGTTGTTACAAAGAATGGAATGCCGCATACTTCACAAATGTTAACATATTTATATGGCATTTATACAAAATTTGAAAAAAATTAATTTTCGTCCTGGCAAAACACTTTGATCATTGTGTATTTAATGAGGTTTCCATTTAAGAACAACAATCATTAGTCTCTAATATGTTACATACTTCTCTGGAAATAAGACGGGGCGGAATAGAAACATTCATCTTCACTAGTCCTTGGAAATATCCAAAATAATTGACTAGCTCAGTCTTCTGAGATGGCCTGGTGACCACTAACTGTGACTATTTGCATAATAGTCAACTCTTCACTTCTGTAGTGATAACTGTTTGTATCTGATTAAAATTAAGACGGTTTTAGTTCTCTTGACTTTTCCAGAAGTTGCAAAAATTGAGATTTGCTGTTCTGCTTTAACCAAACAAATGCACACATGGGGATAACAATATGCTGAGTTTATGCAGATTTTACAGCACGAATCTGAATAAAATACCCACTAATAGATCCTTAAGGAGTAATAAACACACATGAATTTTCCTTAGTTGCACTTTAAAGTGATTTTAACATACTACTAGACCTTAACAATAATATTTAATTGACAAGATTATGCATTTGTATGGATTGAAAAGGTGGTAGATATCTAATTCCAAATGAATCATAAATTTTACTTTTGCATAACATGTTTTATTAATTTCTTTATGGCCAGGATATTCTATTTCCCTCCTGGTGAGAGTTTCTTAAAACATAGTAAGAAAATTTAAACACATTTAATTAACATTTTTCATCCTTTTTATAAAGTAATCTGATTTATGTCCTTATAAATCCTCTCAATTTTTTTCTGGGATACATACCATAGAAATATTATAGAATAATACTTAATGACATTTTTTGCTATAATTTGATTTCATTTTCAAGCAAATCTTCTTTTTCTGTTGATCATATTCCAAAGTAAGCTGACAACTGGGTGATATGCACTAGTATGTCAGTGAAAACAAGCCCAACAGTACTACCTGATGAAGCAACGCTAT
The DNA here is from genome assembly GCF_023159225.1 of Perognathus longimembris pacificus. Lineage (NCBI taxonomy): Eukaryota > Metazoa > Chordata > Mammalia > Rodentia > Heteromyidae > Perognathus > Perognathus longimembris. The sequence continues at coordinate 22,711,254 of NC_063173.1, read as the reverse complement.
GAGTATCTTTATTTTTCTGGTTCTTAGCACAATAAATGGGTGTTTGAAGAGTTAAGTCTGGCACTGGTGTCTTCTATGGAGCAAGTTTCTCAGGAGTCTAAGAGGTTGATAAATATGTGTCCACATCTCCATTTCATGGAATAAGGGACACATAAGTAAGCCATGGCAGGAAATAAGATTATGTTGGTGCGAATCTATGTTGTTTTCTTTGAAAATCCAATATTCAGATTGAACATGTACAAAAGAATGAAAGATAAGATATGAAGGACAAAGTATGATGCTTGACCACTGATCATCCTAGTAGACCAGGAGATGTCTGCCCACTTTAATAACATGCGAATTGAGCAAGTGTACCACATTACATGGAGATTACAAAAAGTAATTCTCTAGCATCTCTCCATGGCGATATACCTAAAGAAGATTGTTAAAACTCGAGTATTGCCCTCATAGAGTCATTATGCTCTTTCTTACTTGCAAGGAAAATTTCTTTCCTGTGTAATAAGAAAGAGGGCTTGAAAGTGCTAGACTGTGAAGTAGATTTTAAAAAACAATCTTCAAGACTAACCCAGCAAATAGCTTTATTTTGTTTGCATGCTTTATTCCTTGTGGTGGGAGTGGGGACAGAATGAAGACAGTAACAAGATGTTTCACAAGAAAGCAAATTCAGGAGGCAGAAAAAAGGAGGTTCATGCTTTGTGAAAACTCCATTCATGTAACACGATTTCAACTAATAGGGTGCAGGGTTATGTGTTTGTCATTGCAGTGATATGGTTGGGAAGTGTAAACGAGAGGACCATAGTCTAGGCTAGTCTAGGTATAAATGTTAGACCTCATTCAAAAAAATTAAAGCAAAGAGGAATGGAGACATGGAGACATAGCTTAAGGTGTCGAGCACCTGCCTCTTAAGAGCAAGGCCCTAAATGAGGGAGGAGATATCAAGTTGGATAAGAAATTTACTCACTGCCTTACATATGAAACTGTAACCCCTCTGTACATCACTTTGACAATAAAGAAATAAATTTTAAAAGAGCAAGGCCCTGAGTTCAAACCTCAGTATTATTAAATAAAAAAAGCAATAAAACAGAAAAAGATACATCTTTTCAACTTCTTCTGTAAATAGTTCAGATAGTATTAAACTTATTTAATAGCCTAATTAGTGAAGAAAAGCAAACTACCAGAGCTGTTTTTCTTTTTTTCTGAATAATTACTTATTTATTGTCAAAGTGATGTACAGAGGGGTTACAGTTTCATACAGAAGGCACTGGGTACATTTCTTGTACTGTTTGTTACCTCCTCCCTCATTTTCCCCTCCCTCCTCCCCCTTCCCTTCTCCCCCCATGAATTGTTCAGTTGGTTTACACCAAATGGTTTTGTAAGCATTGCTTTCGGAGTCGTTTGTCTTTTTATCCTTTGTCTCTCAATTTTGATATTCCCTTTCCTTCCCCTAGTTCTAATGCCAGTATATAAAGAAACTTTTTATTAAGATATAGTAGCTCTTCATTTTCTCTAAAGCAAATGACCTTGAAATGCCAGAGTTTGAATTTTTCAAAAGAATATTTTAAAGTATAGAATTTGTTTTCCTTCTTTGGGGGTCTTCTTGGCCAATTAGTGTGAATTTCAAAGAATGCTGTAATAGTACACAAAATTTTGGAGACATTGCATTGTATTAAAAAGGAGCAGTTAATAATAATAGCATACTAGTGCCTCTGAGAAAAGAAAGAAAGGGAGGAAACAGAAGGAGCACTGAGAATTCCAGAGAACTGAGAGGGAAAGCAAGGAAGAGAGATAGTATCTTACCAATAACAAATAAACAGTAATAAGTAAAGGATACTTTTCAGATGTAGTTACATTAGTTATATAATGTGTATTCATTGAGTATTGGTGAGAAATGTCTGGGAATATGGAACTTTGTTTTCTAGGAAACATGTGTCCTAAATTTGTTCCTGATAGAATTTCAGTTTGATAAGTCTTCTGCTTGGAGTTAACTAAATTTTTGAGAAGCTGTATTTGCTGCAGGATATTAAGTATTAGCAGCTAGAGATATGCTAATCATGACAACCAACCAACAAATAAAGTTACATCAAGATGTATTTAAAAACCATTCTGAACTTTCCTTCTGGAACAAGAATGTTACTGCTGCTTGTCTTCTGCCAGCTGTATTAACAAAATTATCCTATGGAAACTGAACACTGACAGAACACACAATCTTAGCTACTTAGGAGGCTGAGATCTGAGGATCATAGTTTGAAGCCAGCCCAGACAGGAAAGTTCATAAAACATCTAGCTTCAAATAACCACTAGAAAACTGGAAGTGAAAGAAAAAAATTGAAGCAAAGTATTGGCTCAAATGGCAGCATGCCAGTCCTTAAATGTAAAAAGCTAAGGTAGGGTGTTCAGGACCTAAGTTCAAACCCCACTAGTCTAGCACAACACATACAAAATACCCTGTGGGAAACTGTACTAAAAAGAGAAGGTCTTGTATCCTTAGTGGTTAGTTCTCAACCACTGATCACTTCCTCCAAAATGATTTCTACATTCTTACCTTTATGGTATAGGCAATGGGGCAGGTACAAATGTAAGTGGTACCAGCCAATCAGGACATTCAATTGACTTGGCAAAAAGTAATTTATGAGTCAAAATAATTATTAAATAGCCAAGCAGGCAGTATATAATTTAAGATTCTTGTGTTTACTTAAGGCTAGGATCAAGCAAGAGTCAGTTTCCTGACTACCGGAACATGCTTTGTAAGGAAAAAAAGAGCAGTCATACCCTTTAGAAAAGATTTTATAATAAAAATATCAAAACTAAGAGTTTTTGTTAAGAAATTCATTTATATTCTCCAGAGACCTTTCCCTCCCTAACTCTCTAAAATTAACTGAGGTCCATGTACTATGGTTTGGCATGCATAATTTTTGGTAGGGAAAGACACTTCCCTGACCTTGAAAGATTTTCATACAAGGCTTTTAGGTCTTTTATTACTTGTACTCTAATTGACACAGCTTTTATAGTGCTAATACTATATTATACTTTTTGTCATTAAAACTGTGGATATTCACATCTTAAAGAATATTTCCTCAGAAATGGGTTTTGAGCTATACCCTATAGCTTTATTTTTAGATATGATCACCTATTTATTTAATTAAATTAATTTATTATCTTTAAGTAGTTGCAAAACGAGGTTTCAACTCAACATATCAGTTTGTGAGTACAATGCATTTTGACTAATGTCACTTTTTTTGTTTGTCTTTATGGGGGAGAGTGGTTCCATCAAGCCAAATGACATCACATTAGTGAGGAACTCGTCAAATTTTAAAGTTGACTCAAGTTTGTTTTTCTCTCTCTTTTCTATGGTTGTAAACTTGATTTTTTCTTTCTATAAATTTTTTAATTGATTTAATGAAATATATGCAAAACAAAAACTATTCTTAAAGAAATAGATGCCCCCTCTCCTGTTTCTCTCTGCACAACATAACCCAACATCCAATTTCAATCTTTTCCTCCCCTCTCCCTTCCTCCTTCTCTCTCTCCTTCCCTCCATATTTCTTTTGTCTTTTTTTTCCTGTCATGGTATACACATATCTGACACATTTCTTCCAGTATTTGGATGATTTTTTCCAATTAAGCCACACAAGAAATGCTTTTCTAGAAATAAAGCATTAAATTTCTCACTTGATCATTGTCTTTAACTCAGTAAAAAGAAATTAATATGCACATGATTTTCTGTACAAATACTTGCTGCCTATCACTAAAAGAAGTTAAATAATCTTCATGAAAGAGAAAATGAGCCCCCCTGAGTGTCACTCTGTTTGCATATTAGCATGGAGCCAGGTCTCTGCCAAGTTGCTCTCTGACTGACTGCTGCAGATGCTCTTTCTCAAGTATTCTAAGTCACATCTTTAGTGCAAGTCTTCAGGGACAAACAATAGCACCTGTTCCTCACAAGATATCAGGCTAGTTAGCCCATTCATGTATCTTTAATGAAGCTCTGGGGCAGATGGCAAAAAATGGCATCATCAACAACTTAGCACAGAGAAAACAAAGGCGATAAGTGTTGATGCAACAATGCTGTTTTACGAATTGGAAGAGACAGAACTTAAGTGTTTCCCACACATCTGCTGCTGTCTTGATGCTCTAAAAGATGCAAGAAGCAGCAATTAAAATTTCTGGGCGTGTAGCCTATCAGATCAAGAATGTGTTCCTCACCTCTCCAAAATTGTGGAAATCTAGAATAAATGGACAGTTGTGCCTTGGAGGTAGGGTTTCTTTCATGATGCACTAAGCTTCACCCACAGTGATGTTCCTGGTTTCTCATTAGTCATTCAGTACCCAGCCAATTAGTGCTAACTTACAAAGCAATAAAAATAATACAACTTCCATGCTGAGATATATTTTGGCCACATCATTTTTCTTTGTACTAATAAAATCAGGTTATCTTTTTTATAGGATAATTAAAGAATCTGAATTTGTGCTTAGGGAAAGCTCCAATTTCAAGAAAAAAATAGATGCTATTTGAAATTTTGATAACTTCTTGAAAAAGACATGTGGAGACTGGTTACTCTTTGATGGAGTGAGAAGAAATCTATTATTTTTCTATTCTTTAGTAGAATCTTTTGGAGAGTTGCTGTTTGCAATGTGACTACCTTCCCTAGTATATCACCAAAGGGGAAACCGGATGATGGGGAGGAGGGATAAGAAAAGTAGGACCATCCACAGAACAGGTGGAGCTCTTTTATATTTTCAGAAGTGTATAGGGCATGTAATTACTTCTCCAGTTCTAAAAGTATAGGAAACACTAAAAAATATTAACTATGGTGATTATTATTATTATTACTGTTGTTATCACCCTCTTTTAAAACTGCTTCCATAAGGAAAGCTAAAAGAAAGCTTTACATCACCTGTGCTCAGCCTAGATTTTAACAAATTGCTGGATGGATATTCTAGCTAGATTTTAATGAACGGTATTTTGAATTTTTATATCATAGTTCTATTTAAAACAAGATGTAATTTGAACTAACTGACCATTGCTAATGAATATGCTATAATATATAATTGGAATTAGTACAGTAAATATTGAGAACAAGAATGTTCTGGATAAAAGAACATTGGAAAGCATTTATAGCATCCAAATTCCAAAATTGCCTCCAAAAATGTATCTGACATGCAAAATTGCTTTCAACAGGGAGCCTCCAGGTTTTCTCTGCTAAATTGATTTCTTCCTCTCCTATCACTGTTTTCCCCCTTTTCTATTGCTGACGTCCATGTGATGTAGTAGAAAAAAAGCATTGGGTAGGGTGAGTCACAATTCTGGACTATAGCTCCAACCCTGTCATAGTCAGTGTAACTTTAGCCTTGTATCTTTTATCTCCTATAGCCCTCTCTTTTCTATCAGGAAATTAGGAGATTTGGACTTGATTAGTGATTCTCAGTGAGTGGTTGCTAGACTAACAGCATCAAGTTCATCTAGGAACTTGTTAGAAATGTCTACAGTCCAGCTCTGATTGGAGGATTCAAGTCTCTGAAAATGGGGCCTCTTAAGAAGCCCTGTAGTTTATTCTGATTACACTGAAGTTTTAAGGTTACTACCTTAGATTAAATTTCTGTCTAAAATTTGAGTTATTAGATCCCATCTCAACAGTTTCTTACTCGGTGGATATGGCATGGAGCTTGAAAATTTGCTTTTTACAAACAGTCCTCATAGTTGTTTTGAGAACAGGTCAGATCATCACTCAACTTTGTTCCATGATTCTAACCTTGCCTGCTCTCACCATGTTTTCTGTCCTGTTCTTTTTTAATTGTGTTTTTTCAATTTATTGAAGCAACCTCTGGAGCTTATCATGTTGCCTCATGCCTATAACCCCAAGATACTTGAGAGGCAGAGACAAGACTCGAATTTGAGTCTAGCCAGGACAAAGAGAGAACCTATCTCAAAAACAAAGATACAAACAAACTGAGGATGTGGCTAAAGTGGTAGGAGTCTTGCTCAGCATGCACAAATCCCCAAGTTCAATACTCAGTACTGCCGAAAGGAAAGTCTCTGGATAATAGTAGTTTAAGTTGTCAACATAGCTTGCCTTATGGAGTATAACAGAGAGAAAGGAACTTCCCAACCTCTCACAGTATATGTTAATATGCAACACTTTGTCGTTATAAATGAGCTAAGGCTCCTAGCTACTTGAGAGGACAGATCTAGATCAGGATAATCTTCATTTGAAACCAGTCCTAGAAGAAAGGTTCACAAGACCCCTTGACAACCCATCGCTAGTCACAATGATGCATAGCAAGTCATTTTAAGCTACAGGGGAGGCTGAGAACTGCAGGATCTCAGTTCTAGGCTAGCATGTGTAGAAAAGTCTACACGATTCAGTCTCCATGGTCAGAAGCTGGACCAAGTGCCATGTTTCTGTTATCCTAGCAATGAGAGGAAGTCTAAATAGGCAGATCATGGATCAACTGTGTGTTTAGGTCAGAGACATGACCCTATCCTAAATGTAATCAGCAAAAATTGAGGTTGGTGGCATGGCTCATGCTGGAGGACTATAGCCTAGCAAACATGATATCCTGACTTCAAACCCTAGTACCACAACAAAACCAAAGAAAACACAGGCTAGCAATTTGCTTAGTTATATACATAGATAATTTTAGGTAGACAGTCAACTGCAAGAATTAAGGTCTGATTCCTAGTTGCCATTTACCCCTTTTGTTTTCTTACCATCTGAAGACCTTTAGTGACCACTGTAAAAAATAAATTTGTTTTCATAAATACTAGCTAATGAGTAGCACTAAAGACCCTGAGTGACTTCTTCAAATGGTCCTTGTAAGCCTACTTCTTTTTTCATGGTTTTCTAGAAACTTGGGATGAGATAATGCTCTGAGAGGCATAGTGTCTGCTAGGAACATGACCAGACTCTGCTTGCCAAACTGAATTGTTTACTTGGCTCATGTTTTCTTTCTTGGATTAGAGTATTGCTAAGACTCACTGGGTTTTGCTTATCAGTACTTTGATCATTTTCAAGTTCTGAATATGCAAACTACACAAGAAAAAAGTAAGGAGCTAATCTTTACTGTGACATTACATTACTATTATGTCAGTCACTGTATCATAAGCTTTACTTTTCTTGGGTATTTGATATTCACAATAACCAGTTGAAGATAACCTTTTATCTTTTCTCTTAGGCTTAATATCTCAGTTTCTCTGCCTACTTCTCATGATCCCTAGCAGAGTTAACAATTTACCAAATAATGGTTAGATGAAAAAAGCAAAGAATAAATAAATAGGATACTCAGACTTTCTATGTCTCTTATATTCCTTGCTAAGGCATTAGACAGTCATACTGTGTTCTAGGCACATAAAAAGCATTTTCTTCACTGTTCTCACACCAAATCCTGGTCAACCAAAAAGAATGGTATTTTGTTTTCTGGTTTAGAGCAGTGCTCTCATCTTTGACATTTTAGGTTTGTATCCACTCACAACAAGCTGGAGGTGAACAGCCAGCCCACCGCTTTTGTCCAAGGCTAAAGGCAAGACCCTGGGCACTAGGGGATCCGCTCCAATTTAAGCAGGAGAAGTCTGTACTCTAAGGCACAAAACTTAGGCTTACCTCAGCTAAAATGGAAGAAATAGCTGCTCAAAGCTAGTTTCTTTCACGCCCCACTGGCAAGGTAGTAATTGCACAAAGACCTTTTTATTATAAGTTGATTTTTCCTGAGAAATGAATTCAGAAAAATACTTTAAAGTGTTTATTTTTTGCTTGCCCTTTATTAACCCACATCTTAGGGTTTTCCCTAGAGAAAAACGGTTGGTAAATGAAACCTCTCAGAAGCATTTCTGCACAGTGTCCCCCACAGAGGAGGGAACAGGGACAGGACAGGGCAAGTTGGTGCTATTTGAACAGGGTCATCAGCTAGGATATGGAATTTTGCCTAAAGAGGAGATTTAGGAATTTAGACAGGGGAAGGGCTTGGGGTTGATACAGTTACGGGTAAATGTTTATATCTTAAATAGATTATAATGCAGCCCTTTTAATACCAATAACAAGCCCAGAGACCCTATCTGAATGAAAATCACTCCTGTTGGTGCATCTTAGTTTTGGTTTTTTACATTAGAAAAATCCTGTAATTTACCCTATAAAATTGTGCCCTCTAAGCCAAGACAAAGCTTTGTGTCATGCTCTCCTGGAATCAAGGCAAGCATACACACATAAGGAAAGGAGCTAGGAAATTAAAATGTAATTTCCATAAGCATAATTCTGTCATAGCTCTTATTTTCTTTATATGGAATACAAATACTGATATAGAGTGAAGATGTTCTATTTTGCATTTTTTGTGCTCTTTGATACATTTATCGAGGTCAAATGAAATTTGATATAGTAGGATTTATTATGAAATGCTCTCTGAATACAACTCCATAATTACCTTGCTACATGGTAGTACATAAAACTGTAAAACTGCTTAGCCAGACAAGCAATTTATATGTTACATCGAGGTGTGTATGGCAAAGAATATTAGTTTAATTGGGAACCACGAAGTGGTAGCCTTAAATCTGAAGAGCTATATGTTTAATATAATGCCGCAAGGCTTTGAAATAAGATACCTAAAAGGGGAAGATACAGCCTTTGGAATACATAACAATTAGATATTATTTTCTGTCCAAGGATACTGAATAGTGTTTTTAAAAAATAAAGCATAGGATGCACAAACAGGTGAAAGGGCAAACCTCTCAGTATGGTAGGAAAAGAAGCAAACTTATTTCTGCTAGCTCTGTTTGAAAGCAAGAAAATAAATCAAGAAACAAAACAAAGCTGCTAACACCATCACCTGAAGTAGAGACAAGGCCAATTTAAATGAAGTTATATCCTTGGCAGGTTAATAACCTCTGAACAAAGAGATTGGGTAGATTTTGTCAGAGTGTTTTCAGTTTGCAAATCCAGAATGAGGTTAGAAAGGTGGGTGACTATCAGGGTACCTGCACATCCCTGGGGGTGAACAAAACAAATGCTTCTTGGCACACATTTTCTCTCTGTCTGACCATAGGCTCTCTTCTGTTTAGCAGGTTCAGGGTCACATGCCTCCGCTCATGATCCCAATTTTTCCACATGACCAGCGGACCCTGGCCGCAGCTGCTGCTGCCCAACAGGGATTCCTCTTCCCCCCTGGAATCACATACAAACCAGGTAAGTAGAGAGAGAGATTTCATGTTCTTTTGGAAATGGTCAGATCCACATATTTCCGCTTAGCAGTCACAGCAAACACAGGAGCAAGCAAGGGGACTACAAATAAAAAAATCATGGAAGCTTTTAAAGTAGATTAGAATTGGGAAAAGCAAGAATTGCAATGAACTGGTGGGTTGCTAAAAGTTTTAGTTTTCTGTTCTTCCTGAGGTTGCTTTGAATTCACAGATAACATTTTCTAGAAAAATTTGGTCAGCCTTCTCTTAGTCCTTTACAGTGAGTAATTGTCTTTAGCTAAATAAGGATTATTCTTTTCTTTTTTTTTTGGCCAGTCCTGGGCCTTGGACTCAGGGCCTGAGCACTGTCCCTGGCTTCCTTTTGCTCAAGGCTAGCACTCTGCCACTTGAGCCACAGCGCCGCTTCTGGCCGTTTTCTGCATATGTGGTGCTGGGGAATCGAACCTAGCGCCTCGTGTATCCGAGGCAGGCACTCTTGCCACTAGGCTATATCCCCAGCCCAGGATTATTCTTTTCTAACCCCAAGAACCTTTGTCCTCTGGGAAGCTGGTCACATCCAGTATAAAATATGTTATTACTATTTTTTTCTGTCAGATTTCCCTTAGAAAAGAAGTTTGGGGATGATTTAATTAGTTTACAACTAATAGGTAGATTTATTTTTTTACTTAAGTCTGAATAATGAAGTATTCAGTAATATATTTCATTCATCTTTGAACCTCAAAAAACAGGTCACATAACCTTGCAGTGAAATATGTTTTGAGATGAGTTAGCAAATGTTATGATTTTTCTTTATTCTTGTGAGTTTGCTGGACTCCTGGGGAATTCAATTAGGGAAATAATGGTTTGAAGTTTCTTTCAGAGCCTCCTTGTAAACAGGGCTTTAAATGTTTAAAGATATGTTGCCAAAGGAATCCAGTGTAAGAAGATAGTCAAGTAAATAGAAGTCAACCTTAATTTCATTTGTGCATTCTTTGTAAGTGACCTCAGCTCAGAAGTAGTGACCTTGTTCCACTCATTAATAATTTTTGTGTCAAGTTCTTTTTAACATATAAACCTGACTATATTAACCACCAAGTCTGAATGTAGCAGATCTGAGTGTAGTGATTTCTTTGTATATGTGACCTAGAAAGTAAACAAAAATATTTTAGTATGCTTTGAGCAATAAAATATAAATCATTTCACTAAAATTCTAAAGAAGTGTACTAAATACATAAAAACAGTTTGTGTCCATTTTAATTGCTTGCTAACATTTATTACTCTTTTGCATTTGGTAGATGACTCTCTTCTTTGCAAGAAAATGTGACAAAACTCAGATGATTCAAGGAATAGAGATGTGAAGGAATTAACTCATTTAGGGGCTGATTGATATTCAAATATAAATGAATCAAAGTTAATACACTTCGAGCATCCAATTTAAATATCCAAAATACTCTCATACCTAAAATTTGTAGGTGCAAACTTGCAAAATCTCTTCTTCTGACTGTTTTTGAAAGTAAAACTTTCAAAATCCTGTTTTCTAATTTTTTGAAATATATAGTTCTACATTATATCATCTGTAGTTACCCTCCTGTGCAATAGACTGCCAAATCTTATTTTTCCTGACTGTAACAGTGTTTACAGATTCAACTTCCCCATCACTCTTTCCTCATCCTTTCCTCAGTCTTTGGTAACCACAAGTCAGCCTGCAACTTTTAAGAACAGTACTTTTATTTAGATAGCATATATCAATGAGATCATGTGGTACATATCTTCATTTCCCTGGGTTATTTTGTTTGCTTCACATAATGATTGCTAATTCGTGTATTTTGTTACAAATGACAGACTTTCCTCTCTCTCTTATGGCTAGTGTTCCATTGTGTATATATGTCTCCCACATTTTCTTTATCCATTCATCAGGTGGTGAATACTTAGAATATGCCTTTTTTATTTCAGCCATATTGTTATGAAGGCATAAACTGTTCATGTCCTTAGTTAGATTTTAACCTAGATACTATTTGGATACTATTATAAATGGAATTTCCTTATTAGTTTCCTTTGGGGTTGTTGTATAGCTTGTATGTAAAAATGCAACTTTTATATTACTAATGCCCTATAAGCTTAATGTTTTGGGGTTTTATTTTAGCTCTAATGTCTTTCACATAGATTTTAGGGACATTTTTCTATGAATGAATCCATTTTCTTTTCTTTTTTTGTAATTTATTAATTAAACAAAATTTTTTTGACAAGATGTTGTGCAAAAAGGGTACAGTTACATAGTAGGGCAGTGTGTACATTTCTTGTGATATCTTACACCCTGTTTTTCTTTCCCTTCCCTAGGTCAGGTAGACATATATACAATACACAATGTACCAAGAACATATACAGTAGCCACATGGCCCATGCCAAAGAAAATTCACCTAGGGCTTTAAATGTAATGTCGACATTAGATAATATGTTGACAATAGTCTTATATGAACGTACATATATAGCTTTTGAGCTATTGTATTCCACTGAGAGGTCAATTTTTGACCTTTATATGTTGAGTAGTTGTTTGGTTTTAGTTACATAATGTTGGGTCGCTGACCCAATCCTGTGGGAAATACCATTTGACAAGAAGTTTTTGGTTTCACAGACCTGGTCTCTACTGTCTCCCCTTCACCCCATCTTAACAGTCATATATCAGGGAGATCATGCCCCCTTTGTTTTCTGTGTTCTAGGCTTGTCTTGCTCAACATTATTTGTTCAAGTTCTGACCACTTCCCTGTGAATAACAATATTTCACCATTCCTAATCGCTATGTAGTATTCCATTGTGTATAGGTACCATATTTTTTGGATCCATTCATCTGTGGAGGGGCATCTGGGTTGATTCCATATCCATTTTATTTTCAAATAGAAATAATTTTACCCATTTTTCAGTTTAAATTCATTTTATATCTTTTCCTTATCTAAGAACACTGACTGGAATTTCCAGTACAATTCTAAGTAGAAGTAAAAGTGATAACCATTGTTTTGTTCTTTAGTTTAAGAGGAAAAATTTTAGGCTTTCACCAACAAAATTAGCTGCGTTTTTTGTTTTGTTTTGTTTTGTTTTGCCAGTCCTGGGGCTTGAACTCGGGGCCTGAGCTCTGTCCCTGGCTTCTTTTTGCTCAAGGCTAGCACTCTACCTCTTGAGGCACAGCACCACTTCTGGCTTTTTTTTCTATATATGTGGTGCTGAGAAATGGAACCCAGGGCTTCGTGTATATGAGGCAAGCACTTTGTTAGTAGGCCATAATCCCAGCCCTTAGCTGAGTTTTTACCACTTTGTGATGCTGAAATTTTTTTCTCCTATTCATATTGGATTTTGAAAATGACTTTTTTGCATCATTTGAAGCAATCCTGTGCTTTTTCTATTAATTTTATGCATTGTGTTTATTGGATTATGTTGAACTACCTTGCTATTTTTAGGATCCATGCTACTTTGTTATGATGAATAATACTTCTAATATGCCATTGGATTTTATTTAGTAATGTCTTGTTGAAGATTTTACACTTGTATTTATAAGAAGTGTTAGTATTTAATTTTCTTTTGCTGTGATGTATTTCTCTGGAATCAAGGTATTCTTGGTCCCAGAGAACATATAAAAAAAAGTCTTCTCTCCTCTTTTATTTGTTTTGGAAAAGTTTGAGAAAGATTGATACTATTTCTTCTTTATGCATCTTGTGGTATTCCTAGTGAAGCAATGTGGCTCAGGGCTTTTCTTTGTTAGGAGACTTTTGATAACTGATTCAATCTCTTGTTGTAAGTCTGTTGAGATTTCCTACTTCAGCTTGAGTCAGTTGTTTAATTTGTGTGTTTCAAGAAATTTTTCTGTTTCTCCTAAGTTATTTAGTTGGTTGGCGTAGTCATAATGATTGTTCCTATTGTTTTTATTGTTAACCATTTATCCACCAAGATGCATACCATATGTATATGAGCAACCTTACTAACTTCCATGACTCTAACGTCTAAGTGGAAGTAAGTGGTCTTATCTCTCTGTGTTATTAAATGAATAGAGGACACTAAAATATTAAGTTAATATATTGTGACATATATAACATAATTATATCCATCTGTATATTAAACTAACTAAAATGTTAAATTGGCTTATTAGAGATTCACATCTAGAAAATAGTAGAGCTTAATTAAGACCTAAATTCTGTGATTTGGTGCTTTCAACATGAGGACATGGCCTGTTTGTGATCTTAAGAAAATTTAACTTTTGTATGAGAAAACTATAATTTCTATGTGTGTGGATATCTGAATTATATCTTATAAAGCCAACCATTTCTGTCTTCCCAAGTGTTTCAAAGCAGAGATATGTAACCACTCTGAATATTTCATCTACTTGGAATCAAAGAACTTCTGTAACTCTTTCATTAGTATGTTCAGTTTTCAATGGGAGTGCTGAGATTCTGAAAGTAGTTTTATGTTTACCAGCGTAAACTCACTTAGCTTTTTGAACTTAAAAATCATTTTAACTGTGTTTTCCCTCACATATGGAGGCCATATCATTGCTGGGCTATAATTAAGGCTTGAAGGTTTTCTTGAGATTTTCTTTTTCAGTACTGAAGCTTGAACTCATGGATTTGCATTGCCTACTAGGTGCTCTTCCACTCAAGCCATACCTTCAGCCCTTTTTTGCACTGTTTTTATTTGAGGTACTATCTTGAGTGTTATGTCCAGGCCACTTAGGCTGTGATCCTCCTGCTTGTGCTTCTCTATGTTGCTGGGGATGGCAGGTACAAGCCATTCCACCCAACCATTGTTCTTTCCCCTGTAGCTGGGATAACAGGTACAAGCCACAGTGCTCACCCAGACTTCTTTTTGCCTAAGTTTGGCTTTTGTACCCTATTCCCTTGATTTCAGCCTCTCAAGTACCTAACATTAGAGGTTTGAGCTACTGTACCCAGCCAAAACATGAGCTTTGAGTTCTCTTTTGAGTTGATTTATTGTGGGAAGGATGAGTTTATATCAGTTCATTACATTCTCTTACTTAATTGCTACCACAAAAAGAAATCCCATGGATTTTCAAATGATTGGCAAATGGTCTGGATACAGCTGTAAAGTAAGTGAAGAAATTAAAATGTACCCTTCATTATTAGAGGCTCTCAAAGCAAAACAATGTAGATGATCTTAGAAAAAAATTGAGGATCAAGTATATTTCCCTCATTGATATTCTTAGATAAATAGGGAAGGAGAAATGTATCAGGAAAAATAAGAGTATGATGATCTCAGTAATCTACACTATTATTCTTTCAGATTTTTTTCTTCTCATAACAAATTGAAGGTTTCATTTTAGTTTTTTAGTCCAAAGTGTATTATATATCATGTTCTACATTTTGCTGCAGTGTAAATATAAATCCAGACTTATTTTATTCCCATTTTGGGGCAGTCACTACAGAATTTGGAATCCTGTCTCCTAGTGTGTATGCATGCATGCACGTGTGTGTATGTGCGTGTGTGTGTGTCTTTTATCTTCTACTCCTCCCAAAGACTCTAAATGACTCCTACAATATATTAGCATCCAAAGTTAGTATCTCAGGATCTATGACTCTCCCAGTCATACTTGTTCTTCTGAAGAATGCAAGTAATTAGGCAGAATTTTACCCAGCCAATTTTTTTATTCTTTTTAAAAAGTAGAATTTATGTCTAAACTATGCCAATTAGGAGTATTCTTGCAGAAGACAGCATGAGTCTCTGTTGAAGCTTTCTTCCCTACTAAGTTCTGGACTCATTTCTCTCTGAAAATTTAAGAATTTATGTTCTCTCATTTAGGACTTTTGTTATGATGCCAGAGGAACACTGCTTATTCTGATAAGTGAAACTAATGTTAAGCAACTTTTCCATAGGTTAAAAAAATCTGTTTTATATTTGTTCTATAATCCTCACATAAAAAACAAATTAGAAAACATGTAGGTTGGAAAGACAGACTCAGAAAGTACATTATTATTTCCCAAATTGGTTTCTAGAGATTGTCTTCTTACACTAGTGGTAGCAAGGGCCCAGATTATAGTTGTGCCTAAAGCCAACCTGTCCCAACAGGCCTTCTCTTCCTTTATACAATTTAAAAAGAATGGTTCCTCACGCAAGCATTTGAAATCCAGAGACAAATTTGAAAAAAATTGCTGCAACATGTTGACTAATTGCTTGCCAAGTCAGCTAGTGCGAACTTTTCTTGATCAATTGTTAAACGGAGAAAATTAGAGAGGATAGAGGAAACAAAAACCATGTATTACTTTTAAATCTCTCTCTGTCTGAAGTTATTTTTCTCCAATTTTTAATCTCCATCTTCCTCTTCTAGCTTCCTACTTTTTTCTTTTTTTTTTTTTTTTTTTTTTTTTTTGGCCAGTCCTGGGGCTTGGACTCAGGGCCTGAGCACTGTCCCTGGCTTCCTTTTGCTCAAGGCTAGCACTCTGTCACTAGAGCCACAGCTCCACTTCTGGCCGTTTTCTGTATATGTGGTGCTGGGGAATCGAACCCAGTGCCTCATGTATACCAGGCAAGCTCTCTTGCCACTAGGCCATATCCCCAGCCCCCTACTTTTTTCTTTCTCTTCCAAGTATACCACTATTTGTGGTATACATTGTTGCCCTAATAGATTTATTTTTTATTTTTAGTATTGATACCATGATGTATTCTGGAGAAATAGCATTCTAAAGATACATTCAGATGAGGAGAGTCAAACCCACAAAAAGGTTAGAAATGGTTTTTTGTTTAAAAAAATACGCTGTCAACAGTGGAAAGAAAGCTGTTTGTAGCCAGCAGGTGAGCTGGAGAGTACTACAGGGTGTGGTAGAGATAGTAATAAATTAACTGGCAAGCCAAAAACTATATTTAAAAAAATCAGCTATTTCATAGCACACAAGCATGACAGCTATGAAAAAAGGAGTGCCCCAGGGAATTCTTTTAGAGTTTGATTTTTTTAAATATGTTTGACATGAAAAATGTTTTAGTACAAATAAAGCAACTGGTATTAAACTTACAAGCGGGGGGGGGGGTTGTGGTTTAGAGTTGATATGAATAATGCATGATATTTAAAGAACAGCTTTAAAATGTTTCAGGAGGCAGTCCATGTTGATGGTTGCAATGGTGATTTTCCCCCTATTTTTGAAACATCATTAATTCAGCATCGTTTACGATTTTTTTAAAACCTGATAAGACATCAACCAAAGAAGTGCTGTTTGACTTATATAAGATATTCTTTCTTCAGATAATTTAGTTCACAGATGAAGATCAGTAGAATTATTTAAGCATAAAGTAGTGACAGTCATTTACTATAAAAATAATTTGGCCTAGTTATCTATTTAAAAAGCTCATATAATACTGAAAACTAAAATCAACCTCATGGAAGGGGAAAAACAAGATCAGATATTTTGAACATTACTCCATAGGAGATCAGCACAATATAGTGTTAGTGAATGCATTGTAGCAGCGCTCCATATGCAATCAGAAGCCAATTGTTACTGGACTGTGTACAAGCACACACTGTGCTCAATGGTCTGATGAGGTATTATGGATATGATGCAAGGAGAGCGTGTCGATTAGAAGCTAACAATTTGTTAAAAGTGAACGCGACTTCACATTTATACATTGGACCAGCTGAGTGGCACTTGATGTGGCAAGCAGGATGAGTTCCGAGGAACCAGGGACAGGGAAGGCTGCAGGTGTTAGTGTCCGTACTGAGACGCTGCTTACTGCTGTCCGGTTGACTACTGCTGTTACAATGTCTCTTCATTATTACATTCAGCTTTTCTGTGCAGAAAAGTTCATGTAAAACAGCATGATTATTATAAATGTCAAAAATGTGTGGAGGAACAGCCTATTAAAATATAGCCTAGAGATACTACATAACACTGACTTTAAATAAGTAGCTGAAGCCAAAGTGATAGTATATTAAATCACTAATATTGTGTGATTTTTTCCCCCACAAGTATTATTATTATTTTTTGTTTGGTGACTTCCTCTCAGTTCTTCAGGTTGCTGGCCATAATTAGAGTACTTAGCTCCTGGTGTAGCTACCCCACATAAAATATGTAATCAAATTATCATCAATGAATGTTTGATTGGTGCTTAGTAGGCACAATTCTCTACTAGCTTCCATTAATCCAATCCTAGAAGTTAATTCCTCCAAAATTGTTTTTCACTTCCATTTGGAGATGCCATTTACTAACTCTTCACAGAATGTTAATAAATAATATATTTTCCCTTTCTTCCCAGTCAATGATAATAAGAGAAGATGTGTCTTTAAAATGTTTTCTCTACCCTTTTTTTTTTATAAAATAAAGTTTAGAGTTATGGAAAATCAATAGCTGATAGTCTTTTTTTTTTTTTTTTTTTGACTGTAATACTTTGCCTTACTTACCAAGCCAAAACTTTTCTATTGTTCAAGTAGAAAAGCCTCAGTGCTTTCACGGTGTACTGAATGTCAGCCTGGCTTAAGATATTTTTTTACTCTTAAAAAATGATGTATTACAAGATCTGTAATGGAGTGAACATGCTTGAATTGCACACTTAATTTTTTTTGCATCACATTCATGTTTTGCCAGTTTGCCTACCAGCTATCTGTGAGCGAAAAGTTCCAAGGCAGTATTGCAAGTCTGTGCCCAACTCAGTCTTTTGTTTCTGCAGATGTTTGGGCTTAGAGCAATGTTGTAAAGCTCAGGCAATCCAAAGACCATGTTTGTACTTGTCTGCTGAGATTCCCTGTGCATTGTCTAAACGTGTATGCATTGTTCTTTCCGACAGGTGATAACTACCCCGTACAGTTCATTCCATCAACAATGGCAGCTGCTGCTGCTTCTGGACTCAGCCCTTTACAGCTCCAGGTAAGTGCCAGAAGAAAAAAAAGAAGTGGGATGTGAGCCAGTGCTTTAGTTGGGGAGGGGGGGGGGCTGCTAACCAGCTGTATGCTAAATAATGGCCTGAATGTTAAATAATTTTAAAGCATAGCCCAGGAGGATTAACACCTTATGTACTACCATTCTGCAAACAGAATAGAAAATGGCCAGTTTGAATAATTTCTAAAGGAAATTTGATATAATTTAGTGCTATATATTTTCTATCAGATGAGTTATCTGTTTTACAATTTTTATGGCTAGTGGTTATCGGCTATGTTTGTTTTTTCCTTACCAACTTCTTGTCTATGATTTCACTCTAGCTGGATTAGATTTTACATGGAAGCATCAAAACAGAGTGTGGTGTTAGATATTGTCCTTGTACCTTATGGAATAAGGAGTTATTATTTGCAAATTGCTTGATCATTTGGTAAAATGTAAACACATTGTGTATCCTGTTCTTCTCATTGTCAGAAGTCTGGGCATGTTGTCTGATCAAGTTCTGGATTAGGGTGTTTTCTCAATTTGGGGAGAATGTGTTTAGAAGACTGAATGAAAAAAAAATACTTTTACCTTACCTTCTTCACAATAATATAAAGAATTTGGAGTAGGGCTAGGTATTTTTTTTATTCCCTTCTACTATAGCCTTTAGAATGGTAAGTTGACTTTAAATATCCACATTGCATATGTAAACACTGTGTATATATGTATATATACACATATATGTATGAATGAACACCAAATAACAGTCAAATCTTTGGTATTTGAATATGCTAAAGATAGGTGGTAATAAATGGAGTTTTAATGCAACAAAGTTTATTAAAGATAATTTTTATTCTTACAATTTGTTGTGATTACTTTTGAGTTTTTAAAAAAATCTGGGAGAGAGCATTTAGCTAGACATTTTTATTTCTGTGTTGCTATTCCCTAAAAAATTTGAGCATAAAAAGTATACCACTATTGTACTATACCTAAACATTTTGGACATTTTCAATTGGACCTACAAGTAAAGAATTTTTTTCAGCACATCCATGCTCCAATGTAGTCTGGTAGAGCCAGAAGGTTTTCCCGGCAGGACCAGCAGACTTACCTGTCTTGCAAATCTTGTTTACACACTATAAACTTTGGGACCAACAGCAGCTGGTAAAAATCTCAAGAGCCCCTTCACTATTGGCAAACTTAACCTGTTTCTCCTTTTCCTATAGTTGATCTGTGGAGTAATTTCATGATTCAGAGGTAGAAATAAGAAACAGTACCCCTAGTTACACCTATAATCAAAGTTTCTAAAAAAAACAAAGACTGAGTCTTAAATATTCTACTTTCCATTCCTGATGTGGTCAGTACCCAGGATTTAGATATATATGTTGTTTCATGAGTTCTGACAGTATGTTTTGTCTTTTTTTTTCTGAATATGCTACTAAACAGAAAGGTCATGTTTCTCACCCACAAATTAACCCAAGGCTCAAGGGCCTAAGTGACCGTTTTGGCAGGAATTTGGACACCTTTGAACATGGTGGTGGCCACTCTTACAACCACAAACAAATTGAGGTATGAATGCTTCCATTGGTGCTTCATTGGGTGGGGACTGGATTGTTCAGTCATATTCTAGACTTTTTTTTTAAAAGTAGCAAATACTCAACCTAAACCTGATCTTTCCTTCTTTCTCATTTCTAAGGAGGTTTTTTTTCCTTTGGCTCCCTTTCTTTCAGAAAAAAAAAAAAGGTAAAACCTAAATCAAGCCCCTTGTATTTAGATTATTCATTGCTAAACCTATCTAATTTTTTTAATGTTATGGGTACATTGTAAGTATTGTTAAAGCCATCTTTCTCTCACCTTTAACCTTTTAAGTATAGTGTTCAACAAATACTTAGACATTTACATTATTTTTCATTTGGTGTTGTGATATCCTGAAAGCTTGATAAAATATAATTCTGCTTGCATAGGTAAAACAATTTCGGGTTCAGAAAAATCAAGTGATTTGAACAAGTTTGTAAAATATTTATTGAGTTAGACTTTTTGCTCAGGACTTCTAAGTCTACCAAGTTCAGGGTTCATAACTTAGTTTTCTCAGGCTGAGGTTGAATATTTGGCCAGGCTTGGTAGGTTTTGCATCATAAACTTTTTGTAATATCCTGTTCATATTTAGCCTTCCAGTAAAGCTCTCTGTTGTTTTGCAGCATAATCTTCCTACTTGAGAGAAAATGGCATATGTGGTTCTTTTAAAAATGATGTCCTTTTCTGCTTCAGGGACCAATTCCTCCTCACTCCAGTTTCATACTTAATTCTTTATTCCGATATCATTGGAATATCTTTGGGACTGTCAGATATTGGAGGGTTGCCAACTATCTGTTGAATTAAAAACAGAAAGGATAGAATGGTTACCTTAAATTAAAATGGTTTAATTTTCTGGATGATATCTAATTATCGAATTTCTAACCTGGAGTAGGAATCATAAGACTACCTAACAAGATCATATATTCATCTCTTATTGACTCTATCAATGTATACATATCAAATGCTGCAATCAATTGAGAGTTAATACCCAAGATTTCTTTGACATTATCTGCTCTATTGCTTTTGAGTCTGTCCTTTAGGAAAATGATAGTGAATGATGACTCCTGAAAAGGAAGAAGGCAAGATCAAAGGCTACCTTGGCGGTAGCCTAAGGAAGAGTTTCAGAGCACCTTGCTTGCCCCCCACTTTTCCTCTTTCATTTTGATATAAAAGGTAGACAGGGGGTTTCCACTCCAACATGACCAGACAGTATCTACTGTCTTCTACACAATCAGAAGACTTTAAACCATAGAACAGATGTCACATTTCTGGGAATTTTGAATATCTATATATACCTAGGAGAACTAAAAAGAGATATCTGAGCAGCAGGAACAACTCCCCACCCCCACCCACCTTGCTGGTCATCCAGCTTGAAATCTGGGCTGGGTGCTCTTCCTAAGCTTTTGTGCTCAAGGCTAATGCTTGAGCCACTCAACTTCCAGCTTTTTGTGGTTAATTGGAGATAAGAGTCTCATGGGACTTCTCTGCCCAGATTGGCTTCAAACCATTATCCTCAACCTCCTTGGTAGCTAGGATTACAGGGGTGAGCAAACTTTAGTGTGTGATGCTAGTTAGAAAGCTTACCAAATTAGGACAATTAGCCTGAAGAGCTAATGCTTAGAAAATAAAAGCATGTAGCCTTGATTCAAATTCAAGACTTCATTCCTCTTTGACTTTTATTCTCTGTTGAGGTATTGTGTTTTATGTGATCATTCAGGTTTCTACTAAATTTCTTGTTTTGCCTGCATTATTATTATTAGTATTGTTATTATTTTACTTATGTTGGTTCTTTTTTGCCTCCTGGCCTTCTCTTCTGAGCTCCAGATTCCTGGGGTGTCAAATCTGGCTTCTGTTTGTTTTCTGGAAGTCACGATACCTTGTGTATGACTGCCAGAGCCGTGTGGTATCATAGCAATGCTGATGTAGCAGAACAGTAGATACTACATGTCTGCCACTTGCATTAGGCTAATAGGACCCACTAATGCAAGGGCCTTCATAACTTTGCAGTTAAGTGAGCTCATTTTGAGTTTTCTGTTTCATTTATATTTTTGCTCTGTGTGCTTGCCTCCATTCTTTGTACTTTTTTCTTACATATCAGGAAACGTTTGAGCTGTTTGTATGGTACATTGGCTAGAAAAGACTGATGTTTGAAAAGTAGTTTTCCCAAACTCTGCTCGTGTGGGTATGGCATTTTTATAGAGATCTTCGTGAACAGCACAGTAGACATCTATAGGTGATCTGCTAGACAAGTACATTTTTAATTTTGAGCAAAGGTAAGAGGAAATTTTTACAACATCTTATTTTATTGTTATTGAAACTCCATTGTTATTAAAACTCAAGGATCATTGACCCACCTTTTTTTTTTTTTTTTTTTTTTTTTTTTTTTTTTTTGCCAGTCCTGGGCCTTGGACTCAGGGCCTGAGCACCATCCCTGGCTTCTTCCAGCTCAAGGCCAGCACTCTGCCACCTGAGCCACAGTGCCCCTTCTGGCCGTTTTCTGTATATGTGGTGCTGGGGAATCGAACCTAGGGCTTCATGTATGGGAGGCAAGCTCTCTTGCCACTAGGCCATATCCCCAGCCCTATTGACCCAGCTTTAACAAGCTAAAACGTTATATATAGTTCTATCAATAAGCATGATTATGATAAATTATTAATTAATACCAAGGAATTCTCACAATTATATTAACTGATTTAGTTAATAAAGACAGACTTTTAGGAGGAAAACCTCATAATATATTACCCTTCACATGTTGCTTGAAATGGATCCCTTTATCTGATATTAAACTTAACTTTGTCATCCTTCAAGGCTTGCCATTTCTAATATTAATGTTCTTGCATGAAACATCACCAGCAATAATAGTTATAGCTAGAAACATAAACTTTTCTATTATGTAGACAAAAGATATTTCAAATGGAAAGACTTCTTAAGTTGACATACCCTAATACTTTCTTTCTTTAAAATAAAGAAGACACAGGGAAGACCCTTTTATAAATATATACTACTTTTCTGATCTTGGGCTTGGTTTTCTCTGCCTCAAGGGCACAATACTAGAAGAGAGAAACCCAAAGAATGCTATTTTTAGTTGAGTAGTTCAGCAGATAGAGCCATGGACACTCATATATCTGAAGGTTTAGGAGCTTGAACCATTAATTTGGATAATGTATTAACCCTGGGACCAATCAGCAACTATAGCTCTAAGGTTACAATGCTTTTGACCTTTAGAGAACAGAGAGCACTTACTTCAGTAAACAATATATTATATTGCTACTTATTCTAGTGCTCTCACCCATATGAATTTCTGTATCAGTTGCCGTTTGCTTCCTTAGCTGTAATATCATTGGATTTTAAGAAAGTCAAAAAGAATCTTAATGAAAGGGATCAGTATAATGAAGCAGGCATGTACACATGACCTTTAAATAGCTATGATGTTCCATTGGTCTAAAGATCTATTGTCTCCAGAACTAGATGTTTGGAGTGACTTTTTAATGACAAAGTAGTTTTAATGTATTGATTCATCATACCCGATTACTTACTTACAATAAGATGGATCTTTAAAGTAATTTTGTTTTTGTTTTATTTTGAGTTGGGATTAATGTTGCCTCATAGCTGTAGTTTATATTATACATTCTCTGGTACTATGTACAAAGTGATACACCTGTCTCATTCCTTCTTATTAAATGATGCATGCTTCTCTTCAGCAAATATAGCCGTTAAATACCACACAGCTTAAGAATTTCTAATTAAAATATCTCCACATGTCAGCATATTGGTAATGTATTATTTTAATCCATTTATTTTGTTTATGAAACAGTGACATATGTTTAGATTGTGAAATATATGAGCCTTAAAAATCACTTTATTGAAGAAAATTAATTCTACAATACTGTCTGGGTAATGTGTTCACTCACCCAGTCAGTCACTGGCAGCACTGCCAGTCTTAATGTTGAATAGACACACTTAGCTGTCTCAGAACAGTCTTGGAAGGAAGCAGAGTAGTTCTTTTTCTTACCTTCCAATGATAGAGTCTTCCTTCCTTCCTTCCTTCCTTCCTTCCTTCCTTCCTTCCTTCCTTCCTTCCCCTATTCCTCCTCCTCCTTTCCTTTCTTTCTTTCTTTCTTTCTATCTTTCTTTCTTTCTTTCTTTCTTTCTCTCCTTCCTTCCTTCCTTCCTTCCTTCCTTCTTCTCTCTCTCTTTCTTTCCTTATTAATTCAAACCTGTTCCCCCCACGAAGAAAAGAACCCTTTTTGTTACCCTTTTTATAAAATACAATGAAAGATTGGAATGAATATTTGTATAAGGGATTCTGAAAGGCCAATCAAAATTAAAACAGCTAGCTACCTTTTCAAAGTTAGACATAGTAATTTGTTTGTCAGCAGGGAGATGTTTGGTCAGCCCTGAGATAAAGTGACTGTCAGCAGTTATTCCTACAAGACAAGTAATTTCACTCAATGTATTACTGACAGATTGCTCACTTCTCCGAATCACCAGAGAAAACAAACTTAATATTGTTACAGGCAGAGTTTCTGTCTTCATTAGCTCCAGAGAATGATTTTTATCGAGCATTCAAAGTCCACCAAGCTTTAGTTGGAACATATTTTAACAGACTAGTTCTTATAATGATAGTGTGAGGTAATAGCCTGAATAAAGAAATTGCATATGAAAATTCAAAAAATATTCATATAAATACTCTTTCACTTTTATTGAATGGGCATTTTTTTTGTGGTTTTGAGGAAAAGTCTTGCTAAGTTTGCAAAGATGGAAGAGAACAATTGAGGATTTTGCAAAATGAATCGATGCACATATTTTACTTAAATGATATTGTCAATTTGCTTGCTACAAATAGAAAGTGAAAAAGTGCTCACCAACATACGGGGGATGCTTTACTGATATTTTAGTTCAAGACTGAATCTTTATGATATTGTATTTATATACTCTGTATGTCAACATGCGTAGGTGCTTTTGGAGAATGGGAGGGTAGGCTACATTTGCAGGCCAGGCTTGGAAAGTTGTGATTCTCATAGAGAACAGGGTTGAATGAAGAGTTGATTAGAATGACCAATTACTGGCTACCCAATGGTAAAAAGGAAATGCATTGAATTTAAAGCTTGCATTGAGGATATCAACCATCAGGTTGTACATGGAAAGGAAATGCTTCATTTTTTTCCCCCTTAATCAATCCCTTATGACTTCTTCTCTGACTTTTAAGACTGGTGGAATTGCTAGGATTAGATGGTTCTTGGGCTAATGGAACGTGTTCCACCTCTGGAATCAGAACTTTGAGCAAGAGTTTTCACTATTTTTTTACCTGCAGTGTTGTCTTGGACTGTTTTCAAAATGCCTTTTTATTTCATTATTTCATTGTAAAGGGCATTAATATCCTCAGAGTCATTGTATCTACCACATTTCTATAAATGTCAGCTTAAATATCATCAGAATAAAAAATTCCCAATATATCAGTACTAATTCTGAGGGGCAAGTTTAATATATATTGTAAGCCACCGAATTCAGGAATCACTCTCTCCTCCCTCTCTGTCTCTCTCTGTCTCTCTCTGTCTCTCTCTCTCTCTCTCCCTCTCTCTCTCTCTCCAACTTCCCAGCATTGTATGTTGCAATACACAGTATTCGGTAACATAAACAAAATAATGAATTTTATCTTTAGTTACTATCAGGACTCCAGCTTTTTTAAAAACTTATTTTTGAAAATATCTGATCAAGTACTCTGTCTATAGGAGGCATGTAAACCACTTTTCTTTCTTTAATGGGAAAAATGCAGGTAAATCCTAATGGAGACTAAAGAAATATAGACACATTAGAGAAGAATTCAAAATAGGAATTCTGACTTGTCCTTGTAGTTAATGAAGCAGGCTTTTATACTTACACATAAGTTTTTAAAACAGTGCATAAATTGGACTTTCTTTTGGAAGACTGGTATTTTTCAAGCTGCTTTTCAAGTAACCCCTAAAAGTTGCAAGTTACTGGCCTTATGGAAGCCCTGCTATGTTCTATATTATTTGGTAAGTGGGCTCTTCAGCCATATTCACAGAGATGGTTCAGTAGAAGGCAGGATATTGCAGTCACAAGACCTATGCACTTATGTAGATCTACTAATGTGAGAATTCCACCATCATTTAACTGTAGCCCCAGTAATTATTCTACTCATCAGGAAGCTCCCAGTTTGCAAAAATGGATAG
Organism: Perognathus longimembris pacificus; assembly: GCF_023159225.1. Classification (NCBI taxonomy): domain Eukaryota; kingdom Metazoa; phylum Chordata; class Mammalia; order Rodentia; family Heteromyidae; genus Perognathus; species Perognathus longimembris. The sequence continues at coordinate 22,685,485 of NC_063173.1, read as the reverse complement.
CCTTCCGTTATCTGTAGATTCTACATCCATAGATTCACCTAATATAAATAGAAATGTTAAGACAAAAAAATTACATCCGTAATGAACATGTACAGACTATTTTTTCTTGTCATTGTTTCCAAAGCAATACAATACAACTACACACACCCTTTTCATTATATTGGGTATTATAAGTAATTTAGAGGTAATTTAATGTATAGAGAAAGACATACATGTATTATGTGCAAATGTACTTCTTATAGAAAGGACTTGAGCATTCAGATTTTTTAGCATCTATTGGGAGCAACCAGAGCTTGGATAAATCTCCCACAGATAGCAAGGGAAAGAAAACTTGTATTTAAATAGATAGATAACTTCCTTAAATATAGCATTTTTGCTGTTCCTTTTTGCCAAATGAGTTTTACTATTTGCAAATGCATATATCTTAATTATCTATTTGCAATTCAGAGACATGATGTGATTGAAGATATATCCTTGATAAGAATAAAGATATATTAAAAAATTTGAAAGTGGTCTGCGGGAGGCAGGGCTGTGCCCGGGCACGGAGCTGTGGGTCAAGGTGCAGCTTCCACCCGCCGGGAGCTGAGCCGGGAATCAAATGGGAAGAAGATGGCTTTGTAGCCCAGGTCAGCCACGAGGGACCGGATTCCCCGAGAGCCTGGAGGCGGGGGACTTCCCCAAGACCCAGACAACCAGCCCCATCCCTTGCTGTCTGAGGACACCCCAAGGGACTGCGTGGTTACCACCCTGCACCCCCAAATTGAGAGCCTCCTGCTCCGAACTTGGTCAGGAGAATATTAAAATACAACCCAGTTGCATTCTCCTAGGGACCTTTTCTGGGTAGACGCAGGTCCTCCCTTCCTCCAGGAGGCCCCAGCAAATCTTTAATAGGCTGTGAGACCTAGTAAATTCGGCCCTGCCTCCCCCTACCCACATAAGCACCCATAAAAACAACAGCTTTGCCTTGATAAACCCATTTTAATGTTCATGATAGCAGCCAGGCACTGGTAGTTTATGCCTGTAGCACTAGCTACTCAGGAGGCTAAGATCTGAGGATTGTGGATCAAAGTCAGCCCAGGCAGGGAAGTCCATGAGACCCTTACCTCCAGTTAAAAACCTGTGTAAAGCTGGGTGTTGGTGGTTCATGCTTGTAATCCTAGCTACTCAGAAGACTGAGATCTGATCTGAGAATCACAGTTCAAAGCCAGGCTGGACAGAAAAGTCTGTGATACTCTTAACTCTCCAATAAACTACTCAGAAAAAGCTAGAAGTGGCACTGTGGCTCATGGGGTAGAGTGCCTTTGTGCCTTGAGCACAAAGAAACTCAGTGACTGCCAAGGCCCTGAGTTCAAGCCACAGGACCAGCAAAAAATAAAGAAAAAAAATATTAAAAACAAAAGTTTGAAAGCAAAACATCCTTATGTTTTAGAAATTGCTTTGCTTCTGTTTTCAAAGATAGAGTAAGTTAGGGTGATCAACATGCAGGAAGTTTATAACAGAAAAATATGTGAAAAGTTATTTTGATCTATCAGGTCATAGAAAAGACTGAGTGACAAAAATATTTATTGTGTTCTCTTGTATTCCCTTCCTGTGGTTTTACCCGACATCAATGTATATCATCTTAGTACTCTGGATATTGTATATACGTGTATTAGAACTAGGGAAGGGAAAGGGAATACCAAAATAGAGAGACAAAGGATAAAAAGACAAAGGATTTCAAAAGCAATACTAACAAAACCATTTGGTGTAAACCAACTGTACAACTCATGGGGGGAGAGGGAGAGGGGGAGGGGGAGGGGGGAGAAATGAGGGAGGAGGTAACAAGTTGAACAAGAAATGTACTCAATGCCTTATATATGAAACTGCAACCCCCTCTGTACTTCACTTTGACAATAAAGAAAAAATATTTAAAAATATTTAGTGTAACATTTTAACAAAACAGTATTGGACACTGTAGTTGGAGGATTTCCTTTAGAGTTATATCCCAGATGTAGCTTGAACTGTCTAATCACTAGGGCTAGCACATAGCTATCACTTTCAGCTTTCTGTTTGAGTCATAAAGAGTTCACATGCTGCATACTTGTGAAAGACTAAATACTAAGTTAAGGAAATCTTGTAGTGATTTGAACTATGTAACCATATGAAGCCATCTCAATTTATTTTGGCTACTCCTGATTATGAAGATTTGGATAATAACTACATCCTTTTACTTATCTCCTAAGCTGAAATGGTACCAATAAAGAATTCTTTTCTCAATTAGATATAAAAAAACACTAAATATCTGCTGTACATTGTACTGCATGCTATGTTGGTATTATATGTTCCTTTCTTTCATTCTTTCTTCATAATTGATGACAATAGTAGTCATCTTGTGCCAAAGTAAGAGTAATTAATACCTCTTTTCCACAGTTTTATAAACACCAATTCCTTTATATTGACAATAAAATATTGCTGGTTTAACTAAGTATTTTTCATTTTTATTTAGTAGACTGAAAATGGAAGCTAACTTGTACTAAACAAATTTACAAGGCTTCCAATCTCCTTGTCATTTGGGAAAACAAATATTTCAACTAAGAATTCTTAATTTCTAGCCATAGGAGCTCATCCGCAATACTGTGTTTCTCTTTTAACACCAGCTACAACCTATAACCAGTGCTTGATGCTGTAATAACTACATTAATCTAGGTCATGACTGTTTATACTTTGTTATTTCCCTAGTTGTATAGACCTTGAGAATATGAACTAAAATGAAAGTAAATGATAAATGTATATGAAATTTTTATTACTTAAAATGTCTGCCAGTTTGACTGTTTCAAACCTATCGAGTGCTAGCATATAGTGTTTATTTGAGTCCAGTTTAGAATAGAACTACTTTTCATGTAAAATTCTACTTTTGAATATCCACTGAGTTTTCACTCTAATTCATCTACTCCTTTGAATCAATGAAGAATGAAATTTTGCATATTCTAAAATTTAAGAAAATAATTTACCTAATGAAGAATGAAATTTTATATATCATAAAATTTCTTCCCACTTGAAAATGCACGTGAATATGACTATTTAATTACAATTAGAAAATTGATCTTTAGAAGAGTTTACAACTAATTGATTGTGTTCAGAAAATTTGAAAATAAAATGGTATATATTCTATTATTCCAATATGAGTATATGCGAGAAAACTATGAAGACAGTAAAATATAGTCGTGGTTAACAGGATTTAGGTGGAGAGAGAGAGAGAGAGAGAGAGAGAGAGAGAGAGAGAGAGAGAGAGAGAGAGAGAGAGAGAGAGAGAGGAGCAAGCCAGGAGGAATACAAAAAATTTAAGAAGCTGTGAAAATACTCTCTATGAGGCTGTCCTGTTTTTTGTCCATATAGAATAGATATCATTCTGTTTAATCCACTATAACTACGAACTCTGGTTAATTATGTTAAGGTATTATAGGGATCATCCACTTGATAAATGTACCACTGTGGTACAGGGATGTTGATAATGTGGAATCTTTACATGTTTGAGGAAAAGGTATACATGAGAAATTGCTGTACTTTTTTAAATTTTTTATTATCAAACCGATGTACAGAGAGTTTACAGTTTCATACGTTAGGCAATGGATACATTTCTTGTACTGTTTGTTACCTCGTCCCTCATTTCCCCCCTCGCCCTCCCCCTCCCCCTTCAGTTCATTTACACCAAACAGTTTTGCAAGTATTGCTTTTGTAGTTGTTTGTCTTCCTTTACCCTGTATCTCTCGATTTTGGTATTCCCTTTCAATTTCCTAGTTCTAATACCAGTATACACGGTTTCCAATATACTCAGATAAGATACAGAGATAGTGTAGGTACAACCACAGGAAGGGGATACAAGAAGATCATCAATAATAGAAGCTACAGGTACACATAGCACGTTGAAAGTAGTTACAACAGTGATATAACAATTGTTTCCATAACATGGAGTTCATTTCACTTAGCTGTACTTTTAAAGTTTTGCAACAAAACTTAAGGTGCTGTAAAAACATATGATGACTTTTTAGAAAGTGTAAGCAAATCCAAACATGACAAATTTAAATATCCAATTATTCAACAAATATTTAGTGCTTACTATGTGCCAAATTTGGTTTTAGATAGTAAGTAGTTCTAACTAGGGATAGTTTTCTCCTCAAGTGTGCGACTAACAGACATTTTGATTGCTCTGATTGACAGAGGGCAGAGAGGATTACTACTGGGGTCTTGTAGGTAGAGACTAAACACGTTCTCCTGAACACCGTACAACAGAGAATTATCCTGTCTGAAATGTCAGTAGTGCTAAGATTGAGAAAATCTATAGACATTGAGAAATATCAAGGCGTAAAACAAGACCCTGCCTTCTCACAGTTCACTATCTGTTAAGGGAAATGACACCATATAATGGAAGTATTCTCACCTTTCTATCTACCTGTTCCCCTACATCTGGATAGACTTATTTTTCTAATGAAGATTTCTTGATTGTTTGTACTCATTTTATTCACACTGATCTGCAAAACTAAAACTTTTATTCTATCATGTCAGTTCTGACTAGTGCCATTCTCTTCAATAATATTAAGCACATTATGTGCTTGACTTTCATTAAGGGAATATTATTTCTGACTTTACTAGCATACAAATCTATCTTTCAGTGTGAAGTAAATGTGAAATTTGGTGCAGGCCCAGGACTGGGAGTTTTTATAGGAAGCTATTTCCTGAGATCCCAAAGGGTGAATGGAATAATTCTTGTCAGAGAAACTGTAGTTGATGTTACTGTAACTAGGATATTACAAATGAAACTTGAATTTCTTTATTAAACAAAATAAATATTAAATAAAACCATACTGTGAATGTTACATATACATACACATATATAAATATATATACATACTTATATACGTGTATCTACTTTATAGTTTAAGGATATTTATACTTAGCCATAAATGTGTTCTAATGTCATCCTCATGTTTTTGAGGAAGAAATTAAGTCCCAGATAAGTTAAGTGACTTGGACTATATTACTCATGAAGTAAACAAAATAGGACTATAATAGATCATTTGTATGTATTTTAAATTTACCTCTCAGCTGAGATTCTTTTCTCTCAACTTTGCTGTCTGGGAGCGACACAGCAGGAAATATAGCACTGGTAGGAAGCATATCCTTTGGAAGATTTCTTACTTATTCCTCTCTTAAGGTGAAATTTCTGTGAACTAAAAGCAGTTCAATTAAATTTGAGTAGGGGAAAATTTGTCAAAGTTGCAATGGCAAATCTCAGGATTTCAGAATTTTATGTGTTTTTTCAAATTTTCAGCTGTCTAGAAGTTTCAAGCCTAATAGACTTTAGTAAGAATAAGAGCTATGTCTTATTCTGCAGCTTTTCTTTGGGGAAAATGCTTAGAATGCCGAATGCTGCAGGCCTATTCTTTGGAGTTTCTGAGGCTGTCTTACAATTTCAAAGTCTTGATGAGTGTCTAGGAGTAGCTGGGGACTGTGGCCTTGGCTCTCCCTAGCCTGTGCGGCCCTCCGAGTGTGTTCAGCAGGTTGCATGCCAGCAGAGGAAGCAGATGTTTGGCCATACTGGAATGGAGCGCCTGCTGCATCAGGAGCTGGGTATTCCTCTTGACATCTGGACGTTGTTGGGTCGCAGTGCCTGCCTCAGGCCAGGAGGCTTGGGGAGCTGTGGGGCAGAGAGCATGGAGTCTTTGCTGCTCTTTAAGTGATTAGTGCACTGAAGCAGCAATAATGCTGAATTATCGCTTGGCTGCTTTCTTCTCGGGAATCTTGGGACAATAGGAGAGTCAGGAAGGAGCATTTACAGTAAAGTCATGTTCAGAGAGACAAGACTAATTATGGAGTATTAAAGAGCTTTATTTTAAAGTGATTTAATTTACAAATAGCTCCAGACAGTGTATGAAACTTTTAGAACCATTAACGCAGCAGCTGAACAGACTATTCTAATTTAAAATGGCTAGTATAGAAATGTTATTTCAGCAAGTGCCCATTTTTAGTTTCTGGACAAGTGGTCAAATTCTACTACAGAAAGCGTACCATCTGATAAAAAGAGAAACTATATGTATACTTCTAGCTACTGGAGAAATTTCTGTAGCTTGAAGCAAAAGAAGATTTTATTTATTTATTTATTTTGGGTAAGAGGTTGACTGACTTCCTTTGCTGGCTTTTACTATTTTACTTTATCACACAGAAAACTGGTCTGAATTTGCTATCTAAAGCTCAAGCCAGCTATTTCCTTTATGTTATGTATTATTTAAGCACAATGGGTATGGAAGTGACTAGTTTAAGATGTATTTTGGGATGAACAGTTGTCATGTTGCTTTTCCTCTTACAACTTTTCATTGGTGGGAACTCTATGCTCAACTGAGCCTACTTATAAACAGACTATGGCCATTTATGTTCACAGTAATATAGGAGAATGCAATGTTACTCTCACTTAACCTCTCATATTCTGAGGGGTTTATGTTTAATTAACACTGGAACAAGGCTGGCCTGAGAGGCTATGGAAAGTGATCGAGCTACATTTTCTAAGGGCTGCTCTTTTTAGCTGGGAGAGAATTTAAAAAAATAATTAGAAAGTACTGTTTTCTGAAATTTCCTCTAACTAAGCTGTACTTTATCGGGCCATTTAATGCTCAAATGGACAAAGGTATTACTTCAGTCACTGAATTGTATCAAACTCCTTCTCAGAGGCCCAGTTTAAAAACTGTAAGAAAAGTAGTTTAGCATCACATTCCCAATGGCTTGTCACTGGTCTGCTTGTAAAGAAAAGCAAATAAATAAACTTTTAAAATGAGAGAGAAACACTGTTACTGAGTAGATGGGTGTGTCCATGTCACGCTGGGGTTTCTCTCTGGAGTTTAGCATCTCCCTAGCCCAGACAATATAGAGAAAAGACATATTTCCCATCAGTGATGTGGTTTACTGACTTGGGACATTTCCCTTCTACCTAAAGGGACAGTTCCTGCTCAAAGTAGGTGTAGACTCAGACATGGCACAACAGAACGAGCAAGATTGACACCATCCAAACAGGAAGCTTTATTTGAGGCCGAAGAGGGCTAAATGTAACTGATTTAGATGCAAATGATTCCATGTTCTAAGCATGTATAATAGTTTTCATAAAGAGGCATACCTTAGTTACAGAAAAAAAATTGTAATTCACTCCTATCTAACTGGACTCTCTCTCTCTCTCTCCCTGTTTTGTATTTACCTCTGCCCACATTTCTTGATTATTAAACACCGTTACCAAACACAGGAAAACCTATTTATGAAACAGGAATGTGACTGTATATCATCAGGTCATGATTTGTGACCACTTAACTGAAACAACATTCTCTCCCTGAGTAGCAGCTGGCTTTCTCTATAGCTATTTTCTATTAGTGAATGACTTGGAGGTTTGAAGAAACAGTGCCTTTTAGTTCTATAGGACCTCCAGTTTTAGAAGATATATGTGGCCACGAGTTACTGTTCTCTGAACCTCTGTCTCCTCATATGTGAAATGGGGATATCTCCTTCCATATAATTATTGTGAAGATTCAGTAAAATACAAGCACAAGGTCTAAAGCATGGTGGGTGCATAGTAAATACAACCATACCTGTCTTTTTACACATATCTCTTATTCATTTATTAATTTAACAAATGTTCTGAAATCATGTCCCTGTGAACTTTAGGTCCTCTGTTAAACAAGCAAGCTAAGCAATTTTGTGCCCTCTTCAAGTTTAGTCTAGTTAGGAAATCAATTAAATGAGCAATACTTCCAAGTGTGAAGAACAGATATCATAGGGCTGTTCATTTGGTATGTAGGTCTATAATATACTCATTTATTAAGTGATGAGCTAAACACTTTTTTCTTTGTGTCTGATGACTGTCCCTCATTCAAAAAGCATGAGGTTTAGTTCTGAACATTCTAGAGAGAAGTGACAGCCAGTTGGAAATTCTGGTATTCATGTTGGACTTCTATTAAATAAGAAAAACAATGCAATGATATTGAATGAAAATATTCACAAAAGACAATGAGATTGTTAAATTCCCTAGACTTCCAGAACTAGAAAGGCCTGGATAGTCAAATCTTAACCTTATCCCTTCTTTTTGTAACTTGGACAAATCAACATTCCTGATACCCAAATTCTTTTCAGGGGGTCCAGGCTAATAACCATAGAGCAGTTGTGAGGATATGTAAGAAAATTCTTGTGAAAGGTGCTTTGCACACGTCCAAAGGCTATGTAAATCCTTTGACCTTATTTGAAGAGACTGGAGACCACAGAGAAGTGTTAATTTGACCATATCCGCAGAGTTAGTAAATATCCTTAGTTAGGATGAATAGAATTGTGGGGCAACAGCATAAAGACTAAATGCAATTGCTTCTTGTAAATAAATTTTGACTAAGTTGAACTGAATTTAAAAAGATGGCCAAGAGGACATCATATTTTATGTGCCTATGTATTGTAGGTGACAGTGGATTGGAGGTAGGTTTTAGTGTATATATTGAGGGAAATGAATTTTAGTATATACATATGTGTGTATATGTATTATATTATATGTGTATATGTACATATATTAATGACTGTATTATCCTGTAATATGACAGATTGCAGTAGATTGTTATATATAATATAATATTTTATATGTATATATATATCTATTTGGAATTGAATATATCAACCAAATCAAGATTATCTACTAAAATACAAAAAAAGGCCCTATTACAGTGGTGGTAGTACTAAAAAGGCTGGAATATAAGCTTATAGTGGCATGATAAAAAGATAAATTATTTAACTAGTTTACTCATACAGTGATTCCCCAAATGTTTATTAAATGTCTACTATATAGTAAGCACTGTTTTGTGCTTTTGGCATGCTAACAGTCAATAAAATTTGACCCTGGCTCTCGGGGGGCCCATAATTTAGTGAGCAGTGTGATAATTATTAAAATAGATGTGTTTTCAGTGAAGGTGCTAGGGGAGGAGGAAATATTTACCACTGCTCAGGGAAATACTAGAACCTTCATGGATGAGGTGATGATAAAACTGAATCTTGAAAGGAGAATGTGGGGAATGATGTGGACTGATGGAGATCCAGAGAAGAGAAGAAGCAATTTGAGACAAAGGGCCTGCTCATAGGTGTAGCAGCAATAGACACATGGCACCTTCAGAAACAGTTGGCACAGGGTGAATGCAAACATAGGTGAGATCGGAAAGGTAAGCAAGTCATTGGATTGCAGAGTGCATTTTAAACCCCACTAGGGAATTTGATTTTACTCACACCATAAATGGCAATGTAGTGTATTTGGTATAGTGAACAACTTTATTGTGTGATATTATTCCATTAATTTGATCTCTAGTTTACATTTCCCATTACACTAGATTTAATAGTTAGAGCACTCTGTTTGGTAAGATTGATAGTCCCTTTAGTACAATGGTAGCCTGTGGCATATGAGACTGTACAAGTAGTGTAATGATACACACTGAATAAACAAAACTGTTTAAGATTGAAGCAAAGCCAAGGTCCACTATTTCATGGGGATTTGTGGAAATCCTGTAATCTGTAGTTTATACTAAACCCAATCATATTGAACACATTGCTTCTCCATGAATGGGCCTTGATAATGTATTTCAACCAAAGAATGAAATAAGAAGTAAAAAAAAAAATCTATAAAGAAAAGCTATGATTCTTCTAATTGTTATAATGCCTTGTAATTATGTCCCTTTCTGGAATAATAAAATGTTCCTTGGCAGAGGTCAGGATCTCTGCCACTGACTTATTTAACAGACCCTCTTAACATCTGTCCTGCAGACTGTGCACTTTATTAGCAGACAAGAGACCCAACAGACTTAGCCTGCTGTGTACCTTTTTCGCATTCACACAGCTGTGGATTAACTCAGACTTTCCAGAAGAAGACCAACCAGAAGGGAGAGTAATGCTATTGGCTGATTCTAAAGAGATGGGAGGGGGTGTGTGTGAGCAGAAACAAATGTTGCTCGAGTACAATTCAGTGTTTTTAGGGTGACAATTACCAGTCTGTTTTAAAAAGGAATAAAAGCAGCTATTTCACTAAAAAAGGAAAGTCTATTCATATCTGTGTGGGAACCTAATCAGGCTCTTGTTTCCAGTGACGATGACTCCACAGTCGCACCAGGTCTGCGACAAGAATGCTGCTTTTGTGTGCCGATAATGTGGACACGATAAAATTTCCTTTAAAAGACGTATGTGTTTACATCATGAGATGTGTGAATTGACAAAATGCTTTGTTCTTCTCATATTTTTCATGCAGAGTTTCATGCTGCGTTGTTGGGCTGGAAATCTTTGATTTAAGTAGAATTAGTTGCTGAAATAAAATAGACACTTTTGTTTTATGATTCTTCTTGCTGAGCTATAAATTATTGTAAAACATTATAAGAAGCGACAAAAAGAGGTGCTGATTTGAACCTCTGACCCAAGACAGGCACAAAAACGTAAGATTATTTCTTCAAAGAGCTGCATAGAGACATAAATATTCCATGGTCTACTCAGAATTATGCCCTCTTAACAAACTAAAGCTGCAGTTTTACATCATGTAAAGAGAGGTTTCTAGGAGTGTAACAGTATGCTTAGAAAAGCCCCCCCCCCCCAAATTAGGACTTTGAATGCATATTTTTCTCTATCAAACAATGGACAGTGAAAACCGGTACTAAACAAAATTCCTGTTCTCTAAATGAATAGCTAAGAATGGTTTCCCTTTTGCCAGAAAAGTGGAGCAGTCTATGCATCATAAGCCTTTCTCAAAGCCGCATTGTTTCTTAGCACTAACATTTTAGTTCTGTTTGCACATGGCCTTCAGGTATGAGCCCCTCCGAAATGGGCTAAGAGGAGGTGGGGGAGGGGACACCATATACTAAACACACAACACAACACAAAGTCTAAGAGCACAAACATTCCCGTGTTGCACGGGGTATTAGTGTTCATTCTGCTCATGATGACTTTTAAACTTTTTGGTAACAAAGGACTTCTTTCACAGGCTTCACTCTGAACAAAGCCTGCCTAAACATACTTAGTCTAATCTAGCTGTTTTTAGTGATGGTGTTTCAGTACTAACTTGTAAATTCTTTAATTATATTATTTATCACATACTCTTTTGGGTCCTTGCTGCGAGACAGCATTTCCTTCCTTTTCTGAAAGAGCACCTACCTTCTTCATCGTTGATATACTTTTTGATAAATTATATGATGATGCTAATTCGTTATTTTTCTAAGTAATACCTTTGGAATGATTTTTTTCCACCCCTTCCATTTTTGAGGTGCTAGAGTTGAACACAGGGCTCGTGCATGATAGGCAAATGCTCTATGAGCATTTGAGCTTCATCCACAGCCAAGAATTAGTTCTTTTTAATGAGAACATATATACACATATAAGTACATATACATATTTAACAACAAGAAGAATAAGAATGTGTCTGTTTGGTTTGCCTATGTTCTAAATACACCCTCTGTGTTTGCCCACTTACAACCTTTACAGTATATTCTCTTGTTAGCCTCACTTTATAGCTGTGGAAATTTAAAGCCTTGCCTACAGACATTAAATAACTTGCCCCAAATTACATAATTAGGGAACTCTGGTTTTGACTATAGTGCATGAACTCTTTATTATTTTGCCAAACTGCTTATTGAAACCTATAAGATCTTATTTTTCTACATTTCTTTTTAGTATCTTATATAAATAGTTACCTGTTTCATCTGCTATAGGAAATTTTCAGGATGAATTATTGACATGTGCTAATATCACATGCAGTGACAATGCATGCTATACTTATTACCTCCTCCTTAAATGATTTTTATTATGGCTTCCATTTACAAGATATCATTCCTTTCTGCTAATTAGCGAGCAAACCATGGGAATTACTATAGGATACAGATGGCAGGTTTATATTGCAAAATATGCTGAAGTTTTCCAATTGGTAATAGTAATAAGTTGCTGTTTAAAAAGTGACAGTAGAGTCACCCCTGATATAGAGTAGAACATTTATTTAATTTGAAAATTAAAGTAAAAATTACATAATTAAAAATTATGAGGAAATTAAAACATTATATTTTGCATTCTTACCTAGTTTATTTGAGCATTCATAAGTGAATTCAAAACATTTATGTTCTATATATTTTTAAATGCAAAGTTTACTTTAGCGTAACTGTCACTTTTGTATTTAATAGATCTATATATATTTCATAATAGATGCAGATTATTTTATTAGTGTGATTCTTGTATTCAGCTTTCTAATCTCTGCTGAGAAATGAAATCCAAGTCCAATTTGAAAATATAATAAACACATTCTTTTCCAACTAGCACGATTTGCTCTGTGCGACGTAAAAATAAAAAAATATAGACGCAATATTAAAATAAAAAATATTCTAGAAAACACTATATTTTCCTTTCATGCAATTTTCTCTTCACAAATATATATTTTTAACAAATTGAAACATTACATTACATAGTTGCCCATATTTGTCTTCATTCTGCGATATTTTGGAAGTTTCATTATAGATGGAATTTGAAGGGCAGTTGTAGAATATTTTTCAAGCAACAGCATCTGGCTCCTTGGCAGTTGTCGTGGGCTAAGATCAGGCAGCTCTGGCATATCTCCAGATTCCCATGTGGGTATTGCTGAGGGACTTCCATTTCTGCCATGTTGTTTTAATGATGTTTCCTAGAAACATAGAAACTCAGCGCAGAATCCAAAGTCTATTTTATTGTATGCTAGACCTACATGACTTGGCCTTCTTGCTATTTTCCTGACACCTGACAACTCACAGTTAAAGGAGCATTGCAAATGGCAACTGTAGCACTTAGAGCCTTTTCTTTACCCAGACCTCTCTGCTCCAACTCGACTGGCCTCCTTTAGACATTCTGAGTACAAATATCTTTGCCACACTACTTCGAGCTACACTTTGCTTTTGACTGAGTGCTATTTCCAGATAGTAATGTGACTCACTCCCTCACTTCATTCAGGTATCCAAATGTCCTTTTTGAGATGTTTTTTTTTTTTTAATCTCTCTATAAGCCCTCAATTCTACTCCATATTTATGTACTTTATATTTCATAGCACCTATTTCCCACACAACCACTTACCTATGTGCTTATTTGTCTTTTTCTCCCCAGGCAGTTTCACAGAGTAACTGCTTACTTATATTTTTCCAAAACCTAAATAGTACCTTGCCCATAGCAGCCACTTAGTAAATAATTTTTTCAATGAATGGATGAAGGAATGAGTAAATTTACCTTTTGGTCACATACACACACATACACACACATACACACACACACACAGATTGTGCTTTTAAACACTGGTAAACATGTATTCATTTATTTAAAAGTATAACAATACATACATTAAAAATATCCATTGAAAACTTCCTTATGACTTAGTTTGTGAGAAGTAATGTCTAGGCTTCAATTCAAATTCGGAATTCATCAATAAGTTTTTATATACTATTGGTAGTGTCAAGATGCACTCATTTAAGGTTTAGCTGATGGGTTAATGGATTTGAGACTACAAAGTTAAAGGAGCATGGCAAATGCTAGTTGTAGCACTTTGATCCCTGTACTGCTGGCCCATCTCTTGGAAAGGAAACAAAGTGGCTCCCTTCCCATAATGTCCATTTCATGCTACCTTCATTATACCTCTTCCAATATTTTGCTTCAAGAGCTAAATTCCTCTTTTGGTGACTTTACCTCTGTAAGTAAGGAGCTATAAATTTACATATTGCATGTAGAGAGAGTCTTATTAAAAATATGGAGTATTGTTTTATTTATTCTTAGTTATTTATACCATCAAATTGTCCCATAAGAAAATAATGCTCTTCTGAATGCATTCCAGCATAATAGATATAATCAGAATGAATTTCAAACTAATTTTTAAGAGAATTAGATGCTCTGTTAGCTGATGAATTTTTCAAAGAAAGTACTTTAATGTAAAGGTAGGACATTTTGTTGAACTTTTATATTCTATTTTCTTCTCCTTTTAATAGAGTCTCATTTGCTCCATACCAAATGCATGCCCTACTCCATTAGTACAAAGAGTTATGTCAGAGGAGCAAACTACTCCAATGGTTAGGAAAATAGGCAAGAGGAATCTAACCAGGGAGACTTTTCTTTCAATTCATTTTTGTTACTTGATATTCTTGAGCTAGCTTTACAGAAGAATGAAATGAATTAAACAGCTCCTGGTTCTCAGTCAATGTGTGTTTCAGTCTTACTTTGTCTGTTATAGAAAGGCCACTGGCAATACCTCAAAGTGGGTGAAAATAGGTCTGTTCTCACCTGAGACAAATATTTGGTCATTTCTGTATTTGTGCAAATATATTAATTTAAAAAATTCTGAAAATACTCATAACATGACTATAATTATTTTTACCTAACCACTATTAACTATGTACCTTTGAAACAATATAATGATTCTATGACACAAATCATTACAGAATACTCAGTGATTAATTTTCAAATATATTTAGGATAAATTTTTCTTTTTAATCCCAGGAGAAAGGTGAAAAAAATATTTTATGTAGTATAGACTAACAACTCTGATAGAAAGTACACATTCTATCTGAGCCAATTCTCTGAAAGAATAGAATGTAAGGAGATATATGCACATGTGGAAGTAGCAGAAAGTAGGGAAACGGGTCTAGACGTCACTCTATTTACTGTTCATCAACTACCATTTTGTGAACATCACTTTCCTTCTAGAGACTTGAGCTTTCTTCATCTGTACAGCAGAGAAACTAGATTATGGGATGTGCATATTCTTTCTTCTGCTAAGATTGTATAATATGATTTCTTTGGAAGAAAATCACATGGTAGACCCAAATGCTTACAGCATCGAAAATGCAAAATGAATACCAAGAAACTGAAACTTGCAATGTGCTGGGGAGAGATTAGGGAGAAGGATCTAGACAAATGAAGAGAGGACCCGAGAGAGGAATGCAGTCATGATACTCAATGTATATCCAATGAAACTAGGAAAATTGAGGGGAGCAGTTTGAGTTGTGAGGGATGGGGAAGAATGATGAAAGGGGCAACTGATCAAGATGCACTGTAGTCATAAACTGAGTTGTTGAATGGTAATCCCTTTGTACAACTACTTAGAGATAATAAAAATAGAGTTTAAAAAAGAATACAGAAGGCCAAGGGTATGGCCTAGTGGTAGAGTGCTTGCCGTACATACATGAAGCCCTGGGTTCAATTCCTCAGCACCACATATATAGAAAAAAGCCAGAAGTGGCGCTGTGGCTCAAGTGGTAGAGTGCTAGCCTTGAGCAAAAAGAAGCCAGGGACAGTGCTCAGGCCCTGAGTTCAAGCCCCAGGACTGGCAAACAAACAAACAACAAAAAAAGAATACAGAACAAAAATGACCAACTTTGGAATTCCTTTTTGGAGAGAGTGTGAATAAAAACTAAGAGAGGGACATGGACACAAAAGACAGTCAAGAATGGAAATAGAATATTAATGGTCACTGTTAAACAAGTATAGAAGGCTAGGCTTTTATGTTATATCATGATGCAAAGATGCATTAAGACTCCAGTTTTTCTGTTAAACAGCTCCGAATTTGATGGGAGAGAATTTTATGGGTAAAAAGGAGAGTATATGATGATCAGAGGTAGAATATAGATGTATGGGGTTGTGGAGGAGATAGACAAGTTTCATGGAGAAAGTGGCTTTTGTGTGGAGACTCAATGAGTTGATTTATAGCAGAGTTAGAAAGGGAAAAAAAGAATGCAATACAAAAATATGCAGAAGAGGCATGGAGATTGACCTGGAAATGAACTAAATAGGTAAGAGAGGGAGAGATTATATTTTTCCTATTCCTTCTCCCATTTTCTATCCCTACAGCAAATTTTCTTTCATCTCAAATATTATGGGAATGCCTAAACAAGTACCTTCAATGCTGAAAACAAGGACTTTGGTTCTAGCTTCCATAAAACCACAGCTGTGTTTCTTGGATCATTTTGTTGACATTGAAGGTTTATGAGAAGAAAAAGTATTTGTAAACTCTTTGAAATAATTATTTTAAGCCCGCTTCCAACTCCTCCTTCAGTGTATAATGACCTGTTGCTGACATACTTTCTTCTCTTTGCTAAGTAAGCACTAAATCAGTATGATTAATTATCCTATCTCTGTCCACCTGTTCATGACTGAGCTGTCCAGGCTTATAGCTTTGCTTGGTAGGTGGAGGAATGGTCAACAACACTGTTTTGAAAAGGAAACATAACCCAGTATCCTTGGTGGACTAAGCTGGGTTTGGAGCACTGTATTAGCTAGCATTAATCATGTGAGTAATGATACTTCCTGAAAGAGCATTGTATACAAGGTTAGGCCTGTTAATCTGGGTAGCTGGAATATACCTTGAATCTTTAGTCTATGAAGCTATAGCAAGTGGGGAAAATATAATGGTGATAATTAACATCTTTCGGTGATATCTGCTGAATCTGTTTTTGTCCGATAGAACTTTTCCTTCTCTTCCTTTGTTCATTCACCACACATTGGCATGATATATTTTACTTTCTTACTCTCTGGGTCAAATTATGTCATGAAACTTTAAAATGCCTTTGCTAATTGAAATGATAAAAATACAGGAGACGCTACATCAAAGAGAACTTGGTTTATAAAATTGTATGTGCTTTTATTTTCACTGTTGTTTTACATATCCTGGAAGTACGAGTACCTCTTGTCAGTTTGTATTCTATTAAGTTCTCCTATTTCTACCAATAGTCTGAATACTCCTCTTTTTCTTCTATCAGTCCATTAAACTCAGAGTTTTATATGTCTTTTACTATGAAAGATTGGTTGGAGAAAGGAGTTGTCAAACTTGTGACCTTTACTCCTTCAAGATGGCTTGTGGTATCACTAACTTTTCTTTCTCCATTCGAGAATAATAAAATGCCATTTTCTAAAGAGTAGTTATAAGACATCTGGTAATACAGTTTGCTATTTGAGAACTCAAAATAGCAGCCACATAAGAATCCTCTCCTTGGACAATAATCCTTGTCTGGTGGTTAGAAACAGGAAATAGGTTTCACTATGATTCACTGTATAGCTTATTTTAAATAATTTAATTTTAAAAGCAGAAAGAACAAGAGCTTAAAGGTGATACTGACTCTAAAATGGGTGGTAATTCCTACCTTAGATAATTCTTATGAGCAAACTAATAAATTAATATACTTAGCACATGGCCTGTTTCATTAAGTTACAACTATATGGAGAGATTATTGGAAGACTGGAGGAATAATTATGTGGACATAGGAAAATCATATAATCATGAATTTAAAAGAAGTCTTGCATCTTTATGTCATTCTCTGTTAGAAGTCATGTGATTTTTATTATAGAAAGCAACTATGAAATATATCTTATATATGTATATGATAAATTACATATAATGTATCTACACTCATGGTTAAATATAGATACACTCTGATATCACATATTATAATTTGACATCAATTTTGGTGTTTGGGGACAAGCATACTTCTTTTTCCCAACAGAGCAACAATATAATACATCTCTCCACACAATACATAGACCACTGTGTATCCTGGCAGATACTCAAGAATTTCCCCATAAAGCTGAGTTTGATTGGTAGAGCCTACTAATTTGTGTTGAATCTAAGCAGGCGTGGTTATTAAAGTGTCAAAAGTTTACACTGCCCACCCCAAACCTCTTCTTTGGACATTCCACTCACACTTAGCATTCCTGCCACATTGGGCTTTTTTAAGTACCTCAAGAACTTTCTTTTCTGTCTTAGAGTCACGATACTTATGACACTTGATGTTCTTCATTCTAGAATGCTTATAATCAACCTTTCCACCTGGATGCATCTTACTCATCAAAAATGATATTTCCTCAGAGGAGCTATTTTGAATCTCCAAACTCTATCAGATGCCTTGGCTAGCTAATTTCTTGATAGCTTGACTTTTGTTTCTCAATACTTTCTTCCATAATTTCATAGGTCATGTCTAAGCATTACTTAGTGGCTGTTTCTCATGTTAGTTCAATTAAATCAGGTTCCATTTCTGAGTTGCTTATTGGTATATCTTTGGTATTTAGTATTGGGTTTAATGAACAGGTATTTAATGAAGATGCATCAGGGAACCAATGAATCAATGCACGAATTGTGTAAAGATTCATTATATATTAAATATAACAAATAATTTTTAAATGACATCGTAGTAATATTGGAGTTAAAACTAAAAAATTGGTCTAGCTCTAGCACTAACTACATAAACGATCTTGGGAAGCCTATTTCAGTTAACTGGATCTCTACTTACCTGTAGAAGAGGAGGTCAGACTAGCTTAAATGAGGTGTTAAGGCACCTTCAATCCTATGTGATGTATCATTGTTCCATTTATCAAAATTTTGATTCTAACTACTTTGTTTACTACATTTTGAAGTGCTCCATAAAAGGGATGATTTTAGCAAGGCTCAATTTTCCATGTATATTTTGTGTATCTTTTCTGTAGCTTGGAAAAAGAAACAATTCACTAGACAATCACTGAATTTTTCAAAATTGAACTAGAAAAACCTGTATTTATAAAACAATCTTTACCGAAGTTTGAATGTTTGTAGGCCATTTGTGAATCCCATTATGCACTTTACTATATTGTTGGATCTTAAAACCCTAAACTGTGTTTAGAAATGAATACTCATTATTATCACTATGACTATGAGCTATGATTTGAGGATCCAACATGTGAAATAACATTTTTGCAAACATTTATGTACTAGTTAATCAGTATTCAAACTTTATCCTTCCTAATTCTTTTGTCTGCAAAGGGATTTTCTAACTGAAGCTATGTCATTAGACTAACTAAAAAGGGTGCCATTGATTAAGATGAATTGTATTCATAAACTACTTTGTTACATGGCAACTCCTTTGTACAATTACTTAGATAATAATAAAAATAACAAACAATTTTATGTTATTTCAAAAAAGAGTGCAATAGCATTTCCTTTATAATAATTTTGAAAAGAAAAGCTGGTGTTACTGGCCAGTATACTCTATTAGAAAAGCTTAAGACAAGTTAGTGAAATTAATAGTTACTGAGCAGCTAACTGGTAAACATTTTATAAAATCATTTCTAAAGAATAATTTGTTTCAGCAGATTGAATTTATTTTCCTTTTATTTTTTAAACTCAACACCACAAATTACTTATTGTATAGATAATAAACATAATCATTTACTTACACTATTACCTCCTTTGCAGATAGTTTATTTTCTAACATTCTAGCTATATTATACTTATTATTTGCAAGGCATGAATGTTTAGAGCTAAGCTCTCAAAAATAATTAGATTGATCATATCTTCAGCAAGCTTACAGTCTATCATGGGTAGTAAGATGTATGCATATAATTAAACACAAGGTTAAAAAATCAAGTATCACAAGAAAGGCACAAATAAAATGTTAAGGAGCTGTATTTTCCATCTCTTCCAAAGCTTTGTTCTTACTCCAAGACTGAGTTCTCCCTAGCTCCTAACACACAGCTTTGCATTTAGAACACATTCAATTGTTGTTAGATTTAGAAAGTGAGGTGTAAATTTATTCCTATTTAATGTATTGACATTCCTATCCAAATCAACTGAAAATCTTCAATCTGAAGTTGATACTTATAATTAAAATAATATATTCTGTTACATAGATTGTGATACTTTAATTTTCATGAATGCCCTCTAGCATTGTACTCCATTTTCTGATTTTTATTTCAAGACTTGTTTTATTCAGTTCTACATGATATCCTCCTGTCCAGCCCTGTGATTTGTGTGGTCATGCCTCCTTTACAGGAAATTTAAAAAAAAAAGGATATAAAATATATGATTATCAGAGCTTAAGAGGAAACAATTGATATTATTCTATTTCTAAAATTCAACTGTATTGTTTTAATCAACTGAAATGATCACTGAATTGAGTCTTTATTTTAAAAAATAGAAATAAAATAGATTGGGGTTTCTGTATCATTCACTAGTTAATATTTTTTACTCGAAATTTGGTAGAATAGAAAGAATTCTGAATTGTTATGGTAAAATGAAGGCATGAATGATGTAAAGTCTTACATCTCTATGATTTCATACTGTGTAATACTCAAAAGTAAAAGATATTGCTTATGTTATCAACTACTATAAAGGTAGCACCCATTACCTCTCTCCATTATATTCAACATAGTATTTCTCCAATGATTTAATCCAAAGAAAAATTTTACAAGTTTCTCAAGTCTCCTTAGTAAAAACACCTCACTGCATTTCAAAGGGAAGAGATACAATAGGAAAAAAAAAAAGCCCAAAAGACAGCCTTTCTTTTGCCTAAGTTTGACTCTAGCAGTTTGACTCTTACTTATGAATGCTTGCCACTGAGTCATTGCATACAGAACTATGAAACTCTAATTCCTTTAGAGGCTTGTTATATTAGAAAAATTGTTCCAAAGAAAGCAACAATCATGACATAAGCACATCTGGCTCTTGCAAATTATTCTTTATTAAGCTTTCATTTAATTATATGTGCTGAAAGGTCTGTTTTTGATTACTGTAATTTTTTTAGTTGTCCATCTGAATGATAGTAATGTTGGAAATTATACATAAACCACCTGTTTTTGTCTCCTGTAAATATGGCAAAGTTTGAACTATTTTCTCTGTGGCTGACAAACTAGGAAGGAAGCTTTCTGTTTACTATGATTGAAATTTGACTATCAGTGTAATGGCTTAATCTTGAATATAAGAGGAAAAGAAAATATTTGAATGAAATTTTCAAGCATTAAAGAGTCTTAAGATTTGAGTGTCTGAGTTCTGATTAACTACACCAGATGAACATTCATTTATTAGTAGGTTTACCCCAATTCCAATACAGCAACAAGTAAGGATTTGTAGGTGAGCTTTCAAGTAGAAATCGAAAGCAAGACCCAAAAAGCTTTCAGAATATTGCAGATGGGTAGAAAAGTTATAAATGTCTTACCACAAAGAGAAATCTGATAGCTAGGCCTTTAGAGTGTAATGCCAAAAAGAATTAAACCCAATTGGAAGCTGAATCTCTGAAATGCTTAGGAATTGAAGGCATTGTGTATCATTGAAGGCAGGTATAAAAAGAGGGTAGCTGGTAGAAACAGATACTAAGATTATTCCTCTCTAACCTGGTCCATCCTGTCAACTCCATTCCCTCTTCTCAACTACCACTACCATCTATATGTAACATGGCAGAAGACAGAAAGTTTGTTCTTGTTTTTGTCTTGAGTGTCAGGCCTAACCCAGAATGAATGGTGATACAAAGTTGAAAGCAGAGTTGACATGAGAGAACGAACAGTAAGACCCCACAGTAGCCTTCTGCTTGGCTTGCCTAATGTGCCATATGGATCTATTTCCAAAATAAGGGGTTGATTTGAAGTTATTTCTCTAACAAAATGGCCCAGTATAAGAAAAACGACCTATAAATACTGACATTTAAAATTCGTCAACAAAAAGTCTTTCTGCATCATTACTTTATACTGAGCCTGTCAGTCAATAAGTCCACCCTTAGACTTAGACTTTTCATTTAACCGTTGATTATGTCACTCATAGATGAATAAACAGACAACACTAGAGACTTTAGAAAAGCCTCGAGGAAAGAGCTCAAAGAACTTGAAAGAAAAAAGAGAAAACAATGTGGAGACCAAAGAACAAAAACAAATCCCAAACCTATCATTAATATTATCCAACAGAATAGAGAAGAGAATACTCTAAAAAGAAGCCATCAGAAAATAAAAGAATACCCTTAACCCTATAATAGCAGAAGACTTAATGATTCATAGAAATCTTGAAAGATAAAATTGGAAAAAGCTGTCAGAATAGAAAAACGTTTGATGAGGGACAAATAGAAAGAAAAACTAAGAAAAATAAGAGGGTCCCTGAGGAAGTATCTAGGGAGAATAAGAGCAGTAAAGATTAATTTTAAAATTAATGTGGTACTAACATTAAGAAATTGGAGAGCATGGGAACATAGGTAGGGTGCTGATATAGGAAAGTGAAACACTCATGTTCCATTATGTACAGTCAGTAGATAATGATTCAGCAAAAGAAAATAAGCACATACAAATCAGATGACAAATATTATTCAAGACAGTTAAATAAATTACAAGGGGTGCCTTCACAGAGCAGAAACTGAGGGAGGGTAGGATAGGTGTGAGAAACCCTAGCCATCCCTATAACTGTGGAGGTTTTACATTATACAAATAGGCCATGTTGAGTTTTTGTTGGTGGTATTGTTGGTTTATAAACCTTAAAGTAATTCTGAACTTGTAAAACTATATATGTGTACACAAAACACACACACACACACACACACACTACTTTGATAAAAGTTAAAATTGTGTAGAGACTAGCCAACTGGCTTTCGGTCTTTGTTCTGAATTCAGTTAAATCAGTATATTTTGAGGTTTATAATTTTAAAATATATGTTATCAAGTTATCTGATTAGCATCTCTCAGGGAAGAGGAAACTTTTTATCTCCTTTCTCTTTACTGGTGTAAATTGTATAGAGGGATGTCACTATGATATTCCATAGATGCATTATTGTACTTCAATCAAATTCACCTCACTATTCTTTTGTAATCCCTCTTTAAGAGGAGCCTTTTCAAGGCTGAGCAGATAGAATGAGCAGGATCATTGGTTTGCTGAAGAGAGCTATAGGAAATATTACAGAGCAGGCCTGAAACAGCAAGGAGAATATGGAAAAAGTAGCTGGAGTCCCAAAGTCAGGGCTTGAGGAGAGAAACCAAATGATCTTTCTGGGCTATGAAGGAGGCACTTTGTTTCCTGGTTCCCGTTGAGAATTAAATGGGTAGCTCCAATAAGTAGCTCCTGTAGCAGGGAAAAAAAGCAATCTGACTTTTTAGTTTTATTGAAGATTATGTTACCTGCTATCTAGAAATCTGACCCTCAGACAAGAGTAACACTCACTAGGCCTCTGGGGTCATGCAAAAGGCTGAGAGCCTCCTGAGCTCTCAGTCTGTGGTGAATAACAGTGTGTTTCTCCCAGGACTCCCAGGGAAGTTTAAGTTCCTTTTGTAGCTCACCTATAAGACAATTACATCAGATTTAAAGAACTTTTTATAGAGATTGTGGGAAATAAAAAGAACCTTAGAGACCATTCAGGCCAATTATTTTTGGTTCAATTGAAGAAACTGAGTTCATAGATAAAATCTTTGTCCAGCAAGTAATGTTAGTACTGGAAGTAACAGGTACAGAACCATGGCTCCTATTCCAACATTCCTTCTCTATGTATGATTTGGTTTTTCTTATTTTCCTCTCTAAAGAATAGTGAAATTGCAAGGCTGTAAGAGAAATAGTTCTCTAACAATACGGTGGGTTTTTTTTTTAACTCCATTTCAGCTGCATTTAAAGAGATCAATGTTTGTCTTCTCTGTTTTGTAGCAGCTCTATGCCGCTCAGCTGGCCAGCATGCAGGTGTCACCTGGAGCAAAGATGCCATCAACTCCACAGCCACCAAACACAGCAGGGGCAGTCTCACCTACTGGGATAAAAAATGAAAAGAGAGGGACCAGCCCTGTAACTCAAGTTAAGGTAACTCGCTTTGCAGGATTGTGGAATCCGTTTGGAAAATAGCTTCACAAGAAAGGTAGTGAACTAGGCTATGTTGGGAATAAACAGCAGGAAACATAGCAACATAAAGGAACCCCAAAATGCTCCTCTTTATGGTACATTTCATGATTGAGCTTTGAGAAACAGGTGTTTCCCTTTTGATAACAATAGTGCTATATTATGAGAACTTTACCTAACTGCAAAGTCACTTCTCAAAAAAAAAAAGTCTCATTTGGATTCTGGTTTTTATTTTTTTAATGTTCATTGGCAGAAGTGGCCATGGTTTTATTGCCAGTCTTTGTCATGTTCCTTAAATAGGTGGAGGGTCAGCTTGTAGTACCAGAGGAGAATTTTGAGATTTAAAAGGGTGATTGAAAAGAATCTAATACTGGACTATACATGGTTCATTGAAAAGGCCTCCTTCAAAGCTAGTAATAAATCAAAGCTTTAAGGAGTGAATGGTGTCATTTCCTAGTCCTATTTCTGACACCATACAATTGTAATAGAAAAACAGACTTTCTCAAGTTGTGTCTAGAACATTAACAGATACCTTTCCTTGCTGATATTCAATGTCTTGAAACACCTGGGAGGCACTAAGCGAGAGGGAAATTGATAAGCCACTGGAAATTAGCACCTATAGGTGATACTAGTTCTTTGGGGCTTTTGTTTTTCCTATTAGATAGAGACTTACCATATAGGCTAGGCTAGCCTCAAACCAATTATGTAGCCCAAGCTGACTTTAATTTCTGATCTTTCTAGTCCCAGTCTTCCAAATGCTTAAAGTATAGGCATGGCCACCATTCCAACTTAAAAAAAATGTATTTGTGTTGTATGCTGAATTGTTAAATTCAGATCATTTCACGAATTAACTTCTTTGTATGTTAACATACTTGTGAAGAACTTTGGTGACTGTGGAAGCTTTATTATAAGAGAAAAATTTTGCAGTTAGCATAATCTTTACTTGGAGAACAGTTGGGAGCAACCAAACTCAGCACTGGATGCTGTGCAATCCTCAAATTGTTATATTTAGTAAAATTTACATGTAAGAATTTTAAGATTCTAGAAAGTCTGGGGAGAGAAGGGACTATAGTCTGGGGACGGTCGATATCAAAGATGAAAAAAGAGCTAGCATCACTAAGATCATTGACATCTGTGTATCACCGCCACCACCATTAGTTTAATGCCACCCATTCTTTAAGATTTTCCAAAGAAATACTTGAAAATTTATGTTTGGGTGTTAGAAATATTAAGACATGATACTAGGCAGTTTACATTTCATAAAACAGGAAATGTAAACTTGTGGAAACAGATTATTTTGTGTCCAAAAACATTTGTGAATATGAATCAGAGCATTAGAGCCTTACAGCTCAAACCAAAGCACTTGGTTTAATCATAGTTGCTTAAATATATCAAACATCAATGTCTTGAGCTAGTGAGTATTAAATATTTTAACATGTATAAGTCATTTTGTAGGTAAATCAGCCAACTGGAACTGTCCCAAACCAAGCCTTTACTGGATGAGTAAAATGTTCCCTGGTTAAATTCAAGTTTTAACCATTCCATATTTGTGGGCCAAAGATTTGCTTTTACCATTCCATCTTTGTGGGCCCACTGAATTTTATTACTCACTTTACCACATGCAAACTTTTAGGGAGTTCTCTATATAATTTGGCTTGACTATATTTTATGTTAACAAAGGAAACATTTCTCATCTTATTAGATTGTTTATTGTATATGTAAGTAAAGTACATGAACTGAGATATAAAGTAAATATTTCAAATTTAGTGCTCCTATTATTAAAGAACTTCTGAAAGCAATCAAAGTTGGCTAATTAATTATGATCACCAAGAACCGCTCATGTTTCTCTGTATAGTCAATGCTTTCCCTTATATAACATGATCACATTTTAAATTCAAGTATGAAATAGGGTGAAATTTGCTGAAGGCAACAAATAAATGTAAGTTCTTTGCCTCCCTCTCCCCCAGACAGTATTTTATCTAGTATATCTTTCAATATTAGAAATCAGACTAATACTGTTCTCAAATAATTGTTATATTGTTTTTACTAGCCTGGTTAAAGGACAAGTTTCTTAACTACTTTCAACCTTAGTTTTCTCCTCTGTAAAATGGAAGTTAATATTGTTATGGTTCTTAACGGAGACAATATGTCCTCTAATATGTAATGAATATCCCATAAATATTATTAGTAATAATGATGTTCATAATAGTATTAGAGGAAATGGAGTGGTGGTTTTAGAGACTAAAGTTGGCATATGGGGTTACATATTTGCATACAGAGAGATTCTAAGCACTCAAATTATTTCTATGGCCAGTTATAATGGAAGAACAGAGACCAGACATCCTCTCCCAGGACTTAAGGACAAAACTCTTTAGAATAATGATTTTTAAGATGTTTATATAAGAGTACAAGACAGTGATTTCTATAAGGAGACAAGCAAGTATCATGAACTTCAGGCATGCAACTGTTTAAAGGGAGTGTCTCAGAAACTGTATAGGGAGCTTGCCAGGCTCCCTGAGTGAAAAGACAGACAGACAGATTGTACGGTACTATTTATATTACAAGTCAGATTTATGAGACAGGGCACAATAGAAAAGAGATAATACTGAAGATGTTTCAAACCAAACTATTCCTCTGTGTAATTAATTAGTGGAGTACTGGTCAACAAATGCATGTAAGAAAACTACCTAAGGCCCAAATAAAATACCAGAAGGTAGCCTGCAAAACAATTGAGTCATTCACAAAGTACTATGAATAGGTTGCATTCCATAAATTAGCCAGAATGTAAAGCAGTCTTGATATGAGGGTATCAAGTAGAGTGGCCAATAGGTATTTCCTGATATTGGGGCCAAAGTATTCATAGATTAAAAGCTGTTTTTGACCTACCTAACACATCTGAAAATTATGCCTAGAAAGTATAAACTGGTTCTGTTTCAGAACAAAGTCCACAAATTTTCAAAGAAAAAGATAAATTCTATCATCCAACAATATAAAATTCACAATGTAGAGAGTCCATACAATAAACTGCCAGTCTTACAAAAAGAAATGAAACTACAAATAGTAAAGAGAAAACCAGTCAATTTCAAATAGACTCAGATGACACAAATGACAGGATTAGTAGATAAAATATAAAAACAACTCTTGTAGAAGACTTCTAGCTAGATCCCAGTACGGAAATTGGAAAATTTATTCCCTATAAAGCACCTATGGAATAAACAGTACAAGAAATGTACCCAAGGCCCAACGTATGAAACTGTAACCTCTCTGTACATCACTTTGACAATAAATAAGAAAAAAAAAAATAAAGCACCTATGAAGTTGTACAAAATTGACAAAAACAACCATTTCAACACTTAGGAATGTATAATCTGAGAAAACATTTATGCTTCTTATATGAAAGAATAGTAGGAGTCTATAACATTTTTGATAAGGCTATTTTTATTTCTTCTATTCCCAGACTCAGCACAAAATTAGGCTTAGGTAGGCTGTGAGAATCATCAATAATAACACTGACCTTGTGGGTAGAAGTAGCAGTGATTAACTTAAAATATTAAACTGGAGTATATGTCAAACAAAAAAAATGCTACAAATACTATAGTGATAGAGGAAAACAGCCTTATAAGTCATAGAAAACCTAAATTCATGGCCTAGAAATGATAAAGACAATATAAATTTATCATAATGCCACCCCTCCCCAGAAAGCCATTAATGGCTCTGAGAGCTAATATATATGGTTATGCCTAATACAGTGTTTGAAATGTGATCTATATAATGTCTGTTCATGGTTTTTAAATTTTTTTCTTTCCAATTTTTCTTTTCCAATAGTATTTTCTGGTATCTCCTTTTGTTTCCCCTTAATCAGTTGTATTTGTACTAGATGAGACCCTAAAGATAATTTAATATGAGGCTTTCTTTTTATAAATGAAGTAACAAAGTCTCAGAGTGAGGCCACATGTTTACCATTGGAAAGAATGTTCTGTAACTAAACTGTATTGTATATTTTAAGTAATGACATTAAAAGCAAGTACTTGGTGCCTTCCCAGAAGTGAAACAGGAGTTAACATTTGCTGATGATTTCAATTCAGAACACAGTAACCCACATCTTCCAAGTGAACATTTAAATAAACAGGTTCATACAGCATCCAATTTTCTAAAATGATAGAAGTATTGTTCCAGATATTTTATGACAGAATAAGTGTGACAAAATGAAGGCAAGGAACTTGGCTTTTCAAGTTCCTGGCTATTCTAGAGTTACAAGCCAGAAATTTGAACACTATTCTCAGTGTCGAGGATGATGTGTCTTAAAATAGACATTCTGTAAATATATGTAGCAAAGAATATAAGAAGACATCACTTTAAACATGAAAAATAAATTGCATATATCATAGTATATAAAACATAATTATAATGTATGCTTACTCTTTGCAAAAATTAATTTTAAACATGAATAGAGACCAGAATATAGACCACAGAGTGCCCACACCCAGAAAGCCACATAGAAGCTATGGTGTGGCATGAAGCTCTATGGGCAGGGGCCCAGGAGATCAGAAAGCTTTCTATGTTTCCATTTTTAAAGTACTTGCAATTGTTTGATTTAAAATATATATTAAAAAATTAGCTGCAGAGACTATTTATAGTTACAGGAACTTTTCAGAGAGAATAACATAAAAGCACCACAGAGCTACTGAAATTTTAAATAATTCTTTGTAAATGCCCTAGGTTAATTTAGATCCCTGAAAACACATTAGGAAATTAAGCTGTAATGTGAGCTAATTCAGATTTTAATTTGGCAAAAAGAATGATCCAACTACACAGTTAATGTAAATAGAAGCATAACACAGGGAAATTAATGAGGTTTCCTTCCCATGAATCTTCAAGGAGGTAGATAATTAGCTTCTTTTGTTATTATTCTAGGAGAATGTGGCATTGTCTCTGAGGTGTAAAATAACTGTGGCTTACTAAGTGATAATGTGCTTCAGTTGTCTTTTGAAAAATAATTATTTATGTTAAATTCTTGTAGGATGAGGCAGCAGCACAGCCTCTGAATCTCTCTTCCCGACCTAAGACAGCAGAGCCTGTGAAGTCCCCAACATCTCCCACCCAGAGCCTCTTCCCAACCAGCAAAACCAGCCCTGTCAATCTGCCAAACAAAAGCAGCATCCCCAGCCCCATTGGAGGAAGCCTGGGAAGAGGATCCTCTTTAGGTAAATGGAAAAGTCAACACCAAGAAGAGACTTATGAATTAGGTAAAAGAAAGCAAACCTATTTAGTGATGACTGATTCTTGTTTCCAATGTGTTGCTTAGTAAAAGATAATGGTACTCTGATCTTTTCTCCTGCAATGTTGCACCATTTAGTGTCTTTTGGGTGATGAGAACTTTGGGTAAAGGTCATAATGTAAATCCTGCCCAGGTGAACTCTTTGGGTGATAATGAGTCGATCCAGCAAATCGTAGATTTAGTACTTGCTGTTTTTTCCTCAGACCTTTGTTTCTTAAGTAAATCTCCAAGGTCATTAGGACCTGACCTCAAAGTTGCCTGCCCAAAGTAAATTCTCTGGAAGTTTTGTGTTTTCTCTTCAAAAATGTTTGTGAATTTTCATCTTATATTTCTCATATTAGTTTTATATTAAGATGAATACAGATGATACCTTTCAATAGCATTTGAAATAACATTAATATCTAGGAAGCCATGTCTTAAGGATCTGCTTCCTTCTTATAGTCCAAGAGAAATGTTGCAAATTCTCTAGGGATATTCACACCCTTGCTTGAAAACTATGGAGGAAAACTTGCATTTTACAAGACATGCTTAAACCAGAAGCCTTTACTGACTGCCTGTATGATACTGAGAAAGTTATTTAATATTCTAAACTCGTTTTCCTAAGCTTTAAAAGGAGAATAATACTGCCTATTAGGCAATAATATTGTTCATAGTTTGTTATGAAGACTAAAAGAGAAAAATACATGCATAGTTCCATGCCCTTGAAGGCAGTCAAATCAATTTTCTAAAAAGCAAAATCAAATGGGTACCAGCATGTTTACCTGTTGATGTAAGATGAAACAAGATATATGAAAGCACATTTCAACAAGAAAGTACCAAGAGTCTCAACATTATTGTGACCAAACTTTTATGTATCTCGTGTGTGTGTGTGTGTGTGTGTGTGTGTGTGTGTGTGTGTGTGTGTGTGCGTGTGCGTGTGTGTGTACATGAACACTCTGGAACTGGGGCTTGAACTCAGGACCAAAGTGCTGTCCCTGAGCTTTTGTGCTCTGGGATAGCACTCTACCAGTTGAACCACTTTTGGCTTTTTGGTGATTAATCCAAGATAAGAGTCTGGGTTTGTCTGCCCAGGCTGACTTCAAACCATAATGCTCAGATTTTAGCCTTTTGAGTAGCTAGGATTACAAGCCTGAATCACCAACCTGGCACTTTAAAAATATCTCTTAATTCTCAAATTAATGCATTGAAATTCTAAGGGGCTAAGGATTAGATCTAGTTTATTATTATCTTGCTGTGTCAAGCCAGATAAGGTTATTTTTTTTATAGATTATAGGATGAGCGAGTAGAGCCATTCATAGTTTTAAAAACATTCTCAAGTACTTTGCTTGATTTCTCACAATAATTTTATGAATAAGAGAGTATATTATTCCTACCTTCTTTGTCCAGATAAAGTACGCTATAATTCTTTCAGGTAGACTTGCTTATACACAAACTATTAGCTATTAGCAGAACCAGGGCTGGAACCCAGGTCCACTTAGATGTAACTCAGTCTCCTTTTATAATCTCAAGAGTTTTGATGTTTGCTGAGCTACATTGGATCTAAGTGAGCCTCTGACCATGTTCCTTGTTGAAATCTGGGGCACTGGAATCTGCACAGGAGCCTATTCATGTTTCCAGTTGGGCTGCCTGGTGCAGGGGCCCACAAGTATTCCCCACAAGTCAGTGGTATCCATGTGGAAGAAAGAAGTGATTCATGCCCTGCAATGGATATGAAGAATATCTTTTGGCTGGGTTTTTGGAAGTTGCCAGATGAGAGAGAAAAAGCTAACCTAATGATAAATAATAGACCTGCTGTAGAAAGTGGTCCTTTTATAATCCACTTCTGTGTTTTATTTGGAAAGCATTTGTTCACTGTACTGAGCACTGAGAGGGACAAAAATGACTATGTCACAGGTTCTGCTGTTTGGGACTGACACCTCAGCACAGTGCATTTTAGGTCATGAGCCAGATGGATTGAAGTAATAGCACCTTAGGGTGTGCAGCACTCTTGTTCAGAAAATATTGCACAGAAATGGGATTTTGCTCAGAAAAGCTTCAGGGGAAAAAAGATGTGGCTTTTCTAGAGCCTACAAAGAAACAATGTTTAAAAAATATTTTCAGAGATGACCTACCTAAAGACATTATTGCACATGTATTGCACACAGAAGGCATGTGATATGAGCCTGATTGTAATCTGATAACCTTTCTCCCTCTGTCGATATGAGGTAAACACACGTACTATGAACTGTGCATACAAGGCCTTTAAAAAGTGGATCATACTACAGAAACTGAAATCTATTGGTTATCAAACAATTGCTTTTCTTTTTGCCTAAAATTGGAAAACCTTATTCACAGTGTCCTTTTTATCCAAGGTAAAATGCAAGTTATACAAGATGATTTATTTCAGTTTGAATTTCTCTGTTACTGGAATGTAATGAAAGCAAATATTTATTTTTGCTTTAGCTGAGGATTCATCCTCATGTGAAAATCATTCTTCCACTTATAGCCTCACTGTCATGAAGACAGGGAAGCTAAGAGCAGTGGGTGTTCAAGTTGGGGGCAAGGAGTAGGTTGTCCTTCTCTTGGTAAATAACTGAGGCAGCCTGATGGGAAAAACGCTTCATTAACCAGCCAGCAATGGGGAGTGGAGAGTGTGGTGTATCCTCCCACTCACTCTTTCCTGCAGTGGACACACAGACAAACACACAGATGTCACTAAAACACATGTGGTATTTCGCGGGGTCTTTTCTGCTAAGCCTGAAATAGCTTTTCTGTATGAACATGCCAAATAGAATAAGAAACCTTGGCAGATATCTCAGCCTCCTTTCTACAACTCTCCTATAGTCTTCTACCTTATTGCTCCCACAAAGAGGAGGCAAGCTTGTTCCTATACTGTAGATGGCACCTAAACAGACATTTTCTCCCAAGCTGACACACATTTGCAATCCAGGACCCTTATATTGCGAGAAGGGAGTAACAGGACCCACATACACTGGAGTGCTGGTGTGTGTCCTCCAAGGGCCCCAAAGCACCAGCAAAGTTTGCTTCTCCTGACTTTCTGTGCTCTATGCACAGTATTGTACACATTTATTAATAACAAATGTGGTCCCCACTTCAGAGAATGTGATATTCTACAGGGGAGTGGATCTTAGCAGTACTTTATAGTCTAGCCTCACCAATCTCTAATAATGCATCCTATGTATGCAGATATCCTGTCCAGTCTCAACTCTCCTGCCCTTTTTGGGGATCAGGATACAGTGATGAAAGCCATTCAGGAAGCCCGGAAGATGCGAGAGCAGATCCAGCGGGAGCAACAGCAGCAACAGCCACATGGTGTTGATGGAAAACTCTCCTCCATGAATAATATGGGGCTGAACAACTGCAGGAATGAAAAGGTAACCCTTTCTTCCCACTGCCACTGGGTCTGCTAGACCTATGGATTCATTTTTGCTCATTCTTGTCAGGTTCCCACATATTACCCAGCAGCCAAAGAACTGGGCTTCTTGCTTGAGGGCTGCCCTGTATTTAACTCAGACCTGTACTCTGTCGCACTTAAGCATTACTTTCCCCTTTACTGAGATTGCCTCCAAGACATCCAGCCTGCCTACCTATTAGTGTGTATTTCTCCCACATTCCAAAATACTAAAAGTATCTTATAATAATGAGTACCTATGGTATTATTAGAATGAGTTTAGGATATGTGAATATTAAAAAGACCCATATATGTTCACAATGAAGGCTAATGTGATACCCTAATTTATCATTAAATTTAATCCTGTCACTGGAGTGAAATATAACACAGTGATTTGTAAAATGTGTCCCTTTCTGCTTCTTATTTGGCAAGTTATTTATCTGGTATTTATTCTGTAATAGACGGTAATCCAGGCACTGGAGATACAGCAGTGAGACAGTGGCTCATTCCTGCAATTCTCACTAGTTAGGAGGCAGAGGCCTGGAGGAGTACAGTGTGATGTTAGACAGGGCTGGAGACATGACACAAGTGGGTAGAGTGACAGCTATGAACAAGCAAGTATAAGACCCTGCGTTTAAGCTCTGATTTCAGAATTAAAAAAAAAAATCCCTGTCCTCATAGTGCTTACATTCTAACAGAGGGACACAGATGATAAAGCAATAAAGTATTTAAGGTATTATCAAGAGGTAGATAAATTCCATGAGAAAACAAGCAAGTTAAAGAAATGGCAGCTGTAGGGTGGTTATTTGAGATTAAGTAGTAAAGCCTCTCTTGGGAAGTGACATTGAACATTCTAACATTGAGCATTCTGGTGAGGAACATTTTAGGCAGCAGAACAATAAGCACAGAGGCCAGAGTGCTACAGGAGAAGGGACAGCAGGAGCACATGAAAGGCATAGTCCAAGGTAGAGCATGTTAGAGCATAGTGGAACTTGAGTTTATGTTCTTTTTATTCTACCTGTTATGGGAATCCCTGGGCCACTGCTGTTCGGTGTGTAGCCATGTCTCATTTACATATAATAAGATCATTAGGCTTCAGGTGGAAGAATGAAAACAGAGAAGGAGGCCAGCTGAGGGAGGAGACAGCATGAAATATTCTGATTACCTGATAGAATAAAATACTCTATTTAGAAAAAAGAGAGAGAGAGAAAGAGAGAGAGATAGGGACAACATGTGTAGTATGGTGGGTAATGATAACAGTGTTAGAGGAAAATTTTCTAAATATTTCCATTTATATGTTTATTGAGTAAAGGCTATTTCAGGTCAGGGTCAAGACCCCTGTTTGTTTCTACTTTTTGTTAATTCTTGTATGGCTGCTGTGGCAGTCTTCATTCAACAGAACTGATCTTGTATCTTCCCCAGTTTCTAAAAGATTTTTATATTTGTGTGTAGAAGTGGCTGGGAGTATGAAATGTTGCCTGTTGATTTTTCTGTGTTTTCCTCTCAACAGGGTATGGTGATGTGATAGTTTGGAAACTCTGGAAATGTGGCTATATTTGTTTCCCAGTGCTGTTTTTTTTTTCTTTTTGTTACAATTTGAGTAGCTTAAAGCAACAGAAATGTTCACACACCCAGTTCTAGAGGCCCATCACCACCCAAGGTATCTGCAGTGCCCTGTTCTCTGAGCAATAAAGAGACTACTCCCTTGAGGATGGTTGTAACAAATCTTGCTGTTGCTTGGCCTGCAGCTATTTCTCTCTAGTTTCTGCCTCTCTTCAATGGTTGTCTTCCCTCCTTCTGTGTGTGCCTATGTTCAGCATCTACCCAAATCCACAGTGACTGTATATTAACTCTCAGCTACAAAAATCTCTATTTCAAATAGGATGACATTCACAGGAACCTCAGATGGAGATGAGTGTATTTGTTTAGAGGGCACAATTCAACCCATTACAGTAGAACACAGAGAGGTTGCTCACTCTGAATCCAACTCTTTTTCTTACCTACTGTCAGCCTACACTCAGAGACAGCTGTGAAGAAGGTTTGGAAAGGGTTTTGTAGGATGGGAAAATGATGGGATTCTTAAAGCATTTGTGTGATCAAAGCCCTCACACAGATTAGGAAGCTTAGCTCTGAAAGAATGTTGACTTCCCAAGGCTTAGTAAAGAATTTGACTTTACTTTCAGTTCTCACTATGCTGAGTTGCTACACTGAATGTGTATGTGTGTATATGTGTGGGTGCATAGGTACTCACACATATATAATTGTATTTTTATTTATATATTTTATTTTTAAATTAAACATACACAGGAGGGTTCATTGTGATAATTCTCTCTATATATATATGTATATATATAATGTACTTTGAACAAGTTTGCCTCTACTATATTTCTCTTAGCTTCTCTTTTCATCTCCCCCTTTTCGAATAGTATTTAGTGGAGATATACATCTCCACATATACACATACGTTTATGTATTTTCCCATCTTTCCTTAGACTTGAAGGGGCATACTTTTCCTTGGAAACCTGTGTAGCTCCTTGGTACATTTCTTATATGGTGGGAAAATGCACACATTATGGTGTGGTGAGTTCTCTGGTGTCTGCTAAATTGTATCTACTTTTGTATACTTGAGATTAATTGTGCTCTAACAGAGGCTTCACCCTCATGATTTTCTCTAA
Source organism: Perognathus longimembris pacificus (assembly GCF_023159225.1). Classification (NCBI taxonomy): domain Eukaryota; kingdom Metazoa; phylum Chordata; class Mammalia; order Rodentia; family Heteromyidae; genus Perognathus; species Perognathus longimembris. The sequence continues at coordinate 22,650,536 of NC_063173.1, read as the reverse complement.
TCCTAATTATCTCTAAAAGACCCACATCCCATAACCATCACATTGGGGTGAGGACTTCAACACTTCGATTTTGAGAGGACACATAAAGTCATTTCATAGTCCCATGTTCTTGAGTTTGTACCACCAACTTAGAAGTGAAGTTCAAGTTCAGACACTATTAAGTTCACTGTTAACTTTGACTTCCACAGGTTATGTATTTTTCATTGACTCTTGAAAATTCATTTCGAGTCAGGTACCAGTGCCTTGTACCTATAATCCTAGCTACTCAGAAGAGGCTAAGATCTGGATGATTTAGGTTTGAAGCCAACCTGGGCCAATACATATATATCTCCAAAATAACCAGTGAAAGGCCTGGCTCATGTGATAGAATTATCAAATGAACAAGAAAGCTCAAAATATAAACTAAAATAAAGAAAAACACCTCACTTGGATATGAGTTGAAGATGGTCTTTCTCCTGAATAGTGATATTTATTTACTTACATATTGTGATTCATCAGACATTTTTCTGTATCCAGAGTAGCTGTCTATCCTTACTTGTTAGATAGCTTAACTCTTTTTTATAATTAAAATAATCATCTTAAAATTTTATGAGTTTCCATGCTATTTTTTCAAAGATTTTCTTCTGAGTCAAAAAAGGTAATTATATAATGTACAATAGGCCTGGAAAAGAGAGCATGACAAATTCACATTAACTCTCTTCAAAATTGTCTTCCTTACAATGATTACCTATTTCTTTAAGTATAAAGATTCATAAACTTGATTTATAAATGTATTCTTTGTAATCCATAATGCAGTTTTAGATAATTTTTTCAGTGTTGCTGTCATGAAACCTTATAATTTATTAAGCATGCTCCTTCTCACTCTTAATTGGACATTCTTTACAAAGGAACATGGCACACATTTGGGTTTCCTGGGAAGCAAGAAACTAACCATGACATGGAGGTTAGCAGTAGGTTTATTTGGAGATGCTCTCAGGATTGCCATCTATGGAAATGACTGGGCAGAAGAAGAGGTTGCACAGTGACACAGTCTTAACTGAGCCCTCAGGCTATTAGAAGATTTGAGGCTGCCATGGTCATTAAGATTTCACTTTGGCTGAAGTGACTTTCTTTGCTTGAGACCATGCCAGGGCAGGGCCTAAAGCTGGCTACCAATAGCATTCCCAGCAACTAAGAAATAGGGCAATCTGGGAAGTGCATTACAGTGTCCATTGCTACATGTTACGTTTAATCACATTAAATATATGTGTGCCTTAATCAGTGTTGGTTCACATTTACTACACGGGCACACATATAAGTTCACTTATGTGTTCATGTGAATACATAACTTAACCCATGATGTGTTTCCACTTTATTACACAAATCCCAAGTTTTGCACTTTAAAACGAAACATTGTTAGCTTAATCAACCAGAATGGCATCAATAGAGTTGTTCTGGGTGGCTGTGTTATGACATATTTAGGGTCTGTTAGACATATAGATTCTAGGGACAATAGACTGTAACAGCGTCTTAGGAGCTGTTATGCTCCATCATTTCAACATAGCCTCTGTTCATGGATTTTAAGTGTCCTGCCAGCACAAGTCTCACTGCCCTTACTGCTCTGAGTTTTAGCTTTCCATACCAAGAACCTTAGCCATCCTAACCCTGTTGTAGTAGTATTGCAATTAGATCATATTATAGGCTAATTGCTTACTGAATTTGTTGTTTTTACATCTCTAAGATAAGAAGTATTTTATGACAATACATAGCAGAATTTTAATCAGGCTGTGTAGAAATGTCTTCAGGGCTAAACTAAGGGCATCTGGCAGGGTAAGGCAGGGGTGGCCTTCTTAATGAATGGATCTATGTTAAAGTGTGTCCTAAAGTTGATGTTTAGGTGCTGACTTGGTGATCAGGGTGGGCACTTCATTGTATAGGCATTGTATAAGCTAGCTACCCGCTTATCACAGTTGCTCATAAACAGTTAGATGGCACATCCAAATATATGTGGCCTAAGCTGTTATTCCTGTCATCTGCAGAAGAAATATTTGACCTCATGAAGAATCAAAATGAGCTACAAATGGTCACCATTGTCACACTTTGCCTGCATCTTACAGGTATTGGTGAGGTTAAAGCTGTAGCATAAGGAAGAATTGGAGGGAATGTTACATTCGATCTGGTACAATTGCTTCCAGTTACAGTTAGACAAGCTGAGACCAAGTAAACAGATCCACAGTCATCTTGGATTTGATGTTCCTAATTCTACTTAGTGGTTTTTCTACTTAAAGAATAGTGTGTTTGTTTATAGTTTTCTGTCTTTTGACCAGTTACGTACAGAAGTAACTTACATTGGCAATCTTGAATCTTTGAGAGAGTAAGGTAAGGAATAAACAACAGCTGCAAAGCAGGAAAAACATTGAGTCCCCCGTGTTCTGTATACTTTCCATTTTCTGTCATGATGTCCATGGACTCTAGATCTGGAAACAGAAGGTAGAATGGTGCAAGTGTAGATAGAGAAACAGGAGGTGGTTAGGTCATGAGCATCCACAGAATGAGCAGCCTCCCAGCAGATTAATTAGAACATGAGATTTGGAGTTGGTTGGTCTTGAATGATAGTTCTTCCTGTGTTACCCCAGTAAATTATTTAACTTTTCTGAGTTGCAGTGAGCATAATTTATCTATTTGTGCGTTTGATACTCTGGGGATTGAATCTACAGCCTTGGGCAATAGACAAATGCTCTACTACTTGAGCCATGGGCTGTACTCTTTTGTTTGTATTATTATTTTTCTTCTTTATTGTCAAAGTGAAGTACAGAGAGGTTACAGTCTTATATGTAAAGCAAGTACATTTCTTATTCAACTTGTTACTTCCTCCCTCATTTCCCCTGCCCTGCCTCTCCCTTCCCTATTTCCCTCTCCCTCCCATGAGTTGTACAGTTTTTGAGACAAGGTTTCACTTACTTTGCCTGGGCTGTCCTCAAGCTCATGATCCTCTTGTTTCTATCTCCTGAGTAGCTGAAATTACAGGCATGCACCATCTTACCCTGGCTTTAATGACCGTATCATTAAAATGATGGCAATTATCCTTTCCTTGAAGGGCCATTTTGAGGAAAAGTGAACATAGCATGTATCGAGCACGAGAGACATTCCATTAATATCAGTTTATTTATTACTTAAAGGCAGCTTGTCATATCTGTTGCTAATTTTGTTAATATTTCTCTCTTGGTAATCTCCAGTAATCAGTGGGTCAACCTATGGCTCCTTGGGGCCATAATATCTTAGGATAGAGAGAAGGCTAGTAAGATACTAACAGACAGCTTCTGATAAAGCCACAAATGCTGTTTGTGTTTTTTTCTCAGAGCAATTTGTATATAGTACTTACTTGCTAGGATCTGGCCATACCACCATGATAATAATATTAAAATATGATTATATTAGTGTGCTAGGGAGCTTTTGTTCCTACTAATTTAATGCATTTTTAATGTATTTCCCTAGAAACCGAATTCAATCAATGATATTTGAAAATACTTAACCTCAAGCTTAATAATTACATACATTTCTCAAGCAAAATGGTATTTTTTAAAAATAAAGTAAAACAAGGTATTATAATATAATAATTGAAGCACAAAATTTGTCTCTACTTACTCAGAAAGCCATTACTTAATTTTTTACAAATGTTGGATCTCATTCCTCACCCATACTTTGCAACATATGAGAATGGTTCATCAGGGATGCATAAATGTAACACTGCTCCCTCTTATTGGGAAAGAAACACATACTGGATATTTTCTGCTTCCCATTGCCAATTGCCATTGCTCTTGTTATTATACAATTGATTCAGATATTCATTGTTGCATGACAGGACAGGTTTAGACAGAAGATCAATATAGCCATATAACAATAAGTGAAAGAGAATTGTGAGCAAATTATTTAGCAATATGTGTTTGTAATGAGTGAGCTTCTTATTACAGCTCCTAATATAGGCTAGTGAGGCCTTGTTTTCAAAGGTGTACATAGTACCAATTAATCAGAGTTACCATTGTTGTGAACAATTGCCGAATGCACTCAGTCACAGTGTTCCACTGTGTCAATCTGCTCTGAAAACAACTTGTTATATAAGGAAAGAGAAACACATTAGAGAGTTTACAATTCAGGGGGCAAATTTAATTGTAACTATCCTAATTTATAAAACAGAGCAAATGTCCATTTTTTAAAACTGTAGTATTTTTCATAACATGATATTATGAGATTTTTTATAGTTCTTGGATCAAAATATATTACTTATATTCTCTTCCTTGAGCCTTTCCGAATTTAAGGATTTAGCTGTTGCTATTCCTGTTTCACAGATGAGGAAACTAAGACCAGCTCTGTGTCACTTTGCTCCTGAATGTCTTCTCTCCAGTGTCTCCTTCATTCCCTACATCTCTGAGACAGATAGGGCTATTTTACTTAGAATCTAAATCAAGACACACGTTTTAGTTTCAAGCATCAATGTTAATGAAGTAAATGCTAAAATCATGAGGTGAAGAAGTCAACCTAGACATATCTTCTTTCTGGGTGCTTCTTTGAAATGAATAGCTGTATTTATACTGTGATGGGATTTTTTTTTCTAAAATTTAGGAAAAAGTGAGGCAAATTTTATTAATTTTGGATTTTGTATTTGAACTGATTTGGTCAACTATGCAGCGCTGTATGTAAACTCCTGGCTGAATGTAATTATTCAGTTGTGGTCTCTCTCTCACTCTCTCTCTCCCCCTCCCTCCCTCCCTCCCTCCCTCTCTCTGTCTTTTGTTGTCAGGGCTACTTCTGTGGTTGCCTAGCTACTAGTTTCAGGCCTAATTCATAAAAACAACAACAAACTTGCTTGGCTCATTTCTTCCCTGCAGTTTAAATGGAAAAGATGGTGAGAATTTATATAGATTTGATAAGGTTTAAGATACTTTTTAAGAATAGGGATAAGGATTGGAAAAACTTTAAAAACTTTCAGTTTACAGGTGTTTTAAGTTAAAATGCCACATCCAGTTAATGTTTACTCTAGTAAAAGGGTTAAACTTCAACAGAGTCAGTTAATAATTTCACATACATTTTCTGAGAGTTGCTGTTTTGGATACGTGTAGAGAGCATGTTTAGTAATATAAGGATTTGGGAGATCTAACCCCCTTGAGGCTTCATCCTACTACAGCTTATTTTTGTCAAGCTCTTAGACCAGCTGTTCTCAACTTTTTAGGATCTCAAGATCCTTTCACATTTTTTTTTCTGTTTTTTGTTGTTTTGTTTTGTTGGTTTATTTGCTGTTGTTGGTGAAATGGCATTGTTTGTTTTTTCTTTTTTTTGCCTGTTTTTAAAATTACTTATTGTCAAAGTGATGTACAAAGGGTTACATTTTTTAAACTAATAAAAACTCCCAAGAATTTCAATTTATATGGGAAATATATATCAAAATGTATCACATCAGATATTAAAATGGAAACATTAAAACATTTATTTAAATAATAAATCATTTAGATAGTAACATGAATTATATTTTGAATGTTAGCTATATTTTTCAAATTAAAAAAAACTGATGGATGGTTTGTTTTTCATCTTTATAAATCTTTTTATTATAGGACTTATTAGAACATAGATTTTCATATCCTCTAATGTCTTTGGCATTAAATTTTTATCCTTGCCATGTAACTTCTTGAGTGCCATTGTATACACATGAGAGAAAGAAAATTAAAAGGGTAAATAAAGATTCCTAACTGTTACTGTGAAAATTCTGGGTTTCGTGGACTCTCTAAACCAGTCTTAGAGATTTCAAGTATGGGATACTTTTAATGTCCTACTTTAGAGCCTGTTGTACATATATTTGCATTAATATTTTACTTGCATTCATCTTAATTTTCAAAACAGTCTTCATGAATCAAACATTGTAAATGTTAAAAATAACCAAGGGTTTTATTCTATCAGAGTCAATGAGCAAAGACAGTTAATAAAATTATATTACATATACTGTATTTACACTATGCCTTGATGAAAAAAATCACAAACTTTTGAATGACTTGCAGCATATGTATACACAGAAAGTAAACATAAAAGGCAAATGGAGATAGTAGGACAAATGAATGATGGATAAACAAAGTAAATAGGCAAAGTATAGACATGGTAAATGCACAACAATTCTTTCCATGTATATTTTCTTAGTTACTAATGAAGGACAGGGTGTCACAGACTCAGTTATAAGTTTTCCTAAATGGAATATGTTACAAGATCCCTATTGTTTTAGCAGTATACATTAAAAAATAGTTTATTGAGGGAAACATGAGTTTTCTCACATGAGGCCTCATAAAGGCTTGAGAATACCTAAGCATGTGTCTACAATACTTAGCTGAGAGCTACTGTAATTTTGTAGGGCTGTTTTTTCAACATACCTTTATCTTTGTGATCAATTTTTACCCAGCTTTCTTTGTCTCAGTTTATTTAATGTAGCTGACACTACACTTCTATACGTCATCCCATGCATACTTTCTTCAGTTCTGATCCATATTATTTACTTTATATACAAAGTGCAGAATTGGACCTGTGTCATGGACAGTTCAACAGGCTTCAGTCCTGGCTTTATCACTTCAGAAGTTAATATCTAAGAACCTTAATTAACCTTTTCTAAAACTGTCAGAATTTTACAATGATACCACAGTCAACCTGTTTTCTTTCTCCTTTCTACTCTTTCTCTCCTTTCCTCTCTTTCTTCTTCCCACCCTCCCACATTTTCTTTCTAGCTTCCATACCCACTTAAGGTAGTATCTTTATCTGGAAGTAGTTATAGTTTCTATACACAAGGTTTGTTGTAATCTTATAATAAAGGAATCCATGAAAGAGGTGTGGCCCAGAACTGGACATGCACTTGGTGATAGGACAAGCTGAAAGAAACCTTTTTCATAGCAAGTGTGAGACTTATCTTTGCAGGGAATCGTGATCCATTGATGATATCTGTAGATGGGGGTACATTTACTCTGTTGTAAACTTTAAGAGAATATTATGGTTACAGTGCAAATACAGGATGGGAGAGGAAAAAGAGCATGTTTGAATGCATAGTGACCTGGACTTTGGCTTTGGCTTCTAGGACTCAGGCTCTGGGACTCTGGGCCTTGCTGTCATCTGTGATTGAGATCACTTAAATCTTTTGCTTGATGCAGTCTTAGATAAAATACTATAGTCCATTTCCATCTCACTTGTAGGCTCTCAAGACCATTTCTATAGGTAGAACCCTATTTGAAATTTATTTAAATCCATTTTTGTACTGCTGCCTTTCCTTAGCTTATAGCTTAGCATGTTGTAAAAGCAAGATTTTTCCAGTATGAAGATAAAGCTCATAGGAAAACCATATAGCAAATGTAGCAGCAAGTGTTTAGTGTGGCATTGTTTCACATAAAGAATTTCTAAAGAATCCACTTGGCATTTAAAATTTTTTTCTTGGTCAATCATGAGGCTAAACCATGGGGCTTGAACTCAGAGCCTGGGCACTGCTCCTGAGCTTTTTTTGCTCAAGGCTAGCACTCTACCACTTTGAGTCCCATCTCTACCTAGTTTCATGATGGTTAGTTGGAGATAAGGGTCTCACAGACTTTCCTGCTTGGGATGCCTTTGAAAGACTATCCTCAGATCTCAGCTTCCTGTGTAGCTAGGATTACAGGCATGAGTGACTAGGACCTGGCTTAAATAATTTTTAAGTATCTGAGTTACAGGAGGAAAAAACACATATTGTCAGGAATTTTTCCATTAACTTAATAAAGAAAAAATATATAGTCATGATTAGCATCAAAACAAAATATTAAGCCTGACGTCATTTGATTGTACGTTTTTAGAATCAAGACTCTCTTTTAAAATAACATATCATAATTTTAAAACCCCAATAAAACTTGAATATTTAAAATCTGGTTTTGTTTAAAACATAGCCTTAGAAAGGTTAAGTAGATTCTGAACTATTGACTCTTTCCACCAAGTTCCTTGAGATGATTCAAACAGCCTCCTAATTCTAGGACACTCCCAAGCTGACACTTGAGAACACAGAGTTGTTGAACTGTCTACATGCCTGGATCCACTAGAGTCCCTGTGTTAGAGAACAAAGGTATCTGCTTCAAAGCTGGTAAATGTTCTCTGGATTTCAGTGCCCATTTCATGACATTGGCTTCCTCAGGAATCTTTGTTCTGAGAATTGGAGACCTCATGTCTGCTCTGTTCATAGACTTCTGTGAGAACTCTACAAAGATGTCTCTGTATCTACCCTTAGAGGATCGTAAGCCACAGCATTACCTCTAGTCCAGTGAGAACAGATGTTTTCCTCTTAGAGATATGTTAGGAGTTTATACCTATTTTTAGAGAAGTAAAAGTTTATATATTAAGCATTTTCTCAAAAGAAACACTGTTACCTAATACTTCTTTGATTCATTACATTTTAAGAATACTTCAACTAGAGCCATCAGAGACCATTTAGTACAGTTTTTGGTTTTATAGACAGGGAAACTGAAGCAGAGTCAAGTGAAGTGACTGCTTACATTCCTCTCAAGAGGCGAGGCTGGGGCAAGACGCTGGCCTCCCTGGCATGCTTTCAGTTCCAGACTACTGCTCACATGGTACTACAATGATAATGATGGTGACGCTGTGAAGTTCACAGTGTGAATTCAGTCTCACACTGCTTACATTGTTATAATCATGCACAGGACACATGATACACATTGTCTATCACAGCTGACTGTTCAGAGTTCAGGGTTCAATAGAACAGGCATTCTTAGTATTCTTAGTAGGCAATCAAGATTAAGTAATTAAAATTGATATCACTAACAGAAGATTTTGTGTCTATATATTATATGAAATTGTAGTTCCTGACAATTCAGATTTTCTTTTGAAGGTTAACTTAATCCTTTTTTATTTATTTTATTTTTTGCCAGTCATGGGGATTGGGACTCAGGGCCTAAGCACTGTCCCTAGCTTTTTTTTTTCTCAAGGCTAGCACTCTTACTTCTTGAGTTCTAGCTTTTTCTGTTTATGTGGGGCTGAGTAATCGAACCCAGGGCTTCATGCATGCTAGGCAAGCACTCTACCACTAAGCCACATTCCTAGCCCCCTTAATCCTTTTCAACAGTGGATATGGAGGACAATAATATCTAGCACTCTTTCCTTACTTAACAAGCTTTCATTGCCAATCACAATTTTAAGAACATAGAAATTCCAAGGCTTTTATTTGCAAAGCATAATTTTTTCCTATTTGTTAATGGTTCATCCTCCTAGCATTCTTCACATGTAGAACTTTTGTTATTTTTCTTTAGATGAGGATGATCTCAAATCATCCAGGTAGTATTAAAGTTGAGGCTCTTCAGAGTCATGGTTTCAAACCCCACATTCTTTCCACAATAGTGGATGGATTTCACCCTCCTCCTCAGTGTCAGAGCCTGCTCATGTGACCCAGGAAGTCTCGACTAGGACTAGAGCTTCACATGAGTGAGTGTGTGTGTGTGTGTGTGTGTGTGTGTGTGTGTGTGTGTGTGTGTGTTCATGTGGGTCCCATCTGTGTGTGAATGTCAAATGTGTCTGAGAGAGGGTATTCATTCCGTGGGTGTTTGTGTTTATATGTGGCTGTCTTTCCAGGCATCTTTTTATATCAGTGGGAATGGATGCCTGCTGTGTGTCTGTCTGACTATGCATATTTTTGTAATTTTCAGTGACTCTTTGTGTATCTGTGTAAATGTTAATCTCTGAGTTCATGTGTCTGTAGGTATGTTTATGAGTCCATGTCTGTGTGTCTCTGAATGTCAGTCTGTTATGAGACTATATGACAGTGTGAATTTATATAACATTCTCTGTGAGAGAAAAGAGAAAGAGAGAATATGTATGTGTGTGTAAGGCTCTGGGTTTGTTTTCTATGCTATTGCTGGTGGTAGCTATTGCTATACCTGATTACTTCCATTCTCAACTGGTAGACTCTGGTTGTATCTGTGAAAAGTCTATGTAAAAATTCTGTATGAATTCTTTCCTGCATTGCTTTCCCTCAGCACTGTCCTGAATCTGGCTGTAAAACAAAAGTGCAACTGGGAGAACTCTAGCCAAGGTTCACTTTTAGCTAAGATTCAGTTTGCATTCTTGACATTTGCAACTAATATTAGAATTTCCAAAAGTACTGTCTTGCTTTTATTTTTGGTACAACCCTGTTTTGCCCTCTATATCTTTTTATAAATGAAATCAGCAGCATTGGTTCTGAAGAGAAACAAAGGGTGTCTTAGAATTATATTTCCCAATAGCCTTAGTTCTCATATTTTCTATGTCAGAGAACCTTGTGGTCCTTAATGGAGAATTGTCATGACTTTTATGAAAAGAGAAATTACCAATTTGGATGGGGATCTCCTTGCATATGGTAAAATAGCAGCAATAAAATGAACCTCAATTTTTCTTTCTGTAAAATGTTAATAGAAACATTTTTAGTGAACTCTTAGGTTCCATAGTCATGTTAAGAACTTCCTAGGGCTGGGATTATGTCTCAGTTGCAGAATGCTTGCCTAGGATGAAAAAGACCCTGGGTTCTATCTCTCTCTAGAACCACAATGAAAAAAAATTCCCTTACTACTCTTTTAAGAATGTGAGTTCTCCCATCATAGTGACCTTAGACAAAGTCTTATTTGAAATTTACCAAAATCTAATACGGTAGGATTATTAGTATCCTGTTTTTATACTTCGTTGTAGATTAAAAACAAAACCCAAATCACTGAGTATTCACGTGATGTCTCTGTTCAAATATCAACCCTTTTCCCTGCAAAGCCTCTTCTTTGTACTGTGCCCCCACTGGGCTACTGTTATTAGTAATGTGAAAGGAAAGCCCAGGCCTATTTTCAGTCCTCCTAACATCGAGTCGAAAACACTCAGGCATTGTTCATTGATTATGATTACTTAGGACTAGGGGCCACCGTTTGTAAATAGTAGTTAATTCTTAAATAAAAATTTATTTTCATCACATCTGTCTGTACCTTTGAAATTTCCTTAGGCAGGGGAATTTTGTATTCTTTTCAGGGTTGTTTTTCATACTAGTCTTTAGAAGAATTTTGAAGTCTCTTTTAAGAATCCCAAGTTGCTTTGCCTCATGGCCTCCTCCTCTGTTTTCTATTCTTTTTTTTTTTAAGTTTTTATTATAAAACTGATGTACAGAGAGGTTACAGTTTCACACGTTAGGCATTGGATACATTTCTTGTACTGTTTGTTACCTTGTCCCTCATACCCCCCTCCCCCCTCCCCCTGTCCCCCCCTGAGGTGTTCAGTTCACTTACACCAAACAGTTTTGCAAGTATTGCTTTTGTTGTTGTTTCTCGTATTTTACCCTTTGTCTCTCAATTTTGGTATTCCCTTTGAATTTCCTAATTCTAATACCAGTACACACTGTTTCCCATACACTCAGATAAGATTACAGAGATAGTGTAGATACAATCACAAGACAGGTCCATTGTTCATAGTCTGCTTTACTGTCTGTGTCTACTTACAGATATCAAGATATATAAGATACATTTTTTCTTCTTTCTTTGCTCCCTGTGAGCTCCCTTCGCTCTTCTTCTCATCCTCTCCTTTTGTCCCTCTCTCTCTGCCTTTCCTTCTATTTCTCACTGTAATCTTACAGCCTTCTGCAGTTAGGGTGCAGTGTCTGACCGCTGATGATTTTTCTCCAAACTCAGAATTGTAAGAGGCAGCTGTGTGTTTTAGATTTTTCTGTGGCAGAGTTTTCAAATCTAATATCTGCATCTTCTGATTCTAGCCCATGTCCTTGGTTGTACCAAAAGTCAGGGGACTCTCCCAGGTTTGCATCTGGAGATGGGGAGTTAGGGGTCACGAGACAAAATTATACAGGAATTACTATACACAATGGAGGTATACAGTAAGGGGACTTGACAGATAACTGGTACCTAGCTATGCAAAATCTAATGTTAAATTGTTTATTTAGATGGTCAAGCAGTAAAGTCTTAAACTTTAGTAGCTTCAGGAAGTTAAATTTATAAAATAAACAGACGTGCAAAGCTTCAGAAGCCAGCTTGGATGATGGCCTTCCCGATCACGTGACTTGTAACTAGAACTGAATCAGGGTTCATAAATTAAGCCTTGACTAAAAAAAAAAATGAAGAAGTAAGTAAAAAGCCTAGATTTGAAAGCTGAAGACTTGTCTTGTTGTAGGCTACTACCTGTGGGGTTTGGGGATCTTTAATCGTATAGAGCCTCAGTACGATCTGAAGTATCCGTTGATTATGCCTTAGAAATGAGATAATATGTGGAAAGGGTTTTATAGTTTAGAGGATTTCAGCCTAGCTGCCTATGTCCTGTGAAGCTGGGGAACTGAGGAACCGAGTCAATGGTTTCTGCTGAGAAGGCAAGTGCTGTTTTGCTGTGTGCTTCTTATCTCTAGCATCATTGGAATGGATGGACTCAAAGCTGCTGTAGACTAATAGTATAAATAAGTAGCATGTCTTCACTATTTTTCTATAAATAAAACAACTTTTTGTTTATCATCTTTGTGGGTGGTGGAGGGAAGAAGTTGTAGAAAGGAAATGAAGTCTGTTTCAAGTAAATCAGGTCTGTTGTACCCAGGATCTCTGGAGTTTATAGGAAACATTCATTTTTTTCCCCCCTCAAAGAATTAGCTGAGGACTGAGAATTAGCTAAATGTAGATGGATTTACTGATCAGCACAATACAAGGAGATCAAAACACAGTGAGTTAATGAATTTCATGTGGCTTTGTGTAGATTGGTTTTCTTGGATCATTTTCTCAAACTTTTATAATATTAGAAGCTAACTTAATGACATAAAAAATTATCCAAAGGTGATGCTTGAGAAAATATTAAGTAATGATTTATCTTTGAATAGAAACCATGTTAAAGAGTTCAGTTTGCAGTGAAACCAGTTTATCCAGAAGGCAAAATATGTGAGTGTTTCAAGCAATGCACGATGAATTTACTTCTGAAAGTGCAAGTGTGAGCCCATAGATGTGTTTCTTTTCTTACTGGGAAGGCTAGTATTTCAAACCAAACAGATCCTAAATAGATTGTTTATTTTAAGATTTGTTTGCTTGATCTGAGCATTCCAATAATCCAGGCCTTCATGTCATGGTACCAATAAGAGAATACAATCTACAACTCAAAGCTTATTTAAATGGCAGGTTTTAACACGCTGGACCTTGGTACAAGCAGGAAGGCTAGCTATCCTATGTGCAATTTTTAAATTTTTGTCTTTTTTTTGTTATCTCTTCAGCTATGGGAAAGTAAAATTTTAATCACAATATAAATTTGAAAACATATTTTTTTCAGTGAAAAGCAGACTGTGGGGTTTCATTTTCGGTTTTTCTTTCCTTAATGTCACTATTGCAATGCAGTTAAATAAGAACTATGTTCTTTAAAAACATTATACTTTTATGCAATCATGATCTTCTTAAGTCATTAGCTGGTGGAAATAACCATTAAAAAGTCTGCAAAACTTTGAAAGCTGGTCATTGTAATGTTCACATAGGAAGTTGTTTGTTCTATGAACAAGTAGGTAGTTTTGTCCCTGATACTTTGGAAACGCATTTTAGATAACTGTCATTATTCAATTTTGGGGACTGAATAAACAAATCTCCTTCATATCCTGCTCTGGCTAATTTTCCAGGTTTCTCCCAATCTAGGAAGAGAACAGAGAGTAATCAGGAGGTTGTTATTAAGCTTTAGAACAAACACGTGCTTCTTTTTGATAGTCTAGAGCCCTTGGAGGTGTTGTTTTATTTCATTTAGAAATTTTAACCTATAGCCTAAGCACTGATTCTACTTCTTGAAGAGATTGTTCAAATCAATTGAAGCACTTGCTTTTAGACCAGAAATTCATCTGCTACATTTTAAAGTAACTAACTATTTAGTTCCCAAACTTACGTTGTCAGATTCAGTTCTAACTTATGAACCAAATCATAAATTCCATTCAAATGCTATTATCATCTTAATATTTAAACTTGTTTATGCATAGAGTTGAATACTGACTTTCATGTTTCTGAGAAATAAAGTGGGAGCAGTCCCAACTCTCTTAGTATATATTATTTCAGTTTCTGATTTCTGAATGCAGAGCTGATAACCCTTTCTCCTTTAATACAATAACAAACAAGTAAAAAGCGCACACAAAATATACTTTAAATGGAAATGATTTCAAGTTTGTGTCAATTAGAGTCAATTGTGAAGAGCAGGTGATCTTCTTTTTCTATTTATTTATATATTTTGCCATTTGTACTTAACAGTGGAAGGAATAAAAGGCACTTGCACTGTTTGCTGGCTCTCTGATGACAAATGGTTGATGTGTTGGAGAGCTTATACCTCATTTACATCACATGCATAATGTACTCTATGGAGGGTATTAGCTTTCGGGGGTTGGCAGTGTCGCTTAGCACACACAGTGATCAGCACATTTTTTGAGACTGCAATAATCAGAGGAATGTCACAGTGATGTAGGAACTAGAGGAAATAACATGCCACAGTGATGTACCCATTGTTGTTCTGTTGTCACCAGTTGTGTTTTCCTTGAAGCCCAGCAAATGGGTCATGAATTCAGTAGAGTAAAACATGGAACTAGGTGCAAGAATAAACATCTATTCCTGAGCTTTATATTCAGAGAAAAAGGAGAAAATTGGCTATGTGGGAAACAAACTGCCCTGAAAGCTTTGAGGAGCTATGCATATGCTTATGTAATCTTCAAGCAAGATGTGCAGCCTTTTATGAATGTGACTAGCCTCATTTAATCTCAAGTAAGAAGCATTTGATTTCACATAGAAAGAAGGGGGGGGAAGAAAAGGAAGGGAGGAAGAAAGAAAAGAAGGAAGGAAAGAGATAAGAAGGAAGAGAAGGAGGAAGAAAGCAAAATATAAGCTAAGCCTAAAAATATGTAAAACATAAGTTCCTACTAAAATATTGTCTGCTACACTAATTAGCATGGTATTTACCATGTTTATTCTTAGCATGCTAACATCTTCATGGTCTAAATGCATTTACTGAAAGAAATCAATCCCATAGCAGTTTCTCTCTTATTGTTGAGGATTTTAGCAAGAGTTGGATCCTGAAAGATGTCACAAAGCTCTTAGCATGTTCCTGATCTACAACAGTTTGTAGTATTCCCAAATAACTCTTACACATGAGTTCAATAAATAATTAGAAGCCCAGATGTTTGAAACGGATATAGCAGATAGACTGTAGCTGTGTTTTAAATACAGCAACTTTCTGCCTTTGTCCTCTCATCAACTTCACCGCGTTGCACTCTGCCATCTTCAGCTCTCTCCTAATTAGACCTAGACGCATGTTTGGCGTGTTGGTGT
This sequence comes from Perognathus longimembris pacificus, assembly GCF_023159225.1. Taxonomy (NCBI): domain Eukaryota; kingdom Metazoa; phylum Chordata; class Mammalia; order Rodentia; family Heteromyidae; genus Perognathus; species Perognathus longimembris. The sequence continues at coordinate 22,635,228 of NC_063173.1, read as the reverse complement.
TCCCACACATGCCCCTCGCTCATAGGCAGTGCGCTGAAGCTTCCTGTGTTGTTGTTGCTGACTTGAGACATTCCAACATGGAGTTTTACTTCTTCAGACTGATCGCTGCAAGTCTGTGTCTCTCCAGTTCACATCCTGATAAGGAAATTGTTCATACTGAGACAAGATTTACCACTGCACATACCAAATAACCAGTCATTCTGGGTAAGCACCCTTCTGGACTGAGGCTTACTCATTTCTCTGTCCCTCTGGAGTACCACTAACACTGAAGTTCAGTGTTTGCTAAGTAAGGCAACAACAACAACAATTATTATGATTATTAGATATCAGTGAAAGTAAAGGGCATGTTTGAATTTGATTTCAACATATAGCTTCCTTATTCTTAGAAACTCAAAGAAATGTGTTAGGGAGGTTTTAATTTTATTTACCACAGATTTAGCTTAAAATAAAATCTAAAAATTTTAATGCATACATCTCTGTCCCCAGGAAGTTTTTCATCTTATATTTAAAAATTATTCCTTCTAATTTATGTCTTAAATTTCATTTCTCAGAAATAACTGCGCTAATTTCTGAAAAGGCTGTGACTTTATCAAAGAAATGTTTGTTTTTATTTTATTTTTTAAAGGATAGAAGAGTATCATGGTTCCAGTTGAGAATTTTTAATTTGTATCTTATTTAGCCTGGTGTGCAATGTGACACCAGTTAATTGTATGTTATTTTGTAGTAACTACATGTTAACTCTGTTGGAAGTAATGGTAATTATACTGTAATTGATATCAGTTCTCCCACATCTTTGGAAAACCATACAATTAACACATATCACCACAGTTGGACACAATCTTTTGTTCTTTATAATGTTGTCATATTAGAGCACTATTAGAAATGAGGTTCCTAAAATATTTTCTCCTCTTTTAAACTCATTTAAAAATTTTCAATTTCAAAAATTATTTTTTATTTTATAAAATAAAAACATAGTTTCTAAATTTTAATTTTACTTAATCTCTAAAAAGATTTCTTCTTGCTGGGCACCGGTGGCTTACAACCTGTGATTCCAGATGCTCAGGAGGCTGAGAACTGAGGATTGAAGTTCAAAGCCAGCAGGGTTAGAAAGGCCCATGAGATTCTTATCCTAATTAACCCCCCCCCCCTTCCCAACACACACACAAAAGAAAAAGCCAAAAGTGAAGATGTGGCTCAAGTGATAGACCACTAGCCTTGAATACAAAAGCTCAGAGGCAGCACGTAGGCCCAGAGTTCAAGCCTTAGGACTTGCAAAAAAAAAAAAAAAAAAAAAAAAAAGAAGGCCTCTTCCAGCTGAGCACCAGTGGCTCATGCCTGTAATCCTAGATACTTAGGAGACTGAGATCTGAGTACCACGATTCAATGCGAGCCCTGGCAGGAAAGTTATCCATGAGACTCATCTCCAAAAACTACCAAAAAGCCACAAGTGGAGCTGTGGCTCAAGTTGTAGAGCATTAGTCTTGAGCACAAAAGCTCAAGGACAACATCTCAGGCCCTAAGTTCAAGCTCTGGGACATACACCAAAATAAAAAAAAAAAGAGGAGGAGGAGGAAGAAGAAGAAGAAGAAATAACAACAACAAAACAACAACAGAGGGTTTCTTTCAAAATTAGACATAGGTTATCTTTGTGGTCCAAATTCATTTCTGACTTCTTTTTTTTGCATAGTATCCATTGTTTTATTTTTTAATTTTTTAAAACTTTTTTCTTTATTGTCCAAAGTGTTGTGCAGGGCGGTTACAGATTCATATAAAGGCAGTGAGTACATTTCTTGTTCAATTTGTTACCTCCTCCCTCATTTCCCCTTCCCCCCTTTCCTTTTCCCTCTAAGAGTTGTGCAGTTGCTTTACACCAAATGGTTTTGTAAGTATTGCTTTTGAAATCCTTTGTCTTTTTATCCTCTGTCTCTCGATTTTGATATTCCCTTTCACTTCCCTAGTTCTAATACCAGTATAAACAGTATCCAGGGTACTCAGATGAGATATTATGACCTGTTATACTAGATTAGGAAGTTATAGTAAAACATAGTCTTGCTATTAAGGAGTTAACAATTTATTTCTGAAGAAAAGTCCTTCTTGCCAGCCGTCTTTATATGTATGTTACTTTACTTGCAGACACAAAAGGTTTCATTCTGTACTTTGCTACCTTAATGAATACCAAACTAGGGACATGGAAATACATTTACACCAAATTCAGGTTAAAATGTTTGGCCCCTCCCCTCCCCCTTTCCTTTGCCTTCCTCTGCTATTGTGTCCCTTCCCTTCTACTGCCTTTGCCTATGGATGCAACATAATCTCAGAAGTAGCAAACAGATGCTTTTCAGCCAAGTGTGACCACAGTTTGGTAGGCTTGTTTGACAAATGGATTAATTTGAAGTACTTTCCTGGAGAATATGAATAATTAGTCCAATTTTTTTATAACATGGTGAAGTGATTTTACTAGTGTGTGCTGCAGTGTAGATCTTAAAGAGCAAAAGTCAAGTATCATATAATCATCAAGTTTCAGGGCTGGAAGAAACCATGGAGATAAGTTAACTCAATGCTCTCAGGAGAGCGCTTAGTGGCAGGAACAGGAGGCTGAGAATGTGGAGGTGGGAGCATATTAGAGATCTTTTTACTAGTGGGCTGCAGGGCTTCAGGGAAGAATCCTAACTTTCTGGGTCTCAAAGCTATCTTCATGAAGATGCGTCTATTTTTCTTTCTGCATGGAAGCTCCTTTTGACACCCCTCCCCCAACTTAAAAAACGAGACATGTTACTTCCGTGGGATAGATATATTTTTGAATTATAGGAAACTCTCTCTAGAATATGCTACATCAATACATCTCAAATTAAAGCAAATACATTATGGCAATTCTTTATGTTTTTCTGTTTCTTGTATTTTTATTTCTGAGGGAAAGTTCAAAATTAACTATTTTCCAACTAAAATGGAAATAGATGCTATAGTTTTTTGGGGAAAAGTATCCATTCTTTATATATCTTTGATGTCTTCAATTTGAATAAAATTACAACTGTGTTTGCACAAACAATATATATTATATTTTTTTTGGCCAGTCCTGGGCCTTGGACTCAGGGCCTGAGCACTGTCCCTGGCTTCTTCCCGCTCAAGGCTAGCACTCTGCCACTTGAGCCACAGCGCCGCTTCTGGCCGTTTTCTGTATATGTGGTGCTGGGGAATCGAACCTAGGGCCTCGTGTATCCAAGGCAGGCACTCTTGCCACTAGGCTATATCCCCAGCCCTGCACAAACAATATTGAAAAATACACATTGTAAGCTAAGTATCTGGAGTCCAGTGTCTAGGTTTTGAACTAATAGACTCCTATAGGTACCATTGTGAAGAAAGACATTAGCCTAACTGGTCATTAATTTTATTATGAGGCCCTTTTTTCATATGGCACATGTTAGAATAACAAAGCCTTACTGGTGGTTTAAGTTGAGATAGATTTCTCTATTTATTAAATCATGTGTTAGTTTTAACAGGAGTTTGCATAATTTTACAATGGGACTTTTTGTGAACTTGTTACTAAAACAAAAGTTAATCAGAGAATATTCAGGAATGAGTCAGCATCATGGCCCTGTACACGAATAAAAAGTTGAAACCACATATAAGTAGAAGTTGGGCTGCCACACAACTGGATTTGCTTAAATCTGAATGCTTTATAACTCTACTTGGGAGTTGCAAACTTATAAATAACCTTGCAATTGGTTGAGACAATATTGAAACCATATGAATGAGACAGAAAGCGTTCAGTTAAAGGGGTTCAGTAAGCACTATAATCCTGATGAAACTAATTTAATTCCGTGGCTCCCAAGGCTAAAAGGGTCTCATATCTTCAGAGTTAATGCTACTGTATCGTTTATCATGTGATGGGCAGGGACAAGAGTCTCAGTCTGTGTTAGAGGGGAATATGCAGGATGGTGCTGTGGCCAGCATTGTGAAAACAGAATTTGCTTCCTTCGGTGTGCCCTTCAAATCCACAGGGAAACTTGTCATATGTTATTTGAGAACATGTCTTGAAAGCTCCATAAAACATATCCACAAGAAGCTCTGTAGACATCAGTTCATTTAAGTAGACATGTGTTGCATGCCACTTTACTTGCCCAGGACACGGTGCTTGCCTGGGATAGAGAGGGTCATGAGTCACTTTCCTTTCTCCAAGGAGCTTATGGCCCCGTGGCGTAGATCAGCATCTTGAGAGGCGATCTGAACAGATTCTGTCAGTCTTTATTGATTCTGTTTCATGCCTTAGGTATGAATCACCTGGTTTTTGAAAACTTTTCCCAAGCCCTTACAAATCTTGCTTCCCGCTAAGGGAAAATGTTCTCTTTTGAAGAACTGGCAATGACTAGGTGGTAGGTAGGTGAGTAAGAAGATCAAGATAAATAGGTAGAGCTCTCAATAGATTAAAACCACTACTAGCTCCTAATGCCACAAGCTTCTCCATCGTTGTTTCTGAAGCTAGTAAGATACCCTATCCAAGAACTTGTTGTTTTATTACTTGATAAGTTTTGAACTACAAAAAGGATCTTTTGTGACAAAGATTCAAAAGATGTCGTTGTAATCATCCACTGGGGGTACCACAACAAAATGCTTGAGATCAGGTGGCTTAAACAACAGAAGTATAGTTCTCCCAGTTCTAGGAGCTGGAAGTCCTATATCACTTGAGATTGTTTCTCAAAAGCTCCGTAAAAGCTAATGTGGGCACAGGCTAGGATCTTCTGAGGCCTTTCTCTTTGGCTTACATATGGACACCTTCTTATTCTCACATGGTCTTTCCTCTGTGTGCAGGCATACACACAGTGTGTCTGGCTTTCCTCCTCATATGAGAACATATAGTCAGGTTGGATTAGCTTCATTTAACTGGATCATCCCTTTAAAAATCTCACCTTCAGAAATAGTCACATTCTGAGATGCTAGTGTGTGTGGGGGGGTGGGGGCGCAGGTTAGAGTTTCAACTTAAGAATCTTGAGAGGACACAGTTCAGCCCAAGAAGCCCCATCTTTGCTAAGCTTGTGTATTTTTAAATTCTTACAAAATGATTTCACATATTCCCCATTGACCACATGCTTTATGTTTCTGTATAGTCTCACCTAGATTATTCCCCCTAAAAGTGCTCGCATTGCTCAAGAGGAAGTAATATGATTTGGTTTACCAGCTTATTCTATTTCCTTTTGTAAGAGATTGGTGGTTTTCATTAATTCAGAGAGTTAATTGTTAATGGTCGATGACTCCACAGTGTAAGAAATGGGTGAGAGGAATGTATTTTAGGGGGAGATGGAGACTACAGGCAAAGTTCCTCTTGTAGAAGACTTTCCTATAAGAAAAACAGGCAGATTTCCTGTATTTCAGCATAAGGCTCACCTGAGATCACCCTATTGTTTAACAGGCTTATATGATTTCCTCTGTATTTGTCTACGTTTTATTCATTTATTCTCTCCCTGCTTTTCAAAAATATCAAACATCTTATTTTAGTTCAAAATAAAGTTAAAATAAAAGAAGAAAGGAAAATTGCTTTACCAAGATTTAGCACCTAGAGTGCCTAGAATATGCAGTAATGGGCACTCCTTCCCCGTCTACTCCAATGGGTGCTGGTTCAATGGAGGAATACAGTTGGAAAACTTGGGCCTTAACAAATTCACGAGTCTTGGCATGGTTTTGATGTTAAAGATGCATTTGGAACTAGAACATTTTATGGATAACTCACAAAATGTTATTTTTTAACAATAGAGTTCACCAATGAACTTTGTTTCTTTCAGCCAGAATCTTTACTAGTATGATTACTGGCTCTGGAGCCACCAAAACACCATTAAAAAAGTAAATGATAATAAATGTACTTCACTGCTTTACATATGAAACTGTAACCCCTCTGTACATCACTTTGACAATAAATAAATAAAATAAAATAAGCTAAATCTTAGAGTCTCTAAGATTACTTCCTCCTCAAGAAAGAATCACCTTCTTAAAAGTACATGTGTTTACTTTCCCATGTAAAACTGATAGTTTTTTACTCTTCATCAAATTATTAAAAGTACATGAGAATCTATAAAATTAGGATACTTGAGCAATGGAGTTTGGCAAGTCAATGAAAAGGAAACCATATCATATGGTCAAATGGTATCTTGTGAGAATTGCATCATGACAAGCTGTGTTCAGAGAAAGAAATGAAAGTGAGTCATCCAGTCAGAACTGTCCCACTTTATGCTTATTATTGTCCTGTTTCCCAAGCAAAACAAACAAAAGAACAATTTATTTTTAAATTTGTACTGCTGAATAAGCTATGCATTTGTGGTAGGTGATCTGTTCGCCTGTGTGTTACAGAGACCTTGCAAGTATTTACCTAAAGAAATTCCAGGTTTTGATTCACATTAAGCTGTATAATTGACTGCATCTTTCTACTGTGTTCTTAAAATGTTGTCTAGTTCCTTCTTATGAAATGTTTAGTGTTTTCCTAAATGTCCTTATTTTGATTATCATTGCTCAAAGAAATCTCACCATTATAATGAGGAGTGTCAAATCTAAACATCTCATTCACAAACTTGAAATATTAGAAAATTTATCATTTCTAGCTCAATCTAGACTTTTGCTTATACAGGGTATTTTTTATTTATATGAGTAAATAAACTATGTGACCTTATAGAAACTTGCAAGTACCTATGGACACTAATACTAAATGCTGTGTAAGATACATAGAAAAGGTCCCAAGATATAATCCCCTGGCTCCTACCATGTGTCGAGGGAGAGTTGGCAGTATTTATGAACCCAATCCTGGTTCTTTAACATAGTATGCAACTAGTTGCTTATTATGTAAGGAAGACTTAAGAATTTTGGCATATCCCAAAGTGGGCATATTCATGAGCTTATAGAGTCCATGAAGCTTGAGTTTTTCATCTGGATATGACTTGGAAAGAAGAGATGAGGAAGCATGTTCAGCAGCCATGAGCAAGGAAGGATCTTTGTACTATTATTAGAACATTGCCACTATATTCCCTGAGCAGAAGATGTATGGAGAAGAACTAGCTAAAACTGAGTTTAAAGTGGTGTCGGTAGAGCAGTAAACGAAGGTACTTGAATACCAGGGGAGATGGTTTGGATAAAATGCAATAGAAAATAGGAAGCCATGGATGGTTCTGAATTAGACACACAGAATGAGGAAGCCATGGGAGGAGATGGACTAGGGAGGGCAGCACCAGGATCAATCAGACTAAAGAAGAAGCTGCGGAAGTGAGATAGGTGGACAAGCCTGAAGGCTTGTGCTGGTGGAGTTAATGATGTCAGCAGAGCAGGGACCAGGGCAAAAGGCTCTGTTGAATTCAAATGAGCAAGACTGGATTGTTGACTAGGCAGAGAAAGATAAGGAAAGCAGTGACACTGTACTATTGGGCAGTTGGCATTGATATAAATACAGAGTAGGAGGGAAGTTGGGAAAAGAGTAAGCTGTTTATCCTTTACTTTTAGTTTAGAAAACCATTTTCCTGGAATCTACTCCAATATGCAAGTAGTAGTCAGAAGTCCAGCAATTGCTGCTTGGAGCTGGGATGCAAACAATTCAGCAAGTACTCAATAAATGTAGGCAGGCATAGCAGAAACTTAAAGGATAGACAGTATCTCGGAATATTGTGTAGCCTAAGGAAAATTCTTCTTCTCTCTCTCTCTCTCTCTGTTTCTCTCTCTCTGTCTTTCTTTCTCTCTTTCTCTCTTTTTCTTGTCGGTCATGGGGCTTGACTAATGCCCTGGGCACTTTCCCAGAGCTCCTTTGCTGAAGGCTAGCACTTTATCACTTGAGGCACAGCGCCACTTCCAGATTTTGAGTGGCTTATTGGAGATAAGAGTCTCATGGACTTTCCTGCCTGGGCTAGCTTCGAACCATGATCCTTAGATCTCAGCCTCCTGAGTAGCTAGGATTACAGGCATGAGCCACTGGTGCCCGGCTAGAAATTGCTTTTCAAGACTTATTTGTTTTTTTCTCTTAGAAAACACTGCTTTAGGAGTACATAAAAAGAACACAGTTGATGGGGCTATAGTATTAGTCTTTCATGCAAAATTCCAGATCATTACAAATCAAAAAGATTTTAAAGGCTTTTTAAATTTAAATATATATTTGTGTAAGTAACAACAACATTCTAATTTACATAAGAGAATCATGCCAGATCTTCCATGTAGCAGATAGTTGCTACTAAATTTGTGATTATATGAGCATAGAACGTTCTATTTACTATCTTCTATTTCCACAGAATATTTGAAATTCATTAATAACACATTAAAAGTTGTTTTTAACAATCAGCAAACATCCTAATTATAATGTATTTTAACACATGAAAATAACTCAAGATAATGATCGGGTGGGGGGGGATGATTTTAACTACCATGTAGGTAGTGGGCACCAGTTGTAATGTATGCCTGCAATGAATGACTCCATATTCAGACATTGCTTAGAAATGAGCTTTGGAATAAAGGGTAGTAAAGTGCCTCTCATTCAGACCATTGGAATAAAATATACCACATCATTGGCTAGGCATGCCTACTTAAAATGGAATAAATTTGTTTGTTAAGGGAACAAACAAAAGATTTCTCTCAGCATGTGCCATCTTCCCCTTTAGACTATAGCAAAGGAGATCTTGTTGGGCAGGCTTGAGGCACAAGGTGGGCCGGTCAGTCTTGGCAACCCAGAGAAAAGGTACCTGGTATATCATTACAGTTCATGGGTTTTTTGGGTTTTTTTTTAAGAGATGAATATGATCAGTCATCTTGCGTAGGGTTTGAAAAAGGCTTGTCACACTAGCAAGCAAACTGTTATTTAAGTACACAATCCACTCTACTACTGAAACAGTTTTGCCAAACTTATCCAAGTATTCTCACATGCTTAAAGATGGTATAAATATCATTTATTGCTAGCAGTTTTCTTCAGACTATATGGAATGTCTTCCTGCTGCCTGATCTAAGTGTCCCAGTTTACATTATGGCCTTTACTGCCTCTGTTTGATGGAGTGATCAGTAAAAATTTAATGACACTATAAAATAATAAAAATGTCATTAATTTACCACGGATCTTGGATGCAGTGGTTGTAAAGTTACATTAATAAACAGAATATTTTTTACAACAAAAAGCATTGTTACGTGGGAATGTATAAATAACACACATAAATTTAAGAGCAATTTTACTGTTAGCACACACATTATTATGGAATAGCCAATAAGTGTATAAAACATAGTATATAAAATTTTATTAAAATATATGGTGCACATCAAAAATTCAGCTTTTATCTAAGTGCAAAGAAAAGCCATTATTGTGTGCTTACTGTTTCATTGCTGTTCTTTCCCAAGATCACAATTTTACATTTGTTGCCAGTAAGAGTAAGTTGATTTTTTTTCTCCCTAGATGAAAACAAACCTCCAGTCTCTTAGTTACTCCAAATTCATTCTCTCTCTTTCTCTTTCTCTCTCTCTGTCTCTCTGTCTCTCTCTGTCTCTCTCTGTCTCTCCACTGATGCAAAGATATAATTGATCAGTCTTGCCAAGGTTGAAAAGGAAAAGTTACTAATTTAATGCAAAGTTAAAAATAATGCTGGAGGAGTTGAATGGTTTGTTCAGTGACTCTGGAAATAAGGGATAATAATGCAGTAGTCTATCTGTCATCAGTGAGTCTGCCCGTCATTGACTGTGATAATATCTGAAGATGATGGATGCTACCATCTTGTGGCTTGTAACATTTAACATTCATCAACTCTCACTAAAGGGGCTTTATCATTTAAATATCTTTATTTAATATGCAACATCTACCTCATACATCATAATTTCAAAGCACTTAGAGAGCCAACCGTCCTACAACACAGCAGAGCTGACTTTAATTTTTTTTTCAATAACTTTTATGTTGCCTGCATGTTTGTGACTGACAGTGCATAAGTAAGTATCTGGTCATATTGCTGCATGGAAAACACACATTCCACTGTCCACATAACGGAATTTTCCAAGGGGTATCAGATTAAATTAGCAGGAAGGTATTTTACTTATATATTCTATAAAATATTTTACCTGGGGTCTATGTGCATTGTGAAGGGCTAGTTCAAGTTTGGAAGGAGTTTGTAACTTAAGGACTTGCTACTCACACTCCATATTTGCTGCATAGAGGGGCATACCCCTTGGCATTTTATGGTCAGGAGTTTATATTTTCATGAGGAGTTTATGTAGTTCACATTTATATTTTCACATATTTCTCATGTGCCCGTGTTTCTTTGCTTCATGTTCAGTCTCACTGGTAAAATCTTTGCTTAGCTCTGCTGCCCAGACCTAACCTGTGGATATCTGTCTCTTATCTTATGGTCATGTGGCTGACAAATAAATATTCTGAGTTATTCTTTGAAGAAAAGAAGGAAACCTTCTGGGAGACTAGGTAGAAATTTATATGAAAGGGCATAGCTTTGCGGGGTCCATCTTTAATCTCAAACACAGTGCTTAATAGTCTCAAATATAAGATGCAACCTACTGCCCCAAACAAGTTTTATCTTTGATTTATTTTCTGCCTACTTAACAAGTATTTCATGAGATATTCTTCCTTGTCTTTAACTCTGTCAAAATATTGATATTTTATAGGGAAAGTATCTTCGCAGAGGTTTTTTTTTTCAATGAAGTAAAAAAAAGTATTACTTCAAAGACGTTGTGAATGTGCTGTTGAATGCTCTGAATGGTTTTTGTTATGATTAAAAACAAGCTGATACTACTGAATTGTGAGTGCACTTCATTTTTATAAGAGAAAAGATATTATCATCATGTAAGCTTTGTTGTCTTAGGATTTTTACAAACCATGGCATGTAATTTTCCCTCTTCTCCTTCCTTGTCAAAATATTGATATCCTTTCAGGAACTTTATTTATTTATTTTATTTTTATTTTTACTGAGAATATTTTCCAGTAAAATCAAAGAGAATGAATGACTAGAAAGATACTTGAAATCTGCATATTGATAGATAGCACAGTCTGTTGATTTTCACAGAAAGTCGCCCCCCCCATGAAAATCCAGTTGAAGGTTGTTCTTCTAAGAGGATTGCAGGTGTCACATCAGAGCTCCCTTTGCATTTAACACAGAGAAAGCATTCACATGCAAATATTTGAAATGCAAAACAATGTAATAAAAAACAAAGGTTGAATATGTTGCTTTCCCTGCTACTACTCATCTTCACTTTAATTCCTTTTCTTTACATCATGACAACCAAGAGTGCTACTCACAGATAGAAATGGGCTGATTAAAAGCAGCTGTCCCTCCCCTGACAATGTGTGAAACTCCCACAAGGCTTGTGGTTGCTTTTTTTGTGTGTCCTGCATCTGGGTTAATTTGTTCTTGTACGGCAGTGTTTTCATATAAGAAGATATTAGGGAGCCATACTTAATTTGGTTTTTATTTTCAGCCTGTCTTTTATAAGTGTCGTATTTCAGAGGTTTCCCCACATATTGCTACTGAAACGAGTTAGTATTACCCAGTTAGAGAAATTCATGGTTATAATTTTTGTGGCAGATCTTTCATAGAAATGGTGCAAGATGAAAGTGAGGTTTATACTGCGTTTTCCTCCAACGCAGATTTCCACATATTCCAGGATGAAGGGAAACGGGAAGACTTCCTGCCCAATTTGACTGAAGGGAATTAATTATAGAAATATAATGATATTCAAAGAAATAATCGTATTAGAAAGCACAAATGTAGTGCGGCTGTACAAATGAGGCAGTCTCTATCAAGTAATTGTATGTTGCTCCTTAAGAATATTTCCAAGTTTCTAAACATCTTACAGAAGAGAACACTCAGAGTGCTTCTATCTAATGCTGAACGTGCTCAGTACAGAACTAGGTCATTGAACAATAGACTGCACAGCAATCAGCACTCCACTGCTGCATTATGCATTAAGTATAACATGCAGAAACCATTCCCGGAGCTGGAAGCTGCTATTTCATGTCTGTAAATTCAAGCTGACATGACATTTAATATTGTCTCATAGTAATGAACAACAAGGTTTCATTCATTCATAAGCATAACACAAAGCCAAGTTTGAGTCTGGAGAGTAACAAGCAGGCGAGAGGGGGACACGTGCTGGGTTTCTGCAGACAAGAACACCATATTAATGATGGTCAATGAGCCCTCTGCTACAGATCCAGAGAGCAGCAGAGCCTCATTCGCTTCCAACTCCTGCTACTAGAAGATCTGGAGAACAGGCAGACTTCTTTGGGTTTCCCTCCTAAAGCAGCAGGGTGTTTCAGTTTCCTAGCTCCTGGGCTGGCTAGGAGTGATGTTCTCCTTCTCAGATTCCAGAAGACACAGTCAAAATCAGTGGGCAAAACAGTAGTAGCAATGCCATTATCTTGTCTACTTGTTTGAAATATTATTTATTTTTGAAATCCTGGTGCATAAAATTTGAATTCATATTTCCCAAGGAATACCAACACAAGCTCTGATCTGTAAAATTTCCTCTCCCATAAATTTAGCAGCATATTTGAACAGAAACTCTTCCAAGTTTTTGCACACATGCAAAATCCAACTGAGGAGAGATCTGCAGAGCTACTATGGCAGGTTCCCCCCATAGATATCCTTTCCTTGCAGGTATTATGTTCTCCATGCTGTCAGCACTGTGCCACCTTCAGGCCTTAGTAGAATATCTCCCTATGTTTTCTTCAAATGGTGTAGGCAGCAAGGCTCTGGTGGCTCATGCCTATACTCCTAGCTGATGAAGAGCCTGAGATCTGGGAATCACAGTTCCCAGCCTGCCCAGGCAGAAAAGTCCATGAGACTCCAGCAGAAAAAGTCCATGACACTCTTATCTCTAATTAACTACCAAAACACTGAAAGTTTCTGTGGCTAAAGTGGAAGGAAGGAAGGAAAAGGAAGGAATGGAAGAAGGAAGGAAGGAAGGAAGGAAGGAAGGAAGGAAGGAAGGAAGGAAGGAAGGAAGGAAGGAAGGAAGGAAGGAAAGAAGGAAGGAAGGAAGGAAGGAAGGGAGAAAGAAAGAAAGAAGGGAGGAGGGAGGAAGGAAGGAAGGAAGGAAGGAAGGAAGGAAGGAAGGAAGGAAGGAAGGAAGAAAACTCTGTATTAAGATTTTAAGGAAGAAAAAGAAAGTCTGCAAATTTAGGTTTTGCCCAGGAAGGAAGACAGAAACTAGAAGAAAGAAAGTGGCTGCTTTGGAATCCAAATTAAGTCCCTGATTATTCGTCCCTCTAGGAAAGAACACGCTTTGAGAATTTGGGACCTCAGTTAACAGGAAAGTCAAGTGAAGATGGAAAGCTGGGCCCAGGAGTCATCGACCTTACTCGGCCAGAAGATGCAGAGGGTGAGTGGCTTTTCTGTAGCTCTTTTCTGCTTCTCTGTGTATTCCCAAGGGATACCTGAGGAGTTAGATGTCGGGTACCATTATGGCCTTGCTTGGGAATCACCAGCTGGCTTTCTAGGCAAAGCACAGGAAATGTTGGTACTTAACGGTACTAGTTTAAAGTTGTTTTGTTTTGTTTTGTTTTTAAAATAACCCTCCACAGTCCAATAAACAGCAGAATTCTATTTCTTTCATCTACTTATTACTTTTCTGTTGTGAAAAAGAAAAAAAACACAGCATATAATGCAGGATTTTTTACATGTCATTTAATTCCAAATCAAGTGAGCCTATGGCATAATCAAATCATTCTAGGGATTAAATGATTGCTTAGAGAAGATTTGACATCATTTTTGTAGTTGCTCAGGAGAGAATCAGACCAGGCCTGGCCACTAACCATGACTGACATCCTTCGATGTCTGAGTGGAAAGAACAGCCTTGCTTTCAGGATGTTTACCTCCAGCACTGTCGATGCTTGCTCGCTCCTCTTCCTTTTTTGTTTGTTTGTCTTAAATGCACAAGCAGCACATCAGCAGAAACTGCTCCCCAGAGGCCCCGTACAATTTATGGGTTAGGTCAGCACTTTGGTAGTAATGTTGCCTGGTTATTTACTGTGTCATCACAGAGTAGGGACTGGTTTTCCCGTTAGCTGTTTCTTTGGCAGAATCTGTCCCACCAGTCAGGGGAGATTAATTTGTTCTCTTTAGAGTAACGTGATACTTCACCCATCTCAGGCCCCAGCGAACAGTCCTTTTTTAGCTTGAGGGGAAGATTCTTACGAGTATCCCTTTGATTGGCAGGCTTTCTTCCAGGACCTTTGAAAAAGCATAAAGGCATTTCTTCATAGCAGAATCTGAACTGGGCCTTCCAGGTAGCTCAGAAGGCCCTGACATAAGTTCTAAAGGATAGGTAGTAGCAGACTTAGGAAACACTTGGAGAATTTCCAGAAGGCAGGTTTTTCCTACTAGTGAGAGAGACTAATGTCTGATGGTTGTTCTGGTGACGAGATGACAAAAAGCATATTGATTGGTATGTGCCTGTGTATGGTGTGTGTGTGTGTGTGTGTGTGCATGCGTGTGTGAGTGTGCATGCATGTGCGCTTGAGAGAGAGAGAGACAGGTTAGAAAGAGAAAGAGAAGGAATGAAAAAGGAAGATAATTAGGAAAGGAAGGATAGAGGAATCCCAAGCAGAGCTATACTTGAAGCATGTATAGCAAGAGCACACTGACATTTTCATAAGCACCACAAGTGCAAGTTTTCCATTAGCAAAAGTTAGGATTCCTCTGTCTATAGAGCCCAAATGATGGTTAGTTAGCCAGTAGCAACTCAGATCTTGTGGTTGGCTTGAAAGTCCGTGATGAAGTCTGTGAACGTCTGGCCCATCTCAATTATGTTGGAAGATTGTACTATGAAGTATCTAAATATTTGACCTTATATAATAGTATCACTTTGGAGTATGTAGTCCATTTGGCTATAGAATATTATAAGTTACAGTTAATATAATAAGGTTAGGAGGGAGGTGTGTGTGTGTGTGTGTGTGTGTGTGTGTGTGAGAGAGAGAGAGAGAGAGAGAGAGAGAGAGAGAGCCAGAGGGGGGGAGAGGCAGAGAGAGAGGGAGGGAGAGAGAATTTCCTGTTCCTCATGCAGGAAATGGGAGTTTAAAACTCTAATTTGGTTTCTTAATTGTGTATTGGTTATAAATATAGTCAGTTGCCTCTCAGTAATGCTGATAATCAAGTTGATGGTATCATATGCTTGATAAGTGACTATTCTGGAGTTATTAAGCATTATAAAAAGAGAAAATTAAAAAATTATAGAGAATCATATTTTAGAATTTGTTCAGAAATTCAGATCTCTAAAAATTCCATTCCATATTTACATTGTCTATATTTGAATAACTGTTCCTAGCTACTGTTAACTCAAGAAACATTTATCAAGCACTCATGCATAATGACGTGAGTGTTTTTACAGACATGTTCTCATAAACTGTGTGAAGATTGCTTTTCCATTTAACAGGTAAGAAAATCGAGACTGAGAGTCATTACATAACTTACTATGGGCCACATAATAAAGCTAGAACTGAGATTTGATGCCAGGCTCAACTTTCAGCTGCCTACCACTCCCTTGTACATACAGAGAAATAGGTGGTACCTTCGGTTTTTTGAGCAAACTCCTTGTGACCTTCCTCAGTATGGCCCATTTCCTCTCCCCTAAATATAGCAGGTCATGCCATACAGCGGCTCTCATGTTACTCCATCACACATAGCAGCAGGGCCTGATGAGTGTAACCATAGAAGGGCTGTAGTGGCCCAGGAGCTTAAGGAGCGTGTGAAAACCTCCCTTCAGAAGCTCGCCCAGAGTTGCCATTGAGACCTCATGTGCTTTGGGGGACTGTGAGTTCATGAATGGCGTCAAGTTACCTGCTCTAATACGGAGAGCAATGCCTTTGTGAGGGCTGCTGACTTCTGCTGACTTCAGGCTATTTCCTGGCATCTGTTCAAGTGTGAGCTGATTGCAAAGCCTGCTGGGGTTACAGTTTGTATTAAAGTTGGGGTAGATAACAGGTACACATAATACTCTCTCTACTTGCATCTTCATATTTCCCTCTGCAAGAAGATTAAACAGGCCTTGAAGTATTGGAAAAATGAGAAAGTATATTTGCTCTTATACTGAATTTGTGGTTGAACAAAGACATTTCTTGGAGAGAAAGAGAAACAGAGACAGAGATAGAGACAAAGAGACAGACAAGAGAGACAGAGAGAATGAAGGAAGACTAAAAGGGAAAGCTCAGCACTAGTGGCTCATGCTTGTAATCCTAGCTACTCAGGAAGCTGAGATGGAAGGATTATGGTTCAAAGCAGCCTGGGCAGGAAAGCCCATGAGACTCTTATCTCCAATGAACTACCAAAAAGCTAGCAGTGGAGCTGTGGCTCAAGTGGTAGAGCACTAGTCTTGACCAAGAAAGCTAAGGGACAGTACGTAGGTCCTGAGCTCAAGCCCCAGAATCAGCACCAAAAAAAAAAAGGGGGGGGGGAAGGAGGAATGAATACAGAGAATACAGACAGACAGTATTCATTGAGATACAGTGTTAAGTAGAGCAGGACTTCCTTGTACTCGAGAGAATTGAGAGAGAGTTGCCACGTGTGTTCTGAGCCCCAGCTCAGGAGCTCCTTCCTCTTCTCCATTCATACACGACCATCTCCAAATTCTCTCCAGCTTAAGAACAGTGATTATAAGGGTTGTATCATCTCTATATTTCTGTGGATCTTCAGAATGGACTAAAATAAGTCAACCCAAAAGATGGGGTCCTAGTTCAACCAGGCCTCCCAGAAAAATACCTGCCAGCCGTGAAAATGACAACATCACTTAGTAAGCAATTTGAATACTTGCTTCATAGCCCTGGGCCTGGAGCAGCAGAGAAAAGGTCACCAAAAGAGGCAGCTGTGCATGTGTATTAACCACTCATCAAAATCAAAGGACAAAACCAAAGCAAGGAAAACAGAAATTAAAAATATAAAAGGCAAATGCCTTCAAAATTTTATTTTTAAAGTCCAGCTGTTATTTGGCTTGAATGTGACAAGACAGCATTTCTGTTCACCATGATATTTATAAAGCTAGACTCATTGGTGCTGAGGACTCAGGAAATATGGTTAAGGTTTTGTTATATTTCAAAGTAGATGAAGGTTTAACATATATTGATTATACAGAATTTTTTAATATTCCATACAGGACAAATGAAGAAGAGGGACTTGATTAGTTGGGTTTGTCATCTCATATTAGCAATGAAGAACTTTTAAGGACTTTCTCTATAGCATTTCCCCTCTCCTTGCTCCACTTAGGCAAGAGTACAACTCAAATGCCAGTCTCCCAATTTGGAGGTTGCCTAGTATCATAGGAAAGGCTCTTCCCTGAATATTGGGAGACTGGCATAAAGTCCTTTTCCTAAGCGACTGAAAACAATTAATTGCTACCTCTGAGGTTAAATTTCTTTATCGTTTAAAAGAGGTATGTTGAACTGGGCATGGTGGCTCACATCTGGAATCCTAGCTACTCAGGAGGCTGAGATCTGAGGATCAAGGTTCAAAGCCAGCCCAGCCAAGCAAATCTGTGGGACCTTTATCTCCAATTCACCACCAGAAAACCAGAAGTAGTACTGTGGCTCAAAGTGGTAGAGCACTAGCCTTGAGCAAAAAAGCTCACCCAGGCCCTGAGTTCAGGCCCCACGACCAACAATAACAACAAAAAAGAGGTATGTTGGATTGAATTATCACACAAGTTCCTTCCAAATCTGCAGTTGTGATTAGGGGCTTCATAAAAGACTGGGTATGTTTCTTATAAGAAAGATGGCCCAACCACAATAAGTTACATTTAGTTGTTGTTTTTTTCAGAGAAATACCTTAGAGAATAAATTTGTGTCACTTGCTGAAATGAGTTTTCATGTTCTTTGAGCTTTCCTGTTTATTAATGAGAATCTCTCTACTAGTATTTCCCAATAGTCCTTCACAGATTGGCTCCTTCTCTCTGTTCTCATTCTCTTACCCCAGCAACAATATTTGGCTTTTCAAAATATATTCTGTCTCTTTGCTCTTCTCTTTTCAGTTTTCTCTTTTCAGGTCTTGCACTATCTCTTTCAGTCTCTGTTTTTGTCTCTCAAACCTGGATTTCATATTATTTCCAGTATGATTTGGATAAGAAAACATTCTTCCTAAATTTTTCATCTATTGTACCTCAGCTTCAGAGCAAGACAGTACTTCATTCGGATCTAAGGAAGAGTGAATTACGAGCCTATAATTTAGAGATGAGCACTGAAAGTGTTTGGCAGACTTCAGGCCCTGGATTGAAAGTGGAATGATGTGCTATTTCCCATGAGTTAAAAATGTCTGTTCATTTGAGTGGAAATTAATATGTGCCATATGAATTCCCATGTTTAGGACTGTGAGTGTTTGCGTGTGTGTGCCAGTACTGGGGCTTGAACTCATGCCTGGGTGCTGTCTCTTAGCTTTCTTTCTTCCACAAGGCTAGTACTCTACTACAGCTTGAGTCACAGATCCATTTGGTTTTCTGGGCTTTTGTTGTTGTTGTTGTGTTTTGCTGGTTAATTGGAGGTGAGTCTCACATACTTTTTCTGCCATGGCTGGCATTGAGCCACTATTCTCAGGTTTCAAAATCCTTAGTAGCTAGGATTACAGGTATGTCCCACCAGCACTCAGCTTCCATTCCCAGCTTTTTGCTGTATAATTGGAGCTAAGAAGTCTTACTGACTTTTCTGCCTAGGCTAGCATCAATCCTGGGCCTTCACATCTATCTCTCAGCCTCCTGAGTCGCTAGGACCACAGGTATAAGTGAGGACTCTTGCTCCCAGATTTATTTAGAAGCTTTTTATAGATAGTTATGAATTTGTGAATTGGATCACAGCTCAGATGGCCTTTAATCTTCTCAAAGTCTCTTCCTCTTCTTCCTTCTTTGTGGAATCCTCTGGTTGGCTCCAAGTTTTATATCTCAGGATAGTTTTATTAGTGCCAGCTTAAGCTCCATGCTTAAGGATAAATAGCAGAGGCCACGAGGTTTTCTACTTAACGTGCTCCCTTAAAAATCCTGCTTTCTCTTTGATCCACATTCTTGGACATTTTTGAAACTTTTCTTACTCCCCTTGCCCTCTCTAGATGCTTGCTCCTGGTGCAAGAGAAAGATTGATTCCATGATACATGACTCATTCAAGACAGCAGAGGCAAGCTCTAGCCTAATCTAGGGTGGGATTTAAGTGCTATAACTGCTTGTACTCTGGAATGTAAAGGTCATTAGTTCAAGCACACCAGAGCAGAATACAGGCTTCACATTGCAACACTTAGATTTTCCGATTTGGAATAAAGAAAAGAGGTCATGAAATCTATAATTCTGGCCAAGAAATCCCTTGCATATCTCTGATGTGGTCATTTCACTTTTTTTTTTCCCAAATGCTTTCAATAGAATAATGACAGGAAGCTGATGCCATATGATGCTCGTTCCAATTCTCTTAGTCCATTTTTGTTATTAATAATTTATAGCCAAATTTGTCTGGGTTTCCTTGTAACTTCTACCCACTGGTTCTAGTCTGACTGGTGGACTCTGGAAAAATAAAAACATAATTTCTCCAGATGACACCTTTCACCGATTCAGATAATTAATTACTCAGGCACTAGAAGACTTAAATTCTAGTTTTTCTATCTAGACAAGTCGTTTCCACTTTCCTAGGTGATTTCTCTCTAATTTTACTGCCATATAATTGAACTCACTTGCCTTTAAGGACTAACTACAATTACTAAATATCAATTAGGGACTATGCAATTTTTTAAATAAATGCAACTATTAATTATCCAGAGCACAGTGGCTCACACTTTTAATCCTAGCTATCCAGCAGGCTGAGATCTGAGGATCTTGGTTCAAGCCAGCCTGGATAGGAAAGTCTGTGAGACTCATCTCCAAGTAGTGAATCTGTGGCTCAACTGATAGAGTGCCAGTCTTGTGCAAAATGTCTCAGGGACAAGGAGTGACCAGGCCCTGCATTCAAGCCCCTTTGTTCAGAAGTATCCCAGAGATGACAAGTCTTTGTGTAGGAAGATGTCCAACTACTAGAACATGTAGCAGGACTAAAAGAGAAAGGAATTGTACATATAAAAAGACCTTGGTAAATCAGAGGGTAGTGCTATGGGAATCGAGATCTGGCTTTCCATGGCTGTCTAAAACAGTGTGTCCAAGCATCTCGAAGAAGTGAATAGGCAGTGAATAGGCAGTCTCCACAGAACAGCAGACTGGGGTCATAAGCCAGACCACGCAGTGAGGGAGGCACAAGACATGGTAAAGATGAGTAACAGCCACATGGGCTAAGAGATAAGCAGAGTTCAAGAAGCCTTTTGCTCTGGACTAACTCTGTTGTATGAGTATCACAGAAATGTATTTTACTGTGGATATAAACAGTTTTAGAGGATCCTGTGCACCAGTTTATATCAGCACTATATATAAAGTGCAGCACTCTTAAACAAGCAAATAAACTTCTCCTAAAGAAATATATTTGCTGTGTCTTAAAAGCTCCCAAATAACTTTTAATGTTGGTAGAAAACAATTTCCATTGAACTCTTCAAGTGATAGATAGTACTGATGGGACCAGAGAGTGAAATGTCAAGATTCTTGTATAACTTCATCCTCTAATACACCATAAAGGAGATTCAACCTGCTCCTCATACTTGCTTAAGCTTGAAAGCCAATCACAAACCCAGGCTTCCTTTAGTGAAGAAACTAGCCTCTCCGAGTGGCTGATTTCTCAATGGATTGCATTTTAATGAGTTGCCAATGGCAGTACGTAAAATCACAGCCAAAACAAATATGTCTACTTTGCTGTTGGAATATCCTTTAAGCTGAGGAAGACATGCTATTGTTGAATCACACAAAAGTATTACCCAACTCTAAAGCAACTAGGTGTCAAAGATTGTTACCCACCAAGAAAATTAGACTCAAGACAAGAACAGCTAGCAGATGGTCCCAGTGGGATTGCAAAATTAGTCTTTGCTTCCTTAGCACTATTTCTGCTACACATAAATGAAAACACTAGAACAAACCCTGGTGATAGAGGTCTGTCTACTATGTGTGAATTCACTGTGTAAACTTGGAGTGTAAAATTGTCTAGGCCTCTGTCCCAGAATTCCCATTTCCTAGCAACAAGAGCCACCTAAATTTCTACATGAAGGCTGTAGAATTTCGCCTAACCTTAGGCTGGTAGGATTTGAAAATCATCTGGCTAATTCTGAATGTTCTTTTAACTTATCTCAGCTTAAAAGTCAAAACTGGATTTCTCTAATTGGCTTTTTCCCTTTCTGCAAGTAACAGTGTTATGATAGGGTTTTGTTTTTGTTTTAACTTTAGTCAGAATATTCTTATGTTTGGCTACCCCCATCTTCTGGATACCTGTCTTGCTTTATTTTTCCTGTTTGCTCATGTTGTTTGCACCTATAATATACATTCTATTTTTGTAGTTTTTGGAGATAGTTCTCTGTAGGTTGAACTCCATTGCTAAGAACCACTCTTTCCAACCAGAATCTATCTCTGAGGGCCTCACAATCTTCAGCTTTACTTGTAAGGTTTAAACAAGTTATAGTTTTCTGATTATCTCTCATACCTTTGTGTTCACCAAGCTCAACACAAAGCCTCTATACACTTGTACTCAGCAAATGTTTGTTGAATTGAATATGTCCTGGAAATAGCTGGATTCCATGTTTCAGAAGGCCTTGAATGTCAGACTGAAGAATTTGGACTCTGCCACAAAATAGATAGGTATTAACCTTTAACTGTTAAAGATTGACTTAGGTCCAGAGGCTAAGAATAATGGAAATACAGCAGTTAGGTTGGCCCTGGAGCTCTGTGAGTCTCTTAGTTCCTCTCCTGTCTTTATTTATAGCTGGATGCATATCCATATTATGTCATGATAAAGCTGAGCATATTAAAGTATCTCCTTTTCTCTTCTCCTTCTGAATATACTACATACATGCGGATGCTTATGCCTGATCAGTACCTGACAGTTTTATACTTGTACTTCTTGTATGAGAGAGGGATTTTTTTCCAATTGTTGTTGTTTGGTGGATACTTTCACCTTAGACCTGTTGCTTCAGGTAAAGTCATGGTGCCAGAGGGAAGAGATTGTGTAAGAATACTTAAGCATTTGCATTACAGTATAAACAGTTACACTATAAACAGTTACATACAATATAACTGAAGTAAAAATATCCCATCTGAGCTCTGAAGAGAAAAATTTCATAAGTAATATATTAAACCATTTTAAATGTATATAAAATGCAAATTGAAACTTACTAATATGTATGTGCATATGTATATTATACTATATAAAATTTGTCTACACACACAAACACACACACACACATAATTTGTTTTTGCCAGTCCGGGGGCTTGGACTCAGGGCCTAAGTAAGCACTGCCCTTCTTTTTGCTCTACTTCTTGAGCCACAGTGAACCTTCCAGCTTTTACTGTTTATGTGGTGCTGAGGAATTGAACCCAGGGCTTCGGGCATGCTAGGCAAGCACTCTACAGCTAAGCTACATTCCCAGCCCCACACTTTTTTATAGCAGAGAAACTCCTTTATCATTTCAACTGTTCTGTGGAAAGGCTCCTGCTTATGGATGGTGTAGTTACAGAGGATAATAGCTAGTTCATGTTAAAGCATAGTTAAAGCTCTTACTAGGAAGGAAAAAAACAACTTTAAGATGTTCCTGAAACTGTCTTGTCCACCATTTCTTATAGTTCCATGGGTTGTAATCCTAATACTTCATCATTCCAATGGGTCTTTTATTTAAAGAAGTAATCTTGACACTGTATTGGAAATGAACTATACAACTTGAGGTAGGGTGGTCAGGAGGGGAAAACCTAGGAGAAAATAGGGAAAGATGATGCTGTTAAAACAGAAATGCACTCATTACCTGACTTAGGTAACTGTAACTCCTCTGTATATCACCTTTACAATAAATTTAAAAACAAATAAATATATAAATAAAGTAATCTGTAAATGTACAGGATTCTGTTCTCTTCCTTTTGTCTGCTTCTGGTTAGGGCAGCTAGGACTGTTTTCTATTCCCATGTGCAGGAATTATTTCATTTTAATCTGTATCCTAGAGACCCTTTTGAAATATATTTTCAGCTTTGGATCAGAAGAGAGACACTATTAAGGGAAAAATTGCCTCCCACAGCCAATTTATAGGCTAATATTTTTTTAACTATGTGAACAACAGGACATGAACACATCAGCCACATAAGAGTAAAGTCTAGAAGATGACAAATATCACTTATTCTCTCATGTTCTTGTTGCTAAAATGAACATTCTACTATTTCTGTTGCCATTCTTACTGCTATTTTTCCTAAGGGAACTACTATTTAGTGTACTAGTACTGGGTTCCAGTCACTTTATTGAAAACTAACATACATTCTCATTTGTTCCTCAAAATGATGTTGCAAAGTAGACATTGTTAGCTCTTTTTGTAGGGAGATAAAATTATAGCATAAGAGGTGGTCAATAATTTATCTAAGATTCTTTACAAGGAAAGATCAAACTTGTAATTGAAGCCCTGAAATAGCTAATCACAAAGCATCTGAGCCACCATATTGCTTCTATCTCTCTGCTTCTTTCAGTTCAAGATGGCTGAACTGGTTGCCTATGTTGGAGTATCTTTTTCTTAGAGATTTCATTAAAAAGAAGAAAAATTTAATTATAAATCAAAATGTGTAGATATTTTACTTTTTAATCTTTCAGACTATGCAGATATCAGGCATATCACCTTGCATGTACTTTTCTGATTTCCAAGATACAGACATTTTGATGGCTCATATGACTACCCCAAACCCTTGAGCTGCCATCTTCTTAATACTATGTTTATATCCCCATCTTAAAAAAATAGCTTTTCTTGGACCCAAAAGCCATACCTCTCATACTAATAAAATACAGATTCTCTTGAAAAAAATGCAATGAAGTAAAGTGAAACAAAGAAGAGAGGCCAGTTCAATTAACTAGTAGGAGTTTTTAAGGCAAGATCTGGATGCCATTAAAACAATTCAGTTTTAGAAATTCATGATGATAACAAGTGTCAATATTAGTGATAATAATATTTAAGTTATCTGAGTTGTGTTGCCATTGACTAATGCTAAAACTAACCTCTCTAAATGACACATTTCCTCATGTGGAACAAAGAATGTGAATTGGGCAATCTTTATTGTCTCTCATGTTTATGTTATCCAATTTTATGAGCATGTTTTATGCTAATGTTGGGCTGTTCAAGGAAGGTCATTTTGTAAGTTTGTTTGAATGTGTGTGTGTGTGTGTGTGTGTGTGTGTGTGTGTGTATCAGTTGTAGTTCACACACATCTGATAACACTGGAAAAGTATTCAGATTTGATATTCCCCTAAAGCTCAGACTTGTCTTACTGTCTTTCTATGGTTTCCTGGAAGTAAGAAGGTCAGTATCTCACAATTGTGCAGGGTGAAAATCAATAAGAGAAAAGTGAGAACCAACCATCTCCAAGTCTCTAGAAGGTATGGTGCATTTTTCCCATTGAAAACATTCTTACAAGACACTTAACAGAATAAAAGAGATAAAAATGGATATTTGCATGAAATCTGAGTTTACAGACTCCTGGATGCTAATGAAGCATGCAGACATCTGAGTGTCTAACATTTTCACTGTTGAAGATGCCTGCTGTTCTTTGCTGTCTCCATTGACCTTTCAGTATTTACTTTGTGGCAGCCTGGGACCAGCCTGAAGGCTCATCTATAGATAAGACCCAGTGCAATCACTTTGCTGGGGTACACAGACTAGTGAGGAAGGTAGACACATGAAACTGGTAATTTGGGCAAAATACGATAAAGGTAGAGGTAAGCGTGGTGTGGCTCCTGGGGGTCCTAGAGTATCTGTATATCCTGGAAGCCATATAAGTCTCCCATTGAATAGACAGACCCCAAAATGTGTCTACAATGAGTGATTGTGTGAGATGAATATGTAATTCCAGGAAAAGAGGAAGCTCAAATTCTTAGCATAAAAACCAAATGCATAGATACTGCTGACTAGACGTGGTACAGTGTTATCAAGCAAGAAGCTTTGAACAGAATAGCTGGAGACAGTGGAGGAACCACAGGATGAAGGCCTAAATCACGGAAAGCCATGTATCCATGTAGGAATTCAGACTCAGGAAATATTGAAGGGAGTTTTAAATGTAGGAATGGCCTATTCAGAATTGTATTTATGGCAAATCATTCTGGTTGAAATTAGAAAGAGGTATTTAGGTGGAAGTTAAAAGATTTTTAAAAAAATGGAAGAATACCAGCCAGAAGGCTACCTTTTAAGATAGCTCAGTAGAGGCTGTAGGGTTTAGGGAGTCAGTGAGGGTAGAAAAGGGAAGAAGGACTTCATCGCATCTGGTGACTAATTTCCTCTTGATTTCTGCTGCTTCATTTCATGTGGAGTCTATGATAGGAACTGGGGTGGGCTGAAGCCAGAAAATGCAGAGCAGCATGAATTATTTAGTCTACCAGCTTTTCACCAGTCATGTATTCTCCAAGGGTGTCTTCTTGAACCTGAGCCTGGTTCTCCTGAAAACTTGAGAAGCCAGAACCTGTTGTCTTATTCATCCCTAGTGGTCTCTGGTTCAAACTTAAATGCAGCCTTTTTGCCTGAGTTCAACAGCTTGTAAGCCCTCCTTCTGTGCCACCATCCAGCGTGTGGATAACAAGTGGAATATTTGATGTGTTGTGCTACTTTCAGGTCATTGAAGTAAAGACGCACGTAAGTTATCCCAGCTGCCCTGGGATTCTATAGTTGAAAAAAGATAAAGGACTCTGTTTAGCTATCTGTGTAAAGAAAATATAACTTGAGAATTAAAAAAAAATGAAAACACCAAAGTAAACACAGGCACCAAAACTTAAAGCAGGAGACTCCTGAAAACACAGACTGGTATATCACTGGTTAGAATTTCCTTCATTTTGCAAAGCCACGAGCCACATGCATCAGCTCACCACAAAGTCATTAAGCCTTTTTAAGCTCAGATGAAAAACATTAACAAATACCACAAAAGGCTTTAGTATAGCCCCTTTGTTCATTCACATATGGCACTTTATAACTCCTGCGCCACTCCGGTCGTGTGTTTGTTTAAGCTGCCTCCATCAGGCTGGTCCTGAAAGAACAAAAGACATCTTGAGCAATCCTAAGCAGGAAATGGGCTAATCTAAACATGGTTTGTGACACTTTAAGTAGAATAGAAAGCGGAGGGATTGATTAGTCATTAATGTCCAATTGGCTCCATATGTATGTTGCAATAATAAAGCCTTTTTTCAGAGCAGTAGCAGAGTTATTGAATTAGAGGTTTATGTTTCCTCAGAGCTGACCTTAGGGAATTCCCTTTTGGTTCTTCTTGTTGATCTTTTAAGGAGAATGGAGTTTCTAATAGAAAAATATAGAAGGCTTATCCACAATAACACTTGCTCATAATCCTGCAACCAAGGAATGCATTAATTTAGCATCCTTCTAATCCCTGCTGTAATTTCAGTTGTTAGTGCTTTCTTTGAATGCCTTTGCGTCTTTGGCGGGGCAGTATTTCAGAGACCAATTAGATAGTGGCATGAACTTCATAACTGGTAATGGGCTCCTCTAATGTGCTTAGCTGTGCAGAGAAATCTCATCCTTACAGGGGGAAAATTATGTTCCAGTCTTGGAATGGAGATTTTGAAATTCAGTTATTTCAGAGCACTGACTAGTGACTGGGGTAGACTGATAGAAGACCTAAGTTCTAGAGCTAGTTCTACTCCTAAGGTGTACAACAGTAGTACCTCTTTGAGCCTTGGTTCTCTTGCTGGTCAAGTGCTCCAAATGACATCTACCTTCTCCATTTCAAAAGATTGTAAAAGGGGTCAAGATAATGATGTATTTAGTAAAAATATTTATAAATATTACTTTGTGATTTACTTAACACATCTGATGTTGCTATCCCAGAAACCCATCTCTGGACTTTGTATATCAAAAATATACTTTTCTAAAGAATTACTTGGGGCCAGGTACTTGGCTCATGCTTATAATCCAAGCGACTCAAGAGGCTGAGACCTGAAGGATCATAGTTCAATAGAGAAGTCCACTAGACTCCAAAATAGCCACAGAAACTCCTAGCTGAAGCCAGGTTCCAGTGGCTCATGCCTGTAATCCTAGTTACTCAAGAGGCTGACATCTGAGGATTGTTGTTTGAAGCCAAACTCAGGCAAGAAAGTCCACGAGACTCATCTCTCCAATTAACCATCACAAAAGCTGGAAGTGGAGGTAAGGCTAGCCCTAGCAAAATAGCTCAGGGACAGCTCCCAGACCCTGCGTTCAAGCCCCAGGCTTGCACACACACACACACACACACACACACACACACACACTCACACACACACACACACACACACAGGCTGGAAGTATAGTTCAAGCAGTAGAGTGCCAACCAAGCAAGGCAAGGCCCTAAATTCAAACGCATTCTGAAAAAAGAAAATTGTTTTGGTACTATGATTAGTGAACAAAAAATATCCATTTCCAAAGTGTTAGTAGAATGTTTTTCTTTATGTGAATAGGATGTATGACTGTCTTTAGAGCTTATCCAATAACTTTCTTCATGGAAATAAGTTCCGCAGTTGAAGTACGTAGAGCATTTGTTTTTAGTGGAGTTAAAGAAGCTTGGGATGAACACAGGGCAATGAAGATTTATTTATGGTCTTCTCCTACGTTGAAATAAGTGATGAAAACATTTTAAATTCATCAAGATAATTCATTTTTTGTTCCTCTATATTGGTTCATATTTTTCCACCAAACTTCATTCAAAACAATACATTTGTATTTACATTTTTTTCCCTTAAGTCATTTCACCTCTTTATTAAGCTATTAAGTTAAATTTTTTTTTCTTTTTTCTTTTTCTTTTTTTGTTGTTGCCAGTCCTGGGGCGTGGTTTCAGGGCCTGAGCACTGTACCTGGCTTCTTTTTGTTCAAGGCTAGCACTCTACCTCTTGAGCCATAGCACCACTTCTGGCTTTTTTCTATATATGTGGTGCTTAGGAATTAAACCCAGGGCTTCATGTATATGAGGCGAGTACTTTACCACTAGGCCATATTCCCAGCCCCTAGGCTAATGTTTTATATACAACATAAAAAGCAATGCATATTCGCCACTTCTGGCAATTCCTTTGTTTTCAGATGTGAGGAATATATTCCTTCCCCAATGATCAATGTTGGTTTTGTTGTTGTTGTTGCTTTGTTAGGGCAGGCCTTGTGCTTTGCTAGTTGAGTGTTCTACTACTTGTGCCATACTCCCTGCCCTTTTTTTTCTTAATTACTTTGTACATACGATCTTACTTTTGCTCATTTGGCTTCAGTCTATGATCCTACTATCTTGTGTCTCTTATGTTGCTTGAATTACAGGTGTGTACCACCACACCTTGTTTTGTTCATTGAGATAGTGTTCACTAAATTTAGCCCAGACTGGCCTTGCTTGAACTATGATCCTTCTACTTCTGCTTTGAAAGTAGCTGGGATTGTAGTTCTGAGCTACTATGCTTGGAATGATTAAGGCTCTTTATCAACCATGGAATGTATTTTTCCTGCCAAGTAAAATTCTGTTGTTGTTGGTTTGGGGTTTTACTTTTTACAAGAAGAAATTAAATTTGAATTTGAAGGAGCCTTTTTATAATAAAAGTAAGTTAAACTTCTGGCAGTAAGCAGACACAAGAATTTAGCAAAAGGCTTTCATAATTAAAGACAGACAGCTGTTAACCATTGCTATAACATATTGAATTAGAACTCTACTATATTAAGATAGATTTTGTGGGATAAACATGGTGAACAAATTGGATGCAATTTTAATACTCTCCTCTTGTAATTTTTCATATCCCTTCTAAAATTTCTTCATCTTCTACCTTTTATTTTCTTATGTGTGCATCATCATTTTCTCTACTAACCCAAATAAGGGACAATATATTAAGTATATCATGCAACTCTTTGCAAAATACAAGATTTTGGAAAGTGATTGTCAACAGTTCTGTAAGGTAACCTGATAATATTTGTATTTCTTTTCTATTCTTGGCAATCTTTTTAACCTTTTTACTGACAGTACTGAGCTTTGAACTCAAGAACTTCATGCTTGCTAGGGGAATACTCTACCACTTGAACAATGTCCCCTGCATGTTTTTACTTCATTTAACTTTTGACGGGGGTGGGGGGAAGGGGGGGCAGGGTCTTGAGTCTTTAACAGAATGAGAACATTCACTGCTATTACTGGATTCTTGAACATATTTATCAGGAAAGGGTGTTGAATTGTGTCAATACCATTTTCTCAATCTATTGTGAAAGTTTAAAATATAAAAAGCATTTTTCTTTGTGCAGTTAATTAGAGAATTATATTTTCTGACTGCCAAATTATATTTCCTGGTTTTATATTGCTGAGATAAATCCTACTTGGCCATGATATATTGTCCATATTGCCATTGCTGGATTTGTTGGGAAGTGTTTTTCCCACTCTCTGTGTCTGAGCTAGATTATTATTTTCTGTCTCCCTCCCTTCCTCCCTCCCTCCCTTCCTTCCTTCCTTCCTTCCTTCCTTCCTTCCTTCCTTCCTTCCTTCCTTCCTTCCTTTCTTCCTTCCTTTTCTTTTCTTTTCCTTTCTCCTACCTTCCTTCTCTCCCTCCTCTTTCTTTCTCTCCTCCCTCTCTCTTTAACTTTCTCCTTCCTTCCTTCCTTCCTTCCTTCCTTCCTTCCTTCCTTCCTTCCTTCCTTCCTTCCTTCCTTCCTTCCTTCCTTCCTTCCTTCCCTCCCTCCTCTTTCTCTCTTTCTCCCCTCCCTCCCTCTTTAACTTTCTCTCCTTCCTTCCTTTCTTCCCTTCCCTTCCTTTTCCTTCCTTCCTTCCTTCCTTCCTTCCTTCCTTCCTTCCTTCCTTCCTTCCTTCCTTCCTTCCTTCCTTCTTTCCTTCCTTCCTAACGTCCTTCTTTCCTTCTGCCAATTGTTTTGTTTGTTCTTTAAGTTTTTGGTGTTTTGTTTTGTTTTGTTTTGTTTTGCCAGTCCTGGGGCTTGGACTCAGGGTCTGAGCCCTGTCCCTGGCTTCTTTTTGCTCAAGGCTAGCACTCTGCCACTTGAGCCACAGCGCCACTTGTGGCCGTTTTCTATGTACGTGGTGCTGGGGAGTCCAACACAGGGCTTCATGTATGCTAGAGCACTCTTGCCACTAGGCCATATTCCCAGCCCCTGTTCTTTAAGTTTTTCCCCTTCTGTTCCTCCAATACTGCCTTCCTTTGAATTAATTGGATCCTTTTGAAGCATTCCATTTGAATTACACTACTAACTTTTCAGATATACCTCTGTGTTTTTTTGAACATTAGTTTTTCTAAGGACTTACAATACATCCCTAAGTATTCTTGCAGTGAAAGTTTTGCCACCTCACATTAAAACAAAGCAAGCTTTACAATTCACTTACTATCCTCATCCTCTGAGCCACAAATGTGCCATTGGTGTCCCATATTTAACTTCTTCATATAGTGTAACTCTCACCAACTAATGTTTTATTTCATACTAACTAGTCCTTTGTCTTAAAAAATGAATGAATAATGAAGTTAGTTGTTTATTAATGGAATCCAGAGAAGAAAAAAATTCACATATGAGTTTTGATGTTCCTTCTTCTTGTATACCTGGTTTTCATTTGGGTTTTATTTCTCATCACTTTGAAAAGGTTAGTCAAACATCTCTTTTGATATGCATGCTATTACTTCATTCTCCTAGCTTTTATTACCTGAGGGCATATTTCACATTCATATTTTTGTGTGTGGAACTAGGAGTGATTTTTCTTTTATTATTTGTTCTTTCATACTCTCCATGTGTTTTGTTATGACCATGCTTTATTTTTATTTATGTATTTTTATTAACACATAATAATTATATATAATGAATGCAATTTTGGTACATGCATACTCTGTGGATTATTCATATCAAATCACCTTTTGTCTACCCTCAACCCTGCCATCTCCTGGTACCTTCCTCAAGCCCCAATAATCTAGTGATTATATTCAGGTCAGCGTTGTTTAGTTCCCTTACATAAGAGAGAACATGCAATAAATGGTTTTCTATTTGCCTTATTTCACTTAATGTTCTCCAGTTCCATAATTTTGTTGAAAATAATGGCATTTTGTTCTTCTTTGTGGCTAATACTCCATTCACCTTCATTTTGGA
The DNA here is from genome assembly GCF_023159225.1 of Perognathus longimembris pacificus. Taxonomy (NCBI): domain Eukaryota; kingdom Metazoa; phylum Chordata; class Mammalia; order Rodentia; family Heteromyidae; genus Perognathus; species Perognathus longimembris. Next base: position 22,604,116 of record NC_063173.1, on the reverse strand, counting down.
AGTATATGTTTACCAGATACAACACCAGATTTACTTTGTTTCATTCAGTATTCTAAAAGTGTTCCATTCTTATCTAGCCTTTATTTTTTCTAATGAATAATCAACCATTATTTGTATTACTATTCCCTTTCATGTAATTAATCCATTTCCTCTGGATATTTATTTTGGTCTTCAGTAGTTTAGTGACTTGATGTGGTTTTCTTTTTTTTTTATAATTTGTACACATTTCTCATCAACCTGTTTGTTGATATTTCTCACTAAATTCAGGTAAATTTCACCTCAGTTTGTTCTTACTGATGGTTGGATGTTTGTTGTTGATTGTGGCTGGTTAGTTTTTGTATCTGGGTTACATTTTTCTGATTGTATAATTAGTGAAGTAGAGTGGGGGTTCGCTACAATGAAACGGGGTCTCCGCCCCAAGGGAGGGGATTCCTGGTTCCCCTAAGAGTCTACCACACAGTCTCCAGCTACAAGATGACAAAAAGACAGATTTATTGGGGAAGTAAAAAGTGAACAAAAAGTGAACCGACTGACCTTGGTCGCAGCCCAGACTTGGGAGCTGAAACTGCCTACCACGTGTGCAGGGTCAGGGTCCAGACTCGGGAGCTGGAGCCTCCCGCACGTGTGGCCTTCCAGCCTGGTTATAAGGCAAACATCATTGTCAAACTTGCCACACGCAGGTGACCAATGAGGATACAACACTTACAGAGCATGCTAGGCCGCACGCAGGTGGCCAATAGAGTTACAGTCTGTCTCATAGTATCTGTTTGAACCAACCTATCATTCTAGTTAGAATTGGCGCATGGATTTGGCCGGGCGAACATGATGCAGGTGGATACGCCTACTCATAGGAGGGCACAGGTTCCCTTGAAGCTCCCAGGCCTCAAGTGGTCAATTTACATAACTTATCATAATGAAGGGGAGCTTCCCTGGATAGGGTGGGGGAAGGCTTAGTGGAGATGGAGTTGGCTTCTGCTCTAATCTGAGCTGGAGTCAGCCTGAAGTTCCTCCACAGCTAATGATGGCACTGGCCAGATCTGACCTCCCTATTACAATTAGTAAATTTTCTTATATATTGTGTGATGACTCATTTTATTATATTCCATTGAAAAGTGTTATATGTTTGTGGCAAGAGACAGTTAAAATACCTGTTGATCATACTGAACTTATGGAGACTTTTTTTCTCTGCTAGGGAAACTTTCAGTTTGTTTTTAGCCTTAGGTTGCATCTTTACTGGTGACATACAGAATTTGTTTCCAAGGATTTGCCCCATCTGGAACTTAAATGGAAAGAAAGCCAAAGGTGTTTATGAATTTCTTTATCACTTGATAGAATTTAAGTCTAAATAGCTGCTCAGATTTTTCAGACGCATTGCTCTGTCTTCCTCTGGGTTTAAATGTATTCCCTTTACATAAGAGTTCAGCCATTTGGAAGCCTCAAGCTCTGTTCCTGATTCTGTAGCAAAGAAACAAGTTTTTTGTTTGTTGTTGTTTTCATGCTAGCTACTTCAAGCTATGCCCACTGTGGATTGTCTTCACTGGACAAACTATTCACTAGGCTTCTGCTTAATCTTGGTAGCCAGCTGATGTTTTTGCATGGTGCTTTTTCATATATTGCTCAGGAGTTATTTCTGTGGGAGGATTGGTCTGATGTGAGCTATTCTGCTGTTACTAGAACTGAACCTCAGAACAGAAATTGTTGTGCCATATCTCATTCAGTCTGCCTAACAAAATGTAAGGCTTCAAACTTTTAAAAATGCAAATTTGAATCAGTCTTTTAGGAAGCATTTGTTTAGTCACCTTGGCTTTCTCTGTTCTTTAAGACCAATTCATTAGTAATCACGAAGACTGTTCAATGGTAATTTCTCATTGAGTGTCCATTTTGTGTTTTTTTTTTTTTTGGCCAGTCCTGGGCCTTGGACTCAGGGCCTGAGCACTGTCCCTGGCTTCTTCCCGCTCAAGGCTAGCACTCTGCCACTTGAGCCACAGCGCCGCTTCTGGCCGTTTTCTGTATATGTGGTGCTGGGGAATCGAACCTAGGGCCTCGTGTATCCGAGGCAGGCACTCTTGCCACTAGGCTATATCCCCAGCCCTGAGTGTCCATTTTGAACACTTCTAAAATGTTTTTAATTCTCTTATTAAGTAACTTAAAGACTTCTCAGTTGAATTATGGGTACGGAGAAATCTGATTCTACATAACTTTCTTACTTCATGTCTCAGTACTTCCCTCTTTTATTCATAAGCCAAGCCATAACCAGCTTCTTTGTATTCCCTTAAACCTGTGGCACTTTCGTAATAACTCTGTACCTTCATTTACACTGATTTCCCAGTGTTGAATACTTTATAACACATACTGCTATATGCTTGGTCTTCTTTTTTTAAATTAAATTTTATTGTCATGGTGATGTACAGAGGGGTTACAGTTATATATACATAAGGTATATATATACCATATATATGTATATATGTATATATATACATAAGGTAGTGAGTACATTTCTTGTCCAACATTGTTACCCCCTCCATCATTTTTCTCCCACTTTCCCTCCCCCCAATCTGCACCCCCCCAAGTTGTAAAGTTCATTTCCAACATGTTGTCTTGTAAGTATCACTATTGCCTTGATCTTCTTTTCAGATGTTATTTCGACAGTCTTGTCTCTCTGAAGCCTCCCTAATATTCATCTCTGTCTGCCCTAACAAGTACTTGTGGCTTCTCCTTGCTTTCATAGTACTTTTTCACTATCTTTGTTAGCATTGTTTACAAAGGACAATTACAAGTATGTGTGCTACTTCTCTTTGTAGGCCCCAGCACAATGCTTGGAACACCTGAAATATGTCAGAAGTGTTAGATGAATGAACATATAAATATTCGTAGGCATATTTCAGAAATATCCTGAGTTCCTAGATACAGAAATTTTTATATATGCACAAGCCCAAACCAAGCAGTCATTCACTTAGATAGCCTCTGGAATTTTCTCCGGAAGGGGCCTCACTAAGATTAGTTCAGGACCATTGCCATGGGCTATGATGGTGAAACTGGCCGTCTTTCCAACCCACCTGGAAAAGCTCAATTTTCTGTGTTCTCTAAATCATTCAAGTCACAACTTCCTAAGGAGGTCTTTGTTTTGCAATAGCTATTTTCTCCCTATGGATTACCTCTTTTTCTTTGTTTAACTGCAAGCTTGCATTTATATGAACTGTGACTTTAGGAGATGCAGGATGACTTATTAGAGCTAAGCCTCCTGTGAGGAAGTTGCACAGAAGAGGAGATCCTGGAGTGCAGAAACCATACTTTCCCTGGGTGCCTCTTGGTGTGGGGCTCTTGGCCTCCTGGCCCTTCAGTAATTGTCATTGGGATTTCCATTGCTAGTAGTCAGCAACAGTTAGGTCTGGGAAAGCAGCAGGCCTCTGGTACAAGCTGAGCATCTAGGCTTCTTCCAACTGCCTTCTTGGAGAAACCCTATCTCAAATCCACAAATAATTCTTATTCTATAAAATAGAAAGGAAATTCTCATAGAATAGTAAGCTGTTCTCTAAGACAATTTAGTTCTGAATCTGATAGAGGATTTTGCTTATTGAAGAACTCAATACTTTTTTATACTTAATAATGTTGTTTTCAGAAATATGTCCTTGATGTGTAGATTTTTAAATCCTTGTAATAGTTCTCCTTTTTTGTTAAAAGAAGTTTTAAAAATATACAATTCCCATTTTAAAAAAATTTAAATATATATACACAGATACATACATAATATACAAGTAGATATACATTTCTGTAATAACTATTTTTAGCTATTTTTCATAATGAGGAAATAGGGAAAGTTGAGGATATTTTCCAAATGTTATTTTGACATTATAGCCTTTCACATCTTTTCAAAGTTCTGACTTTAACCCAAACCTAGGTTGAAATTCAAGTAATAGATACTTTCAATGAAAAAGGAAATGATATTGAAAAATATTTTCTGTCCAAGGTTTCCCTTCAAGCAATATTTGTTGGAAAGCATCTTTCTACAGAGTGTTTCCATAAATTCTTTAGAAGTTGTATATGGTACAATCACTACAAGATGAGGAGAAACATTCAACACATCCTTATGGAGTGTTTATGGTTTACAATGCTGCTTTTCCTTTACTAACCCTATGTGATAAGTTGAGGTATTAAGTCCTAAATCTTGCCTTTGCAGGATGTTAGCTGTTTAGACTGCAGGGAGAGGCCAGCTTTCATAGGCAAAAGAGGTTTGTTTTTGGTTTTCATTGACTGCTTAAGTAAAGTGATATCCTGGGCATAGTTTGTAGAGCAATAAGGTGTTTTTGAGTACCACAAATAGGAGATAAATAAGGTAAAAATAGGATGGGGGAAGGAGAAAAACCAGGAGAAACATTTGCCCATAATGATTTACAAAGAGACCTGGACACTGCAAATTTGTATCGTATTAAAAGTCACTACTGTTGAGTTGGATCAAGTATCAGGTCCTATTCAAAGTGATTTCAAACTTTGATCTCCCTAAATAAGTCTGTTCTTCCTAACACTTGGTTCATCTGATCTGTCATTACTAGTTTAGGATATCCTCCTTCATTTTTCAGCTTACACCTCCTGGAAGAGACACGGAAAAAAAAAAAGATGAGGTGCACATGCCTTAAAGCCTTTTTCTATTTTCCCTTTCCTACTCTGCAATTTTACACTATGTACTGTTCTTGACTATCTGGAACTATTCCTTATGAGTCCTGAAGAGAATTCTGTATAATTAATAGGAGTAATGCAGAAAATATGGCATGAGGAGAAAGGTCACTGCAGGACACTTAGCGAAGGTTGGGCCTGAACCCGGTTCTTGGGAGAAGGTAGAATTTAGCGAAGCAGAAGAGAGTAAGGCGCATTTGCTAAGACTGTGGTGTAGCACAAGAGAGGCAGGCATTGGGCGTGTCCTAGAGGGAAGTGACAGTATGAAGTGGAGGATAGTAAATGTTTCTCTGAACTCCAGAGTCTAAAACTCCACCACAATTTCTGTCAGTCTGTAGGAGATTAAAACGTTCCATTTACAATGAAATGCATGTTTAAATGAAGAAAGAAAGAGAAAGTCAACTACGAGGCTTTGCGAGAAGTAGTGAGAAAGCTACAGACAGCAAAAACAGACCTCAAATGTTAATCACCTGTGGCATAGTAGTTAACTTAGAATAATATTGAAATGTTTTTGCATCTGACATTCTCCACAAACCTGTCTCCTTTTATGTGTATGCATGCCAGTATATAAATTGCCGAATCCATGTCAGTTGTAAAGTAATGGCACTGAGGGCATCATAAATTACCATGGTGATCCTCAGGAGAAGACACTGTCGTATCTGAATGAGTGTTTCACTTCCAGAGTAATGTATGCCTTCATCTGGCCCAGCAGTCAGCATATTGCCCTGTGTTGATGGATATTGTCAGCTGGAAGCTACACTACATTTCACTGCACAATAAACATGGTTGTCAAATCCATATAAAGTGAAATCAATTTATCCTGTATGGTCAGTGCATTTTAAATGAAATTAATGTACTGTGGGTACGGTGGCAAAAAGGTAGCAAATTAGTTATGCATCTTAGGATCTGAGATGTTTCATGTAAGGCATCATTCTGTCTAGTAGGTCTAAAAGAAGGGTTGTTTATAAGACAAGGGTTTTTGCTTTTTTTCATGATCTCCAGAAAGTGGCTTCTCTGATCTCTTTCCTGTTTAGAAAAATATTTCACAATAGTAGCTATTTCCATCCTTTTATCCTGTCTTTTTTGTTGTTGTTGTTGTAAATGATGATCGTATTTTCCAAATAAAAGCACCCTTTAATGTTCTAATTTATTACTGGCTTTGACACATACAAGCCACATAAGCAAGGTATCTGGAAATAGTAAAGGAAGGTCAGAGATTGATTAGGTGATGCTGTTCCTGTATATCTTCACTGAACTGAACAGACATACTTTTTCTAGATACACAGGAATGTTGGTTTTAATGTTTATTTTGCTTCTAAACTTTTGTGAATAAGCTTTCTAGTTTATACAGCTGATGGCCGAGGCCCCCAGTCCAACCACTTCACATTTTACTGTAGACTTTCTCAAGCTATTAGGAGATATTCCATATATTACACACAGCAACGTGTACGTCAGCATGCTAGATGGTGAGATGTATGAAAACAAGCAAAGGCTTCCTTTTTCCTTCCCCCCCTCCTTTACTTTCTCCCTCCTTCTCCCTCTCTCCCTTATTCCCCCTTCCCTTCTTTCCTTCCTTCCACATCCAAAGAATAGAGTAGTGAGTGAGGCTCATCTCCCTGACATATCCTCAAGGAGCTTTCAATTAATGGTGTTACTAAAATCAGCCCTTCAGAAAGTGTAAAATACCAAGATTTACATAGAATTTGATAGATGGAAGGAAAATCCCTTAAACAACAGAAAAACACATCAAGATGCTTGAGATAAATACTTCTTAGTCTAATACTTTTGCATATGCATTGAAAACCAAATAATATTTATTGAGCACACATTTATTTTATCTATTATGTGGGGATTCCTAGGTATATAAGTATGGGAGTAACACAATCTCTAATGATCTCATATTCCTAGAGATGAAGCGGAGGATGGGAGGGAGTCAGTGAGGGACACAATAAACACTTTGGGACCTGGGGCCTGAGTGAGTGTATGTTGCCTAGAGAATCTCACTGCAAATGCCAGTCTTTTGGCCCAAACACCCTTCCCATCTGTCTTTTTTCCTCTCTCCCAGTCACCAGCTGATTCCTGTTCATCTTTCTAGACTCAGCTGGGCCCTCACATCACCAGAAGCACCGGTGACCCACCTGCCTGGTGCTCTCCTGGCACCCTGCTAACTTTACCACACACCTTTTGTTTGAATTGTCTGCTTCCTCTTCAAACTGCGAGTGCCTTGAGAACAGGCGCTGCTTGATTCACCGTCCAGCACTTTATTCAGCACATAAAGCCTACCTCATAGTCATTGCTTAGTTAATTTTTTTTTTACTTAATTAACTACCTCATTCATGAAACACCAATATTTGAATAGGACTTGAAGGACAAATTGGACTTAAGCATCAAGCAATAGGATAAAGGTCTCCCCAGCCTTGGAAAGATCACAGGCCAACACAGAATATAGTGAAAAACATTGCCATTTGGGGGAAAGTATAGAATTTTTGGCAAATGATGCACAAATGGGCTCAAAGGATCTGCTTTTGAAGAAATACATCATAGTAGGAAGGTTTACCATAAAATAACACCAAGCCATTACTTTAATATCATTAAGTGATATTAGGGCTACTGTTTACATTAATGTAATAGGTATTAATTCTTCCCAGTATCTTTTTGAGGGCGTTGTCAGAATGAGTTAACATCTGGAACTGCCTTCTGCTTCCACGAGGCTGCATAGAACAGAAGAGAAGGGAAGCCATGGAGCCAGGCAGCAAGCTGTTACATTAGCCTTATAATAATGCTTTGCACCCATCTTGTTCTTCCTGCCCTAACACTACAGGAAGTAAAGCAATGAATGGCTCTGCAGCTAAACTACAGCAGTATTATTGTTGGCCAACAGGAGGTGCCACTGTGGCTGAAGCACGAGTCTACAGGGATGCCCGAGGCCGAGCCAGCAGCGAGCCACACATCAAGCGACCAATGAATGCATTCATGGTTTGGGCGAAGGATGAGAGGAGGAAAATCCTTCAAGCCTTCCCTGACATGCACAACTCCAACATTAGCAAAATCTTAGGTAAGTGCAGTGGCACAGCTGGTGCTAGTGTGCTCTTTCTCTCTCTCTCCCTCAACATGTCCCCCCCCCCCCAGCCCTCTCCACAAGAGTGGAAAGCAGAGGTCTAATAAGACTTCAACTGTAGTTGGGAGGAGTCAAATGAAATGTAGCCAGTTGCCACAACGGCCTTTTGTTACCATCCTGCCTGTCCCACCAGCAGGCATTTAGGTTTATGAGTTACTGCATACACAGGGCAGGTGGCTAAAAGTTTCTTTTAAGAGCAAAAGCATTGCCATGGCAAGACTGGCTGAAAATCTTTGAAGTACTCCTAGTAATAAGCTAATCGTGTGAATTTAGCAGCTCCAGAGAGGACCTTGCTAAACAGGAATCCTTTGGACAAGTTTTATCTCCCCTCTCATTCAGGCTTTTAAAATTCTTAAGTTGCTATGAAATCTTGGAAACACTCAAAGACTTCAGTTTTCTGTTCTAGCATTGTTGGTTTCATATGTTCCTCTGCAAGAATTTATGAAGGATGAGGGGTGAACCCCGAAATGCTGTGAAATTCATGAAGTGCAGAACAATGCCTCTAATGAGAACTTTAAAAGTTGTGAGGTAAAGCCACATTTACTTTAATAAGAGATGACGAGTTGAAATTTCATAGCAGTGAGTTGAACACAGACCACAGGGCAGAGGCCCACTTTGTGGTAAATTGCCAGCGATTCTCCTGTTTCTCAGGATTAAACTCAAGCCTTGTTCTATTAGTATAAAGCTTGCCTAGCAGAGATTATATAGTTTGGAATTATTGTGCACAACATATTGAACATATTTTATTCAACATGCAGCATTACAGTCAACATGTTTCCTCTTTAGAAAGGAAAAACACAGAAGGCACTGTTCTGTTTAAGCTGTCACGATGTGGCAAAATTGCAAAGAGTGCAGTTTCAGGAGCTGAAGAACACGAGAGACTTAAACTGTGGCCTTAATTTTTAAATGTTTTTGTTCAAATGCAATAAATATTTAACCTGAGTAAATATCAATGATCTGGACATACACAAATACATGTGTTTTGTCACTACATAAATAATTTAACTCGATTCTGAGATTCTGAGGCATTGACCTCTAAGAAAACTTAAAACATATACATAGATCAAATTCTGGAGAAACATTCAAATACACATTTTTCTCTTTTTTTTAAATTTCAACTTTTGAATTTTAAGATGGATGCTGTCGTGACAATTAAATGATGTTTTATTTTTAAGATTTTAGGGATGCTATTCTTTTGAATTTAAATATATTCTAAACCAAAATGTCCCTAATGGACAGATTACAATTTTTTCAAACTAAAAGTCATTCTAAAAGAAATCAGCATGACTGTAAGCATATAGTTTGATATCTAACCTTGAGGTCTTTTTATTTGTCTCCTGCCATTTTGTTGGTCATATTAATAAGCTCTCGGACGGGAATAGACCCTCTGTGTTTCTGTTTGAGCAGCCGTGAAGAATCTATATTATTGATTATGCATTCTGTGAAAAATGATTTGGAAGATAGCAAGTCCATTCATTAAAGTGTCAACTTTTATACACAAGCATTTCAAGAGTGCCAAGAATCCTTGTCTGGGGCTTTAAGCTGCTGGGATCCAGCAGCACACAAACTGATCTGCACAGACGATCTGCACAACTTGTGCACAACAATCAGCAAAGAACAGGGATGGATGTGCTAGTAAAGCAGACCAGGATATTGCTGGCTACAGAGAATATTTGTACAACTTTCCCATTTGTTTAGGTATGAAAAAATCTCCACGGAAGAATAGTTAACATCCAGCCTGCACAGCTGTTACCGCTTTATTCATCAGTAAGGCACAAAAATGCAACTTGATACATCTAAGAACACACATCCTTTCTTTGTCAAGTGTTTAGATAATTCTTTATAAACAATATTAGAGACGTGAATATGTTTCCTTCTTCCTGTGTAGAGTATATTAAAATTTTTTGTACTTTTATTGGTACAGCCTTGGGTGGACATTTATAATACTTGAAAATGGTATATATATATATATATATATATATATTTCCAACTGGACTTTCTTATCTGAAGTTATAACTTATAAAGTGGAGTGAAGATATGTGTGCTGGTACTAGGGTTTGAAATCAAAGCCTCATACTCTTGCTTAGTTTTGTCACTGACAGCTGGTCCTCTACTACTTGAACCAAACCTCCAATCTACTCCAGTTTAGCCTTCTTATCCCCCCTCCCCCGCCCAGCACACACACAATTAGAGAATATCATGGACTTTTCTGCTCAGACTGGCTTGGAACCATGATGCTTAGATCTCAGTCATCCAATTATGGAGGATTACAGGGATAAAGTATCAGCACCCACATGAGTTGAGTTTTTAAAATTGCCCCATGCCAGCAGGGTGAAGTCCATTTTTATAGATGGAAGAGTATCAACATGTACTGACATGTTATCAGAGGTTAGCTTCACTAAACACACCCTGAGTGAGGAAGATGTTTGAATTCCTAGGACCAAGTGAGATTTTCCTGAGAATGCTGTCATCCTCAGAAGGCTGTTAACTTTTTTAAGAGGAGAGGCAGATGAATTGAAAAGAACTTTGGTGCAGAAAATGATCTTTAAGTAACAAAGATGTATTTTAAAAATAATCTAGTCAGCACAGAGATAGAGAACTTGCCTACCATGTACAGTGCCCAGGGTTCAATCTTCAGTAACACACACACACACACACACACACACACACACACACACACACACACATCACTCAATCAAGCTGTGCTTGCCTAAGGATATGTTGCCTTGACCACTGAGCACTGATGGCTATTTTTATGTCTAGGCTCTCGCTGGAAATCCATGTCCAACCAGGAGAAGCAACCTTATTATGAAGAGCAAGCCCGGCTAAGCAAGATCCACTTAGAGAAGTACCCCAACTATAAATACAAACCCCGGCCAAAACGCACCTGCATTGTTGATGGCAAAAAGCTCCGAATCGGAGAGTATAAGCAACTGATGCGGTCTCGACGACAGGAGATGAGGCAGTTCTTCACCGTGGGGTATGGATTTCTACATGGAGCCACCTGGGCTCTGTACTCATGAAACTGTAGGATGGCTCCTGACAGTGTCTGAGCGGGAGATTAGGGAAGGGAGGGGGTTATGACACGTGGAGGGCTTGGCTATGGGAAGCTTTGCTGTGTCACAAGTACACAGCTTTGCAATATGGCTCCAGCTCGACTCAAGACAAACCTGCCCCAGCTTACTCCCCATGGACAGTTCCCATCATTGTCTTCCAGCTAATCTCAGCTCCTCAGGGCCCACACACAGTTTCTGGTAGTTTATTTAAATAGACACATGGAGGGGAAAAAAAAAATAAAAAAACAACTTGAAGAAAATCCCCAGAAGCTTCCTGGCTTCTCTGGGTGGTGCTTCTGACTCTAATCACAATAGTCTGCTTTTGTTGTGGGATCTACCACAAGATAATTGGCCTTGACATTGGTTAGAAGACCTCATTTTTGGCATAAGATCCAGAACTCCTGTTGCAGTAAATTATTCTGTGGTGGAAGCAGCAACAATATGGATTTTCTTGCTTAAATCAGAAACTAGACATGTTTTTGATATCTTCAAGTCTGATTTCATGTCATTTTGTTTAAAAATTAGGTAATAGATTTCTGGTATAAATTTCGAGTTGGCTGACTGGCTGTCTACATTCAACAGAGGCCCCACATAACCACAGTAGTCAGGATAAGTGGGGATGCTGATGCCTGTAGATTCCAGCACACTCGGGCCTAGCAATACAGAGGGTGGAAACCCGAGGACCATTCTGGAGGCCTTGGCTGGAGCAGCTAGAATCAGAGAGGGATAGCTGGCAGGGGGGTGGGGAGTGGGAGGAAGAAAGAGAGAAGGAAAGAAAGAGAGCGAGAGGTGGAGAAAGTAAAAAGAACTGAGGGCGATGTGGGCCTGACAATTAGAAAGTATCACTTAAAGATGGGAAAAGAGAGACCACATGGAATGTGTGGTCTATTTTTGCTTAGGGATTCTCCAAAGGAAATATGCTTAGACAAAGAGCTGATTTTAGAAGCATGTATTTAAAAGGATAAAATTAACTTGCAATAATAAATAGAATATAAAATCAAACAAGCCAGTGAAAGTAGTCTGGGCCCTTAGTCTGCACAGTATATTAGTGTCTTAGAACCAAGTGTGAGCTTTTCAGTCTTAACTGCTAGGAATCAAACACTGGCCAGTTCACATGTGAAATAAAACAGATAATAGTCTACATCTTGTGTAGGGAAGATTCTGAGGCGAGGCTTTCACAAGTGCTTGTTTCACAAATGCTTAGGATAATGCTCTGGAAGGTGAAATTTAACATTGCCATTTCTAGTTCATACATATTTTTATTATTTATTTTATATTATATTGTATATTTTATATTATAATACTTATAATATATTTTATATCACATTGAATAACCAAGGAATTTCTTTATACTGAGGCAGAACTTTCGAAGGTATAGAAAAGCATAAGACATTTGACTGAAGATTCCAAAATATTACTAAATTGAGACATACCAAAGTAGTCATCAATGTTTCTAAAGGAATGCTTTTTAACATCAAAGTACAATGAGCTATAACTAGACTATTCACATGACAGAAGATCTATGAAAATATCGACTCAATGTGTCTGTTCAGTAGAATGGGCATAGATAACAAAAGGCAAATTGAGGACTGTGTGATAAATGTCTTCATTTAATCCTGTTGTTATGTCCCTGATATTGTGTTTATCCCTTGAACTCAGAATTAAAAGCTTAAACTTGGTGTCTTCTGAAAGTTTAGCCTTTCTCACAAGTCATGTCACTTGAATAAATACTTAGTCTCTTTCGCCCTATTATAAAACAGCTGTCAGTGGTAATATTTTGTTTTCTGCTACTTACTTGAAAGTGTGAACTGTAATACTAGTTGATTTAGTTTCCTTTACAAAACAGTACAATAAAATACCCCTGGATCAAAATGTCCCAACACATACCAATGCTTATAAAATATATAATGAAAATAACTTGATAGCTACCATTTGTGGTGTATCTACACTGTAATCCTTAGTCTTCTAAATAAGATAAAGGAATTGAGGTGGTTGTTCCTGAAAAATGAAAAAGATCAGGGACTCAGATTCTGGTCCCCACCTCTTCCTGCTCAACAACAAAGAAATAAACTCTCTCACCATGTTTCCACAATGTACGCCTCAGAGCCCCTCCATGAGCATAGCTGCTCCATTTGAGCAGCTACAAAACCTACAAAAATGAGGCCTGTATGATATATGGTGCATACAATGAGCTCTGAAAGGTAGAGACCAAGGCTCCTGTCCCTGACAGTGGAGAAGAGTCTGCTGCAGAACTGTAAGTTTAGACCATGGAATGGAGCCACGGAAGTATAGGCAATGACCAGAATGTTCAGTTTTTTAAATCCTCAATGCTAAACATTTTCCACCACTTTGCTTTGGTCATATTTGCTGTACAAAGCCAAGTATTATTTCCACTTATGGATTTATATTTTCTTTTAGGTAGTTATATTTGATAGATTATTAACTCCTTCAGCTTCATCTTTGGAAACTGATCTTCATTAGATGTGAAGTTATGACAAGCGGAGCAGGGAGAAAAACAAACAAAAAATTTCCAAGATTGCTATTGACTTCTTTCTGGAGTAAAGATAAGATCAATTTTTATGGCTGATTTTGAAAAGACATGCATAACTTCCAAGCCAATAAAACAGCATTACTCAACATTTTTGTTCATTTTACTGACTGTACAACTGTAACTGATGAGTTGATTATTTTTTACTTAGCTATTATAGAATGTATTTGTCAATAACACGAGATAGGTTTAGCTCTTACCTGGGATTTAAGCCCTTTAATTGGAAAATTAGTTATCAGAACTTTGTAATAAACCTTATAAAATACTATTAATGTGGAAATTATATTCCATTGATTAACATAGCTCCCAATTGTCCCTTTTTGTGAAGAATTATAACTAAATGTCCTTTCTATTTGTAATTGTATTTAGTCATTTACCTGTACACTGGTGGGTACTCTAAATATTAAATTTGAGGTTACTTTTAAAGCAGCAATAGTAGTAAATTATTGAATACTGAGTGTACTCAATATACTCTGCAAAGTGAACTCTACAGATTATTGAAAATAAGTCAGATTTACAAGATAAGCCGTATCATCCCTATTATAGTGTTCAGAGATGCTAAATAATTTGTTCAAGGCCACACAGTTAGTGAATGGCAGAGCTGCGATTTAAACCAGGCTCATGTGAATGTAAAACATATGCCTTTTGCTATTTCACATCCCTCTCAATTAGAGCCTACAAATTGTTTAGAGCCTGTGAAGCAGAGTGGTGACGAGTACCAATTCTAGAGTCAGACTATTCTGACTCAACTGCTACATTTTACTTTTCCTTGCTGTAGGAGCTAACACATGTCAATCTTCATTCCTCTGTACTCTCTACTTGCCCCTGAACAACTTACTTAAACTCTCTGCCTTTTAGCTTTCTCATGTGCAGAATGAGAATGACAATAATGACAGTAATGCCACCAAGGAAAATCTATCCTGAATATCAAATAACTTTATATATGAAAAGTGCTTAGAACAATGCCTGGCACATGGTAAGCCCCCAAATTAGAATAAGTATTGTTACCCTAGGAAAAATTCTATGTACCAAATATATATTTCTTATTATATTAGAAGTATTATTTCCCAGTGCTTTATAAGTGGCTTGAGCATTTGCTACTCTGCCCTTAATCCTAAAGCAGTTGAATCAAATTCATAAGATGCTTATAATTATAAGTGTAACTGGATTAACAGAGATCAGCCACACTGCTCTTAGTACTGTCCTGTAAAACAGTTGGATTCCATTCCTTCCTATAGTATCAGCACAGTGATGTGTTACATATAGTCTTACCTTCTCATGAAACAAACCTTGTTGCCAATTTATAGACTATAAGAATAGAAAGGGTTAACAAACAATGGGAACACATGCAGTCCCTTCACAATTGACAAAGCCACTCTATACCCCAGAAATATTCTTGTGATTTGAAAGCTGTGTGGTGATACTGAAAGCCATCTGGGACACCTTTATTTGCCCGCCTCAATTCATACCTTCCTCAGGCATCTCTGACTTCTGTTTGGAGGTGTACATTCATGATTTGTAAAGCTCAGTACCTACCTGCTACTCCTACTTGTGAAATCTGCAGTGTTTTGACTTTGAAATTGATTTTCAAAGGAAGGAAAAATGCTTTCTAGGAAAGTAGTTCCTGATAGACAAAGTTGAGTGTGCTGGCTCAATTTTCCCTTTTGTTCATTGATTAACCAGTCAATTGGTAAGGCATTATTTGAAGGCAGCTAGATACCTAGCTCCATACTAAATTAATATAGCACGAAGCATTTCTGTATACATGAGATTTCCAAGAATGTTGTAGTTCAAAAATCCAGACATATGCATGAATAGATTAACAAATAACAGTGTATTGTACATACAGAGAAAATAGAATATACGGTGTGCAAATAGCATCTAATGAAATGTTCATCTTGATGTTATAGACAAGGCCAAGTAAAGCTGAGATTACTATGCAATGGGGCCAACCAAACATGGGACATCCTTGTAAAGGGGACTTGGGGTTTGGGAAGGTCAACCCAGCAGAAAAGAGATTTTTGTTTCCACAAAATAGAGACTATGAGCACACTGGGGAAGTGTGAGGTGTTCAATTAAAAAAAATAGCCAGGTGCTAGTGGCTCATGCATGTAATCCTAGCTACTCAGGAAGCTGAGATCTGAGGATCATGGTTCAAAGCCTGCCCAGGCAGGAAAGTCTGTGAGACTCTTATCTCCAATTAACCACCAGAAAACTGGGAGTGACGCTACAATGTAGCTCAAGTGGTAGAGCACTAGCCTTGAGCTCAAGAGCTCAGGGACAGTGCACAGGCCCAGAGTTTAAGCCCCACTACCGACTAAAATATAATAAAATAAGAGCAGCTCAAGAATTTTCCCTTGCAGTAAAGAAAATTTAAGAGGCTAAGTAGAGCAATATTTTGAAAAATCTTGAACTCTAGACTTCTTCAGCTGTATTCACTTAAAATTTTAGACCATTTTCATGTTGATAACAATTTGATAACCAAAGATCACTGCCGATGTTAGCTTATGATTTTGCAACTAGGGCAGGCTCAGCATTGTGTATCTCACATCGGGCCCTTGCAGGGGTCCTTGCAGCACTCTGCCCTGGCTCCTGGAGGGTGGGAGCTCTCCCCACCTTGCATGGGAACTAGTTCCTGTATGGAATATCTCCCAGTGCCAGGAAGTGACTTTTGCCATAATTGACCTGTCTTCCTATGAAAGTTGGTCCTAGTCCTCTCCTTTGGTCTCTCCTAGATCTTTTCCTCAAGTCTCTAACTATGGTTATATTCATATCCTTTCCCATGGCCCTCCCTTCTGTTTATCTAGTTTTATAACATCTTTTCTTGTCTGGAATAGGCTACCTAGAGTTTTCACTTGTTTTTTTTTCCTTCTCCTTCCCTTAGTTTATGAATGAATGAATATTCATTTATTCCATTCATACAATGGGTGTTTATTGAGTACCTTCTATGATCTAAGCATTGTCTAATTTTGGAGCTATGTCACTGAAGATTGCTGGCCTCATTCTAGTAGTGAATGTAAAGCAATCAAGCAATTAATTAATTTTAAAAATAGTCATAAGTACTTTAGAAAGAAAGGTAAAGTAAGGAAAATGGCAGGAATCTTCAGAGGATGGATACAATGTTAAATAGAGTGACCAGAGGAAAACCTCACGGAGAAGGGGAGTGCATAGACCCAAGTAAGGGAGGGCGCAAGAGCAGAGAAAGCAGCAAGGGTCAAAGTCTTGAAGCAAAACCTTGTCTCACTATGCAAAGAGAAACCAAGAAGACAGAATGGCAGGGGCACAGGAAAACCAGTAACAGATGTCAGAGGGATGATGAGCCAAATTGAATGAGAGTGTCAGCCATTGTGAAAATTTTCAATTGGACTCTGAATGAGATGGAAAAATATTGGACTATAACTAAGCAAGACAGTGCTGTCCTCTGACTTTGGTTTCAAAGGAGACTTGGATGAGAAAGGAATGGCCCGCAGAAAGGCCAGGCTCTTAGAAGAGATGGCAGCTTGGAGCAGGAGTGTAGGAGTGAATGTGGTAAGAAATAGATGGGCTCCAGATATTTTTAAAAGGGTTCACCAACTATATTTTCTGATTGGTTAGTTCTATATAGGATTTGAAAGGAATACAGTTACTAAGGTCAGTCCATCTGAGAAAAGTAAAGACCAGACATGTGGGAGAATGATCAGTTTACTTTTGCACCTGTAAGATCAAGATGGTGTTCAGGCATTTAGATAAAAATAAGCCTTTGTAGATGAGCCTGCAATTTAGGAGTGACGTATTTTCCAGGTTTGAACTCAGGGCCTTGCACTTGCCCAGCTTGATTGGCATTCCGCTACTTGAGTCACACCTCCAGCTTTTTGCTGGTTATTTTTGCTGCTTATTAGATGGAGTCTTACAGACTTTTCTATCAAGGTTGGCTTTGATCTTCTGGAACTTGGTCTCCTAAGTATCTAAGATTTTAGTACTCATCTTAGATAATGTTTAATGTCATAACACTGGACAAAGTCACCTAGAGAATACATTTAGATAAAATAGAGGTACAAGGACCAAGTCCTAAGGTGCTTCAGTTCTTAGATGCCAGGAAGCTGGGAAAGGGACCAAGATAGAACGAGCACTGGAAGAGAATGTACTCAGTAGATTATAGAATATAATGCCTCAGCTAAGAGAAAAGTGACCAGTTATATCAAATGCTGCTCATGGCATAAATCAAGTAAGATACGAACCGAGCACTGACATTTGGATTTAACAGTGCAGAAGAGATTGGTGGTCTAATCCCAGGCTGATTCAGTAATGTTAGGAGTGGTTGAAGTGAATTTAAGGAAGAATTCAGAGGAAGGAAATCAGAAAAGTCAAACAATAGCTGGAGGGCCTGGGAGCCAAGGAAGTATGTTTTATTTATTTATTTATTTATTTATTTTGAAGAGGTCTCTACTGTAGCTGGCCTGGTTGGCCCAGGGAAGAGGGAACCCTGATGATACAATGGAAGAGGCAATGGCTGGAGAGGCTCCTTCGTATGCAATAGTAAATAGTGGAGCAGCAGAAGGTTTGGTCTCATATTGATTGGACTATGAACTGATTCTTAGGGGACAAAGGATCTGATATAGAGGCGAGTTAGTACACAGGTAGGAGTTTGTGGTTTTGTTTCTTCCTGTCCATGAAATGAAAAGCCAAGTTTAACTAACCTTTAAGTAACAAGGCTTTAAGTAACAAGGGAGAAGACATTGGGTATCTGAGCATTGTGAAAGCATGAAATCATTGTCTAGAAAAGAAGGCAGAGCAGGCCAGGAGAATGTAAAGTATGATGGCTGACAGCACCAGGAACTGATTTGAAATTCATGTTTGTAAACTGAGAATGGTGAGCATGGTAGTGTGTTTTCTCCAGCCAAGTCCATCTGGGAGGCTGAACAGAGTAGGCAGAGAGCTATATTTAACTTGAGTCTTTCAGCAGGTAAGAGAATGGAGAGTATGAGGGAAGGAATAACTACAGAATTTAAACTGGGTAAAGAAAGTGAGTGAGGGCCTGACACAGAGGACATAAGAACAAGCAGTAAACATAGGTTGGAGGATCAGGAAACTGTAGATCTTTACAGGGTGGGAGGAAGCTAGGAAGGTCACAGGTGGTGGCCAGACAGTAGAGCATTTAAGATTGAGATGAATAGTGAGTGACAGTAAAGACCAGCTACATACAAGAGAGTCAACATGTAAGACAGAGAGGGGGTCAGATCATCACCACATAGGTCAAGAACAGAGTGACGAGGTGACAGAGTGATCATGACACTGGTAGTGAAGCTATCGAGAATTATGGCAGGCAATATTAGAGAGAGCAAAAGTGAGTCTGGTGCTAACACCCTTAAGGAAGGAGCAGGCAGGAAGTGGATAAAGGTATTCAGGAATAATATAGTCAGATGACATGAGTTTTTCTCTTCAACTGTACAATTCTCAAACTATAATGCAGACTACCTATCTGCTCACCAGTGTCATGACAATGTCTCATGTCACCAGTCTATTTAAAACAATACTCTTGGGGCTCTTCAAAACCGATCACAGGTGTCATTTGGTGAACTATAACATTGCTTCTAAGTGGCAAGTACTAACCAAACTTTGCCATCTTTGCCAAGTGCAAAGAACTCTGTTGTTAGTTGCAAATTTATCAGCAAATCACTCCACTGTGTTACTTAACCTCCAGCCACAGCGTTCATGAGAGTCATGACCTCTGCTTAGAAATGCTGGGGAAATCAAGCCCAGAGTCCTAGAGAAGGACATGTATATAGAGGTTTCCCGTCAATTTTATTTTTCTTTTTCCTTTTTAATCTATACAGGCAACAGCCTCAGATTCCAATCACCACAGGAACAGGTGTTGTGTATCCTGGTGCTATTACTATGGCCACGACCACACCGTCACCTCAGATGACATCTGACTGCTCTAGCGCCTCAGCAAGCCCAGAGCCCAGTCTCCCGGTCATCCAGAGCGCCTATGCTATGAAGACAGACGGGGGAAGCCTAGCTGGAAACGAAATGATGAATGGAGAGGATGAGATGGAAATGTATGATGACTATGAAGACGATCCCAAATCAGACTATAGCAGTGAAAACGAAGCCCCGGAGGCTGTCAGTGCCAACTGAGGAGTTGTTGTTTGCTGAATTAAAAAAATACTCTTGACATTTCACCCCCCTTTCCCAACAAAAAAAAGTTCTTAAAGAGCCCGCATGCATTTGTGGCTCCACAATTACATCAGCAGAATGGTCTTAATTGTTCCGTAAAGTGTGAGACAGATTAAGTTTTCCCTGATTTTTTCATGAACTTGAGTTTTTTGTCGTTATTGTTATTGTTGTTGTTGTTGTTTTTTAATTTAGGTGAAGACATATTAAATATGAGACACCAGGACTTGAAAACTTATCTCAACCCATAGCTGTCTTACAAGTCTTATATTTTTGTCTTACTTTTTTTTTTCTTTTTGGATGTTGATAAAGGTTTAAGTTACTGTTTTAGATGGGGTTAAACATTCTCACTCAGGTATGCTGTGCCGGCCTACAGGTTGTGAATGTGTTTTTATTCTGAATTACTTTAGAAAACAACAAGATTTCGTGTTGTGAAACAGGACAAGTCCACGGCCTGTGCCGCTGCATGGAGAGCATATTCAAAAGGCCTCGGAATTCCATTTTTTTTTTCCATATGTAGAGTTAAACCTTGAATGTGCCAAACTTTTTCATAACTTTTGAATCTTAATATTTTAAAAGTCTTAAAGGAGACACTGCAAAGTCTTAGACAATCTTTGGCATCTTAAAATAAAATAGCAAACCACACCTTTTTTTTTAAATTTTATTTTTTCCAGAAAATGGTAAAGTACTCAGGAATCTGGAGACAAGATGTAAAGAATGCATGAGGTTGCCACAGTGCACGTACGCAATTGTGTTTGCCTCTCTTGTGCCATCAGTGCGGGGCATGGAATCATACACACCAGACACCAGTATGGGGGTCTTCTTGGCCTGAGGCCACCGCTCACTACATCCATTTTTCCCTTTGCCTTTAACCCTGACATTCAAGCTTTGACACATTTTCTCTTAAATAATTTATTCATTCCAGAATGTCAAGGGTCTACCTACTATTTATTAAACAAATTATTGATGGCATTAATTTAATAACTTTTTAAATCTTCCTCCACTGAAGAATTTTCAGCCCTTTTCACCTCCTTCTCCTGCTAGATACAAGAGGTGTATGTCCCCAGAACATCTGGAAACATTTCGGAAACAAAATACTATCAAATACCTGCATTGTTGTTTTGAAGAATGTGTGTACATCCGGCTTTGGGCTATGTGTTGAAGTGACGGGGTACAGTCTCATACTTAAACGTGTATGCCCTCAAGGGTCACTGTGACCTCTAATCTATTTGCAGAGTTCTCCGCTGGTTCACTTTGCAGGAAGAGATGGGATGTTTATTGGTGGCATTTCCCCTGAATTTCATTCAGCAGAGAGGGTCAGTAGTGGTACCTGCTAAGTAGGAGAGTCTTGCAGCTCACCTGAAGCCCAACGCTCATGAGCCCTGTGGGCAGACCACAGAGGAGCTGTCATGGGGATGGCACCTTTATACTGAGTTGCCTTTCCAAGCTGGCCCATCCGAGGAGATCTTTACAAAATTGCCAGGATATAAGAAGCCATATGACAGCCTCAAAACAGAGAGACGAGGCAGGAAGTCATTCATCCAGAGAATGAACGAAATCTATAGGGAAGGAGAAGCGGGAAACACATTCCCTATGTGGTATGTTCCTACCATCAACTCTGGGGAATGGATGGTTTGTAGGACAGCAGACAAGTTCCTCTGTCTGCTCCTCTTCTTTATGGCTGAATGGGGAACCTACCCTCTTGTGAGCAGGATGAACCGCACTTGTCACTCCAGGCACACCCTGGTGCCTGGGACTGGACTGGGAGGCTGCAAGGCTCCGCTCTTGGTCTACTCAATGCAGAGAGCTCAGCGCTGCCATGTTGAACCTTCTTGAACCCAGGCCTGATTGCCTCTGGGGAGCCTCACCATGCAGAAGGGGTTGGTGGGAGGGTGTCAGTGAACGGGACAATTTGCCTCATATGGGACAACCCAGAATCTCATCACCAGGACATAGGAACAGCCCCATCAGATTTCTTGAGCCATTTTGTCACTTGGAAGAAAATACTATACCTTCATATTTATTTAAACAGTGCTCCAGGCCATACCTAATAGCAATAAATAGGTCTAGCCAAGATCCGGCTCTGTTATTAGCTGGGAGTGCGCTCTATGAGCTGTTAAGGTACTGATAGGAATGTTTTGTTCTTAATATTGTTTGAGGATTGGAGTTATGTTATTGTACATTTATTTCAAGTGAGGAGGAGATCATTTTTCTTAAAAAATGAGTATTTATTATGTCTTACTGATTTCTTTGATCATATATCTCTCCTCCTCAGTTCATTCTCATGTTTTTTTTTCCCCCTCTTTCTCTTTGGTTTCTTTGGCTTTTGCTGTCACTCCATTTTTTTTTTTTTTACCATGTTGCATTGGTAGAGTGCTGTATGGCTAGCATTGAATTGTATATAGTTAATTTTGCACAAAGGCAAACATTTAGCATAGTAGGTTAATTTTGTTTGTTTTTATGACCATGCCAAAATAATATTCTGGGCTGGTGGAGAACAAAGGACTGTTCTTTAAGACTGAAACTTGATTTTGCTTGTAGTAAGAAGAAGAAGAAAAAAAAAACAAAAAACACACACACTCACAGATGTTGTTTCGTAAGTGTTATAAGCACTGGATATAAATGGTATTTTTTATCACTTCTGACTAATGTGAAACTGTTGTACGAAAACTACACGAACAAAAGTCATCTGTTTCGACTCGTGTGGGCTTGCCTCACAGTTGCCGGATTTGAGTCATTTTTATGTCTTGTTATTTCATTTATTTATGCAAAATACATGTGTGTATGAACACTTTGTTTTAGCTCCAGCTCTGCCTCAGTACGGGGGTTCAGTAACTTTTAGTTATGTCCTTCAAAATGAAAGGCTATTCAGGACTGATCTGATTGTAAACGCCCCTTTCATTGGCTCAGACAGACAGTAAGGCTGTATCTGAATCTAAATTTTGTGCATACACAGCTTATTCTATTTATTAGCCAAGTTTGGCTCTAAATATCCATGGGAAAGAAGACTGACAATCATAGGGATTACTTCATCTTATTTCAGTGGGGCTTAAACAAAGTTCTTATGACTTTACCATCTCATTTTAGATTTTTTTCTAATTGTGTAAATATAACATAGAAATAGAATTTATTTTTGGTCCATGAATTCTCAGTGAGATATAAGTTATATGTTTCTTTTTTGTTCTCTATCTGTACGTGTTGGACTACACTAAAGGCAGGCACAGGGACTCAGCTCCTGTACGTGAGGGTAGACAGCCTGCGTCCTGCAGCCCAGGTAGCAAAGCTCAGTCCTCAGCTTCTCTTGCAGCTTGGAACTCAATGCCCACAAACTCAGACTCTTCCCTTATTTTCTCAAATTGATGCATTGCATGTTCTCCATTTCCAGTTTGGCTAGGAGAGAGTCGATTTGTGAAGCCACAGGAACCTGTGTTTTGTGATCATTTCATGGCAAGAAACATGAGTTCCATTTGAAAGGTAAAAAATCTGTGTCTCAGACTGGCTATGATTAAAAACCCTGCCAATCCAGTTAAAGAATGTTAAGAAACTTTTATTTGGTGTTCCTTATTCCATAGTATCTTCAAATCAAAGGTCAAAATTAGTTTGTTCAAGAACTTACACATCAGGGTCTTCTTTTTCATTGGGAATAAGGACACTGGGGCAGACAATCCTCTCCTTAAAAGAATGGGCCATATGGAAAAGGAAGGAAGGAAGGAAGGAAGGAAGGAAGGAAGGAAGGAAGGAAGGAAGGAAGGAAGGAAGGAAGGAAGGAAGGAAGGAAGGAAGGAAGGAAGGAAAGGAGGGAGGGAGGGAAAGGAAAGATTCATTTGCAGACATGAGCAACCAGGTCAGCAATTCCTTTACTTCACTGGCAAAATTGTAGGCAGTGCCCTTCATAGAGGTAGGGAATCTTTGTTGTTGTCCCCAGTAGCTGGCTCAACCTTTTAGTAGCCCATCATCAGTTTGCTCTCTTTGGTACCTGATACCCTCTAGCCTGTCCTCAGGCCTGATTTGGTTTGCCAGGGTCCTGACATGGACTCCAAAGCCAATGTCTAAATTCAGGTGTGGGACTCACAGTGCTACTGAGCTTGTCAAATTCTGGCCTGTCCTGGACATTACCCCACAGGAGTGGGGAGTGTTTGAAAAGATGTGATCACTCTAAGGCTGAAATTAAAGGCTACAGTCTTTGCTTTGGGAAGCCAGGTTGTTCCTTTGCTTTTCATCATCCTGAGCCAGGAGTTGTAGGCACTAGCTGTAAGTTCGGATTGTCTCCAGGAAGATGGCCTAGTCCCTTGAACACCACAGTTGAGTCAGTTCACTCATTTTGCAGAGTTGATTTCTGCCAACTCATTAGGGAAAGGGGGAAAAAAAGTCACTTCGTAGTTTCCAAACCTACAAGAAGTCCTGTACCAAGTGCCAACAATTGCAAAGAAATGCAGCTGGAGGAATGTATTTAAATGACTGGGTCTTCCTTTTTTAATGAGCAAGTGACAGAAATGGTGGCTGTAGCCTTGCCTAATGTTGTACACATTGGTCCAAGGATTGAGTTGGCACTTAAACTCACTTCTCAAAGTATAATAATATCATATGACCTCACTTGTCCTTTTACAAAAGCACTTGCATCATTTCCTTAAGCCATCTGTCCCCTGACGTGTTTTCTCTCTTAATAAACAGCTCTGTTATTCCTGCCAATCACGTTCTGTTTTTTGATGCCATATACGATCCAGCCTGCCTCAGTGCTAATATTTGATATGCAAACACATTTCCTTTTCACCCCCATCTCATTGTTTATCTTACAGAAGCTCATGAACAAGTACTGGGAATGCCAGTACCTTTGGGGCAGAGGTAGGGGTGGGTAGGGGAGGGGTTAAAGGTGAGGCTTCCTGTAGGGGCTCTTCTAAAGGGTGCCTGTGGCAATAGGAACACTTGAAAGTAATTTGGTGACATTTCTGGCTCACAGTTTCTTATTCCTGAAGAACCACAAGCATATAGTGAGGCCTCCATGCTGGTGCTCTTGGAGTATGGGGAATGTGCAAATATTTAACTGTCTCGTGTGCCGCACATCGCAGGTCTGCTCATGTGCATTCTCCGTTCGTCTTCCTTTGTCAAATGTGTTTTTGCTTTGCTTTTTTTTGAAACTGCAGTCTTTATTGTATCCTTCTCCAGCTTGTTGCAAATTAGAATGCTTAGCATTTATGTTCATTCATTATTGTATTTGCCATGTAAAATTTTTTATTACCTTAGACAAGCTTATAAGCTGTTACTACATAACTTATCTTACTGTAACTCTTTTATTTCCCCACATTGTAATTTGTTTGTGATGTATATTGTGAGATTGTATTCTATGTTAATTTAATCAGCACAATTCACTGACATGCTGGACTGACATGCTGGCTGCTGTTTCAAAGTGTAAAGTTTGTGTAGGGCTGTTGGGACAACCGCAAGGTTGTTGTCGAGGTACTGTGCTCTGGTTTCTATGGCAACACTGTGGGTGTGACCCTTGGGGTTCTGGGGACATTTAAGACACCCTTGAGCAAATTTTAACTGCAGATTTTCTTTGTAGAAATTCTATGTATAATGCAGGTACCTACTTGGCCCATGGCTGGTAACTATTTGGGCAATTAGAAAACAAAACAAAAACAAAACAAAACAAAAAAAAACCTAGTGTCTATTGCTGCTTTGAATATGTTTGAAAGTCTGAAAATGTAAATAATTTATCAAAAAAAATCTTGTACAGTCCAGTGTAAAGTTTTTAAATGACCTTAGGGTTGCCATCACATCTTTCTCACACTCTCCTCTTGATAATGAGAAAAAAGAAAAGTTTGCTAAGGATTTAAAGAAACCGAGGGGAGGGGAGAAGCTCTTCAAATGTAAAGGAATGGATCATTATGCTTAGCTATGTTGCATACACAAACCTCTTGGATTTTGTTGTGCAGTATTGACGTGAGATAAAACTCAACATTGAATAATCTTTCAGTGGTACTTTTCTGAGTCTTCCCCTCCTCTGCCTCATGAATAAGGGAAAAGACAAAGTTGAAAGACACGCTGTCTTTATCTATCCTGGTGTATGTTGGCACCTTAGCTACTTTTTTTTTTCCTTTTTTGCACAAGGTGCTTTCCTGATATGTTAGACATACCATCCTTGGGTGATAATGTATATGCCATGCTGTGGCTCAGGCCCACAGGGGAGTGTCTATAAGAACTGCCTATTTATGCTCATTTACCTCAAGACTGTCCTCTATCCTAATCTAGTTGTCATCACTCCATCTTTTGTACTGCTGTTGACACTTACCAATTAAAGATAAATTTTGTTTTATGACCTCTGTGTTCATTCTGGTCTGTGCCTCACACAAATGGCTCTCGCATGGAGTTCAGCAAACCCTGGCTGTCACTGCCTACCCAAGAGCCCTCGGAACCCTCAGACGCCCTGCTCTCTGCGTGCCTGGGAGGGAAGGCTGGGCTCTGAGCCTTGCAGTCCTTAGCCTGGGAAGACTTGCTGCCTTCTCCTGGAGGGGCCATCCACCACCGCAGCAGGAAATGCCCCTGGATTTAGAGGGGAGGAACAAGAGCACAAGATCCAAGGTGGAATTTTTTCCTGTCAAGAGACCATGCACCAATGTCACTGCCTGTTTGCCTGATTCCACGAGCGTCAAGGTTCGGCTGAGGTGTGAGAGCTCCAGGGCCAGCCTCTTCCCTGACGCGACTTCTCCGGGCTGACAGTGGAAGGCACAGCACTCAGCCTGGCCTGGGATGACCCCATCTCCTCCAGCAACGAGGTGCATTGAAATGAATGAGTTTCATCCCCCCACCCAATAATATCTGCTTCTATGGTGTTTGCAAAGTGATTTCAGGGGCACAAAGAGTCTGACAGAGGTTGGTAGTGAGTTCAAGTGCCCAGGGCCTTTAAGGTACCAAACCAACCGTGCCAGTCCTGGGATGCCCAGGATGAATAACCAGCACCAGCAGGGTGGATTGAAAATGTTCTCCATAGCAAGGGGAGGCTCCGTGGCTGCTGCTTTCGGTATTTTCTATTTAAAAAGTCTCATTAGAGAAAACGTTAGATTTGTGGAACTTTTATCTCAGGCCAATTATAAGTGTGTCACAAGTTTGAATCTGACAATCTAGCATTCGGTTGGGGGGGCTGGGGGGGTTAAAGGCCCAGGAAATTAAAGAACAAGGAGTTTTCAGAGACAGAAGCCTGGCTCTGCCACTTACCAGTGCTGTGAGCTCTCAGAGTAACTCCTCTGAGCCCAGGGTGTCCTTCATTATAGACAGGGCTGGAAATCCCTACTGCTCAGAGCATAGTGGGGACAATGAAATGAAGGGCTGAGTCAGACCTGCAGCAGCAGCAGCAGGAGGAGGAGGACAACCTGTAGAGCATGCGCATTCATCTGCCTCCACTGACCGTGGAAAGCCTGAGCCAGCAGGGAGCTTGGTTAGTATCACTGACTGAGCCAGGTGTAGGGCATACCTATTTTTTTTAGGGTTCATCCGGACAATACTCGCCATTGAAACTTCTCCATGTACATCAGGAGAGCCAGTGTAAGTCAGTGTGACAGGGACAAGGGCAGCAACAGTCTAACTTTTAGGACTCACACTGTAGGCTGCCTGCCTCTCTCTGTCTAGAGCTGCTGCTCTAGCCTACCTTCTAGGCATGCCGGCTAGAACTTGGAAAGGACAGGTTGAAACTAGGAAGCTTCTTAGAGGTTTGCCTTCGCCCTTTCTAGGTACCTTTCACTCTGCTCAGAGACGAGGGTTCCCAGGAGGCCCATTCCTCAGGCCTCTGCCATGGAAAAGGAAGGAGAACAGCTGCCTATGGGTAGAGCAAGCCCGGGATCCCACAAGGCTGCATTGGGAGCAGCTGTTCACTCATTTATCCTCTCCTTCCTTTCTGGCAAAAGGCACACGTGAGCCTTGCTTGCTGAAATGTGATTCACAGAGTAGCAGGGGTCAGCCTCCTCTGAGGCCCCCAAAACATCCCATGGGGCATGACTTTCAGAAGTAGTCAGACCAGTCGATTCCAGTATGCATACGGCTGGACACTAGACAGAGTGAGTCACCCAGGGAATTTGCAATAGAATTCGACTAATATTTACTTTTATGGAAGATTAAAAGAAAAACCCACACTGATCAGCAAAAAGTCAACAAAAAGTCCACCCTCAATAGCTATTTGTATTGATATTTCTGTCAACATTACTGCCGTCAATCCAGCAAAAGATGCTTTAAAAATAGCAATAATTAGAACTAAGAGCCATAAAATATATATATATAAATAATTTAGCATTTTAAGGCTCAGAACACCATAGTTTCATTCTCTAACAGTGCCTAAGATGGCTTGTATCATCAGCTAAACCCCAAAAGTTAGATTGAGGAAAACAGTGTCAACGGTCAACCTTAATAGAATCTATGAAGTTTCTGATTTGAGATCACAATCAGCTACTAAATATTTTCATACCCGTCCTAGGTCTACAGAAACAAGGGCAATGACGAGTGCATTCGTTTAGTTGAGTTTTATTTGTATTTCTATTTGAAAGTGATATAATGTCAATTTAAATGCAAACTTGGTAATTCCATTATAAGTTCTTTCATGCAATGGGTGAGATCCTCTCTGTGAAATCCTAGCTGTAGAGTTGAGATACACATTGGGAAATGAAAACAGCAGTGACATTACTAAGGAACAACACAGGCAGGTAAGAAAGTTAGGTCACAAAACGCCCAGAGCAATGAAGATTATCATGCATAGAGAAGACACTGTTCTCCCATGTCCTGGCCCTCTCTGGAGTTAGAACGTTTCATTGCAAAAACTACTATGACAGTCTATACACGAATTAAAAAAAAAAATCCCATATGAAGTCCCTTAACAGCGTTTACTCTTAAAGAAATTAACCCACTTAGAAAAAGGTATGTTGTTTTGAATATGAAAATAACAACTGCTAAATAGCTGGGCTTAAGTCAGTGGAGAAGGTAGAAGTGAATTCTAGAGCAGCTGTCTTCCCTAGGCCTAGGCACTTTTGTGGCTCCAGCTACAGAGATACCTGGGACCCTACACAGGTGCCAGGAAGGCAGGGAGTCAGTGTGATGGGTGTGTCAGCCAAGCACACCTGGCCTGGACACTAAAGGCACACACATCTGTCACACAAGACACACTAAAGGATGAATACTGTGGCTATAAATACAGTACACAGACCCAGATCGTTTTTCAGGCTGTTGAATCTCAAATGCCTGCCAAACCGAGTGTGATATCTGGGGTTCTCTATTTTTGCAACTCTACTGAAGGGAGTGGAGAAAGTCCAGTTAATTTAAACAAGAAAATCTAGGAAGAGTTAAACTGTCTCATCAAAACTTGGAACTGAAATTCATTGCTTAAATTTTAATAAGCTGTTAGGAGGAAATTAAATTTAACCCTATGCCTCTTTCAAAGTCCACAAGAAAAGTGGGTCTAAAGAAATACTGGGCTTGCTAAACAAGTTTGAGTATTGATTGGTCAGCTTGTATTATGGGGGTCTGACCATTCCAATATGTGAACTTTATCCAAGTTTTCTGCGTGGCTGTCTGAGAAGCAAGTAATTCACAGAGTTGAAGACATGTGTGACCCCAGAAAGAAAACAAAGCAAAACCCTACAAAGCTTTGGTGAGGTCAACTACAGCATTATTTAGATTTTATTGGTTATAAATGACTGAAAGTCAATTTAAATGGCTTATGCAGCAAAAAGGGGGATTTGGTGGTTTACATAACAGAAAAATTACGAGAACAGCATGCCTTGGGTGGCTGAACACAGGTGCTTACACAGAGAACTGGAGATTCGGCGTCTAACTCTGCTCTCTGCTCTGGCTCGGTAAGATATCCATCCCCTTGTGCTTCCTCAGACCTCTGGTGAGTCAAAATGAAGTTTAACAGCAAGGAGGCTTCACTCTCTGGAAAGTTTGCTACAAACATACCTGAATTGTCTCTCCCAGGCCTGGCTTGGGCCACGTGACCATAGTCAAGCCAGTCCCTAATGTTCAGGAAATGTTGATGATCAATCTCCTCCCCAGAATCACAATTACTTAGTAAATGATAGTTCTCCAAACAAAGAACCAGTTACCCACAAGGAAGGAGCTAGGCAGTATGTCTATGAAGTCTGGCGCCAATGTTTAAAACAGTTGGAAAGTCAGACTTCTTGCAGAAGGGATACAGGCTCCTGGGCAATGGGGAGATTCTCACTTGAAAGTCCTGTGTTGCCCAATTAGTGCCTTGGAGCTTATCTTCAAGTGCTGGCTCATGGACATTTTCATTTGTGTGTCTTCTCATGAGAGAGGGGACGTGTCCGTGGGTCAGGGCCTTGTCTATCTCAGTCCTTGAGCAGTTGCAGAGGCGAGGCACAGGGCAGACCTGCTGCCAATGCATGGATGGTTCTAGAGCCTCTGCTGCTAGGACTGAAACTGAAGTTCACAGAACAGATCTTGATCTTTCTTGCATAGAACTAATTTATAAATGTACAAGGAAGCACATATGGGGTTGCGTGATGCAAGCATACACAAATGTACTAACCGAAGTATGGTATTTGCAGGGGAGAATTAAAATGGTAGAATTTCTTAGGAAAACAAATTCACAGTCCAACAAAATGAATACCAGAAGACTGGCATTTGAAAGGTGGGGATTTAAGGTGGGAGGTGGGCAAAGAGGTCCAGGAAAGGGAGGAAAAAGGAAGGTGAAGCAAATGTGGTCATAATATTTAATGTACATCTTATGAAACTAAGAAAATTAAGGGGAAGGTTTAGGTGCGATGGGAGAGAATGAAGAAAGGGTGACATCAATCAAGAAGTATCTATCAACTGATCTGTTAAATAAAGACAATAAAAATATAACATTTTCCAATAAAAATATAATTTAAAAATAATACCCTCCCTCTCTGGGAGGTAGTGGTGTAAGCCTATCTAACCCTAGCTATTCAAGAAGCTGACACCTAGAGAATCAAGTGTTGAAGCTAGTCCAGGCACATCTCCACAGAAACTAGCAAAAGTCAGGCTGCAGGTGTAGCCCAAGTGGTAGATTGCCAGCAGAGCAAATATGAGTTCAAACATCAGTACAATAATAATAATACCTTTTAGTGCCTGGGCCTGCTTTAGCAGCACCAGAAACTTAGGCCCCCTTCCTCCTTTTCCATTTTCCTTTCTTACAGTCTACACAGCTTTGGGTCCCAGGGTAGGTCCATTCTTTTGTCTTACCTGGCATTTTTTTTTTTTTTGGAGACAATTATTTGTGCCATGTGAAGAAAGCCCCAAAGCAAATCGTCTAGAGCAGGGGTTTCCCAAACTAGTCATGAGTCAAGTCTATCCCAACATCAGTTTTATTAAGTAAGTTTTACGAGAGCTCCACTGTGCTCATTTTGATGTGTATTGTCTACAGCTGGTTTTGCACTCTAGTGGCACTGGAAAGAGGCTGCCCAAACACCCTTAGAGCCTAAGACATTTAGTAGAGGGTTTTTTTGTAGAACAATCTTTAGTAACACCTGCCAGGTACCACACAGCCTCTCCTTTGTGCGGGCCATGGGCAGGCCCTGGGGTCCGGTGTGGGCAAGGCATTGCACTGAGCCCTGCTGCACGTCAGGAACACTGGGCTGAGTGAGAGCGGAGAGTCCGGGCCAGGCCAGGTCTGGAAAGAAACAGGCTACACTCCAAAATGCCTCAGGGGAGGAAAAGTAATTCTAAGGAGCATTAGAAGAGTATTGCAGCTCACTTCACTTAATTCCCGCTCTACCTATGGAGAAACCTCGGGTTGACACAGGGTTCGCAGGCGCGGCTGTCTGTGAGATCTCTGGGAGGTGTTAAGTCCTTTCTATCCTGGAGAATGTCTCCTGTCTCAAGGCTCCAAAAGGCCTGATTTAATTGGTCTGGAATACAACACGAGCTTTGGGATTTTTCAGATCTTGCAACTTCACAATTTGGATGTCAGTCAGCGCTGGAAAGCATTGGGTCTGCTATGAACAGATTTGAGAGAGAGGAAAGTGTAGCTCCACTAGAGCAAGCTCCTGAGTATGGAAACGGTGCTGGTGGCACAATATGGTAAACCACAAACTCTTCCTCCACATCTATGCTGCTGTGTACTGGTCCCAGTCATTTAACTTCTCTGAGCCTGGCCTTCACTATCTGTACCATGGGAAGAAGAATATTTACCTCACAGTGTTAGTATAAGCATTGTGTAAGGTTATTTGTTTATTCTAGACAATTTATTCAGAGAAGAGCTATAGCTCTGGCATTGTTCAAAGTCCAGGATAATTTATCTGTGAAGCACACAGAGTGAGATATCTATTCACATGGAGTTGACACCTTACTGGCAAAGCCAGACACTAAATAAATGCATAACATAATTACAGAGAATAAATAAGATCATTAAAAAGCAAAGTTGAATGGTGGGACAACGCTGTTTGGAAAGGGTGATGAGGTGATGTCACTTGAGAGATGACGTCACCTCTGAAGAGATGGCTTATGGACAACTGCCCGAGTGAAGAGAAGCAGCTGACTGTGTGAAGCGAATTCCAGGCAGAGGCAGCCACAGACTTGAAGACATCAAGATAGGAGAGGGGTGCTGGTGGCTCACCGCTGTAATCCTAGCTACTCAGGAGGCTGAGATCTGAGGACTGCTGATCAGAGCCAGCCTGGGCAGGAAAGTCTGTGAGACGCTTACCTCTGATTAACCACCAGAAAATCGCAAGTGGTGCTGTGGATCAAGTGGCAAAGCACTAGCCTTGAGTTAAAGAGCTCAAGGACAGTGCCCAGGCCCAGAGTTCAAGCCCCATGACTGAGAGAAAAAATAAAAAAGGAGAGGAGAGGATAAAAGGGTCTCTTTTACTTAGAAGAAGAGACTGGAGAAGCCAGAATTTGCAGAGCTCTTTTTTTTTTTCCAGTCCTGGGGCTTGGGACTCAGGCCTGAGCACTGTCCCTGGCTTCTTTTTGCTCAAGGTTAGCACTCTGCCACTTGAGCCACAGTGCTACTTCGGGCCTTTTTTAATATATGTGGTGCTAAGGAATCGAGCCCAGGGCTTCATGTATACGAGGCAAGCACTCTACTACTAGGCCATATTTCCAGCCCTGCTGAGCTCTTGATGGTCTTCCTAAGGAACTCTATCCCTTGCCCCAACGACAGACAGTGAAAACCAAGAATAGGATCATACACGGCCAGGGGGCGGGGGGAGGTGTGATATGTATACCTCTTGTGTTAGGTGACTTGTTTCTTTTTCATTCCACTTTCATTATTTACTCTCCTGTTTTGCTGGAACACATCCTCCAGCTGCTTCTTGACAAAGGTGTAGATAGTGCATACCTTCCTTCCTTCCTTCCTTCCTTCCTTCCTTTCTTTCTTTCTTTACAGCCTTCCTTCCTTCCTTCCTTCCTTCCTTCCTTCCTTCCTTCCTTCCTTCCTTCCTTCCTTTCTTCTTTGAGACAGTTTCTTAATAAATTCTGCTCAAAATAATTCTGGCCTGGAAAGTATTTCTCATTAGAATTCTGAAGGTGTCATTTCATTGTCTCCTTTCTTCTAGCATAGCAATTGGAAAGTTGCCTTCCCTCTTCTAGCATAGCTATTGAAAAATTGCTACCATTCAAATTGGGTTTATTTGGTTTACAACATTTCTCTGTCTCTGTCTCACTCATGGCTTGAAGAACCTTGTCCTCGGAATGCTGATTTGGTGATTATTACCTTGGTATGGTTATACATCTATTGTGTTGTGCTCAGTAGACTTGGCAGTCCCTTTCAAACGAAATTCCTATCTTTCAGGTCGGGAACATTCTGTTGAATTATTTCTTTGCTGATTTTCTCCTCATGATTTTCTCTATATCTTCCTCAAGGCCTCATTATATTCATATACTGAACATCCTTGGTCTGGTTTTTAATTTTTTATTCTAATTTTAAAGTTTTAAAAAGATTTTGTTCTATGTTTTAAAGAGATATCCTCAAGATCAGGCACCAGTGGCTCATGCCTGTAATTCTAGCTACCTAGGAAGCTGAGATCTGAGCATCAAGGTTCTAAGCCAGGTCTGGCAGGAAGTTCCATGACACTCTGTTATCTCCAATTAAACAGCCAAAGGTCAGAAGTGGGGGTGTGGCTCAAGTGGCAGAATGTCAGCCTTGAGCAACAAAGTAAGGGATGGTACCCAGGCCTTGAGTTCAAGCTTCAACACACACACACACACACACACACACACACACACGCACACACACACACGCACACACACACACACACAAACAATAACAAAAACCCTTACATATCCAATCATGACATTGTTCTACTGAAAGCCTACTGCACACAGAGGTGCAGCCGCGCTGAAGTGCTCTCATGCACACACTGGGAAGAGCCACATTCATCTCGAAGTCCTCTGTTTTTAGCACAGGCCAGCCTCAGCGCTGAACTGCCCCATCCTAGTCTACCATGTCAGGAACTCACCTCCTGGGGCTTCAGTGGTGAGAATCCACCCAGATGTGGTGGTTGTAGGCCTTCAGGAGATGCAGTGGGGGCACTCAGCACCGTCCAACCATCCTGTCCTTAATAAAGGTCCCCTTTCTTCCACTCTCCATCCCCTGGGGGCGGGGAGGGGGAATCCTGGTATTTCATCCAAATTCCCGGAGGGTAGGAAGAAAAGAGCAACACCCTCTTCCCCTTCTCACAGGCAGGACTCTCCCATCCCCCCACCATCTTGGAGTGTCCTTGGAGGCCCAGTTCAATTTATTGTCTGAATCTTCTAGAGTTTTCCATACGTTTAGCCTTCACCACAGCAGCAGTTGATTAGATTGTTTGGAGAAGTGGGAAGGGGGAGGGCTAGAAAAATGTTTATTTGATTTTAGCATTACCCGTGTAGAAATTAGGTGGGAATTTCCAAGAAATTATGTGGCAATGACGTTATAACTTTCACGCGATGGCTGGAAGTAACATTACAAAAATATTGCCTAACACAACTCCATATGGACATATGAAATTTCATTCCATTTTACACATGTAATTAAGTGGCCCACATAATGAAGTACTGTGTATAAAGAGGCAGATGCCTTTTGTAGGTGAAAGATAGCCCAGGAGGGAACAAGACTGACATTTTAAACAGAGAATAATCAAGCAGAGGTGGCTGAAAATTGTTGCATATTATTCTCTAAACAACTTAAAGTTGATGGATTTCTCCCCTTCCTCCCCTGTGCCCCTATAGCTAGTGTTCTAGTCATAGAAAAAACAAATACATTTAGTACCCTTCTGCTAAGTAAAATTCATTCTTGCCTGTCTGCTCAGGCCAATGAATAGAGCAAGTTGTGAGCTTAGAATCTGATAGGACTTGGAAGAGTCAGGCAGAGTTGGGTGCTGGGTTCAAATTCTACATCACCACTTACTAGTAGAGACCAGGGGTAAGTGGCTAAGCCAGTGCTGCTAAAATAAACATGGCTTTGAGCCAGCAGCGGCATTTGGGAGCTTGTATGAAATTCAGATTCCAGAGGGTGACTTCGAGTCTTTGAGGATGGGCTTAGAAATCTGTGTTGTGTCTGATCTGTCCTCCAGGTGATTCTGATGTTTGCTAACTCTGAGGCTGCGCCATCTCCATCCATGGCAGTATCGTGTGTAGCAGACTTCTGTGACTTGCTGTGGGATTTGTGACAGGATGACTTAGTTTTAAGACAGTACTTGAGAACTTAATGACCATATATTTTGGTGGTAACGGGACCAGGGATGACCAGGTACAAACCAAATTGCCATCCTAGGAGGTGGGAAAACCTCCAGGTGCCTGGAAATCTCTTTTAACCCGAAGTAAGCAGGAAGAAATAAGACAAAAGTGGAAATCAATGGAATAGAAAAGAGAACAGACAAGCAATAGAGGAAGAAAATCAAAGAAACCATAAGTGACTTCCTTGGAAAGATCAATAAAATTGATAAACTTCTAATGAGACCAAGCAAAGGAAATGAAGAAGGTCCACAGATTACCAGGAATGAGGGGAGGGGGTGGGGGGAAGGAGAATAAATATTAGGAAAAGCCTCTTTCAGTCAATCATTTTGAAGAATTAAATGTAAAATTTTAAAAATAAAATTAGCAAACTGGCTCAAAAATAGTTGAAAATATGAATGTTTTTCAATCTTCTAAGGAAGTTAATTTTGTGATTAACAACCTTTCCACAAAGGAAAATCCCGGTCTTCAGATGTCATTGGTAGACTGTTAGGTCCTCTCCCTGAGGGCTTCATGTACCTCATTAAGTCTCCACCCAGTTACCTGGGCAACCTGCAGACCTGGAGGCAGAGAGAGCCTGAATATAAGTGACTTCTGACCATTTACCATTGCAGTGGCAAAAACTGTATCTGTTTGAGTATTTCAAGCAGGCCTCATTGCACTGTCAAGAGGCGTGCTAGCAGTGTCCCGGCTCGGGTGTGACTGTGATGCAAAACTCAAAAAGCAGGAGAGGGAGGCGCCTGGTGAGTGGATGAGAGCTTACTGGGCAGAAGAGGCAGAGCGGCAGAGAACTGGAGCTGCAGCAGTTTCGCTCACCAGGGTAGACAAGTGGTGTGGAGGTGGAGGTGGATGTGGAGGCCAGCAATGGTATTAGTGAAAAGTGCCGCGTGGCGACTGGCAGCAGTTCGGTTTGCGGAAAAGGGGCCATCAGGACTGGGATACTCCCAGAAAAAGGAGGAAAATAGAGGGGAATTCCGCCTCTCCTGACTCTTAAGCCCTATCCAAGTCACGGCACCATGTATGTTAGGTTTTTAAAGTAGGTAGCCGGTAAAGGAGAACGCCACACGGTATTCAGGAAGGAGAGAAAGTTTATTACCGAACTGCTAGCCTATGGCCAAGATGATCCAGGTTACGCAGGTAACTGGGTGGAGATTTAATGAGGTGGGGGCATCTGCATGGAGCCCTCAGGGAGAGGACCTAACATAGACTCTCTCAAATAGTTAAAACAATTAATAATAGCAAATTTAGCCAGCTCATATTAAAAACTCAGCATTGCCCTGATATTAAAACCAGTCAGAGCGATTACAGGAAAAGGAAAAAGAGGGAGTAGTGAGGAGGAAGAGGGAGGGAAAGGGAGGGGAGAGAAGGGGAGAGAGAGAAAAAGGGAAAGGAAAACAGAAAATAAAATAAAAAGAGAAAACAAAAACTATAGTCCAATATCCTTCATGGACACAAACGCAAAAATCTTTAATGTTACAAATCAAATTTCATAATGTCTAAAAAGAAAAGTCTATCTTGACCAAGTCAAGTTTATTCTAGAAGAGCTAGGTTGGTTTAATGTTTTAAAAACAATCAATACAATTCATACATGGACAGACAGAGCAGATGAGAAAAGCAGTTGGAAGCAGATGCAGACTTTCTCTGCTGCTGAAGGACACCTGTGCAAAGCCTATAGCAACTGTGGCCAACCCTAGGGCTCAGATGGTAAGGGAAAGAAGTAACCATTGAGATGATACCTGATGACCAGACAGAGCCACCCAGGGACAGAGCTGAGGGCAAGTGTCCTTCTACCACAGAATGGACTGGATATTTGCTAACCCTGCCCTGTGGCAGGTGTGAGTGGATGCACAGAGCCCACAGTTGTGGGTCAGGCCTGTCACATGACACAGCAATAGCCAATCACCAGATGGGCATGCAGGAGATGTGGCCAAGAACGCAGACTGCCCAAACTCCAAGGAAGGCTGGTGTCTGGTCAGCCTGGCCAAGCGTTCAGCCTCCCGATGAGAGAGCACAAGACTTCACATCTTGATGCTTCCTGTAGATTATGTGATATCACTTCCAGGATCTTCTCGACATGATCAGTTATTAGCCCTGTTATACATCTGAGCAAAAGCAGTGAGGTGTCCTGTTCAAGGTCACAAAGCTCAGAAGTCAGTTCCAAGCCAGGTGTGCTTTGGTGAAAGGAATTAGGAGTTCCTCTCTTTTCAATGTATTGACTGATCGGTGACTTAACCTAGGAATGTGGGGAGAAGTGCTTAGCCACACCACTGTTCCTTTCACAGTAACTGTCTGGTTTTCTTTCATCTCCCAGAACACTGGAGTTTTTTGTCCCACTGACAGTGGCCAGAGGCTTTCAGAGCATCCATAAGTCTCTCTCTGTCTGTCTGTCTGTCTGTCTGTCTGTCTGTCTCTCTGTCTCTCTTTCTCTGTGTGCACACACACGTCTTACTGGGGTGTGAACTCAGGGCCTGGGTACTGTCCCTTACCTTTTTTGCTTAAGGCTAGCATTCTACCACCTGAGCCACAGTTCCACTTCCAGAACTTTTTGCTGCCTAATTAGAGGCAAGAGCCTTGCTGACTTTCCTGCGTAGGCTGGCTTTGAACCACAGTCCTCACATCTCCGCTTCCTGAGTAGCTAAGACTATAGGCATGAGCCACTGACACCTAGTTTTAATTATTTTTAACGAAGTATTGTATAAATACTTAATGTTTCCTATTAGCTTTAAACCACAAACCCTGTCTACTGAGACAGCCCATCTGGAAGCAGAGGAGACAGGCCACTTTCTAGAACAGTGCCCGGGGTCATGGCCTGATGGGGTGCTGGGTGCGGGGTTCAGTGCACGTCCTTCAACACAGTATGGGTGCTGCACCGTGCTTGGTGGTAGTCTGTGTGGCTAGTGGGTGGGGACCGATTATTATACACAGGCTCATTTCTCTAACTTCAAGCGTGACTTCTCTTCTTTGTGGGCATTCTGAAGACAAAACATAATGATATAACCACACGTGATCAAACCAACAGACCAAGAGACACAATGATTGTTTCCTGAAAGAGTGTTTTTGACAGGAAAGGAACAGTCACTACTAGGAGAAAAGGCATCAACTCCAGGCTCTTGGGGTTC
This sequence comes from Perognathus longimembris pacificus, assembly GCF_023159225.1. NCBI lineage: Eukaryota > Metazoa > Chordata > Mammalia > Rodentia > Heteromyidae > Perognathus > Perognathus longimembris. The sequence goes on along the minus strand of NC_063173.1, from coordinate 22,565,776 downwards.
TCCAATCTCCTCTTCTCCCCTTCTGTCAGGTCCCTGGGGTGGACCAGAGAAAGGACTGGATGCCCTCCTCTGTGGAGGAGTGTCCCCACGGGGTGTTCCCTGATCTATAGGTTGGATCAGCAATCCCCAAGGTCCCTCCCAGACTTTTAATGCTTTCACTCATTTACAATCAAAGGCCAAGGCCTTAGGACAGTGTCGCTGCCCACTGGGCTCTTCTTCCAGTCTTGCTGCCCTCTGCTGAGTTAATCGATCATGGATTTCTATCATGGATCTCTTCTCAGGATCTCCTGGTCTTACACATGCTGTTCCCTCTTCATACAAGCCCTTCCCCACTCTTTTACCTGTTTTCCTCCTGTCCAGCAGAAAGATGTGTATGACTCTTTTCAGGAAAACCTGCCCTGGCCTCAGGACACCTGCTGAGCCTTCTCCTCCACCTCTTAGCATCAGGTCTTTCTTTTCCTCTTTTCTTTTTTGCATATCACGGTCTTTCTCACACTTAATTCAAAGGGCAAATAAATGCAAGATAGGGATGTGGTGGCAACTTGGAGGGAAGTGTCGGACATACTTCTGAAGAACTGCCCCAGTCGGACCACCACCACATGGTTCCCTGCCCGCCCCCCCAACCCAGTCCATACCCCCTTGCAAAACTGGCAAGAAAGAAGGGCTGCTATTGGCTATTGGCAGGACTTCAGTAGAAAGAGACGCTGGGATAGGCTGGGTCTAAGGCAAGCTTGGCCTCTGCTCTGCTGGCATGAACAGAAACAAGGAATTAACTTCTTTAGAAGTCCAAAGAGCAGATTATTTTAGAGCAGTGGTTATGCCAAAATAGCATCCCCAGGAATCACTTAGAAACATTAAAAAATGCATATTCCCAGGCAGCTCTTCCACAGAGCCTAAATTTAGTCAATCTGAGTTTGGGCCTAGGCACCCATATTTTAAAAGCTTTTAGGTTAGTCCAATGAATCCCACTTTCAGAGACTTGGGAAAGGAGACAACTTTCCTATTCTTTCTTCATTTGGTTTTTCCTTTTCCTTCTTTCCTTTCTTTTTGGTGTTAGAGACTTTGTTCTCATATTCCTTTGAGAATTACCTCAGAAAATGCCAGCTGCATCAGGAAGGCAAATAGGAAGCTGGGTGAGTGCAGGTGTTCCAGGGTCCTGCGTGTTTCAAATTGAATCTATTTGTTCGTTAAAAGAGAGAGAGAGAGAGAGAGAGAGAGAGAGAGAGAGAGAGAGAGAGAGAGAGAGAGAGAGAGAGAGAGAGATGCTACCTTAAAACATGATTGTGGTGAGTCGGGTTTCAGATCCTACTTACATTTTACTACCAGAGTAGCTTCTGCGCACTTCAGGCCCTGTTGCCCCAGGATGCTCAATTGGAACCTGTGGGAGGCCCCTGGGCCCCAGAGCAGCTGACTGTAAGGTTCCAGCTGTGATTTCAAGGGAGGACAGAGAACAGGTTCTCCAGTGTTCCTTGGGGTCAGCTTTTCCTCTGGGATTTAGAGGAAGTGACATGTCAGCAGGATTTTGAAAATAGAGTAGGGGTTGTCAAGCAAAGAAGGACACGAAGTCTTCCAGAAAAATATAGGGGGCTGGCAGACATAAAAGTGGGTGGCCTGGCAAAAGTATGGGAAAGTTTGGCCCAGATGGTTCTGGATAAACACAGGCTAGGGCCTGAAGCCTTGTGTTGTAGGTAGGTAAAGGCCAAGCCAGCCAGAGGCATGAACAAAAGCCAGAGGTATGAACAAAAGCCACTGTCCTCAGTGTCAGCTTCCTCGATCAGGTGACAGAAATCAGCAGGAACCCCCTCTGGAGTGATTCAGGAGCTCTTCGATGTGACTGCAGTCTGGGGGGGGGGGGGAGCGGTGCCTATGCGTCATTATTCAGTAAGATTGGCTCATGCTCAAGCCATCCAGCGCTGGTAACTGCAGCAGGGTGGCCTTGGGTGCACACGTTTGTATCACATGGGGGAGCGTTGGAATATCCTGAGAAAGCAACTTCACACTGTGTGTAGGAGGACTAGGAGGACATAGCAACACAGCTGGCAGAGTGCGGAAAAGCCAGCTGCCTTCTCTTCTCTTCTTGTCCCCAATTGTCCTCCCCGGGCCTCTCCAAGTATCCTGAGTGTCCCCAGCCTCTGCTGGCCATCCCTCTCTACCATGGGCTCCACTACTATCATCCTGTTCTTACTGCCCATACTAGAAACATGAAGTGGGAGGGGGTCCAGGGGAGGGAGGGAGGGACAAACCATGTTTGTTCCCTTCTCAGAATGGTGACACCACAAGGCACATCAGCTAGATAGAGCTGAAACAAACCATTACTCTGTAGTGAGCAACTAGAGCAACCTTTCCTGGACATGTACAATTCTCAGCATGTGACCACACCCACAAACGTGGTACTTGTGCTGAGTACTTTAACATACCCAGGAGTTGCTTAGTAGGTATGGGGCCACTCATCCACTCATCCAGGGGTAGCTAATTCCACTTTTGAGGAGCTGGAAGGCAGAGGATCAGAGGAGAGAGACATGGATAAAGAAGGACCTTCAGTTTTCAAGATCCCCTTCCATTTCTCAAAGAAATTTTGGTAATATGTTTTTATTTAGAAACCTACATCTTGTTCCTCCTTCCCCTGTTGTTTTCTCCTCCTTAGTCATAGATCTTTCTGGAAATACTTTTATTTATTTAGTTCATTTTTTTGCAGGCCTCCTAGGGCCTTGAGCTCACTCGGGTTGCTGGCTTTTTCACTGGTACTCTACAATTTGAGCCATGCCTCCAACCTGGCTTTTCACTGGTTGATTGGACATAGAGTCTCAGGGACTTTTCTACCCAGTGATGGTTTCAAATTGCAATCCTCCATGTCTCAGTCTCCTAAATAGCTAGGGTTACAGGTGTGAACCACCAGCTCTTGCTCTCTTTCTGGGAGCACTTCTTCCTCTCTTTAATCTCTTCCTTTAGTCCTTGCACACCGCTGCCTGCACTAAAATCAAGACAGGAACCATGATAAGTGCACAACGCTCTAGAGTTGCCAAACCTCACTGGCTCTCACTGCATGGATAAGCAAATTGAGTCTCCAGTGGTCAACTATGCTGTGCCAGTTCACAGGCAGAGACCATCCATCCATCATCCATCTATTATCCATCCATCCATCCATCATCCATCTATCCATCAACCATCATCCATCCATCATCCATCTATCCATCAACCATCATCCATCCATCATCCATCCATCCATCCATTCATCCATCATCCATCCATCCATCCATCCATCCATCATCCATCCATCCATTCACCCATCCATCCATCATCCATCTATCCATCAACCATCATCGATCCATCCACCCATCCATCCATCCATCCATTCATCATCCATCCATCCATCCATCCATCCATCACTTTTGCTTGTATGGCACTCCATCCCTCTCTTCCACCTTTTGTAGGGACTCGATCCATTACTTCCTAGCTCCTTGGGTCTCAGCTTCCACATCTGTAAGCTAGGAATGATTGCAATAACGTCCAGGGCCAGACAAGTGGGAAGCATGGAGAAGTTGACAACTCTGTTTCAGAGGCATGTGCTATGCTTCGCCAGTTGAGGTGCTTTGAGGGAATGCAGCTAAGATGTTCTAGTCAAGGGCCGGGGGCCCGGGACCTTGTCTGTGCTGGGAGGAGCTTTGATCCAGGCCCACACAGCCAGCGGGATGAGTTGGGCCCAAGCAGCCTGAGCAGGAGGCCTCTTACTTCTGCGTGGGGCCTTAGAGTGAACAAGAGGCAAGCTGACTTTGTGTGGGGTCCTGAATCCCCATCATACTTCTGGTTTATGCGAGTGGTTTTTCTCTCCTCTTAAAGACTGGAACCGTGGTCTGGCTGCTGGGCACGGGCACCTAGTAGGTGCTTTCTACAGATCTACAGTGGCTGGGTCTTGAGTGAAACACGGATTTCAGCCTTCCCTCTGGCGCCCCGTGCTCAAGCTGCACAAGCTAGGCTGGCCTTGCCCCCCACCTCGAGGAGAACTCTAGTTTTCCAAACGGGAGACACTGGGCCCCCACCCCGGGGGGGTGAAGGGGCGGGGGACTGACAGCGATCCTGCTTCCCGCCCAAAGGTGGCTGGTTTGGCTGCTGAGTTCCCCGAAAATTGGTTCCGCATGTTGCCGACATCAGGCCCGAACGTTTGCTCAGCACGCAGTCATGAGGGCCCTCCGGGGAGGCTGAAACCCCACACCACCCGCCATCCGCCCCCAGCTCCAAGCCTGCCAAGCCGCTGCCCGCAGCCAGCTCCCAGGGCCAAGTAGTGGGAGAGAAAGGGGGACTAGACCCTCCCAGCCGCCTGCAGCCCGGTTCCCCGGGCGGTAGCCCTGGCGCCACCTGGTGGCTGCTTCGGGAACTGCATCAGCATGGCAGCCAGCCTACCTCCCCTCCCTCCTACCCTACCTGCTCTGCCCTGGCCTTGGGGTCTGGGGGTGACTTGATGGAGCTACTAGCTGGAGGGCTAAATCCCCGAAAGATGTTCTCCTTCAGCCATTCCAGGAACTTCGAGGGCAAGGGAATGCGGTTCCCCAGCCTAGGCTATTTTTAAGACAGCATCGGCCGTGCAGATGCCGTGTTTATGGCTGATGTTGTGAGCCAGTGAGAAAAAGCTGTGCATTTTAACCAAAGGCAGATGCCAGGGTGGGAGTAATTAGAGTGGGCTGGGCCTATCTATTCCCAGACCTGAGCCACCCTGGGGGGTGGGTGGGGTGGGACCCTGAGGCTGACGTTTCCCATGAGGAAGGAAGGTTGGCCCTTGGCTGCTCTCTGCAGGCCTATGGTGCCTAGGAAGGGAGGTCCCTTGCTCTCATCACTCTTCCGTGATTTTCACCATGACTGTCAACGTAACCTTTGCTCAACGAACTCTTTTGTAGTCCATAAAGGGCAAGCATAATTTTTCCCATTTTACTAATGAGGCAACTGATACTGAGAGTGGTCACAGTGAGGTCTTCAGAGGTCAGAGAGTTTTCCAGCAGGGCTGGCCTCTGACCAGATAGTATACTTCCCATGGTTTCCAGTCCTTCACAGTCCAACGTTCTTTGGGGGCGGCTCACCTTGTCCAGCGGAAGCTGAGGCCAACTTTACAGTGAAGCTTCTTCCTATTGGGGTGCCAGCTGCATGCCACCTCCTCTAAGAGCTTTCCCAAGAGTCCCTGTCCTCTCTTTACTCTTGCCACCATCTCAATGGAGCCTCATCCCTGAAATCCTATAATCTGGTTCCAAGAGAAGAACCTGTGACTATAGTCATTTTTTGTCCTATCATCTCTGCTACTCATATTATGGCATGACTCAGAAAATAAAACAGAACACCTCAGCTGTTGGTGAAGAGTGTCTGTGACCTGACCACTGTTGGGCCTGTGCTGTGTAAAATTGATTCAAAGGAGAGAGAAGGCTCTGGGTGAATTCTCAAGGATTCTAAGGCCTCCTCTAGTAAAGATGTTCTAAAAGAGGGCCGGGGGGAGATTTGCCAATGAGGCTTGTTGTAGGATCAGAGGAGGATCAGTAATGGTGGGGTTCCTGGAGGAGGGGACCAGAAAACTGGCAATGAAGGAGACTGAGTTGTGAGAAATGAGTAGCATTTGACAGGGATAACTATGAGTTCCACGCTGCAGTTAACCAGGAACACAGCCAGAATCTCTGCCATGAAGGGCCACCATGCCAACATGGGTGCTTCCTGTGAGGTCCTAAGTCAGTAGAGGCTATACCTTGGAAACTGCAGCCTCTAGCCCATCAGAGAAGGTGGGGGATAAGTTGGGCAGTGGACCAAGTTGTCTTTGATGGGGACTAATGGAGATGCCACCTGTCGCTTACTGATGACTCTCTTGCTTTCTCTCATGAAACCTTTAGTTTCTGATCTGCTAGGCCCTGGCCTGAACCCATAGCTGCTGGCTTGGCTCTAAGGTTAAACCAAATTCTGCTTAGATCCCCATTTCCTCTCCAGTTATGCCTGAGCCTGGCCTTGGATGCTCCCATACTGCTCATTAACCCAAGGCCAAGCACTTGTGATTCCTATGTCTTCAGCAGAGCTGGTCAGAGCCTGGGTTCAGGTCAGTCCCATCTCTTTACCCTACCTGGACCTTGCTTCTTCCCTCCTCCTCAGTTGTCCCTGCTTGCTTTGTGCCTGACAATGAGGGCCAGATTTGGACAAACCTTTAACATAGACAGAAAGAGTGTGGACATCGTATGTGTCTGGTCACACAGCTGTGCCCAGGGTATCTGTAAATACCTGGTGAAAGGGCACACTATAAGCCAGAAGACCAGGGTCGCAACCTGTGGCTGGAGGTAGAGAAGGGCCTGGAGGGCTGGAGGGGAAGGGTAGTCACATTTCAAAGGGCAGAGCCTATCATGATCAAGTGTAAGAGATAAAAGATAAGCCATGCACCCGTGGCTCACACCTTTCGTCCTAGCTACTCAAGAGGCTGAGATGTGAGGATGGCGGCTCAAAGCCAACCCACACAGGAAAGTCTATGAGACACTTATAGGACTCCTAACATGATTTAATAAGAAAATAATCATTAAAATGCACAGCACCACACAGCACCTGGGTCTTCTGAAACACTTTATCTTCTGGAAGATCTGGCGATTACTGGAAAGCGTGGATTGGCAGGACAGAAGGCCAGAGAAGAGCATGAGGCAGCCAGATTGTTGACCACGCACTGAATCCCCTCTCCAGTACATAGTGCATCAGGACCCTGCCCTGGGCAGCACCCGGACTTGTGGCCACCCTGCCATCTCCTGTGGCCTCCAATTCCCCAACTCTTCTGGGAAAAGTTCCAGGTCTGGACTCCCTGCTGAGCTGGGCTTGGCTGGGCAGAGGAGACAAACATATAGGCAGCCAGCAGCAGTGTTTGGGGTTCTCTGTCTTCCTGCTAAGGCAGCTGTGTGCCAACTACCCAGCTGGGAGGTAAGATCGACATGGTGCATGGACAGTGGGTGGACCAGAGCCTGCAGATCTCAGGTGCCACCAGCGGAAACCCAGGTGGAGACTGGATAATGCTACTTGGGGGTACGCACAATCCGCCCTCTTTGTAACCCTTAGAACTGGCATCACCGGGGCCTAACCGAAAAATACATTGTTCAGGCTCTGAACTCATGTACAGATTTGTTGCAGGCGCAGAGTTGCACAAAGCTGCAGAAGATCATAAAAAAAAATAATAAGCAAAAACGTTTCATTTGCTTTTTGACTTTTTTGTTGTTGTTGTTACAGACCACTTGGCCGCTTGTGCCAGCTGGGAGCTGGGGCCCAGCAACAAGGCAGAGTTATGGGGCAGCGCTAAGTGCTCTGTTTGTAGGAAACTGCCAAAATGTTAGTACAAAGTGGTAGGTGTTTGTGCTGCAGATAATAACGGATGAGCTCCCGGGCGGGAGGCAGACGCCTAGTTATTATGGCCAGAGCTCTTCTGAGAAGCCTGCAGCCGCCGTCAGAGCAGCAGCAATATTTTTCTGAGCACACAGGGCCAGGCTGGCAGCTCACAGGCATGCCTGGACGTCATGAATCTGCCCAAAATGGGGTGGAGGCCAGGCTGCTGCTGTTTATTTGATTTGGGGGGTTGTCTTCACTGATCAAAAAAACAAAACAAACAAACAAAAAACTATTCCTCAGAATGTTCCAGAACCCACTGTGTTGTGGAAGTAAAAGAGGTCTATTTATGATGCCAACTGACTGGGTGTCCTGCTTTGGGGAACCTGATGCTGTCATCTATACCAGCCTCCTGGCCCAGGAGAGGGAGTAGGAGGTGGGGGTTCAAATACATGCTAGGAAAGAATGCTCCCTGGTGTTGGGCTTGGGATGGGCAAGGAAACCCCTGTCCTTTGACTTTGGCCCCTCAGGCTATGTCATTTCTAAAGAGTGGAGGAGCAAAGCCACAGTCTCCTGGGGATTCTAAGACCTGAGCCCTCTGCCTCTACACCTTTTGTGTTTGTTTGCATGCACATGCGCACACGGGACTTTCTTTAACCCATTCTTAGAAGGTAGAGACAAACTAAATCTGGTAATCTGTTAGACATGAGTGATGGATGGATTCATTTTCATTGAATCTACTGTGGGTCCATTCAAGTAATCTGGTAGATACAGATTGGCAAATCAATCATGAAGTGGTACTGGTTCCCATTGCTGGCTGTGTGATCATCTGGACACTGAAGATACAATGGTGTATAGAACCGGAAACATAAAAATTCCTGTCCTGATTAGACCTGCAGCTCACACACATAAACAAAATGCATGGATGTATAATGCCTCCGTAAGAGGGAAAATGAAGCCATGGGAAGAGTTAGAGGATAGTGGAGCAATGTTTAATCAGATCTCAGGACCTGGAAGATGTGGTTTGTAAGTGGGAGATGAAGAAGCCCCCGTGGATGCTAGGGAAGGGTCTGAACACATTACTTGTCAGGTGTCACAGGTGTGTGTGGCCATGGGGGCGTGGTCTTTTGGGGGGGGGCTTCTTTTAGATGAAAGAGGGATTTGGCGCCTGTAGGTACTGAGAGGTTGCTGAGGGAAGTGGGGAGGAAAAGTTAGAAAGTCCTGACTAGGTAGATAGGGGTAACAGGCATAACACAAGACAGATAGCATGTCTATCATGGCACTTCTTCTTCCCATAATGCTTTGGGTTCCTGTCCAAATGTTTAGAATGAGGGAGTGTCCATGCCATGACCAATTAGAACAGGACCATTGGGAGTGTCCACCCCTTTACCAATCAGACCAAGGCTACATCCAAGATGGAGTATATGGGGTGGGGGGCGGGGATAGGAAACCCTTTATCAAGTGGGCCCAGGGAAAGGGAGCAGATACTCAGCTCTGGGTCCTCTCCTTGCCCAAGGAGTCAGTTTTGCTGTTGTCTTCACTTCTAAATAAATTTGCTGTCTGCTTCAAACACTTTCCTGCCCTTTAATTCTGTATTTGGCCAAGAAAATGGGTCCCAAACCCTAGATTGTATCAGGAGTAGATGAGGGACTTACATCCAAGCCCCTCTCTTCCAGGCTTTCCAGGGTTGACAGTGTGGTGGTCAAGCTCACCAGCTTCCAGGTGAAGTGGAGCCAGCCCTAAATCCTGCCTTCTTTCTCCTTCCCCATAGGATTTTTGTGAACAGAAAATACATTTCTCTCTATAAAAATTGCATATAGCTCTTATCATGATACCTGACACAAATGGCTAAACTAGTATTGGAGTCCTGCTTTTCTTTTATGCCCAAGGGCTGTGTTTGGAGGTGGTGTGTCATTGCCCACGTCACCCACCTGAGGTCAAAGGCTGCCCTTGGTCCTTGTCACTTGGTAGTCAGTCTGTCAGAGGGCTCCATAGCCATCTGCGAGGGACACGTGAACTAGATATGTCCATCTGGACAGGCACCTTGCCTGTCTCGTGGTGACTGAGGTACCTCTTCAGCTCTGGTTCTGGGCATTGAATCTTTTCAGGGACAAAGCTTTCCCATAAACAGAGAGGTGTGTCATGGCAGAGAGGAGTGATTGTCTAGATACTGTTTTCTTCCAAGGGGGGATAACAAGGAGTGATCATAGCAGGACTTGCCAAGGGCAGGGAGACTGAGCCTCCAGCCATTATGCTGCCCCTTCTCAGATGACCTCTTTGTAGTATTTGCAGGTTCTCCTTTGAGAGCAGGAAGGAGGCTGTTCCTCATTACACTCCTGGGTTGGTCTAGGTGAGGCCAGGACTTAGATGCTCTCTTTTTAATTTAGTGATTCCAAAATAGACAAAATTAACTCGTAGCTAATGTAACATGTGTACCAAGACAGAACACGCTCAAGAGATTCCTCATTCACATTGTGTATGGCAAGAGAGTGATGGTAGGGAAGAAACAGAAAATAGAGTCTCAATGTCTTTTCTTCCTTTTTCTATATTAGTGAAAATGGTAACTGGATACTGCGTGGCTGAGGCAAGGTGTGTGCATCTCAGCCACCTCTGCAATGAACTATGGTTGTGCTGCTGAGTTCTGAAGTTCAGTGGGACTGGATGGAAGGCAGGTCAACAATTCCTGGATGTGTCCTCCTGCCTGATTCCTAGGCCACAGAGATGGTGGAAGGACATAAGCCATTTTGTGAGAGCCACATGCATAGGAAGGCAGAGGCACAGCTGGAAGAACCCTGGGCCACTGACAGTCTGGAACCATGACATCCAGCCTGAGTTACTTGTTACACAAGGGAGAACTGCCACTCTACCTGATGTAAGCTGGTACTCCTTAGAGATTTTGTGACAGCACTTGGACCTCTAACCAACTTAACACACGGAGGATTTGTAGATCTCCCCAAAGAGCCAATGCCCAAGAGAGTCTGCTAAATCAGAGCAGAGACTGATTCCTGGACAGCTATTGGTGACGGTGAGGATGGGCTCCATGCTTGCGCACATCACCCCACATTGAGCCTCTCAAGCAGCCCCTGCATGTGCATTACGGATGAGGCTCAGATCACGTGGTACATGATGGGGCCCCAGCAAGAACTTGACTCAGAGCCCGGGTGTGAGTTTCAGTCCAGTTCTCTTTCTCCAGCAGTTTTTGGTCCATCTACAAGTGTGTGTGTGTGTGTGTGTGTGTGTGTGTGTGTGTGTGTGTGTGTGTGAGGGGAAGAAAGGAAAGCCATAATCCTGTTCCAGGCCTCAAATGAGAACATAAAAGAAGTTGCCTGGGAAATTATTCCAGAGACAGCTGGGGAAGTCACACTTGCTAAACCTAGCCTGCTGCCCTTTGGCCTCTGGCATGGAGGCTCCATTCTCTGGAGTTTCTCAGAACAAGTCTGCTCCCTCCCCAGGCCCTGGAAATACAGAACTTGCTGATAGGGAATGTGTGGTACTGTGAGGAACTTTTCTAGGGAGCAGTGGTATCTTTGTAATGGATTCAGTGATCCAAGGGGCCAGTTCTGGCCTCTTCATTTACAAAATGGTAATAAACATCACCTACCTTACTGGTGTTCTGTAAGCATGAAGGCATCATATGTGTCAGAGTGCTTGGTAAATTGTTCTGGGGTGTCCACATGCTTAGGAAGCTAGAGTCCAGAAGAGTAGAAAATGAAAAGCTTATCTGGTGTGTGTTGGACCCAGAAGAGATGGAGGTTGAGGTTGTTGATGGGCTACTTCCAAGGCTCTGAGGCTGGCTGTGCCACAGGTTCTGGGCAATGTCCAAGTGGGGCAAGGGAGTGCGAAGCTGAGCCCTTCCCCTTGCAAAGGACTCTTTGCATCTATTCCTCAAGAAAAAGCAACAGCAAGTGGGCCCACTGCAAGAGGGGGCCATTACAAGTCATCTTTTAGAATGCTTAAATCTAAATTGTTGGACTAGTAGGACTTCTTTTCTATTCCCATTTAAGACATTTACATCTCTTTTGATGAGTGAGATTGGTTCATGATTTTCTTTTCTTTCCTTCTTGTCCAACTGTTCTTTTGTGGCTTTGGTGCTGATGTTATGCTCCATAGAGTGAATTATAGTGAGTGGGGCAAACTGCTAGTTGATCCTTGAGCTCTGATCTCTCTGGTTTCCTGGATACAATTGCATAGACAGAGATTACATTTCAGAGCCACCCTGAGTGGAGAGTGCCCCATCTGTGAGATTAAATTATCACCAGTGGAATGTGGTTTTAAAACAAAATTGCTTGCACTGGACTCTTCCTCCTGCAAAATAGCCAACCAATATGGCCAGGGTCAAGCTTCAAGCATGCAGATGAGGCCAATATCCCAAGAAATGATTAAGCAACCAAACAGAAGATAGGGAATTTTCTGAATGCCTTTGTGGAACAGCTCTTCCCAGCCTGCCTTCTGGTGGTAGTGGTGGTGGTCTAGGCTATCTTTATGCCATTGACTTACACCTTACCTGCAAAGTGGTCAGGAGCACAGTTGAAACTGGTTGTATACTACTTCATAGCCTAGTATGTAATCTATTTTTTCTTTTCTTTATTTTTCTTATTTTTTATGTTGTAAAAGGCAATCTAATTTTGTAAATAGTCTTGGATGCTTGAAAAGGTGTATACATTAGCCGATTACACTGTTCTTCATTCGATTGTCCAGATTTCTTGATCGCTCTTAAATTCTTGTCTCCTTGATCTATCGATAATTAGAGATATGTTGAACTCTCCCACTCTGAAGTTAATTTTTCATGTTCTTCCTCTGTTTCAAATACCTTTAAATCCATTTTATTAGTTAAATGTATAGCCTTTGTAACTGCCAAGATATTGCACCCGTTACTGCAGTATAATGCTTCCAGTGTTTTAAAAGTGTATTTTTATATCAAGAGAGCTGCCTACATTTAGTTAACCTTAACCTGATATGTTCTTTCATCCTTTTACTTTCAACCTTTTTGGGCCACTGTATTTTAGATCTATCTCTTCTAAACACTATATGGTTTTGAAAAAAATCAAGTTGGAAGCTCTGTCTACTAACTTGTGGTTTTAGCCTATTTGTGTTTGTTGTGATTGTTGACATCTTTTGTTTGTTCCTTACATTTTAGTAAATTTAGTCTTTGACTTTTCATTTCTAAATATCCTTCCTTCCTTCCTTCCTTCCTTCCTTCCTTCCTTCCTTCCTTCCTTCCTTCCTCCCTTTCTTTTTTCTTTGCTTTCTTCCACTTTTTCTTTTGATGGTGGTAGGGCTTGAACTCAGGGCTACCCACTTGATAGGAAGGAGTTCTACTACTTGAGCCATAATTCTAACATGAACAGGGTGAGCTCAGCAAATCAGGAGGCTGGGCCACGCTCTGGGTGTGGGACCGTGGAAGAGAAGGGCTATAAGGCCAGAGGCCTATGGTGGAGGACCAGCCCCTCAGGCCAGAGATGGAGGTTTCAGAGGTCTTCTGTTTTCAAGAGGCCACGAGCAGCCTACAGGAGTGTATGCCATTAGTATGTCCTCACTTGGTCACCTATTGTGCTTTAAGAGGCCACGAAGGTCCCTGGATGAGCTTTGTCATCATAACAATATTAAGCATAGTGGCAAAGCTGATTTCCTAAGAGTCAGAACAGTCAGTCTGTCTGCCGGCCCATTTGCCCATGTCGACTAGCCCCTGAGAATGTGGCAGTGCCAAGGCCTGTCTGGGTGCGGTGGCTGTGCTGATTGAACTACCTCCTTCACTAATCAGGCTGCTGCAGCAGAGTGGAGTACCTAGGCCTCGGATGCACTTTGCTAATCAGTGTGCATTCTGAGCAGTACAGTTGAATATTTTAACCAGGAGCTTTCCTCCTCAGAGCTGATTACAACCTAATCCTTGTCTGCCTAGGACAAGAGTTGCCAGGGCAGAGAGCCAGGAAGCAGAAGATACAGGCTTGTTGTTTAGACTCAAACAGAGAACTGAGTTCTGCATGAGTGGTACATTTACCTACTTCCTTTAGAATGCAGATGTCCAGGGGACCAGTAACTTAGCTTGAGCCCACTACTGAAGTTAGAGGGAATAATAATATTATCCATCGACCCATCTATCCATTACCCATCCATCCATCTACCTTTTGACCATCCACTCACCCCCTAATTTACCCATTCATTCATTCCTATATACATCTATTCATCCATCATTCATCCACCCATCCATAATATGTGTCCTCCCATTCTTTAGGAATCCTGGGATTTTTACATTATGGTTGTGGCTCACAAGCTTTTTCTGTGAACTGTCCCCTCAGGCTCTTCTGAACCCCTCTCTTACTCCATCAATTTTTGTCCCAAGCATAGATACCTTACTCTGTAAGGCTTCTCTGATAAATACTAATCACATACTAAAATACTAAATACTAAAATACTAAATCACATACTAATTTAATCCACAACCTAATATTTTATTTTTTACTGTGCACAGCAGATATTGTATTGAGCATCTTCTGAGGTCCTGGCTGTGAACTGAGCACAGCACTGAGAATAGCTGTCAATAAAGCAGAAGCAGCTGGGGAAATCCTGGAGCTTCCAGGAGAGAGGAGAGGGGATGGCAAACATATATGATAGAAATTTCAACAGAAATAAGTGTTAGGAAAAGAAAGCACACCATAGTAGACTTCTTTCTAACAGGTTCTTTGTTTATTCATCTGTTTTTATGCATTCATTCCTCCTTCCTGTCATCAACAAATACTAACAACACTTTCCATTTGTTTGGCACCATACCAGGTACTGAAAAATCAGATATGACAATGACTTTGACCTTCTCCTCAATCTCATGCAGACGGGTAGATTATACAGCTTCTAGCCATACCGAGATGCTGGAACTCGAACAGAGAGCTGTGGCTCCCGTCAGAGGAAGACAGGAGATGCAAGGACCACTGTCCTTGGAGACTAGAGGAAGATTTTCTAGAAGAAATAGCATTTGATCAGGGCTTAGAAGATTGGTAAGGGTTTACCAGGTGGGAAAGAGATGTAGGGAAGAAAATGTGGGCAGTAAAATCAGGGGGGCAGGGGAGGGGAGGGCCTTAGTGGAATGGAGTTGCTAGTGGCCAGAGGTAGTCACAGGGAGAAGTAGTGGCAGATAAGGCTACGGTTGTCTCCTGGACTTTTAGGAAACTCTCCTGGAAAAGAACCTGGCTGCTCTGCCTCCAAAAGAGGTATGAAGAATGGAGTGCAGACCTGGGGCAAGAGTGGAAGAAGAGGCACATCTTCAGAGGCATTTGGAGGCCCCCAGGCTGAGCACTTGATACCTGCTGGGGTGTGTTTGGCTTCTGCAGAAGAAGCCTGTTGCTGCAGGGTAAATTCTCCCTGGTTGCCTGCACTTACCTCCCAGTGTGCTAATGAGCACAGAGCTTTAGGAGATGCTGAGCCTGTTATTTAGTGTCTGTGGAGTGGAGCTGCAAAGCTGGATAGAGGTGAGGAGGCCCTGCCAGGTCTAGCACCTGGCTCTGCTGGTCCAGAGTCACAGGCCTGAGGAGGAAGAACATGAGGGAAAAGAACTGTGTACTGAGAGGGCTGGCTAGGGGTCTGGACGGGGGAGGAGTGCTTCCAATAGGGCAAGTTAGCTCCCAGGATTCTTGCAAACACCCAGGATAAGAGCCCATGGGGCAGGATGGAAATGTGAGGTGATGACTTTTGCATTTGGACCCCATAACTTTCCCTCACCTGGGATGCTAAAGGTGAAAGAATGCTCACAGAAGAAGAGATGAAAACAAAACAAAAATTTCCCCTGTGCTGGGGAAAAACAAAGGTGGATTATCTATTAAGGTAAAGATTATCTATTAAGGCAAAGTTGGGCTGCTGAAGTAAAACGGGTTACAAATGGTGCCAGAAAGAAGGGGGAGGTAATTTTACTATCCTAAACCAGAGGCAAGAGTGGGCCAGGGCAGTTCTGATCCACAAGGACACTGAGACTCAAGTTCCCACACACCTGAGGCTCCACCATGAATTAGTATAATAATCTCAGCAGCAACTATGTGACCCACAGACATATCTATATTGCAGCTAGTAGAAAGCAGAAGAGTGCACTGGTGGAGCAGTTGCTCAGAAAATCTCTAATTCTTTTGATCCAACGTCACAGAGAGAATCAACTTTCCTGTTTTAATTCCATATTAAGGCTTTAAGAGATGACATGAAAATTTTATCTCCTGAGAGCTGCTGTCTAACTTCTGTTATGTACAAGACTTGTCCAAGGTGGTGGTGCGTCTGGAGCTTGCTGACAGAATAGAAGTAACCTGGACTCCACCTCCAGCCAAGAACACAGCAGCTTCTCTGAAACCTGCAGCCCTGTGAGCAAGTAACACAAACTTAGGCTGGAGTTGTAGAGCTCACATTGTAAAGGACTAACCTAGATAGAAGGACACAGGTTTATTTGCTACCAAGTTTTGGGGTGGCTTTATGTGTATGATTGCAGGGAAAGCTGATTAATGCAAAGTACACACTGAGGGGAAGCAATCTTTCTTGAAGCAAGCCTGAGAAAAGTACTAAAAATAAATTTATTTTTATATTTTATTAAATGTTGGATAATATAGCTGCAATGGAGACTGAACATACTATGTAGTTACATGGTCATATGCCCAGTTTAAAAGAAGGTGGAGAGACTGCAAATGAAAGCAGATGAAAGGATGGATGGTTCATAAGTCATTAAAGAAATGTAGATTAAATCCACACTAAGATGTACTAAACTACCACTAGAATTACTAGTATTAAAAGGGCTGATTATGATATTGGTAAGGATGTGCAACAACTATAAAAATGTAAGCTGTACAACCACATAGAAAACACCCAAGTAGTTTCTTAAAAGGTTAAACATATATCTACTATCTGATGGAGACAATCTACTTCTACATATTCTACCCAAGAGAATAAAAACACATGTCTACATAAAGATTTGTACATGAAAGTAGCAACTTAGACCGAATAACTTGTAAAACTATATTTTTCACAACTGTGGAGTCTAGAAAGTCTAAGATAAATGTACAAGCATATTCAGTATCTACTGATGGCTCAAAGATGATGCCTCTTGCTAAGATATCACATGACACAGAGGGTAAATGTTGTGTCTTCATATGATAGAAGGGTTACCGGGTTATTAAAGTCATCCTCTGTGAGAGGATGCAGAGAGTAGATTTTGGCCAACACCTAAGACAAATGATGAGATATTTGATGTTGATGAAGATCTCTGATAAATATTCTAGGGTTCTTCACTTTCAGAGAGCTGTGAAGATCTGATGGTAACAGAAAGCTATGCCCACAACAGATAGGGGAGACACTCGACAAATGGGACTACTACAAAATAAAAAGTTTCTGCACAGCTAAAGACATAGCCACTAAACTAGAAAGACAGCCAACCATATGGGAAAGGTTCTTCACCAGCACAGCAATAGACAAAGGCTTAATATCCATCATCAACAGCAAACTGAAGAAACTAACCCCCTCCAAACCCAGTAAACCAATTATTAAATGGGCAAAGGAGCTAAAGAGAGACTTCACAGGAGAAGAAATAAAATTGGCAAAGAAATATATGAGGAAATGTTCAACATCCCTAGCAGTAAAGGAAATGCCAAGGAGATTCCACCTCACTCCAGTTAGAATGGCCTATACTCTGAACTCAGGCAACAACAAATGCTGGAGGGGATGCAGGGAAAGAGGAACCCTTCTCCACTGTTGGTGGGGGTGCAAACCAGTACAACCACTTTGGAGAACAGTATGGAAGTTCCTCAAAAAGCTCAGCATAGACATGCCCTATGACCCAAACATACCCTATGACCCAGCCATACCACTCCTAGGCATCTATCCTGAACAACAGGTCTCAGGATACCATAAAGACATCGCCACATCCATGTTTATCGCTGCACAATTCACAATAGCCAAACTATGGAAACTACCCAGACGCTGTGGTACCTGTATACAATAGAATACTACATAGAGATTAGAAAGGATAAAATATTGGTATTTGCAGGGAAACGGTCAGAGCTTGAACAAATAATGTTGAGCAAGACAAGCCTAGAACACAGAGATATATGAGAACACAGAGATATATCTCCTTGATATATGACTGTTGTGGGGGGGGAGGGGACAGTAGGAACCAGGTGTGCAAAATAACAAACTTCTTTTCAAATGGTATTTCCACATGTTTGGGTCAGCGACTTTACATTATGTATCTAAAACCAAACAACTAGTAAACAAGCATAAAAAGTTCTAGGATAGACCTATCAGAGAATCACAATAGCTCCACAGCTATGTACATAGGATTATATAAGATGAGGATAAGCAAAACGAACTCCAAGAGAAGGACACAGGAGCATTCTATTGTCGTTATGCTTACTGTTCTAGGTGAATTTCCTTTGGTGTACCCCACGTGGTTACTGTATATGATTTTGATACACTGGATATTGTATATATGCTTACCTGAACTAGGGAAGGGAAAGAAAAATGAGGAAGGGTGTAACAAATATGACAAAAAATGTATTCACCAGCTTATTATGTAACTGTACCCCCTCTGCATATCACCTTGTCAATAAAATTTAATAAAAAAGAAAGAAAGCTATGCCCAGGATAGCCCAGAAACCTTATGTCCCAGAGTTTTTCTTAGTCTTCCCCAGTCTCACTGTAGCTAAAGGATAAGCAGATTTGAAGGGCCATTCAGACTTGGGTGTCCATCCAGGCCCTCCAAGAAATAAATGACCAAAAAGAGGCAGTAGAAAATTATATCTTGATCCCTCATTTTTCTGGGCCCCAAGTTCTAAGCATGAAGCTTTAGAGTTTGTGATTGTGATGGGCAGGGCAGCAGGAAAGGAAATACATTTAGCACTTCTGTCAAGACTCAGCATTGAATTGGGTAACCCTTTCTTTGAGGTGGGGGCAGAAACTCTCAGAGGGCTCCACTCTTTACTCTTCCCACTATGGACAAGGTTCTGGCAAACCCCTCCTACTCAGGGTGACTTGCTAGGGTCATTGGGATGGGAGCAAATGTAATTACTGGAAATGACATGAGCCTTTGAGCACTGATGATGGTTCTATTTGTGCAGTTTTGTTGCCCTATAAGGACATGAAAATTTCTCTTTCAGGTAAGTCATCCTGGTGGAGAGATAAAAGAGACAGACCACTGTCATTCCAAATGAGGTCAGGCTAGACCAGTCCATCCCCAGGCCATGTTAACTGATTGGAGACAGGTGGGAACTCGGCCCACACCATATTAGCCTTTCCCAGAGCCCCACAACTACCCAGACAAGTCAGAGCCTTTCTGGAGAAATAAATGGGTGTTGTTTTAGGCCACTCCATTTAAGCATGACTTGTTCAAGAGATAAGTGACACAGTGTCCAGACACCTGACCCACGCCCTTGTCTTCAACTTTCCACTCAGCTGTGAAAACTTGTTCTACCTAATGCTGTCCTGCATTTCAGCCCATTGCCAAACTTCTGGCCAGCAGGGATCGCAGAGCACCTGGCCCCCCGTGTGCCATGCTTACAATTCTTAGGGGAAGTGGGGGCCTGCTGGCACAATGCACCCCATTCTAGAGGAATCCAAGGTCGCAAAGAAGTGAGGAAGTCATGGGGACGAGAATTCTGCTCAGAGAAACGCACAACTTGATTACTACTCAACATTTGCGGTACCCAGGTACTCTAATTAAGAGAAAAGGTCAATAGGTTAAATAAGTAACTTAATCAGAAAATTATGCAAAGTGCCACAAATCAAACGTATTATACAGCCCTTGAGATCGATATGGTATGCAAATCGATCACAGGAGATCAGGACAATTCAGCAACTGGAAGGTACAACTCAATGACAGGGGCTTAGGAAACCCAACTAAGATGAAGGTACCCAGATGCCTCTGCTGAGAATTGGCATGGGGGTGAGTGGACACTGACAACCCCCAGGGAACGTGACCATGAGGGAGCTGCCCACTCTCCTCAGGATCCAGAAGTGTTCAAGGGTCTTTAGTGTGTCTCCTGCAGAATAGTGTGTGGTGATGAGGCACTGAGCATGGGGTGGAGTCGGGGAGAAGCCTGTAGGCCTGACATGAATCCCAGTCCTGCCTTTGTATAGGTGTGCAACCAGCTTAACCTTCTTGAAGTTCATTAACAAGCACATACGAGTGAATACCATCCTCTCAGGATTGTCATTTCTGGGGTGTGTGTGTGTGTGTGTGTGTGTGTGTGTGTGTGTGTGTGTGTGTGTGTGTGTGTGTGTGTTTACGGAGAAGTGGGGGCTGAGAGTGTTAGAGGTGGAGGTACGTAATCATAGGTCTAGCATAATTTCCTTTCTGTCTACCCCTGCCTTTCTTCTTGCCAAAGTCTCATAGTCAAGATGCTTGGTCAGAGGCCAGCCAAGGGTCTTTCGGTCCCTTTAGGACAATGGTTCTCCACTGGCGGCTGATATCTGCCATGTCTGGAGATATTTTTGGTTGTTACAACTATGGGGGTGGGGAGTATGCTACTGACATCTAGTGGGTAGAGGCCAGAGAAACTCCTAAACATTCTATCATGTATAAGACCCTTTTTCCTCCCCTCCTAATGAAGAGTTAACCAGACCAAAATGTCAATAGGGAGGTTAGTGGAGCTACCCTGCGTTAAGTATAGTGAATGACAAGATGAAGAGTGGGGCAACCGGAACAGACATAAGTTAAAGGTCATAGGAGTCCTCTGGACCATCTCCTGATCAGGGCTTCAGGAACCCTGGCAGACCCCTTCCTATTCCTGGGCTTGAAGTTTCCTAGGGGACCCATCGTCGGTCTCTGAGAAGGAATAGAGTTCCTCCAAGCCGGTCTGCTCTCTGGGCTGCACTGTGCTGGGGACCATTGTGGGACAGCTCTTCCTTGCCCAGAGGCTCCCAGCCAGGCCTGGTCGTGGTGAGAGGGCAGCAGCAGTGGGAGACTGCCCTAGCCTGGCATTCCCTTCGGTATGAAGGAATGTTGCAGAAATGGACCCTTATTTGGTCTTGTTTTTGTCCTAGGCAGGGTGGGGCTGCATGGATTTTCCCAGGCTTTTTTGCTGCTCCATGGAGGAAAATGGGGCTTTGGGGACCATGCGGGGCCTGGTGTGGAGGAAAGAACTGCCATCCCCCACTTGGGGCCCAGAGGGGAAAACCTGTGTATGCGGGAGGTCTTTTCTCTTTTCAGTGAATTGTGTTGCTACTGGGAAAAGAAGGGATGTAGTGTTTGTTTCCAAGTGGTTTCTCTACCTGGGGACCAGGTGCTGAGCTAGGAGGCTTGGGGTGGGGTCAGTGGAGCACAGAGCGGGTGAAGGAGATACTTTAGGATTCCTTAGCGCCAAAGACAGGACTCCTATTGAGCAAGAGACATGCTGGGGATGGAACAGCACCAACAAATCCCTCAGGGCCTTAAGTCTCCTGTCTGACCTGGAGATCCCAGACTTCTGAGGTCAGAGTGCCACTGAAGACTGAGGCCATATCTCATGTCATCAGGATTGGGTCTGGAGGGCAGAGCAGAAGGGACAATGACAGCTGGTCAGGCCCTTCCCCTTGTTCCTCTTTCTCATGACCTCAGCTGTCATCTCAGTTCCACAAGCCTCCCTTCCATAGTCACTGGGACACAAAAAGTTGGAGCCACCACAAGATCCTCACCAACTGTGCCATATGTACACTGAGGCTCATGTATCTTGTTATGACAGTATAGAAGGTCAATGGAGCCTACCTCTCCAGATATAGGTCCAATACCAGAGCATCCTGTCTTGGCTTGCTTGGCCTTCTTATGTAAAGCTCCCTCCCAGAATTATCTACTGCACTGGAATAAGTAACCCCAAATACATATTTGCACACCATTTCTGTGGTCAGAAAGCAGGCCCACTCCACTATGTTTTATTCTCAGACTCCAAGGCCTCATGAGGATGCTGTAAGGATGTCTGGCAGGAGTGTGGGGATGCAGGACCTGCTTCCATAGGCACTCAAGTGATTGGGGAAAGGCCCAAGGTCCCCCCTGTAGACACCTACAGACCTGGCATCCTTGGCAGGAGAGTATCTCCAGAGGAGAGTTCACATCATGGCATCAAGCTGCTTTCAGAAGGAGAGGGGGCTGGGGTGAGTGAGTAAGTCACAGTGAGCCAGACAGAAATATCTCCCTGTAACCTAGTCCCCCTCTGGGACAGCACCCCAGAGCTCCTGTTATACTCTCTTATGGAAATCAGTTCCAGGGTCCAGTCCACCCTCAAGGGAAATGGATCATACAAGTGTGAGTAGTGGGAGGTGAGGATCATCTTGAAGTTGTCTGAAGTCTGCTTATCACCCCAGCTGGGCAGGGAGGGGAAGAGGCCCAGGTACCTTATGTACATGCTTAGCTTCTCCCCTCCTTGAATGGTTTATTTATTGGGAAACTCCTTAAATAAAGCCAAAACAGACCAAGAACCCTCCTCCTCCATGCCTCCAACTTGAGTCCATGATGTCAGCTTAGATGAAATCCAAGTCCTATTCGATCCTACCCCTTAGACTTTAAAGTCACCAAAACATCTGGTGTGCCAGGTCCTAGTCTTGATATTAGGGACTCAAGGCAAGTGACCAATTTCATACAGAAAGCGAGAGACCTGGGCTCAGGGTTTCTGCTAGAATGTGATCCTCTACTGAAACCTTGCATTCCTGCCTTGCTATACTTCATGGAGTCTCATAACTGGTATTGCCCGTGAAACACACACACACACACACACACACACGCACGCACACACACACGACAGGTTCTACTGGCACTCCTGGAGGTGTCTGGGAACCCAAGAAGGAGGAAGAAGCAAAGGATGAAGAGGAGAGGAGGAGGAAAAGGAAAAGGAGAAGAGGAGAAGCAGGAAGAGGGAGGGCGGGAGTGGGAATCAAGGCAGCTGACTCAGCCAGCCATGGTCCTGAGCTCAATGAAAGAGAAGGAAGTGTGTCTTGAGGCTGCCCCTATTAAAAGCAGGAAGGCCCTTGAAGAAAGCTGGGCCTATATCCCTTAGGGGTGGCCCTACAGAACACTGGGGTCTCTCCAAAATGACCCCCTCTCTCAGATGAACTCCTTCCCAGATGAAGTTCTTTGTTTCAGTATTGCTTCCTGAGCTTTGCCAGGGTGAACATTTCCTTCTCTGATTTCCTGGCTCAGTCTGGTCCTTCACATGTGGACTGGAGCTATTGTGTACCCTGTCACTGAAGGACAGATGTCACTAGTGCTGCTGGGAGCTGCTATGCACCAAGCAGGAAGGTGCTGTGGCCAGGCATGGGGAGGAGATGGTGGGAGGCAGCCGCTGCATATGTCTCAAGTTCATTTCTAATTCACTTTCTTTCTGAAGTGGTTTTGAGGCAGTGCGCTATCTGAAAAGACAGCTAATGCAGGTGCTGTAAATAGTACGTCTACAGGCAGTAATGGAGGGAGAGAGAGAGAGCGAGAGAGAGAGAGAGAGCAAAAGATGGATTAAGTGCCTGCCGTGGGCTTGGGGGGAAAGAAGTCCTTTTGATCTCTTCCCACTGCACAATGCCCTATTACCTTGTTGGCTTGCATCAACCAGAGAGAGGATGTTTCTTATTGTGATTGCTACAAATTGGCACCTGTTTCCCAGAGAGTAGTCTTCCCCTGAATTAAGTAGAGCTCCTAGCTCCATCCCAGGTGCTAAGGACCTCCTATTAGTGAGTAATGTCAGCACTGAGCTGCCTCTGGCCTCTTCCTTTGGGGAGGGTGTCCGACCACACCAGTCTCAGCCTCCCAGTCTCCAGTGTTTGCAGCGCCTGCTTTTCCCATGCCACAAAGTGCTCGCCTCCCTACACGTCTTCCTGATGGCTGAGCTGGATCACAGAGCAGCTTGCTAGAAAGTCATGCTGACCTTTGGATTGATTTTATTTTCCTCAAGCTTGGACTTCACAGATTCTTTTTATATTCAATTAATGAATTCATTCAACAAATATTTACTAAGCAAGCACCTGCTATATTTCTGGCATTCTGATGGATGCTGAGGATACAGCAGGGAATGATACAAAGTCCCTACCCTTACAGGGTTTACAAACTGTATACCTATCCATTCTCCAGCCTAGGATCACCCAGAAATACTTCCTGTCCCTCACTCTCTGCAACTCTTCAAGTCTTCCCTTATGAGTTTCTCCCTGTCATTGCAGATGTCAAAGTTGATCTTTCTCCTTCCCGGCTTTACTCCTGTCTGCCACAAACTCCCTCAACAAACCTCATCGGGCTTGGTTCCTGCTGTAACTAAGCTTGCGGAACTAATTCCTACCTGCAGCAGAGCCCTACATCGGCTGCTCCCTCTGTCCTGGATGCTTCTCCTCTGGTGCCTGTGTTTCCGATCTCAGTTTAAATGGCTCCTATGATAGGGCCCCCCTTTCACTACTGCCTGAAGTCAGGATACCTATTACTGTCTATACAGCATCCTTCAGCTACAGAGGCTGCCTTCCCTCGCTCTGCTCACCAGGACCATGAGACCCAGGATGGCAGGAGTCCAGCTTCCCTCTCTACACAGTGCCAACTCAAGGACGACTTATTGACTGCATGAATAAAGCTATTTACAAAATATTTTTATATACAGGAATATTCATAGCTCTTAAGTAAAAAAAATCCATACACGTACATAGCTATATACATATTTATGTAAATAGAAAGTTCAGGAAGGATAGAAGCTATTCCAGCAATGTATGATCTCTGGGGAGGGGAGTTCTATGGGACAGAGAGGAAAGGGCCTTTCTCTTTTTACTACACATACCTCTAGGTTTTATTGCTTTTAAGCATGAATAACTTTTCAAAGGGGGAAATATGAAAACAAAACCAAAAAAGCTTTTAGTGGAATATGTCCAGATGTTACAGAAGCAGACAATACTATATATCTCTATTTATCTATCTACCTACCTATCTATCATCTATCTAACAATCTATCTATCTATCTATCTATCTATCTATCTATCTACCTATCTATCTGTCTATCATCCATCTATCTATCTACCTACATATAATCTTCAGCTATCCAGATGCTGAACATCTCTCAAACATCCTGCCTGTCTTCTGAGGCCCACCATGTCACTCATTTGTCTCCTAACTG
The DNA here is from genome assembly GCF_023159225.1 of Perognathus longimembris pacificus. Classification (NCBI taxonomy): domain Eukaryota; kingdom Metazoa; phylum Chordata; class Mammalia; order Rodentia; family Heteromyidae; genus Perognathus; species Perognathus longimembris. Next base: position 22,541,402 of record NC_063173.1, on the reverse strand, counting down.
TCCTGAGGCTGCCACCGACCAGACCCCACAGAGGTTAAATCAGATCTAACCTCTCCACGTCCTCTCAGGTGTCCCCACCATGGCTGGAGAACAAAGGCTGAACCTCCAGAGCCAGGGTGTGTGTGTAGACTGGTGTGTGTAGAGGGATGGTATGTGCGATATAGTGTGTGGTATATGTAACATGTGTGGTGTGGTGTGGTGTGTTATGTATGATGTGTGAATGTGTTGGCTAGGTTTAAGTGTGTGTGTGTGTGTGTGTGGTATGTAGTTATGTGACATCGGTAAGGGTATGTGTATGGGGTGGCTAGGGGTGTGTGTATGTGTGTGTGTGTGTGTGTGTGTGTATAGCCTGTATATATCTGGATGTTGTGCATGCTTGATGAATGTGTGTGTAAATACATAAGAGTCTGTGCCTCTGTGATGCTGCAGAGTCTGGCCTGGCCCTTCAGCCTGGAACCTCATGCCCTGCCTGTCTCGTGCCACATACAGGGTGGCCTATTACAAGCTCCCTTTTCAGAGCTCAGGACCTGGAAGAGGCTCAGTGCTACTCCATGGGATCATGGGAACCCATTGGTGTGTGATGGCACACGGCAAGATGCTCTGAGGGGTCAGAGGAGTATCTGAGTTGAGCATTGAGGAGAAGGAGATGGCTCTGGTAGCAGAGCTGGTACCCCTGAGCCTCTGCTCCACACCATGGGAGCAGAAAAGGAATAGGTTAGGCAGAGTGGATGGGGAGTGGGAGCCTCTGGTAGCCCTGGGCCCCAGGACCCAGAGTTTGAGTCCTTTCCTATGTGGGAGGTGTGTGGGGACTCAGCCTTTGAGCTACTTCAGTCCCAGCCATTGGGTTTGGTGAGAACACACACTAGTGCCTAAAGAGGTACTTGTGGATTTTCCCTTGAGCTCTCAGATGTCTTAAAATTGGTTGGAGTAATGTTTTCCCTCAAATTATTCAAACTATTCTGTTTCTGGCTCCAGTGCTTGGTTTTATATTGCCTCAAACTTGGAGGGCTTGGAGAGCCAGGGCGCCACGCACACTCCACTCCTCTCCAAGCCAAATCCTGGGATCCAGGTGGTACTAATGGGCAGTAATCAGAGGCCCAGCTGGCTGTGGGCAGGCGAGCTGAAGGCCCAGCTCAGACCCTGGGCACTGCCAACAGTCCAGCCAGCCAAAGCCCAATACCTCCATGATGACCTTCCTAAGAGGGTGAGATGGAGGCCAGCGCCTTCGCTGAGGCATGGCCCGGCCCAACCTGACCCTGTGACTCTGTGTTGTCTCTAGCTGGCAAGTGAGGAACCCTTGAGAAAGTGTGGGCTGAGCGACCTCCTCAGATTAGGATGTGCGTGGCCTTCCCAGCACTTTGCCTTGAAACCAAGGCTGGCATGCAGACTTGCAGCCACAGGGAAGGTATGAAGGGAAGAAGGTGGAGGGGAATGGGCATGTAGGCCAAGGGAGACATTGGGGATAGGGCTGAGGCATGGGTGCTGAAGGAAAGTAGCAGTAGAAAGCAGCAACAGTCTGATTATGTAAACATCCTTTGGAACTCCCTGCTAGTGTGTACTTGCTAGTGTGTACTATTTCACGGAGCTCCATGGTCTCTTGAACCCTGAATCTCTTTTCTCAAGTGCTCAGTGTCATAGGTCCTGGGCTTGGAGACATGGTAACCATGCCCTCCTGGGCAGTTAGATGACATTGATGATGGCAGTTCCGGTGTAAGACAGGCACTAGGGGAAAACAGAAGTTGACCCTGGCCTATGCAACCCAGGAGTGTGTCAGACAGAGGCAACTTGGGTATGAGTGTTATTGTGTCTTGTGCAGAGATGCCAGCAGGTAGGAGAGGGTCTTCTCCATTGATGTCCTGACGCTGAGGACTGAAGGACAGTGCTGAGTTCTTCATGGGGCTAAAGAGCCATGGGTGATTGAGGGTGTGTTACCTTCCCTTCTTGACTCCCTCTGCCTTTGGGTCTTTCTTCACACACACTCTGTGATGCTGAGTCAGGCCTGGCATCCTCTTACCAACATAGGAACGAACGGCAGCCTGTGTGAGTGCACTGCTGATGTATTCAACCTGTGTGGAGACACAATCTCTGGAGAGCTGGAGCTCCTGGCCTGGAGGCCTCAGAGCCCAAGCAGCATCCAAAGTCACCTTGAAGCCCATCCAGGGAGAGTGCCTCTGCGGTGTCTACAGCCCCTCACACTGCGGTGGGCACTGCCACCACCAGTCCCTGGTACTGGGTGTTGTAGAGCTCTGGGGTCTGGAGTGGTGTGATAGGAGGGTCTACTCTCCTGGGTCATTTGTTCCCATCCAGCTTGATGTACATGAACCGGGGGGGTACTCTGCAGAAGCGAAGACAGCCCAGAAAAGAGATTTGCTTTTTCTTTCTTTTCTTCTTTTTGTGGGAGGGGTGGTTAGGGACAGATAAACCTAGGACACGCTGGTACCTCACTTTCCTTCCTACCTCAGTTTCCCCCAGCTTTCACACAACTCCACCTGTGCAGACCAGTTGCCAGTTCTCCTTACTTCCTTCCCCTCGGAAGGCATCCTTCCCCAGGGGTAAAGGTTCTATCCTTCCCTCTCCCACTCTCTGTTCTAGTGATTTTTTTTTTCTGACATGGGAGCACTTGGGTGGCACCCAGCTTTGAGCAGATGCAAGCACAACTCTGCTGCTAGACTGCAGCAAGTGAACTGGGGGTGAGGAGGGTAGGGTTGTAACCCCTTTCTGTCCTGAGTAGATGGTGGCCATATGTGATCTCAGCGTTATGAAGAGGGGCGTTTTTACTTTTACTTACTGCCTGTGTTGCACACGTGCGTGAGTGTCTGTGTGTGTGTGTGTGTGTGTGTGTGTGTGTGTGTTTTAAACAGGGCCTCACTTTGCAATCCATGCTGGCCTCAAACTCGCTGTCCTCTTGCTTCCAGGCTCCAGTGCCAGCATGTAAGCCTTGTGCCACAGGCTTGGCTAAGGAGGGGCATGTTCAGCCTGAGCACTTCCCACAGAGACAGAACACCCAGTCCCCTTCCCTGGTCTGGCTCAGGACTCAATTTCCCCATTCTATCCCTTCTCCTCTCTGTTCCCAGAACTAGGACCCAGGCTACCAGCTGCAGCCTGTCCAGGTTTCCTACCGGATTATGAAGCTTAACATTTTTTTCTGAAGGAAGAAGAAAAGCCTCCCCTCTGGGAAGCGATAAGAACATTCCATCCTTCTCTGGCTCCAGGGAGCCTGGGAAACAATCGCCAAAGGGAGAGCACATCCCCAGGGACAGGCTCCCAGGCCTGGGTCAGCCTTGGCCTCCCCTCTTCCCCAGCTCCTTTCTTCTACAGGAGCCCTGCCCTTCCCTGGGGCCGGTAATGAAAGCCTGGGCCCAGAACGGAGGGAGGAGAACAGGCCTCAGCTTGCTCCTCTGAGTGGTGGGCTTCTCTTCTGCCAGGGGCTGGCTGCCAAAGGTGCACAGAAATCATAGGACAGCCGTTATGGCTGTGAGTTATATGGTCTTGCTGAAAGGGTGCTCCCCAAGGGGAGTACTCACAGGAGGAGAGGGCCGTGGTAGGGATGATTGAGCAGCAGGAGTTACCCCACCCTGGGGCCCAGACTAATGTGTGGGGCACAGAGGCCGATGCTGATATTTGACAGGTGGACCAAGGGAGGTGCCAGTGGTTGGCATGGCAATCAGAGCACTATCCCAGGCTTGCTTCCTCTGTCCCTTTCTTGCTTCTGCCTTCTCTCACCTCTCCTTTTCAGCCCTAATTATCTAAACCCACTTTGCTGCTCCTGAGAAGAAACGCCTCCTCCTCAGTCCTTGGTCAGGAAGGACATACCCCTGCTCCCCTGCCCCCCTCAGCTAATCCCCTTTCCCCTACTTCAGGTCACTTCTTACTGCTGCTCTCTGTGGTCTCCCAGCAATGCCCATCATTCTTAGCCCATCATCCATACGTGACAGGGTTGCTTCCCAAGGAACCCCATGGGAAGCTGAAAATACTGTCAAGCTGAAAATGTACATAATGTCCCAAACTGAATCTACAGATCATCGCAGCACTGACTGAGAACCACCGGCCTTACAGTGCTCTGCTTCTCCAGAGAGCATCTTGCACCGTGTGTGGCTAGCCTGGGAAGGGAAGAGGTCAAAGCTGAGAGTTTAAAGTACAATTTCTACGGATACATTTTGCTTTTAGACCATTTTAAAGTCAGAGTCTCACCACCAGGCATGTTAATACATACCTATAATTCCAGCACTTAAGAAGTTGAGACGGGAGTATCACAAAATTCAAAGCCAGCCTGGGTTATGTAGCGAGTTCGAGGCTAGCATAGGCTACATAGTGACTCTTTGCCTCAAAAAAGAAAGAGAGAAAGAAAGGGGGCATAAACAGAGAGGAAGAGACAGAAACTGAGAGACACATATGTACAGAGAGAGAGAGAGAGAGAGATCATGAGTGGAAATAACTAAATCACGGACAACCTGTACGATTACTACCTAATAGATCATATATTTTACTTATTGGTCACACTTCTTGTTAGTCTCTTTCCCCCTAGCTCAAGAATGTCTCCTTCTTCTAGGGAGGTCTAGGCAGTGCCTAGCTGAGTGTCTGGGCCTGGGCTGGCTACACAGACCAGAGACCTGGCAGGAAACAGTGATACAGTGCCCTCTGGCAGGGGGAGGAGGGATGGGGATGGGAGAGAATTGGAAGAGAAAGACTATTTATAAACTGTTTATGGCTAAAGGAAACCACTAAGGGACATGAAGCACCCCAGAGCTGGCCACGTGGGCTCCTTGGGTGGGAAAGAGCCATTTCCTGAAAGCTGTTGGGCAGACTAGGACCATGGCTGAGGTTCAGCCTTGGAGAGCAGAAGACTCTCTCTGCAGTCACCTCTGATCTCCCTGGGCCAAAAGGATAGGCTGCTTGTGTACTGAGGCTGTGGAGGCGATCTCCTGGGTAGGGGCAAGGAGCGCAGCCCTGGAGAAGAGTCACACACAGCAAATGCCTGCTGAATGAATGAATATCCATGAGAAACCCACATATTGCTAATACCCTTATTCCTTCATTTATGCATCTATCCTGTACTGACTTCTTCACTCAGGACCTTACCATTGAGCAATGGATGGAGTGAGGGCACCCCAGACCCCGCCTTGGGGAGGGACTTAGTGGAGATGGACACTGAAGACACACCTCAGGAGTTGGAGCTAATGGTGACTGGCACACCTGGCCAGCTGTTTGCATGCATGGTTCTGTGGGAGGGGTTTCAGCCCAAGGTAGGGGAAAGGTAGGCAGGAAATCCTTTGGTTCCTAAGGATCTGTTAGGACTGGGTAGAGGGGCTAGGTGTGGGGAAACAACACTTTTCATTGCTTTTCTTTTTCTTTCTTTTCTTTTTCCTTTTGTTGGTCATGGGGCTTGAACTCAGGCCCAGGGCTCTGTCTCTGAGCTCTTTGCTCAAGCTAGTGCTCTACTACTTTGAGCCACAGTGCCACTTCCAGTTTTGAGTGGTTAACTGGAGATAAGAGTCTTGTGGGGACTTTTCTGCTTTGAACTGTGATCCTCAGATCTGAGCCTCCTGAATAGGTAGGATTACAAGCATGAGCCTCCAATGCCCAGCTTTCATTTGTTTTTCTAAACCTTGAGGATGTGAAATTCGGTCAGGAGGAGAAGGCTATAGGTATCTTGTAATCGCCTTGTAATCACCAACATACTTGTGGGAAATGAGAGACACTCATGTGTACCAGGGCTCTAGCACTGGAGGTACATGACAGCCCCATGGAGGCTGCATTGCTGGGCCTTCCTGACTAATGGGAGAACTAAATGAAATTCAGAGAAGTTAAGTAATGTGCGCAGGATCCTCAGCTATGAAGTAGCATATCTCACATTGAAACATGGCTATTCATTCCTCCTCAGAGATTATGCTACTGTTCATCTAGAGCTTTTGGTGGAAGGTCTGCAATGTGGACAGGGTAGACCTAAGGAAGATCTACACAGATTCTTTCTCCTCTGAATCTGTCAGCAGAAGTAACCTGTGCAGGAAGAACCTTGAGTGGAGTTCAGGTTGGATGGACCTCAGGTGAAGAGGTGGGAGTAACCTGGAGGTAGATCCTGGGGGTACCCCAGCCTCTGGAAGCCAACTCTTGCCTCCATCCTCACTATACACCTTTCTCCTTGCCACTGTCTTCTCGCAGGCTTCTGGCCTGGCCACCTGGCCCTGTCTCACTTTTTCCCCCAGGATAAAACATGTTTTAAAAACATGGCCCTTTATCAGCTCCTTCTGGTCCCTGAACTCAGATTTGTCTCTTAGTCAGTCAAGCCTTGGGGGGGGGTGGGGTCCCCCTTGCCCACCTCACGGGGCTCCATTACACTCTACTCCAGCCCACCATCTACTTGCTGGATCTGGACGCCATATCAGTGCTGCCTGGGGACCCTTCCACCTGGGGGGAGTGGTTCTCCCGATCGCCCGAGGCTTCTTTCCTCCACATTATTGGGGTTCTAGTTCCCATGTCACTGTGAGAACTTTCTTCAGTACTTTATTATATTTGAGAATAATAACTCCTTCATTAGAATAGATGCTTTCCAAGAAGGAACCTCTTTTAATTAGTGTTAAATCTTCATAGTCTAGAACAATGTCTGATGCACAGCCACTTGCTTATGACATTTTTTTCTTTCAATACCTACTGTGTATTGCATCGTGTGTATGTGTGTGTGCACGTGTGTGTGCATGTGTACGTGTGTGCATGTACACACCAGTGCTGGGGATTGCACTCAGTACTTTGAGCTCTCTCACTTGAGCCATGCCTCCACTTGGATATTTTGCTGGTGAAGTCTTTCTGACTTTTCTACCTGGCCTTGCTTCAAACCACAAGCCTCCAGGCTGTGTTTGAGTAGCTAGGATTATAGAAGTGAGCCCCTTGTGCCTAGCTCTACATCTTGATTGCTGGCACTGTAATACTGATGCCGACACATACTGATGATGTTTCTCCCTTGAAAGAAACAGATCTGTAAGAGAAAGTAAGATATAACACCTGTTCACCGGGCCTTTGAGAATTAACAATGCTAAAGCTGACCTAGGACTCCCCATACGAGGCTTTCCATACGCCACCCCATTTAAGCCTTGTACCCACTTACTTATACAGTAGACCATAATATTATTGCTCCATTTTACAGAAGAGATTGAAGCTCCAGGTGACCAAGCTCCCTCAGCCTGTGGGACATCCTATCTCTTGAAGACAGGCCCTTGTGAGGGTGGCATTCAGTGGGATGATGGGTGCAGGGCCCTTCTTGGGAGCAGTCCTCCTGTTTGAGGGGGCAATAGACTGTTATTCTGGGGGGTTCCTCAGGTGATATACCTACTGGATTACTTGGGGTGAGAGGAAAATGTCAGGAAAGCCTCCTCACCAAGCCAGGGAAGAGCGTTGTTTTGGTTTAAAAGATTGACATTTTAATAAACTGCTCTTAATTAACAGCACTTTGAAATTCTGAGTGGTGTGCTCTCCATCTGAAAACACACGGGCGGGTGATTCTTCCAGACACATGCTTGTGGGTGATCTCCCTTTTTGAAACAAACCCAGACCCTCCAGTCACAATTTATTTTTCATTCCAAAAGTGATCTTTACTGCAAATGTTGCTTTGGTTCGAACGAATTAGAAATCCTTATTACACAGGCAGGCACTTCAAACAGTGCCTGGCCCAGCCGCACCGGCTGCCTCATCAAAGGCGCTGCTGGAATCTCTGATTACCACCCAGGCTGCCGCCCGCTTGGGAGCAGGCAGTGTCTGAGGCTCGAGCTCTGGTTCTGGGACCCAGAATTTACCAAGGCTTCAGTGTTAGCCTTGGTAGCTCCCCTGTTTGGACGGATTGGAGTGTATGTGGTGAGCAGATGGGGGCAAGAATGGCATAGATGCCCTACAGTGCACTTTTCCTTCAAACTCATACATCCATTTCTCAATGAGCATCTACTGCAATTGTGAGGATGCAAGAGACCTTGATGCCCAATAACCCGGCCATCTCCTATTTCCTCCCCTTGTTCTCAATCAACTGGGAAAGAAGGGGGGGGGGGGAGGTGGGAAGCAAGTGAGAGAACGCATAGCATGCTTAGGGCTGATAGTAAAGCTGAGAAGAGAAAGTGGCTGAGTCAGCAGGCAGGCTTAATAGTTATGTAGCTTCCTCCCTTGGCGCAGGTGCACTGTGCTGGGACAGGCTGCCACGTGCGTGCGGGAGCAAGGATGAGGTGAGGAAGAGAATGCCACAAGCAGGCTGAAGGCATTCAGGCAAGCCAGCTCCCAATACAGAGAGAAAGAGAGAGGGGGGAAGGGAAGGGAGATAAGAAGAAGAAGGAGAGAGAAGGAGTGAGAAATGAGAAAGAGGGAGAATGCAATGGCTGCTTTAGTCCAGCCAAACTGGGCAATCCAATAATTCCCTTCAGATTCTCGAGTTAGTAGAGATGAAGCTGAGATTTGAACTGCCCTGTTTGATTTTGTCACCCTCTCTAAACTTGGGCCCTCATGTTCAAGACTGTCTTACTAAGTCCTCTGTAGTGGGCACAGGGTATAACTCAGGCAGGCCTCAGGCAATGCCTTTGATATGAACAAAGCAGGTTTCTTATTCTATTAAACAATATTTACTGAGACTCTATAACATGGTAGTATTCATCTTAGTCTATACTGCTATTTGAAAAACATAAATCAGATATCCTAGAAGCAACTGAAATTTCTCTCACATAATTCTGGAGGAGCATGATCAAGATCAGGGTGCCAGAAAATGACGAGGACCCAATTTCTGGTTCTTCTATAGTGCCTCTTTGCTGTGGCCACAGCTAATAGAAGGGCCACCCAGATGCCTGGTGCTCATATGAGGACATTCATCCCAGCCATCCCAAGAGGCCTTTGCCTTCATGATCCCACCTTTACTTTGGGAATTTAAACATGATTTATTATTGTGAACAACCATTCAAAGCATTACTGTTGATTCACCTGAAACTGGTACAGTGAGTGGATGGTAGCTCCCCTCTTTCCCAGTGGTATTCCCATGTCTCAATGCCTACAACCTGCTGAAGCCAAGCTTACTTGGATCCTTTTTGCAGATCCTTTAAATGAAGAGCCATGAAATGAGCTCATCCTGAATTACTTACAATGGTCTTCAATCTCAGTGACAATTATCATCCTGAGAAAGAAGAGGAGAAAATCAGAGAAAGACAAGCCACATGAAGAGGAAGGAAGAGACTGGAAAGAGGCAACACATAGGCTAAAGAATGATTGGTGTCCCAAGAAGCTGGCAAGGGCAAGGAAGGGTTCTGTCCTAGAGCCTCTGGAGGAAGCAGACCCCCAGAGCTTGCAGAACCTTGAGAAACTATATTTATGTTGTTTGAGAGTCCTCAGCTTGTGGTACTTGGCTACAGATTCCCTAGGGAACTAGCAGACACAGCACTAGAGGAGAGGGGAAGCAATGGGCTCCCCATCCCTCAGACCTGGAGAATGACTAAGTGGGGAGCTCACCAAGGTGGAGCTCAGAGCCACTTTCTTCTGGAGGCCTCTAACTCCCTCCAGCTAAGGTATGGGGGTAAGAGGCCACTCAGCAAGCCTTCCAGTGATCTGAACACCCTGGTACACAGCAGGTGGATGACGTGATTGAAAAATAAGTGAAATTGGTAGGCATATACACATGGCCACAAATCATCTTAACCCCTGAAGATACACAGTCAGGAATCTGGTGAGAGGCTGGTGAGTTTTTCCACCATTCTGGCTGCTGCTGTCACTTGGTGTCCAGTAGATGGACAGAGCATTGCTGGCTATTTTGTAAGGAACCCCAGGAACCCTAGGTCTCTTGCCAACCTTCTGAAAAGATGAGGTGTTCTGCTGCTGTCTGACACCTGAGCCTACCCCGCTCTAAGCATCTTTTTGACGGGTCCTTCATGAAAAGTCCACATCTCCTCTCCATCCTGTTGAATGTCTTTGTTTTTATTAATGTATTTTGTGTGTGCTAGTATTAGGTTTAAACTTCAGTTCTCAAGTTCTCACTTGGCTTTTTCACCCATGACTGGATTTCTATGACTCGATCCACATCTCCACTGCTGAAATTAATTGGAATCTGGCAGATTCATTTGTCTAAAAACTGTAATCATCAGATCTCAGCCTTCTGAAAAGCTAGGATGATAATTGTGAATTACCCACAGTCAGTCAGGATGTTGAGTTTTATTTCACTTGAGGAAGTAAAGTCTTGGCAGTATTCTATGTCACATATGTCTTCCATGGGAGTGAAAAGATTTCATATGGTTTCTGTTTAATGCTACCATTCTGGTAGCATCTCTGATCATTAGAACAAGTTCTGTCAATCAGCCTAAGTTTAACTCTAGCGCTGGAAGGCCCAGCTGGACAGCTTAAGTGTGTAGTTTTTGTTCCACAACTCTGTAAGACATAAATATGGAGTGGGGAGGGGGGCAGGGAGGGGGAAGCTGGGATTTATTTTTTTATTCAAAATATCCCCTAGGCTTGTGGCTGCTTAAATCCATCTGCAAGATGGAGTTGGCCTAGCAGGTCATCCTCATGACCTGTTGAATCTTTTATGGAGACTTTGGACATGCTGTAAGCCAATCAGGTTTTTCTTTTTTAATACAATTCATTTAGAGGGAGAGAGAGAGAGAGAGAGAGAGAGAGAGAGAGAGAGAGAGAGAGAGAGAGAGAGTTTGAGCCTGAATTCTGATTGGCCAATCCTTCTCATCCAAGTAGGCTCATGGGGGTGAATCTACCCAGGGTACAACCACCCCTTGTAAGATGCTGGGATAGTGTGGAGACCTGGAAAGGCAGGTGTAGAACTGAGTATCACGTGCAGAACACAAATCCTTTGCCAAGAAGATGTTGCTACAAATGTATGTCAACTGGAACATAGTTCCACTGTGGCTCAAACTCCCTTCTTGCCACAGGCTAGTACAGAACAGCTCCTGGACTGGCAACTGGACTACACTGTCAGGAGCTCCTCATACCGAGATTGGAGATTAGCAGGGTCTGTCCTAAGCAAGGTCAATGTTGATGCTCTACCACCTGCACCAAGAGGCAGCAGAGGCCTCAGTGAGGTGAGGGCCCCACAGTGTGGGACCTTCACGTAGCCACTGCTGGTCAGGAGCGTGGCCCCAGCCAGCAGACTTGAGCGGACCTTCTGCGTGATGGTGACTGGGGAGGTTGCTGTTAGAGACATGAAGAGAAGGATGGAGGCTTTTACTTCCCTACAGAAAGTTCATGAGGTTGTTCGGTGGAGCCTTAGAAACAACCATACCTCTACATGGGCTTCACTTCCAGAGCTCCATCTGTCTGCATAACAGGCCCCAGGGCACCTGATCGTCTTGCTGGAAAATGTGAGCTGTGGTTTGCAGGCCAGGTCCCTGTTTGGCAGAGAGAGGCTGTGATGAGCAGAACTAAATGAGTCCTTAGCTAGCTGGAATCTGAAGTTATTAACATACGCAGTCCCTGGGTGGATTTCCCATGCCCCAGGGGCTGGTGGCAGGGAGATGAGGCTTGTATGTGTGGGTCCAAATAGAGTGATTAGGAGATCTGAGCGGTCACATCTGGAGGGAGGTGGGAAGGAGAAGATGGAAGGGCCTGGGTTCCGTTCAGCCCCCACCTGTTGGCGCAGGAGCTGCTGCAGAAGTTTGGAGGGGTCACAGTTGCCAACCTGCTGAAGCCAGAGAACAGCTTTGGAAGGAGCCAGTGCCTTGGGGGCTCAATGAACAGATTCTAATTTAACACTTCCTACCCGGTGCCTCTTTTGTGGCAGACTCTGTGGGAGTGACAGAACTCAGCCCAACACACCCTGCCTTTAGGGAGTACCATCAACAGATGTTTACCGCAAGTACAGGTGCCTCACTTCTCTGCTGAGAGCCTGGTTGGGGGACTAGATGGGGGAGGAGGTCAGGGGCAATGGGGGGGCATGGGGGTGCACATTACCTAGTCTAAGTTTTCCAGCTCTCTCTCTCTCTTTCCTTCCTTCCTCCCTCCCTCCCTCCTTCTCTCCCTCCCTCCCTCCCTTCCTCCTCCTCTTCTTCTTCTTCTTCCTCTTCTTCTTCTATTTCTTTTTCTTTTCTTTCTTTCTTTTTTTTTTTTTTGTCAATTGTGAGGCCTCAACTCAGGGCCTGGACATGTCCCGAAGCTTTTGTTGCTGAAGGCTAGCAGCACTCTATCCCTTTGAGCCACATCTCTACTTCCAGTTTTTTGAGTGGTTAATAGGGGATAAGAGTCTCATGGACTTTCTTGCCCTGGATAGTTTCGATCTGTGATCTTCAGACTTCAGTCTCCTAAGTACTAGGATTTCAGGCATGCTTAGGATTACAGCATCCAGCTCCTTTCTGCAGTTTCAAACACCAAAGACTTAGACGCTGAGCCCACCTGAGGCCACCCAGCAAATAACAGTGGGACTGGCCTTGACTGGCTTCATCCACAGAGCTTTAAGACATCCTCAGTTCTAGATGCCATTGTACACCAAGTGAATCAAAACCTCTAGCAGGGAGTGCAAGCCTAGCACCAGCACTTGAAAATTACCACATGAACTGTGCGTTAAGCGAAGGTCTCTGCAGCCTGCCAGATTCACTACTGTACCGCACTGCCTTGGTCCTGCTCCTCCCACATTACTCCTGTGTTGTGACAATCGCCAGGATCCACTTGTCACACTGGGCAGAATCTTTAACATAGCGATGGCTGTGATCAGGTCCTGGGAAGGGAGGAAGCCCTTGGAACAGGGTTAATGAGAGGATGCCGGGAATTGGACAGGAGCCTTTAGTCTTTGTTCTATCATGATCTTGATTCTCTGGGAACTAGGGAGCTATGAGAGTTTACACTCCGAGTAGCAATCTCCTGCAGCTCCCACTACACATTCTGGTCCCAGGGGGATGCTGGGAAATGGAGTTGGGTGAGGAACCTATTGAAGACAATCGGTGTGTGAACACATTAAAAAGAAAACCATCTCCTTGTTTCTCCCCACTTCCCCATCCCCATTCACAAGCCAGCGTCTGCTGGTGCATCTCCTCCTCGCCCCTGCGCTCCATTGGCTCCTGCTGGACAGCCCTTCCCTCATATGTGTACTTCAAACTTGCTCCAGAAGCCACAATGATCCCTTCTAGACACAGTTAAGGGTGTCTTTCTCCATCCTCCTGAACTCGTGTGTCATTCCGGAGCTGTGCAGGTCACCCTGTCACTGGCATGATCCTTGTGCTAATTCCCTTCTGGACAGGGAGCAGCTGGGGCAGAGCATGCCCAGAATGTAGCTGAGCACTGGTGGCTCATGTCTATAATCCTGGATAATCAGGAGGCTGCGATCTGAGAATCATGTTTCATAGTAGGCCCGGGGCAGAAAAGTCCCCGAGACTCCACCTTATTCCATCTCCAAATAACGAGCAAAAAAGCTAGACTGGAGGTGTGGCTTAAGTGGTAAATCACCAACAATGAATGCAAAAGAAAGCAGGGGAGTATGAAACCCTGAGTTCCAGCCCTGGTACCATCACACACACACACACACACACACACACACACACACACACATGCAAGCACACACACACACACACATACATTTCTAAGATGCCTGTCCCTTATCCTCAGGGACTTGGAGAAGGGACATCTTAGGGTAGCAGCCCAAATTCCTGCTGGGATTCCCTCTACACTGCCACACTGAGCAATAGTCTTCATCAGCTTCGCTGCTGGGCCCGGTGAAGGGTCTGTGTAGCTCTCTTTTGGAAGACAGAGGGCCACTCTGGACTTGCTGTCTATAACTGCTCAGCTAGTTACTGCAGAGCCCGCCCTGTCCCTCGTGTCAGGCAGGCCGGTCACACTGTGTCCCAGACACAAACACACACACCTGCTGGGGCTGGAAGTGCACAAATGAGCAGGGTGGGGACAGTGGGAGGCCAGAGAGAGGGTGACTTGGTGTGGGTGGGGCCCACAGAGGGTGGGCTGTGGGTCTGTCTCATGCCCGGCCCTGTGAGCCTAGGAGAGGAGCAGGGGACTCCAGGGCATGGAGGAGAAGAACCTGGAGCACCAGAGACTCACGAGTGCCAGGCTTTTGTCCATACAGTGGGTGGGGCCCTCAGTGGGCTTTGGCTCAATCACGGTGCACACGTGTGTGAATGGTAGCTACCACTCCCCCATGGCTACCGGCAGACCCCCAGCTCCCAGGCCCAGCCAAAAGGGATTACTTTCTGGTTTAGTAGATTAAATGCTGAGGTTTCTGTGAATTAAACCCCAAAGCAGCTTTGGAATGTTTTCACTATCTCTACTGAGAGAATGAGATCTTTTTCATCTGGTAACACAAGGATAATAATACCCAGATCTCTGGGCTGTAGAGAGGATTAGCTGGGAACCTGGAACTCAAAGCTGCCCTCTCCTTCCCTCCTCCCCCCACTACACCCTGCACTCTCCCCTCCCCTACCCCTCCCTGCCTGTGCCTGGGACATAGGAGGCTCTATAAATGGTGATTCTCGAGTTAACCAGGGCTCAGGGGGAGTCAGCTTGAAATGGGGGAGTTTTGCACCACTAGCCAATAGCCTGGTCCTTTTCCTTGATGTCGTTTCGTCTTTGAGCTCAGGGTCTGGGTGAAATATAGGAAGGCCAGGGCAAGGGTTTTTGTTGTTTGTTTGTTTTTGTTTTTAATCTCTCAGAACCTCAGTTGCCTCGTTGTCATAGAACTGATCAGACAGGATTGCTAAAGATTTCAAGGGCTCACCTGCCTCTTCCTCACCCCCAGCTTCCATCCTTGATCCCTCTGGGGCTCTATTCCAAACAGAGACTAGATAAATCTTTTCACACTGAAGGCTGACCTCCTTGTCTTTCTGGGCACTGGGAATGTGTGGAATGAAATCCGCAGTCTTGGCTGTGGCTAACCACAGCCAAAAGCCTGCTTCTTCCCTCTCATCTAGGGTTAGATCCCTGTATGCCTTTTGCTGCCAGCCATTCCTCAACAGGCATTCCTGTCACAGGACCTTTGCACATGCTGGTCCTTCTGCATGGAATGCTCTTCCCTTAGAGAACAGCACAAATGCCACTTCCTTCTGGAGACTAGCCTGACTTCTCTATCTAAATGATGGTCCTCGCCTGTCTGTACGCATTTGGCTCCCTATCTGTCTCCTGCTCTTCGCCCAGCCAGAACGTATACCTTGGGACAGCAAGGACATTGTTAGGCCTAGTAGACCCAGAAACCCAATAATTCTTTGTCCAGGGAACCAATGAATGAGTTAGCGCCTATGAGACATCAATGCTGCTATCCATGAGCTTGCACAATTATTGGTGATATATGGAGTGGCCTAGAAAATCCATAGACCTTAGATCCAATTGTCCCCCTGCTGTTAAGTTACTGGGCAACCTGGAGTGATTCACTTACCCTCTCTGGGCCTTTTGAAGCAAACAGGAGAAACCTGCTCCTAGCTTGGTGAGAGTGATTTGGGGGTCAGGGAAGGGTCAAATTGATAAGGAGTCCGTTTGCCAAGCAGAAAGCAGCCCTGGGGATACAACATGGAGGCCTGCTTTCTCTGAAGTAAGCGATGTCTCTAATTTCTCACACCGATGCCAGCTGGGCTGTGTCAGATGGTCCTGAGCAAGGGAGGAGGGAAAAAAAATCTCTTTGACTGAAATGGTGATATTTTACGGAGGCCACTTCGGTTTTGCTTTCAAATGATTTCTTCAGGGCTCCCAAGTGCCTTCTCGTTCACACTCATTAGCAGGCTACAGAACTTAAAGGGGAGACTCTAATTAGGGGGAACATTGGCATCATTTACTGAGGAGAGGGTGGGGGGGGGGGCTGCCCGGTGGGCTACGTTGAGATGAAGACCCTGGAGCTCCCCGGGCCAATGACTGGAGCTCGGGAGCAAAGGCGGAAGCCACGGGTCAGGAGGAAGCCGGCATGGGAGGGGCAGGCAGTCATCATTATTTTTTAAAATAGAAATTCTGGGAAAGTACACAGGGCTAGGGCGTCTGGGTGCCTGGGGAGGGGTCTGGCTCTGGCTCGTCAAAGAAGTGCAATTATTGACTCTGCTGTTAATGAGGAAGGTGCGGTTTCCAGGCTCAGGGCAAAGGCAGCGCAGCGGGGCCAGCCCGCATTGTCAGGGAGGAGGGAGATCGCAGCACTCTAACACCTGAGCCACACCTCCAGCCTTTTTCCTTTCTATGCTTTCCAATAAGGTCTTGCTATGTGCCCAGGGGAGCCTATGGACTGCTATCCTCCTGTTTATGGTAACCTGCTTATTAATTGATGTGATGATCTCACTATGATTGACGTGATGATCTCAGTAACATGTTGTTGCTTGGGCTGGCCTTTAAAACTACAAGCCTCCCAATCTCTGCCTCCCCAGACACTAGAATTATAAGTGCAGGCCATGCCCTTGGGTGATATTAGGGTATTTGACTATGATCTCCATAACTGAACAGGAGTATATAGACAAAGTTGTTAACTATGGGGAGAAGGTAATGAGGATATGTAGCTCTCTCTCTCTCTCCTCTCTCTCTCTCTCTCTCTCTCTCTTTCTCTCTCTCTGTATGTGTGTGTGTGTGTGTCCTTGAACTTAGGTTTTCCACTCAAGGCTGGTGCTGGTGCTCTACCACTTGAGCCACAGCCTCGCTTCCAGCTTCTTGCTGGTTTCATGTGGGGTACACGTGTGGGCAGAGGCCTTTGCTTCTGGGGAGAGTGAGGCATGGACCATCACTGACAGCCCCCAGACACCTAAGCCTGACCCTGAACTGTGGGCCCAGGATTGGTGGTCACTGAGGGAAAGTTGTCTGCAAGGACATTATATAATCTCATTTTATTTTCCTAATGGTGAAGATGCAGTTCAGAGAGGTTGAGCAACCTGTCCAAAGACACACAGGGAAAGAATCGTGAAACAGATTACCACACCCAAGTCTTTGTGATATCAAAATCTGTATGCTCTCCACAGAGATTTGTTTTGCTATTTAATTTTAATTTTTGGTAGCACTTGGGTTTGAACTTGTTTCACTTTCTAGATAAGCATTCTACCACTGGAACCATCCCCTCAGACTTTTTTGCCTCTCGATTATTATTTTCTTTTCTTTTCTTTTTTTTTCCAGTCCTGGGGCTTGGACTCAGGGCCTGAGCACTGTCCCTGGCTTCTTTTTGCTCAAGGCTAGCACTCTGCCACTTGAGCCACAGCGCCACTTCTGGCCGTTTTCTATATATGTGGTGCTGGGGAATCGAACCCAGGGCTTCACATATACAAGGCAAGCACTCTTGCCACTAGGCCATATTCCCAGCTCAATTATTATTTTCTTCAGGCAGGATCTTGTGCTTTTTGCCCGAGGCCAGCTTCTGGCCGAGTGACTGCGGTCATTTGAAGCTACAGCTTCTCATGTGCACTGGGATTCCAGGAGTGTTTCCTCACGCTCAGCCTTGTTTGCTGTTGCAGGACATCTCTGGTGAGGAAGGACGGAGCGGACTTGCAGGAGCTGGACGCTCCCACAGCGTCGGCGTTTCAGAACCAGAAAAGCCTCATTTGAGTGGAGACTGACCTGAAGCAGAAGAGGGTGGGGTGCTGAGATGTTGCCTTGTGAAGGAAGCATCACAGGACAGTCAGTTCCAGGAAGATCGCGGGGAAACAAAATGGTGGTCGCTTTCAGTTACCAGGTCAGCTCTGTAAGGAGGAGAAAGGTCTCGGCCTGAGCTGTTCTTGACCTCACAAATGGCTTAGAAAGGAGTCAGAGTGTGGCACTGACCACAGTGCTCCATGCTGCCTTGCCAGTGTCCACTGGCTACTCGGCCACCCCGGGGTACTGATAGCTCCTTGCTCCAAATCAGAGCTCTGTCCTGCACCGGATTTTTGGGCATACCAGTACTGGGGCTTGGACTCGGGACCTGGGTGCTATCTCATAGCATCTTTTGCTCAGGGCTGGTGCTCTACCACTTGAGCCACAGCTCCCACCATGATCCAGTTGGAGTTTTCCATCCTGGAGGTTAAGTGGTGACAAGGGGCTGTGTACACTAGGCTCTGTGTTATGGAAGCCCTGGAACCTGCATTTCTCCAAACAAGCTCCCCAGAAGGTGCTGCTGCCACCTGAAGGCCACACGGAGTGACACTGGTGTGACTGGAGGAAGGGGTGGCTGGAGGTGCAGGGGACCAGGCTCGCTTCTTCCCCTACAAAGCCTGTGAGTGGACTAGTGTTGACCTTGCTTTGTTGAATCCCGGAGCTCATTGGCCACTTGGCAAATCATGAAGAAACTGGTGCCATCCCAGAGGCTCCTCAACCCCTACTTTTCTCTTGCCTGCCCCTCCGCTTACACATCATGTCTGTCAGGGCAGCTTTCCTGACTGTGTCCCTTTCTCATCTCTGCGGAGTACTTGGTTGTTAAAAATGGACCTTGAGCCAGATGTTCTGGGTTCAATTTCTGACTCCTGGGATGACCTTGGGTAGGTTACTTAACCTCTCTGTATTGTGGTGGTGTCCTGTGTAAAATGGGGTTCATGCCTGTAGTCTTAACTATTCAGGAGGTAAAGGCTGTGAGGATTAAAGTTCAAGGCTAGCCTGGGCCAAATGTTCTTGAGATCCCATCTCAACCCACAGCTGAGCACGGTGGTACATGTCTATCATCCCAGTTATGGTGGGAAGCCTGAAGCAGGAGGATCACACTCCAGACTTGTCTGAACAGAAATGAAAACTCTTTCAAAAAATAATCAAAGCGGGGCTGGGAATATGGCCTAGTGGCAAGAGTGCTTGCCTCGTATACATGAAGCCCTGGGATTGAGTCCTCAGCACCACATATATAAAAAAGGTCAGAAGCGGCGTTGTGGCTCAAGTGGCAGAGTGCTAGCCTTGAGCAAAAAGAAGCCAGGGGCAGTGCTCAGGCCCTGAGTTACAAGCACCAGGACTGGCAAAAAATAAAAAATAATAATCAAGCAAACAAGGGCTGGAGGCAAGATTTAAGTAGTAAAACACCTGCCTAGCAAGTGCAAAGCCCTGAGTTCAAACCCCCAAGACTGACAAAACAAAACAAATAAGTAGAAAGGGGATGACAATTCTATGTGGGTCACTGGGTTAAGGGTTGAAATGCTCATTGAGTGAGCACTGTATTTCTATCATCCCCATCTGTCTGTTCACTCCCAGCCTCCCTCTGGCTAGTCTATCTCCTCTTAGACTCTAATGCCCAGCATTGATAGTGCTCAGTAGTTGAGCAGCAGCTTGGGCTAGGCTGGGCCAAGAGGATCAGAGGAGGCAGATTTATGGCTCAAAGGCCAGACTTAGGGCCCACTGAGGGGTTCTGCTGGGTTTACTGGCTCAGTCAGCCAGCCCTGACCTTCTCTCATCTTATCTAGGAGCTGACAGAAAACAGAGGATATACAGCTACTCCCCGACCCTGCTCGGGGCCCACAGCCTTTGAGCTCTGGGGCTTTGCCTATCCCTTGGGCTTTCCCTCCAGGGTCGTCCACCTCCATAAACCAAGCCCTGCGCTGGTGGGTGATGGACTCAACATGTACCAGGTCTGCAGATCTGCATTAGCAGGGACCCTCCTTGTCTGCTTGCCAAATGCCAGGGCTGTGTCTGCCAGTCCCCTCTCTCTCCAGATCCCTGGCTAGAAGGAGAAATGCATACAGCCAGCACAAAAGGCCCACTGCCCCACCTGAAATACAGCTCCCTATTCCTGAGTATAGCCATGTGTACTGTGTGTATACAGAGTATATATTCAGAAGGTTTTAAAATTATTGCCACTTTAGAAATGGTGTGTGAGTGTGCGTGCTTGCATGCCCTAAGTTGGTTCAGGTGTAATTGCCACCCTGGCCCAGCTTTTTGCCCTCACCACTAGGGACCCCAGTTCTGTCCTGCTATTAAGAGCAGACAGTGCGCGCTGAATGGGGCATTGTTTGTTGGCCAGATCAGTAGCACTGGCTGCCTTGGGGAAGGGCAGTGTGGCTGGCAGCCGCAATCCCCACCACAAAGTGAGCTGATTGCCTAGGTTCCATCCAGCTCCAATCAGGCACTGATGGCACAAGCCCCCTCCCCCTGCTCTGTCTCCACAGTTGGAGGTTACCGGAGTGGGCGTGGGGGCTGGCAGCCTGCCCTGGGCTTCCCAAGGACCGTGTACAGGGGGCTGCGCTGGGGAATGGGTGGTTCCTCTCCCGCCGTTCCTTCTGGTCTGACTTCTGCGGTGGGTTCTAAGTGTCTTCCACGGGGTATATCTCCTTACCCTGTGATTATTGAGGGTTCTGGAAACGTCTCTGAAATTGTGAACAATGGAAATTTAAAAAATTTTGATTTCCATAGCACAGAGCTTTCCTGAGGTTTTCTTTTTCCTTCTCACCTATTTTTTGTTAACCAAATAGCTCTGAAACATAGCACCACCACCTCTCTTTCTAAAAGGAACATTCTAGAAACTGCTCTGCAGATGACTTCAGAACTCAGCCTGAAAGTCTTTATTATCCCCTTCCCCACCACACCCTATCCCTCCTTTCTTTCTTTCATTGGTTTTTTATTTTTTTTTTGTCCCTGCACATCATGGCTGTTCCTTAATGCCAAAAACCCAAATAGAACCCTTTGAGTAACAAATGAAAGAACAATGACAGGATGTTGGCTTTGAAAGTGTCAGCATTTGCCAAATCAGTTTATCCTTTATTTATTATTTTCATTGTGGCTTAAAACACACAGCCCTCAAAGCCAAGTCTCTAAACTGAAACGTATGTTGGGCTTGCCTCTGCCTTTGCGTCTCTGCCCTTAGCCCTGCTCCTGCCGCTGCGCCAGCCTCTGCCCTGCTCACAGGCCTTTACCCTTCAGTCTCTGCCAATGACTAGGCCTGAAGACAGTATGTTTTGAATTTACTAGGAGATCTACCGCTTTGGGCTCAGTTTTAGTACTTTTAAAAAGCAATCAATAATGGCCAGTTTGCAATAAGAAAAATTTATGAACTGACAGCTAAAATGTAATTACAAAGGGGATTCCTCGCAAGAAAAAAGAGGTGACGTGAACAGACATCTCGACAATCTGTTTGCACTCATTTTCATTGCCATAAATGATGGAGTGCCTCTGGGCCGGAGCTGTGCTTTCCCAAGGCTTCCCTGGAGCCTGGAAAAGCCCCTGCCTAAGTTTCCACTAACGAGGGGCAACGGCTCTGCATTAACTTCTCATTGTTACCCACAAAATGGATTTTTCACAGTGTGACTTTTATGGGGAGGTTGTTACCTAGGCAGCTTCTACACCTCATCGTCTTGGTCCCCGAGGAAGCCCAGTGTGCTGAGCTTTTTTTTGGAAAACCTGGGCCTAGCTGCAGCTACCTGGAAAGGTGCCTGTTTCTTCTTCCCTCTGTCTCTGCCACTGAGGAGAGGAGGGGAGCATGCTCAGTGAAGAAGGGTCTTCAGAGACTTCTGAAAATAGTTGTCTCCAAATTGCCTAATCTCAATTCTACAGAGTCCAACGCTTTAAATGGCTCATGCCTACTATCATCCTAACTACTCCAGGAAGCTGAGATCTGAGGATTGCGGTTCTAAGCCAGACCTGACAGCAAAGTCCATGAGACTCTTAGTTCAAATTAATCATCAAGAGCTTGGAAGTGGAAGTATGGCTCAAGTGGTAGAGTATAAGCCTTGAGCGAAAGAGCTGAGGGACAAGTACCCAGGCACTGACTTCAAGCCCTAATACCAGCTTTACTCCCAACCCCTCCCCCAAAAGATTTAAATCAAACATTAGATGATTTGACATCTGACTATCAGTTTTTTTTGGTGCCCATCCTGGGGCTTAAACTCAGGGCCTGAGCACTGCCCCTGAGTGTTTATGTTGAAGGCTAGTGCTCTACCACTTGAGCCACAGCTCCAATTCTGGCTTTTTATCACTTCTTATTTAACAAAGTACTTTGATGTCAATGTTGGTTTGATTTTCCCAGTCATCCAAAGGGGTCTTTAGGAACGTACCCATTTCACAGACTTGTAACTTGAGATTCAACAACATTACAGTCATGTATCATTGGATTATAGAGCTATGCCCAGAGAAAGGCAGGTTTGCTGCATCACCATCCATCACAGCTTGTCCTCACACAGACTAAGATGGCTACATGAGGTGATACCATCTTTTGGGACAACCATTCCATTGTGTTCATTGACTGAAGCATTGCTATGCAGTGCACAACGGGACCGTACTTGACTTGCCACGTTCACTCAGCTAAGCAGTACTTAAACTAGACTTGAACTCCCACCTTTCTGACTCTAAGATTTATGTACCACAGAAAGACTAGTTGTTGAGAGAGGATGAGAAACAGGACATTCTTGTCAATGGGATAGAATCAAATAAAATGGATTGGTTCAGAGCATGGCTAGGAGAGTAGCAGGGGTTGGGGTGTGGTACCTTTTTACCTGAGCAGGGTGTTATACCTTTCTAAGCACTTAGGTCACCTGACTTTGTCATTTGCAGCTTGCCAAGGCTCTGTGAAGCAATCAGAGATATGTCATTATCCTGGAGGAAGATAAAAGGGAAGCTGAGCAAGGCCAGATCACCTGCCAGGGCCAAGGCTGGAAGTCCCAGGACACTGGATGCTCACTGCCATACAAGGACTCCTTTCCCCCTGAAAACCTCAATGTACTCCATACAAAACAGAGACTCCTTCATGATTTGTGTTTCTGCATACTAACTCTCCATTGTAAGGAAAATAATCACAAATGCAGATGATATTTGATAGTCAGTCTAAAGACTAGCAGCAGGAAGCTATCCCACAAAGCTTGTAGATGAACACAGCACCCTCCACAGCCCCTACCCCAGGGTCCATGTTTAGTACCAGCCTTGGCACTGTGGTCTACAAAATGCTGTCATGGGACTGGACGTGCACAACCCACTAGGGTTTTCAACAGCAAAGTGGCAATATAAAGGGACGGTGTCTCGGTCCCTGAGAATCTAACACCCAGCCCCTTGTACTTCCCTGGGTCTGGCTGCTGGTGGGGGCCTGGTGTGTTGGGTTTTGTGTCACCTCCCAGCACAGGCATGAGTGATTCCTGTGACGGAGAGATAGATGTGACTATGGGGAGAGCTCTTGGAATGACCCAAGCAGTCCCATCTGTCACCAGTCTGCTTATTGTTGCTACAACAGTGCTATAAATACCATACCTTAGTGGTCTAAATGAACAATCATTTCTTTTCTCAGGTGTTTGTGGGTTAGCTGGCTGTCAGCTGATGTGGCCTGGGTGCTTTTGGAATCTTCCCTTCAAGCCAAGGATTGTGTTTCTGGTCTGTATCTTATCTTCTTAGGACCCGTGATCACTCAGAACAAAAGTCCTGCCAAACCATGGGTGCATGGGGATGGAGTCTTCCCCAGTCACATTTGCAAAGATCGCATTGGCATAGGCACATCAGGACTTCCAGTACAACCTCAGTGGGTCCGAAAGAGTCAGAAAGGTGGGAGTTCAAGTCTAGTTTAAGTACTGCTTAGCCAAGTGAATGTGGCAAGTCAAGTACGGTCCCATTGTGCACTGCATAGCAATGCTTCAGTCAATGAACACAATGGAATGGTTGTCCCAAAAGATGGTATCACCTCATGTAGCCATCTTAGTCTGTGTGAGGACAAGCTGTGATGGATGGTGATGCAGCAAACCTGCCTTTCTCTGGGCATAGCTCTATAATCCAATGATACATGACTGTAATGCTGTTGAAATCACAAAGGAATCTGGAGCTGAGGTTAGAAAACCCTGGCCCATTCTAGTAAGAGCAGAGGATGTGAGTACCGAATTATCCACATCCCCCTGACTCCAGCATCCCATTTGTTACCTGAGGAACACAGAGCAAGAAAAGAGATGAGACCAGTTACTGTAGAAATGCCACCCATCACCCCTCTGCCATGTGGCAGAGTGAGCCACGGGGACTGGATGACTTGGAGAGGAGGACTCGGTAGGAGTAACTATTTCCCAACAAGAAGCCAGAGGATAGAACTGGGAACTAGTGAGTCACTAGGGAACAACTGAGAGCTTCAGGCAGGAGGCAGGACAGTCACTAAAATCAGAAGCACAGGAGCCCAGCTGAGTGGGGTTCATATTGCAGCTTCTCCATTCACTAAGCTACCATCAGTCGTGGGGTTTCTGTGACCAGTCACTCAACCATGATCAAAACATGCCTGGGATGGAGTGAGGGGACAAAAATGATCTGGGCCAGGTGCTGGTGGCTCACGCCTGTAGTCCTATTGAGGAGGCTGAGATCTGGGAATTATGGCTCAAGGCCAGCCCAGGTAAGAACGTCCATGAAACTCTTATCTCCAATTAACCACCTTAAAAACCAGAAATGGAGCTGCATCTCAAAGCGATAGAGCACTAGCCTTGAGCAAAAACGCTCAAGGATAGTACTCAAGTCCTGAGTTCATGCCCCACCAACAATAATAGTAAAAAAAAATCTGTACTGAACGTGTGCAGACTTCTTTTTCTTGAAATTATTTCCTAAAATCATCCTCTTCACCCAGGCTTCTCTAAGAAACTGGCTATGGAATTCACCCATTGATATTTCTGGACTTGTGGCAGGGTCTGCTCTGGAAGGTTTGCGAGGGCTGGGTTCCAGGAGACAGTAAGTTGAGCACTAACTCTGTGTCAGAAAGTCTTCAGGCACATTTCAGCGTTGTCTAGTGTCTTTGGGGCATGGGCCTAAGTGAAGGCCTCTATAATGCTCACAGCTCATGTGCCTTTGGCTCTTCCTGCTTGCAGGTTCTCAGAATGGCACCGAGCAGGTCCCCAACCTACTAGTGGACTTCTCATCACATAGCTTGTGTTAGATTCTTCTGCATTCTCAAGAAGATGACAGTTGTCAGAGTTCTGGTATTAGTGACCAGGATTAAGCAGTTGCAATCTGCCATAAGCACATGCTGTACGTAAGCATGACTGCACTCTGTGTAGAAAATATTCCTTTTTCCCCAAGCCTCTGCCTTGCACCCATCCGGACTGTGCTGCTTATGGATTATTTGACGGCATCCTTCTGAACATCCCTCCCTCCCTCTTCTTCCTGCTGGTCCTGTCTCTGTGCACTTTAAACATCCTGTAGATAGACTGAGTAACAGAGATCTCCAGCTGACATCTCTTTGTCATCCTTTGTGTCTGGTTTCCCTTACTGTCCTCTTTTCCATACTAGCATGAATGATGTCCCCTACCCCATGCCCTTGGGCATGCCAAAACTTGCCAGACACATAGTCCAGTGGCGGGCCTCACCAAGTAATCACACAGCAACGTGATGCTTCAACAAACAACAACAACAAAAGCCTCACAGAGCAAGGTCCCCAGTGCAAATCACTGGAGATAATGAGATGTTCAAATCTGCTGCTTTGATCCAGGCATTCTGAATGTGAATATTTAAATGAGACATATGTTTATGGTGATAGCTTTTCATTGTGAAAATATTTTCCACCACTATAATCCCCTAAGACAATTGAAATCCTTATTTCTTTTTGTAAACTATTAAACTATCTCCATGTTTTATTTAGTTTTAATATTATATTGTTAAAATAATATCCTTAGTTATTTCCTGTGAAAACTTGACAGTAGAGTTGTTTTGTTGACCTATATTATATTGAGTTATATTAATTATAAATTTAGATTTGTTGGATTTTTCATTGCAAGCCATTAGCTTAGTTGACTCTGATTTTTCTGAGTTAAATTTTATGTATCTAAATGTTACTATATGTATTTATTTATTGCTGTGGTGGGGATTGAACCCAAAGCCTCATTTCTAGGTAAATACTCTATTCCTGAACTACCCCAGCCCCAGTAGATCTTTTTCATTTATTGTTGATTCTATTTTATGTTAATTACTTTTATAGATAATATTCATTGTAAGTTGGAAAACTAGCTGGGTCTGGTAGCTCTCACTGGTAATACTAGCACTTAGGAGATATCTAAGCAGGAGGAATGAGAGGCTAGCCTTGGCTATATAGTGAGTGAACCCTTGTCTCAAGGCACACTCACATATACAAAAAGAAAATTGGAAAAATACTTCATAATAATTGTTTAAGATAACCCTAGAGGAAGCTGTGAGAAGTTTTGCTTGGGGTTCCAGAACTGCCTTTATGCATTTCTGAATAGCCTTTTGTAAAACTGGTCTCTCAGCCATCTCCCTGTCTGCTATGTTCTCACTGTACCATTGGAAAGACCATTAGCAAATGGGGGAGACACAATGTGGCATCAGATATCCTTGGAGCCTTAATCAAGTACTAACAGAACCCAAATATGCCCATTGCTATGGGAACATAGAGGAAGTATGAACAACTCCTTTTGGGGGGAAAAAGTATGTAGAATTGGGTGAATTGCTCAAGTGGTAGAGTGTACAAAGCCCTGAGTTCAAACTTCAGTACACACACACACACACACACACACTTCATTAAGAAGGGAACAACAGTCACCTACCTCAACCATCTATAATAGGAACACATGCAACATCACAAAACATTTCAAGATAAAAGGCTATACTGTAGGTGTGTGAATAGGGGAAATCTCTTTTGATTAACTTTCAGTAGCTTAGAACTTTCCAGTTATCTATAGTCCCTCCTCCTCCTTCCTTGCCCCTCTAGAACTCTGCTTTATTGAGGTTGACCTGCACCTTTAGGGGGGAGTCTAGGAAAAGTGCCTGTGAGCTTGGTGAACAGAGAAAAGAACACATTCACGTGGTGCTTGCTATCTTTTAGACACAACAGGCAAAGTCATCTGTCTTTGTCTCTTTTTCTAAACTGAGTTTCAATTCATACCCACCCAGGCCCAATGCTGGGGCTAGGGCTGGGGCTGAGGCAAGCAGGGCAGAGCCAGAGAGGCTCCAGGCTGTGTGGAGAAAGCTTTTGAGGCCATTATCTCCCAGGGCACAGCGGGAGCCAAAGTAGGTGTCATTAGAGGCTTCTTGAGGGCTGGAACTGCCTCCTGCCAGAAAAGCATACACACAAAAAGGGTTAATGACAAAGAGGGGCTTGCTGGACATAGGACCAAAGACAAGAAATTGTAAAAGGTAGTGGGAAGAAAGAGTGATGAAAGAAAATATGAGAAGAAAGAAAGAAGAAAAAAGTTAGGACAAGGTAACTCAGGACAATATGGAAGTTCTCTAAACAAGAAACTCAGGCAGAAGGTTCAGGGCCTCTCTGTAATTGTTGAGGCCACAAGCAAAAAATCAAAACAAAAAGGAGCTTTTAGAACTCCATTAAGGCAAGAATCTTCAAACCATGGTTAATCTTAGATCCTGTAGTACCTGGATGGAAAGAAAAGTAATTCTCTGGGTTTTCAGGCCCAGTTCCTTCTATACATCTTGCAAGCCAGCCCTTATCTTCTTACATATTTAAAGAAAATGCAGCTTTTTTCACAGTTTGAAATTAGCTGACTTAACAAGAGTACTTACTATAGCATCACTTCTCCTGGCTTGCCTGTATACAAATTTGTAATAGGAACCTGTTTCAGCAACTATATTATAATTATATATTATACCAGCCTCAGGGCACAGCCTAGGCCTACAGGCTGAGCTAGACATCACACCAAGGTATGAAATCAGTATTGTCCCATATTCTGTAAGTACATCTATGAGAGGAAGTGTATTGAGGTTAGAGAACGGCTCTGGTTTAAATCTCTGCTTGGCCACTTACAATCTGTGAGGACTGAGGTACATCACCTCACCTCTCAGAGTTACCCTTTTCCTCTCTGAAAAATGGGCAAGATAAGAACTTCCACAAAGGGCCACAAAGGGCTTATGAGGAAGAAGGGGGTGGCTAAAAGTCCAGGGGTTCTTTTCATATGTTACAGGAGCTTCGACTGTACTCAGGAACTTCATCATTCTCCTATGATGGTTGCTTATCATACATTTTTAATGGCAATAGTGACAAGGACAGTCATACATCCTCAGGCCCAGATTTAGTCCCCGAAACATAATATTGCCCAATAGGAATATGATGACCAGAGTATATGAAGATGCTTTTGAGATACTGGGTATTTATTTGACCATGATACTTTAGAGTGATCACTGTCATCCATTCATCTGGTGACTGTATCATTCACATTGATATTGATTACTGATTATGTAGATGGGTCCCTAATTGAGAAATTTGCCATATATAGACCAGATAATTAACATCTTGCCACATGTCATTATCAATCTATGTCATTTATTTCTTGAGAAATCTAAAATACTAATAAATGCTTGTACCCAAAATGATATTAGATTTAATGTTTGTTGAAGAAGGAAACGGGTATCTAATGCTATGAGCTCATTCAGAGATGAACTGAGAATTTTAAGGTAATTTTGGTCTTTAAATTTGTTTGCAACCTATGAAGTTTTATTCATTTTCCTGAGTACCATACACACACAAGGAACACCTGTATCTTTTACTGATCCTGGGTACTCACTGCAGACCCTGGACTTAGGAGGAGACTCAGGAGCTCTGGTGATTGCTGCCTGAAGTCAGCCTCTGTCCCATTGGCCACCAGTGCTGCCCCTTAGAGCTCTGATATTCTCTTGTGATGTCTTCAAGTCTGGCTTGGTACAGGCTGTAGAAAGTGGAACAGTGGCCTTCCAAAAATCTATTTACTTATAACCTGTGAATATGACTATACTACATAAAGTTCTCTGTAGACGTCACAAAATTACAGATCCCCAAATGAAATCATCCTGTATTACCCAGCTGGACCCGATACCCAAAGACAATTTCTAAGACACTGCAGAGTAGTCAGAAGAGAGTGAGAGATGTGTGAAGAAGGGACAGAGACTAGATGATACAGCCCCAAGGAGTGTCTGTAGCCACCAGGATGAGAAGGGGCCTGAAGAATTCTCTAATAGAGCCCTGCCGATATCTTCACTTTGGTCTTCTGGCCTCCAGAACCAGGTGAGAGGATGCTCACTCATTGCTTTCCTGTCCACTTGCCCAAGCTCATTTAAAAAAATTTACCTTCTTGCTATTATAAAGGTAGAAAGCTCATTTTGTTTCACTCCTTGTGATTCTGTGACAAAAATGCAGGTCAAGAGCCACAAATTCTTTACCGCTGGGGAGAACATGGAAACCCAGGCAGAATATTGCATCACTCATATGCCCAGGTAAGGTGTCAGATCTCTTTCAGGAATTACTATATGTTCATGAGTTACCATGGAAGACTGAGGCTTCTAGAGGGCTTACTTTTCCCCATGGGGAGAGACCCTAAGAGAGAATGCTTTTAGCAGGATAGAAAACAATGATGAGAAGGAGCCGGGGAGACAGACACAGAGAGAGACAGAGACAGACAGAGACAGACAGAGAGATACAGAGAGGAAGACAGAGAGACAGAAACAAACTGCAGATTTGGCTTTTTGATGCTAACCAATTCTTTGACTTTTCAGATACAGGAGCCCAACCTTCCCACTCTTGCTTGGGCTGCTTTTCTTAGGCCACTGCATTTGCAAGGATCCACCCATCCCAGTCAGCACTCCTCAGCACACCTAAATATGACAGCTGTGTTTGACCTTGAGCATCTCTAACCTTGCTTCTTTCTTGGTCAGCCTCCAGCGAAGACCATGCAGATCCCTTCCTTCCTTCTCAACATCCCAATTGTTGCCATGTCCTTGTTTCACCTTGGCCATTTGTTAATACTGACCTCCATTCTGGTATTTTACCCTCTCCTAGCCTCTGGGCTCTGCTGCATTAGGAATGTTGTACAAAGGGAGTCACCATGACATCCCAAAGTCTTACACTCCTTAAACTCAAAGTGAACCCCTCCTTGCTTTAGTCTCTATCTTCCTCCAATGGAGCCACATTGCAGAGGCTTCAAGAAAGCTTGGGCATGTGGGAAAGAAGGATCACCCCCCCTTCAATCCAATTTAACCGTAAGAATAACAGCATTGGAAAACAATCTTTAGCAATCAATGCTGTGATGAATTATGTAGCAAATCATGAACATCACCCCCAAATATTATGTCTACAGGAAATGGCCTTATGCAGCTAATTGTTAACTGGGAAACTCTTTCATTAATTCAAATGGGCCAACATTTTTAAATGATACTGTCATATAAATGCAGTGTGAAGGTTTACATGCAGATCACTCGAAGGTATCACCCCCCCTTCCCTCTATTTTTTTTTTTTTTTGGTGAAGCCAACTAATGCTGCATTATGTTTTATTGTGCAATAAAATTATGTGCTAAAATTATGCTCATAAATGTACGCAAATGTAAACCAAGCTATTAGTTATGTTTTCACAGATAAAAGTCATTAGCATAGCTATCAAACTCTTCTCCCATTTGAATAACAGAATTATGTCTGGAGTCTCAGGCTGGCTTGCTGGGGTTCAGTCTCCCAGAGAACAAGTGTAAATCTTGTTGCCCATGGGAGCAAGTATCCCAGTCTGACTTCCAACCCTGTAGTGGAGCCTGCTGGGGTCACCAGCTGAGGATCCCCCCCCCCCCCAGCATCTCTGGGAATCTCACATCCCTGGGAAGTCATTTTTAACACCTCCCCACCTACTTCTTGCTAATTAGACTTATCGAAAAACAATTGTAGATCTTTTGAGATTTCAGGAGGCTGACAGCATCTTTTAGCAAGAGTCACAAGGAAACAAAGTTTCATGTATAATTCATGAAGTGCATGGTCATCCTGGTGGGAAATTATCTCCTCTGACAGACTCTGCAGTGGTGTGTCCTGTCAGAATGGCCTACAGTGTATAATTAAAACCTGAACAGAACAAATTAATGCTGATTACTTCATAAACAGTTTGAAAGCTTGAATTCTGTTCCCTGTCTTGCAAGAAGAAAACAGATATTTCAGAAATGTGTAGATTTCCACCTCCCCCCACCTCCCCTCACTAATAGTTCTGCTAATAAAGGGCTCTTGAATAGATATTACAGTTAACATTCTTTGTCCTCCAATTTGCTTCTGTGATACTTAACAACGTGAAGTCACAAGGACCTAACCCAAAATGGTGACAGGTGCTAAATTTCCATACTGGAAACATCTCCCCCTTGCCTGTAATACAATGCTCATCTCTCCGTCCAGGCTGATGAAAGCTTTACTACGCTGGTCAACTCAACAGATCTCTTATTTTATTGCTAAGGTAACCAAGGCTCAGGGGTGAGGCAACTAGATTCCAAGTTTCCTCCAGGGCCCTGTGTTTGAAACAACAGTGGCAGAAATACCAACTAATCTTTTTGATTATGATGGTAGACAGGCACTGTGCTAAAAAGTCTCATTGAATACTCAGAACTGACTGAGGGACATATCGCTCCATTTTGCAGATGGAGAGACTTTAAGAGACAGTTATCTGCCTCTACTGATTGAACAATGGGATACCCAATAACCAGCTTATTTTCTTTTCTGCATCCTCACAGATGTCCACACAACACATGCCCCCTTCTACTTTTTCTTTTTTTTGTTGGGCCTGAGGCTTGAACTCTGGGCCTGGGTTTCCATCCCTGAGATTTGCTCAATGCCAGAGATCTATTATAAGAGCCACAGCGCATCACTTCTGGCTTTTTCTGAGCAGTTGATTGGAGATAAGTGTCTGCACTGGCTTCAAACCATTATCCTGAGATCTCAGCCTCATGAGAAACTACGAATATAGGATTGAGCCAGCCACCCCTGGCTCCCCTTTCCTTTTATCTGAATTAATATTATTATTTTTGTTTTTTTTTTTGATCATGGGGTTTGAACACAGCCTGGATGCTGTCCCTGAGCTTGTATGCTAAGGGCTAGTGCTCTACCATCTTGAGCCACAGCTCTACATCTGTTGTGTGTGTGTGCATGTGTGTGTATGCATGTGTGTGTGTGTGTGTGTGTGTGTGTGTGTTGGTAGCTAGTTGGAGATGAGTCTCATGCACTTTCCTGCCTGGGCTGACTTTGAACTGTGATTCTTAGATCTCAGCCTTAGAACTGAGCCACTAATGCCTGGCTTATCTGCGATCTACAAATCTATTGTCTACTCTTCAGTCAAATTACATTCCTTTCAACCATGTTTGGGCATTCCTATTCTTCTGCATCCTTACCAGTTCTGGTATTGGCAGTCAGTTATATTTTATCTGATTTTGAAGGATGATTTGTATAGTTTTGTGTGTGTGTGTGTGTGTGTGTGTGTGTGTGTGTGTGTGTGTGTATGTGCTCACACTGGACTTGGAACTTGAACTCAGAGAGTGGATGAGTGGATTCTGTGTCTGAGCTTTATTGTTCAAGACTAGCACTCTACCACTTGAGGCACAGCCCTACTTCTGGCTTTTTTGATGGTTAATTGGAGAATTGGAGAAAAGAGTCTCATGAATTTTCCTGCCAAGAGTTGGCTTTGAGGGTGGCCCTCAGGTCTCAGCAGCCTTCTGAGTAGGTAGGATTATGGGCATGAGCCACCAGTACCTGGCTTCTATGCTTTTTTTTTTTTTTTAAAGTACAAATGTCTCTGAAATATAGCTGCTGATAAAAAAATGATTGTTTCATTTCCTTCCTCTTTTCTTCTCTATAACTATTTGAGAGGAGAGTTTTGAATGGTGCTACCGCCAATTCTGGGGCCAGACTCAATGAAGACAGAGAGGAAGAGGAAAATACCATTTGCTATCTTCAAACCACAGCATTTCCTGCATTCTCTAGTGGAAGGGGCGTGGCATGCAGTCATACATAACTCACCCACTTACTGGAGGAGATGGGCTGTAGGCATGTGGTTTGTAGCCACCTCCAGTTGGGGTGGGTACAGAGTGGTCACTTCCAGTGCAGTTACTATTCTCACTCCCAAGCTACTAATGTCCCTGTTCCCTGTGAGGGAGGCTGGAATGGCTTGCTATCTGAGGAGCCTTGAAGACAGAGGCGCTGTAGAAGTAGAATGGCAGAAAGAGGACTGAGTGGGGAAGCCAGATTCTACCTCAACCTGATCATCGATCAGTTCAGGGGGTGACACTGGCCAAGGATTTTTGCTTCCACCTCCACATTCTCATCATAAACTGTGAACAATTCTGATATACAAATCAAAAAAAGTTTTTAAATCTTTGCTTGTGAAACCTACACAAATGAAGAGCCATTCATGGCATATGGATGATGATACCTATCAGGGGCATCTGACCTATATTACCTGCCAGCATTTTCTGCAAAGTTGGGCCAATATTCAGGCCAATTCTGTCATTTTTTTCTTTTTTTTTTTTCCTCCACTAAGTTCAGACAATGTCTAGAAGCTAGCCTGTTTCCTGATGGGCCACTCCATGTCTGCAGAGGTCAATAACAATGCCACGACCCAAGATTCTGGTTATCCAAGCTTGGCTACACTTCTTTACACGTTACACAAGGGGTTGGGCTGCAAAAAGAAGACTTAGTTTGCTGTAGTGTCTCCTGATCAGTAATCTTGGATTTGGAAGGAAATAAGGTGCTCTGTGAGAGGTAGCATGCATGTGGACAAACAAGAGCCTTGAGACTGGAGGCACCTCAGAATAGATCCAGGAACTGGGACATCTCTGGTTCCAGAATGAACACCTACAGCTGTGTGGAGGAGAATGAAGGCAGCTCAGAGGCTGACTTATTACTGTTCTGAATATGCCTTGCAGCACTTAAGGGTGTGCCATTTATTATGCTTTTTCTGTCAGGTAGCAGTAGTAAATTTTCTTGATAAAAGGAGGCCTTGTTCTAACTTGCACAATGTGTCCCAAGGGCTTATGGTGGTGTTGAAGGGAAAGTAAGATCCTTCACCCATCTCAGCTACAGAATCCATTCCTCACTACCACTTAGAGTCTGGTAGGTGGC
This sequence comes from Perognathus longimembris pacificus, assembly GCF_023159225.1. Taxonomy (NCBI): domain Eukaryota; kingdom Metazoa; phylum Chordata; class Mammalia; order Rodentia; family Heteromyidae; genus Perognathus; species Perognathus longimembris. Next base: position 22,507,816 of record NC_063173.1, on the reverse strand, counting down.
TGTCTTCCCCTCGAGGCAATGCTTGACCTTGATGCCCAGGCCTTCATGTCCTTTGGGGAAAGTAGACTTAAGAGTCCAAACCACCAGAGTTTACTTCCCAGTTACAAGATCTTAAAATTCTGCTTATTCCCAAGGCAATCTGGGGGAGGAAAAGCCAGCCGCTAGCAAAACTCATCTCTAAACTTCCCCAGGCTAAGGCTTTTTTGTACTGGACCTTCTAGAAATGGGGGATGACTTAGTCCTCTCATAAAATGTGGACTCTTTCTAGAATTCTAGCAATGTAGAAAGAGCCTTGATCAGAGGAACTACAATCTGGGTTCTGCTCTACTCCTCTGCTCTTCTTAACAATTTGCCTCATTCTTCTGGGCCTTCAGCCTTCAAATGGTAGAGCCAAGTGTATGCACCACACCTTTCTGTATGAAAACGTATCTCAGGGACCAGCTCTTTTCATCCCTTCAGGTCTCAACTTTGTACTTTGATCTGTGTGTTGGAAGCCCCTGATCTGGGTCTTCCCCACTTTGAATTCTCTCTGCCCATGTAATTACCTCTGTAAGCCCCAGACTTTGGGTCAACACCCTAATGGGGGCTGGGACTTCAACTGGGTTCAAAGCTTCTGCTATGTGCATCTTCTGGTTAACTGAATTCTTGCTGTAAATCTTTACATTCCTTGGCAATCCTTAACAGCCCTTTAAGTGAAATCTTCAGATTATTTGTATTTCCTTTTCTCCCTCTTAGAGTATGAGGTGTTTTGTTTTTTTTTTAAGCACAGCCACAACATTTAAGGTCCCAATCTGTGTAGCTATAGAGAAGGGTGTACATTAGTACAGTTGACTGGAGCCATGGAAGGAAGCTGTGGGAGGGGCTGGAAGGCATCTGTTCTCTGTCTCAGCGAGGAGCAAGCAGAGCTATGGACAGCCTTCAGTCTGGAACTGAGATTAGACACCAGGGAGAATTTACAGAGAGAAACGTGGATTTGTTAAATCTGCCTGCACAATGCATTCACCAGTACCTGAATATGATCTCCCTGAGAGTCACTGGACTGTCACTGTGGCTGCGTTTGTCCAGAGACAAACAAGCCATTGGGGCCCTTCCTTGTGGAACTTAGGGTAAAAGTTGGCAGAAAGATGCTTTACAACTTGAGGTGACAAAGATCTTCCAAAGGCAGACCTCAACATTTAAAATCCATAGAAGAAAACAAACCAAAATATTTGAAGACATGGAAAAAAATTAAAGTTCATGAACAATGTTCATGGTAAGAGGAAGATTGATAGAAAACGTATGGTAACATGTAATATAGAAAGGATCATGGACTTTGCTGTGTGGAATATCCACAGAATGGAGCAAAGAAGAATGGCTAGTTGGTACATGTCCATTATATGTAACTTGCTACGTAACAAAATATTTTTTATTGGCAGTCTCTACGTGGTTAGGTCCTTCAAGCAGCTGGAATCCAGCACTGGTTGGAGCTGTCATTGACACACATTGTTCATAGGATTCTGTTCCTCTCAAGTCTTTGGGCTGACACCTTCAGGTCTTTGTCAGCTCTCACCCAGAGAAGACACTCTGTTTTTTTTTTTTTTTTATTTTTTATTTTTTTATTAATTGGACATAAATTTTTTTACAAGGTGTTGTGCAAAGAGGGTGCAGTTACATAGTAGGGCAGTGTGTACATTTCTTATGATATCTTACAACCTGTTTTTCTATCCCTTGTCTAGGTCAGGTTGACATATATGCAATATACAATGTATCAAGAACATATACAGTGTTCACAGACTTGGTCTCTACTGTCTCTCCGTCTCCCTTTGTTAACAGTCATATATCAGGGAGATCATGCCCCTTTGTTTTCTGTGTTCTAGGCTTGTCTCACTCAACATTATTTGTTCGAGTTCCGACCATTTCCCTGCAAATAACAATATTTCACCATTCCTAATCGCTATGTAGTATTCCATTGTGTATAAGTACCATATTTTTTGGATCCATTCGTCTGTGGAGGGGCATCTGGGTTGTTTCCATATTTTAGCTATTGTGAATTGTGCCGCGATAAACATGGTAGTACAAATGCCTTTTTGATATCTTGGATTTTGCTGTTTAGGATAGATGCCTAGGAGTGGTATGGCTGGGTCATAGGGTAGGTCTATATTGAGCTTTTTGAGAAACCTCCATACTGTTCTCCAAAGTGGTTGTACTAATTTGCACTCCCACCAACAATGGAGAAGGGTTCCTCTTTCCCCACAGCCCCTCCAGCATTTGTTGTTTCCTGAGTTCAGAGTATAGGCCATTCTAACTGGGGTGAGGTGGTATCTCAGGGTTGTTTTTATTTGCATTTCCTTTACTAGCAGGGATGTTGAGCATTTCCTCATATGTTTCTTTGCCATTTTTATATCTTCTCTTGAGAAGTCTCTCTTTAGCTCTTTTGCCCATTTCCTAATAGGTTTATTGGGCTTGGAGGGGCTTAGTTTTTTGAGTTCTCTGTAGATGACCGATATCAGGCCTTTGTCTGTTGCTGTGCTGGTAAATATCCTTTCCCATATCGTTGGCTGTCTTTCTATTTTGGTGGCTATGTCCTTAGCTGTGCAGAAACTTTTTAATTTGTAGTAGTCCCATTTGTCGAGTCTTTCTCCTATTTGTTGTGCCCCTGGGACTCTATTCAGGAAATTCCTTCCTGTGCCTATAAGTTCTAGTGTCTTTCCTACTCTGTCCTTCAGTAGTTTCAAGGATTCAGGTCTGATGTTGAGGTCCTTGATCCATTTTGAGTTGATCTTGGTGCATGGTGATAGGCTTGGGTCTACATTGAGTTTTTTGCATATGGCTGCCCAGTTCTCCCAGCACCAGTAGTTGAAGAGGCTATGTTTATTCCATTGTATATCTTTAGCTCCTTTGTCGAATATCAGTTGGCTGTAAGAGTGCGGTTTTATTTCTGGGTCTTCAGTTCTAATCCATTGGTCTTCCGATCTGTTTTTATACCAATACCATGCTGTTTTTGTTATGATGGCCTTGTAGTAGATCTTGAAGTCAGGTATTGTGATACCTCCTGCATTGCTTTTTTTGCCTAGAATTGCTTTGGCTATTCTAGGTTTTTTGCTGTTCCATATGAATTTATGGATTGGTTTCTCTATTTCAGTGAAGAATGTGGCTGGGATTTTGATAGGTATTGCATTGAATTTGTATAACAATTTGGGCAATATGGCCATTTTCACTATATTGATTCTGCCTACCCATGAGCATGGGAGGTCTTTCCATCTCCTTGTGTCTTCTTTGATTTCCCTTATTAGATTTTTGTAGTTTTCATTGAATAGGTCCGTCACTTCCTTGGTTAAGTTGATCCCTAGGTACTTTATTCTTTTTTTGGCTACTGTAAATGGAATTGTTTCCATAATTTCCTTTTCTGTTTGTCTATTGCTGGTGTACAGAAAAGCTGCTGACTTTTGTGGGTTGATTTTATATCCTGCTACTTTGCCAAATTGGTTTATTAGGTGTAGGAGTTTGGGTACTGAGGTTTTTGGGTCCTTCAGATACAAGATCATGTCGTCTGCGAATAGGGATAACTTGATTTCTTCCTTGCCGATGTGGATCCCTTTGATGTCCTCCTCTTGCCTTATTGCTATGGCTAGGGATTCCAGCACTATGTTGAACAGAAGTGGGGAGAGTGGGCATCCTTGTCTTGTTCCTGATTTTAGGGGGAATGACTTAAGTTTCTCTCCATTTAATATGATATTAGCAGTTGGTCTGTTGTATATGGCTTTTATTGTTTTGAGGAATGTTCCATCTATTCCTGTTCTCTCCAAAGCTTTTAATAGGTATGGATGTTGTATTTTGTCAAAGGCTTTTTGGGCATCGACTGAGATAACAATGTGATTCTTGATTTTAGCTCTGTTTATGTGGTGAATTACGTTGATTGATTTACGGATGTTGAACCATCCTTGTGACTGAGGGATGAAGCCTACTTGGTCATGATGTATGATATTCTTGATCACTTTCTGGATCCTATTAGCTAATATTTTATTGAGGAGCTTTGCATCTGTGTTCATTAGTGATATTGGTCTGTAGTTCTCTTTTTTTGTTGGGTCTTTGCCTGGTTTGGGAATTAGTATGATATTAGCTTCGTAGAATGAGTTTGGAATTTCTCCCTCCATTTCTATTTCGCGGAAGAGTTTGAGGAGTATTGGAATTAGCTCCTCACTAAAGGTTTTGTAGAATTCGTTGGTGAATCCATCTGGGCCTGGGCTTTTCTTAGTAGGGAGGTTCTTGATTACCTCCTGTATCTCACCGTAAGTTATTGGTTTATTTAGCTGATTTATTTCTTCTTGGTTCAGTTTGGGCAGTTTGTACTTCTCTAAGAATTGATCCATTTCTGTAGAATTATTGTTTTTTGCTGAGTAGAGGTTTTGGAAATAGCTCCTTATGATTGTTTGAATATCGTGTGTACTTGTTGTAATTTTTCCTGTGGAGTCCCTGATTTTACGAATATGAGTCTCTTCTCTTCTTTTTTTTGTAAGTCTTGCAAGGGGTCTGTCAATTTTGTTTATTTTCTCAAAGAACCAGCTTTTAGTCTTATTTATTTGTTGAATGGTCTTTCTATTTTCAATCAGATTTATCTCTTCTTTAATCTTTGTGATCTCTCCTCTCCTAGTCGTTTTAGATTCTGTCATTTCTTGTTTCTCCAGTTGTTTTAGTTTCATCGTGAGGGTATTCACCTGCTCTGCTTCCATTCTTTTAATGTGGGTGCTGAGTGCAATGATCTTGCCCCTCAGAACTGCCTTAGCTGTGTCCCATAGGTTTCTTTGTGATGTGTTTTCTTTGTCATTGTGGCTTATGAATTCGTTGATTTCATCTTTAATTTGATCTGTGGCCCAAGTGTTGGATAGCAGCGTGGGGTTTAGCCTCCAAGAGTGTGTATAGGCTCTGTGGTATCCTTTGTTGTTGAGGGTTACCTTTAATCCACTGTGGTCAGATATAATACATGGGATGACGTCAATACTTTTGTATTTGCTGAGGTTCTTTGTGTGGGCTATGACGTGGTCTATTTTGGAATATGATCCATGGGCTGCTGAAAAGAAGGTGTATTGGGTCTCTGTGGGGTGAAAGGTTCTATATAGGTCTGTTAGATCCATTTGGGAAATGGTGTTATTTAGGTCCTCAGCTCCCTTACTAATCCTCTGAGTGTTGGATCTGTCTCTTGGAGAGAGAGGAGTATTAAAGTCACCCACTATGATTGTGTTTGCGTCTATCTTGCTCTGTAATTCTTTGAGAATTTGCTTGACATATGTCGGGCCTCTTTTGTTTGGTGAGTATACATTTATCACCGTGATTTCTTGATCCTGGATTTTTCCTTGTATTAATATGTAGTGTCCTTCTTTGTCTTTTTGAGTGGACTTTAAAGAGAAGTCAAGCTTGTCTGAGATCAGGATGGCTACACCTGCCGTTTTGGTGGATGCATTTGCTTGGTAGATCTTGCTCCATCCTTTCACTCGAAGCCTGTTTTTGTCCCTTGCTGTAAGGTGGGTCTCTTGTAGACAGCAGATGTCAACTTTTTGTTTGCGAATCCATTCTGCCAGTCTGCTCCTCTTTATCGGGGAGTTTAAACCATTTATATTTAAAGAGATCAAGGATAAGGGTGTTTTTTCTCCTTCCATTTTCTTGGTGGGCTGTTTTTTCTTCTTTTTTTTTTTTTTTCTTCTTGTCTTTAGTGAGCTTGTGTTTCTGCTGGGCTTTGGCTATTGAAGTTTCTTTCTGATTCTGTCTGTGTGTCTTTTACGATCTCTGTTGGGTGGGGTTCCCCTCTTAATATTCGCTGTAGGGCTGGTTTTTTATTCACATACTCCTTTAGCTCCTCTTTGGTGTGGAAAGATCTGGTTCTCCCTTCGAATGTGAACTCCAATTTCGCTGGATATTTGATCCGAGGTTGTAAATTGTTATTCTGGAGTACTTGGATGGTGTTCTTCCACTCGCTTCGAGCTTGGTAAGTTTGTGTGGATAAGTCGGATGTTATTCGAATCCTCTTCCCATTGAAAAAAGTTTCCTTCTTCGCTTTGGCTGAATTCAGAATTTGCTCTTTAATCTTGAGGTCTGAAGTCTTGAATATTATGTGCCTTGGGGTGGCTTTCCTGGGGTCTGGCCTGCCAGGTGTCCTATAGGCTTCGGTTACCTGGATGGGGTCCCCTGTGAGATTGGGGAAGTTTTCTGCAATAACTTTATTGAGAACATGATTAAGCCCTCTGCTCTGATATTCGGCTCCTTCTTCTATTCCAATTATGCGCAGATTATATCTCTTGTCTTTGTCCATTAGTTCCTGGATTAGTCTTCCCTGAAGCTTCACCTTTTCTTGGAGTGTGGTCATTTTCTGGTTGTTGTCAGCTGCTTCATCGTCCAGGCGAGAGATTCTGGATTCTATATGGTCTACTCTTTGTGTCATGGTTTCAATTGCGGAGTTTATGGATGTCAGAGAGCTATTTATGGTTGTCATATCAGCTCTGATCGTGGAGATTTCTTCCTTTAAAGAGTTGTATTTTAAATCTATTTTTTCATGCATTTCAATTCTTAGGATGTGGAGATTTTCTTTAAAGGCAGCTTGCATTGTATCCATTTTTGCTTCCATTTCTTTAAAGCAGGTTTGCATTGTATCCAGTTTTGCTTCCATTTCTTTCTTGGCTTCCTGGGTGTCCTTCCAGATTTCCGCTCTAAATTCCTGGAATTGTTTTCTGATTTCATTTCTGACGCTTTCGATCATTCCTGTTAACATGGCCTCATTTGCTTTTTTAGTCTCCATCTCCTCTTCAGTCGTGCTGCTTTTTGGAGCTGGCGAGTTGGCTTGCCCTTTGATGAACTGAGTTATGTTTCTTTGTGATTTGCGCATCTGGAGATCTGGATGGCTTCTCAGGTTTGGTTTGTAGCTCCTCCCTCCCTCCTGTGTAGACGTGTCTACGGGCAGCAGGTGCTGTCGCTGTGTCCCCGCCCACCAGTGCAGGGTACGCCTACCAGAGCGGGCGCTGTCGCCGGAGGCCCCGCCCTCCTGTGCGCTGTGCGTTCAGTGCAACAGGCACTTCGGCGGGATATGCCTCCCAGAGCGAGCCCTGGGTTGTTGGGTTGTGCTTGCGCCCTCCCACGAGTCCGTTGTGGGGGGGGGGGTACGTGTGGGGCCCAGTGGGATCGACTGTCCGGGTGTGGCTTGGCACCTTCAGACCTCACCTCCGCTGTTAGGAGGGGGGACGTGATCAGGCTCCAGTGACCCTGCTGGGCTGGTATTGCCCACCAGAGCCTGTGGTTTTAGTTGTAAGAGTCTGCGAGGTCCAGGCGCCTCAGGTGGGGTTTGCACAACCGGCTGTCTCCCGGCCCCTGTTGGGAAGGGGGCGGGGCCGGTTCTGCCAGTTCAGGAACCTGTGGGGTGTTGGTGCTGCTGAGCCCTTCCCCTGCTAAACTGACTTCCCAGCGCCTGATGGGGGTTTCCCCCGCCTGATTTGTGGGTTCTTTGTTCCGTCAGGGGTGGGGGAGGGGGGAGGGGAGGGCACTCACTTTTACTGCTTTGTGTGTGTGTCCCGCGCTGCCGTTGGCCCTCCAGGGGTTGGCTAAGTGTCGTGGTGGCTTCCCTGGTTCCCGATTTCTGCCGCGCTGGGTTCCCTTGTCCAAACCCGGTGTGGACCCGAACTTCTCGTCGCTGCCGGTGTGTCTTGGTCCGCACCCTGCCTTGTGGCCGTGGGGTCTCCCGCTATATGAATTCTGCGCTCCTGGCAGCCTGTCTGCCGATCGCCGGGTTCCCCTTTCCCAGCCTGACCCTGTTTGGGCCAGGGTCGGCTGGTGGGGGGAGGGTGCCCCGGTGAATCTCCGGCTCCGTGTAGGTTTTCGGTTCTTCTTTTTTGCTCCTTTTTGTTTTCCTGCGTTTCTCCACTGCTTCTGGCTGCTGGTTTTGCTGGGTTCTTGATGGGGTGTTGGGTGTTGGGGTTCCCAGCTCACTATGCCGTTGGAGCGAGTCGGAGTGCCTCCCTATTCCATCGGCGCCATCTTTCTTCCTCTCGACACTCTGTTTTTTGTCACATGACTTCTCCAGAGGACAGCTCAAAATCTTGCACCTAGCTTCTTCAGACTGAAAAGTCAGAAAGAAGGAGAGAGAGGTACGAGACTAAAGTTATGGTTTTCTCCAAGCCAGCTTCTGAAGGGCAAATGATCATTTTGGGCATATTGTGTGTATTAGCAGCAAGTCCCTAGGCAGATCCCAGCCTTCTGAGGACGGAGTGTAAACACTTAGAGGTCAGCCTCCTGGAGACCAGCTCAGAGGTCTGCTCACCCCAGGGTACAAATGACAATCCCTAGAAAAAGCAGTGACCCACAAACTTACCAGAAGATACTCATCTTCATTAGTAAAAAGGAAAAAAAACAGACTGATGAAAGTGAAAAAGAAAGAGCATGCTTTCCTCATGGTGCTGAGGAAAATGAAATACTGATGATTTCTAATGTGAGTATTTTAAGAAGCAGTCAGTGTTATAGACCATGGATAGAGGTGCACATTAGCTCCACGTGTAAAGATACGTGAACTAGAGCTGGGTGCTGGTGGTTCACACCTGTAATCCTAGCTACTCAGGAGGCTGAGATATGAGAGTTGCAGTTCAAAGCCAGCCCAGACAAGAAAGTCTTTGAGACTCTTATCTCCAATTAACCACTAGACATGTGGCTCAAGTTGTACAGCACTAGCCTTGAGCTGAAGAGTTCCAGGACAGTGCCCAGGCCCAGAGTTCAAAACCCACGAGCTAAAAAAAAAAAAAGGATGAGTCAATTGTGCCCACCAAGGAATCTTCTAAAAATCTGCTGTAGGAAAAAGAAACACAGGCAGACAAGAAAGCAGGTTCCAGAAAAATCACAGAAATCTGTGGTAGAAAAAAAGCTGGAAAGCACAGACCTGTCTATCCATAAGGGTGAGGATTAAATTGTGAGATCAGTGGAATTAACTAAATAGATAAAGCTAGATGGAAAGCTCTTTAAAACACACACACACACACACTGCCTGGGAATATGGCCTAGTGGCAAGAGTGCTTGCCTCCTACACATGAAGCTCTTGGTTCGATTCCCCAGCACCACATATATGGAAAACGGCCAGAACGGCCAGGGGCGTTATGGCTCAAGTGGCAGAGTGCTAGCCTTGAGCGGGAAGAAGCCAGGGACAGTGCTCAGGTCCTGAGTCCAAGGCCCAGGACTGGCCAAAAAACAACAACAACAACAACAAAAAAAAAAACAACACACACACACACGCACACACACACATACGCGAGCACACACACACGCAGACAGAATACTGGGAGTTGAACTCAGGTCTTTTTGCTTGGTAGGTAGAGGCTCTACTATTGACCCATGCCTCGGGCTCTTTTCTCACAGGTCTATCTATACTGGGCACACCTGAGCTTCAAGCCATATTCGGCATCCTCTGTCACAGGCATCCAGCTTCTTCTCCATAGAGATGGAATCTTCACTGAACTTTTCTGGCCTTGAACCAGGATCCTCCTTATCTCTGTCTCCCATATAGCCGAAGCAAAGCAAAGAGGCACGTGCCACTGAGTCCACCTTTGAGTTGCACTGGGCTAGTCTTAAACTGAGATTCTTCTATGCTCAGCCTGCCAAGTTGCTAGGCTTACAGGCATGAGTCACTGGCTCCTGGCTTCAAAATATATTTGTAGGTGAAGAAAACAAATTGCAGAATGATTCATGTAATGTCATGAAAAAAGAAAACAAAAGCATACAGGAAAACCAAACCAGGATATGTACATTTGTGTATGTAGATAGAACAGACCATAATGGCTACCTCTAAAAAACTCAGAATATTTCCCTTTTTTTATATTATCCTAATTCTTAAGAGTCTTTGTCTATATTATTTGTTTAATTAAAGTCATTGAAAAAGAATGGGCATCTTCTTTCTCTCTTTTCTTTGTGTTCTTGTACTGAGGATTGAACCCAAGAAACTTACAGGCTAAGCAAGTGCTCTACCTCATTAGCTACACCCTAGCCCTTTGCTTATATTTTTTATTTTGAGACAGTATCTGGCTAACTTTGTCCAGGCTGGCCTAGAACTCACAACCCTTCTGCCTTCTCCTTTGGAGAAGCTAGGTCTACAGGCATGTATAATCACACTCTTCTTGGTATTTTTCCATTATGCAATTCCTATCAGTGGAATTAGCCATATTAGTTATCTTAAGAATCCAAAGTTCCTCCTCCAAGGGAAAGAGAACACAGCGGAGTTCCCAGCCCAGGGCCAAGCCTCGCGGAAGAACATAGACAGGCAGGGGTTACAGAGACTCCAAGCTCCTGGGGCCTGCTATTCAGTCTGATGGAGTAATATGAAAATATCTATATCCTGAAGGTCTTTGGCATCATTTGGGCATCTTTTCCTTAGAACCAATTAGGACCTAATTTCAATGGGTGAGCCTTTTCTGGGCTACCACTCTTCATGGCTCTTATTTCTGTGAATTGTGATGAAAATATCAGAATATTTCTTCACAGGATAGTAATAGTCACTCACTGTTCAGATGTGCCAGTGCCCTCTCCATCACCCTCGCACAGACAACTTTGCCACCTTGTGAACCTTCCAGTGGCATCAGTACATGTTGGCACACCAGTGGCCCTAGAGCTCCGTTGGCAGGTCAGCTTCAGTTGTGATGGACTGGTGCCCAACTGCTGTAATTGTTTAATTCAGAAATGTTCAGGTAAATCAGGATGTTTGGAGCATGGCACTGGGTGATAAGGCTGGCAACCCATTGAGAATATCAAAGGCAGTTACTGGATTATTGTTTATCATAATGTCTCTTTCCTTCTCTCCTTTAGACATAGGCTATGGTAATGATGGGGAGAATAGAATTGGAAGGTAATCAGAAAGGTTACTGTAATCCCGGGACCTGTGCATTTTGTTTAATGTCTTCTCTCTTCATTCAAGTTGGCTGAGAAATCGTTGGTGATAGATTGCCAGGTAGTCACAATGCATCCGGAGATTGTTTTGAATGGGCTGATAGAGTCACAGCTCTAGTGTGACACTTGAGTGACATAATAGAGATATATATGGACATAACTTCAACGAAAGCTCAGAAAAAAATCGGGTGGATGGGGGATGGGTCAAGTTAGATTTCCTGGAAGAGGAAGTCTGAGCCTATCTGGCTTGGGAGGGCAAATAAGAATTACCAAGTTATAGCTCAAGCAAAGGTTTGATTCCCTGAGCTCAAGCCTCAGTACTGGCAAAAAAAAAAAAAAGTTAATGTATGAGTTAACATTGATTTGGTGGCTTGATATGCATTAGCTTATTGGTCCTTATATAATACAGATTCAACCCAATAAATAAATGAAGTTAAAATTGTTACTCTCATTTCAGAGATGAGAGTACTGAATCCAAGAGATGTTCCATAATGTGCTCAAGATTGGATAATTGGTAAGTTATGGTCATAAAATAATCTCAGTACTTTTTGCCCACTCTACATGTCTCTTAGGGTGTATCATCATAACTACAGGTATCTAGGGTCTGGTTCTCTCAAGAAATACTTTGAATCCTTAACAGTAAGAACCAATTTGTCTTCTCACCAAAGTGTTACTTTTGTCCATTATTCTTCCTCCCCCAGGCTTCTTCTCGGGGGAGGTGTGTCTTTTGTGATGGGCAAGATGAGATGTTCACTGGTCCATTCCTTTGTAATAAGCAGAAGTGACAGCTGGCATCCTACCTATATCAGGCCGAAGGATGCAAATAGCACTGTTCTCCCTGGGACAGGTTCAACGGGGACCCTCATTCTGGGGGCCTCAGGGGCCACATCGCAGCTGTGTTCACCAGCTTTTCCTATCAGTAGGACCAGCAACATATACCTCAACCCCTGTGTCTATTGCTCAGATTCCAGGGTGGAGAAGAAGGTGAGCAATCAGCTCTGAGCAAACACCACCAATAACTCCCAGCTCAAGAGCTCCTCCCTCATTCCTGAGCAGAAGTCTGTCTTCCACCAGATTTCCCCCACGGAGTATTCCTGAAGGGCCTCAGGGACCCTGTACCGGTGGCTCCCCCATGAGCCTAGATGGCCCAGCCCCTCACTGGGTACAGTCTGCATCTGGTTCACACCAGCTGTTTCATAACTCCACCTCACACTCTTCAACTGCATGGTCCCCAGAAATCTCTGTCCTGTGGGTAGGCTTCCGTTCTTACTTAATTTTCCAACCCTTGCCAAGAACAAGCACAAGCACAATTGAATCTTTAGCAAACTATTGGTGAGTATTAGAAGTAATCAGGGGAGGAAAACATGAGAGAGAGAGAGCGAGAGAGAGAGAGAGAGAGAATTTTAAGAACTTTAAGTAAATACTGGGCATCACTGAAGACCATTAGGGGTGCTCCCTCCCACCACCATGGGGAGAACCTCTAGGATCCTCCTTTCCTTACGCACCTTCTTTGCCTGTCACTGAGTCACAACTGCAAAAGTCTCCCTACTGAGAGGCCTTGACCATGTGCAGCAGTCCTGAAGCAATATTTTCTAAATGTATTAGGGCTCATCTGAAAAGAAGGAGCCTTCCATCCCTCCAGGCTCTTTATGTGTCCTGTCAGCACCTGTTATCTGCTGGGCTGCCACACCCTCTAGGTACCACACCTGGCTGGCCCAGGAAGAAACAAAGAAAAAATCTTTTTGCCCTGTCATCCAAATGCTGGCTCTCCCAGCAAGCAGCCCACGGAGGGCCATTTCCCAGGTACTGGAGCACGTGTCACCTTTATATAACCCAAAAGCTCACCAAGGACTGTGCAAGATCCAAGCACAAATGTACAAAAATGAATACCTCCCCAGTGCCCAGTGAAATAGGAAAGGTAAAGAGAGAGGGGGACAGACAGATCAATTTCTTCTCATTTTGTGGACAAGGAATCTGCCTGGTGGATAATTTGAACAACTTCTCTGTGGTATCTTTACTTATAACTGTTAAATAACCAAACAGAGCTCACATCAGTGGCTCATGACTGTAATCCTAGCCACTCAGGAAACTGAGATCTAAGGCTCAATCATGGTTCAAATCCAGCCCAGGCAGGAAAGTCCACAAGACTATTATCTCCAATTAACTACCAAAAAGCCAGAAGTAAAGTGTGGCTCAAGTGGTAGAACACTAAGCTTAAGCACAAAAGCTCAGGGACAATATACCCAGGCTTTGAGTTTAAGCCCTAAGATTGGCACACAACACAACATTCTCTCTCTCTCTCTCTCTCTCTCTCTCTCTCACACACACACACACACACACACACACACACTCTCTCTCTCTCTCTCTCTCTCTCTCCTAATAGAAAAGCAACCCAAATCTTCCTCTGCTTGGGAGGGTCAGCTCACAGGCCTCCTGAAAGCCTGGGTAAATGCTGTGCCTCAGTAGAGAGAAAGGAGGGAACCGCTGAGCGAATGCAGCCTCCAGCTCAGCTCTCTGTCCTGGTGTGGCATTTCCACCAGTGCTTCCTTACCAAGAAGCCCCTCAGCCTGTGATTACTCATCTGACTTAAGTGACTTCCATCTGCTCCTGAGTGTTAGGACCAAGAGAGCCATGTAGAAGTCATAACCCATCTTTCCAGAGTTGCTTCTAAATACAGTGACTGTCAGAGACTGTCTTTCTGCTAGTGTGTTTGTGCAAAAAAAAAGAGGGAGGAATGGAGATATGCAGGGCACAGTTTGATTTTAAGTGGGAAAATCAATAATAAAGAGATATTTTCAGGTGGCCTAGAGAAGGCTAAGCAGAATACTTTGACTTAAGCCCAGCAAGGTGCATTTCTCTCTAGAACCACCCGTGGCATCAGTTACCTTACCAACCTTTCCCACTGGCACCTGCCCTGCCTCCATTCCCAGCCTCCCTCTCTCACTGCCCCCCGCCCCCTCCCACCATGAACCTCATCTTCTCTCTGGACATTTTAATCCTCTTTTTCAAGACTTTTTTTTTCTAGTCACTTTTCTTATTGCCTGAAATGTCCTTTCTTCTCCTCTTCAGCTGATTAATTTGGGTGGTGGTAGTGTGTGTGTGTGTGTGTGTGTGTGTGTGTGTGTGTGTGTGTGTGTGTACCAGTACTGGGGCTTGAACACCTAGCCTGGGTACTGTCTCTGAGTTTTTTTGCTCAACTGCACCACTTCAACTTGAACTTCAGCCACAACTCCACTTCTGGCTTTTTGGTAGTGAATTGGAGACAAAAATCTCCCAGACATTTCTGGTTTGGCGGGCTCTGAACCGAGAGTCTCAGATCTCAGCCTTCTGAGTAGTTAGGATTATAAGCCTGAGCCACTAGTGCTCAAGGATACATGAATGTGTGTGGTGCTAAAATGGCTGTACACAATTCCCAGCAAGTGAATGGGAGCAGTCAGTCATGAAGAGTGAACCCGCACCCTCACGAGGTATCCTGACAGCACTGGGGAGTGGTCAGAATGAGGAGAAAATAATAGTGTGTAAAGAGGAATTCCTGCCCAGATGCAGCCAGTGACTCCTCCAGGTCCAAGTGTGTAATTTTGCTCATGTCATGTGTACTACCCTAATGCTTCTAAACTTCCATTGTGGTTTTAGCAAATCCTGGCTTCTCCCTGATGCCTGGAGAGACGGCTCTCATCCCTCCTGCCCCCACCCGGGCCCCTCCCTGCCATCTTGTCATCAATGGCAGCCCCCATGGAAACTCTGAGCTCAGAGCCCTTGCCCAGCAGGAGGCTGGGCTCAGGTTGCCTGCTTACTCATTGAATGCAAGCCAAGGCGAGAGGCCAGGGTGATTTCCTCTCTTTTACTGCACCATAAAAAAAGCATCTTATTCTTCGGGTGACACCTCTCCCAGGCTCCTGTCCAGGCCATGATTAGCAGATAATCTCATAAAGGTCTGTGGTCCATCTAGGCCTATGGCTCGCCTGCGAAGACCCACCTGTAGAAGGAAAGAAACGGCCTTTGCTGTAGACCCCTGCCTATGGCCTCACAGGCTGGTTTCCTTGAAGTTGCGGCTTTCCCATCTGGGGGGTGATGCCAGCTCTCTGGCTCTCGCTGGCTTAGTTCCCTGGCCATCATTTGCCTTCACAAAGAGAAATCTCCAGCCACCCAGGCTGTACAAAGCA
Source organism: Perognathus longimembris pacificus (assembly GCF_023159225.1). NCBI lineage: Eukaryota > Metazoa > Chordata > Mammalia > Rodentia > Heteromyidae > Perognathus > Perognathus longimembris. The sequence continues at coordinate 22,492,772 of NC_063173.1, read as the reverse complement.
AGCCTCATGTTCAAGCTGAATCATAAAAGTGTTCAGCCTGGATCTTTGGAAATGGTTCAGCGCTAAGAACTTTTCTTTCTACAAATGGGGAAAGTGAGTCTTGAAGTCTTGTTAAGGACACCATCATGAAGATAGGGGTCAGAGAAGGATGGAGATCTGGGTTTTCTGATGTGCACCAAATGGAGCCATGATCTTCACTCTGCCAACAATTACTGGAACTTCTTTCTGACCATGCCTGGGGCATGTTTCCTGTCAGCCAGTAAATACCACAGAAGTTGGACCTGAGCTCCCAAGGTGCAAGCTCAGAGGCCATTTGAGAGACGGTTTGAGCTGCCCTTCTTCTTTGTCAGCTCCATGGGGACACTCATGAGGGAACACAATTGTCACAGGCAGTGGAACTCCTAGCCAGAGCCTGACCCTTTCTGAGCTCTGAGTATGGAAAATCCTTAGGTCCTGTTGGCAAAGCCACGCCTCTTCCTGCCTAGAGATCAAACCTGAGTTCTAGTCTTGCCACTGCCACATCCTATTTATGTGACATTTGGCAATAGATTTCAGCTCTCCAGGCCATGTTTTAAATAATTAGATGATTATGAGCCATTGTGATTTATCATTGATCTACTTAGCATGGGGCCTGCCTTGTGTAACTACTTAATACAAATACTCATGTGATTATCATTCTCTCCCTTACTGTGAAATCAAGCAGATCACCTGAGCCTCCAACTTGTCCTTTATTCTTGCTATATGGCTATATGATCTTACTTTCAAGTTTATTGACAAGCACCTGGACAAGAGCTAGGTCAGCAGTGATTTTTCTTCCTTCCATCTGCCAAGTCCAAGAAGCAGTTCTGGTAAGAGAAAGATGGTGATTTATTGAACACAAAGACAGAAAGGCTCAGCTCCCCCCCTTTTTTTTTTGATTCTACCATGACTGAGTACTGAAACATCACTGTCCATGTCGAAATTTTGACATATGTGATACCAATCTTTTTCTTTCTTTTGAAGAACAAAAGCAAACCATTGCATGGTATCTGGGGAAAAAAGATATGCTCATTAAAATAATTAGTGTAAGAGAAATTGTTGGCTTGTGGTTTTATTTTTTATTTATTTATTGCCAGTCCGGGCTTTGGACTCGGGCCTGAACACTGTCCCTGGCTTCTTTTTGCTCAAGGCTAGCACTCTGCCACTTGAGCCACAGCACCACTTCTGGCCATTTTCTGTATATGTGGTGCTGGGGAATTGAACCCAGGGCTTCATGTATACGAGGCAAGCACTCTTTGCCACTAGGCCATATCCCCAGCCCTGGCTTGTGGTTTTAATGGCTATATTTCTTTTTTTATTAACAGATATCAGTTTGTTGTAGTGGATTTGATCGTGACATTTCCACACATTTCTATAATGTATTCCAATCATTCTCACTATCCTTTACCCTGCTGCCATTCTCCCTTATCCTCCATCCCCTTCCAAAGACAATTTCAGCACATTTCATTATTCTGTTTTCATACATGCAAACCAACTACTTCAATCACATATACTCTCATTCACCTGCTATTGTTAGCCTAATAATAGAGAAAAATTTAAAGGTGAAAGTACTAATAGCCCAAATACTACTCCTCAGAAATAACCCTTCTTGAGAATAAGTAAACATCATCACTGCTGGTTTTATGTTCACATACATAGACAGGAATATCAATATGCAAAAACTCCTAAGAAAAAGAGACCATACCAAATTATTGACAAACTGTCAACTTTGTTAGATATTAACAGAAGCAAACATGCAAAGTAAGATTACAGAAGTTATTGACTAAATGACTTAATATTTAGTGGGAAGAGTTGGGAGGAGATAATAAACAAAAGATAAAAAGTGTAGTTAACAGTGTAGAATAAAAGTGAATAATAAAAGAGATACAGGATGATAAAATGGGATTGATACATTTTGTCTTCATATGTAAGACATGATAGGCAGACTTCCTTGAAAGGTATTGTTTAATAGAACTTCTCCATAAATCAGCAATTCCATTCCTGGGCATTTATCCAATAGAGCAAAAACAAGGCCACACAAAAGTTACCAACACAACCATGTTCATTGCAGTATTGGTTACCATAGCCAAGATATGAAATCAACCAAGATGCTACTCAATGGATGAACTGATCAAGAAAACATCACATATTTATGTATGTATATGCATCTGTATATGTGTATACATATATATGTATACGTATATATACATATCATATATACATATATATATAATATATGTATACACACACAATGGAATTCTATGCTTCCATCAGAAAGAATGATATTGTACCATTCATAAGAAACTGGAAAGATTTAGAAAAAATTATATTAAGTGAAATAAGCCAAACCCAAAGAAACATAGGTTGCATGGTTTCCCTCATTTGTTATAACTAGAATATGCCTATAAATCTACAAGTAAACATGATAGATGTCAAAAGATAAAAACTATACTTGGATTTATAAATTATACAGGACTCTAGACATTCACATAGTGTGATCAAAGGGGGAAATTCTTAGGAGAGGATCACAAAAGCTCAATAGCTATGTGCATATGATCATAAAGTCATGTTTATTGAAACACACTCCAAGAAATGGAAACAGTTTTTTTTTTTAATTTTGTTTTTTCTTCTCTCCTGTGTTGCTGTTTTTGTTTACTATACTTTTTGTCTGATATGTAAGTTTATCTATTTTGTGGAGGGTAAAAGGAAACACAGAAATTGTGGGACAAAGCATGAACAAATGCAGCAGTGATACTCACTAGACTGTTGAAAATGAACTATACAGCTTGTGGGGGGAGGGGGAAACTGAGAGAGTAAAGGAAGTGGTGACATTGTTCAAAAAGAGATGTCCTCATTACCTGACTCATGTAACTGTAATTCCTTTGTATATCACCTTTACAATAACAATAACAATAAAAAGAAGTTATTGTTTAGTATTTGTATGAATAGTAAGCAGTGCTGTTTTTGGTATTCTAATTTCTAACTATACTATACTTGGCCATCAGGCACTTTCCTGTACCCCATGAACCATGCATGCCCAGTGTGCTTCTGCTTTTAGTTTGCTTTTCAGATAGGGTTTCAGGCTTTTGCCCTAGTCTTCCTACCTTCATTTCCAAACAGCTAGAATTATAGGTATGCACTATCACATCAGCTTCTTCATCTCTTAATCAACTGCATGTCATTGTGATGGAGTTTTATTCAAGCAAGGCTTGTCTTGGGTGCTATTTCCCTAGCTTTTCACATATGAGAAATCCTGCTACTTTTTAAAAAAGTAATAACATTTAGGCTGATATAAAATGTTGGGATACACTTCCTTTTATTCAAAACACTGAGAATATCACTTTTGAGGGGAACATTAAATGTGGCCTGGAGAAGGCTGAGAGGGGCCTGATTTTAACCCTTTGTAATAATGTACTTACTATTCCTGACTGAATTAGAGTGCTGTTATTTAGCCAACAAATATCTATCTGGGCCTGTTTAAAAATTTCCTGGAATGTGGGATGTTATTTAGTTAACATATTTGATTTTTTCTTTATTTAGATAATTTAAATTTTTTTATCTTTGGATTTGGGTACTTATCTTTTATTTCTCAGGTGCTTTAAAAATCTATTAGCTTCTCTGTACTTGCTCTTATATCTTTGTTTTAGTCTTCATTTACTGTGATTATCTCAAACTCTCATCCAAATAAATAATTTATTTCCAGAGGAATATATACCTGCTCCTTGCTCTCTCTAATTCTTGTATTAGCTCTGTAATGAGACGGCTTGGGTCCTCAATTTGTTTCCTTAGATCCTCAATCTCCCTTTTTGTTTTTAATCTCATTATCTTGTCTTTCATCCCTTATGTTCCTGAATTTATATTCTTATTAAAATGTTTTACAGCATGAAAGGAGGGGAAAGAACGTGCTTCTGTTCTTTTGAATTTCCTCCTGTTTCTTTCTCCAGATTGGTTTTTATTTCTCTTTCTTCTTTCTTTCCTCTCTTCTTTCCTTGTCCCTTCCTTCTCTCTTCCTACTTTCCTCTCTATTTTCTTCTCTTCCTCCTCTTTTTTTCTTCTTACTTTTCCTCTTCTTTCCCCCTTCCTTCTTTCCTTCCCTCCACTTCATCTTACCATTTTTCTTCTTTCACACAATATGTTCTCATAGCTCCTCTGTCAATAAGAGAGGATTTTTTATAATGCTGTTTTAATTCATTAACAGCACATTTTCCAAAGCTCATTATAAGATCTCTGATTCCTTTCTTTTGCCTTAGAAAATACCATCAAGAGGGTGCCTTTGAACCTATCTTTGCTGCCTGAGAGCCTGAAGGATTCTGAGGACCACCCTTCCATCCAGTATGGTGAAGTGAGGTGGAAGATTTAGAAATGGGATAGGGCAAATTGATAGTTGTTGGGCAGTGACACCGATGAGCTAGGGAAGGGCATGACCATAATTACTGGAACCTAGAGGAGACAGAAATCCAACTTTTAATATTAGACACTAAAAACCTAGGGAAAGTTGGGAGCTAACATTCTGCGGTATGACTGGCATTTAGTCTAGGAACTGTATTAGTTTTGTAAAAAAAAAATTGTTTTGGGTCCCTGGGGATTGAACTCAGGGCTTCTTACCACATGTTAACCAAGCACTCTACCACTTCGGGCCATTCCACTATTGTTCTCTCTCTGTCTTTGTCTCTCTGTCTCTGTCTCTGTCTCTGTCTCTCTCTCTCTCTTTCTCTCTCTCTCTCTCGTGTGTGTGTGTGTGTGTGTGTGTGTGTGTACTGAGGTTTAAACTTAGGGCCTCCACATTTTAATTTTTCAATTTTTATCATCTTTAAGTAGTTGTACAAAGGAGTTACCATTCAGCCAAGCAATATGTCTTGCCCATTGTCACCCCTTTCAATATTCTCACCCTGTGCTGGCTCTCTACACTGAGCCACAGCGCCAGCATTGCTCTTTTCTGGCTATTTTGAAGACAGTCTCACAGACTTTTCTGCTTAGGCTTACTTTAAACCATGAACCTTTGGATCTCAACTTCTTGAGTAACTAGGACCTTGTGTTTGAGCCACTTGGGGCTCAACACATTGGTTATTTTCAAGGCAGGTCTAACATAATGTCGGGGCCAGTCTGAGCTTATGCATCTCAAGATGATAAGCATGCACAGCTGTAATCAGTGTTGGTTGAGATGGAGTTTCAAAAAATTTCATGCCCTGAGTAGCCTTTAACCTTGATCCTATGATCTCTGCCTTCTAAGTAGCTAAGATTATAGTCTTGTGCCACTTCCTCTGGCTCTAGTTTTGTAACCTCAATCCTCTGTTTTCTAATCTGTAAAGGGGATTAATAGCAGAATTGTTCTTACAGAATTATTATGAGGATTAGAAGAGCTAATAAAAACCATACCTCAGTGCTGGTCGCTTTAATAACAATTAATGACAGGCATAATACCGTTAGACATTGATCAGACCATGTCAGATGAGAATAGATCCTGAACAGCAGAAATACATATTAAGGTAACAAAAAATTAATGTGGTGCCAGATATAGATTTTAGGACTGCTGGTTGATCATTTACATCAGGATTCAGGACTCAGGTTTGGAGATCCTGAACTCAACCTCCTTCTTCCATAGTATTGGTTAGAGGTCATGGGAAAGCAGACCTTGCACTAGCCAAGTGACTTTGAATATGTTCCCAGACCTGTGGCATCAATGTTACCTGGGATCTTTTTTAAAAATGCAAGTTCTTAGGCTCTATTCAGATCTCCTGAGTAAGAAGGGGATATTCAAGAACCATTCTGTCTTTCCTGCAAATGTTCTGGGATCTGAGTGCTGAGAGGAGAGCAGTGCCCCAGGATGCCTTCGTCCACATCTCTGCACATGCACAGGCTAATCTGTGGATAGAGTGAGACTGACTTGTGATTGCTAATAGTCAATGAACATTTTAATAGGCATACAGTCAACCTACTATTTGCTCCTCTAAATATACATCTTGCCTTCATATCATCATCTGTATGGATGTAGAATGCTGCTGTGCTTAGCTATTTTTTAGTGCACTATAATTTTGATTATAAAAAGATAAAATATAGAAAAAAAACCCACTTGATTCATTTTTAGTTATGGTAAAAAGCTTGGAGCTCACTAGGAAAGCAGGGTTATATCTGCCATCTGGTGGTAGCTTACCCCACAAGGAGGGCTTCAATGGCAGTATCCCAAGTCAAGGATTTCAGACAGATAGAAATCAGTAGAAACTCTGGGGCTTGAAGAGATTCAAACAGGCTTCAAACCATTGTGGCTCTGTGCTGTAGATGGGAGATGAGGTAAAAGCAGTCCAATAGAACTGGATTAACTAAACAATAATGTTGAACCTCACCTTGCTTTCCTCATGGTGAAGGGGAGATGACAGCAATAACAGTGTTTCCCTCTCCAGATTATTGTGGAGGTTCAAATGAGGTAGTTGGTGGGAAACAGCTGGATGTGTTTGGAAAACTGTGAAGAGCTGCCCAGATGTGAATTGTTTATTATTTATATTTAAAACCTAATTGTGGAATGTAATGTTTTCTGTTGGAGGAATTCTAGATATTAGCAAACAGGTGAAGGAGATATTTGATGTTTAGTTTTTGTCTTGAATTTTTTAAAGGACATTAAGGAAGGAAGACTGTGCCCTGAGATCACCCGACTATGACTTAGGACTAAAGGGAGAGATGTAGAATGGCAGCCGAATGAGGCCAAGAGGTCTGGTCAGAAGTCATTGTCATGGTGATTCTCTTTGTGTTGCCTTGGTTTGAAGAAAGGAAAACTAGAGAGAAAGAGAGGAGACTAAATAGAACTTAACAGAGACCAAGATGGGAGTTAGGGAAGGAGCAAATGAGGGAATGACAGAGAGACAGAAAAGACAGGGAGGAAGGGCAGAGAGGAGTAACAAACAGGATCAGGGAGAAGGGGAAGGAAGACTTTCAGGAAACAGGGTTAAAAGAGGGTCAAATGCAAAGAAGGAAAAGAAATGTCAGTTCTAGGCCTGTCACAATGGTAGCGCTTTCTGTGAGTTGGCATTATTTTGCTACTGCAAACCCATCTTTCCTCAGGGCCCCTGTGTTTTGTACATGAGAAGTGTTTGGATCCAATGTGCTTAGTGAAAGAGAAGAGTCAGACATAGCTGGAAAAAGAGACCAGATGTCTTTGAAATCATCTAAATTGTCTCTATTTTTAAAAGAAGTTACTTTTCCCATTGCTGCCAGATCTGAAAGTCCAATTTGCCAGGATAATATATCCGGTGTGGAGAAAGATTTCCATACTTGAAGTGTTTGTTGCTTAGCAACCCGAAGACATGAAGGTCTCACTTGGGTTCAGCCATCCAACCTTTTGGGGAGACCAAGTTTTCCTCAAGTGGAGGCCGTGGACTGAGGCTCACACTGGCCTCAGGCCCACTCTCCTTCTGTCTCTCACCTTCCAGATTGTGTTTAGGTATCTGACACTAATAAAGCATAAGCAGAGGGTAAAAAGGAAGCTGAGGAGAAGCAGAAAGAAAGGCTATGACATAAGGAGAAAAGGCCCAGGGATGGAAGGAGTTGAAAGAAGAAGAGAAAAAAAAAATAAAAGAGCAATTGTGCCTATGATTTCAGCCCTGGCTTTCAATACAGATCCAAATTGCTGCTTCTGGAGTGGTTTGGATGGAACAAGGGTATTTTTGTTCTTTCAGAAAGGCACACGCGTGCATGCACACACACATACACACACACACACACACACACACACACGTTGTCTTAGTTACTGTTGAGGAGGGGCTGGGTTGAGTGCTCCTCTCCCTTTGGCCCAGGATCCAATGACACTGTGGGGTCTCAAGTTTCTTCTCACACATCTGGAGAGAGATCCAGGTATAGCGAATAGCTTCCCTTTGCTTTATGCTTGTGAAAACACAGAACTACCAAAGCTGAGTATATGATTGGGAGTGTGAAGAGAGAGGAAATAGATACAGAAGCAAGCATACTCTAGATAGCAAAGTTAAGTAGCTGGATCAAACTTCTCCCAATGTGCAACCTTTATTTGGCTCTGTAGTCATATAAACCAGTAATTCTCCTTCATTGTTGAAGCCACCTTGAACTGGGCTCTGAATTGAATCAAACATTCCTTGCTGATACAGTAACATTTCTTGAACACTTACTATAATGTTGCACTCCATTCGGTGCTTTATTTAATGCCATCACTGGATCTTGAATTCATGGCTGCAGTGGTTTTTGTGCTTAAGACTGGCACTCTACTTCTCAAGCCATGCCTCCAACCTAGTTTTTGGCCAGTTAATTAGAGATGCTGTCTCTTAGACTTTTCTCCCTAGGTTGACTTCATCAACAATCTTCCAGGTTTCAACCGTCTGGGAAGCTAGGATTAAAGGCATAATCTGGTACCCAGCTAATTTCATTTCTTATTTTATTTTTTCCTGTTGAGGGGCTTAAACATGGGCCTAGTTGCTGTCCCTGAGCTTTTTCTTGCTCCAGGCTAGCACTCTACCACTTAAGCCACAGTGCCTCTTCCAGCCTTTTCTGAGTAGTTTATTGGAGGTAAGAATCTCATGACTAAAAAGGGTGAACCAGTACAACAACAATATTCACAAGACAATATGTTGAAATGAACTGTACAACTCATGGGAGGTTGTTGGGTGGAGGGAAGGAAGGTAAGAGAAAAATGAGGAAGGGAGTAACAATTTTGACAAGAAATCTATTCATTACCTTATGTATGTAATAGTAACCCCTCTATATATCATCTTGACAATAAAATTAAATTAAAAAAAAAAAGAATCTCATGACTTTCTTGCCCAGGCTGTCTTTGAACTGCCACCCTCGGATCTCAACCTCCTGAGAAACTTGGATGACAGCTCTGAGACACGAGTGACCAGCTCTTATTTTATTTTATTTTATTTAAAAAACTATTTGGGCAGTCTTTGAACTCAGAGCTTCATACTTATGAGGCAGTCACTCTAACACTTGAGCCACACCCCTAACCCCATGCAATGCTTTTTACATATTGTATTAATATTCATGGCAGGCTATAAGGGAAGGCATAATGACCCCATTTCTTTAGCTGAAGAAACTACTTCAGAACGGACTGGTACTAAAGGGGTTTCTGGCAGAGATGGAATTTTTAATTTTTTTTCCCAGTCCTGGGGCTTGGATTCAAGCCCTGAGCACTGTCCCTGGCTTCTTTTTGCTCAAAGCTAGTACTCTACCTCTTGAGCCACAGCACCACTTCTTGCCTTTTCTGTTTATGTGGTGCTGAGGAATGGAACCCAGGGCTTTGTGCATGCTAGGCAAACACTCTACCACTAAGCCAAATTCCCAGCCCTGGATTTTTTTTTTTTTTTTTTATCAAGGCAGTGGTATTGCTGAGTTCAGGCTCGTCCCCAGACTTGGGCTGTCAGCTGATCACAGAGATCCATTCTAAGTAGGGGGAGGGAGAATGGAGGGGGGAAGGCAAGTTTCAGTTTTAAGCTGACTTAGTGAACAAAGGCCAAGATAAGGGCTCTAAGAAGAATCCAAGGGGTTCAGATGAAGTGTGATGGCTCAGGGTTCCCATATAGCACCACATGGTGCTTCTGACCATAGCTCTTAGCATAGATCTTGCATCTTGGACTGTATGAGAAGTAATAACTAACAACTTTTCTTCATTAAAAACATGTTCAAATACTTGTGAAATTATTCAATCTGTGTTTCCTCATTCACTCTTTCCTTCGATCTACTCCTTCAATTGAAGACAGATCAGCAAATACTTAGAATGACAAGATCATTGGGTTGTAACTCTGCGTAGTTCAAATTCAGTGAGCATATGTTCCTCTGTATGTAGTTATTCATGTGCTAGTATTTTGTTGTAGTATGAATGCAAAGGTAGACACTAAGGTTGAGAGAGAGAATAGTTTGTCAGGGTCTCACAGCTAGAGCTTACACTCTTAACTATGATGCTATCTTGGCTTTCCATGTGTACAGGATGAACCAAATCCTCTGCCAAGATTCTTGGGAATCAGAATATAATCAGTGTAGGCATATATTGGGCATGCCAGATTCTAAATATCAGAATTACAGTGTTAAGGATGAAAGTCAGCTGAGTGTGGCTATAAAATTGTGAGACTAATTTTTTTTAACATAGCACACCTCGTGCAACTGTTATGCTTTTTAATAGTCATCTTCCACATCCTCCATCTTCATTTCTGGAATTAAAAAACAGAAAAGATGACATTTTGTTGCCAAAAAACAACAACTGATGAGAAGTGACTAGTACTGTCTGACATTAAATATGCCTCAGAACAGTGGTGATTAAAACAGTATGACCCTATGAATTTGACAAACAGTTTAATGGAAAAGAACAGAATATGAATGTATTTGTAAGGTGAATATACCATGGAATCTATGAAAAATAAAGAGCCCATAGCTGTAATATATAAAGAGATCTTATAAATCAGGCAATTAAAAAAATCAAAGTATCAGGCCACCTTCATGAACAGTTATTGTAAGTATAAATTTTCACACAAAAAAGACTTTGTGGCAAAATCTATGAGATATCTTTGACACTTGGTCCAGAAATTCTTCTAGAACTTTACCTTAAAAGAATGAATAAATAGGCAAAATTGGTTACGCAAGAGATGATCCTCATAATGTTATTCATGATAGTTTAAACACCTGAGATGAAAGAAGAGAGAATAGGTTAAACAATTGAAAATATCAATCCATTCAAAGAACATGCAATATAGTGATTCATATGGATGAAGTATACATACATTGCAATTGAAGATATCAATCCATTCGAAGAACATACAATAGTGATTCATAAGGATGAGGTAGACATATATTTGCTGGCCCTGAAAACAGATATTTGACTGGTTAAGTGAAGAAAGGAATTTACACACATATATAAACAGGATCATATATAAACAAGATCATATTTGCATGTATCTCCATATAAAATTTCTTGACAAGCTATTCACTTAAATAACAAATGTACACATCTATATAATATATAACTCTTTGTGTTCTCATCTGCAAAAGAATGAGAAGAAATTGCCTTATGCTGTTACTATGTGGGATAAATTAAAATGATAAACCCCTTGCCAGTGACTGCCACCCAGAAGAACCCTAATAGATCACATTACATATTATCCTCCTTTAATTCTCAGCTCAATGGTCTCACTGGATGTCATTACCAACTCTCCACAAACAAACAAGTGTTCTTGTTTTGTTTCCTTTTGTTTTATCTTGTGGAAGTAGGGTTTGGGTTCAGAGCCTCCTACTTACTACCCAGCTGTGATATTGCTGAGCCATACCCCTGGACATTTCCGGTTTAATTATTTTTCAGATAGGGCTTCATGCTTTTTGCCTAGGATCAGCCTTGGACCTCAATCCTACCTACACCTCCCATGTAGCTGAGATTATAGGTGTGTACCACTATGCTCAACCCTTCAACTGTTTCTTTTCTGACTGTTTTCTCATGCAGTTACTTGTTACTACTCACTTTTTTCTTACTTGATAAATGTAAACTCCTGAAAGCCAGGCATCAAGTTTCTCTCTAGGTGTCCTAGCACCTAGCTCATTGCTTGGTGAATGAAGGTGGGAATAAATAACAACTATACTCAATGACATGAATGTTGAAATAGGTCATCATTTCCCAAAGGAGTAACTTTGGTGTTAAACACTCACGACAGATGATCTATACATTTTTCTGCTTTTATTCTTATACTCCCTGAACCCTCTTAGAATTCCATTTCACAAAGTGCATCACCGTAGTGTGTTATGACAACAGCAATGAAAATATTTCTTCAGCATTTACTATAATTCCATTTATTCTCCCACCTATTCACCCAATCATGAGGAAACCGATGATTTGAGAATCATCGTGCGTCCAGTGTTTAGAAGTGGGAGAATCAAGGTATGAATTTAGGTCGTCTTGACTGATTCTGAATCCTCTGCTCCCAATCCTCTTCCGAATGGCATTGTAAGAGTTTCACTGACAGTAAGGGAAATACTCCCTGGCAGTTGGACCATTGAGGCATACCCATGCTCTAAGAAGCTGAGGGTAGAGGAAGCTGAGGAAGCATTATGCCAAGAGGAGATGGGAGACAATAGAAATGGGACGGAGGAGGTAGAAAAATGAGGAGAAGAGCACCAGATAGAGCAAAGTTTCATTGATCACATTGGTCCACCATATAGAAAGGGGTTATTATTATCAACTGGACAAAATTGTGAAGCACCTGATCCTTGTAGCATAATCAGGGCAGCGGTGAAGATCCCCCATTCCTATGCTCCATCTAGAACACATGGTGGAACCCAGAGTGATCCCTAATTTGTGAATTCATTTATGTGGACTACTTTCAAAGGTATACAAAGAGGATTACACTTTATTTTGCAGTTTTAAAAGATCATAATATATTGAAATGAAAACACTGATTTGTTGTTAGCAATTTAAATCTAATAGACTGTCCAGAAAAAATCTTGGCAGTGTGAAGAAGTTTTTACCGCCCTTCCCCACTAAAACCAACCTCCCCACAGCCTGCACCCCAGCCTTTTGGTGTTCTATTTCTGCTAATCCTGGCTAAGAAGTAACTGGTGAGCCAGAGGTTAGCTAGTGGGGTCTCAAGGTGTGACCTTTCCCAGGAGTATTTGCATGTTAATGGAGGGTCCTGGGAACCCAGGACAGCCTCCAGGCCTCAAATGAAAGAAAGCTTGAGGTGGACAGAGGGGTGGGCCCAGTCCCTAGGGTCCCTGCTGTGTGGGCCACAGTTGATTCTGCCTGTGTGGATGGCGCTGGTCTGGGCTTCTCTCCAGCTACTTTTACAAAGGAGCGGTTTGGAGAGGAACAAAGCAATTGTATTTACCCCAGGCCAGGACTCCACTGCCAGGGCTGAGCTAGGGCTCAGGGCTGAGCTTCCTGGTCATTGGTGAATGGATGGAGATGTCCCTCTCACCTCCAGCAAATCCATACATACTCAGCTCTATTGTACAGGAATCCTTTAAATCTAGGAACCAGGTCCAAGACCCAGACAGCTTCTTCCTAATGATAAGAACATTTCTACAATTTATACTTTATTATTTTTTTCCCTCTCTTACAACCAGAAAAACCTCAAGACTTGTGCTGAATTGCATGACCTCATCGACCATGGTTCATGTTCCTCATTGAACTGTGGTTCGGGGCAATCTCCTTCATCATTATGGCCAAAGTGCAGAAAATAAAATTCCAACCTGGACACATTCATTCTGCACACATTTCAGGGTCCTGGGGAACAAGTGGTGGGGGTGAAGGGAGGGCAAGGAAGTAGGAATGAGCCACGTGGACAAGACTACTTTGCTGTTCAGCTGAATTCATCAAAAATGTCTGAACCCCATACCAAACATTCATCACTAATTAAATCCTAGCACCATAATTCAGAGAAAACAATTACAGCATTTAGAATTTTTAAAGGAACTATTATTGCTGTCTTGGCCCTTTTAAAAATTATGCTCCCCAAAGGACAAAATGTGATCCATTAATATGTATGTATTATTACTTTTTTTTGTAACGGGAAGTCTGCTGATGCCTGTGAATATGGACGCATTTATCGGTTGCCGACAGCCGCTTAGTTGACTTGCAGTTTTAAGTGCAGTATTTTCTAGAATCTAAAAGGCTATAACATTAATTACCTTTTTGCCTTTAGCTGGTTGCCTTCTAGCTTTTGTCCTGGGCTGTCGTCTCTCCATACTGGCCATATTGGAAATTAGCTAGCCAGTGAAAGGGGCTGGGCAGACCCAGGAGAAGCCAAAACCATGGGTGGGAAGATTATTACAGTAATTCATTCTACTTGGGGTAATTTCTCCCTTTTACCTTTAGCATCCAGGAATAAGTCTTCATGTCCCATTTTTCAGTAGGGTCCCTTGTATGCTACTCCACAGGCCCAAGCGCTCCTGTATGTCCAAATCAGTTTAGGTATGTGGAGTGTCCCCAGCTGGTCTGTGATCTGGAACTTTCTCTTTTGCTTTATCCTCTTGGTCTCCAGACTTCTTTGTTTTGACAATTTAACAGAGTAATTGAGAGATGAAGTACCTGAACCTGGCAGTAAGAACCACAAATGGCCTTCCTTTATTTAAATATAGTGTATGGTTAACCTGTGTGCACACATGCACATGTGTGTATGTGTGCAAGGACCTGCTGATGCACATAACAGTGTATGTATGTTTGTCCATATAGAAAAGCACGACTCCAAAATTTCCCTTCCACTCTCTGATCAGTCCGTTGTCACATGCATTTGGCATTCATTATCCATGAGCCTCCGGCGCCTCTGGTCCTGTGCCCTGGCTAGCAGTGATTTGGTTTATAGAGATCATATGGCAGGGAAACAGACCTTGAAAGACAGAGCTCTGAGAAGCACATTTGATGAATTTCCTATGATTTGAGTCTGGGTTTATTCTTCCCTGTGGCGGGGCAGACACCCAGAGCACACACAGCCAGCCTGGGAGCCCGGGGACTATGACAATAAGCACACTGTGTTTTTTCTTCACACGTCTCGGGTTGCATTTCCTATCTGGGGGAGAAAAAAAGAAAGAAAGAAAAGGGAGCCTTGTAAAGGATCCAGAATCTGGGCAGGAAACCACACAGAGTGAAGGTTGCCATTGTCATTAGCAATTAATGTAACCACCAGGGCTGGAAGGAGAAAGTCACCCTCCTCCCCAACCAAGGCTGGAGGGGTGGGGGAGGCGTCCACTGCTGTTGGGGGAAGGGGCCAAGAGTGTGGGGGGGGGGACTGCTCACCCCTACTTGCCAGCTTTGCTTGAGTGGAGGAGCAGGCTGCCTCTGCTGAGGTAGTCCCCAGAGACAGACCACAGCAATAACATTTTTTCTTTTATTTTAAAACAAGGTGCCCAGGACTTGGTAAGTTATAAAATGTCTCTGCCACCCATTTGCACTTTCTGTGGTCCAAGTTCAATTTTTATTCCCCTTGGTAGGTAATTTTTTTTCCAAGTGAGTCTGTTGAGATGCATTTATTCAGTAGCAGTATTTATTGAATGCCTTCGTGTGCCAAGTTCTTGGGGTGCTGGGCATGAGGCTGTGGCTAATCTACACCAGATGTGAAGCGCCAGGAATGAGATGCTGGGCTGTTTGCTCATTACCTCAGTTAGGCACCATGGCGATGCTCTGGGCTAGAGTCTGTTCTCACCCCATTTCACAGATGGCATAGTTGAGGCCCAGAGAAGTTAATCGGTGAAGCTTCAGGTCATGAAACTAATGCATACGCCCAAGAAAAATTGGCTTTTCAAACCCATGCTCCTAACTCTTCTTTATGTTCTTCAGAAGCTCATCATCAGACAAATCAATTGGTGATTGAGAAAAGTGACCAGACCAATATAATAATGAGGGTAAGTCTAGGCTTTCTGAGAGTTCAGAGAAGAAACATCTAATCTAGCCTGGGAGTCATTCAGAGAAGTCTTCCTGGAGATGGTGAATTTGGCACCTCTCCTGTCCTTTCTCATGTCCCAGTGGTAGGTGAGCTTGCCACACTAAGCAGTCTGGAGGGACCATTATCTTCATATGCCTACCAGCTCACTGACTCATAGTGGAGGTGACCAGAAATGCTTGCTGCTGACATTATGCCAAATGAAGGCTAGAGCTGTGTGGAGAGCTGGGGCTGCCATCATTTCTTCTATGTGTTGGGTGGATTCAAATTTTTCTCTTTCCTGCCCTCCTCCCTGCTTTGTCTTTTCTCTTCTTCAATCACTCCTCTCTCCAACCTCAAATTCTTGCTCTGCTCTCTTTTTCTGGTAGTTTAAAAAATGCCACTTTTCATTAATGTGACCAAAATGTCATCAAGTAGTTTAATGCTCTTTAATGTCCTTGTATCGTTTACATTTTGTGAACAGTGTGGAAATGAATCCCATCTGTGGGTTCAAGAACATCAAAAAAGTTGGACAGGCTATTTAGACGTGCTACTTCACATTGCATTAGTGTGTCCAATGTCAGGGGGCGGGGCCCAGTGCTGTCTGTCAGGGCCCCGCCCACCCCTTCCTGGGGCCAGAGAGTGACAGATTACTTATTTTTTACTTCTGGATCTCAATGGTTTTTCATGGCTGTGGGGGCTGGAAGGCTGCCCAGAGGCTCCAGGAAAAGTGTGAAGCCTAAAGAAAAAAATGATTCAGGAAAATCTCTCTCTTCCTATTGGGGGCCAGGGTGCTCCCAACAATAACTATTTCATCACTTTGAATGGGAAGCTGGTTATGATACTATCTGCCTTCCATAAAAACAACCAGCTCATCTCTGTTTCTATCAGTCTCCCTCTACCCCCTGCATTCCTCAGGGATGGAAAACTCTGGGGTCACCTTACGTGGACAGTTTATAAGGAGGCTGTAGAAACGTTGGCATCTGGAGGATGACAACTTTGAGGCCAGTAGAGCACATAAAAGATAAGGCATGGAAAGGGGGGCATCTCTGGAAGATTCCCATGATGATCTCAGAAGCACCTGGTTGGAGCAACCTAGAAGGGTTTTGCTACTGTGAAGCACATAACTGGGCTTCTCTTTGGGGTCCCCTATTTTCTAGCATATGGTCTTGAGCAAGAAGAACCCTGTGTCTCATTTTCTTTAGCTGCAGATGGGGAGCACTAATTATAGTAACTACTTAAATGCAGTATTAGATGTGAAGTTCATGGCCATCATAAATATCAATGAATGGTCATAAAAGTGAGCCGGTATTAATGTTCCTATGTCACCCTGCTCTGGCCACCTACCCTCACGTGTATGGTGCCCTTCAGGTCATTGCTTCCAGGTGGAGTGGTTTCCTCCCTCCCTCTGGGCTGAGTGCTCAGCCTGGGCTCTTCTTTTTCCCTCGCTGCAAAGACAAGAGGCCAAGGTGTGGGGAAAGAAGTGACCTTCACTTCTAAACTCCCTGGCAGCTCCCCACACATGGAGCGAGCCCTCATTCTAATGCATTCCCTTGAAAGAGAGACATGGCTTTTTGTTTCAGAATAAAACCCAAAGCTTCTCTCCTTCCCTCAGACAGCAAGAGTGGAGTTTTCCCTGTCAATCCATATATCTCTACTAATAACCATCGCCGGCCTCTTCCAAGGCCCCCCACATGCTTTGCCAGTAGTCTAACCCATCTTCTGTTTGGTGTATGTACACACTGATACTCTTGAATTTTAAATACAAGCAAAACATAGAAACATGAACTCCACCATTCTCAAGACAAAGTCATTGTGGTTTAATTAATTCATATTAAGTAATTTTTTCTGGTACTGGGGTTTGACCTCAGAGCCTCACACTCTAGTTTAGCTTCTTTGCTCAAGACTGGCACTCTTCCACCTAAGCCATAACTCCACTTCTAGCTTTTTGCTAGTTAATTGAAGGTAAGAATATCGCTTGGATTTGTCTTGCCCAGGCTGTCTTTAAGGCAAAATCCTCAGATCACAGCCTCCTGAGTAGCTAGGATTATAGACATGAGCCATCAGTGCCCAGCTTAGAGGCATTATATTTTAATTCCTCAGTAAAACAAACATAACATTCGCTCAGTGTGACTACAAGGAGCATTATTTGTTTCTGAGGTGTTTTCTTTTCTTTTTCTTTTTATACAGGACTAGCAGAGAATCTGAAAGTCATTTATACCATAATATATAGAAGAGCACCAGGCAGGGAATTAGAACTGGTATCCCTAAGTACTTCAGAGTGAGCATAGTTGAAATGCAGCCACTGTCCCAAAACTTTGCATTCAGACTGGTGGAGAGGTTACCAGGTTGTAAGCCTGGCAACTCTGACCCTTAAGATCTGACTGGATTAAATACAGAGCCTTCCTTGGCCTGTCTAGTTTCCATTTGAACTCTCCTAACACTGTTGTTGGCTAGGGTTTAGTTATGATGGCAAAGCACATGGAGTCAGATGCCAGATGACATGGGTTTGAATCCTGGCTCTGTCAATTGCTTTCTCTGGATACATCACCTAATTTCCAAGGCTTAAATAACATCTGTGTCAAAGAATGTTTCCAAGGGTGAATTGAGTTAATACATGTCAGAAATTTATGTCTAGGGCCCTGACACATATATAGCAAGTGTTGTAGATAAGCTGATCTGCTCTTATTATCACCTTGATTATTTCATATTTCATTAGTATGAGGCTGAGAATTTTCTGAGCCCAAGGACTGTGTCTGGCTCACCTGCCCTGGTCCACCACTGAGCACAGTACCTTGGCACATGGTACAGTCATGAATGGGTTGAATCACATGGAAGTGAAATAAAGGATGTTAAATTGTGCTGTAAAATGCCATGCAACAAAAAAGGTGTCTACAGACTGGGAGAAGATCTTTACCGGCCATTCAACGGACAAAGGCCTCATATTTAAAATATATGCAGAACTAAAAAAATTACCTTCCTCCAAAACAAAACCGCAAAGAACCAATAGCCTGCTCATCAAGTGGGCTAAAGACTTACAAAGAGACTTCTCTGATGAGGAAATGAGAATGGCCAAGAGACATATGAAAAACTGCTCTACATCACTGGCCATAAAAGAAATGCAAATCAAAACAACATTGAGATTCCATCTCACCCCAGCAAGAATGTCATATATCAAGAAAACTAACAATAACAATTGTTGGAGGGGATGTGGCCAAAAGGGAACCCTACTTCATTGTTGGTGGGAATGTAAACTGGTTCAGCCACTCTGGCAAGCAGTATGGAGATTCCTCAGAAGGCTAAATGTAGAACTCCCCTATGACCCAGCAACCCCACTTTTGGGTATCTATCCAAAAAACCACAAACAAAATCACAGTAAAGCCACCAGCACAACAATGTTCATTGCAGCGCAATTTGTCATGGCGAGAATCTGGAACCAACCCAGATGCCCCTCAGTAGACGAATGGATCAGGAAAATGTGGTACATATACACAATGGAATTTTATGCCTCTATCAGAAAGAATGACATTGCCTCATTTGTAAGGAAATGGAAGGACTTGGAAAAAATTATACTAAGTGAAGTGAGCCAGACCCAAAGAAACATGGACTCTATGGTCTCCCTTATTGGGAATTATTAGCACAGGTTTAGGCAAGTCACAGCAGAGGATCACAAGAGCCCAATAGCTATACCCTTATGATGACATAAGATGATGCTAAGTGAAATGAACTCCGTGTTATGGAAATGATTGTTATATCACAGTTGTAACTACTTTCAACATCCCATGTGTATCTGTAGCTTCTACTATTGATGATGTTCTTGTATCACCTTCTTGGATTGTATCTACACTATCTCTGTAATCTTATCTGAGTATAATGGAAACCGTGTATACTGGTATTAGAACTAGGAAATTGAAAGGGAATACCAAAATCGAGAGACACAGGGTAAAAAAAGAGAAACAACTACAAAAGCAATACTTGCAAAACTGTTTGGTGTAAGTGAACTGAACACCTCAGGGGGGGAAAGGGTAAGGGGGAGGGGGGTAGGGGGTATGTGGGACAAGGTAACAAACAGTACAAGAAATGTATCCAATGCCTAACGTATGAAACTGTAACCTCTCTGTACATCAGTTTCATAATAAAAACTAAAAAAAAAAAAGGTGTCTACTGGATAAACTCTTAGTGTTTTCATTTCTCTTCTTTCCAGTCTCTGTGGAGGTATTTGTGACAATGCTACTCAACTATATTTTTTTGTATGTCTCTTATGTGTGACCCCAGTCTGGGAGAGGATGTGATTAGGAAGCACAGTAGAGATCTCTACCACTCGGTCCAGTCTCCTCATTGTGGAGAGAGGCAGATGTGTGAATCCTGGCCTGAGTACTAAGCTATCCACTGTCTCTGGTCAATGGAATCATTGAGCCCCTGACCCAACCCTTTCTTATGATATTGAGTATGGTGATAGAAACTCAAGTTCTTTTTCCCTTTGGTGCTAATAGCTGGTTGTATGCTATCTAGATACAGCTCATGAGAGATTGCAAAGAATGAAAGAAACACACAAAATGAGATGTGGGGGGGGAGGGGGAGGGGGGGAGGAGCTTTGGGGCTCTGTATTATTGCAGGAAAGCTAGCAGTGAGTTGCAACAAATATAAACTCTATCCTCACTAGAATTCTGGGGAGAGGGGCTGTTACTGAGGATTGACCAGGGGCTGTTATTGGCCTTATGTTTGGTAAGGAAGCATTCTGCCATTTAAGCCTTGCCACTCAGCTCTTGCATTTATTGGTTGATTGATTGATTGCTGGTACCCAGGGGGCTTGAATGTTCTCTGCTCAGGGCTGGCTTCAAATTTCAGCCCTCCAGGTTTCAGCCTCCAAAGTAGCTAGAATTGCAGACATAGGCATGAACCACGGGCATGTTGGTTTTTAATCTTGTTTTTGAGCTCTAGATCCTACCTGAACTTCTCTACCCCACTGGTCTTTATTGTTGTTACCCACATGTCTATTCACTTAGTTTGGTTTGCTCCTCTTCCTTCCCACACCACCCAAAGTCCAATGCAGATCTTCTGCCTCTATCTTCAGGCATTCCTGAATTTAGCCATTTGTCGCCACTTCCCAATCTGGTACCTGATGTTTGTTAGCTGCCTGGATCCCTTCTTGTCCCATTTTAGTCTGCTTTTCATATGATGGATGTGATAATCCTCTGAAAATGTTAATAAGACAGACTTCTTTCCTTTATAAAAGAGCCTCTAATGATTTTCTATCACAGAAAACAACATCTTTCCATGATTCAGGTCCTGCTCACAATGATCAAGCCACATTTGCTTTTCATCTGCTCCTTATTCAACACACAGCTTTATTCCTGCTCTGGACCTTTGCACCTGCTGTTTCCTTTGACAGGAATGTTTCCCCCTAGAGAGTCACAAGGTTAGAGCTCAGTCAAGGCTGGTGTCTGCCTTTCATTCATATCTCTGCTCAAATGTCATCTCCCTGTCCCTCTGCCTAAAACAGAAAGCCAATTTCTCTCTATCCCCTTTTCTGGCTTTAATTCTTATCATGTTGATTGCTTGGTTGGGGTTACATGTTTCTGAGTTTATTTCCTGTCATCCCAATACAATTAAGGATTCATGAAGGCAAAAACGTGTGTGTGTGTGTGTGTGTGTGTGTGTGTGTGTGTGTGTGTGTGTGCTCATGCACATGCTGGTACTGGGGCTTGGACTAAAGCTCTTGTGCTCTTGCTTAGCTTTATTGCTCAAGACTAGCACTGTACCACTTGAGCCATAGCTACAATTCCAGCTTTTTGCTGCTTAATTGGAGATAAAAGTAACACAGACTTTTCTGCTCTTAATGGCTTTGAACTGTCATCCAAATCTCAGCCTCCTGAGGAGCTAGGGCTATAGGGATGAATTATCATGCCCAGCTTGGTTTGCATTTTTCATGGCTCTATCCCTAGTGCCTAAAACAATGCCTTCTTCAAAACTGGTACTCATAACAAACAAATGGGAAGATTGGCTTAGACCAGTGAGGATCTATCTGCTCCTTGAACATGGGATGGACCAATAAATTCTAGAGCAGCTGTCATCATGATGAGTTAGTAGCCCAGGAAGAAGGGTGAATGGACAGTTAGTAGATGACCAGCAGTGTATACTTCATCAGATTCATCCTGCCTCTGTGATTTCAGTCAGGGGCACTTTTAGAGAAACTCAGCATGTCTCACTCTGCTTTGTGTAGAATTTTCTGGAGTTTAGCTGGAGCTAAGGTGGAGCACAGGGTCCCACATATCTCCAGACTCATAGCACAGCCAGGAAATGAATTGTGACTTCCTGGGGCAGCAGGAACTCAGGGCTGGGCTCCATTTGTTATCTTCCCTGGTGACAGGCTGGTCCCCAGTGATGTCATCTGAGCATCTGCAGGCCCCTCTGCCAGGATCCCACTAACTGGAAATGACATCAGCCCCCAGCAAAGAAACTTGGGCGCCCAGCAGACACGTCCCGCTGATCCCTGTCTGGAGCTCATCTCCCTGCCTACCTGGAAGTCTTCTGGCTGGCACTTTGGCAAACAAAGAGGCATTTGAGAGGGAATTAAGTTGACTTTAACAGATAGCCTCAAAGTGTTTCCCAACACATCGACGCTTACACTGAATTATGGATGCTAATAAAGCTGTCAGAGCTTTGGCACAAGAGCCAAATTCAAGCTGAAAGATCCCTGGGAAATGATGAGAATTCATCTGGGCCTGGAAAGTTGCTCTCTGGCCCAGCTGGAGGCTCATGCATGTTACAAGGCCAGGAAAGGGCTGGGATTAGCTATCCCAACAACATTGCTGATTGGTCCAAGGATGAGCCATGGCCTTAAAGCAGGAGGCAGCTCTACCCATTCCTCCATCACAGCTTTTTCCCATGACTGAGAACTCTTCCTCCAACTACAACAAATTGGCCTTTCCATTGAATGAATCTTCTATTCCATTCCCACTTTCACCTTTACCTTGTTCTGCCAGGTAAGACTCTCTTCTCAACAGCTGGGGATTCACCTTGAAAATCCTCTCTCATGGCCACAGTGACAGTCCTGACAGCCGTGACTGTCTAAATCTGGGCCCTTATATTACTTGGGCTCCTTGATATGTGAATGATAAGCCCCAAATCAATATGGATTAGGAACAAACAAAATAAGAGTGTTTCTTCCCTGGATTCATAAAATAAAAACATATCATGGAGCTATTTCCTTCAGGACTGGGTAGACATAGCTATGTGCTGAAATGATATTGAGAATTTGCCTTGTTTTAGTTATCAGAATTTCTTTTATTTATAATGACTTTCTTCTCAGGGTGATTCAGTTTCTGCAAGACCTTTACTAACATGTCTCATTGGATCACATCCTGGTCCTGAAACCAGTCACTGACAAGTACCCTAACCGGCTGAGCTAAGACCATCTGTTAGTCCTGGAACTAGATGGGATGGGATCAATCTGTTACAAACCAGGTAGACTGAGAGTAGAGGCAGTGGCGGGCCCTCAAAGGTGAATTTAGGTGTTACTGCCCAAAGATGGAAAGCAGATGGAAGGCCCATGAAAATCCAACCAGTGTCCACTTTCCTTAAAAATGTGTGTGTTCAAAGGTGCAAGGCCTATGTGCCTCTGGTCGTATGAAACAATATTTATTGAAATGAACTCAGGAAATGGAAACAAGGAGCTTTGTCTTTGTTTTCTTTTCTTTTTGCCTTGTCAATTCATTTATCTGTCTTTGGGAGGGCAAGGGGAAGGTACAGAAATTGAGGGGAAAGGGTGAACAAATGCAGCAGTAGTACTCACTAGACATTACGTTGAAAATGAACTATACAACTTGTGGGTGTGGACTGGAGGGAAAAACTTGGAGAGATCAAAGGAAGGGGTGACACTGTCCAAAAAGAAATATGCTCGGGCTGGGAATATGGCCTAGTGGCAAGAGCGCTTGCCTCCTACACATGAAGCTCTCGGTTTGATTCCCCAGCACCACATATATGGAAAACGGCCAGAAGGGGCGCTGTGGCTCAGGTGGCAGAGTGCTAGCCTTGAGCGGGAAGAAGCCAGGGATGGTGCTCAGGCCCTGAGTCCAAGGCCCAGGACTGGCAAAAAAAAACCCACCAAAAAACAAAAAGAAATATACTCATTACACAACTTATGTAACTGTAACCTTCTGTGTATCACCTTTTCAATAGCAATAAAACATAAACATTTTAAAAACAACTGTGTGTTCCTCAGTATTTCTGCTTGGTTTAAGCAGACATTCTACCTGTGGAAAGCTCCTTGTAGGTTAGACTTAATGTCATCCATTTTTAAGAACTCTTCATTTTATTTCAGACACAAGCTCTCTTTCCTCCCCCGTCCCCCAAATACTTGTATTTACCCTTTACTTTGGGCCTAGAAAGCTTTACATTCTAGTCAGTAGAACCAGTTGCCTAGAGTTCTTGACCGGGCATGGAGTTGGGTGTGGGAACAAAGACATCTGTGTGGATATTCCTCACCTGGATGGAGCACAGAAGAGACACATAATATTTATAAAATCCCGTTACTACCCCTGATACAATCATGGGCCATAGCATCCTAGAGACACCGTGTATTCACAGTGAGTTCGCTCACACATTAGTCAGTGAGTAGTAGCAATAGGCTTTTCACCTAGCTCCGCTCCTCGTGTCTCCACTCTCCCCAGGTGCCTCCATCTTCGATAGCTAACTTCACATTGGGAGTGGTTTCAAGGACAACTGGTTCCTTAGCTGAGCTACAGCAGACCTGAATCTCCTGACAAATGGCTAAGAAGTATTCTCGATCCAGTTTTCCCAATTTTTTTTGTAGGGGAGGGGAGTTGTGTCATTTTGTCCTCCCAACAATCTTCTGAAGAATAGTATTATTCCTTCATTTTATGGTGTAAAATTCACGGCTCAAAATGATGAAATGACTTGTACTCCACCTAGGCTTTATTTTCTTAACCTTGTCATTAAAACGTGGACATCTTTGATTTGATTTGATTCCTTTCTGTTTTGTGAGGAAGTATTTAGGAGAGTCACCTGGAAACGTTTATGTCTGGGGATGGGGCACAAACAAAGACTGATATAAAGAGTCATTCACCTGATGTCACAGGGATGTGAAACTGAAATGTTGGCCACTCCTTAGCTTGTGTTCCCTGTTATCTTGCTTCTAGCTCCAGTGGGGCAAGAAGTGGAGGTTGGCAGCGTGGATAGGTGGATAGGGCCGCCCTTGGAGCTGAGAAACAATGTGATTCACTTACCATCACCCCATCATGCCATTTGCTTTCCCCACTAGACATGAGCTCATGGAACTCCTGTTCACGTTCATTTTGATAGATTTTCCTTTTCCTGTCATGAGGGTAAATGGAACCATCACAAGGACGCATTCATCAACATCAGCCATTGGCCATTAATAGGATAATTGTACCGGCCCTGGTACAACAGAGATGATCACTAGCGTGGCTTTAAGAATGTACAGAGGCCACATTTACGTTTCACGGCAGCCCCTTTGAAAACTTTGGCATAGGTCCCCAACACTGTTTTCCTTCCCGCAGTGCGATGTGGGAGCCCTGTTACAGTGCATGCCTTGTTTCAGTACAAGTCAGGCACTGTGCAGCTTGGGGAGTGGATTAGGTCCCCGATGAAGGGCGGAAATCCCTGGCAGGGATAGCTTTGGTTTCTGCAGGCTCAGTGTGTGCATTACCGTATTGTCTGCTGCCTGCCAACCCCACGGTTTTTCATCTCCGTGCACAGGGGCAGCTGAATGTGGAGGGCCGTGCAGATGTTATGGTGTTACTCTTCATATTCTTCAGCATGAGTTGGTATTATTCTTCATATTCTTCAGTGTGACAGTCAAACACTTAGCATTTTGATCCTGTCTTGATTCTGACACTTTTTTCTGGGTCTAAGATTGTCACAGAGTTAGACAGAAAAATAGTTGGATGTTAGATACATAGATGATAGACAGATAGGTAGATAGATATACACATGTGTACTTCCTTTTCTATTATTGGCACATGTGTATGTATACATGCATATTTTACATGGACTGACTTATTATGTTATATAATAATTATTAATACATGCTATACACCAACCCTGAACACTAAAGAATGGCTGGCTGGGAATCCGAGGCTACAATTGGACTCACCAGGATAAAAGTCTGTGATTAATTAGTGAGGTCAGCAGCCATGGGCAGAAGTCAGGAGGTGGGAGCCTGGACACCTGCCAGTCCTGTCTCTCAGCATCACTGGATAAGCTACAATCTTATACTTTCCTTCCTTTTGCCATTTTCTTCCTGCTTGTTAGAAATTCTTGTATACCTGTAGTTTTCCTATAGGAAAGCTATATTGAATTCTCCTAAGTAGGCATGGTTTCTTTTCTACACTATTCTTCAGCCTTTGGGAATACTCTGAGAACAGTACTATTTCCTAGCTTGAATTAGTGTTCGCACAGGTGGGCACTGTCACACTCTTGGAGGCCTTGGCTGGCTTGGTGGTAAAAATCAAATCCCTTTTGCTTTTGTAGTCCCATAGGCATTGGTTAGGGATAAAGTTAGATCCTAAAAATGACTCATCTCTTTGGCTCAAGACTCCACATTTTACAGATGGAACAGCTGAGATTCAGGACAGTGGACCTGAGTCACACCAGAAGTTAGAAACATGGGTTGTGACTCCCACTGACACTCCTAAGATGTTAGTGCTGGAGGCCTCTCAGAGACTGTCTGGTTTTGCTCTGGCTAGCAGGAATCTCTGAGTGGAAGGCCATCTCACCTTAGCCTAATACTTCCTCATCCGGGGCTTTGATAATCTACTTTCATTGTGGTGGTTTTGTGGGAAACTCTACTTTTTTGTGAGCCATGAAAAATCATTTTTAGAAATACCTGAAAGTGAATAGGGAACAAATAAATACAAATCAGTACCTTCATTCACTCAGTTGACATCATTCTGGGTTCTAGGGATAGAGTATAAAACAGGCAAAAAATGTATGCCCTTAAGGATTTAAATGTGAGGAGAATGTGTTTGCCTGGTTCTACTTGCTTACTCATTAAATCCATGTGATAACTGATATTATAATTATCTTCATTTTATAATGATGAATTAGGGCATAGAGTGATTAAGTAATTCATCTATTATTACTTGTAGGTGGTGATGGATTTGAACTCATCTAGTCTAACTCCAGTCTGTCTGCCCTGAACCATTTATTGCCACACATTACAGATGGAAAGTTGAGACTCAGAAAGGGTGGGCCCCAAAGCCAAGGCCACACAGCTAGTTTAGAAGCAGGGTTGGTCTATCTGACTCTTCCAGTGGGTTCTTTTCAGGCCACCAGTCTGTCTTTCCTTCCCAAACAGTGGGAGGGAATGAGACAGACAAATAGAAGGCTAATGTGGCTTGTAAGATTTGAGATCACGTAATTCTCTTGTAAGAGAGACACAAGCTGTTTGTTTCTTGCTTTGGCAAGGGTGTGGGAGGGTGGGGAATAGATTTCCAATACCCCAAATATTACCCTAATTGGCTCAAAGGCCATGATTGTATCAAGTTCCAGAAACTATGAGTGAACCAGACAGTTAGGCCACCACAGCTGGTTGGCAAATTATTGGATCAAGTATTGTAATTATTAAATGTAAAAAAAGAGAGAGAGAGAGAGAGAGAGAGAGAGAGAGAGAGAGAGAAAGGGAAGGAAAGAAAGAGAGAAGAGAGAGAGAGAGAGAGAGAGAGAGAGAGAGAGAGAGAGAGAGAGAAATTCAGACGCTTAGTCCAAGATAATTGATCCAAAAATTACAGGTTCCAAGAGGCCAACACTTGCTTAAATTTAGATTTGGACTCCACTCCTGTCACACGCACACAAATGACTACTGTTTCCTGGACGCCCACTCAGCACACACAATCGGCCCCTCAGCTCTGCCAGCCCGCAGGAACAAAAGGGATTTTGATTCTGATTATTTTTAAACTTTAATGACAAATCCTTTCCTTCTCCACATTAAAAAATAAAGGCTGTGCATAGTACCATTAAGGGACTGCTTGCTGCCGTTTGATTCTCGGAGGCACTTACGTTGTTTAAATTTTAATTTACGGGTTGAAATTTTTTATTGAAAACATCACTATCTTTCTAAACAACAAAAGAAAGTTTCCGCTCTTGTCACTGCACTCGTTGCTTCGTTTACCTGTGATGACTTCAGCTTTCCCTCAGCAGGAGGCTTTCCTCTACTTTTCCCTTGCTCAAGGGCTCCAGGAAGCCAAGCTCCCAGCCCTGAGACCAGAATTTGCTAGTCCTGTCCCAGACAAATGATCATTATTGTTATTATTACTATTATTACTTTTGTTTGTTTTAGGAACAGGCTACAGTCAGTCTTCAGTCTTTCAATCTTTAACCATTCTAGAGCCAACAAGTCCTTTTACTTGTAACCATGACAACCGTGTCAGTAATGATGACATTGTAACAGTGATAATGAGACTGCTCCAACATTTCTTGAGCACTTCCTACCTGGCAGGTCAGTTCTAAATACTTTTCATCCATTATTTCCTTGCATTTCTATCAATACCCCCATTTTGGAGAGGACAAGACAGATAAGCACCAGAGAATGCAAGATGCAGTCATTGGTTCTTCTATACTCATGTGGACAGCAACAGATACCACTGGAAATATCTGACGTGAAGGATTTAGCTGGATCCAAAGAGAGGTTTTTAGTTAGACACTGGCCAAAACCCACTTCATGTGGCTTCATGACAAAGAGAAAACTGGAGCTCACTGTGGAAAGCAGGGTACAGTTGGGCATGTAGAGATGGAGGGAAGGCCAGGAAACATCTTTAGTGGAGACAAGAAAAGTGGAGGTGTGTTTAGGAAGAATTGGCTCAGCCATTGAAAGCGGAGGAGGTTCTGAGGTAGGGTGGGGAGGGTGGCAAGGAGACCGTGGTGAGTCCTTGGAGAGCAGCCTGAAGACATTGGTCTTTTCCTTATGTCTGGCAGAGTCATCTGAGTGTCTCAATCAGGGGAGTGACCACACTGGGATTGCAGTTTAAAAACCTCACCCTAACAAAGGGTGAATGAAAAAAGGGGAGGTAAGGGATAAGGCAGGGAGGCTTGCTGAAGACTCAGCCAACTCTGTTTCTCCTCTGCCTATGCTCTTTATAGTGACTGGCCTTGAGGCTTAGCCCTCCACTTTGGACCCTGAGATGGCCCCATGGGGCCAAGCTTTGACCCTCAGATAGCTCTCTGCTGCCCCCACCTGGCCAAACAGCCCCTTCCACAGTTCACTTGCCAGAGCTGGCCCAGAGGAATCCAACTGCTACAACCAACCCCTGGTTAAGAATCAGGACATTTGCTATGTGCTGGGCACATCTGTGTCTTTTGCATGTATTAAAGGCTTACCTGTAACCTTGTAGGAACTTTATCAAGTGGCTGCAATTCGTATTGTTCTTCAAGTGGATAGACTACAGGAAGTAAAGCATAGGAAATTTCCGTCTTTGTTGAGGATGGTAAGATATAAGATTTGGGATTACTGCCTTGGGGCTACATCTGTATTGATCTTGTCATTGGACCAGGCCAGAGGCCCAGATAGGGGACCTGTGGTGGGGCCTAGCTAGGGAGTAGCTTCCTCAGGGATAGCTTGGTTAGAGATCATGAGAAAGCAGAGGGGATGTGGAAGGGAGGGTGAACAAGACTGTGGCACTGAGAACTGGGGCCAAAGACAGAAGGAGAGCTTTACATGGGAAATGAGAGGCAGGGGACTTGAGGGACAGAAAGGGGCGAGGGTCACCAGAGTAAAGCTTTCATGTTCAAGACTGTGACTGGCACTTCTTGGTTTTCTTTAACAGATAAAATGCTTACTGCTCCAAGGAACTTTTCCAATTTGGGGTTAAGGCACTGACTCTTAGAAAATTCCTGTTAAGGAAAACCCAGTGGGCATCTCTCAAGCCAAGAGCAGGGCCTTGAGGAAGTGGGTGACAGAACAGGGTCACTTTTAATGGCAGCCCAGTCGGGTGGGAAGATGCAGGCCAGAGGCACAGCTGGCAATCTGCAGGAGGGAACAGTTGGGGGTGGAGGGGATTGAAGAGAGCCAAATGTGAACTTCTCCTATTTCCAAGTTTTGCCTGGGGCCAGCCCTGGGCACAATGATAAAGTTTCTGTAAAACAATTCTCAGGAAGACTGGAAGCAGAGGGGAAGAGGCGTACCTTGCCACAATTAAGTGCATCCTGCCAACTGAAAGACCTCGCTGGAATCAGCTTCTATGAATGTGGTTTGAGTGTTCATGAAGTGTCAGATCAGGAATGAGAGTGAAAGCTGTGAGTGTGTGTGTGTGTGTGTATGTGTGTGTGTGCATGAACTTATTCTCAGACTCATACTTCCTGAAATCCAGTAGGCCATCTCTGTATTGCAACTGCTTTCTGTTTTCTGGCAGATGGTCTGCCATTGGCTGACCCTTCACCAAACAATGAAGTTGGAAATAAACAAAAGTAAACCTTTTGTGTGCAATGTTACTCGGACCATGTTAGCAAGAAATGGAGAACATCTTAAGATCTGAAAGACTGGTTATAAGAATGTGTGCAGACCAGACCTGAAATTTTCTTAAGCTTCAAACCAATATGGCCCTGTAAATTTACTCCTCTCCTGATCACTCTCTAAGAAGTGAAATCTTGTGTTCACAGTATTCCCATTTCTGTCTATTCTATGTAGACCCCAACTTCAGGGATATAATTGCTTCGATGTGCGTGCCTAATTTATGGAAAGGGGTCTGAATGAATAGCTTAGAAAATTGCTGTTGGTCTTTTTGGAGAAAGACTATATAGATAGGGCACAGTTCAATCAGTGGTCAAGCTATCTTGGACCTTGGTGGCCCCATTGATGGCCGCTTAGCACTATGAAAAGCTTGTGGCTGCTTGCCTCAGAAGATGTATGATCAGGTTATTTGGGGGCAGGAGAATATGAAAAAAATTGGTATCATAGAAAATATATCCAAGACAGGGATACATCTGATTTTAGTTTCCATGCATCCTAAAAGTAGGTTAAGGAATTAAGGAAAGAATAATCTGAGGAACATGCCTGGAAAGGGAATTTTCTGAAAGCATGAAAGTCAGAGATAAAACATACATTAGAAGAAATTAAGCATTGGAGAATGGAACCAAAGTCTGATCATAAACCAGACCTTCCTTCATTACTAAGGCTATCTTCTCTTTCCCAAATTGCCCATCTAAGAGATTTCTCAGCACAGATGATTTAACAGGTCATCCAACCTCTTTATATATAAAAGATAGTTCTGTACCTCCCATGGGGATTCCCTGGGAAATGCTTAGGCAGAGACATTATCAGCAAAGAACGTTGAAATACATAGGTTTAGGAATTAAATGAAAAATGATCAAACAACAGAAAAGAAAGAAAAATTTAAGTTAAATTTTGATTGAACGTTTGAATTAGAAATGGTTTTGCAATCTTAAAACTAATACCAGCACCGAATGGAAAGATTGATATATTTGGCTATATAAAAATACAGTATTTCCATATGGGAAAAATTTATATAAACATTAAAGCAGAAAAATTGAGAACATTGGCACAAATATCAAAGGATAAATAGCCTTATTGTTTGGAGATTTTATAAAAGTCAATAACAAAAGCATAGATTTTCAGAGTTATAAGGAGAGCATGAGCATGCAAATAAGAGGAAATATAATTAAACATTTGACAAGGTCTCCCTAACTAATCAAAGCAATGTAAATTAAAACAAGTACCAGATATCCCACCACCCACTCCTTTTTTATTTTTACTTAAATTATCAAAGATTAAAAGCAATACCTGTTGCAGGTATAGGGACAATAGAACAGTCACCTTGTTACTATGTAGGAGGAAGTTTATAATGATATTTTATGTTTTTGAAATTACTGTGGAAAAGGGTAGAGAGAAATTTGGGGAAAATATAGATATTCACATGTATTACGGATGTGTTTATCATAATGCATCATTAAAAAAGCTTGATGTATAAGCAAGCAAACCTAAGTTTCTCTATTGTATGCATATCTGGAAATGCTGGCATCATCAGGGTGAATTAAGCCTGTGCACATATTGTCACAACCAAGCACAAAAATGGCACAGCAGAAAAGACTGACAGTCAAACAGTTTGTACCACCACTGCTTACTTCAGAGTTTTGAATCATTCTGTGCTTTAAGGGTTTTATTTTGTTTTGTTTTCTTGCTTTTCTCTTCAAATCAAAATTTACCTTTTTACCTGTATTGTTCCGTGTGTGTGTGTGTGTGTGTGTGTGTGTGTGTGTGTGTGTGTGTTAAGGGGCTCTTTTTGCTCAAGGATCTACTTTGAGCTACAGTGACACTTCCCTGTATTATTCTTATAAGTCAAACCAATCAGAAAATAAAATGACTGAGGGAGTCTAGGAGTTCATTTAAACTTGAATGTAGCAAAGAAACATGTGTGTGGCAATGTGGTAAGTATTGTGGCTGGGCCTATACTCCGTTGTCTTTTCCCTTGTGGCATGTTAGCATTAAGAGTCTCAAGTAGGAGGGACTAAACTTACCCTTGGCTCTTGGAACTGTCCCTATTACAACTCGCTGTGGTGTTCATTCTGGGGCAGTTACAACAGTAAAATAATTTTATTTAGCTTTTTATAGTGATAGTACAGTGAGCACTTTCATTGCGTTGCTTATTTCATTTTACCCACTGACCCTATCTTTTATCTCACATTATTGTTTATAGATGAGGAACCTGAAGATCAGATAGATACGTTTTCCAAGATCACATGGCCTCCAGTGGTGACACTAGCATTCAAACCCAGGCTTAGGTTCACTTAACCCCTACACCAAAGAGGAAGACAGAATTCCAAGTAACGTTTGAAAGTTCTCTGGGATCATGGCGGGGACTAAAACATGGTAGATATTGAGAAGGAGGGTACAGATGCTTTTGGGGAATACTTGAAAAAAATTCACCAGTCAAGCTAGATCTTGACAAATCTGGAGGAATAAAGGTACTTATTGAGAATGAACTATATTCTTAGCAGAGAGAAGTTGTGAAGATGAGTGAGTGTGGAATGACTTTTCCTGGGGAACACCCTGGGTTTGGTATGACTGTAGAAACCAG
The DNA here is from genome assembly GCF_023159225.1 of Perognathus longimembris pacificus. Classification (NCBI taxonomy): domain Eukaryota; kingdom Metazoa; phylum Chordata; class Mammalia; order Rodentia; family Heteromyidae; genus Perognathus; species Perognathus longimembris. The sequence goes on along the minus strand of NC_063173.1, from coordinate 22,460,332 downwards.
CTCAGTGAAAAGTGGCTGGGGCAAAAGAAAGGATGCTGTGTTTATTTGTCAAGCTGAGGAATCTGAACTTGACCTTATTGGCAGACTTTTCAACCATGCTTTACCAGCATGGAGCAATGTGATTTATATTTGTGCTTTAGAATTATCATGAAGGGAGTTACAGTGTCAGGGGGGTTCTCTAAGATATGCACAGAAACTTGTAGCGAAAGCCTTTGCAAATGCCAGGCAGCAAGAGTGTGATGATTTGAGCCATCACTGCCACTAGTTCATATTCATTAGGAGCTAGTTTGAATTTGAAGCTCTACTTTTCTAGGTTTGTGGCTATAAATGGAAAAGCAACATGATATAATAGAGAGAATTTGGGTAACAATTTCACTTGTCTTCAAATCATAGATCCACCATTTATCTCAGAATGTGTGACCACCAAAACTAACTGATTTTTTTAGTGTATAAACTAATAATAAATACAGCTAATTCATTAGGAGGATTCAGTAGTTTGTAGAAGATACCTAGGATAAAGAAATTCAAAACTAGTAGTTTATTCTCCATACTAAGAAATGATACTTTGAAATCGACTCTCCTTTAAAGAAAATAAAAATCTAGGTGCTTCAAAAAAAAAAAAAAGAAAAAAATGATAAATAAGTGCCCTCAGATCAGATATAAAACCTACCACCTATTCATAGTTTTCAAGACTGAATAAAGACATTTAGCTTTTTAAGCCCATACAATTTTTTTTTACATGACTGATTTCACTACATTGCTTACTTTTCAGTACATTTTTCTACCACTTTAAGTATATCAGTGAGAATAAACTAGGAGCTCACAAAGACCCCACTATCTTGTAATGGTGTGGTTTGGATTGCAAGGTGTACATGCATCCTACAGATATGGAAAACCTCAAGTAGGTACACAGAATTTTAACACTCATCAATTAGAAATGATGACGCATGTCACTTTCATTCATGGAATGCTTATTTTGAACTACAACATAGCTCAAGCCTCACTGCAAAAACAAGACAGGGAAATATAAAAAAAGAACATGGACTAAACACAGGGTAAATATGAATTGCCCTGTTGAATGGGCTACATAAACTTGTTTTAAAGAATGAAAAAATAGGTATGTTTTCTTCTGACAAAAGTCTCCAGGGCTCCTTGACAAATGAGTTTGTTCTTCACATTCTTCCTCACCACAGTCCTTGGTTTGAGTAACCCATCAACTCTTTATAATGAATGACTCTTCAAACAGCAAGAAGTTTATCTCAGAAAGAACTTTCAAGTATAACTGTTCGTGGAAATTTGATGTCCTGAGTTCGTAAGTGAGTCACTCAAGTATAAGTTTTTGTTTTCGTAAGAAAGTATTTACTAGAGCCAGGTAGAGGTGAATCAGAGCACAGATGGTGGTGGACTGATGGAAGATAACACCCTCTTCACATAAACTCTGTAGATAAATGGGGCTTCTGTGTTTCTAAAGCACTATCATTACCCTTTTGGGATCCAATGGTTGAATCAAAATCATGTATGGTACATATTGAAATACATTCAAGGCCTTCCTTCGATGTATTGAATGTGTGAAAGAAGGTCTAAGGCGTCTTTAACATTGCTTAGCCTTCCTCTTGAGATTAAGCCCAGGAAATCCTGGATTACTTGAGCATTATGGTTCATTCATGAGTACAGCCGCTGGCACTAGGTGAGATTAAAGAGGGAATGGCTATGTGATAGCAGACTGCACGTAAAGAGCCATCACCTGCAGGAGTCAGTGAGGAGCCGGGTCAAGTGTGGCCCTGTGGAAGTGAAGTGACCTAGGGTTCTTCCTCCTTAGAGAATCAGATTGGCCTGTGCCAGAGATGGGGACAAACCAGACATTGTTCCAAATGTACCAGCAGTGCCAGCAGTGGGGAAGCGGGCCAGTGCTCCACAATGACACTGTGTGGCAGGGAGAAGCTTGGTGGACAGGGACGGGGGCGGAATAGCAGACCGCAGAGCTTTCGCTCAGAAGCAGATGTCTCATGGATACCCTGTAACTGTCCGAGCTTTCATGGTTTGTGCACAGTTGGAGGGCAGAGTGTGATGGAGTGTGATACTGAATGGATTACCAGACCTTCTACTTGAAGTGTACAGAGAAACGACAGACATGACATGAAAAGACCCAGCCTTGCAAATTGTGAATATACTCTTTCCAAGGCAAGTCCACATGAGAGAATCGGCTTTTCAGACCTAAAGTGAAGGGTAGAATCATGCCCAAATCTTTTTTCCTAGTTCAGTGCTCTTACTAGGGAACCAAGCTACTCACTGCAAAGTCTTGACAGTCTAGAAAGTCCCAGAGTACTACATAGCTTCTTCTTCTCCTTCCAGCATCCTTTTCTTTTTCCTTCCCGTCTCTGCTTTCCTTTGGGACATTTAATTCACATAGGCTACTCTGGTTGGTGGCCGGGATGAAGATGGGCAGGACAAACAACAAGAAAGGAAGTCTTCTTGGACAAAGCTGAAGCAATGGCATCAGAGAAGCCAATGGAATCCAAATGGAATAATTTAATATATTAAATGCTGTTGATTAAATCTGGCCCCATAGCCTTCCCTAAATCACCAGGGACAACTCTTAGCTCAATAGCAACGTTGTTTATACAGTTTAAATTCCTGCTTCCTAGACATGTGGAACTATGCGCATGGAATTAGAGGTGGGAAGATGTGAAAATCATTTAACCTCTCTGAGTCCACCATTACATAATGGATAGGTATAATAACTGCTTTACCGGATTAAGAAATCAGTGTGATATTAAGCCTTTCTCAGAGCTTGATGTAGAGCAGATACTCAACCCTTGGTGTTGTTCGCTTTTTTCAGGATCACTCTTACTGAAGAGCAATGCTGAGGCAGAGGGAACCCAAAAACCCAGAGTCCCAGGAATCTTACTGTGCCCTTGCTAACCCATTGAAGTGCTTGGCAAATGACTTCACATGAAGAGCAGCTAATTCTGAAAGTCAGATACTATGATAAAGGAACGTGGGAGGACAAACTATTAACCTACTTCCTGGAAAAAGGAAAATGTTCTGCCAAAACATAGATGTTTCCAGAGAGTGGGTTGATTTTGATAAATAATTAACTTGGGTGGATTACATTGTGTTGGGAGGAGTAATTACAACAGCATGTTCACGCCTTTGGAGTTCTGTTGTTGTCACATTTTCCACGATAAAAATCTCTTGTTGTAAAAAAAACACACACACAAAGACTGTGTTCAGAAACTTGGCTTTAAGACATGCTCTGGTCTGAAGAATGCCATGAAAACTTTTGTAGTTGATGGGCCACATTTTTAATTGGATCCAAAGATGTTCTATTGTTTCTAACCTCAATTAAGCTAAGATAAATGAAACTGTATTGCCTTAGGAAATGTTTCATGGCCACCAAAGTAGAACAGCTTTCCTGATGCCTCATGGAGAGTATTTACTCCATTCAATAGTTCCTGAGCTTCTTGTCACTTGTCAAAAGTTTTATTTCTGTGTCAGGTGCTGGCTTTCTGTGCCAGGTATGGCCCCAGTGGGGGCTATTACTAAAAAGATGATGAAATATGGTAGGGAAGAAAAAGTCTTGAACTCAGGAGACTGAATTCAAATGCAAGCTGATTCTCAAGAGACTGATTCAAAGGTAGCTTGCTTTAATGCAATCTAGAGTCCTGATTCCCCTTTCACGACCTGAAGCAATTGGGTTAGATGGCAAATAGATTTGAATGTTTAGGCTAACTCTGGTGATAGAGTCTGCCATATGGAATGATATTCTGAAGTTACATCCATGCTTGGTGGGAAAAAGAGCATTATGAAAGAACACAGAATGCTTGCATTATTTTGCATGAGACTGTGAGAGGTAGAGTTGGGAATTTTGAGGAGTTACCAAAAGGTGGTACTGCAGAAATAGCGGTGTATTCTCATGGAATCTCCATTTTCCTTTTGGAACTCTTACAACTACATTTCCAAGCTTCCCCTATACGCAAGTGAGACTATGTTACTAAATTCTGGCCAGTGGAATTTGGGCATAAATAACATGAGTCACTTCCTAGTTTGGCTCCTGAAACATCTTGTCTCATTCTCTAAACTCAATTCCTTACATTAGTTTGTCTCTCAATTAGAAGCAAAACACCCAGAAAAATTTTAAATGGAACCACTAGAGAGAGAGACTGGATTCCTTGAATACTGCATTTTATGGTTTGGACCTGGAATGTTCCTCAGTCTTATGTATCAGGGGTTAGGCTATAAGGAAGTGATTGGCTCATAATCTCTATGGACTAATCCATTGATGGGTTCAATGGGTTCATAATTTGATGAACTATTGAGGAATAATGGGAACTTAAAAAGGAGCACCTACTTAAATGGACTGGGTCATTGAAAGAGTACCTTAGGTGCTAAGAGTATCTTAGGTAAAGATGAAGGTAATATCTGGATGGATACAAAAAAGATACCACACTCCAGAAGCAGCAATACTGAAGCAAATCCAGTTCAAGTTCCTAAGTCCCCTGGGAATTTGCAGTAGACTCATCTAAGACACAAAATGAGATTTTTTTTGACTCATTTTTGTCTAGACAACAAGGAAGCAGAGAAATTCTTTGTTAACCTCAGACCTGCCAAGACATAAGGGTTCTAAACAAATTTGTGATCTGAAGCATGGCTCCCCCATTAGGGCCCTGCTGCGTCTTAGTCTAGCTCTTACTCTTCCATCTTCCTGTTTGCCTTTCCCTGCTTTTTAAGGACCAATCAGGCCACAAGAATGCCATGTTCTAGGGAATCCTGTCTGTACAGAAATCCAAAAGTCCCAGATCCTTTAGTGATGGGATTAGAGTTTGGCTGCAAATTTTAGATACATGAAATAAGATGACGTATGTGGGAGGCAGGCCAACCTATTCTTCATGTGTAGGTATACGAAGCTGCCTATGAAATGGGTTTGAGTTCTGTGACATTCCTCAGGCAGGTACTTGTCTCATTCTTGAAATCACATTTAGATAGAACATTGGGTTGACTGTGATCAGCTACCAATCGATGGTGGAATGATTTCCATTGGATCAAGTTTCACTTCACCTCGCAAAGAATACATATTTTTAGATGTGAATTTCAAAGTGCTCTCCTTTTGCTGTGATGTTGGGAGTCTTGCCAGGTGGATGTGTTAACTTTCCAGACTGGTGGCTGAAATATGAACCATTGTTTTCCTTTGAAAGTGTTTGTCAAACTCTACAAGTCTCAGAGCTGGGGATTCCAGATGATCCTCTGTACTGTTCACAGCTTATGTGCTTTCAGATCGAGGATGATTTAGTTACAGATTAGAATCCAATACCTTCCTACCCCTGCCCTCTCACATTCAGCAATCCCTAAAGCCCAGGGCAATGGCAATTCTCAGAAATCCAGGGTCAGTGGTTTCCCATTTTTATGAATTCTTAGCACTTTGTACTGAAAGACTATCTTCTGCAGACTGGTTGCTCAACAGCTGGGCAAAATGATGCCAGAGAAATGAAGCAATAGAAAGAAAGTGCACAGTAGGTCCAGGTCACAATCAGAAAGTGAAACCTGATCAGATGTATTTGATGGACTGTAATTCTATCTGGGTTAACACTGCAAAACAGTACAGGTTGAAATGAATACAAATTAGAAAAGAACAAATACTTTGGATTTGAATATGGAAAATACATCCCCTCAATAAAAGATAGCATAAGACCATTCATAATGTGTTTTTTTCTCAAACCATTAAGAATGAAAAAAATGAGCCAAATATAACAAAGATAAAAACTTTTACCTGGGGGCTGGGGATATGGCCTAGTGGCAAGAGTGCCTGCTTCATATACATGAGGCCCTGGGTTCGATTCCCCAGCACCACATATACAGATAATGGCCAGAAGCGGCGCTGTGGCTCAAGTGGCAGAGTGCTAGCCTTGAGCAAAAAGAAGCCAGGGACAGTGCTCAGGCCCTGAGTCCAAGCCCCAGGACTGGCCAAAAAAAACCCAAAAAACTTTTACCTGATACTAGAAGAGTCACTCAATCTCCTGGTCTGGGTGTGAGAAAGTAGTTGTCAGATCCACAGTTATTTGGACAGTATCAAAAGATCACGGCCAGCATATATGCCTGATTCCCCTTAGCAACACTACAGCAGGGTAGGAAGAAAGTGGAGAGAAACTCCAAACCCAAGAGATGGATTTACTGATAGTCCAGATTTGGAAGCATTGGGATTAAGATGGGTTGTTCCAAGGAACTACTCCCTGTGAAGAACCTTTTCCCAGTATTGATATTTTTAATGTGCTATAAAGTGTAGGCTGGAATCACTGCCAATATTTCCTTTGACCTTTGGCAGGATAGCTAACATGAGAGGCATCGACAGTAATTTCTTAGGATTCAGTGTTTGGGTTGATGCAACAGTGGCAAACATAGGCTTGGTAGAGTGTAGAAGTCAATTCACAGCTCAACCAAGTCAAATGCATGTCAGAAACAAGGATAACAACAAGGACAGCTCTTTCTATAGCCAGTCACCTTCAGAGAAGAATAAGTCCAAATCCAGATCTCAAACCTTTCCCTCCATAAGACAAGGGAAGTGAGTCACCAATGCAGTGAAACTGTCCTCAGTTGTACACAGAAATTATAGAGAAAGAGAACACAGACAAAAATTCTTTAATTGTGGTTACTTAAAACCCCAGTTCCTTGTCCACACCCTTTGGGCAAAAATGACAGGAGGGAGAAAAAAATAGAGTGTTCCAACTCATATTTCAAGTGAAAGATGCAAACTGTACTCAGGGCCAGAGGAAATCCACACTACCTTGGGAGAGGAGCAGCTTCAGATATAATGGTTCCATTCAAAGACAAATGAAAAGCAATCCTTGCTAAGAGGAAATTATAACAAGAATTAGCAATAATGATTACATGAATAAATAGGACATGGCATGTAAAATATAAATACAGAAACTTTTGAAAAAAGATATATACAAGGAAATAGAAAAAACATTTTAGTTGAATTAATTTATACCCCTAAGGAAGAGTCTTTATGAAATAGGAGATATGGTGCTAATTTTTGAAACTGATTTAAAGTAGGAAGAGAGTTGGTATTGAGTTGTGGGAAGGAATGAAAGTGAAAGGTAATATACTATACATTTAAAAGAACAGTGCCCAGGTCCTGAGTTCAACCCCCAGGATGGGTGCGCATGCGCATGCACACCCACACCCATACCCACACCCACACAATGGCTTTTGTAGCAAAGAGATCTAGAATATATAATAAAATCATCATGACATGTGCATGTTGTCTTGGAAGAACGTGATATAAAATAGTGAGAAGCATAAAGTAACATGATAATAGGGGAAATTGTAATTTTTGTTGTTGTTAGTCATGGGGCTTCAGGGCCTGGGCACTGCCAGAGCTCTTTTTGCTCAAGGCTAACACTGTAGCTCTGCTTCTGGTTTTGTGGTGGTTAATTGGAGATAAGAGTCTCATGGACTTTCTTGCCTGGGCTGGCTTTGAACCATGATCCTCAGATTTCAGACTCCTGAGTAGCTAGGATTATACGCATGAGCTACCAGCACCTGGCTAGGGAAATTGTTTTTATATCAGCAGTCTTAATATTGCAAGGAGTCTCTTAAAAATTAAATTCATTTAATCTCCAACAAAATACATATTGTCTTAGTAATAGAAGCTTGTCATAATTACTCTAAAATCCATCCTTAGGAGACCAAATGAGCAAAACTTATTAGGTAGAATAATACCATACAAAAGATTTTTAAACTACAAAGAATATTAATTAAATTTATGCAGTATTTCTTTAGAGTTACTAAAATAAATTCAATTGATAAAATTGGATCAAGAGTAGATTATAGTAAACCTAGAACCATGTACTATAATGATAAATAATATTTCAGATTAGTGATAGGAGGTATAGACTTTAGCTAATAGTGACTTGATTTGCCACTTGAAAAAACAATAAAGATGAATTAGCATTTCTACTTTATGTAAAAATGAATTTCAGAAAGCTCCTATTTTGTGAAGTAAAAAGAATGAAAAAATCATGGTCAATATTATTATTTTCATAGGCATAAGGTCCATGTCACCAAATTCACAAAGAAAGCAAAAGACTGATCCTATTAAAGATTTCTATGTAAGGAAATCTATGATAGTCAAAATTCTAGAAATAAAATATTCTCAAGTAAGAAAATACCTCAAAATCCAGTAGCAAATGGGATAAAGAAAAAACTAAAAGCAGCTATTGAGAGAAATAAATGACTATCCATAAATATATAAAGAGACAATTCAAATTGACTTCCAATAAAAACAATAACAGAACATAAACCTATGGCATGCATTCATTGTACCAATATTAGATATGTGAAGCAGACAATACCCAGAGTCGGCAAGGATGTCAGGACACAGGAATATTAAATGAAGGATAGTATAGATATATCTCCTAATCTATCTATTACAAAGTACCTGAAAGGCCAGATTTAAAGGTATATGCACTGCAATCCAGCTAATACCAATTTGTTTTATGAAAATAAAATGCAAAGAATTCTAATTTTATTATGTTTTTCAGATTTTTGCTGTCTTTTGTATACTTCAACATATTTTTGTATTTTCTACGTTGATGATATACTTTTCTGACAAATAAGCGTGAAGTTGAGAAAAACTGGTGAATATTAAGAAAAAAAATCAAATGCCTCATCGCAAAGCAATGATTCTGTTAAATTCATTTTCTGAACAAAACATTTCATTTACTTGGAGCTATCTTAACAGGAAAAAAATGTTTTATTTTTTTCCCTAACAGATTTCCTGTTATGCAAAAATTTTAAAGTAGAAACAATTGCTTCAAGTTATGAGTTGTACATTTGGGCTGGTAAGACTATTACATGATTTAAAATTATGTCCTGCTGTGTAAATATTTCCATTGGTAACATAGTAGAGAGATTACTCTCTCTGGTGGCCCTGATGTAACCACAAAGTGGGTTAGTAGATTTAATGATGTAATATAAAGAGCTGTAGCATTACTGAGGTGAAACAAAACTTATTTCCATTAACTTCACTTTACAGGTACAGAAAATCACACTCAGAAGTTAAGTGACTTGAGCAGACTCAGACAATGAGTCAACCAGAGCCCTGGGACTTGTCCCACAGCAATGATTTGCAACTTGTTTTCTCACACATCTCTCCAGAGTGGCTATGGAGTTGCTTAAGGGCCTTCACAAGTGGGGAAGGGTCTATGCAGATGGGGTACAGCCAGAGCAGCTCTGCCTTCGTCTATTTGATATATGAGGTTTCTAGCAATGTTTGAAAATCAATCCACCAGGTCACACTATTTCTCCTCATCTATGTTCCCAATGAATATAAACTAAGTCCCCCCTCTGTTGATCCAACCTCAGAGCCCTTCCAGATTGAAATTTATTATTGTTTGTCCATTGCCTGAGTGCCTTAGAATCTAGTTCTCAAATTGGTTGGACAGGAGAAACATATCTCTTCTACTTCTTGGGGAGACGGATGGGCCTCTGTGTAAGGGACTGCTCGGAGACCCTTGGAAAGCCTACATAGGTGTACATGGGTAGATGATGTTGCCCCAAGTAGCTGAAAGGAGAATTAGTACACACATCAGATATTGTAAAAAACTGCTGTTCTGAGGGGTTTTTTGCACTTATCCTGGGGCCTGAATTCAGTCTGCATACTGTTCCTGAGCATTTTTGCTTAAGGCTATCACTCTACCACTTGAGCCATAGCTCTACTTTTGGATTTTAAATTGCCAATTGGGGATAAGAGTCTCATGAACTTTCCTGCCCGTCTGCTTTCGAACTATGATCCTCAGATCTCAATATTCTGAATAGCTAGGATAAGAGGCATGAACCTTCGATGCCTGGCCAGACTCAAATTTTTAGTGAGGTCATTGTTAAGTCAGGCATGCCTGTCATACTCAAGTTGTGGATAACTTGAAATTGAAAGTGGTAGTGAGGCTGTTGATTAAGAAGTTGATTGAGTGGATTCAAATAGCATAGCAATAGATATGAACTATTCACTTACCAGAATTGTCCCTGGATGTTTGTTTGTAAAGCAACGGAGTCTCCCTGACTAGAAGGATTAAACCAGCTACTATTTGTTGGAAAGGATGTCCAGTTGTAGTCCAGGACTTACAGTTTTCTTTAAGAACAGGACTAGTGAAATCTTCCCTCATAGAGCAGATATTCTTCCATCTTGCTCTGTAAGGAACTAACCAGAAAAAAAAATGTCTGTCAGTGTAACCAACACCATTGGATTTATTGAAAGAATATTTTGAAGAACTTTGCAGACTATGGCTTGACAAGCCAATTCATGGTTGAGCCCTTTGCTTAGGAGAAATCAGGCTGTCAATAGAGTTATAGAACCAGTAGGAAGGGAAGGAAGTAGGACAGGTCTTCTGAGAAGTAGGAGGGAGTCTCTGAGAGGCACAGTGAGAGGGCTGTGGTACTCAGGGTGGCTTCAATCCAGCTCATGAGCTCCACATTACTCACCAAACCCATCTCCAGCCATTTGAAAATTACCCATGAGAAAGAGAGCCACTATTTCCAGTTTGCATGCCAGTAAGCACAGGGTGTAGGAGGCAGGATTTATATTCTCTGAGCCTTGATTGTATGCCAACTATTATACTATGTGCACTAGGCTGAATGTGTCTCCCTAAATCCATCTGGTGAAATTCTAACGCCCAAGGGAATGTTATTAAGAGGTGTGACTATTCTCATACAAGGAAATATACAAGAAAATTGAGAACTGAGTAACCAAGTATGGTGAAATGTCCTAGAATCTATACCATGTAAATGCTGGAACTTGAATCTGGATTTGTTGGAGTGTGGATCTGGACTCCAAGGTTATCTGGATTCAAGTTTTCAATCTTCAGATTCCTGTGAGGCTTCACAACATACAGTAGAGCAAAAGAGGGGCCATTATAGCTGAATGCCATCTCATAAGATGTCAGAAACATAAGGTCACCAGGAGTCACAATTCAGACATTTTCCATGGTCTGAGCAGGTAGCATTGACTAGAGAAATGCATCCAAGTGTATCCAAAAGGATCAAGTAAGGACTGAGAAGAACAAACAAGATGTATTCCATGGTAGTAAATCGTTGTTGCTCAACAACAAACAAACCAAAAGAACAGAGTATTTTGCAGGCTGGATGTATCTCCTAGGTCATCATGTCTCAAACTTTTATTTGGATGCTTCTAGATACTTTCCAACTTGATCTAGATCTTCCAACTTGACTCTAATAATAATTCCATGAAGTATTATTAAATTACTATTTTATTAGTAGAAAAACGTGAATCTGGGGCCCATTCAGTACCCAGGGTAAGCTGAGATCTCATGCTAGGTAGCTAGATTGCCTGGTGAAGGTAATTATATCTTCCCTCTCCTTCCCTGCATGAAAGTCAGTGTTTTCCAAAAGGACTGTGAAAGTCTCATAGATAAAATACCTACTGTGTACCAAATGACAAGTGTTATCAATATGTTCACTGAAATTCATATTTCATAATCCTCTACCCACTTTTAGCATTGAGACTCTCAGGCTCACTGATTTGGGAAGAAGTTTGAAATGAAGTCAAGGTGGAGCAAGATGGAGATGCAGACGCTGGCATTTCAGGAAACTCCACGGATCTCAGAGATTTCAGTCTATAATGCATGTTCACTCTTAAAGTTAATCTTTAAGGGCTGAATGTGTGGCTCAAATGATAGAGCAATTGCCTAGGAAGTGCAAGGCTCCTAGTTCACATTCAAGTAGCAGCAACGAAGGAAGGGAGGAAGGGAGGAAGGAAGGAAGGGAGGAAGGGAGGAAGAGAGGAAGGGAGGGAGGGAGGGAGGGAAATGGAGGGGGGAAAGGGAGAAGGGAGGAAGGAAGGAAAGAAAGAAGAAATGAAGGAAAAAGGAAGAAAGAAAAAGTAAGCAAGCTTGTCATTTTTGTTTCCATTTTTAGTTGGGCCTCAGCAAAGTATGGCTTGTGGGCCAAATCCAGCCTTTGTCCTGCTTTTGTATATAAAATTTTACTAATTTACTAGAATGCAGCCATACCTATTCATTTGCATTTTTCCCTGGATTGCTTTTACATTCTAATGCTACAGAGTTTAATAATTGTGGCAAAAATATCGATCTAGAAAACCTGAAACATTTACCACTTGTAATATTTACTCTCTGCAAGAGTGCAGAATAGGTTTGCCAATCCCTGTTTTTCTTGTATGTTTCAGTTCAATTGAGCACTTTTTATTGGAATTTCCCACTTTTTGAAAACCTAGAAATGAATATTAATTCTACTGCTGCTTTTTTAAAACTCTTGGCAAGCTGGTTATTTCTAGATGTAAATATTCTGGCATCATTTTAGCACATGTGAGCCTTTATGTATGTATACCATAGTGAAAGAATGAGTTCTTGGGTTTCACACCCTTTTTATAAGGTTTGCCTGCAGCGGTGGGGGAGGGAAAGTGTCTTGCTCTCTCTCTACAAACTTCAATTCAGGGCAGAAGAAGGGAGAGCTGTGTGGTCTCAGAGTCTGTTTTCTTTGCTATTACTACTTGTGGACTCATTACGGACTTGTTAGAGTTGGGGAGCAGGTGCCCAGACAAGAATGAATCTTTGCCTTTATTGTGTAGAAGTCTGAAAATAGTAGAGCAAAGCAGAAGTCTTTGTACTATTCTCAGTGTTTCAAAAGGTCTAGCAGAAGTATCCCTTTTTAATTGTGAAAATCAGAGAGCTGATTTCACTTCCACTTTTCCCTGTGTGGCAAGAGGGTAAAATAAGATGCCCCTTTATGGCGTTCATGCTAATGCTGATTGTAAAGGTTGGCGTATTTATAGCCTGCCCTTTCTTGATCTTTATTTTCTGCTTCTACTTCCCTACTTATTCATGTCATTTATTTTTGTTTCCATGTTTGCTTTTATGTAATATGGTCACTTCAAGCACTTAGTGGAAAGAAATGGGGCAGAAATGCATACAAATAGTGAGATAGATAAATAAACTTAATGGAAAATGCAACACTAGCACAAAATAAGACCAAGAAGCCTACAAATATATCAAAATTTTTGTGCCTTGAGGTGGCATTTCAGAACTGGGCCTCATGATCCTGTTACCTCATGAGGATCAGAATTTCTGACTCTCAGTTGCTGACATGTTAGGCTTTTCTGAGGTTGCTGGGAGCACATGGAAAGGCGTACTTTGCAATAAGAGTCTGGCCACCTCTGTGCTCAATCAAGTCTTCCAGGCCCTGACCATTGTCACACTAGATGTGCTTTTCTTGGCTCAGAAGCAGAGCGGTTACTTTGTAGATGCATGAAAATGAATGGTCTTGATCCTTGGAGAAGTGTGGAGAACAGAAAGGTAATTTTGGGGAACAGGAGAGTCTATACCTAAAAATTATCAATAGAGCTGGCTTTGAGAAACATGTGTAAAGTTGGTAAAAAAAAAAAAAATGGTCCTGGGCTGGGGATATAGCCTAGTGGCAAGAGTGCCTGCCTCGGATACACGAGGCCCTAGGTTCAATTCCCCAGCACCACATATACAGAAAACGGCCAGAAGCTGCGCTGTGGCTCAAGTGGCAGAGTGCTAGCCTTGAGCGGGAAGAAGCCAGGGACAGTGCTCAGGCCCTGAGTCCAAGGCCCAGGACTGGCCAAAAAAAAAAAAAAAAAAATGGTCCTGGATGTGCTGGCCATACTAAGCACTTATCTCTCTCTTCATCTGCTGGCCTCTTTGATGTTTCTCAACCTAGATGAACTCCTTGGACTCCATGGATCCTCCATGTTTCCCCCCATGTAAAACCTTACAGTTTTTTTTTCTCCCATTTAATAAAGAAATGCATTAGGTTCTCTTACAAAGCTCTACTCAGAGGTAATCTTTTTAGATCTTTAGTCATCCTGGCAAGCAAAATCAACTTGGGCAAGTGAATAAACGCCAAACCCACCATCATAAGATTTGGGTTGTGTACCAGCTCAGCCACTGATTATGTAACTTTGAATAAGTCGATGAAACTCTTCAGATATCAGGTTGCTAATCTGTAATATGGGGTTCTAAATTCTAAGTGGACACAGTTGCTATGAGTAGCAGATGACTGTGTCTGTGTAAGCCATAAAAATCTGCGTAACGATGACATACCATATTATCACCAATAACTACATTTTAATTTCAGACCATTGTGACAGTTGCTACAAGGCCATTGTGAAAAAGTGGCAGATACCAAAATGATATTTCAAGCTTGTTTCTACAGGGCAGGACAACCTATTATTCAATGTTCTGGCAGCTACTTAGTGATACCACAGACAGGGCTGAGGCAGCTTTCTGCAAGGCTTTTAGCTTTGTGAGATGAATTGTAGTCTGGTTGCATTGGTACATATGTTATCAAAGTAGGAAGTGGAGCTCATATAAAAAAAAACAGTTCTGTATGTCATAGATACTTTTTTTTCCTAGGCATTATCTTAAAATTCTTTAATCTTCCCTTACAAATATCCAGACAAACAGGAAGTGAAAATGATCCTTTAAGGAAATCTAGACTTGGGTCTGCTGACTAGCATTGTCTCTGCAGTGTTCATTCCAATACATTAGGAACAACCTGTGTTTGCTTGGAGGCCAGCCCCTCTAAGCAGTGAGTCCCTGGCCCACTTTAGTCTTGTTTAATTCATGAGCATTACACTCAGGCATGGCAGAAGCTCAGAGTCATCACTGGAGAATGGCTGGTAGAACCAAGAATCACAGTAATATTGGAGGCCAAAATAATGGGCCCAAAGTACAAGAGATAATAGAGCAAGACAAATGCAATTTTTAATTTCGTTTTGGAAATCAATTGTCTAATTTTAAGATTGTAAAAAAAATCTAACTTGTTCAAAGGTATGTCAGAAAAGGCTCCTAAGTACTGTAGATAAGAAGTTGCTATTGCTAGAAAGAGTGAAAGACTGCATTTATAGAAATATACTTCTGAGGTCAAAAGGATGATAGTGCATTATTATCTGAGAAATCTCATTGTAACTGTATTGTATTCAGATCTAACCACTGCTGAATATTGCAGATTGATCAGCAAGTACTTGGTGTTTGACCTGGCTGGAAAAGGGATCAAAAGTCATATAAAATGAGGAGCCAGTCAGGTGAATATGGTTACAAAGAGTAGAAATGGAAAGAAAGACAAAATGATACCTGAGCCATGTGGGCCTGCCCTATGGAAGAGTGCTTTGCACATATTGTTCAGTTGCCAGAACCAAGTCCTAGGAAAAAAATATAAAGATATATAGAATTTAGCTTTCATTAGAAAAAAAAATACCTTTTCTCATTAAAAAAATGAAGCTCATTTGTATTGCAATTAAGTAATTTGTTATCAGTGACGTTTTTCACACCATACAGAAACAAAACCAAAAAAGATTTTGAAACTCAGCCATGACCCTTAAATCACCTGAACTGGCCTGGTATTAAGAATACTACTGGGGGGCTGGGGATATAGCCTAGTGGCAAGAGTGCCTGCCTCGGATACACGAGGCCCTAGGTTCGATTCCCCAGCACCACATATACAGAAAACGGCCAGAAGCGGCGCTGTGGCTCAAGTGGCAGAGTGCTAGCCTTGAGCGGGAAGAAGCCAGGGACAGTGCTCAGGCCCTGAGTCCAAGGCCCAGGACTGGCCAAAAAAAAAAAAAAAAGAATACTACTGTAGCCAGGCACTGGTGACTCAAGCCTATAATCCTAGCTACTCAGGAGGCTGAGATCTGAGGATCATGTTTTGAAGCCAACCCCAGGCAGGAAACTCCATGAGACTCTTATCTCCAATAAACTACTCAAAATAGTCACAAGTGGTGCTGTGGCTCAAGTGGTAGAGAGCTTACCTTGAGCCAAAGAAGCTCAGGGACAGTGACCAGGCCCTTAGTTCAAACCCCAGGACCAACAAAAGAAAAGCAATAATAATAACAGAAGAAGAAGAACGAGGAGGAGGAGGAGGAGGAGGAGGAGGAGGAGGAGGAGGAGGAGGAGGGCCTGTAGAACTGAAAGAGTTCTTCTTGGCAGGTTATGGTAATTTGAACAGATGGAGTAGGGTAAGATTGAACACCTACTATAAAGACTGAGCTTCCATCCTTTATAATTCTGTGTACAGAAAAATTCAGGCTTACACATACTTCTTAGGAAACTTGTTGACATTACCTTTAGAGGCATTCTTCATGGGTTGAGCTGGGACCAAGACAAGTGTTACCTGTTCCCGTCCCTGGGACACTGCTGAGCAGTATAAGGTCAACCTGATTATGCTCCACAACACCCAAGTTTGGAATTGCACAGCATCTCAGCTTCAACAAAAATGACTCCCTCTCAGCATTGAAAGACAATCCCACAATGTCCCTGACTGAGGCTGAGCATGCCACAATAAAGAACAGGTCCTAAAGTCAGAGAAGGCAGATATTATGGCCAACCAGGAGAGACTGAGAAGGAACTGAGGAAAGCTACATTCAGTGGACCACCTAAATGAATATTAGAGTTACTGTGTGGGTAAAGGTTATGGTTATAAAAAAAAAGTTCAGGCGCTAAAGAGGTAATAAGAAATAAGTACCTAAGGGGGCTGGCTATCTCTTATGGCATAATAGCTAGATTCTTGCAGAATATGTTCTGCTAACATTAAACTGTTTTGTCCTCTCTCCCAGTGATTCCTTGCCTCCCAGGAATAGAACTTTCTCTCAGGACTCCACATTCTAGTACTCATTTATAAGTAGCAGATATGAAATGGGGAAGTGGAACTTAGAACAAAGACTGAAGAAAGGAATCCTTGTAAGGGGAATTGAATTCATGTGAGGATGGATTTCTCATGACACAAGAGAATATATTCTCACTCCACTGGCCTGCCTGTGGAGCAAGAATCTGGCCTTTGATCAACTGAAGCTAGTGTGGGTACTATTGGGAGAAGATGTTAACTAAGCCATCATCTCCTCTTCACCCTTAGAACAAGCTAGTGTCAGATGGGGGCACCCACACAATCACATTCTTTGTGATTCACAGTTTTCCAACAGTAGCTAAACCCATTGGAATGCAAAGGTAAACCAAAGAAAGTGGGAGAAGCGTAAAACTTCCAAGGATTTTGTTTTAGTTGACTTTTCATTCTTTTCTTTCAGATATAGAAATGCTAACTCTTCTTAGATTCAAAACTTTCACATTCTAACATCTTCTTAGAAAACCAAACTTTTCTTAGCACATAATTGACTGCATAGCATATTCATGACTTCGTTGTTTCCTTGTACAGCACTTTGGGTTAAAACTTTACCAAAAGCAACTCTCATTTTACTTTGTGATTTCAGGTCATTTGTCAGGACCAAGATCAATAACTGGATGCCTATTTAGACCGGAAAATGGCATTTGCCGTATCTTTGTATTTCACAATGATCAGTGGCTCCTTATTAAAAAAAAAAGAAAAAAAAAGAAAAAAAAAAGCCAAGAGCATTCTGTGTCTCAGGAAGATGTTTGTACACATTAGGATGGGAATCAGAGACTTTTAGAGGCCCTGATTCCGAGTGGCTTGTAGTTTCAAAGTTATAAAAGCATGGAATCTTAGACTGGGCAGCTGCACTAAAGGCTGCCCAGTACCCAGTCCCAACCTCTGGCATGAAAAGGATTATAGTTGAGAAGAGAGGGACGAGGAGTCTAGCCAAATTGCAGTAGCTCTACCAAGAGGGATTTAATCCATTTCACTTAAATTTAATTTATGACTGCTAGGGATTGGTAACATTGTTGGTAATGAAAGCATGAAATACGACTTAGTCTTTGATTCCAAATAATATCAGATTTCTTTATCCCACAGAGTATTGGGTTTATTTATTTATTTTTTGCTGTTATTGAGCTTTGTCTTAATGGCTAAATCAAAACATAGCCAATCTATTTAAGTAACAAAACAAACCATCAGCTGAGTCTTTAAAACACTTACTATAGATTTTAATAGTGAAGAGAAGCCTTCAGTACGGTAGAATACTTAGCCACATGCCATTATAAAGGAGCATGTCTGGTTTGGCCAAAATCCTGTCTTTGTCTCCAGAGCTATTTTGCTGTAAATTTAGAACAGAAATACCCTTTCTGGAATAAAAATGTAGCTTTGTTGGCTACAAGTGCATGTTTGCTGCTTCACAATTTTAGAATTAGACGATGGACTTATTTAGTAGACATCGGAGGCTAAAAAGCAAGAGCCCATAATTTAAAACATTCCACTCTACCACAGTCCAAGAAAAACACGGACCGGTGAACAAAACCAGCAGTATTGTAATAAGAAAACAACTAGGTGCATTTTTTCCAAAACCTAAAAAACCAGAAATCTAAATGTATGAGTTACTGGCTAAAAATTCCATTTTCATGTCTCAGTTTTGAGCTGGAAAAACACCCTAAGCCTGATAAACATCATTTTTTTAAAAGCCCCAATTCTCCTGCAGCCTGAGGTGTGGACAGGGGACTCACATTCATCTTTATGGACTCAAGGACACTTTCCATTGCCTGCAGGGATCCTGTGCTAAAAGGATTTTACTTTGCAAAGATACATAGACTTCCCCGGCAGGGCTTGTGGTGATTGCTGTGGTTCTCTCCCCACAAGTTATTTGGCAGTGCCACTAAGGTATTTTATTTTCTCCCTAAACACTTTGAATATCTGTTCAAGGCTGACAGAGTTTTCCAGGGCAAACGATGTGGTGACTTTTAGTAATGCAGGTGGGCTCACCCAAGCTGAAAGGCAGGAGGGAGGGACTGACCTTTCTCCAGGAGTGGGCAGAAGCACACACTAAGCTCTCTGTTCTATGACAGTGACAGTCCTGGGGTGGACGTCTGTGGGAGACCACTGGCCTTGCATGTGGAAGGCCCTGGGATCCAGCTGCAGTACCTAAGGGGTAGAAAAGACAATTATAAGGTGCCGTGGAAACAACCAGAAACAAACATAAAACTCAACTGGTAAGAAGTAGTCTATCTGAGAGCTAAAAATGGTGACTAAACACAGTGATAGTTTTATTATAACTTAAGGCCAGGTAACATAGACCATCCAGGAAGGCAAACTTTTATAAAGAAAGAGGAAAGAGATGAGAACTTCCGGAGAAAGTATTTCCCAAAGCAGAAGTTTGCCTCAACAGAATATTCACCTGGTCGGCCACCTACAGGTAATATCATGCAGGTAATCAGTAGGATGCCTGAGCCAGTGAGTATTCCTATTGAGTGTATGAACACACAGAAAGAGTTTACATAGCAAATGTGAGCCCATCAATGTATTGGATATCATGGTAATCATGACTTACACAACTTATCTATCACCTGCTTAACAAGCATTTTGTCCTAAGGACAAGGAAGGGAGGGAGGGAGGGAGGGAGGGAGGGAGGGAGGGAGGGAGGAAGAGAAAGTAAGAGAGAGAGAGAGAGAGAGGAAAAGGGAAAATGAAAGAGGAGGTATCCATTTGTGTCTACCATTGGTAGTGTCTAAATGCAAAATGTCTTTTCTAATTCTATCTCACTGCTCAGGGACTGAGTTGCACTTATTTTTCATTCTTCCAAATCTCTGTTTTTACTTTTACACTTCTATTGAAAGCAAAAACAGTCTTCATCACTTACCATTTACATGAAAGAGGGTTTATTCCTTTTAACCAGTTGTTAGGGTGAGAATGTTGCACATGTCCTTGGTGGCTATGTTCCCAGGTGCCAGGCTGGCTTCCCTGGCCTCTAGAGAGTTTTTTCTGTCTGCACGGCCTCCATGTCCGCAGGCCAGTCCCTTGGAGGGTAGCCAGCAGGGAACTGCAGAGCAAAGATGGGGCACTGCTGCAGCAAAGCACACCAAGTCTGGTGCTTCCTGCCTCTAGGGACTCCGGGGTTGTGACGTTCAGAGGGGAGCCCTGGAGTACAGAATGACTGCTGTTTCTTCACAGCCACCGCTGGATCAGGGAGAAGGCTCTGCTCACTGTAAAGAGAAAAGAGGGAAATCCACTACTTGCTAAGATTTGGAAACTAATATGGTCTTGCATGACAAACATCTGTGGAGATAAATGGTAGGAATCTGTAAGTTCCATGCTCCAGCAAGACCTTGCCTTGATCACTTTTGTCTGAGGACCAACCACAGACATTTCTCTGAGTAGTGAATGAATTATCAGGATTTAATGATGGAGGCCATGCCTTCCTGGACCTTCAGAGGGATATGTATCTAGCATTAGAGTGTATTTGTGTGAAGGGAGGCTTGAAATTGACCTCTAGAATACTACTGAGTACCTTCATGCTCTGCTGTAAAAATGCAGAAAGTCTCAGCCACTTCCACAAGCTTTCTTAAATCTGGACACAGAAAAAGTAAATGTACTTGGTGTCACTTGCCTCCAGGGCATGTCTGTTCGGTGGTGATAAAGCATCCTACCTCTACACCTGGCTTCTGTGACCAGAGCCATTTCCTTCTCTGAGCAAGGTATCTACTAGACTGCTCAAATCTAGATCGGAAAATAGGTAGGACTCCTCTCCTACCTACGAAAGTGTTCCTGATGGCCCAAAGGGAAGGAAGCTCTCTGCAAGATATCTGATAAGTAAACAGCTATACACATTGCCTCATTTTATTCAGACTTCAGTGTGACAACAGCCTCTCTCATGAACATTTATACTAGAGATATACACATTCAGCCACTAAGGCTGAGCAGTCCTTTTTCTAAGTCTCTTCTTTCTGAGTCTCAGTGGGTTTTACAAAGGTTTGTATATGCTCTTGCATTCTACTGAGCTCCCAACTCTCTCTGGAAAGAGTATTTATCTAGATGCCTTGATATACTGATCTCTTTGAAACTCACTTGCATACCTTGAAGGAATCAAATTGTAGGAATTTCTTAGTAAGAATATTTCACATGCACAATCCTATGTGCTTTTCTATGCTTTAAAGAGAGAACTAGTCATCCCTAGATAGCATAGTAGGAAATTGAGGCTCAGTGCAACAAAATGACTTGTTCTAGTACAGAGAGTTCATGTACAAACTTAGGCTTGTTATGAACAGACATACATGCTCCATCTACCACCTGAGTCCAAAATGGTTGCAAGACTGGTAGGTGGACTATTTACTATTATTGTTACAATTATGCCATGATTACTACTGCCTTCCATTTCTACCATAAGCTTCTCAAGGGTGAGATTCATCATCTCATCCTAGCACCCAACCTAGAGCCTAACAAAAATAGGCACATGAATATGTATTGTGTGTCTGACTGCACAACTATTCTGTCCAACATATCTACAAAATTATTTACATATCTTAGACTCTTATCAACAATTATGCATGTTTATATTATATAAGACCTTAACTTTTCAAAGCTTTTTTTTTTTTTTGCCAGTCATCTGGCTTGGACTCTGTGCCTGGGTGCTGTGCCTAGCACTTCAGCTCAAGGCTAGCACTCTACCACTTGAGCCATAGCGCCACTTCTGGTTTCCTAGTGGTCAATTGGAGATAAGAGTTTCACGGACTTTCCTGCCAATACTGGCTTTGAACTGCAATCCTAAGATCTC
Source organism: Perognathus longimembris pacificus (assembly GCF_023159225.1). NCBI lineage: Eukaryota > Metazoa > Chordata > Mammalia > Rodentia > Heteromyidae > Perognathus > Perognathus longimembris. The sequence continues at coordinate 22,438,893 of NC_063173.1, read as the reverse complement.
AGCCTCCTGAGTAGCTAGGATTATAGGCGAGAGCCACTGGCACCCAGCCTTAGCCTTTTCTTTTTCTTAGTATAGCTTGCTCCAGGAAAACAAAAGTAAAGCTTAAAGACCCAGATACTGGTAATACACATCAGCTCTCTAGGCCTGGAATGAGACAATTAATCGTGAAGGAGACAAGCCTCACAAAATTGCCTCTGTGGACTTCTTTCTGGACCATATGTTCCAGGATCTCTGGAACACACCTGGTTGCTGTATCTATTCCATTGTCCCCATAAGGGCATTCTTACTTGTCAACCATGTGTCCTGAATTCTCATTAGGAAAATATGGTCACCATATGCATGTTATAAAACTTGGGTCCCTAGACTAACTTCACCCATCAACTGGAGGAATTGCCAAGTCTCATATCCTGCTAAACATTTCTCCTAGTGCTTCAAACAAGCACTGCTTCCAACCCTTTGCATTGATTGTGAACAGACACATCCACAATCCTACTTAAAGGAATAACTTAGGTTTCCATAAAATGATGATGTCTATCATTCAGTACCAAAATGTTTGTTTTTGCCAAGCATACTTGGATTATTTCTCTAGAGTATTAATTTATTCTTTTTGTTCAACTGGATTTTTCCCTTATTTTTCTTAAAGGCTATTGATGACTCTAATAGATATCAGTGGAATGATAAAATATGTTTTAACATTTAATTGGATTTGTTTATTTATACATTCGCCAAATAGGGGGCCAAGTCAGGTCAGTATATTTGATAAATATGATTATCTGATTCCATAGATACACTGAGTAAATTTTAGAGCCAAGTCAGGCACTGAACAGTCATTGTTTCTTGTCTAGGTTCTGACACCAATGTATTCTGACTCTAGGAGATTCCTTCCATGCTCTGGGCCTTAGCTTTCTCCTTTCTAAACTTAAGGACGTGGTCTAACCTGATGATTCACTAATTTTTCCCTTTGGAATATGTGAGTCCTTTGGGGTTTAAAGCATCTGCCTTGGCAAATTCCCCCCTTACCCTTTAGCAGCTTAGCACATAACTTATATTGTGTTATGTGCTATTTGTACATACTGGACCACTTTCATGTTTGTGGAAAGAGTTGATGGTGTTTTGAATCTGTGTGGGTCTACAGTCCATTTTCTTCACTACAACATTTCTGTGGGGTACACGAAGCTCACCTGGAAAGAGTCTGGCCAAGTCTTGCAAATAAAGTACAAACAGAATGAGAAATATCGTTGTATAATTTAAAAAACCAGTGGCATACAGTCTTATGGTAGTCACTGAAGAACTGTTGGACCTCCAGGGCAGGATCAATGTAAAGCTCAAACCAGGTTAAGAATGGGGGAGCACCTTTAGTACACTGGTCAGAGAGGAGAGATGTTGAACTTTAGTCGCAGCACTAAAGTGGACTTGAAACACTCACCACACATAGAGACACAAATCAAGAACTAGTCCTCTAGAACAAGAGCTAAACTTTGTGCCTCTCTCTCTCTCTCTCTCTCTCTCTCTCTCTCTCTCTCTCTCTCTCTCTCTCTCTCTCTCTATATATTTATATATATATATATATATATATATATATATATATAACTGGCTCCAACTGGGAAAGTTCCAGAACACTAGAATAACTACAAGCATTCTATCCCTGAGATGATCATTCCTTGACTTCTTGAGTTGTTTGCACTAGTGTCTCCCATCAAGCCCTCCCTAATACTGCCCCGGTCCTATAGCTAGAAGAACCTAGGATTTTCCAACTCATTAGTCATTGGTCCTGGAAGTTATTTGTGGGCCCAGGTGTCCTCTGAATTGTCAATACCCCATTATTCCTGATGCATAGATCCATTCAAAGCAGATTTCTGGTTTTTCACTTTCCCCTTAAGTATATTCCTTTCGACAGAAATGGAATCCTAACTCAAGTAGCTGCTCACCACACTCATTTGAAGATCTGTAAATACCCTTTGGCTCTCCCTTAAAAGGGAGATTATTAGTCTATCCCCCTCTTCTACTTCACCAGTTTGCATTGCTGAGGTTCCAACATGTCCTGAGTAAGTCTGCTCAAGTTAGAATCATGAGCTTGTCGTGTTGAGATGCGAAGAAAGCAGCAACAATTGGGCTGGAATTTTTTAAGTTTTAAGTTTTTTAAGTTCTGCTCATACTAAGTTCAGAGAAGGGCTCATTCACAGGTAGGACCAGCCACATGGGAAGGCATAGGGAATACAACTCTGTATCTATCCTGGCAGTTCTTCTAGAACACTCTGGTTTGTGCTTGCAGCACCCTGTGAAGCTGCCCTGCCTCTTGAGGGCTGCTGTGGCCACAGTAGCTGGGAGTGAAGTTAGCTTTTCCTCATTTATTTTCCTTTTAGTTCCTGGCACTGCATACTGCGAATCTGTGGTGCTGTGTCTTTATTAGTATATCTCCAGTCTTGCCCCTGTCCTGGCTCTGCTCCAGAAATTTTTGATCTTTCTCCAAGGACTCAAGGCATTTCCAGGAATCAAAGGCTATTTCAGAGGATAACTGGTTTCTGAAAGTTCCTTGTGTGCCCTAGAAAGGGGCTGGATAAAATCCTAGCACCTTAGGGCTAGCTTCACCTCACTTTGCTTACTCTCTCTCTCTCCTCTGTGATGCTGCCTTCTTGGAACAGCACAGCCCATGACAAGTAAGTTGATTTCCCCAGAATGTGCCATGACAGATCTGTCTCCCCTAGGAGAGGTGGTGTGACTGCCTCATTATGTGTTCTGACCTTCAAAGGCATACACCACCGTGCCCTGTCTCACACCCTGACCTTCTTTGAGTCCCTCCTATCTGCATGGTTCTGACAAGAACTAAGTAGGAGAATGAGTCTACAGTGTTGTCTGTGTATACAAGTTTGCTTTGTTCTCCAAAGAGAGTGGACATTCCCTTCCATCCCAGCCTAACAGTACAATTCTCAGCTCACAGGACTGACTAAATGTGGTAGAACCCAAGCTTGTGTACCTCTCCAGTTTTAGCAGAACATGCCATTATTTCCTGTGACCTTGCACCATAGCCATGGGAATCAAGAAAGGTTGGCTGAATGATGAGCCTCTACTGGCACACGGACATGAGTGATCTTTCTGTCTTCATGTATCCTAGGACTGCTCCTCTCCACTGAGAGGAAAACACTCCCCAAGTGTATTTTTTAGTGGATAGTGTGATTTCTTATAAAGCAGCTCAAGGCTCCTAAAGGTGAAAATGTGGTCAGATGTTCTTAAAGCTTAGACCAAGACCGAGCACAGAATATTGTTATATTCTGTTGATTATGGCAAGTTTCAGAGCAACCCAGATTCATTGTGGGAGAGAATGACACTAGGATACCAATATTGCAGATATGGTTCTCTAGGGTTCGTCTGATCTTGGAACACAACCATAATATGTGATAAGGTTTGGGGGGGTGTAGGGGTGCATGGCTTACAATTCCTTGATGCCATCATAATTTCTTAGTTGAAGAGAAGAATGGCCAGGTCATAAGATTCTCTCTCTCTCTCCTGGTAATCCTAGAGTTTGCAGTGAAGGATTAATAGTTCTTAGAAGGATTTTCTGAAGTCAGGATGACATTCTGGAACCTGTTAGATGAAGATGACCTTGGACACATGTCCTAGATGTGCCTTGTCATATATGTGGGCTGGGATGCACACCACTACATGTGACTTGGTGGCAAACTAGGGCCTACATGGGCCAGTTCTTATTGTCTTCTCAGTTGGATAGACATGGGTTTGGTCCTTTGTATTATCCCTTGGTAGTACTAGGAACTATAGACCCTGCCTCAGAGTAAAGATTTAATACACATCAGATTTCCTTTTGGCCAAATATTTTGCCTTAATATAAAAAAGAGAGTTCGTGATGAGTCAAGTAATGGTGTGGTTGGCCCAAGATGTTTTTCCTTATGCTTGAAATAGGTAGGCAGTGAGGAGAGAAAGCAAAGCACACTCGTCTCTTTGTAGCATCTGTAAGCCACATCAGTGATAGAGTCTGTCATGGTATAATAGGAAGCAGCAGGACACGGTGGCGATTTTTTTTTTCTAATCTGGTAGGATTGGCTGGTCATTATAGCATCATTTCGGAAGCTTTGGGGCTGTTCCCCAGATTTCATAGAGTGCAAAAGGATGCCAGCTCCTACCAGGATAAGCTGACATTACACAGGAATAAAAATAAACTTTTGTTTTGGAAGTCACTAAGATCGTAGGCTGTTGCCATGGTCTTACCCAGTGGAAGCTGACTAACATCAAAATTGGTACCCAACACAGGGTGTTACTACAACAAGGCAAAACGGAAACAACCAAATTATGTGGCACTGGCTTTAGAATCACACAGTGGGTTAGTGAGGAAGCTATTATAGAAGGTGACAACACAGTGACTCATGGTAGGTGGTGGCTAGATATTTTGTAAAAACTGTTTGCTGAGAAGACTTGGAAGAGAGATTAATTTAGCTAATCAAGCTGTGATTTTAGATGGAGAAACTGTTCAATGGAGAGACCTGTAGCTTGATGGTTCTTAGAATCATGTGACAAGTACTGTAAGAGAAAAGATGAGTTTAACAGGACATGGCCAGTTTTCAAACAGGAATAAAAGTGAAAAGGGAATCAAGAACTTTCAGGGCTTGTAGTAGATAACTGATTGTCATATATAATCTAGGAAAGTTAAACTGGCTTATCTATTGAGCAACAGACATTAATTATATTATGATCTCAAAAGACAACGTTTAAATCAAGGATATGACCTCCTTGTCTTTTTTTCAAAACTCTAATTTGTTAAAGTGACTCTAGGAAAGTATTTAAATTGGACTAAATAGCCCAGAAAGAGGGGTTTAAGGGTTTTCTTTCTTAGTAAAGTATAGTAACTTTGAAGAACTTCCACTTAATAATTCCAGAAAGAGAGATATTGATCAGTTTTTGTACACTGGCACTGTGTGGATGTGACTTTGGTTTTCATGATTGGATTCAAATTATGCATATTTGGCATGGATATCACAGAGGTAAAGTTAGTTCTTCTCATTGCATTCTATTAGCCTCAGGATATACATTTGTTCCATTACTGAGAATCTTAGCTTTGATCATTTAGAAGGTGATTTCTGCAGGTTTCTTCATGGAAAGTTACTATTTTCCTCTTTGAAATGAATAAATATTTCTTTTAGAAGATACTATAAGACTAAATATATATCCTGTTTCTCATCTAAATTCCATCTGCTAGTTATACGATCATTCTTGCTTAAATCACTTGTTATAATGATAGAGGTTTTCTAATTCTATCAAATTATTTATACACTTGTTAGTTGGCATTCTATAGTAGGGAAGAACTTTACATTATCTTCAATGCTATTTATTCATGTATCCATTCATTAATTCATTAAATAAACTCACTTTGCAGTCTGCAATCATGCATTCTTTTTCCATGGGGTATACTTAGATACTATTGTATATTCAGATTCTCAAAATGTCCTAAAGTTAGACAGTGAGAAATTCTTTTGGTTGGTTTTCATGTCCTTTTGATATCACCTTGTCATTTTTGCATAGTTCCATATGGTCTGGGATAGAACAATGCTTCAAGCACTTAAGCGTTCCATGTTCTAGTCATGGAATGAGCCCCTTTTCCAAGGACTCCTGGTTGCTTTCAGTGGGACATGGTATTTACAAACTAAGATGTAGGTTGTTTGGTGTTTAAAGATATCATGGTATCATTTAATATTTAACATTTTGGGGTTTCTCTCTTTTCCTTTCTTTCATGAAGTTTCTGCAAAGCTGAAATTGTATCATATAAAAATATTTATTCCTAATTGCTTATTTAGAGCCATACTTGAATGCTTTTCTCTTATTCTAAGCAACTTTCTAGATAATTCAATAGCATTCATCAGTGGATAAGGCCTGAAGTCATTTTTGCATCTTTGTAATGTTAGTTCCAATACACAGTAAGTCATAGTGAATTGCATGTCTATGGTGCTTTATCAGGGAATCTTCACTTTCTTTCCCATTGCAATCCTATGAGTGAGGCACACTGAGATCCCGAGGACTCCATGGCTCAGAGGTGTGCTGTGAAGAGCAGAGCTTGTGGAATCAAAACAAAGCCAAGACTGTCTGGTTAATTGCCACTGTTGTCAATCAGTTCCTGTGTACATGCATTTGCCTTTTGGACTTAATTCTCGCACTCCCTGATAGCACAGACCATGTCTTAATGTATATCGTATACATCAATATACATCACCCAGTCCATCAAGGGTGCTCAGTAGAAGTTTATCATTTGGTTTTGGAGAGCATTTGAAAATTCTTACCCAAAGCAAACTTTTAGGAAATTTTTCCATAGTGAGTTAGCTATAAAGACACATCTCTCTCTGTTTTTAGGACATTGGTGACCAGACATCTTAATTATTGCTATTCTTTGCAAGGGATGCCATCAGCCAAGGAGGAAGGGAAGAGCAATCTGTTTGAGTAGGGAGAGGCAAACTCAATAAATTTGCCAGCTGCATTTGATATCATAGCAGAATAAAACAAGCCACCCCACACTGTAACTGCAACACAGGCAGGGGACAGGGTTGGTCACAAACCATCCCACCATAGGAATCCTTATCTGCAGCAGATGATGGGTTCAGAGACCACATGGAGACAAATTTGTAACAAATGATATTGTTCCAATTAGGACCTGGTTCAGCTGAAAATTAAAAGCACAAAATCAAAATCTCTCTATCCTTAGCCACTTCCTTGCATACATCCGGACCAGGAGGCTTTTGATGTTGATTGTCTCCTTACAGCTTTAGTTGAGGACCAAGCCAAATTGCACCACTTGTGCTAATTACTTCTCTCCTGAGATTGCAAAGCTATAGTTAATCAGAGAGTTTGCCCAAACTCTTTCCTGGGTTTCCAAGGTAGCAGCTCTATACTGGGGACCTTGGCCAATATAGACTTCAGTTGACAAAAGGCCACCATCAGGAAATTTTCCTCTGGGGCCCATTTACCAAGAGAGTGAGTGGCCCCAGGACCTTGATGGAAAGGTGAGAATAAAATCAGTACTCTTTTCTGGAAAGAGAAGTCATCTTCTCCCTCTGGATCACTCCGTTCAGTTGATGGTCTTGCCTTCTTCCTGCTTCTTTTACCATACTTTGCAGCATTCTGAATGACCTAAGAGAGCTCTGGCTTATACTGTTTTAATGTTTCTCAATCTGGTTTCATTGTCACTGCATTTAGTTTACTCAGTCCCAAGGGTCATTTAGTGACAAGAAGCAGAACTAGTACTTAAAGCCAGAATTGAGTTACCTGGGCTCATATCTTTTGATATCTGATCTCAGTTTGACCTTAACATAATTTACTTGTCTACAAGAAAGTTTTAGTGGGTTTTAAAATATTGAGCCAAAGCCTTCATAAGTCACATTCTAGTTGGGAAAGTGTAATTACAGAAGATCCTGTAAGCATAGACAGAGTCATGCTGCTATCACAGGTGATTTCTGTTAGGATACCACAGCAAAGTGAGAAAGGAATTGTGCTGGATCTTCTCCATGGTCCCTCCAGGCCTTCTATCTTTCTCTACACAGCGCTCTACCCAGGATGCTGGCCTCGGTGGGAAGCTTTGCTCATACTCCCTTGTGCTGTGACTGTGGTTGGCTTTGACTAGAACCTGTAGAATGACACTGGCTCCTCCTTTGCCAGAGTACTGCGATGGGTTAGGTCCCTTCCTAGAAGCAATAGGCTGTTGCCAGCCCTTGAGTGCCATTACCCAGTTCTTTCCGATCCCCTTTAATCCTTCCCACACCCATATAAATGTGCTCCTATTAAACTTTCCTTTATTACCTGATTATACCATCTCTTTCCTTCCAGGATCCTGATGGAAGTGTTGAGTAAGTAACTTAGGTTGAGAGTAGAGATATGCAGATAAAGATCATTTATGGCATGCTTGATTCAAATCAAATCCTGAGCTCTTGATAGGGGTGAGAGATTCAGCTATGCGCCTTAACAGTATCACTGAGGATAAGCAGAGTAGCAAGCAGTAAAAACCATGTTCTCACCAGATGCCAGACACCATTCTAACCATTTACCATATACTAACTCATTTGAGCCTTACAACAACATTATAAGACAGATACTGTTTTATCGCTGTTTTATAGATGAGGAAACTGATGTGAAGAGAGGTTAACTATCACATTTAATCCCCCAGGTCTTAGTGTATAAATCAAAACCAGGCAATCTGATTCTAGAGCTGAAATTCTTAATTTCTCCACTAGATTTTTCCACATGGACAGGAAGTATGTGTCAATGCACATATAATGAAAGTGCATTTAATTGCCCCAATTATAGAATCATCAGAACATAACTTTTTAAGGAAAAAAATCCATCATGTTTGAAAACTATTTTTAACTTCGGGATTTCTGACATAGATGCTAACACCCAGTAGTGCTGTTTTTAGCAACCTGTAATTTATTTAGGCAGATGGAAATGGATGTTATCTGCATGTTTGAATGCTAAACACTATACAGGCAGCAGAGCATTGTGTAAAGGACTCTGGAGATTTGGATTGTATTATCCATTAGCTTAGTGACCTTGTGCAAGTCATTTACTCTCCTTCAACCGCACTTCCCTCAGCCAAGGTTATTAGGTCTCTAAACACTCCCTGCATCTGATGTACACATACATTTGTGTCCTGGTCCTAACCTGACTGCCACCCACCAACATCACCAACTTGCCTTTGTTTATTGGTGTTAATTCAGGGCATCCACCCAGGTGGGTTGTTCATATACATTTTTTAACAAGGAAATATTCTACCTTGGCTTAAATATTGATAGTGATTAACAACTTGTTGCCACTTCAGTGATCCTGTCTAGAGGAGGGAGCTCAACTGTTTTCAGGGAAGATAAAGCACTTGAGAAAACCCCAAGTGGAGATGATGATAGAGTCACTCTCATTGAGAAGGCCAGTGGGAAGGGGGTCTCACTGGCAGTGATGGTTTAGGAGGCAGGGCTACTGGCTGATGGATGTAAAGGATACTTTGGTACAAGATCTTTAGCAGACCCTTCTTGAAATGAACCTTTGTTACTGGCAAGGGGTTTCATGCTTTCTTGGAACTCTTCCCTCTGGATATTTTTCCCCTTTACCTCTCTAGACCTTTGCTGATGTTATGCAATTCATCTTAAAGGACCTCACCTGTCCAGTGAAACCTGCAAGGTCAAGTAAAATCTCTGGCGTCCAATGAATTCAATCAGAGGTTGTGTTTCTTCTTCTCTCAAGGCTTTTGTGATACTCTACTTGGACCATGTCCATAGTAATTATGTTACCCATGAGCTGTTGTTATTTGTGTATGGACTGAGTGTCCTCCGCCAGTTGTAAACTCTTTGACTCTGTTTTCTATCTGCATGTCCAAGTATACATAAAGAAGTCATGTAATCTTTGCTAGATAGATGGAGGGGTCTACAAATTCCACATCTATTGCTTAGTCTGTTCACATTCATACCCCTCATGGGTATCATCCATCCACATACAAGTGGTACAGAAATGGTTTGTGGGTGTCAGAGGACCTGTGTCAGTAGGAAATTACTCTAAGTTCTTAGCCCGAAGAGATGATGGGTAATGTTATAGCACACGAATCCTGTGTATTTTGTATGATATTTTATTTATTCATTCATTCATTGGTGCTAGTCCTAGGGCTTGAACTAAGTGCCTAGACACTGTCCCTGAGCTGTTTTACTTAAGCCTAGTGCTCTACTGCCTGAACTACAGCTCCACTTCTGGCTTGTTGGTGATTTATTGGAGATAAGAGTCTTCCTTAGCTGGCTTTAATGGTGATCTCAGCTGCCTGAGTAGGTAACAGGCCTGGTCTGCATATTTTAATCCTTGATCCCTACTAACTACAGGTCCCCCTGGAGATGTTATCCAATGTCAAGGACAGCCACTAATTTGAAAAGGTCTATCCATGCAAGTCCTAGTAATTACTGGGGTTTCACCCTGACATTGGCTCTAGCTTTCTTGCCAGTTGTTTTAAAAGATCTTGCTTTCACGATTGTCCTGACCAGTACATAAAAAGTCACCTTTTATTTTTTATATTTTTGTGTAGTGTCTCCTCAAACTCTAAGGAATAAAGTTAACACAAGCAAAGAAAATCTTGAATTTGCTTGGGGTCTAGACTAGGGAGCATTACCTTACCTCATCAGCAGATAGCAGTTTCTGAGTTATCTTTTTTTTTTTTTTTGGCTGCACTCTAGAGAACAAATCAGCACCTGACAATTTATAACTGAAAGAGAAGAAAAAAAAGGTGGAATGTTTGTGCAAACCCTTGATGGTACACCCAGACCACACCTGGAAATTTATCTGTACTTGATAGCCCAAGATTTTTGTCTCAAACATATCTTTCAGTTAAAAAGGATCAGTTACCTTCTGTTTAAAGTAATTGTTACTTTTTGTCTTAAGGAAATTGTTACTTTTCTTTTAGGAGAAAAAGTAACAATTAAGTGTAGTTTCAAAGCCTGAAGGGAGTAGATCATTCAGAGCCAAAGGATAAGACTCTGAAAACTTTGTAGGCCTAGGATAAACACAGCAGGTAAACTAGCATTGCTGGGTGGGAGAGATCAAGTTTGGTTTAATTTGTTATTATTTATGTTTTAACAGTACTGGAATTTGAACGCAGAGCATTGCCCTTGCTGTATCTCTGGGGCCACTTTTCCAGCCATTTTTTTTTTTTTTGCCAGTCCCAGGGCTTGAACTCAGGGCCTGAGCCCTGTCCCTGGCTTCTTTCTGCTCAAGGCTAATACTCTACCACTTGAGCCATAGCTCCACTTCTGGCTTTTTCTGTTTATGTGGTGCTGAAGAATCAGAACTAGGCTTCATGCAAGTTAGGCAAGCACTCTACAACTAAGCTACATTCCCAGACTTCCAGGCATCTTGCTCTGGTTATTTTCTAGATTAATCATCACTTTTGCCCAGGCTGGTCTAGACTGTAATACAATTTAAGCTTCTTGTTATAGCTGAGATGACTGATGGAGACCTCTGCACCCAGCTTTTGCTGTTGAGAGGAGGTCTTGACATCATTTTTGCCCAAGCTAGCCTGGAAGTGCAGTCCTTCTGATCTCCATCTCCCAAGAAGCTAGGTTTACAGGCATGAGCTGTGGGCATCTAGCTATATCTGGATTCTTAAGGACTGGAAGAAGAATCCAGAAAAGTCTGAAGAATGGCAAGAAGCCCCAGGAGAAATGGTTGGGGGTGATTCAAGCAAATTTATGTGATTTGTCGTAGATTATATAATTGTTTGTGGGACTACTGTGTTTGACCCTGATCTCCAGTGAGCACCAGGAGGCAAGATGGCCTGATTGAGCTAATGGTGTTATCCTCAGCACTCCCTCATCTTGGGATGTAGTAGGTCACTTACTACTCACTTATGGAGTGCAGGTATTCTTTAATCAAACTCTCATCTCATCTTTGTGCAGCCTTTGACCTGTCCCAGTGACCTCCAAAGCCTGTTTTATTCTTTCCACTGGTACTCACTGGTCCTCTCTTATCCCCTGTTAGCCCACCGAGATCTTTTTTTTTTTTTTTTGCTAGTCCTGGAGCTTGAACTCAGAGCCTGAGCACTGTCCCTGGCTTCTTTTTGCTCAAGGCTAGCACTCTAGGTCTTAAGCCACAGTGCCACTTCTGGCTTTTTCTATATATGTGATGCTGGGGAATCGAACCCAGGGCTTCATGTATTCAAGGCAAGCACTCTACCACTAGGTCATATTCCCAGCCAGCCCACCTAGATCTTGTCCAATCCCATGTGTGTTGGGCACCCGGGGTGTGGGAGGGTGCAATGGTTGCCGGCTGGGCACCAGTCTGAGGCCTTAAGAAAGAACCCTACAGAGGACGCTGATTTCTGCTCTCGGAAGCATTTCATCTGCATTAGGACATTTTTTCTTCTTCCTGGAGGCTTCAAACTCACAAAGAGGGTTGGAGCTGTACAGGACTGCGCTTGCTGAGCCAGCCTGCAGCTCCTGGGAAAGAAACAAGGCTGTGAAGCCTCTCCCTTCCCTGGGGCTCTCAGGTGCAGATCAGAGGAGCTGACAGTCATGTGTTTATCAGGAGGTTTTGTGCCTTACAGGCCAGCGGAGTGGCACGTACAGGGATCACTGAAAGGCAGGATTCCGCATGCTGTGTGCACAGCTCAAGCCCAACCTGCCACATATGCTACTCACTCCAAATGGAAGTCTCACCCCTGAGCACTCAGCTGGGCAAAGGTGGACCTTCTAGATACTACAAACACGCTTAATCTTTCAGTTGCCTTTTGTGATCAAGAAAGAGAATTCTGGCCATTTGTGACTTCAAATGGAATCCACAGTGATAAACATAATAATATTAGTGATTGCAGATGACTGTTATGCAATCTTTTGGGAGTGGCAAATGCCACTCACTTTTTGATTACTTGCTGCCTTTCAGCTTGGTAGGGGCATGGTGATTTAACACCTTTCCAGGTGAGAGACAGAAGCACAGATCCCAACTGTCCAGTCCACAACTGCTAATGAACAGAATCAGGATTTGAACTGTGGGAGTCAGGTTCTGGCCTATGATGCCACAATTCTCTGATGCCCCTTGTCTTGGTCTTTTGGCCTGAGAACTTCTCCTCAATTCATAGCTGTAGAAGTCATGTTTGGGTATGTGTTACTTGTTTGCTGTATGACTTGGTCCCTCTGAGAAGTCAGGTCTCCACATAAACGTTACCACCTCAAGGGAAATCTCAAGATACTGCTCTTGTCTGTTGTAACTAATATAGTCTTTCATGATTTGAGGGCACAAGTCTGAAAATTTCCTTGGCTTGTGGACATATCAGTCCAATCTCTACCTTCCGCGTAGCCTGGCTGCTTCCTCTGTGTGTGTCTCCTCCTCTCCTGTCTGTCTCTTTCTCCTAGGCTTATCATTGGATTTAAGGACCTTCACAGGTCTTCCAATATGGGGATCTTCTTATTCAAGGCCCTCAGTTGCAAAGATTCTGTACTTACCACATCTGTGACCTCTTCCAAGTGGAGCCACATTTGTATGCTCTAGGGATTAGAGGCACATATACATATAACTTTTCAGGAAGCCAACAATCAACCTGCTAAACCACCATGCTGGAATAAATGCCACTGCCTCTCTTTCCTTGCTGCCTTGTTTTCTTTTCCACAGTGCATCTGTCACTGCCTAGAGCCTTCTACTTCTTCATGCATTTTCCACCATGTTCTCAGTCAGGGGTGTAATGGCACTATGAGCAGGACAGGGAATTATTGTATAGAATTGAGATATTCATTACAGGGCATCTAATGTTTCACCTTTGTGGCCCAGCTCAGTATGATGATGAGGCTGGTGTTGACTTTCAGTCAACATCATATCTTCTTCATATCTTCCAAGAATCCAACATCTACACTGGGAAGACTGTACCAGCTCAGGCTCAGAACCACCTTCTTGTCTGTTTTGTGATTACTGTCTACCTCTTACCATAGGAACAAAAGCTCCATGAGAGTAGAGACCTTGTCTGTCTGGCTTGCTGCTCTACTCCCTTAGACTCAGACAACATCTGGCCCTGCGCAGGTAGTAGGCATGTATTCTCTGAATGAATGTAGAAGATAGGGATGTTCTTCCTGGAAATGGTGTCAGGGATCTCTCTTAGGTGGCTCCAGTGTAAGAAGAGAGTCATGTGATTATCACATAGGTTATAACACTCCTCTACTGAGTACAGCTGCTCAGAGACGGTAATTTCTCTACAAGTTGCCCATATGCTGCCTTCTCTGTCAGCCATAAGCACTATTCCTGCAGTCATTTTGTGTCTATTGTCACTGCAGGGGTTTCCTCCCAGGTCTCTGCCACAAAATTAGGGGACAAACTTCAGGTCAGGAGCCTATGATCTTGCCATCTGGCTAGGGTGGTCTTCACTGTCCCTGCTGTCCACTAAAAGCCAGCTGCCAATTTATTTACTACCTGTGTGAATGTAGGTAAGACATTTTACTTTTGTGACTCAGAATGAGAACAGAAATACAGGTAAGACAGTTCTGTGATTCTCAGAGAGAGAATGGATAGATATATTTGCAACTATCACCCCTGGAAGAAAATAATTCTACATAATGCTCATTTCTTTTTCTTGATGGACCACTCAGATAACTGCTCAATCATAATGGGGAAAGTGGTAAAGATAGGGGTGGTGGGACCAAGGCAAGGCCTCCAGGTACAAGATACCTGAATGTGACCAGATTGGGTTGATGCAGAAAATGAGAAAGGCAATATTGCCTATAGAAATGAAATATCATTAGAAAAATGAACTAATTCATATAAAGTGTTAGCACATATGGAATCCTTGTGTCTTTCAGCAATCCGAAATGTGACCTTCTATAAGTTTAAAGACAGAGAAAATAAATAACTGTTCAAGGTCATACAGCTGGGCATGGCTGGGTTGGGAATTGGACTTTGCCATAGCAGAAATGTGTGCTTTTCCTACCATTCTGCCCATCTTGCCTAGTCTCTCATGAGTAATTACTGTTGCAGGTCCCAGGGCTGAAAAGCAGCCAAGAATAGTTCTGCTCTGCCCCATGTTCGGCTGTTTGAAAGAATGCTTCAGGTTTTGATACATTAGCAAGTAGAAGTACAGATGATAGAAATCAATATGCTCCCCAGGTTGTATATTAATTTGGTTATGATAATCACATGTGCACATACACACACATGTACATACACACCTGACTATCACTACCACCACCCTTCAGACATTGCCCCAGTAACTTGGGCTGGTTTGAAAAATCCAAATAGGCCTGGACAAACACAGGAAAGTCAGCCAGGCCGCAGCAGAAAGCTACATGCAGGTAATAGAGTGGTGATTGTGCAGGGATCATTGCTTCCATTTAGGTGTCAATTGTGTAATTTCCAGCTGTTCGTCAGCTCAACAGCTGGAGTTCAATATGCTCAGGGCGTATCTGGAGGCCCCCAGCAGGGGAAATGCAATATTAAACTGGCTTCTGGATCTAGGAAAAAGCAGCTAGTATTGCAGCAAACCACAAAGGAGAGGCCTATTCTTTCCATCTACTTAAGCAATGGTAGCTCTTTGGGAACAATATTGGTACTGCCTGGATGTGGTTGGCCAAAGACAAAAATGGAGCTAGGGAGGGGCTAGCCTAAAACAAAGACATGAAGTGAGCTAGGCTAATCCCTTTCATTTTATCCAGTTCCATGGTGTGTTATTGTTATTATTAGCTCCATTTTACGTAATGAAGACAGTTTGTCCTATGTCAAACAAAGCAAGAGTTGCAGAATGGATTGCTGAAGCTAGATCTGTTTGACCCTAGAACATGCACTACTAACCAGAAACCATCTTCAGGAAGCCTCTGTTTCTGTTTGGAAATGTCCTCCCAGTTTAATTGGATTCTGCCATTTCAAAAGTGGGCCTAAAGTAGATCTGTTCCCCAAGAGGAAAGGAGGAACCCCTGAAGCAGAGCTCCCAGGGGGCTGCTAAGCATGTTCTGCTAGGCCTCAAGTGGAAGGTCTGAGTGGCTATGGAGAACATGTCTCCTCTTACAATGTCAATGTCATCATCAGAGTATCTTAGAGGGAAAAGACAGTGGCTTTTACCTTTCCTTCCACCTTTGATTCCAACTTATCTCTCCTTGTCTCCTTTCATAAAACCAAACTACAAGCTTTTCCCTTTTCTCTTCCTCTTGCCACCCAATTATCTTAGCTGGTGATAGTAAATACCTGAGCCCATGCCAGACCTCCATAACTAATCACAAAGTTCCTTCCCAGAAAGCCCAAGAACTACCTTGAATTTCTTCATAAAACAGAACTCTGGAGATTTACTTTTCATAATTATTGGAGAGGCTTAAAACCTGATTGAATGCCTGAGTTTTGGGTTAGGTTTTTGTTTTTTGTTTTTTGCCAGTCCTGGGGCTTGGACTCAGGGCCTGAGCACTGTCTCTGGCTGCTTTTTGCTCAAGAATAGCACTCTGCCACTTGAGCAGCACTTCTGGCTTTTTCTATATATGTGGTCTTGAGGAATCAAACCCAGGGCTTCATGTATACGAGGCAAGCACTCCACCACTAGGCCATATTCCCAGCCCCAGTGACTGAGTTCTTGATAGTCTTCTATGTCATTTGGTATAGCCATCTCAGAAACGGGACTCCCTAACTCTGTATCCTGCTTTGTACTGATGTTGCTAAATCAGGAAGGCTTGATTGTCAGGGATCACTTACCAAACAGTAAATGCCATTCTCATCTCTGCTCAGTATCTCAAATAATTATCCACTCTATAAAAGCTCCATCCTTGAGTCTTTCCTCTCCTGCTGGTCTATCCAGCCTGCTATGCATCCAGGCTTTTCCTTAGATGATAGGACACAAGTATTTTCTTCTCCCCTCACAGCTGAGGGCTCCATCCTTTCCAAAGGTATACGAGAACCAAGGACTCAAGAAGGTGGGAGGGGATTTCAGTGGTGGGATGAGGTGGCAGATAAGGTTATAGAACAATATTTTACTCAGCCCTACAGGGCAACCATTCAAAGCCATCACAATGCCCAGGATGAGCTACAAAGAAGAAGAATAAGATAAAGTACATATACCCTTATGATCCCATAAGATGATGCTAAGTGAAATGAACTCCATTTTATGAAAATGATTGTTATATCAGAGTTGAAACTACTTTCAACATCCCATGTGTATCTGTAGTTTCTACTATTGATGATGTTTGTGTATCACCTTCTTGTGATTGTATCTACACTATCGCTGTAATCTTATCTGAGTGTATGGGAAACAGTGTGTACTGGTATTAGAATTAGGAAATTCAAAGGGAATACCAAAATTGAGAGACAAAGGGTGAAATACGAGAAACAACAACAAAAGCAATACTTGCAAAACTGTTTGGTGTAAGTGAACTGAACACCTCAGGGGGGGACAGGGGGGAGGGGGGAGGGGGGTATGAGGGACAAGGTAACAAACAGTACAAGAAATGTATCCAATGCCTAACGTGTGAAACTGTAACCTCTCTGTACATCAGTTTTATATAAAAACTTAAAAAAAATAATAAAGTCACAGAGCCCCCCAAAAAAATAAATAAAGAGAAAAAAAAAAGATAAAGTACAGTGCTCAGGGTAAAAACCATGACTGTACAAGTGTATAAATAAGGGGATTCAGAACTGGGAAAGAAACATGAAAGAAGATGGTAAGCTGATTAGTAGATATTAACATCCTCAGCTGATGGGGAAAGATTATGAAGATTTTTTTCTGCCGAGAAAAGTCAATAGGTTTGGATTTGCAAGCTTCTCCTGGAGCTTGGTTATACCTACTGAACGGCCTCACCTGCCTGCAACTCAACAGGCAGTGTGCATGCTAAAGAGGTAGGTGAACCCAAAATATGACTACCCCAAGAGTGAATCAGTTATTTAGTACTAACAAATCTCCACATTAAAAATAATAACAAATGTCATATATATGTATGTATATATGTGTATATATAGTTGCATTACATGCTCGTGTTCTCATGGACATATGTTCATAGCTTTATCCATCATGTCCCATATAATAACTGAGCATTTTTCTAGCACTCAGTTAAGGCTCACTTAAAAAAGGATTCTTGGCAAAAGGAACCTAGAAAACAGATTCAGATATAGTGTAGTGATTCCTTCCATCCTCTGGGACACCCATACTCTGATAGCTCCTTTGCCTACAGCACTTTTAATACACATGGCATTCCAGGGTCCAGTGCAATTTCTGTGTGATATAATAAGGACAATAGATAGTTGGCCACTGAAAAAATTACTTTAACTTGATTTGAACTTCAATTTGATTCGAATGATTTAAACTAGTAGCATCTAGGGGCATGAATTATTTTCTATGGGATTCATTGAGGGTTAACAACAATACTAATATTATTATTAATAATAGCATCAGGCTGTGTCCTTAGAGGCTACCATGGGTCAGGAGCCATGGGAGACATTTTTCACATATGTTAAGTATTACTGTGGTTGTTAAAAGTATTGCTAATATTATTAGTTACATAACTGAGTCAAACTTGTTCTCAATATGTATTGTTTTACCTATCCATCACAGCTCAGTGAAATAGCTATTAGTGTTTATACAAATGGTGTAGTTGACAACAAAAAATAAAGGGAAAAATGCATTAAAACAGTTTGTTGCTACATTTCTAGTATTTTAATTTCTCATGATATTTATGGTGAAATTATACCTCTTCAACTTGGTTTATGTGATGAACAATGAAGTTTTGAACTGATTGGAAATTTTAGTTGAAAAGGTTTGCACAAATATAAATGTGATCACTATTATGCAAGGTTGTATTTAATGTGGTGAGATCAGTATGTTTCTGTAGTCTATCTACCCTAATAAAAGTGAAAATAAAAAAAAAAAAAACACCAAAAACAAATGGTATAGTTGAGACTCTGAGAGGGCACAATAACTTATTCCACATTACCCCCAGATAGTGCATAGCTACTCAATTACAAATCCAGGAAAGCCAATGTGCACATCTGTGCATAGTTTAGAATGGGACCCTTAAGAAGTGGTGCAAAATAGGGGATTCTTGGTAGATTACTCCGTGATCACCTCCCAAGGTGGGAGTGGAGATCATTTGAGGCAAACATCTAGACTGGCCAGACATAGGAAAATCTCAAACATCACTTTCCTTTTCCACTTGAAGCAGCAACTGTGACTAAGGTAATAGTATGAAATTAGATTTTTTTTTTTTACTTTTTGAGTGACAGGTAGATACCAGTTTTGATGGGGAACTTATTTTCAGTGTTTATAGAAATACTCATAGAAATACTCTCATTAGCTTTCTGCCTCTGACAATCTTACATGTTGATCCTTACGGCAGAGGTTACCAGGAAAGATGAACAAATAATAAAGCTAATAATACGAAAGTGGCAAACTCCCCAACTTTTTAATACTCTAAGCTTTCTGTCTGATAGATGTCATTTCTTTCAATGACTTCAACTTTCTTCAAGGCAGAAAACCATTGAAGCTGCAGCATAGCTGAACATCTGTCTTATCATGTGGGCAGATATTGGGATTAAATTAACTAGAAATGAATAGAATGATGTATGACAGGGTGCAGATGTCCCAGGCACAGTGTGATAATTTCATTGCAAAACTATGTAATGAATTCCATACATTATGGAAGTACAAATGTACCACTTTAGGTAATTGTGATGAAAAGGTATTATGTGCGATGCATAAACAGTGCGAGCCTGGGGGCACCTCTCCTCTGCTATTTCTCTTTAGTCATTTTAGAATGACTTTATTTGGTTTAATGTAAACCTATTATTATTATTAGAGCTTTCTTCTTCTTTTTTTTTTTTTTGGTCAGCCCTTTAGCATTTCTTACCTGGTTGGTATAAGAAATATTTGAAGTAGAGGAATAAAATTTGGGCATATCAGAGCTTTGGTGTCATGGAGAGCATTTACAAAAATATTTTGCTTGAAAACTTTAGAGTAGGAATTTCAATTTCTTTCTTTCTTTCCATTACTTTCTCTCTCCCCTTATCTCTTTTTCTCTCTTACTCTCTCTTATGGACTACAGAGACTGTTTCAGCATCCTCTACCAATTAGTACAGGAAATTCAGCACTGTATAATGAATGGAACTTAAATTTAGATACCAGAAAACTGGGGTTTCTCTCCAAATTCTGCTCTTGACTGCTGTGTGACCTTGGGTAAGTCACTCTGTCTCTATGAACTGCTGTCTCCTCATTTAAAAAACATCTAATACTGTTATGACTGTATCATCTCATTGCCAGGAATAAATGAATTTGAGCACAAGTTCTGAGAGGTAAGAACTATCGATGGTCTTGCTTGCTGTTTTATGCCCTGTGTTTAGCCACGATTGTACAGAACAGACAATGGGTATTTTTTTTAGTACCTAAGTAAAATAAGTAGATGTGCTAGGCAAAGTACCTGGCAGAATGCCTGGGCCAATGAAGGCATTCAATTAATATTTACTAAATTTTAGCTGCTTTGAATCATCTTCAGAGACTTTTGAATTGAGTTGTTGCTAACACATGCTCCCAACACACCCATTATCCAATCAGAGATTCAGCCTTGTACCAGATTACATTAAAGCCCAGAGAAGGCATGCTGATCTCTGATGCCACACAGCAGTCTAGCAGAGGCAAAGCCAGATCTCCAG
This sequence comes from Perognathus longimembris pacificus, assembly GCF_023159225.1. Lineage (NCBI taxonomy): Eukaryota > Metazoa > Chordata > Mammalia > Rodentia > Heteromyidae > Perognathus > Perognathus longimembris. The sequence goes on along the minus strand of NC_063173.1, from coordinate 22,418,790 downwards.
CCTTAGTTAACTGGGCTGCCTCCTTAGCTGGGAGAAGGCATCTAGATCTGGCACAAAGCAGAGTTTCCTGCTGCAGAAAAAGCATCTGCCCCCCCCCCCCGTGTGTATGTGTGTGTGCATATGTGTGTGTTACCAAGGAATACGAGGAAAGTTTCATTGTGTAGTAAACAGCTGGCCCACAGCCCTGCTAGCCAAGTGAGAGTGATAGCCTATGGTCACAGCTGGGCCCAGTCTCAGCCTGTTTTTCTCTCCATCCTCTGCTCTCTGCACATGGCTCCCTCTCTTCCCCTTCAAGTCTCTTCTCCACCAATTATTTGCCTGAGGTGACATCAGTGGAAAATATGAGGAGATGGCAGCCGAGTCGAAATCTTAGCTTTCCCTGGAGCCAGAAAAGCCTGTTTTTAATGCTCCGATTGGTCCTTGGTTTCCCTGGCTTGTTTGTGCCATCTAATGCTTTGGGCACAGTGGAAAGCAGGATGCCTGGGGTGATTTGGGGCCACCCAAAGCCTGGGTCCTTCTGCCCACTGGACAGATGCTTCCCCATGAGGTCTTCTTTCCCAACCAGGAATAACATGGAACCAACTACAAGGTTCTTATGCTAGAAGATTCTCGTGATAGAACTTCTACTTTGGCCCCTCCTGAAGACTGTGACATTAAAAGTCACAGATTTGGGCCTGGTCACCACAAATCTCCTTCCTTCTCTTGCTCCCATCCCTTCACCCCTCTCCTCCCCCCCTCCCCCCAAGTTTCAGAGCTGTCTTCAGGGCCTGGATTATCTTGCCAATTCGGATGCCTTGAAAGGAATATTGTTCGAAATGGAGCCTAGAGGAAGGTGCTAATCTTCCTCTGCTTATCAAATTTAAGCAAAAAAATGTTGACATCCCATTTTCCCAAGTGCTGGTTCAGCTCTTTCATGTTCAACTGGGAGAAGAAAACCAGCTGTGCATGTCTAGCACCAGGAAAAGCTCAGCTCCAATGGTCTCCCCAGGCCTTTTTACTAGGCTCTGCAGACCTCGGGTCCCAGCCAGGACTGGGTTCCTGGGAGGCCTCCTCATCCCAGAAACATGGTCCACAAGAAGTGTCCTATTTGCTATCTCTGACAGAGGTACTACTTAAGCCCATCAGGGGAAAAAAATATAATAATACTGCTGAGAAGTGACTGCTTTAAATGTGGAGAGAGCTCTTCATTTTCTCACGCTGAAAGACGTGTTTGGATCATCTGTTTTTTTTGCAAGCAGATGCCCAGTTTATCTCACTTTAAATCAACTCTCTCTGACTGGACTCTTTCTGGGATGAATTAATTGAGCGTGGCTAAAACCAAAATGCTCTCGCGATTAAGGAGCTAGGCAGAGGGGCGCCGGGTCAGGATGTCAGCCTGGGAGGAGGGTGGCGACCTGTTTACTTCTATTCTCCTAACAGAAGGAACAGGCAGGCGCAGCCCACTGGAAATAATTTTGAATAATCTCACTCTATTACTGCAAGCGAAATTGAGTCTGCCCAAGCTACCCCAGTGATCCGACATTTCAGCGAAACGGGGAAACTAATATCCAATTCATGCAGCATAAAATCAGTGACAGAAGGAAAAGCAGGATGAAGCAGGATGAAATCTGGAAGTTTTTAGTTTTCAATTTGTGTGGCTTGTCCTCTATTACTGGATCAGCTCGCTAATGTAGCTGGCCCAGAGGAGGGGGGTTCATTAAGCTGCTGGGCATTAGTGATGGTGGTGGTATGTGTGTGTCTGTGTGTATGTGTGTGTACATGTGTACACATGTATATTGTGTGTACTATGCATGTGTGTTCATTGTTTGTGTAGTGTGTGTGTGTGTGTGTGTGTGTGTGGCAGTTATCGATGCCTCCTGGCACTGATATCAGATGCACATCTCCTGCATAAATCACATCTAGAAAAAGAATTCGTCTGAGAAATGGAAGTCAAGCCCTGACTTACCCACTGGAACTTTCCTGGCTGAGGGGGCAGATGGCCTGGAATTTCGATTTGACCCCTTAGAAAATGCTCGCTGTATGAGGGAAAGGGCTCATTAGCCTCGCTCCTCCACCAGCCCTGACAAGGTCTTTGCCCCCATGAACAAGCTCTCTGCTAAGGGACTGTCATCCTCTGAACCAGGAGGAAACCTTAACATCTCTCTTAACTCTTTCCTGCATCACAGCCCCCACCCCTCACCATTTGCTAAGTCATTGGCTCCAGCTCCAAATCCTACGTGGCACCCATTCCCACCACCCCACACCTGTTAACGACACTGGGTCACATTTTTTTTTCTAGGAATCCTGATTGCTCTTTATCCTGAGTCTCTCTTCCTGTTTTCAACCATTCTCTTTCTGTCTGCTAAATCATCCACGTTGATCACTATTCAATAGCCAGTATCCAATAGCTCCCAATTGTCTAAGAATGAAAATCTATCCCCAAGCTTTTCACTCAAGACTCAGTTTGGCCAGATACCAGTGGCACGCACCTGTAAAATCCTAGCTATTCAGGAGGCTGAGATCTGAGGATCATGACTGGAAGCCAACCCAGGCAGGAAATTCTGTGATACTCTTATCTCCAGTTAACCACCTAAAAACCAGAAGTAGAGCTATGGCTCAAAGGAATAGCATGCTAGCCTAGAGCAAAAAACACAGGGACAGTACCCAGGCCCTGAATTTAAGCCCCATGACCACTCCCTCCCCTGCCCCCTTCCCCAACAACAACCCAAGACCCTCCTTTCAGCTCCAGGCTCCTTTTCTAACTTGGTCTCATGAATTTTTTTAGCTTGTCCTGTGCTGCAGCCAAGTAGAAGTCACTCCATTTTCTTGCAGTGCTACAGTTTTCTGCCTCATTGGTTGTTGCCTCACATCCTTTACATTCTGCATGGGGGTGTCCTGCCCTGTCTGCTTCTCTCTGCATAACTAAATCCTATCCATCCTTTAGTATCTAGGCCACAATGGTTTCCCATCTCATCTGTTCCAAGGAGTTTTCGCCCTATACCTTAGGCCTGTCAATCCTGGCCCTTATATATCAGAGAAGTACATCTATTCATTAAGTTAAGCACATGGGTAATGCTGTCAAATGTCTCATCAGAGTCCCGGCTGTGGGCCATGAGTACACTTAAATTCTATGTACCTTAGTTCTTCTGGTGGAGTTCTCAAAAAATTCCATGGGATTAGAGAGGAAAGTAAGTACAATGTACTTAGCATGATACTGTCTGTATGACCATAGTTCAGCAGATACTCTTTTTCTTAGTTACTCTCTCTGCAGTAGTATAGATTTTTTTTTAATGATCACCTGCTATTAGACTGCATTTATTGAACATCAATGGTAGGTATGTCTTTTGTTAGGAGTCCTTTGCTAGAGAATAAGCACAGAGAAATGAGAAGTAGTGCCTGTTCTCAAGGATCTCATGTCTCCTGTTCTGTAAGTAGTACCTACCTCAGATGGGGAGCCTTACGGTTCCATGGCTTGGGAACCAAATTGCACCTCCAACAGGGCGTGGCTGTGGGCAATTTCTTTCTCTGCCAGAGTGGTTAGCTTTTGTGAATGCACAGAACTAGTGGTTCAAAGACAGCACCATTGGAAGGGACATTGGCTTCTCAGCTGTCTCTTTGGGGATGCATTTTGTAGCAGGTTTGGGGTCCCCTCCATTGGCACATCCACCACTTCAACCTGTGCCTTAGACACAGGATGTGGACTGGAAGCACCATTGATCATTCTTTTGCTCCACGCCACCCCCAAAAAACCCTTACAGTTTCTCAGAGCCAAAGCATCTGCTCTGCCCTCCTGGGCTTCAGTCCAAAGAATTTCTACCCATGATCAGCTACCCCACCCTCACAGGCATGGATACAGAGATCCGGATTGATGCACATGCAGGCAACTTCACCAGGCACTTTTCTTAGGCATCACTCTGGCCCTTGCTTTGGTGAACCTGGCACTCAGCCATTGGGAGACATAGAAACCTTTCCATGGCCCGTAGTGAGCCTTCCCAATCTTTTTTGTTCTCTTCACTGTGCTTGGTAGAGGAGGGCCTGCAGTTGTTCTCTGGGAGACTATGTGGCAGTTGCGCAGGGTCCTCCCTGTCCCGAGGTGATGGCAGAGGCATTCCCTGATTCTCTCTCCTAGGGGGGGCCCCTTGACAAAGCAGGGACATCTGCCTCTCACTGAGACTGTGTTTGGGCCTGTCAGGAACACAGCAGTGACAGGAAGAGCAGAAGCCTGTGACAAGGAGAGACTCGTCACGGGTGAGTGTGGGGCAGGGGGAGAGAATTGGGAGATAAGGAAGGAGGATTAGGTGAAAGGAATTCTTAAAATAATAATGCTAACAAATTCCTGGAAGTGAAGGGCTCTTTGTAGATGAGAATAGGCAGCTTTGCTAGGACAGAACAATGGTCCCAGGGTTCTGTGTGTGAGGGGTGTGTGTGTGTGTGTGTGTGTGTGTAGTGTGCTACTTATAGAAGGTGAGTGAAATACAACCAATTTACCCTGCAGTCAGTGCATAATTATGTGTGCCTTCTTTCTCTAGCTCCATGGCACCCAGTAAGGGACATGGAAGTATGTGTGGATATGAATGTAGAAGTAGCCCAGTTTCTTGGTCCAGTTCCCTTACCTCTTAACCAAAGACCCCCCAAATGACTCACTCTTCGTAGGTCTGTTCACTGCTTGGGTCCTGCTTGCTCTCGTGATGAGGAGCTGACTCATTTCTGTGGCTGAGGTAGGCTGTGGTACCCTCTGAGATAGACCTCTTTCCTCAGGCATCTCAACTCATTTTTCTATGCAATCCAAAGGAGGACTTTGCTTTTCCTATACAGACTTTTCCTTGTGTGTATGTGTGTGATAGGAGGGGGATGAAGGTCTTATAGTTGAGGCCTTTGAGGGGGAATCTAACCTGCAACCCAGTTCAAAGACCGTGGTCTCTCTATACCATGGAGCTATCTCTTCCAACTTGCTCACTTTGGAGAAGCCAACATGGATTTGGACAAGTACCCATAGCCTGCGATCTATACCACAGTTGGATAAGACAGCCTCACAGACTGACAATGCCACCAACCAGGGCAAGCCTGTTGGGCTGGGTCCACAGGGAAGGCATCTTCACATGTAACAGGATCCTCATCTATGCCACACAGTGTGATAAATAAGTGTTTTGGATGTCCGAACCCTAGTTTTGCTCTCTCCTAAGCTGGTGACTTGGCCATACTGCTGAATCTTCCCAAGCTTCTTCTTTTTTTTTTTTTTTTAACCACAAAAGACAAATATCAAAACACCTACTTTTGCAGGATTCTTGTAGGAGTTAGAAATGACGCATGTAAAGCAAATGGCCTCGTTATCTGGCAAGTCCTCACGGTGATAACAGCAAACTTTATTTATTTTATTGCTTATCAAGTGCCAGACACAGCAATGAGTTCTTTACATATTTCAGTAGGGATGGTTTGCAGAGGCCACACACTTGGGGAGTTAAACACATAGACCTTTTAGAGTGGTTTCTTTTTTATGTATCAACTATCTTTTTAAAACCTTATTTAAAAGCCCCATTCTGCCTGATGACAGACAACACAGTTCCCAGCCTCCGTCAGGCTATCTCAGTGACTTCTGTGTTCTAAGATGCTTTGAGCTTCAGCTCGGTAGGTTAAAACTATTTCCCTCTCTTTCCTTCATTTACACCAAGGGCATGGAGAAATATCTAGGCATGGCTGAAGGGAAGAGAAAGACTGAGACTCTAACCTAATGATGGTGACTATCAAGGTGTAACTCTGAGTCATGCTCACTGGTCCTCTTCCCTTAAGGACATAGGCACAGTTCTGGCTCCCTGGTCCTTGGCTACAGGGTCTCTGCTAGTTTTCTCCCATGACCTCTCTCTTCCTGAACTCTAACATGGCTCCATGGGCTGCAGAGGTAACTTGTTGTTTTCCAGTGCTACTCTGGGGACACTGGAAATTCATGGGATACCTGGACCTTTGTATTTGGAACCCCATGGAGATCTCTGCTCCCTGTGGCTTGGCCTTGGTAAGCAGCCATCCCACAGGTGGAGCATGGTAGTTGGCCCTTTCCTCTCAGCTCCACGGCTCTTTGGACTTGTCCTCCATCTGCAGCAAACCCCTGGGGTGTGGAGGGGGCAGAGTGGAAAGGACAGTTCTCATAGCATCTTCCCCTCTCTCAGATGCTCGGTCCTGGCCTCACCTCTCTGCTTTGAATGTTAGGGGCTGGCTGATAAGGCACGAGAAACTGGTTCTACTGGGTCACATGTTTTCCTGAGTATTTTCTGTCTTGTTTCTGAACTGAGTGTATTAAACTTTAAAGCCAAGAATGTGATGCCTTTGTTCTCTGGTTCCACCACGACAACTTTCTTAAAGGAGCCTCAGCTTATCTGCCCAATTGGCAAGGGTAGAGATGGGCATTAGGAATTCTCAATGAATGAGTAAAGGGATTATCACCCTCTCTCTAAACAAACACTACCTTATTTATTTTTCACATAATCCTATGATGCAATTTCTAACCTTAACCCTTCTTACAGATGATGAACGATGGCTCAGAGAAGTTACTTGTGTCCCAATTTGTTAAGCCACCAGCTATTTAGAGAATGCTTATTATGTGCCAGTCATAGGTCTGAATTTTGGGAAATAGGGACAAACTTTATGTTTTCATGGGGCTCACATCCAAGTGGAATGGGGAAAGCAGGGAAGAAACAGTAAGGAAAAAGACTACCAGGTAAATGAAATAGTTGAATGTACATTGGCAAGTTTTAGGAATACATTTTAGGGACATATACATGCAAGGGAGGACATGCTATCATTAGTCAAGGAGAAAAAATATCCCATATGGAAGGGAAATTAGTCCCAAGGAGAGTGATGGGCAGGAACAAAGGGCCTGAGTTGAGTATATGATTGACTGAAGAGACAGAGGAAAAGAGCCAGCATTCTAACTTAATAAGCTCTATGGCATAGATTACATGTCTCACTGAATAGAGCTCAAATTAATTACTGTGGTCATTTTTGCTACTATACTGTCTTTACCACTCGCTTGATATCTCGCGCTTTTCTCATTTGTGGACCTTAGTAGGCAGTTAAAAATGCAAATAATCTTTCGCCTAGTTCTATCTGAGCCATTAGCAGAAACATAACCAGGGCTTCTAATCAGGAGCTGGTGATTCAAAGGGGTGTGGAGTTTGGGGGAAGGAAGTTTCTTGAGGCCCTGATAGCTGAGGAGCAGAACATCCCTGGTGGTTGCGATCTGAAAAGTGTTAGGCATTGTCAGTGGACGATTATATCAAGTGTGTGGGTTGCAGGATCGAGGCTGGGTGAGTCAGGGTTTGCCTGTGCACTTGACCTGTTCCTTGGTATGAAGTTGGGTTCAAGGCTGGACTTTGTAGCCCTGAACCATGTTTCTGACCCTTTACAACCATTTGTTGAGGTAGCTATCATCCATCTATTTTCTCCTTCTGAAGTAACATCGCTTTTATTTTTAGTTCAATAAGAAAAAAAAGACTAGATGACTGAAATGTTTTCTTTTTCCTTCTTCTTCTACCCTACCGCTCAAATTTAGAGTTTGCAATTTTTTTATCAGGTTTGTGTGATGATAAATAAAAAATAGAAATGTGATTAAAGTTGAAGTGAATTTCCTTTTGGGCTGTGGAAAATAGTATAAAAGCTATTTCATATCTTTTTTTTTTTTTCTGATTTCCAAACATACACTTGGAGATGAGGCGGCTTGCTGTTTTGACATTGTCAGGCATGCCCGGGATGCGGAGAAAGGCTCACGTGACTCCAGCAAGGTCTCTGAGCCCCTGAAAGAAGTCCTAGTCACTCTCTCAACTCCATCTTCGGAGACTGACAAAAAAATCTAGTATTATCTCAGAACATTCTACTTTACCTCCAGAACAATCTCTTTTAATTCTCCCTGAAAGTATATTTGTTACAGTGAGCTCATTTAAGTTGGACAAAATTTAAGCACCTTTATCAGACCCATTGCTTCCTAAAAAGATTGTGCTTTATGTGAACTTATAAACCAGCTCACAGTTTTTTCCTTTTTAAAAAAAACAACAACAACAAAAATCAACTTGTACTTCCCAATTTAAATTTTGCTGTTGCTACTTGCTACTATTACTACTACTACTACTTACTATTTTGCCAGTCCTGGGTGTTATTCCTGAGCATTTTTGCCCAAGGCTAGTGCTATAAGACTTGAGCCAGAACTCCACTTCCTGGTTTGGGTTTTTTTTTGCTTTTTGTTTTTTGGGTTTTTTTGTTTTATTTATTTATTTTTTTGGGGGCAGTTAATTGGAGATAAGAGTTTCATGGAGTTTGCTACCCAGGCTGGTTTCAAAAAGCATGACCCTTTGATCTTAGCCTCTTGAGTGGCTGGCATTATAGAAATGATCTACCTTTGCCCAGCTTCTATTATTCTTATTACTATTCTTATTACTATCATTAACTTGTTTATTTTGGCAATAATGGAAATTAAATTCAGGGACTAGGCTGGACTCCGTGACTTGAGCTATTTCATCAGCCTCTTCTGTATTGGTTATTTTTGTGCTAAGTATGGGTTTATGCCTTAGCTGGTCTGGTCTGATTCTCTTATTTGTGTTCTTCTACCTTGCTTTGACAACAGGTATGTACCACCATGCCCAACCATTGGTTGAGATGGAATCTTGGGAACTTTCTTTGCCTTGGCTGGGCATGATCTTCTGATCACAGCCTTCTAGGGTTACAGACTTGAGCCTCTGCACCAGACTTGCTTTTATTTTCTTATTTGCCTTGACAAAATTTGAGGAGGGAGAATAGTTTGAGAAATCTCTGGCCCAAGGTCATTCCTTCAATGATAGCCATTACTGCCTGATAGGGTTCACATGAGGGTAGTCAAATCATGAAAATGATAACACTAATTGTGGAATAGAACCTGAGTAGCTAAATAGCTCTACAAAGTCAAGTAGATCAACAGAATCTCCCTGTCTTCATCTCCCTATTTGCCCTCTCCAGAGGTAACCACTTCACTCTTAAAAAGCTAATGGGTTTGTTATTTACTCCCAGATCCTCCATAATATATGTTCCGATTGCTATTTTTGAGTGTTCTATTTTGATATTATCTCCAGACTTCCCACTAGGGAAAAGGACAATTTAGTTTTATAATCCCCCTTGACCTAACCTACCGTCTTTCTATACTCCACATCTTTCTAACTATACTAAACTAATATTGTGATTTTGAGCAATACTCAGTCTTTATATTATCATCCCCATTAAGTGAAATTTATGAGACATTCATTTAGCAAACAGATTGTTTTCTTTTTTTCCCCAGCACATTTAGTTTTTCCTAGAGTTGCTGCCTGTCATTTCCCCCCACCTGCTTAGTATTATGCTCACAAACCAGTCATTCATTAGTGAGCCTTTTTTTTTTTTTTTGCCAAATATCTACATCTCTCCTCAGTACTCATTTACCTGAAGGGTTGTAGTCATTTCTCTCCAGGAGGCCTCCTGACCTCCTTCGCTTGCCCTCTGTTGTGGGAACACCATTCTTCTCAAGATCTGCCATCTGCATAGTCTTAGTGACTGTCTTTCCCTCCCCTGAGTGGGTCTCCTTTTCATTATGCCCATGTCACTTTCTTATTTCCATGATTCCCTTGTTTTGTTGGAGGGCATCTGCTAGTGTCTTCCCAAGATTGAATGGAAAGCAGTTTGGGGTGTGTGCGTGTGCGTGTGCGTGTGCGTGTGCGTGTGTGTGTGTGTGTGTGTGTGTGTGATTTTATCCCATTTACTTGAAAATATTTCTATTTTATTCTCCCATCTTTTATTAATAGTTTGGGAATTCAATGAATGTTGAAGGCATTACTCTATTGTCTTCTGGCCACCAGCTTGATGTTGATCAGGCGTCAATCTGCTTCTTGTGTCTTTATGAAGCAATTTTTTTTCTCTGATAACACGTGGGATCTTTCATGGCTCATTTTGGTTGGTTGGTTGTTAGGGTCTTGGTATGTAGCCTGTGCTGATGTGGAACTCTTCACCTTCCTTCCTCTGTCTCTCAAGTGCTGAGATTATAGATGTAAGTCTTGGTCCTTATTGTTTATAAATTTCACAAGGATATTCCTTGCTGTGGACTTTATTTGGAGGCACACACCTGTAATCCCATCTTTTTAGAAAGCAGAGATAGAAGAATCATGACCTAAAGCCAGACAGAACTGGTACCAAAATCAAATGAAATCAAATATGTGTAAGAAAACTAACCTCTGACTTGAGACTTTTGGAAGGGGAATAAATAATATACTGACTAACCACAAGAGTCTGGGAATGTGGCTTAGAGGTAGAGTGCTTGCCCTAGCATGCATGAAGCCCTGGTTTCCATTCCTCAGTATCATATAAACAGAAAAGGCCGGAATTGGCACTTGCGGCTCACATGGTAGAGTGCTGGCCTTGAGCAAAAGAAGCTCAGGGACAGTGCTCAGGCTCTGAGTTCAAGCCCCGGAACTGGAAAAACAAACTAACCACAGATCAGCTTGCAGAAGGGAAGTCTTCACAAACTTTGAATCTCTTTCTTCCTGACTTTACACTTAAAGAACGGTGGCACTGTAAAATTAGATTACGCTCTCCTTCAGTCTGAGGCCTTAGCTGAGTCCTATCTCTTCCACTTTATTTTTGTGCCAATACTGGGGTTTGCACTCAACTCCCTGTCCTTTCGCTTTTTCTCCTAAAGTTGGCATTCTACTATTTGAACCACAGATCCACTTTCAGCTTTTTATTTTCTTTTCTTTGTGGTTAATTGGAGACACGAGTCTTACAGACTCTTTTGCCTGGGCTGGCTTCAAACTGGGATCCTCAAATCACAGCTTCCTGAGTAGCTAGGATTACTGGCATAAGCCACCAGCACTTGGCTTTTATATTTATTTTAGAGACGGAGAAAACGAGGCATCAGATATTGTCCATGATCTACTGAAGGCTGCCTGGCAGTTTCAACAGTTTGGAGGTGAACCTGGCTTTGTCTGATCACAAAGCTCATGCTCTTTTTCTTTCTCTGTCTTTCTATAGAGCATAGATATCAGCATACTCCCGTAAAAACCATATGCATTTAGATAAGGCTCAAATCAATTAGTTCACATTTTGCTGCGAAGACTCCTCTGTGCCAAAGGTGATCAAGGTGCTCCCGGTTTTATGCTTTCAAACCCAATGAGGCCTCTTCCTTCCTTCTTGCATGACAGCCCAGAATTGAGAACTGTGATGCATATGGTGTTTGCAAAATGCTAGTTGTGTATGGGTGTTTAAACTTTAGTTTTGCATCTTTTAATTTATTTATGCAAGCAAGCCGCCTTTCATGAATTTTAATCCATGCTGTCTTGAAGAAGTGCTTTCCAAATGGGACAGCATTTGTGATCACCACTAAGCCATTTTAACTGCTTTGCAGGTCTAGGGAGAGAGGCAGCACAGAATATTAGCAAGTTCCGCGCTGGCCTTGTGTCATCCCAGGCATTGTGGCGTAAAATGTACTTCCTGTCTAGGAAGAAAAGAAACAACTGTGTCTCGAGTCTTTGGTTATTTTTAATGCCGTGCGACAGAACCACAGGGAATATTATGAGTTCCAAGATTTCTGACAGGAGGGACTCGCCACTGAAGTGCTTGCTTCAGGAGAAAGAGAGAGAGAGAGACACTGCGACAAGTCTTTATTCATTTATTTATCATGCTTCAGTTCCTAAAAAAAAGAAAACACTTCTCTTGTGCAGGGAAAATTGCTTCAATGGATAGATTGCATTTAAATAATTTAAGTATAAAATTACTCGAACAGGCCGACTGATATTTTGAAAACGAAACAGTCACAATCACTTAAGAGCACTGGAAAAGTCCGTGAGTCTGTTCACAGATGAGGTTCAAGTCAGGCTTCTGTCTGGCGTGGCTAGAGCTGTCTGCCAGGCCCCATTATTTGTGCTGGGTGAAACTTTTGGTCACATCCTTCAAGGAGTGGTTCAAGACTCCAGAGTCTTGAACAAGACGTCAAACATGGGCAGCTTTTTTTTTTTTTTCTTTTATTGGTCATGGGGCTTGAACTCAGGGCCTAGGAGCTGTCCTTGAGCCTCTTTGTAGTCAAGGGTAGTGCTCTACCACAACTTCACTTCTGGTTTTTGAGTGATTAATTGGGGATAAGAGTATCACAGGGACTTTTCTGCCTGGGCTGGCATCGAACTGTGATCCTCAGATTACAGCTTCCAGAGAAGTAGGATTATAGGTGTGAGCAACCGACATTCAGCAGCTTTGGGTGGTCATTTTCATTTGAGCAGCTAAATGAAGCTGCTGAGACAAAACCTCCATGGGGCCAGACCTCAGGGATGTGGAGAACAGTACAGTTCCTGAGGGAACCCAGCACAAGGCTTAATGTGTGACGGTCCCTTGTGTCACACCGACAGCAGGTTCTTCTGTGTGTCTGAGAGGCTAACAAGATGCCATCTGTGCTTGTAGAGTCTCTCTGTTCTAAAGGAGACTTCAGCCATGCTAACAGCTCTCTTCCCCTTCATGTCTGTGCAAAGTACTGTCAGACAGAGAGTTAGTAACTTAGAAACTTGTAGTTAGCATGTTTCATTATGATCTACCAGGCCAATACAGAGCTTGGTAAGAAATAGCTCTCTGGCCAAATTACAAATTCTAAATGCCGTATGACCCTTTGCATGGCCCAGTATCCACCCTAGCAAAGGACCACAGGTCCTGAGAAGTCCTGAAGATAAGAAAATGTTTTACATGAAATTCAATTTAACTACATGTATTCATCTTATTGGGCCAAAAGAACCTCCCCGCCCTACTCTCAGTCCAAGTGCCCTGTTAATATCTTTTGGAATAGGAGTTACTAAAATCTATTATGAGAAACTCCCCTGAAGTGGTTCTTTATCTTTCCACCCTAGTCTATTGCCTTCTGTCTTATTTCCCTCTGAGGAACACAAGCAGGCTAGCTACAGTGGGGTTCAAGGTCTTCCTCTGTTTGCTATTAACTAATTAATGAAGCAAATAAACTGACCGTTGGATTTGAGATCAATGGTGCACCATGCAGACTTTTCCTGATGTAGTCAAGGCAGGGAGCTTGACCTATAATTGGGTGGTTGCCACCCTGTGCCTAGCACTCTCAGAGTATGTGCAGTATGTGCTGGCTTGGAAGACAGAAGCAGAGATGGAGACATCTCAGGACAAGCCTGTGAATGTCAGGCAAGGTCTCCTGGAGGAGAGGCCCACATCTTCTCCTCTGCTGTCATCATGCTTGAGGGATTTGCGCCTTCATTAAAGGAAGCATCACATGGGTATGGGCTGCCGCCTCTCAGCAGCCCCAGTGTTTACTTTGAAGAGAAAATGTCTGCTTTGTAGGCAAATGTTTTCAGCATGGAAATGATCATTGCAATTGCTGTGGTTGTCACAAATGTTTCATCAGAGCCGATAAAGCAGCTGAGTGTTGGCAAAATCGATGAAAACATCTTGTGAAGTGTTCGCTGCCTACTTAGCCGTCTGTGGCTCATCTGGTGTGAGGGAGGAGGGGCGGAGGCGGTGAGCTGAGGCCACACATGAGCGGCTCAGAGGCTGCGATGGCGTGGTGGGTGTGTGTAGGCTTTGCAGCCAGATTGCCATCTTTGAAAACCTGGTTCTGACAAGTATGCGCTCTGTGACCTTGGCCATGTAACCTGACTTCTCTGTGCTTCCACTGTCTCATTTGGAAACTATGGCAATGTAGGTTGAGCTCCCTTATCTGTATTGCTAGGGAGCAGAGGTATTTCAGCTTGGGGGCTTGTGGAATTTGCAAATCTTGTAGAGATTCTACCTGCTGAGCATCACTAGTCAGAAAATCCAAAATGGATAATGTTCCCAAACCAAAAACTTTGGTCCTTTTTTTTTTCTTTTTTTATTTCCAGTCCTGGACCTTGGACTCAGGGCCTGAGCACTGTCCCTGGCTTCTTTTTGCTCAAGGCTAGCACTCTGCCACTTGAGCCACAGTGCCACTTCTGGCCATTTTCTATATATGTGGTGCTGGGGAATCGAACCCAGGGCTTCATGTATACGAGACAAGCGCTCTTGCCACTACGCCATATTCCCAGCCCCCCAAACCAAAAACTTTGGAAGCAGAGCAATGGATCATTTCCAGTTCCAGATTTTTGGATTAGCAACTCGCAACCAATTTTGTGATGTGGTTTTAAGTATTTACATGAGACAACATAAATTTATATAATAATCATATGAGGTTTAAAAATCCTTCCACCCATCAACCTTAACTGACAAAGATTTACAAAGCACTGTACCTGTTGAGTGGCTTCCATATGCAAGACAATATTTTCAAAACTGGGGACCCAGGGGCGAATAAGACAGGCCAAGTAACTGTTTCCTTAGGGTGCTCCTTCTACTGAATTAGATGGACTAGTCAAACAAATGAGCAAGAAACCTTGACACATAGAACACAAGTCAGGGTAACCAATGGGACAATGTAGTAGACTCACACGTGTCCACTACACTCAAATGGCCATAAAAGAAAATGTATTCATTTTCTATTCTTCTGATGTTCTTTGTATATTGACTGATGGTATGCATGAAACATATTGAACATATTTGTATATTTAATGTGAAATTGTAATATGACAGAAGACTCATAAGAGCCTCTTTAGGACTTTGCTTTCCTACCTTTGGCTGCAAGCAAGATGATATCTGGGAATATGTGGGAGTCTTATACCGGACCTAGTGCTGCTCTTGAAGAAGGGTCTTCACACTGTGGGGTACTCTTAGTCTATTCTCTGTCTCCTCAGATCTATAGTGCAATGTCCTTCACCTAATGGCACCACCTTACTGTGTCTGAGCCCCTGAGCGACATTTTCTTTTGTCCTCTTTTTCTCTCTCAGTGGAATCCAGACCTGGCTACCTTCGCTGGTTGTCTATCTTCATGTCCTCCCTCATCAGCACTGTCAATCAATAGGAAGTTCTGATTCTGTCAAGACATCAGCAGGCCTCTGTTGAGCATCCTCTGTGCCTATGATTTGGTGGATTCCACTGCATATTCTTTGAGTCCCAACTCCACTGACTTTTGAAGAAACTTCCATGCTTTGACGAAAGACAACCTCAGAGAAGCAATAAGTTCCTACTAACAACTAACACTCTTATGCTGTCAGAATATCCAGAGAGGGAGTAGCTACAGTGAATATTTTGCTCCTTGTATCCTACAACTGAAGTAGGATAGAAAGCCCCCTCTCCACATTCTCCCTCCCCTATTCTAGGTGTTTCTAAACTACTCCTTTTTAAAGTTCAGCCCTGAGAGGAAGAAATGGAAAAAATAAAAACTCTAAGTTGGGCACTGGTGACTCATACCTGTAATCCTAGCAACTCATAAGGCTAAGACCTGAGGATCTCAGTTCAAAGCCAGGCTGGGATGGAAAGTCCATGAGACTCGTATCTCCAGTTAACTACTAAAAAGCAGGAAGTAGAGCCATGGCTCAAGTGATAGAGTACTAGCCTTGATAAAAAACAAAAACCTCAGGGACAATGCCAAGGCCCTGAGTTCAAGATTCAGGATGAGAAAGCAAAATTAAACAAGCAAACAAAAACCCTACAATCCTACCACTAAATCATCTTTTCATCTCCTGCTATATTTTTCTTCTCAAAATCACTCATTTACAACAAGATAAACTTCTCTTTCTATGTTCAAGCCATCTATTCAACTCATAAGGCTGGACTTCCCATTTCATCTCTGACACATAGAAACCTTAGTGGCTATCATTGCTATTTTTACTAAAAGGAAAAGGATAGAATAGTAAAAATTAATGATTTTTGACCCATCAAAGAAAAATGGTGACACAGTAAACTAATACCGCCAGACCTAGGAAAATGGAAGGACTCAGCAATTTCAGCTGAGATTTGCTTAGCTGGAGAACTAGCTGTAGGTTTCATAAACTGGATGAAACAGTAAAAATGCCAATCTCAGTGATATTGAGTGGCCTAGTATGAGACTGAGAAACTCCTGAAGGCTTCAGCCTAGGGGACTTCATACTTTTATGAAGTTTACCTTCAGGAACTCCACAAGTCTCTCATGGTAAAAATCTCCTCCTTGTGTTGGCTCTGGAACAAGAAGGGAAAGAAGAGATGTTGTGAAATATTCAAAGTATTCTCCATGACAGGAATCAGTACTCTACAGGGGAAAAGGTGGGGAAAGACTCTTCTACAGCTTTATCTTCCCTGAAAGAAGTGCATTCTTTTTGCTACAGGCCCCCCTATAATCTTCCTTTCTTACCTAAAGAGGGCAACCCACTATACCAATGAAAAACATGCACGATAAAGGCCACAGCCACATAGACCTATTGAAAGACCAAAGTTTAATAAAATTATAGAATACTCCCATTCTTGAAACCTCATCACACCATCATCAAACCAAACCATCAAGACTACAGCATAATAGTACTGGATTACAGCTGACAGAACTGTAAAGTGCAGACTCTCTCTGAGGAAAATTATTTAGTGAAGCCTAAGGACAATGTCAGAGACAAAACCAAGGACACCAGAGGAATTTGAAGCCTCTGGCACCTTCAGCTGTGACAAATATTAACATAGTCCAAATCTAAGCTAGATTACCATAAATCATCACATTAAAGCTCTTTAGTTCCTACAACTCAGCACAACATGTATGTCTTTCAGCAAACAAAAAATTACTAGGCATGCTAAAAGTCAACCATCC
Source organism: Perognathus longimembris pacificus (assembly GCF_023159225.1). Classification (NCBI taxonomy): domain Eukaryota; kingdom Metazoa; phylum Chordata; class Mammalia; order Rodentia; family Heteromyidae; genus Perognathus; species Perognathus longimembris. The sequence goes on along the minus strand of NC_063173.1, from coordinate 22,402,151 downwards.
AAAGACACAGAGCTAGCATGAGAACCAGACTCAGATATAACACAGATGTTGTAATTATCAGACATGACATTTAAAAGAACTATGATTAATATGTTAAAGACACTAATGGAAAAAGCAGACAGTGTGCAAGAATAGATGAATAATGTAAACAGGGAGATGGAATTGCTAAGAGGAAATCAAAGGAAGATGCTGAAAATAGAAAACACTATACCAGAAAGGAAGAATGCCTCTGATGAGCTTTCAGGAGGCTGGACATGGACAAGGAAACAATCATTGAATTTGCAAGGACATCAGTAGAAACTTGGGAAAGGGCAATGCAGAGAAAAGTGAAAGGGGAGGAAATAATAATAACAACAACAATAAAGAACATCTAATATATGCATGATGATTTCAAAAGTTATGACATATGTGTCGATGGAAAAGTAGAAGAGAAAATAGAGTCCAAGAAATAGTTGAACTAATGATAACTAAAAATTTTTCTACCTGGATAATAGACACCAAACCACAGATCCAACAGGCTCAGAGAACATCAATAAATACCCAAACTCTACCTGCAGGCAAATCAGTCAAGAAAATCTAAATCAACAAAATAAAAAACTAAAACAAAACAAAGCACAAAGAGAATGAGAAAAATCTTGAGAAAAGGTAGAGTGATAGAGAGGAAAACCTTACTTATAAAGGAACAAACTAAGAAATACAGCAGATTTTTCACCAGAAACCATGCAAGTAAGAAGAGGGTAGAGTTAAATAATTTAATGAACTGAAAGTAAAAACAAAACAACAAAATACAACAATCAGGAATTTTCTTCCAGTAAAATTATTCCTTAAAAATGAAGGATGAACAATATTGTAGTATCCAAAACAGAGAATTCACCATCCATATATCATGAGAATGTTAAAACAAGTTTTACAGGCTGAAGGAAGGCCATGTAACTTAGATCTAGGGAAAGAAAGGAAGAATATGAGGAAAATATTTTAAACAAAAAGAAGAAAAATCTTTAAATTTTCTTACTTTCAACTGATAACTGTTTCAAGCAATAATAGCAATGGTGTACCGAGTAGTTCTACTATACGGATAAGTGGCATGAGTGACAATATGAGTAAAAGGAAGTGAGAAAAGAATTGGGAAGACTTTGTTACACTAGATCTTTTGGATTGTTTTAGGTCTGCCACTAGGACTCATACTTGGTGCTCTATGCTTTCTATCACTGGCTGGTGCTCAACCAACTGAACCACACCTCCAACCCCAAGATGGAATCTTTATGTAAAAACATGAAGCAGTCCAGTAGTCTTCCCTTAGCCTCAAGAGATACTGGGTTTTCCGCAGAGGATCCTTGAAATCTGAGATAATACTGAACCCTATATCCACTACATTTTCCCTATATATACATGCCTATGATAGTATTTGATTTATAAATTCCATACAATAAGGAATTCCTATAACTAATTATGAAATTTGACAACTATACCAACATAACAGTAACAACACTTAGGTGAATGTGTGCTTCCTCAAAATGTCTAATTGCAATGTGAGTTTTAGATTCTGGTTGACCACAAGTAACTGAAACCTTAATAAGGAAAACCACAGGTGAGAGTAGCTGCTGAACAGGATTATCAGATGGTAGAATTCGATGGGTTCCATATGCAGTCGTACTTCTAGATTCCTTCTATCTGACCGCCTTACTGATAGTCTCTCTATGGGGGCTGAAGTAAAAGTCACCGTACCAAGAACTTACATGGTTGGGGTTCTTCTTCTCATTCTTAATTATCATTTTGGTGCTGAGGAACAGACAGTGGGAGATGAGGCTGTCATCTGAGAGGAATCACAGACACAGCACAGCTCAGGTTTTCTTTCCTTACTTTGCTTCTTTGACGCTTGCTTCCTGGCAGCAAGTCCTGGTTATCTTAGATACAGCTTTGTGTAATTCTGCAGAAGTCGTCTTGCATGGGGACAATGAGTCCATTATACCTGAAATGATTTTTATTTTATTTTCAGGCAGAAGTCATGAAACTTAGAGATTCATATTAATTAACTGGGAAGCAATCATAAGAAGATCTTATCACTAGTTTAAAGTGAAATGATAATAAAAAAGATTGTATTCTTAACAGCAAGCAAAGATTAATTCTCCTGTTTGGAGGGGAGAGGGAAGTGGAGCATTTTTATGAGAAGGGAGAGGAGAGAAAGAGAAGGAAACTTTCAGGCTGAGAAATGAATGGGAAAATATTAAGGTTCTTCGGAAGAATGATAGAATTCCCTGAGACACTTGTGAGATACAAACAAAATAATGAGTATAAATAGCTTTCCTACCACTACTAACGTGTGATTATAACATGGACTCGCTTTGCTCTGCTTCCCATTACAATTGTACTGCTTTCTCCCTTCCACTTGATATCCCTGCAGACTCTTTATACTGTATTGTAGTGTCTCTAAAAGTTGTTTAAATTCACAGTTGAAACAAAGTACTTTCTACATTAGTAAGTATAAGTAAAACATATGGATGGCTTTCACTTCTTTCCTAGGTCCTGCTATGGAATCCTGGACTTAGTAAATTGTAGACTCTGGCACCATCTGGATGACAGGAGACTAAGCAGAAGGAAATGAAGTTTGTACTGATTGAAGTAGAAAAGTCTCCACATCTATTTTGCTGTGTGGATCAGGCCTGGGAGTTGCATGGGGTCATGTGGAACAAGGCTCTGCCAAGCGTAGTTGGAGTTGAAGAGGGAAGTGCTTTCAGGCACTGTGTGGAGCAAATTTGGAAAACAATAAGGAAAGAAGTCAAGTTCGAAGTGTGGACTGTGTGGAATGAACACCTACGCAAAGTAAGATCACAAAAGCAACCCGAGCCCAAAGGAGGCAAATGGCATGCTCCAAAGTCTCTTGTAGGATGAAGTGCTGAGCTGCTTGTGCTCCAGTTCTTCAATTTTGAAGCAGAGGTTGGAATCACCTGGAATATACATTGCAAAGATACAAAGATTTATAATCTGGGGTTTTTTTTTGGGGGGGGGGAGCAGTCCTGGGGCTTAAACTTTGGGCCTGGGTGCTCATTGTCCCTGAGCTTTTTTGTTCAAGACTACCATTTGAGCCACAGTGCCACTTCTCACTTTTTGGGGGGTAATTTATTGAAGATAAGAATCTCACGGACTTTCCTGCCTGGGCTGGCTTCAAACTGTAATCCTCAACCTCCTAAATAGCTAGGATTACAGGATGAGCCTCAGCATCCAGCTCTAACCTGTTCTTATTATCATGGATCCTTTGGCCATTGGTTGACACGTGGACCCTATCTCTGGGTTTTCCCAGAAGCAGACCCTAAGTGCAAGCTATTAATTTGGGATATGAGAAAACTAATAAGTGAACAAAGAAGCCAACAACATGGAAACTGGAATTCTGCCCTGCAAGGATACTCTGGGAAGATGTAATACTACCTCTGAGGATTTCCCACTGAAAGGTAAGGAAAGCCGGCAGTTACCCACTTTCTGCGTGTGTGAGATGCTACTACTCCCACCTGCTGCTTGGGCATCCAGACAGCATTGCTTTGCCTGGCTGGTGTCTTGGACAGTTCATTGGCCCAGGGATTCAGAGGCTAGAGTGGGAAGCCCGATGGAGCACACAGAGAGGTTAGAGGGCAGGCAGAGGGACACTGCTAGCATTTACTGCAGACCCCTGCTCAGAATAATGTTACAAAGTGCATAAAATAAAATACATAGGATTACAAAGAAAACCAATTATATTGAAATTCACTTCTATCCACAGAGCCCTTGGGGGACCCTAGGTTAAGAAGGCCTGCTAGGATTTCTTTTCAACATGAAATTATATGGTTTTTATGACCTAAGAGTGCAGATTGTGTTACTGTGCCAGGAGGTGGCTGGGTAAAGCTCTGCCTACTCTAAGTAGAAATGATTTCAAAGGAAAAATGCACTCACCCAACCTGACAATCTCCTGCAGCTCAGGGACTATAAATGCTGTTGCTGGACTCTCTCGCTCTCTTTTGATTTTTTTTTAACACTGTTTGTTTTGCTTTGTTTATGTTTCTGGGTGTTTAATGTGTCCTTTGTGAGGCCTGAACACACTCTGGGTACCAATTTGCCCATAGCACCCTGGCAGCGGCACTTTCCTTTCAGCTGCCCCTGGAGAGCTCCATCTTTAAAGTTATGCGCCTGGAACACGAGGGTCCCAGGCAGCCACAGAGGGCTGGGTCCATGTTGGGGCATCCTGGTGCCAACAGGTGGCTGTGTGTGGCACGTCAGAGCGGCCACCCCACTGGGAGCTACACACCACTGAGACACCATCCCACCTCCTAATGTGACTCCGTGGCTCTGTTACTCACAGCTAAATTACAGTATTATGACTTCATTGTTGAATCCCAATTCTCCTAATTATAGCCTAGAGATCTATTATTTGATTTGGTAACACCAAGTGCTTCTTTTCTAAATCATGTAATCTCTTGTAGCTTATTAATGTCAGGTTTGCGCACACGCAGGGACTTGGTCGTTTGCCAGGCAGAATCAAATTTTCAAATTTTCACTGTGTTATGTTACAGGGCTTTGCTTGTTACAATCTAATTATATTGGCACTGAAATACTGAAAACCAATTTATATTAGAAAGCACTTTAACTCTTTCTTTGGAGAGAATTTACATGCATAAGTGTCTGCTATACCATTGGTCCTTTGATTTATCCACTAGGAAATTCCTATTGAGAAAGAGGCAAAACTAACAGTCCTTTCGTTTCCTGTGGAAGTGTTTGTTGCTCATGAAGAAGAGCTATGAAGGTGACCAGTAGGGAACTTGGTTCTAGCAGGGGTGAGGGGCAAGTTATAACTTTGCCCTTCCCGTCTTCCTCCTTCCAGCTGGAAGAGTGCTACCTCCCTGGAGGTGCTCAGAAGCCCCTCTTCTGACAGGTGATATTCTGCAACTGTCTTCAGTATCCTATCCCCTTTAGATCCTCCCCTCTTATTGGTGTCCTTTACTATGCTTGTTTCCTACCAGTGAGCAATGGGCTAATTGCCCTGGAGATCAGAAAGAACTCATTGTCTGGCTGTGAAGCCTGTGTGTCAAGTTATTTATCTTAACTTTCTATTGGTCTCCCCAGTAAAGAACATTGTTCCTTGTCAGACATTATAACCAGGGAATACTACTGAATTCATCTTGCATCCCACTTTTACAAAGGAATCCCAACTTCCTTCTGCCCCTTGACTTCTGTGCTGCCACTAGATTCCTTCCTTAATCTTTCAGTTAGCAAACCTTGTACCTGGTGATAAGTATAAGTAGAGAAAGGGGGTGACTCAGGGAACAGTGTGGGGCTCAGGTGGAAAGAAATTCCCAGAGGATAGCATCTTGAAAGAAAAAAATTACAACATTAAGATCAGCAGGTAATTCTAGCTGCTCAGGAGGCCAAAATCTGAGGATTGTTGTTTGAAGCCAGCCAGGGCAGGGAAGTCCTTGAGACCTTTATCTCCAATTTGCCGCGCTAGATTTACCTCCCCTGATGTGGGGATGCTAAGCTTACTCCTTTATCAGTGCTCCCCTTTTCACCCTCTCCCCTGGGCACCTGACCAGCAGGTGGCCAAGGTGGAGCAAGGGACACCGGCTAGCCTAAGGTGCACGTGGCCGAACGAGATCCCCTTTTCCTCCCTCCTTACCCACCAAGGAAGCCAGGCGCACACGGTTCTCGGAGACGCTTCGGAGAGCAATCCAGTTTATTCCGGAGGGACTCACAGTAATATAGTAGTGATGACGAGGACTGAGCATGAGCTGGCGATAGGCTAGCAAGCTTGTCCGTCCAAGAGCAGCTCCCAAGGACCTCCCTCATGGGCTAACGTCACTTCCCATAGTACCACCCTCTGGGCAAAGCCCTCGAAAGGAGAGCACACAGCACACGTGCTCGCTGGCGCAAGGTGGGGTGTGGTCTCAAAGCTACCCCTTCTGGTTCTGGGGCTGGGGGAAAGGCGGCTTCTTGGGAGTGATCTCCTCGCCCTTCCCCCCTTAAGGCCAAGATGAATCCCCAACACAATTAGCCACCAAAAAGCCAGAAATGGAGCTGTGGCTTAAGTGGTAGAGCACCAGCTTTGAGCATAAAAGCTAAGGGACAGCACGGAGATCCACAGTAATGACACTAAAAGATAAATAAAATCAGACATGCTTGCATGGGACTCCTTTTCCCGCAGCATCTGACTGAGCATCTTAGGCAAGTCATTTCATCTTCCTAAGCTCCTTTTTCTTTTTCTTTTTCTTTTTTTTTTGGCCAGTCCTGGGGCTTGGACTCAGGGTCTGAGCACTGTCCCTGGCTTCTTTTTGCTCAAGGCTAGCACTCTGCCGCTTGAGCCACAGCGCCACTTCTGGCCATTTTCTGTATATGTGGTGCTGGGGAATCGAACCCAGGGCCTCATGTATATGAAGCAAGCGCTCTTGCCACTAGGCCATATCCCCAGCCCCAGCTCCTTTCTTTTTCATCTCTGAAACACAAGATGAAAATATATACATCTTCCTATGTAAATATTACCTGTAACTACACCTCTTACTCTATGAGAGCGGTATACCTCTCCGCTCTCATAGTTACAGGTCATATTTAGGTACACTTAAATATAATACTGAAGTACAATTACAGTTCATATTTAGATATGTCACTCTCATAGGCTCTTTTGAGGAACAAAGGGAATGCTGGGTTTAGAACACCTATCAGAGTTCTGAGATTCAATTAGTATTTCATATTATATCTCCATTTCTCCTGAAATTGTTCTTCTCCTAAGTCCACCCTTCCAGCCTGTGTAGCCATCCACAGACTGGACTCTTTGCTCTCTCTACAAGAGTCCTTTTGGCTCTGTTCAATATGGCTCCGAACCACCACCCCTATAACATGACTCTGATGTTTTGCCCCACAAACTTCCTATTGTTTAGCTATAAGTGTATCAGCCAGGGTCTGGCTTCAAAAACATATACTCTACTCTGTGGCTGCAGTGGTAGAGACTTTTTGGCCCATGTTTCCTGGGCTGATTTAACATGGGTGATCAAAACTATAACTTGTGACTGAGGCTTTTGTGTGTTTCATCTGTTTAATTTTATTTTTTATTATGCACATTTCAAAAACATTCTGAAGTGCATTGCAAACACTTTGAGGCCTGCATTCCCTTTAGCAGCTTTATCTGACAGTATGTGCCTGTCATGTACACTTCCCCTTTTCTTCTGGTAGTCTCAGGCCCCTGTGAACTCTTCTTTGATCCATTTCTGGTTCCACTTCTCCCACAGGGAACCACCCTTCTGTGTCTGTTTCTTTAATCATTCCCATGCAAGTTGGAACACTTTTGTACATACATCTGTATTTGTGGGCCTAACCCACTATCCTCTCTCATCTTATGTTTGCCAGCCTATGCACAGGATTAGGCAGACTTCTCTACTCTGCTTATATGAGCCTCAGTATCCTCATCTGCAAAATAAGCCATTCATAGACAAGTTTCGTCTGTCACATTGTACTCAGTACTTGACATGTGGTAGGTCCTCAATAAGCTTTTACTCTTATCAGAATGGGATATAGATGGATAGAGAGATAGATAGATAGATAGATAGATTGATAGATAGATAGATAGATATGTGTGTGCATACGTGTGTGTGTGTGTATAATTTGTAACTTCTTGGTAACTTTCCCCTTTGTTCCATTACTCAACTTCTCCCTTTTCCCAACCCCTGGGTTTAAATATGCTGGGCAAGTATTCTCTGACTGAGCCATGCCCACAGTCTTTTGCTTTTAGTTTTCCAGATATGGAGTTGCACTTTTTTCCACATTGGGCATGGGCCATTGTCCTCCTATTTCCTTTGTACTTGGGATTACAGATATGTGCTACCATGCTTTGCCCCTTACTTCATGTTTTATTATGAAAATACCCAAGAATGCACTATGAGAGAAGTGAGCACAGTAAATCTCCATGGACCTGTAAGGAATCTAACAATTGACATTTTCTGTGTACATCACATTTGCTTTAAATTTCAGCTGACTTTCAGCATGTGCTCTTTCTACCAGCAAGCAAGCACCTAATGTTTGCAGTGTGCCAAATTGGTAGACATAGAACAGGCGTGCATCCTCCACTGGAAGAAATGCTCCTTTGCTAGTCTGCAGTTGAGCTATCTCCTATATCTATCTCCAGGTAGATGGCTTTGCCACAAATCTTTGAACAACTAGAAATTCAACACTATCTTCCTCCCAAAGTAAGGAAAACAGCCCTCTAGTATGACTTCAGTCCCATTTCTGAGCACCTTATGATGAGGTCTCCTGCAACTTCTCCATCTTGGAGAAATTTTGAGCATGCCCAGAACTCAGCCCTCAGGCCCCCATGCCCCAGCTAGGGAGCACAGAGTAACGTAGACCCCATGTCTACTTCCCCGGAGTGAAGACCTTGAAGCACATTTCTCAAGCCTTCCATGGCTTCTCCCATTCAGAGAATCTGGAAAACATGAGAGAAAATTGTTTTCTTTCATATGTGGAATCTAGACTTAAAAAGTTTTTTATTACATGACTATAAATGGGGGATTGTTAGGGCAAACCAATAAAAAGGAGAGAGGGTAACTACATTCAAAGTACTTTATATGCATATATAAAAATAAAACCATGAAACTCATTAAAGAAATTGTGTAAAGAAAGGAGAGTCAGGCACCAGTGGCTCATGCCTATAATCCTAGCTATTCAGGGGGCTGAGACCTGAGGATCATGGTTCAAAGGCAGCTCAGGCTGGAAAATCCAGGGGACCCATTTGGTCAGTAAACGACCAAAAAAAGCTGGAAGTGGAGCTATGGCTCAAGTAGTCAACTGCTAGCCTTGAGAAAAAGAAAGGCCAAGGTCAGCACCAAGATCCTGAATTAAAACCCCAGGACTGGCACCAAGGGAAAAAAAAATAATCCAAGGACGGAGATAAGGAAGAGCAATGTGGGTGATTCTGATATAAACATTGTGTGTGTGTGTGTGTGTGTGTGTGTGTGTGTGTGTGTGTGTATGAACAATGAACTCCCTTCATATAATTAGTGCATGCCAATTTTAAAAATTAAGTCTTGGGACCCCACTAAAAAGCAAGCAAATAAATAAAGAACAGAGAGGTGCCTGGAATATTCTCCTTCTTCCGATCTCGTTTCTGTTTGTAAAATTTAACCCATCCTTTACAGTTCAATAGAAAAGTCATCTGATGAAAGAATACTCAGATCTACCTGGTCAGAATCACAGTCTGTCCTCACCAGAATCTTTCCTAGATATAAACATCAAGAAGAGCTCCCTACAATGTTGTTTACATCTGGGATAATCCTATGCCTCATGTCACTGGGGAATAGCCTGGTACGTGCCTGTTGGCCCACCATTATTAGTAATAGAATTCTTTCATTCTGAATGTGTCCCAAGTGAGCCGTAGAGTATAGAGCATAGTAGAAAAGCCCTATGTGACTAAGTCCTGACCCTTACAACCCCCACCTCTGCATGCAAGTATTCTGGCCAATAGAAAAGCAAAGATGTCAGGATGGTCACTCTTTGACCATGTGGTCTTATAAGAGATTCTAGCTTAGCCAACTAATGAGACAGATTTTCCTGCCAGCCTTGATGTAGCCAGTTGCTGTGGGTGAATTGCCTGGCCCAAATACCCCAGAATCTGTGGGAAGACTCAAAGAGCTGGGGGCTGGGGATGGGGGGGGAAGGTCTCAATTCTGTCAAAAGCTGGTAGCTGAATTCTTCTATCAATCCTATGAACAGGACTCCGAGACTAGACAAGAACATAGCCCAGCCATCACTATGACTATGAAACCCAAGCAGAGGACCTGGGTGAGCCATGTTGGACTCTTGAGTCTTGGACATTATGACATGATAAATCAAGGTTTTACTCTACTAAGTTTTGGCAAAGTAACTATGCAGCAATACAGACTAGTAATTACCCTAGTGACTAGTGATTACACTAGGGATAGCCGTAACTCAGGGCGCAGACTCTTCTCTCTCACACTCTGGATATTCGAGCACAAGGTGCATTTATTTATATTTCTCCTGGAAGCATATCAGACAACTTACCACAATACTTACTGAAGAAAGGTCTGGAGAGGCCTAGAGGTCCCTACGTCTGAATTCCAGGTCCCTGCTATGTCAGGGACTCAATTTTCTCATTTGTAAATGGAAATGGACATCCTCTCTCCTATAAGATGAGATGGTTGTGAGGTTGAGTTCATGTGGAAGCACTTGCACACATTGTACAGGGGAGTTTATGCCCTTTGTTTCACCTAATCTGTATCTCATTCTTCCACTATTATTATTCCCATTTGCAGATGAGGAAACCAAGGATTACAGGATTTGACCCCAAGTTACACAGCTAAGAAAGGGAAGCAAGGCTAAGTCCAGCCTTTCTTTCCAAGTCCATTCAACTTTCCACACTTGCATTACCATTGTGGATGTTTATTTTGGCAAAAGCAATCAAACAAACAAAAAGTTGCCCCAGGGTTTCTGAAAGGACTCCGACCATCAAGGCTTCCAATACCCAGATTTTACCTTGATTTCACAGGAACCCATGTTCAGAGCCAGCTTTTCAGGCATACTAGGGTTTCTGGAAGCAGAGGGAGCATGCAGACAAGTTAGACATTTTACTGGGATATGGTGACCCATAAATGAGCACAGGGGCCCATTAAGCTGACATAGCACCTGACAAATGACAAGGGACTTTTAAATAATTCCAGTCTACTAAAAACAGGATATTTACATAAGTGCAGATTATTGGGACCCGTGCATAATTTGCTACCTGCTCATTTTTAATGTGTTTGTGAACACTCGTGAGAAGCTCATTAATCCTAAGTGTCTGTAGGCTTATTGTGTTGTAAAGCAAGCTGACAGCACAATACACACCTCTAAAAGGAAGGGGCCTCTTTGCAGCCAGTGCAGGCTGAGAAGGAGCAGCATGCAAATCAGCTTAGGGATAATTGACAAGATTGCTGGGATACACATGGCCCTTATGGGAGGGAGTTTTACGTCCCTGTCCTTAGGTAACCCCTACCAGCCGCTGTGAGAAGGGTGACTCTAACCACATTTACCATGGTGATGTGACAGGGTCAGGCACCAAGGCCTGGTAATCGAGAAATGCGTGAAGACCATGGCCTGACAAGGCTGAAATCCATTTGTTATTCTCTGCTCAGAATGCCCTTGCTCCTGTTCTGGGCCTCTGCATCCAGGGGCAACTCCTCCTCCATGCTGCCTCTCCCTTCCTCTGTTGAACATTGTGTCGGCCTCTTGTGCATTTTTTGGGGTATTTTGTGGGTATCTGTAACATCTCTCTTTTTTCCATGCCTAATGGAAGGAGCCCTTTAAGGGTGCTTTCCAGAAATACACATCTTTGCAGATATATTATACAAGCAAAAGCATCAACAATGGGGGCCAGACTCAGGGAGGCCCTTGGGCCTCTTCCATCCAGTTTGTTCCTTTCCATTCCTGGGCCTGTATGGGCAGTGGAAAGTTTTCTGAGTGCGCTGATATGTAAAACTTTTCATGTACACAATCTAATGCTCAAAACTGGAGGGGTTCTTTAATCTATACAAATATTTCTAAATCTTATAACTCCAAAATCTAAAACATCTCTGATTAACAATAAATAATAAAATAGTTATTATAACAGTGGGTTATAATAAAAGTTATGTGAGCATTCTCTCTCTCTCTCTCTCTCTCTCTCTCTCTCTCTCTCTCTCTTTCTCCAATTCCTTGGCTTTTTCTTCATGACCACAAAGTAGCTGTTGCAGTGCCATGCATCACATCCTCACAGAACAACAGTTAAAACTGGAAGTGTGAAATAAACATTTCCCTTATAGTGTTCACTCTCATTTTATAAGAAAGTTCTCTGTGCTCTCCTTCCAACACAAGGCTCCTTAAGTCTGGTATATGGATCAAGCACTGCCTAATGAGAATGAAGTTAATGTGATTAGTTGAGCATTACTATGGTTTGTCTTTGGGTGCATTGCTTTCAACTTGGTGTAACACCTGAACAAAATTTGGGTTGCATTAGAAGCAACAGGAATCATTTAAAATAACCATTCACCAAGGGCACAAAACTAGATGGAAAGAAAATGGCATTCCTCAATGTTACTACTTTTTTCCAGCCATGGAGAAACTTTTATGAAACCATGCTGTAATACTCATAGGTCATCCTGTCCTGAAGCACTTCTTTTTGGCACTGTAATACCAAGCCCAACCTTGGAATGCTTACTATGCCCATTATTATATTAAGTGATTGATGTACATTATCCAATTAAGGTCACCAAATGAGCAGATGAGGCTGGCTTTGTGACACATTTTTGCAGCTAAAGGAACAGAATCATGACAGCATTCAAGTTCATACAGCTGGTAAGAGGTAGCAGCTAGATTGGTACCACATACTTTTGGTTAACAAGTCTATAATGCCTTAATCAGCATGATATTGACTTTATTTTCTACACTACCAAATGTTCTTTTGTACATAGATTTCTAGGGCCAATTTCCAGATAGAAAGACTTGGAAAAAGATGTCCTTACTAGACCTGCTGTGAGATTTTAAGCAACATACTGAAAATCATTTCTGGTTTTTAAGAGGCTCGGGGTATTTTTCTTTTCTTTTCTTTGCATTTTTTTTGCATTCATTTGCTGTTGTTTCATTCAGCCAGAGGTTCTTGGCAAGCTTTTTTTTTCCTCTCCCATTATTTTGCCTTTATGTTTTAGTGCTTAACTTTTGTCTTTTGTAAGTCTTTTGGTCCTAATATAATCATGCTTTGATCATTTGGAGAAAAGAAGTGGGTATAAAGAAATCTAATAGGCAAATGATATGTACGTGAAGGATAAGAAATGAAAATTATTGATGTCTGGAACTTATGCTGAAATGCTTCGAAGTGAGTTAAATTTAGACATGAATGGAGAAATGGATAGGTATCTGATAAATATACGGCAAAGCAAGTATCGTGAAATGTTCACTGTAGACTGTAAGACTGCTAGGTATGTATAAGGATGCTCACAGACCAATTCTTTCAACCTCGTTTCATTAAAACTTTTTGTTGGTATCCATAAGAAACTGAGCCTCACAAGGGAGTAACTCCTCTCAAACATTCAGGCTTTTGCTAGTACCAGCTCCATGAATCCCAAACCACACAACCTGTGTGTGAGCACTTGGGCATGGCGGCACATGCTCCTCTACAGTTCTACAGAGTTCCTGGATTCCTTGCGAGTTTGTGTTTTAAATTTCCAAGTGGAAAGATCACTGGGTAACCAATAAAATATATTTTTTGAGGGCTGAACAAGTCCTTTCTTCCTCCCTCTCACCCTCCCTCCCTTCCTTCTCTTCTTTCTTCCTTCTTTCTTTCCTCTCCTCCTTACCTTCTCTCCTCCCCTGTTCCTTCCCTCCCTCTCTCCTTCTCTCCTTTCCTTTTCTTCCTTCTCTGCTTTTTTCTTTCCTCTAGTGTTTCTTTTCTTTTTTCCACTCATTTCTTCTTTACATTCCTCCCACCATGTACCAGGGTCCCAGTGATCACAGAGATCACAAAGACTGGTCAATTATAGAGACACAAAAGCAACATATAATCAAAAGCAAACAGAAATCTGAAGGGTGAATACAGAAGGCCCATGAGGATTTCTCGCAGGAGATGCTGGATTTTGAGAGTAAGGAGTTCACAACAGACAAGAGAATAAACAGCACTTCCGCATTGTATGCCAAAGAGTGGATGCATGATCCAAATATCAGTGGTTAGGCATGTCAGGAGGATGCTGGGATGATGGGAAAAGAAGATAGAGACTGAACAATGCAGAGTCTTGTGTATTAGGCTAAGAGTTGGGACTTAATACTGATAAAAATTGAGTGCCTCTGTGTTTGAGGATTTAAGTGGGGAACTGAAATGGTTATGTAGAGGAAGAACAGAGGAATGTATAGGGACAAGATGGAAGCAGAGACTAGCCAGGCTGCTAGAATAGTACTGATGAGGCTGACACAATAGTGTCTGAGCAATGGCAGCTAGAGTGGAATAAGAAAGGTGGAGCCAAGAAAAACTGAAGAGAGAAGTAAGGACAATTTGAACCTGGAAGCACATGAGAGAACAGGGACATTGGGTAATCAAGGTGTCTGGCTCAAGGCACTAGGAGTGGTGACATCTCCAAGTAGGAGCGATGGGCGGGGCCTTTCTGTCCATTATGAGAAAGTATGATCCTCTTGGCATGGGTTTATCTCCCACTCTGGGAAATCCTCAGATGTACCACTGCTTGTTGGAGCTCTAGATTTCTCCTGCATGAAAAGTTCTTCTTTAAAAAAAGTTCTCCTGCTTTAAAATGAAGTGACTCTGTGCTCTGCCTCCTCTATGATCAGAGGCTGCTTGGTAAAGCTCTGCAAAGGACTTCAGAGACACTTTCCAAGCCATCTGGAGCACAGGTTGCAGGAAAGTCCTAGACACAGGCCCAGTTCTGATTCCTGGAGCCCCATCTTCACAGACCCCTGTCTGCTGTCTTGCAGAAACAAATCCTGAGCTGCCTCATTTTATTATGAAATTAAAATTGTTTCCGAAGACCTCAAAGGAGAAAAATGAAATTGTTTTCAGCTTTGATTGCGGTCATAATAAAATAGCTATTTAGAGGGGGATTGTGTTATTCTTGGATAAATGAGGAACAAAAATACTTTTTTACAGTTTGCTATAAAGACAGCAATAGAATTTTTCATAAGACAAATAGAATCAATGGTTCGGGGAAGATGAGGGCATCTATATTTGGTCTTCCTTGGGCATCACGCACAGAGGGCTATTTGATCTCTTCCAAGCTGGGAGAGGGGTGAAACAGCCTTTGGGTTTCCTTTCCCAGCTACACAAGGCCTTGGAAGGTCAGCACCCTGGAAGCCAGCCTCTGAGGACCCTTCAAGCTAAACGATGGTCCTCCTCTCCTCTATGACACCCCACGCCCCCTTTCTTTACCTCACTCAAAGCTTCTTTATGGAAATGAGTGTTTGGATCCCATGTGTTTCACCTGACTATACTGAGCACCAGCCATAAGTACTAAGCATCATGAAAAATTCCATGTGTCTTCTTTGCCTCATTCAATCATCATAGCACCTCTTCACAATTAGGAATAATTGCTATTACCAAGCAAGAATACTTCAGTGAAGAAAGGCAAAATGACCTGCCCCAGGTCTCACAATTAGTGAGTTTAATAAACTTTAAGTACAGATCTATCTGAAGTTCTCTCTCCTACATCCAGTTTGCACTTTTCTTTTTGGGACCTTGGCCTTTGTGACCTTTGTAGGACACTATTAATCTGCACTGTCCCATGGGAAGTTGTATGATCAAGTTCTACGATCTTGGTAAAGTTACTCTGGCACTTCTTTTCATTAAAAAATTTTTGCTTGCTTTACTACCTGAGTCACTCCTCCACACTGGTACTTTGCTAGCTAATTGGAGATAGAATTTCTCAGACTTGTCTGTGTGGGGCGGCTTTGAACGGTCTCAGCCTCCTGAGTAGCTAGGATTGTAGATGGGAACTACCATGCCTAGCTACTCTGATCCATTTGCATCTTGAATTTGTATTGGAAATAGGGGAGAAAATTTAATTTGACCTAGAGATGTGGATTGATGGACAGTATGGACTAATGGATAGAACATTCAAGACTTCTTAAAGAGTCAGGGCTCAAAAAACAAGTTTCATTTAATCCATTATACTGAACCACTCACACTGGGTGCCTGGTCAGATCAGCCCATCCTCCCTCCCAGGCTTAGCTCCAGCTGGGCCCAGAGGCAGGAAGCTGTGGAAGTCCTTCCTTTGCTTCCTTCTTGAAACAGGTTAGATAGTTTAGTCTGTTCCAAAGAGTATTACACACCCAAGAGCACTTCTAAAAGAAAATCTTTATTTCAAAAGAGTATTCACTTCCCAAATGACCCAAGTGACTTTAAAGAAAAGTGAGATTTTCCATACCCTAATTTTACAAGCTGACAGTTTTGAGAATGTTCCCTCCAAAGATGACCCATGGCAGACTCCGGTTCCTGGTTCTGGGACTGGAACAATGAAGGGACCTCACAGCCATGTGCTCACGGTTTGGCATTTGTCCCCACTCACCTCTGAATAATCACCTGGAGTGACTCAGCTCTGAAACAAGCTGGGACTATGGGAATGCTTTGCCTCCTAACACATAGCCCTGGCTTCACCATGCCTGGCTTTGAATGTATAGATTTGAGTTGCTGCCAAATTAGATGACACTCCCTTTAGCTCTCTTTTAAGTCTTCATGTTTAAAGGTTTGGCCTGGAGACTGTGTTGGCATAAACCATTGGGACCCTTTGATTTTCCATTGACAAGTAAGTCAGACATAAGAAAAGGAGCTGATGAAATCTCAAAACTCTGCCTCTAGTTTATCATGAATCTCTTTATGTATTCTGATGCTTTGGATACACATTAAAGACTTTAGCCCATGTGTATAGTTTTGAGCATTGCCTTGGCTTTCTGCGAATGCATCAACAACTGGCATGGGAATGGGAGGATCCACATTGGCTGGTGCCCCAACTACTGGCTTCCCTGGCAATAACTTCTGATGCTGATGAGGAATTAGGATCATTTTCATGAATGAGCCGAGGTTCTTGCTCATCCAGATTGGGATCATGTGTCCCAGGAACTCAGAAGTCCTGAAAGAAATAAAATTATCTTTAATGGCATCATTAGAAGTCAAGGATGGGAAATGTGGGTCCCCTAATTACACTATGGAGGGGTAATGCTGCACAAATACTTGGCAAGATGCCCATGTACAGTTCTGTCAAGATCCCTGGGTCCTCTCAATATCTTGTCTTGTGTATGGCCATCAGAAAGGCACAAAGAATCTGAGGTTGGAATAGAAGAAAAAAGGAAGAGAGAGAAACATGAAGCTGACTTTCTGACTAGAAATGTGACACTGTATGAGTAGGGTAGGCACAGATCAGGGAGACACAGATATGAAAGGGAAGACACACTACACCATTGGGTTTGAAATGAAGAGCCAAACTATTCAGTGTGTAAGAAAAGGAAACACGGATCAGCGAGCCCATTTGTCACTATCTGAAGAGTAAATGGGAAGAAGTCTTGGTCCTCATAATTGGAAAATCCAGAGTTAGGAATTCACACAGGAAAAAAAAAATTTCCTACAATCTAAGGGTCTCAATAATAATGAGGAGAAATGGAAAGCTACCATTCACTAGCTCCCACTAGGACTCAGGGACTTCAGGAGGCATTTTATATGTTTTTGATCACAACGTTTTCTAAAGAAAGAACTAAACAACAGAGAGAATACGGAACCTATCTGAGTCCTCAGAGCTAGGGAAAGCTGGGGAAGAGCTTGAGTTTGACCTCTAACATCTTTCCACTCAGATCATCTACTAGGCTTGATATTCAGTGGGATCGGTGTGTCCTCATTTGTGGGGATCCAAGAGAGATTGCACAGGTGAGGGCTCACAGTAGCTGTCCACTGAGATCCCTTCCCATTCGAGGATTCCTCACAGTGCTGGTGGCCCCAGGAAGCATGGCTGCGGTGAAAAAAAAGAAAAAAAAAGCTAGAGGGAGGAGGGAGGAGGAATGCTTTGTGGACAAGTCATCTGCTCAGCAGAGTGGGATGAAGGGCAAATGGGCCTCTCCTGGGACTGATTCTCTCCAAATGTACCCACCAATAAAATGCTTTACAAAGAAACCTGACAATTTAGTTGTTAATTCAAAACATCCTGTTCTAAGCCAACTGTAGCTACAGCCTAATTGTTGCAAGTTGGTGGTTTGTGGGGGGAAAAAGAAACGAAAGTACAATCACATTAAATACAAATGTGTATTTCTTCAGCAATAACTCATTCTAGTCTTATGTTCATTTTCCCCTATATACTTTTCTTCCCGTTACTATCAGATTATGCTGGTACTGGGGCCTGAACTCAAAGCCTGGCCTTCTCCCTTAGCTTTTTGCTGAAGACTGGAGTTCTACCACTTGAGCCATGACTCCACTTCCAGCTTTTTTTGCTGGTTAATTTGAGGTGAGTTTCTTAGATTTTTCTGCTGAGCGTTGGCTTTGAACCTTGGTCCTCAGATCTAGGATTACAGGCGTGAGTCACTGGTGAATGGCCAGATTCTTAATCTATGTAATAAATATTTGTTTGGATGGAAAGTCTAATGTCATTTCAAGATAACTCTGTAGAGGAAATGGTCCTGGCTTGGAGATTTGCGAGCTATGGTGGGAGAAGAGCCAGCAGACTCCTCATACTTGGTTGACTTCGCTTACCTGTGTTTCCTAATAGTGTAACAGGTAATAATATCTACATTGCAGTTCTGTTGGAAGGTCTTTTAAGCTCTAATAAATAATAATGATGTTTGATATTTTTTTCTAGCTCCAGAATCATAGACCAGGGAAAAGCATTATCTGAACTCATGAGGTTGTTTAGACTTATTAATATATCACCTATTAATCCATCCATCCAACTGTCCATTTTCCAGGCTAGCTTTTTTGTTTTTAACAAATGGCAACTACAGTGGCAGGGGATAGAATTGTGCTAATTTATTGTGAGGCACAACAGTAACCTACTTAGTAACTAACATTGGTTTTTTGTTTTGTTTTGTTTTGGTTTTTCCCTAGCTTACTTGATTCTCTCTGTTTGTTAAGATCTGATTCTGGGAAAATTCAATCTATAGCAGCATCTTTCCCCGCACTGCCCAGCTCTGGGAATCTCAAGTCATCCTTACTGTACCCAAGAATCTTCCATGGACATAAAAGTGGCTAATAATGTAATTGGTGTTGTATGGGTGCATAATTTCCAATTCAGGAATGTGATGACCTCACAGTACAAGACTTATTTCATGGAGGAATACACACCCCAACCATGATCCTCCTCTCCACTTAATTATCTTCTCTTTGGTCCCCAAGGAATGAAAGCAGGACAGAGACTGGCCTATCTTATTTTAGGATGTTATTTCACTTGAAGCTTCCACAGAAATCATGGGAGCAAAGGATCACTAGTTATAAGACAATTCCAAGGAAAAAATATTATAGAGACTTTATATATGAGTCTCATAGAATAATACTAGTTTCTCTCATGTCCATTCCCAGTTCCACAATAACTTAAGTCCCGGAATAACAATTTATTATTCCTCACAGTCCAAGAGGCACTAGTCTGCTAATTAAGCAATTTGGGTGAAAATATCTTTTATCTCTACAAACTACCTATCAGAGATTTTAGCCAAGTTTCTTAGACAGTAATAAAATATTATTCATGAGAAAGATAGAGGGATAACAACAGCATTCTTAAACAGCAGAGGAAATGACATTTAAGAAAAAATAACATTTCCCTCTTCAGAACAATTTTTAATTCTCTTTGAATATTGTGTTTCCATCAAGGTAATATAATAATAGGATGTATGTATGTGTATGCATGCATGACTATATGTGTGTTTAGAGATTCTACACCATAATTAACATTAAATTCTGGGACAGTATATGATAAAAAAGACACATAAAAGAAAATTAAGACTCCAGATCATTACCATTTAATTTTTTTATTCATTGCTCTGTAAAACCTTATATAAGCCTGTAAGTATAAAGCATAATAAAGGTGTTTGGATAGTCACTTTTACCTGTAGTTAATTGAAGCATTGCAGGAGTCCACTTAGGACAGATGATTAGACACCCGAAGACAGATAGAGAGGAATTCCAAATTTATTTAGTAAATTCAAAAAACAACTAATTTTTACAACAGTTTTGGAGAAAATAAGGTAGATATATAATGATGAGCTTCCCATATTATATACAATTAAACCTTTCATACACACACATAGACACATACACAGACACACACACAGACACACTCATTTCCAAACAAGAAAACATGAATACTAATTTCCATCCAAATCTTCTTCATTCCTCGTTGTAGCCTCTAAAAATCAGCTTCATAATTATTTCCTACTCTTCATTAAATTTATTTGGTATGATCCTCTAAATTTTGCATACCTAGATGAAAGCATAGTTGTTCCAGAATTCCAGAATTTTCTGAGCACTCTAAGTAATAAAAAATGTTTAGCATTCTGTTTAGAGTCTCAAAATATATTCTCAATTTATAAACTGAACAAGTAACAGTAGAATTTGAACATCAGATTTATAGTTATAATCTTCTTTCCTCTCTCTCCTTGGATCTGCTTCAAGGGGAAGATTCTAGTGACTAGAAAGGGCTTGAGAGGCTCTGTTACCTTTCCCAATGTGATGTCTTTCCTTCCCTCCTTTGCTTTGTATACATCCAGGCTGGAGAATGATAATGAGGAAGAGGAAAGAAAGAATGATGTGATTCTTTCAAAAGTGTTCCTGGTGTCCTGGTGATAGAGAACATTTAGCTGGTTTTCTACAGAGAATCCTGACCTTCCAGCTAGAGGTCTCCATTTCCAGTACTCTTCACAATGTAGCTCCTTTCCAGCTATTTGTTTGCCCTTTCTTACTGGGTACCATCCTCAGTTTTTTTTTTCCAATGAGATTTTTACATTCTTCCAAGTCCTCTTGGGTGAGAGTTAAGATGACCAAGCTTTTACATAGAGCCCTATAACTTTCCTCTTCAATCTAAGTGGTTACCCTCTACACAAAAAGCTAGCTCATCATATTTATCTGGACTCACAGATTCATTAGATGCAGTCAGGCCACTAAGTCCCCCACTTCAGAGAGGCACAAATTAAGGGTTATTAGTGCTTTTCCTAATGAAGGTCTTCTTGAAGTGTCTTCCATCTGATGTGGAATAAAGGTGTAACAATAGAGGATTATGTAAAGCAAAAGAAATTTCAAAACAAAACTTTAATTCCCACTCACCGATTACATAGTTCAGATGATGGGGGGATGCTTTCAGTCCTACATTGAAGTCGATTGAGTTTTGATTGTTGGGTAATCTGTTGAGGGTTTCTCAGCCCTTAGTTTTGTAAAAATATGTCCCCCCCCACCAAAGCCTGCTCCCCAACAAGATAAACTTAGGGTAGCTGAAAAGCACACTTTATCTTTTAATTTAAGAATGAAAATTTATATTTATTTAGAGAGAGTCATATCTTTAGCAGAAGTTGGGTGGCAGTAAAGGAAAAACAAATCTAATACATGAAGGTCATTACTGAACCTTATGCACTCTGAGCATTCAGTTTTTCCTCAGCAATGGTCTCCCCAGAACCACATAGCCATAGGTGGCAATGGTCCTCTGCTCCCTCCAATTCTCTCAGGGAACTGAGCCTCAAAGAAGATTGCTCTTCAAAATCATTTCTAATCAAATCTTTTTTTTAAAAAAAAATCTCTATTGCAAGTGAAGCACTAATAGTTATATAGCCAAGATTGTGAATACATTTCACAAATCATAATTTCCTGGCATCTCACCTCATTCGGGAGCATTGACTGTATTGTCTTTAGCTAAAATTAAACATTCTGTTGCACAAATTTCACATCCTAGAGGCTGCATGATATAGAGAAGGATGAAGCTCTTGATAGGAGTCACAAAGTACTATTCTTTCTCTATTTCCAAGCTCTAGTAGGAAATAATATGAGGACTTGAAGTAAAATAGTCCTGATATAAATAAATAAGTGCCAATACACCAAATATATCATCAAGCTCAAGAATAAAAACATGGTTGTTTAGTCTGTGACTGATTTACCTCTGTATCTTCCTAAGCCCTTGGTACAGGGCCTGACAAGTAATAAAGGATTTTATAGAGGAAGTTGATTTTGTACCAAACCCATTCAGTAGTATTGGTTGCTGAGTTATGAACAGGGCAGTTAGCTTCAAAGTAGACAAGCTCTGCGGCAATTTGCTCTCTGAGGCCAAAAACAAACTAAGAACACTCATCCCGAGGCTAATGGCCTTTACATACTGTTGTCATCTTGCAAATTCTAGGCCCTTTGAGGACTTGAGGATTTGATTGGAATCTCTTCACTCCTTCCACAATCTTAGGAAATGTCAGTTATCTACATAAGGCCTCCTCCACAAACAACCTAGCTTCATAGCTAGATTGTTTTCATTTCTTTTACCATGTTCTCTACTCCAAAGTCACATCTTTTCCTCTAAAACTATTCCATTAGAAAAAGAAGCCATCTTCGAAAGCCAAGCTCAGTAATCTCTATTATTTGGAAGGCAGAGATCAGCAAGATTGTACACGGGGGAAAATGTTAGCGAGACTCACCGGAATTACACAAATACATACAGAGATGGGCAGCAGACAGACAGACAGAGACAGAGAGGCTGGCCATGTTGGTGGGTCCCTATGATCCCAACTACATAAAAGACTGTAGACACATAGAAGGGTCATAGACTGAGGCTAGCCCCAGGCTAAAACAAGAAACCCTACTTGAAAATAACTAAAGCAGAAAAAAAGCTTAAGGGCATGCCTGGCTTGAGTAGTAGAGCACTTGTTAGTGAGTGTCAGGACTTGAGGGTGAAAAATAGTTCATCATCTACATTTTGTTTCCATCACACCTCCCAGGCCCATCCCCCACCCCTCAATACACCACACAGAGCCCCTCACTCCCTTGATCCTGCTGTATTCACCTAAGCTGCTACTTTCTTCCTGGCTTCCCACATGCCCTTGTCCATCAACTATCTTCTGGTTGATTGCTACAATTACTTTCTAGAGACAATCTCCACTTCCTTGTCCTTCTACCTTTCTGCTGTATCTGCATTGCAAAACCACACCTTGGGTCTGGTTTACATTTTACTTACTCTTCTTTATACCTTAGCAGTTAAGTGAGCAATCTTGGGAAAATTCAAATGATCATAACATCAGTACCCTATAAATTCATGGTCATTCACATGATCCTTGGTCAGTTTCCTCTAGCATTTGATTTAAATTCCCCATTTTAAGTCTCAGTCTTCCATACTTTCTACAAGTCTCCTACCCAGTCAACCTTACTCTCCCCACCATTTCCCCTCTCAAAAGAGGAGAAATTTTTTCTTCTCTTTATCAAGACTCACCCTTTGCATGCTTGAGACCTGATGTTATTTTTAAAAACTCCCCCAGGTGATTCTGATGGACAGACACTGCTGAGGAAGAATAATCTATAGAAATCCTGCCAACATTTGAACTTCAATTTAGGGAATCTGCCTCAGTCCTACAGCTCCACATTCCTTGCACTTGTTCTGAATAGTACACCCTCATTATCCTGTGCTCCATCTTGTCTCTTTCTTAATTAATTTTTCTCCATTAGGGTTTGATGACCTAATTTAGACTATTGGTCAGGTACCCCAGTAATGATCCCTTACAACACAGTAGTCTCATCTACCCACACATGATTGTTGGTACACAGTATCATGCTCTGTGCAGCTGTTTATGTCTGTAGGGCTATCAGACTTGAGAAAACTAAAAAAAAAAAAATCAGACAGCAGAATTATGACTATGTCAGTTAGAACAGTCATCCTTGTAGTGCCAACACCACATAGACCTAGTAAAGATGATTCACATTTCCAAGAACACCCTTCTTTCATAGAGCTTTGGGTTTGTTTGCCAATGAGAGGATGTATGGTTTGGGAAAGTAGAAATGTTCTGATTATTCTTTTCACAAGATAGAATAATCAACATAGGCTTTCAGTCTTCCCTCAGTTTTCTTATGGGTGTGGTGGTCAAAGAACTCCAGGGCCTAATTCTACAGCTCTCATTCTGAGTGCTTCTCTAAGTTTGGATCATAGCCTTCTAGACAGATCTTTCTTCCCTCAGCTCTTCTCATTCTTCCCGAGATGCAAATTGCTACCTTTAATCCTTTATTTCCATAATGGCCTCCAGCTTTATTTTCTTTACTGAATCCTAGCTGATTCAGGAGTTTAATATTTGGGGCACTGGAAAACTTCTGAAGGTCCTCAACTAGATGAATCACATCATAATGGTGATACTGAGGGAAACTCACATACTGGGAAGCGTTGTTAATAACAACTTCATTTGCTGTCAGTTTGCTTTGAAGATGTCACCTTTGGTAAGTCTCATCCCAGCTCTACTGCATGTCAAGATGTATTTGTGTGGACTGTGGGATATATGAAGACAAGGCCATTCAGCTCTCTTGGTTCATTCTCCTCTGTCATGAGCCTAGAAAAGAGAGCTGGCTTGAAATTCAGAACACTTGGCTCTTAACCAATAGTATGAACTTAAGCAAGTCAGAGGATCCACCTGCCATAGTGCATCAATTTCCTTATCTTTTTTTTTTTTTTTTTTTTTGGCCAGTCCTGGGGCTTGGACTCAGGGCCTGAGCACTGTCCCTGGCTTCTTCTTGCTCAAGGCTAGCACTCTGCTACTTGAGCCACAGCGCCACTTCTGGCCATTTTCTGTATATGTGGTGCTGGGGAATCGAACCCAGGGCCTCATGTATACTCATGTATACTCTTGCCACTAGGCCATATCCCCAGCCCCAATTTCCTTATCTTTTAATAAGTCAAAATAATCATTGGGAAGTTTCTTACTGTTCTAGTATTCTATAGATTCACAAATCCATCAACAGCAGTTGGATTTTCTTGGCTTGAAATGCTCTTCTCTATAGCCAGGTCTGGGACAAAGTTAGTGAGAAGTAAGCTATGCTAGGAATCTAGTATCTCTCTCTCTCTCTCTCTCTCTCTTTCTCTCTCTCTCCATCTCCCTCCCTCTCCATCTCCCTCCCTCTCCATCTCCCTCTCCCCCACAACTTCCAGGGCCTGCAGGAGCTGATTTATGGACATGACTTGGTTCCAACCTGGGACCCAAGTGTAGCCAGTTTAAGAAACCACAGGCACTCAAGAGGTAAATAACTGTGCCCCAGGGATGGGAAAGGGGAAGATTTGGCCATCCCAGCTGCTGATGGACAGACAGATGGAGCATTACATCTCATGCCTGCCTCATGGCCCCTTCCCTTGCTGGGGCTACTGCCTCCTCTCACAGTGTAATGATAAGGTTGAGAATAAGCCATAATATGAATTTATGGTGCCGAAAGTCTCCAGTGTGTTCCAAGAGAAGATCCCTTCTACAAGGCAGTCTCTTCCCCAGCCTGTCCCCAGGTCTCATCCACACACAAATCTTGGTTTCCTCAGAAACTAAGCTGCTCCCTCAGCTGCTCTAGTTTTCCCTATGGAGACACATGTCCTTCCCTGCAAATTTTATTGTCCCTCAATGCCTTGTTTTCTCACGCATTCCTTCCTGGCGGGCTGGGATCCAAGCCAGCCTCTTCTTGTGAGAAATGGACCCCGGCACCCACAAGAAAGGCCCCCTTCTCTCTTCATTATGTCTCCCGTTGTCATTAAAAAGAGAAAGACAATAAAAATCTCTCTTCCTCCTGGTGTGCTTTTTATAGATTTTCTCATTAAGCAAATTAAGAACAATCAAAGGCAAATAAATCCATAGCTGCTTCTCTTTAGACAAATCATCTTGAAACTCTTTGCTACTCAAGTCAAATATAGTGACTGCCGACACTGAGCTTCTAGATACATCCCAGTCATCTCAGCAGTGCAGCCCATGGTGGCATTTGAGGCAGGTGTTGCGGCCCAGCAGTTATTCACTCCTTCAGGGCCTGAGGACACTCCATAATCGCTCTCTAGCTGGGCTTCTCTATAGGGCCTATATAATCATTCCGTCTGGAAACCATCTGAACACAGGAGTTTGGAGCTGTGAGCCTCCCATTCTTCAGGAGGTTGGCATAGGGAATCGATGCTCTTCATTGAAGACTCAGATTGGATGACTGTTAAATCCACTTTATTTAGCATCTCTGAACCCAGGATGTATTTTACAGGGAAATGTACATTACACAGAAATGTTGATTAAAGAAGAATTAAAGCCTAGATTCTTAGCATTAGCAAGGAACATCAAAGTTATTTAACTCAGAATTCCAATTGGTAAGAGTCTCCTTCATGTTTGTAGTATACAAGCACAGTTATGGGAAACTCTCTTCTAAAGGAGGCGGCTGGTTCTTTCTTAAGCAATTTGAATGTCTTCCTATCTGTTACTTCCTAGAGAACAAGAGAAATAAATACCTACAATAGATAATAACTCTTGTCCCATTCCAACTAAGACAGAAATTCTAAGACTCATTAAATTTGTATCTAAACATTCAATAAATATTTATTGAGAACCTCCCACATGTCCAGCACTTCCCTAGATACTAGAGATGGAAGAGATAGAATAAAGAACCTTATATACATATGTCACTAGCATTCCAGCAGCACCAGAACAGAAGGGCCACCAAGGAAGAGTATGATGGGATTATGATGGAATACAGGGTCTAGGTGCAAACATCAGGGATGGGTAGGTCATCAGGGGAAGGTGTCACCATGGTTATACATAGCTGTATGTTCAGCTAGAAAACATCTAGTCATATTCTTTGCAGATAGATCAGAACTTGTCAGAACAGGGGTGGGCATGGAATAATACAACATAATGTAACTGTCAACATGTATGTTTCTAGGAATAACTGAAAACAGCTTACAGTGACCATGCTTGGTAACTCTGAGACATTGTATTACATTGGAGTAGTGATGGTCTGAGAGTCAGGAGAACTTGGTTGCTGTTCTTTTCCATGTGCTTATGGGAAAGTTATTTTCCCTTTCTAAATTTCAGTTCTCTCATCCATAAAAATCTAGGATGAGCCTCTATCTGAATATTCCAAAAAAAGGCTTTAGGAAAACTTAGTCCCATTAGATATTTCACATGGAATAACTTTGTGGTAAAATATTTGGGTAGCCTACATGTAATGACTCAACTGAGAAAATGATAATGCTGGAAGGGACTCTGTGGCTCAAAGTGGTAGAGAACTAGCCTTGAGTGCAAAAGCTCAGGAACAGCAGCAGGACCTGAGTTCAAACCCCATGACCAGCAAAAGAAAGAAAGAGAGAGAGAGAGAGAGAGTGGGAGGGGAGGGGGAGAGGGAGGGAGGGAGGGAGGGAGGAAGGAAGGAAGCAAGGAAGGAAGGAAGGGAAAGAGGGAGGGAGAGAGCAGGGAGGGAGAAAAGAAGGAAGGAAGGAGGAAGGAAGGAAGGAAGCTGATGGGCCTATGAAACACTCCAAAAAGCCTCCTATCCCCCAGTGTTGCTTTTTATTTAGCATAATATATCTAGCATGTGTTTGAACATAGAAATCCTCCCCACCCCTCCAGTTTATGCCATTATCACCCAAGAAATCCATGCGTCCTCTGCACACACTGTAAAAATTCATAGAGCGATAATGTCTATAATTCCTTAGTCCGAAGACATTCTTCTTAAACAGCAGGAGAATCTCTACAGCAAGCTTAATTGAGTTGCACATGAGTAGCACCCACCCCCTGCATCTTGGGCTCACATCTCTGATTAAAATTTAAGTATGGGCTCTGTGTGTCTCTTGCCTCTGACTGAAATACCATCGACAGTTTTGTCCAGCTAGCTCAACCTTCTCATCTCAGATCTGGCAGGACTTCCTCTGGGTTACCTTTCTTATCCCTTTAGTCTGGGTTAGATATCCATTTATGTGTTTTTTACTTTCCAAATGATCAGTGGAATAAAATCTCCCTGAAGGCTTGGTATGTATATAAGGTTCTTTATTCTATCTCTTCCATCTCTAGTATCTAGGGGAGTGCTGGACATGTGGGAGGCTCTCAATAAATATTTATTGAATGTTTAGATACAAATTTAATGAGTCTTGGAATTTCTGTCTTAGTTGGAATGGGACAAGAGTTATTATCTATTGTAGGTATTTTCTTCTCTTGTTCTCTAGGAAGTAACAGATAGGAAGACATTCAAATTGCTTAAGAAAGAACCAGCCGCCTCCTTTAGAAGAGAGCTTCCCATAACTGTGTTTGTATACTACAAACATAAAGGAGACTCTTACCAATTGGAATTCTGAGTTAAATAACTTTGATGTTCCCTGCTAATGCTAAGAATCTAGGCTTTAATTCTTCTTTAATCAACATTTCTGTGTGATTTACAATTCCCTATAAAACACATCCTCTTTTGTTATGTATCTTTGGGTTTTAAGAACTATAAGTACATTTAAACCATAATTAATTTACTACCAATCTATTACATTAATAATAGCAATCTAATGCATTAATAAAAAAGCAGCTTAAATGCTGGAACAATTAAGCTATATTATACACTTCTCAATGATGAGAGAGGGTAATTTCTTAAAGCTTATAGCGTAATGTTAATTTAAAATATACAGAATTAAACAAGCACTATTAACCTGGGTATAGACAGAAGAAGAAAAGATGACAAGATAATACAAACAAATGCAGAGTATTTGCGCAAGGAAGATGGGACCAGACAGATTTTGTTGTTGTTGTTCTTGTTAGTCATAGGGCTTGAACTCAGGGCATGGGCACTGTCCCTGAGCTCTGTTTTGCTTAAGGCTAATATTCTACCAGTTTGAGCCACAGTGTCACTTTCTGTTTTCTGGCAGTTAATTGGAGATAAGCGTCACAGTGACTGTCTTGCTCAGGCTGGCTCTGAACAGCAATCCTCAGATGTCAGCCTCCTGAGTAGCTAGGATTATAGGTGTGAGCCACCAGTGTTCAGCTATTTCTTTGCTTTTTATTTTGCTCCAGCAAATGCATTCTTCAACTATTTCTAATGTGTTTGTCTCACTGAAAATTTTAAAAAATAATACAAACAAGACTGGAAACAAGAGAAAATAGTTCATTGGCTCTGCAAATATTTATTTTTTCCAATTAATTTGTAGGACCTTGTTTAAAGAAAAATGTAAAATAAGAGTAATTCTAAGTTGGGCACTGGTGGCTCACACCTGTAGTCCTAGCTATTCAGCCAGCTGAGATCTGAGGATCAAGGTTTGAGGCCAGCTTAGGCAGAAATATTTTTGAGACTCTGGTTTCCAATTAACCAGCAATAAACTGGAAGTGGAGGCATGACTCAAGTGGCAGAGTGCCAATCTTTTTTTTTGGCCAGTCCTGGGGCTTGGACTCTGGGCCTGAGCACTGTCCCTGGCTTCTTTTTGCTCAAGGCTAGCACTCTGCCACTTGAGCCACAGCGCCACTTCTGGCCATTTTCTGTATATGTGGTGCTGGGGAATCGAACCCAGGGCCTCATGTATATGAGGCAGGCACTCTTGCCACTAGGCCATATCCCCAGCCCGAGAGTGCCAATCTTGAGTGAAAAAACAAAGAGGAGAAGAGAGTGCCCTGGCCCTGAGTTCAAGTGTTAACTTCAAGACCCAGGATTGGAACAAACAAAACAGAATAATTCTGGCCTTCCTCCTCTTCCTCAACTGCTTTGAAGTATCCTTTGTAACAAGACAGAATGGCAATCATCATCCTCAAACTCAAAAATTCTATCCAGTTATTAATGACCCCCCCCCACAAGATCCTGAGGCTTAAATGTACTAAGATTGAAAACTATTTGACCTTCCTCTGCTATCCTTTTTGGGTTCTGCTGCTTTTCTTTGGAAGATGCAGCAACCTTTCTTTCCTCTTTGTCCTAAGATAAATCCCAAAAGCTATTACTAGGGAAAATAGTAAGTTTCTATTTGGCTTTTTTTTTTCTGCTCTTGTCATAAACAGCAGCCTACGATCATGAGTGTTACCAGTACACAGGATTTAATCTCCACCAAGTTTTCTTCCTATAAACATCCTTTCAGCTGTCCTGGCCCAAGACAGTTTCTCCTTTGTGGGCTGATGTGTGGTTTGTGTGGAGTGACTTTGATACTTTGCTCTCAATAGACCCAATTCCCTTCATGCCTGGATGATTTCAATTCACTCATGCTTGAGATATGTGGACTCAAGGTACTTTCTGACTTGGCAGTTAAATATATCTCAATGGAACAAAGAGGCCTACCATTGCAGAAAGACCATGGATTTGGGGAGACAGAACAATTGACATTTAAATCCCAGTCCTTCAGCTTACCTGCAGTATGACTTTGGTTAGACTAGTTGCCTAACTTCTAAAACTCTCATTTCTCCATCTGATAAAATGGTATAAGTTTGCCTATCTGAAGACTGTCTGGTGGCTTGAGTAAAAAGTATATGTAATGTTACTAATAGAGTAAGACTGAATTCCATCCCTTGCTAGCTTGTATCACAAACTAAAGCATTCAACCAGCCACATTTTCAAAACACCATCTGGACTGAGGCTTAAAGAAACTCAGGAGGTGATGAGGGGTCTGGGAAGAACAGGTGCAAGGACTTAGGACATTTAGTGGAAAGATGAGAAAGCAAAACAATTGACATCAAATCTGTGGTCTACTCAAGTCTGGAAGAGAGAACTAGCTTTATCTAATATATTACTGTTTTTACTGACTGCCTTCTATGTGCCAGCCTCTGGTGATCACTGACAGCAGTGATAGAGGACAGGAGCTAGGGAACAGGAGCTCTTCTACCCTCCTCAGAGCTTGCAGCCCATTTGGAAAGCCAAACACTAGATGGAGTGATACCAAGGGCCACTGGTACTTAAAAAGGAGAATCCAGGGCATTATCTAGGGCTTTATAATCCATCACAACTAGAAACAATGGATAGGACCCCCTAGGGTGATTGCTTTCAACATAATGCAGGTTATATCATGCACACATTTCTGGTTGATATGATGGGTGACGGCTGAAATCTCCACCTAACTTTGTTCCTCAATCCATGCACCCTCCAGGCTGTCAAGACATGATGCCTTTTTCTAATTTGCACAGTGGCATCACACAGTCTAGTAATGCTCTAAACTGAGGCTGTACTGGCGTAGCATATTCTCTTTAGCCTATACATGATTTTGCTCATTTGTCTCTGTTTTGGTTTGAATTTGTTGACAGACTTTAAAAGTCAGAATATTTCACTTCAAAAGTCAGTTGTATAGGTCTTTATGGAGAAAGAGGTAATTTGATAATGATAC
The DNA here is from genome assembly GCF_023159225.1 of Perognathus longimembris pacificus. Taxonomy (NCBI): domain Eukaryota; kingdom Metazoa; phylum Chordata; class Mammalia; order Rodentia; family Heteromyidae; genus Perognathus; species Perognathus longimembris. Next base: position 22,371,426 of record NC_063173.1, on the reverse strand, counting down.
TGAAAAATTGCAACACTTGAATCAGTTCCTCTGTCTTTATGGTCTCAAAGAATGAGAAGTAAAAGGGCAAGAGTTGTTGAAGAAATGGATCAGCAGAGCCCCTAGTAGACAAGAGGGGTTACCAAGGGAGATACTGTCTGGGCTGTACTGTATAAGGGTTAGTAATGTGTCACAAGGAGAGAGCAACATGACTCCCAAGATCATTGGACAACTAAGGGCCAAATCAGCTCCCAAGACCCAATCAGAGGCTTCACACTGCCTGCATGCCTTCTCTATGCTTCATTTAGCCCTCCTGACTAGGTGCCTGTCCCATTGCACACCTCTGGGGTCCAATCAGTCCAAATCTTCCAGAGGCAATGAGCCATGATGTGATACCCAGTGGCCTGTATTAGAGATTGTTCAAAGCCATGTTCATGTGATATCTAGGGGCCTGCATACAGGACTGCTCAAGACCATCATGGGGGATGCAGCACCTCTGTGGGAGAGGGCCTTTGCCCTGATTGTCTAAGTGAGGCTCTTTTTCTGCTCTCAGTAACACACCCTGTGTGATAGAATTTGAATCAAAGTTTGGCTGACTGGCAGGCCTGTCACATTCCATCACATCACCTGCCTGCTCACCTGTCTGAGGAGAGAGGAAAGAGGCTTTGGGGTCTGTTTCAGAAGTCCTATGACTTTGGGGTCGTTCCTTTGGCTTGAACAAAGCTCTCTACAGGCACCTTTTGTTAGTTATAAATGGCCATTGGAATTTCACTCTCCATTTCTCTACTGAATATAAAAACAAATATACTTCTTTCTTTAACTTGAGTGTCTTCTGTCTGCAGCTAGGCCAGAGGGAAGGGAGACTAAAGGCAGAAGAAATGAGAAAGAAAATAGAGGGAAGCAGTAGAAAGGATACAAAGGTGGAGAGACTGAGGATACGGGGCATGCATGGTTAGGAGCCAAAGCCCTTGGATCCACTTCCCCGGCTCACTTACAAGACCCACACTACTTGCTTCACCCTGAACTTCAGCTGCTCTGCAGATAGCCAAGTGCCTTGCAGATTACAAATTATCCAAAAAGTGAGACATTATCATTCTTCTTATTATTTTTCAAAAATATTCAGGACAGAATCAATCTGTACCTTACCCCATTGAATAGAGACAAAACTGTATGAATTTGACCTGACTGTGAAGTGGACCTACGCAGTGATTCAGTACATATAGGCCATAGGAAGAAATGAAGCTTTGCTCTAGCTAGGGTCAGTGTTCAAGGAGGACCCAGATGGTGGATAGAGCCATGTTCTCTAAGCAGTAAGGAATGATCAAAGTCTAGAATGCATTGGCATTGAGGTCTGAAGTGATCCTTCCATCTAGGGTCTGAGGCCAGCCAATGAGCCAGGACCAATGATTCTGCTATATTCACCAGGGTAAAGGTTGGAAACAGACAATTATTTGAACAATGGTCAAATAAGGTAGGGTGCAAGGTAGAATTTGAAGATCAGGATGCTGAATAAAATTCAAGGCCAGGAGGGGCTGGGGATATGGCCTAGTGGCAAGAGTGCTTGCCTCGTATACATGAAGCCCTAGGTTCGACTCCCCAGCACCACATATACAGAAAATGGCCAGAAGTGGCTCTGTGGCTCAAGTGGCAGCATGCTAGCCTTGAGCAAGAAGAAGCCAGTGACAGTGCTCAGGCCCTGAGTCCAAGCCCCAGGACTGGCCAAAAAAAAAAAAAAAAAAAAAAAAAATTCAAGGCCAAAGTCCAGCTGAAGGATAGATGATGTACTGTATGGAAACAGTGATTTGCCTGTTGATCCCCTCTCCAAGGAAGAACTAGTTCCTTAGCTTCTGAGATCTCTTTAAGCCAGTCACAATTCCTCATGCAGGCTACATTCAATGCTTAGTCAGTGCAGAAGGATGAAGGCTGGGCTGTCTCAACCCAACCAAGACAACATTAAAGAGCCCTTCTGTCTTCACAGTTCCTAGGGTTTGGTTGAGACTATCCTGAGCCTGCTTAGTAGTAGACTTTTCCTTCCACCCACTCCTACTTTCAGTGGTCAGTGAGTGGATATTAAAAGGGAGATCAGCTTACAAAAATTAGTTCCAACAGCCAGAGATGGCCATCAACAAAAGAAGTTGCCTTCTAAGGTAAGAAATTCCCCATTGTTGGATCATACTTTTGCAGGGTTGTGAAAGACAATCCAAGGAGAGCTGGCTTAGATCTCCCAGAATGCCATTCATTTGTGATGATCTGTGTTAACTCCCTTTAAGATGTCATTTCACCTGTGTTCTCCGAGAGAAACTTTAGGGATTAGGCATATCCTACTTATGCCATCTCTCTTTATACCCTGGGTTAGACCTTTAAAGAAAGATAGTACACTAAAGTCAAAAGGATAACAATAAAAGAAAATGTCTTGAATCTTTATCTAATGTGTCCTGTAATTCTACTTGCCTTTACTAAACAGAATTCCTTGACCCATTTATACTGGATGGACAACCACAGCCTTCCCTAAGTGAATACTCCATGAACAAAGAATTCAGAAGGGTAAATCTACAAGGCTTGTGTTTTCAGTCCTCCTTGCTTTTCCTCTTTGAGAGGCATCATAGTGGGCTGAAGGGGGTCATACTTTGCCGGCCTGAGAAATAAAATAGGAATTTGTCTCCTTTGTTGATAAGTTAAAGATGAAGAACAAGAAACATGCAGGTGCCTGTGCTCTCTGAAGGCACCTGAAAAGGATGGTGGATTCTGAAATGGGGTGATTGGCTAGAGCCATGCCTTGAGATGGTTGACCACTGGGAAGGGTTAATAAGCAAGAGCTGTTGGTTCTATGTGGTGAAGAAAGGATCCTACAATTGAAGCTTTTACTTTAAGACACAATAAAAGATACTGACATGCTGTGTAAGCATTGTTCCTGGCTGTAGTTATTCCAATTATTTTTTTATGTTTTCTCCTTAAATGAGAAACATATCAGACACTAACTCAAACACAGAGATACCTATTTATGCTTCAGAACAAACAGTTTAAGGGCATTATATACAGATGTCTAAATATTTAGAAAGTGTCTGTTTATGGGAAAGAAAATAAAAAGTACCTGTTTTCATTTGAAGGATTTTATGTGAAATTTGCATGTAAAAAAAAGGCAGCCCCAGTGGCAAAGGGTATTAGAGATGAGAAATGTATAGAGGCATGGGGCAGGGGGGAGGGGGAGGGAGGCACAAACTGATGGGGGCAGTAATGCCCTCCGCTGTCCCAGGACCTGCACTGGCTCCAGCATTGAAGGGAACTGGGGAGTCTAGGCTGACTGATGCTTCACTTTAGTCTTGGGGCATAAATAAATACCTCAACGGCATGAGGGTATTTTAATGACCTAAAATGGGCTTCTAAATTCACAACTTTATCTTCTTAGCAGACATTCTTCGTAGCCCCACAGAGACATTTAAAGAGAAATGGGATTCTGCCTGCCTGAGAAGAGTGCAGTAAACCAAGGGGATGATTAGACTCCTGGAGGGTCCTCTGGGCCTTCTCCAAGCTGGGGCATCATGGGAGCTCAGCTTGAAGAGCTGAGAGACTGTTTAACACCTTGTCTGACATAGAGGCACGTTTCAGCTCAACTCACAGGAGAGCCTCTATATGAAGATGCCGTGCATAGCTATGCAAGGTAAAAGGTCTCTCATGTCTGAGATGTTTACAGATGTGTTTGAGGGAATTATCTGGATAGCAATGTATCACTAGGCTTTGGGGTTCCCGTGATTCTAAGATTAATAATTGTGATGATTTCAAAAGATGCTCTCCTCTTCCACAACTATTTTCCCTTAGCATCCTGCCAACATTGATGATCACTGAGCAGAGGCTCTGAGTAGTTAAATAGGTCTGCAGGTTGCTTGGAAGTCAGAGATGTTTCTTAAGCAAAGAAGAAGAGCTGCCTGAGCTGTCTGCACCGGGTACCCTCAGGGGCACTTCTCTATCTTTTCTCTTGCTTGACTTAGGAGGTGACTTCAGGCTTCTCTCCTGTTTTTCAGATCTAGTATGGAGGGTCCTTAACAAAAATCATTTGCTCAGGGAACTGTGAGGACAGAGCCCAGAGTCTGGGGGAAGGACAGGACTTCTGGGCTTCCCTCTTGCTCTCTCTTCTATCCGGGAATTTAGCAAAGTAGCAGGGCTGTTTAGTCCAGCATTTAAAGATATTGGGGAATAAGTTTTGAATGACAAGACACCAAAGCTTTGTTCCTTTTTTCTCAACTGCTATGACATGATGGTGAGGTGGGTATTCAAGATTCAACTGAATTAGATGCAAAAGTTAAAGGTAGAAGTTCTCCTATGGAAACTGTCAAAGTTTCCATATCTTCTGGTAAAGGGTGGGCTTAAGGAAGACATAAGGATGAGGGTTTCATAAAATTCACCAACTTGACATGCATCACTGTGGGAAGACCCCTTCATACAGCCATGTACCAGAAAGATTGATCAAACTAGGCAAGACAGTTGGGGGTACGAAGTGGGAACAGGTTGATGGAGAGCTTGAGCTAAAATGGGAATTGCTGGAATCAGCAAGAGTGGCTGATTGTATAGGGTGAAGAATATGACAGAGGAGAAATAAAAGGAGTTTTAAAACTGAAATTTGGATTGGCTGTGTTCATTCTGTTTTCTTACACAAGTGAGTTCTGGAGCTGGGCATTTATCTTTTTATTTGTTCATTCAATATTCTTTCAGTGGCATCCTCAAGACAGGCCCTATCTGTATTCTAGAATGGGGTCCTTATCCTCAAAGAGCTGAATACTTAGCAGTAGAGGCCATCACCAAATGCTAATAGAGATTGTATACTTTGTTGTTCAAGTCCAAGAGGGCTGACAAAGGAAGCAGGTCCCAAGACTAGCTAGAGAGCAGAACTTCAGTTACTGAGGAAAGAGCTTGCAAGAATAATGCAGGAACCCTCATTTCATCCCCTTAGAAAAAAATTGCTCGCTAGCAAAGCCACCAGAACTTGGAACTAAACAGTGTGGTCCTGAACCAGGTAATAATTTAGCAAGAAGGACTTGCTCAAACATAAGCTCAAACCTTGCTCAAACCTTTTCCCTGGAAATGTGCTAGCTAGTGAAAGTGACAGGAAGACTTCCAGAAGCCTGGTAGGTAACACAAATTATCTCCCAGGCCAGACCAAGGAAAGGCCACTGGGAAAAACAGTGGAATCCTGAACTCAGTCTTAAAGAAACGACTCATGGGTGAGACAAGCAAACAAAGCTAATCAAGATTAAGCCCTGTTGGACTGGGTCCCAAAGGTGCTTAAGGACTTCCTGCCTAGCCCTGGAACTGGAGCCAGGCCAGACCAGGCCAAGTCTACAGGTGGGAGCAGCAGGAGCCCAGCTGTGGATCCTTCTGGCTTCTCTTCCTGACTCTCAGGGAACTAGTCTCTCATCTGTCAACTATCGTTTGTAAGGACAGTGAATCCAATTGTTATTCACTTTGTGCTTGTGCTTGTGCTTGTGCTTGTACCTGGTCATAGAGATGAAAGAAACAGACTCTGCCTCAGAAAACTAGCTAGTGGGTGGGGAATGAGCTTCCTGAATAACAAATTGTATTGCAAAATGACTGATAGTTTTAATGAATTTGTATAAAGAATCTATCTAGTAGCCACTCAGAAAAAACAAGCCATAGAAGCAGGCACCAATTAATACTCACCAAGTGATTTAACAATTTATTGTTAGACTTTATTTGAATTTTGGGGCTGAGAAGGATGAGAAAAGGTACCAGAGAAAGGGGAAAATGTGCAAGGTGCTAATGGCTCACACCTGTAATCCTAGCTACTCGAAAGGCTGAGATCTAAGGATCACGGTTTGAAGCCAGCCGGGGCAGGAAAGTCCATGTGAGACTCTTATCTCCAATAAACTCAGGAAAGGCGCCAGAAGTGGTGCCGTAGTTCAAGTGATACTACACTAGCCTTGACCAAAAGAAGCTCAGGAAAAGTGTGTAGGCCCGAGTTCAAGCCCAAGACTGGCCAAAAAGAAAAAAAAAAAAAGGGTGAAATTTGACAATTTGGTCCTGGCCTTGAATGATAAATAAGTAGATAAAAAAGGTAATTCCAGACACAAAGAATTCCACAAGGAACACCACGGAAATCTGAACAAACACAGTGGGTTAGTGATCAGATAAACTGTTCCAAATAATTAGAGTGAGGCTAGAGCGAATAGATAAGGTTATTTGGGGCATGAGATCTTGAACACAGTATCAGTTAGCAATAGGTATGTAATAAACCACGCCTGGAGGCTGGGATGGTACCATTCAAGGTTTGGAATCAAGTTCAAATCTGAACTGTACATCTCTTGATTGGTTCAGATCCTAAGTTAGCAATTCTCATGGAAGGGGTTGGAAACTCTTAGGGGAACAATAAAAATAGAATATCTTCACTGTACATATAGAACTTAAACACTGTCATTTCTACCAAAGTCAGTCACACTTTCTATTTTATACTTCCTGCCATAGTTGGGGTGCCTATCACCACATTTTGGGTTATTTTGGTTGAAACAGAGTCTCAGGAATTTTTCTCACTGAAACTGAATTGAAACTGTGATCTTCCTTATCTCAGCCTCGGAGTAGCTACAATTACAGGGAGGAGCCACTACAGCCAGCTTGCCTCATCTTTGTAGGTGGCATGGCTTTCTTTTACCTGGCCTGTCCAGGAACATTTGCTATATGGAAGGAGATAATATATTCATCTTTGGGTCTAGTCAATAGGCCCACTTCAGAGTTTCTTACAGCAAGGACTATGATTCATTTAATCTTTGTAGTCTCAGCACCAAGCATAACTCCCAGCTCAGAGTAAATGCTCAGAACATTTGTTGCATGAATGAATGGCCTGTCAATATCTTCAACGTGTCGTCAAAATTGAAAGGGAAAGCTGGAAGCTGGTGGCTCACACCTATAATCCTATATCTACTAGGGTGGCTGAGATCTACAGATTGAGATTTGAAGCCCACTCAAACAGAAATGCTCTTGAGACTCTTGTCTCCTATTAACCACTGATAAGCCAGAAGTGAGGGCAGAAATCAGAGCACTCGCTCTGATAGAAATGACTGTGTTCAAGTGCCCAGACTGGCACAAGAACAAACGAATGAAAGAAAGAAAGAGCGAGAGAGAGGGAAGAATGAATGAATGAAGAAAGGAAGGAAGGAAGAAAGAAAGAAAGAAAGAAAGAAAGAAAGAAAGAAAGAAAGAAAGAAAGAAAGAAAGAAAGAGGAATAAAGGAAAAGAAAAGAAAAAACTATTGGAAACACATATCTCTCTGCCTGCATAGACAGTTCTAGGCATAGTCTTAAGGGGTCATTTGAGAACAACAGCCCAAAAATCTCAATTAGAAAAGAGACTAACTCTAATGGAGCTTTTCCCAGATAACTGTCAAGTTGAAATGGTTCTATTTCTAATAATAATGCTTAGTAAATATTTCGTATCCCCTATGTTTCTAATACAATCTTAATTATGTTTCATTGAAATAAGGACACTGGCTCTAGCTGGCACCATCTTGGCCACATGGTGGATGATAGAGTGTTGTGTTTAACTAGTGCCATCTTCTCTTTGTGGGAGAGGCAGTAAAGTCCCACCAGGTGATGGTTGTGCCTGAATTCCTAAAGGCAGGGGTGAAGACTTGGACAATAGGTTACTGGACCTGTCAATCCTGTGCCTTGAACTTGGGAAACTCTCAAGTTTCCTGTGACCCTGACACAGTTTAATCCTAAGCTATCTTAGGCACCATTATGCCATGCCTCATGTCTTCTGTGTTGTATCTCCTGTCTGTCCTTCAGTCACCATGGCATCCCACTTCAGCTCTCCGTTGGAGTTGATTTGTTTTGCTGGTATTGTTTTTCTGCTCTTTCTTTGCTTTATTACTCTCATGGCTCAGTTTCTAATAGTGTTAAGTATATTCATGGGGCTACAGGCCTTGTGACAGGAGTCTACTTGCATTTTTTGGCTTTCGAATAAAGACTCCCAATTTGACCCCTCAAAATGTGGCTTATCTATTTCTCCAGTTACATTACAACATCATGTATTATTTCACTTAGCCAAGTCCTCTCTTGGATCCACATTATCAATGGAGTCCCTCATTCAAAAGAACAATAGTTTGACTTCACAGGACTGAGAGTTCAGTTTCTCCTGATTGTTGGGTGGCAGGCAAGGACAGGAAGGGCTAAGGATTGTAAATACAATTCTGAGTAGTATAAGCACAGCTGATGAAGTCATTAAAGTAAGCAATTGCTGATGAAAAATGGGAAATACTTGGCAAATAGTTGCAGCTCTCAAACAAAATTGTGACCAGGTCGATAGGCAACAGGAGAGAGAGAGAGTGAGAGAGAGAGAGAGAGAGAGAGAGAGAGAGAGAGAGAGAGAGAGAGAGAGAGAGAGAGAGAGGATGCATCAACACACAGATTCCTCTTAGCCACTTTTGGTTCTGAATTCTGCAGATGTCCTGGTGAGAAGGAACCCTCTGGAAGCAGGAATCCTTATCTGTGGGTTTGGATCTCGAGACCCTAGAGGGAATAGGATGTGTTGTTTACTTGTGATGCTGTCCCAGTGTGTATGTAGCATAGTGCCTGGCACAGAGAACAAAAGAGAGGCACTCTGGCCTGGCACAGAATGGAAACACATGGAGAAAACTTAGCAGCCTGTCCACAAGGTTTCCATAGACAGAAACTTCCTGTCCTTCTCTGGTAGACTTCCCTGTGGTGGGAACATCTTCTTCCCATGGAGGATTAGAGTAAGTACCTCCATTTCAGTTCTTTCTTTCAAAACCAGAAGATTCGGGGGAATGTGGCTTAGTGGTAGAGTGCCTGCCTAGCGTGCATGAAGTCCTGGGTTCAATTCCTCAGCACGACATACACAGAAAAAGCCAGAAGTGGCACTGTGGCTCAAGTGGGAGAGTGCTTGCCTTGAGCAAAAGAAGCTCAGGGACAGTGCCCAGGCCCTGAGTTCAAGCCCCAGGACTGGCAAAAACAAACAAACAAACAAAAACAGAAGATTTCCTCTTCTTTAGCTGCCTCTCACATCTGGCCCAAGATGCGGATCTCCACATGGCAAGAACTAAGCTAAGAATGCCTGTCTCCAGAACAGAGGACAAGCACTGAAAGAAAAAAGACAAAATCTGCCCTACACTGAGAATGAATCATGCATCATTTCTGAGTTGCAGTCAAATCATTCCCATATTGGACTAGCATCCCTATACTCCCTAATTCATTAGGGTTAGTGTTAGAATTACTGTGGGAGAGGGCATCTGCAAGATGTTGTATTGCAATGAAAAAATAACTACACCAAAATCACAATTTTTTCTCATAGAGAGACCTAGACTTATGCAGAAAAGCCATATGTGATGGTGTATGTCGGTAATTTCAACCTTCAGGCAGGAGAATCTTGAGTTCAAGGCCATGGTGGGCTTATGTAGCCCAGTGACAAGACTTTGTCACTCACAAACCAAACAAGCAAACAAACAAGCTAAAGGAAACAAGAGCCCTGAAAACTTACCTATTGCAGCAGGTTTTCCAACTATGTCCCTAGGGCTTCCTCAGAGCCCTAAGGATCAGGTGCCCTTAGGATGCGAAAAGGCTGACCACCAGGCTTCTGCGTCAATCAAAGCCACTTGCTTTGCTAAGAGTTCTGGGCTTCTGGCCATGGATTAAGACAGGAAGGAGAGGTTTGGATGCTCAAAGGTAAAGCTGGGAAGTTAGTGAACAATCCAGACTTCTCATTTGCTAGATGAGGAACAGTGAAAGGGATAGAAAAGGACAAGAAATCACTCCTGAGATTTAATGAATCTATTAGTGAGTTTTGACTAGAGACTGGGTTTCATATTACAGAAGATACTTCTTCTGCTCATTTTCTTCTTCATATGAATCAAGGTGTCTTCCTCCTTCCCTTTAGAGGAGCCAGGCTCCTGCCAGCAATAAAGACAAAGGATCAAAGTGGAAAAACAAATGCTAATGTTCCCAACCCTGCTGCCCACCTACTGGGCCCAAGAGGTTCAAAGCTTCCTGACCTGGGAGGAAAAGCCCAGCCCCCTCCTACAGCTGAGCTCCCTGCTGGCTCCTCCCACCCCATCCTCTCAACCCCTCTGTGTGGCTTTCCAGAGCTATTCCTGTCTCTTGGCACCCTTAGACCACAGAAAGTCCCAGAAGGCCGTGTCCCCTAAATAGTTCTTTTACCAGCACAGTGTGTGTGTGTGTGTGTGTGTGTGTGTGTGTGTGTGTGTGTGTGTGCGCGCGCGCGCGCGCGCACGCGCGCGCGCTGGGGTACAACTGCAGGCGACTAATTCTTCATCTGTTCAAAATATATTTACAAGATGCAGGCAGAGGAAAGGATTGCAAAATGCACACACTTCAAACTGCTGACAAATTTCATGAAAGTGTTCTGAGTACATTTTCGGCAAACCATTCCAGTTTTCTGGGTCTCAGCTTTCCCCTTTTTAGAAATGGGCAGCTGGAGGAGTTATTTCTAAGGTCCTGAGGGACTGACAAATGCAACTCTGCTTTGTTCTTTTCTATTCTCTGAAGACATTCTTTGACCAGAGTTTTCCCCAGGAGGAGAACACTTCCGAAGGGAAAATATGTCAGGTATGTGTTCCCCGTGGTTATCTTTAGGACAGTTTGGAGAGCACAATATGGTACAACATGGAATGAGGAGGGAAGTCCTGCTCAGGCATTTCCAGCAGGATTTGCTGCAGCCCACCTTGCAGGGAGCTGCCCAGAAATGAAGCTAAGGATGCACAATGGTGGTTTAATTTACCACCTACATCCCAGCCCCTGGTCACTTGGATTCCACTGGGCTCCTAGAATATTTGAAGAGGGGTGCATCCACCCCAAGATTAAGGAGCAATGAGTACAAAGTGGAAATGAGCTAGAGTTTACCACCTGGCTTTTGTAGTTCCTGCTCTGAATGTTCTCTTTAATGCTAATAACAAAGTATCTTCTTTTCCAGCCAGGGATGATGTTCGGTAGGGTCATGTACCAACCTCATTAGGCAGTCCTGAGAAATTTCTAAAATTTTCCTTCCATAATTGGAATAGCTGTGGAACCACCAAGAACATAAGAGTAGTAGACCTACAGAAATCCTCCAGAAGTCTTGTAGGAACTCCTACTATGTGTCAGCTTCTTTGCCATGCCCGAGTCTGTAAGCTAGCCAACGTGTGGTGCTGTTAGAACAGAACTGTGATTGCCCAGAAGTATCCTAGTTTGTTTGTAAAGCACTCATTGAGAAAAAGGCTGAAGAACTAACCTAGGCCAAATCATGGAAGTTCTTAGGCTGGACAAATGCCCCTCCCCATTGTCCCTGCAGGGAACTGACCTGGGGTCTATTCTATCAAATTGTTGGAAGTTCTCTGAACAGGAAGGGAGTCAATGCCTCTGAACCTTTGCAAATCATTCTTTACTCTTCTGGGAACTGGGTTACCTCCTCTTTAGAACTGTTTCCAGACCCTTAAACTTGACTTCACTCTTATCTGATGCCGTTGCTGTCCATATGCCAGCTGTTAGGAGCTCTACAACACTTTATTTATCTATTTAAAATGTTGCCTTTCCCCAACCAAACCTGGACCTCTTGTAAGAATGGATCCAGGCCAATTTGTCTTTGCTCTCCCAGTGCCTCAGAGTGCCTGGTACTTAATGGGGCTTTATAAATACTTGTTAGATGAAAAATTGGATGGCGAAATAGATACAAATGAATGAATAAACAAATTCATTCCCAGTCTCCTGCTCCCTGAAGGCATCTGAAGTTCTGTTGCCTATCTGGCTTCTCTTTGCTTGTGTTCTAGACCCCCCTGTAGGCGAGAATTCATTAGAATTAGGATCAGCTGGAGTGTTGGGAAAACCCTGAAATGTCAGAGGCTTAATCAAAAGAGAAGTTTCTTTCTTCTTCCTGTGAATGTTTGGAAGGAAAAGCCAGGGTTTGTGTGGTGTTTCATGGTTTGTTTGTGTTTTGCTGTGTCTGACTTCCACTGACATGATCACTTTACAGCCCAGGATTACTTAAGCTCCAGCCATCACATCTGCATTCCATCCAACAGGAAGGAAGAAAAGATGACAAAGAGCACATGACTTCCTTTTAAGAATACTGCTTGAAGTTGCATGCTCCATTTGTGGGTAAACCCTATTGATCAGAATGGAGTCAAATGGCTACCCTTTATTGCAAGGAAGCTTGGAAATGTGGTCCCTGTTCTTGATAGTCATCTAAAATATGGGAATCTTATGACTATAAAATATGGTGATTAAAGAACAGGATATGATGTTATAGGAAACATACAATGCTGTAGGGGACACTAAGGGTGATTTTGTTTCTGTTTTGGCAAGGGCACCATGGGATCAAATGAATAACTGAGGAAAATCAGTATGATGGTTAGACAGAAGATTCAGAGAAAGAATAGAGTGAAGAAGAGTACAAAGGACATAGAATGGGAGAGTGAAGGGTGAAGGAAGGAAAGACAGTCCATACCATGGGCAGAGCCTGTTGAGTATGACTCAGAGGTTGTAAAAGAAATCTAGAGTTAGTCTCTTTTCAATCTGAGATTCTTGGAATTAGATCTGTCATTGGCTGATTTGGTGGTACCAGGGAGACTTCAGTGGGTGAGGTAGAGGTGAATACTGAAAGGGCTGATTTCAAGCTGGACCCCTTGAAGTGCTAGATATTGCCCAGAAGCAAACTCTAGGGGTTACCCACAGTGGTCAGTAGAAGTGGGAAGTCACTGCAGTTGGAAGGAGTGAAATGGAGCAAGAAGATGTGGAGGGTCAAATCTCTATCACCTTATCCTGTCACTGAGGTCACTGTGCTACCCCTGGGCTCCAACCAATTCCCCAAAGAGTTCAGATAGAAGCAGTTTCAGATTTCCTCTAATTAAAGGGAGCAGAGCTATGTGTGCCTGGGGCTCTGCTCTGTGGGAAGAAGAGGAGGGGTGCTCCCAAATCCACAAGCAAGCGTTTAGGAAGAGAGGGAGGGGCTGGGGAGGCTGGGAGGGGCCGCCACGTGCCAGCTGGATGTGCCAAGTGAAGGAGCAGCACGCCTGGGGTTCTGCCATGTGTTTGTTTATTTGGTTTGGCTGATGTAAAACATCCACACACAGCCTCACAGCCTCAGGGCCTATGTGCAGAGCCCACGTTCAATCCTCAGCTCAAATGAGGAACAGAGCAGTAAAGACAAGGAAGCCAAACTAGTAGAAGACAACCAGGTATCAGAGTTGGTTTGTTCTTTCATTCATTTATTTCCTTATCCACTCATTTAGCAATAAATGTCAGGCACCGTGCAAAGCACAGAGGCCAGAGGTGAATACAACACAGTTCTCCAGCAGCTCAAAGACAGGGTCAGGGGACCAAAGGTCATTTTCCTCCAAAGTGATCCTTGTATGGTACAGACCATAGCACATTTCTGACATGGTCATTGCCCAGCTTAAATTAGGTCTTATGCGACTCCCCTCATTTCCTCGTAGGCTTCCATTTGTCTGATCATTACCTTCTCAAAACCCCATTATGGGGCTGGGGATATAGCCTAGTGGCAAGAGTGCCTGCCTTGGATACACGAGGCCCTAGGTTTGATTCCCCAGCACCACATATACAGAAAACGGCCAAAAGCGGCGCTGTGGCTCAAGTGGCAGAGTGCTAGCCTTGAGCGGGAAGAAGCCAGGGACAGTGCTCAGGCCCTGAGTCCAAGGCCCAGGACTGGCCAAAAAAAAAAAAAACACACACACACACACACAAAAAAAACCCCATTATGCTCCAAATCCCAGGATTCCAAGCAACTCAGGAGCAGTCTCTTTCCCACTTGCTGCTTCTACCCGCTGTTTCTCTTGTTTAATTGTCCTCTGCTTTTTGCCACTTCCTGTTCAGCCTCAAAGGTCAATTGTGATCTTCTCCTGGTGGCCATCCTCTGGGTCCTGTATTCCCTGTGGCCTTTCGGTACTTCTCACAGGCTCCTTCTGTAGTTAACCTGCCCATTTCCTCTGTGGCCTGGGAATAATAGAGACAGGTCTTGTCCATGTTTCTCTCTTCTTAATAAGTGCCTGTGCAAATGGATGGATGTAATTTAGGGTTCTCATGGGTAGCCCCAAAGCGCCACAGTTCAAATGCACTGGGACTTTGGAGTCAAGCTCAACTGTGACTCAAATCCTCAGCGCTGCCACCTCCAACCCAGCCTCAGTTGGTTTCTCTTCCAGCACAGAGTGGAAAGATCCCATGAGTATGCTTATAGAAGAATGCTTTCTTTTGCGTGTTATGCCTATCTTTCATTCCTTAATGTACATAGAGCATTTGTTACTTCTATTATTACCATCATTATCACCATCATATAAAAATTTAGCCCTGCTCTTACAATGAAGAGCACAACCTAGTAGATAAGGATGGGTTTAAATTTCTAAGCAGTTCCCCTGTGGGTTTTCAGGAGTGTCTGCCTCTATGGGTTGAAGAGTATCTGACTCTTCCCACTCAAACCATCACCACAGAATGCTGCTCCCGGTGAGCCCAGCATTGCACAATGTTAAGTCAGGCAGTATGAGTTCAAATGCTTGTGTGGACACAACATGCATATCCTTTTCAAACCCTTTAGCCAGATCCTTCTATCTCTTTCTCTTGGTTGGAGCTGTCTGCCACTTTGGTAGAGCAGCACACTACAAATCCGGGGACCTTATTTTCTAAAAGTACTAAGCAACAAGGATCTCTGTCTGGCATTCCACATGTTTGAGGGCTCCAATCTGGCCCATTGTGCTAATGTCCTTAAAGCAAGAGAGTTGAAGCACTAAGGTAATATGTCAACCTAGTATTCTGACCCTCTCCTTCTAGAACATACTATGTGCATATAGCTGGCACAATTCTAAGCCTAAATAACCTGTTTTGGGGGACTACCATGGCCTATACTCCTTGACATTATCTCCACATCAATGTGCACTTTCCAGGTCTCAAGTGTGACCAAAGAATGGCTAGGAAGGTTAGGAGAGAGCTCCTGCTTCTGATGTAGGGCTCAGTTGGAGTGGGAAAATGGGGACAGGCCACAGGCTGGGGAGCAGAGGCTCTGGTCTGCACACCCTACTGAACCTGGTGTAGCAACACAGGTCTGAGAATTCTAAACTCTAACAAAGCCTTTCTGGTCATAACAAAGGTATGTTTGACCAGATAGAAGAGCAGAAACATCCAATTCATCAGTTTGTTTTCCTTAAGCTGTGTCACTTCTAAATATTTAGATAGAGAGAGAGTGGGTCTCTGCATTAGTCAGAGCATTCAGTCCATTTGGGCTGCTGTAGCAAAATACTTTAGACTGAGTAATATATAAACAACAGAAAAATATTACTCTCAGTTCTGGGAGCTTAGAAGTCTATGATCTTCGTTGCTGGATGGTTTGGCTCCTAGTAAGGGCTTCTGCTAGCCTGTTAATGGTCACTTTCTTTGTCCTCAATATGGTCAAGGTTGATGGATAATCTTTGCTTTTTCTTTTCTCTTTTTCTTTGTTGTATTGAGTATTAAACTCAGGGTGCTATACCACTTGAGCCACATCTCCTGTTTCATATAGGCTTTGGTTTTTGCCCTTAGTGTTGCACAGAGATCCTTCTATTTGCCTCTCAAGTAGCTGACAGGCTTGTACCACCACACTCAGTCTTTTTTCTCCTATCATGAAGGTTCCACCTTTATTATTTCTTTATCTCTCAGACCCTCTTCTTTCCAAATAGGATCACATTGGGATATAGGGTTCTAACACATGGATTTGGGGGCGGGGCACAATCAGGCCATAGAAGCTTTCCCTTGTACTCCCTCTAGGTCGCACAAATGCTAGGAGGTGGGCCTGGGGAAGTAGAATCTGAAAGCTTCCTATGGGGTGGTCCTGGACCAATGTGAAAAGGTTATTAGAGGGAGCCACACACAGAAGTGCCCTGCCCCTTCTCTGCTGTGTGCACTGATCCTGCAAGGGGTTTCTCCTTGCAGTGATTCAGAGAAATTTCAGTGCTGAAGTTTCCCTTCTTGGCCAGTGCCTGTCTCAGAAATGTATGCAGATGAAACGGCGACCATTAGGTATATGGAACATGGAATCATTCCTTGCTTTGCTTTCCCTTTTAACTTATCCTCAGCTCCCTTATGGAGCTTCTCTTAAAGACCCTGGTTTTACTCATCCTAAATGTTAGTGCTTTAACCCCAGCCTTGGCCTTTACTTTCCAGAAGCCTCAGAACACAGACACTCCCTGTTAGTTATTGGTTATGGCTTTGAAGCAGGTTACTTGAGCTTTATGGGATTCTGTGTTCTCCTCCATAAAATGAGAATACATGTTAATATCTGTTCCTTAGATTTCTTGTGAAGACTACATGAGTTAATTTATGGCAACTTACTGTGCTGTAACTATTCACTACCATTATTGTTCTTTTTTTAAGGTACTGTGTTATTCCACTTGGATTACTCTAGCAAAGTACTACTGATGAGTGGCTGAAGCACAAATTTATTTTCCTCATAGCTATGGATTCCAGAGGTCCAAGATCAAAGTATTTGCAGAGCTGGTTTCTTCTGTCTTTGTTTGCAGTTGGCTGTCTTCTTACTATATGCTCACTTGGTCTTTATTCAATGTGTGCTTGTCCTGGGTGTCTGTTTTATGCCTCCAAATTTCTTCTTTTTATGATTGCATCTGTCAGAGTGTATTAGGGCCCACACTATGGCCTCTTTTGAAGCTAATCACTCTTCTAAAGGTCCCATATCCAATACAGTTACATTCTGAGCACAGTCACATTCCAAGCAACTGGGACCTAAGACCTCAGCAGATGATTTTAGAGACTCAATATTCAGGCCCTAATAGAAACTCTCAAGTGCTACCATTTCAGTGGGATAACCAGCTTTTCCAGATTTGTCTGAGATTATTTTCTTGGTTTTAGAACAGAAATTCCCAAATCTCTGTATATAACTCCATTGGAAGTGAAGGAGTATCTGTATACATTTAGAACTTATTCATGAGCTTGGACATTTGTTTTTGTGCTCTCTTTTCTTTTTGTGGTAGTAGGGATTTGAAATAAAGGCCTAGACTTGAAGTTTACTACTTGAGTCATGAGTTAAGCCCCCTCCCTACCAACCTACCTCTAACAACCCTTTTATACTTCGGTTCATTTTCAGATAAGGTTTTTTCTTTTCCCCAGGCCAGCCTGGACAAAGTTCCTCCTATATAGCACATTTGGGATCACAGATATTTGTCACCTTACCTGACTTACTGGTTGAGATGCGATCTTGTTAACTTTTTGTTTTGTTTGCCAGTCCTGGGGCTTGAACTTGGGGCCTGAGCACTGTCCCTGGCTTTTTGTGCTCAAGACTAGCACTCTACCACTTGAGCCACAACACCACTTCCAGCTTTTTCTATACATGTGGTGCTATGGAATTGAACCAAGGGTTTCATGTTTCCGAGGCTAGCACTTTACCACTATTGTTAACTTTTTGAAACACCATCCACTCACTCTCTACTTTCTGAGTAGCTAGGATCACAGGCATGGACCACAGTTACCTCTTACATTTCCTAATCTTGAACCTTGTAAGGTAAGGGGTATAGGAAAAGTGGGAAAAGGACTCAGATTGAATCACTGTTTTTTTGGATGGTCTGGTTTGTTGTTTCCTTGGTTCTTTCATTAGTTGAAATATAATCAGCATGTATCTGCAAGCGAGTATCAAGACTTCTCTATACTGATGGGAATGGAAGAAATTAAACAGACAATTGTGCTTCCTTACTTGGGAAGGGGTTTATAGGCAGTTCACAGGCTGTGGGCCGCAGAGCAAATGCTTCTGCTGCAGAACAGCAAGAGTGGGAGGGAAACAGGGAGAGATGCAGGCTGTGTTTGATGATCTGCTCTGAAAGACAAGGAGGGAAGCCATTGATTAGTGAGCTTTGTTTGATCTGCTCGAGGATCAAAGGGACAAATACCATGTGCAAAGATGAAAGATGACCCGGAAACCCTATGTCCCTGCCTGGCAGGAGGCCAGGTTGTCCAGAGCCCCTGGGTCAGTGTGGGGGACTCTCACAGCAACTAGGGGCAAGGCTAAAAGCCCATCACTTCCTCACTCTGACCTCTGATCCCTCTTCTGACTCATTGCCTTTAAAGAGAGGATTATCTTACTCTTTGTGCTCTCTCTGGGCTTCGGGAGTTCAAGGTTATAAGGGAACATAAGGATCAAGCAGTACTTTGGGTTCTTAGAGAACATGGACAAATCATCAGACATGTGATGGACTTGAAGGACCAAAGTTCACCACTATGAAACTCCAAAACCTACCATAAGGGAGGGTGCAGAGTTTACCAGCTCCAACTTTGGCCTCAGAGAACAGATTGATGGGACAAAGTTCTGATTCCCTTTTGAGAGGGACAGACGTATATGCAGGCAGCCATGGAAGTGATAGAGGCACCATGACACACTAGAAACCAGACAATATCAATTGACCTTCCTATCTGAGCCACAACTCAAATCATCACATTGAATCCTGGTGAGATCAATGAGTTGGCCCTGTGGTGATGTCATTTCATAATGGAATGAGAAGAAAGAGGCTCACAGAAGTTGAAGGACTTGCTCGAAGTCACATCATTAGCATAAGGCAGAGCCAGGATGTAAGTTAGCTCTATTTGAAAACTTGGCTTCTCCACAATAGAGAATGTTCTTGAAAAGCTCCTTCTGGTCCCTGAGGTAGGCTGAAAGGGCTAGGAAGTACTAGCAGATAAATCAGTTGACACTCTACAGCAAGAGTTTTAAGGAACGAGCAGAATCTTCCAGCCCACTGCATCAGGTGTACAGAACTGAAATTTATTTTCTATAAACTTGATAACTCTGTGGTTGACAGAAATATCTTGGTTCAGGGATTTCTTTCTCTGTAGTTCTCCCCTTGGGAGCATCTGAACTCTGTGGAGAAGGGCTGTATTGCATAAAGTTACGGGGTGATGATGAGAGTTGGGGGAAGGCTATAGTGGCTGTTATCTAGTTCTACTTTGATAGGCAGGGTTCTAGCCTGATGATTCATTAATTCACATAGGCCATTTTGGGGCCCTTCTGTTTTCTAGCCAGTAAAGGTCTAGACTGAACTCTCCAAAGACCATTTAGACTCACTTTGTAGCAACTTTAGTGAAACCGAGTTAAGTCTAAAACCTAGATATCCAAAGCCACCAACACCTAAACTTTTTCCTTTCTTTGCAGATAAGGAAAGACATTGCTCAGGCTGAAGATAGGAAGGCAGGTACAGGCAACCGAAATCCCAGAATTGAAGGGTAGTTCTATCTCACCCTGCCACCACCCCTGGGCTTGGCATGAGCAGGTAGGAAATAGACCTCTCTCAGATGCAGCTGTATACGTCAGTAATTTCCCCACAACACTGTTAAGCTTTCTGTTTGTGGTAAATATGCTTTAAAATCTATTGTCTAGACTTTAGCTGATAAACCAACAATTAGCTCCTTCCTTGCTTTTCATTTTGTTTCTGTTACAACCAAAAGGCTTCTTCCAGAAGCTTGGTACTGAAGAAGTAACAACAAGCATTTTGAAGCCCATAAGCCCATGTTGTTTAAACATAGACTATACATTAGTATATACTGTTGGGTGGTTAAAAGTGCTATGAAGAAGCCAGTTGCTGGTGTGTTGTGCCTGTAATCTTAGCTATTCAGAAGGCTGAGATCTGAGGATCCTGGTTTGAGGACAGACTGGGCAGCAAAATCCATGAGACTCTCATCTCCAATAAAGCACTCAGGAAATGCCCAAAATGGTGCTCTGCCTCAAGTGGTAGAGTGTTAGTCTTGAGCAAAAGAATCTCTGGAACAGTGCCCAGGTCCTAAATTCAAGCCCCAGGACCAGCAAAAAAAAAAAAAAAAAAAGTGAAGAAATGTCATCAAGAAAAGGTGGAGCAGGCAGAATGACAGGCATGGAACTGTGGCATTTTAGACAAGGGCCAAAAGGGCCTCTCAGATAAAATGGCACTGGCGTTTGGGGAGAACCATATGAAGTAGGGCAAGTTCCCAATATCCAGGAAGGGGGAGCCTCAACGGCAAAATATCCTAACACAGGTGCAGGTCTGGTGTGTTCAAGGAGCATAGGAAAGGAAGGGATGCAGAAAAGGTAGGAAATGAGGGAGAAAGAGGCAAGATATGAAGCCATAGAAAGAAGAAAACACCAGTCCATGGATGATGGAGGTCCACTGGGTGTAATAAGGGCTTCAGAATTTTAAAAATAGAAGATAGGAAGCCATCAAAAAGTTTTGAGCAAATAAATATCATGACTAATTTGTGTTTTGACAGGGTTAGCCTCATTACTGTGTGGAATATAGGCTTTGGAGATCAAGAGAAAATGTGGTGGCCAGCTTGGAAACGGTTGCAGATGGTCCAGGGGAGAGGTGAAGGTAGCTCCTATGGAGCAGTAACCATGGAGATGAGCAGAGATGATGAGATTTGGAAGATGCCTTTCATACATTTGCTGATGGCTAGGTATGGGCTGTGAGAGTAAAAGAGAAAGACCCTGGAATGTGGGCACAGTTATAAAAGATGCTGCTAGAGGTCTAGTTTGCCGGGGGACATAGTGTCTGCGTCTGTAAGATTTGAGGACAGGAGGCTTACTGGGGAGCACTTTCAGAAACAATATCTGTGACCTCAAGAAAGAAGCCAAGATAAGAAGTTGTGCTGTGATGTAGTGGTGACAGATCCTTGACTGATCATACAGGAGCTGAGACAACTCTATTTGCATACAATTAGGCCAAAATGGCCAGATCTCTAATCACCCTCCCCTGTGTGCGCACATACGCGCACGTGTGTGTGCGCGCGCACACACACTCACACACACACACACACACACACACACACACACACACACACAATGGCTAGTCCTTCCTGGCATGATGCTCCCAGGTAGGAGGTATTCCATGGGGAGTGACCCTCCCATCTACCAAAGGCATGTCTTGGAGAAAGGTTTTTCTATGACTTAGCAGCTGCCATAACTTCTAGCAGCGCAGGCTCTGAAGGGCAACTGGTGGCACGCTGTGCTAGTCACTATGAGTGCCCTCCCTGGTCTCACTAGAGGAGAGCTGAACGCACTCTCAGAAGAGGTAATAACTAGACTGTTTTCCAAAGACCCTTTGCGACTTATATGACTTTGATGATAAACTGGAAGGTGTTTGAACAAGACCCAGACTCAAGAACAAAAACCGCTTTAATTTTGTTCATTGGTTAAATCTCAAACTAAATGGAATTCTAAACTAAATGGGTTTTAATTGCCTTTTAAGCTAAAGTGTTTTCAGTGTTCACAATTATAATAAATTCCTCTGATTTAGTGGTAAATCTATTAATTCTGAGCATATAACTATTTTCTGAGGTAAAATTGATATTCCAATTGGTTTAAAATTCTGGCAACCCAATATTTCTCAATGAACAGAAGTCTAATGTACTGATATTAATAGCTCTTGTTGGCAGGAAGTCCTTTCCAAGAGCTAACACAATCCTATTTGGTACAATTTTGGATAGTTCCTTTAGATTTTTCTACAGAGCTGGAAAATGGCTAATATCAGCATCTATCTACTAGGTAATGCCTGTACTTAGAGCCTTGTAAGGACTATTCTCCTGTATAGAGAGGAAAATGATGGAGTCAGGCCCTAGAATCTGTTAAACTATATTATAGTATAGTATATGACCTGTGAATGAGCATGTGTGTGTGTGTGTGTGTGTGTGTGTGTGTGTGTGTGTGTCTATGAGAGACAGAGACACAGAAAAAGGGAAAGATAGAGTCAGAGAGACAAAGCCAGAGAAAGAGACAGATAGACAGAGAGAGAAAGAGAATAAACACAGGTGAGTATGTCAACTGTTCTTCCCAGCTTCATCAAATCAGATGTCCTGGTTCACTGGCAGGAATATCAATGCCAAGGTCAGGTTTCTTGCCTGCAGCTACTTCACTCTAGTGATCCTGCTCCAAACATGTTCCTTGTGGGCCTCTGTAGTTCTTCCCTCTCTTCCCACCAGGGGTCAAGGCCCAGAGGGGCTTCAGGCAGCTTCCTGGCCTTTGGAACTGACTCTCAGATGTCTGCCCCAGGAGTCTTGGCTGTGGCAGTCTTGTCATGTTGGACTCTGCTGTCACTGCCAAAGTGACAATTGATGATCAGAACTGGGGCTGCCCAGAAACCCATCTTCTGCACAGCATCCTTTGATCTGCCCAGCCTTGGAGTGGAATAGAGTCTGGCACAGGTACCTTTGATGGGGTCTAGCCAATGAGGGGGCTGTAAGCTGCCCCTACCAACTCTCTACAGTCTTTGATGCCCAACCCCACCCTGTAAGGGTCAGCTACAGAAACAGGCAAGTTGGGGACAGAGCCAGCCCTGTGACACCCTGTGCCTCGGCCTCAGTGGAAATCACCATCTGGGTGGTTGGCCTGTCGAAGGTTGTAGATCAGGAATGCAGAACTTGATTCATAGATACATTGCACTTGTAATACCTGTTTATTAATTCTGTTGTCATTTATGGAGTGTATTCAGAGTCAGCAAGACAAAGTCACTATTTGTATGGTCAGAATGTTTGGATTAAATCTGGCCATTTATTAGTTGCCCCAATGTAAGTGGTTTTAGTACTTTACATGTACCCATTCTGCATCTCCATTTCTTCATCTGCTATGAAGTTTTTATAAGACAAGGCACCTGATACTTACCAAGCCAATATTATCACTCACTACAAGGAGGCTGCATGGTTGAATGGTGAAGTCTCACTGGGTTGAAGTACTATGACCTGAGTTCAAAACTTAGTTCCAGATTCTGAACTCATCACCTTTTAATTAAGCTATTTCAGAGGATTATAAGACAGATCAAGTGAACATATATACATATATATGTGTGTACACACACACACACACACACACACACACACACAATGCTTAGTGACTAGTATACAGCCTGGAGCACAATAAGGACTCTATAGAAGCTAGTATTTTAATAATAATAACATGGTACAAGTGCCAGCCTGGGCAGGGTGCTACGAAGCTTTTCTCCTACTTCTGGAATAAATCTTCAGTCAGCATTATTTTGTTTATTTACTTTTCTGAGAGATAACACCCACTTCTAGGATTTTCATTGTAACTGTCTGACTTCGAAATTCCAAATTTAATCACATCACTTCTCCTTTAGTGTATTGTATTACCCAGAAAATACTCTACTTACCAAGGCATTCAAGGCTCTCTACGACCTGTCCCAATTCAGCTGATATCCTCACTCATAACCCTTCTTTTCTCTCCCACTCATTTCTCCAACTCCTAGAAATATTGCACTATTTGCAGGCTCTAGGAACTCAGACTTTTATGCACCCTTATTTTCTTGTCCTTACAATGCCCTTTCCTGCATTGTGAGCCTGAAACATCAATTTCTTTAAGACTCATGTCTCAAATCGGCTCATAGATACCTATGCCAATTCCATAGTTTGGCTATTGTGAGTATGGCTGTTATAAACACGGTGTGCAAGCATCTCTAATGTATGCTGACTTATTTTCAATGCATGCCTAGGAGTAGTATATTTGGTAGTTATATTTTCACTTTCTCACAAAACCTCCATACTGCTTTCTATAATGGTCACAATAATTTACAATCCCATTACGAGTATATAAGGGTCCTCCCCACCCCCCAATATCCTTGCCTACATTGAACTATTCTTTTTCAATGCAATGAATAGCACATTCATCCAGCTCTTGCCCATATTCACTATATACATATTTCAAGCCATCATGAAAACTTTTAGATTTAACCTCTTCAAGGTTTCCTTTATTCACCTTGACTCCTCTTGCACCCCCATTTCCCATCTGTGGTAGGTGCCCATGTGAATCTCAGCCAGTTTCTCCAGGGCTTACAGAGTTTCCCATCCCTTCCAAGATAGCATGCTGGACTCCTGGGCAGCACTTAAAGGGCTCTCCAGGATCTGACCCTGGCTCCAGTGTCCATTCCCACTTTTGCTCATTTCATCTAGTGCCTTATCCATGCATGATAACTTATTTTTCCAGAATCTTCCAGCCTAAATATACTACTAGCTCTCTGGACCATTACTCCATGGCCTACTTGAAATATTTCCTCCACCAGTATGCTTCTACTCCTCTGATCACAAATGTCAGTTTCTAAACCCTCCCACCACCTCCTACTGCAACCACACTGAGTTGTTTTCTCTTGGGTCCTCTAGTAGCAAAACAGATTGTATCTAATAAATTTTAACTGTCTTTATCCCCCTCTCTAGACTATGAACCCTTTGAGGACTACCATGTGCACTCAACAATCCTGTCTGACCTCAGGTTTCTCATCTATAAAGAGGGCACGGCCCTAGCCATGCCTTCCTCAGAAGGCATTGTAATTATCCAGACACAATATGTGAGTATTGGGGCCCATAAAAGTCATTCAGTAAACAAGAGCATCTTTATGGCTCTTCTTGGAAAGCAGATGCTTGATTCAGGACTTCAGAGATGACAGCCTAAGGAGCTCACAATCAGCCTGTCCAATTCTCAGCAGCTTAATGGTGCTTTTCTATAGACTTAGTGAAATGACTGCCATCAATTTGCTCAACTCTACAATCAAATGACTTTACATTTGTTACCTTAGCTCTTTGTATCTGAACTTCCTTGTTTAAAATATGGATATAATAATGCTACACTTATCTGTCAAGGCTGTTGTAAGAATTAAATGACAGAATGCATGTAGGTATTTGTGTTGACTATTGTTATTATTAATGAGTAAACACTATGAAGTAGCTGGCTCTATCTTGCATGATGCTTTATAAATAAATTAGTATCTTAATGGCACTACTAAAAGATACAAGTATTCAAAGGGATGGAAACTTGAAAACTCAAAAGCTAGTGACAGCAATGGCTGTGATAATCTGAGCCGTGGCATGCTAGCTCAGGATAGAGAACCCTCCTGTTTAGAAAACAATTCAGTGGGATATGTGGCCCACTGACTACGTTAAAGCTAGAGAAAACTAGGAAGAATGTCATAGTGTGCCAGCCCCCATCCCTAAACCTATAATTAAGAGGTCAGGCCTCACTTTTAGTTCCTTTGTGATAGAAAAGACTACACTCAAAAGCTCTACTGCCTTCTAGTCTTGCTTAGAACCTCACCTCATCATAGTCAAATGTTGGGCATGAGAATCAGATTACCAGCAGATAGTCCTTACACTCCCATTGTTTATTGGCTATAACTAGTGGGGCAAGTTACTTGACTTGCTTTGAATCTTTGGTTTAAATTACTTGACTTATTTTGAATCTTTGTTTCTTGCTGGTAATATAGAGGTGATAGTAGCACAAATATCCTAAGTTTCGTTTATTGGGAAGTGTTGTGAAGAGGAATAACTATAAAATAACTACAGAATTGTGCAGAGGCAGAAGTTGAAGAGTAAGGCGTTCCTAAGAGTTTTCACCAATTCCAGATGATTTCTAGACCTAGGAAGGTACTTTAGAGATGGTTCAAGTATAAACAGGGCACCTCCATCTTGGTCTCCCGACATCAACTAGTTGTTGGCTGTGACTTCCTCCAAGGAAAGGGTATAAGGTAGGCATCACCCTCCATTTCTAGAGGAGTGTTTTCTCAGAAGAATTGATAAGTATATGGTACTATCAGCACTGGGGAAAGAGACATTTATTCATGAAGCTGGGACCTGGTTGTACCTATAACTTCTACTATAGGCACAAAAGGCATCTCCAGAGTCCCCTCTTGGCACAGTTATATATTCTATTACCACCACTGTTAACCAAGCCTTCAACATAATTTCTGACTTTACTTAATACAGAAGGGCTGGTTGGATAAACTCCAATCTCCATAGTGTCTTTTGTTTGTTTGAGACAAAGTCTTGCTTTGTAGGCTGAACTGACCTGAAATTCTCAATCCTCCTGCCTTATCCTCCCATGTGATGAAATTAGAGGTGTGTCCTGTTGTACTTCATATGGCATCTTCTCTCAATTTCCTAACCTATTCTAGATTTTTCTTGCCCTTGATAAACATTTTAACCATTGAATATTTCATGCTTATTTTGGTGAAGACTCTACACCTTTAGTGGCCTTGCTCTTGTTGTGTCTTGAATATTGCAATTGCCCATTTTTAAGTCCACCAATTATAAAAGGACCACAAAATATATTCTGTAAATATGAATACTGGCCACATTGAACCCTGCTCCCATTTTATAGTTGTAACATACATGCTCCTAACATTACAGATTTCTTCCCTGTGGCTCCAATTATGTGAGGAGTCCAAAGTTACCTCATGGCAGTTATAATTTCAGGTAAATATTTACCATGCAATGTAAATCCTCTCTTTCTGGAAATCAAGAACATTCATTCATCAGAAAGTAAGGCTATGAGGATGAAAACTATAAATTCCACAAGTGGCCCATATTTGGTTCTTGAACTCTTCCTCTATAATGATTGAACACTGTGGTCAGCTCAATAATGATCTTTAAATGATCAATTCCTGCACCTAGAAGCTATAAATGTTATGTTAGATGGAAAGGGGGTCTTTGTGGATGTGATTAGGTGATGAGCTTTGAGATTATGTTTATTATCTGAGTGGGCCTAAATGCCAACTCCAGTGTCTTTTATAAGAGAAGAGGCAGAGGGAAAAGTGATTCAGGTAGAAGAAGGCACTGAGAGGATGCTAGCGGAGATTAGAATAATGTGGTCACAAACCAAGGGATGGTTGCAGCCACCTGAGCTAGGAAAGTCAAGAAATGGATTTACCATAAAGCCTCTCAAAAATGCACAACTGAAAAACAGTTAAGAAGAGGGAAGATGGCACTGCCACAGTAAGGAGGTACCCCAACTCGCTCCAACTGAATAGCGAGCTGGGAACTCCAGCACCCAACACCCCATCTAGAACCCAGCAAACCCAACAACCAGAAGCAACAGAGAAACACAGGAAACAAACAAAACGAAACAAACAACAACAAAAAAAAGAAGAGCCTATAACCTACACGGAGCCGGAAAATCTCCAGGGTACCCTCATCCCACCTGCCGACCCTGGCCCAAACAGGGCCAGGCTGGAAAAGGGGACCCAGCACCGGCAAGCGGGGCCACAGACCTTCAGCCACCAGAGAAGCAACAGCCAAAAAGTCACGCCAGGAGTTCCACAGACCCCAGACGGAGCGCAGACTGACCGAGACAGACGACGGCGTGGGATCAAGTGGCCGGGCAGCGGCGTGGAACCGAGCGGCCGGGAACCGGGTGATGCAGACGGGGAGTGCTGGGACCACCCCCACCAAATGACCAATCGCCATACCCCGGCATCCAGCCCCCAAAAGCCCACAGCAACGCGGGACACACACACAATCCAGGACCAGTAAGTTCCCCATCCCCCCCCCCAAACGGGAGACCAGCCCTAGCAGAGACCCAAACCCTACAAAAAAGCTAGAGCTCCCTCCCTACCCCAAGGGAACAAAGGAGCCGCGCCAAGGCATCCCCCCCCAAACCCCCAGCAGAGGAGCCAGAACCTGGCTGCACTGCCCCCCCCCCTCCCCAGCAGGGGCCCAGGGACTGGTAGGCATGGGAAGCCCCACCTGAGGTGCCTGGTCCTCGCGGTCTTTTTGAACAACAACCACAGACTCGCAGGTGTACAATACCAGCCCAGCAGGGACATCTGGGTCTGATCACACGCCCCCCCCCCCATCACAGTGGAGGCGCAGAGTCTGTGGGCACCAACCCGGCCCGGACACTTGATCCTACCGGGGCCCACCCATACCGCCCCCCACAGCAAACTCGTGAGAGGGCACAAGCATTCTCCAACAACTCAGGTCAACATGCCCCCAAAGAAAGCACTAGAGTGCACATGCATGTGCCCCACGGAGGGCCAACATGGGCCAGCATGCTAGTCCTCCAGCAGGAGGATCGTCTGCCCAACCCCCTGCAGGAGCACACAAGCAGGCAAACTGCAACACCCGCCACACAGGTGGGCAGGGCCACTCAATGGCAGCGCCTGCTCTGATAGGCGAGCACCACACAGGCGGGCAGGGCCCCCCAGCTGCAGCGCCCACGGTAGGCGCACTCCACACAGGGAGGCAAGCCGCCTCTCAGCGGCAATTCTCAATCTGAGAGGTGAGCTCCTCTGACCAAGGTACCCAGTGGAAAAAAGAACTGAAGAAGAGAAAAAAACCTCCACGCAACACTGAATCAGCGACCAGCAAACCCCCACCAGGGGCACGCTAGGGTCAGCACAACACAGCAGCAGGACAATATCCCGCAGAGAAAGACACAGAACCTACCCACCCCCAAGTGCAGTGAGGGTGACCACTTTGGCAACAACCAAGATGGGCACGCTCACCCACTGGGCAGTAAGGTTAAACAGCCAAACTCAAACCCAGAGACAGGACACAAACAAGTCTGCCACTGATGGACCAGCAGGAAACAGCACAAAGCCAAACCAGGGAAGCCACCCTCAGATCTCCAGATGCGCAAGTCACAAAGAAATATAACAAATTTCATCAATGGGCAAGCCAACTTGCCAGCTCCAAAAAGCAGCACGACTGAAGAGGAGATGGAGAATAAAAAAACAACTGAGGCTATGCTAATAGAAATGATGGAAAGCCTCAGAAACGAAATCAGGAAACAATTCCAGGAGTTCAGAGTAGAAGTCTCGAAGGACATCCAGGAAACCAAGAAAGAAATGGAAGCAAAAATGGATACAGTGCAAACCTCCGTCAAAGAAGACCTTAACATCCTGAGAAGTGAAATGCGTGAAAAAATAGATTTAAAATACAACTCTTTAAAGGAAGAAATTTCCATGATCAGAGCTGATCTGGCAACCATAAATAGCTCACTGACATCCATAAACTCCACACTTGAATCCACAGCACAAAGAATTGACCATATTGAATCCTGAATCTCCCTCTTGGACGATGATGCAGCCGATAAGAACCAGAAAATTACCACGCTCCAAGAAACGGTAAAGCTCCAGGGCAGACTAATCCAGGAGCTAGTGGACAAAGACAAGAGATATAATCTGCATATAATTGGAATAGAAGAAGGAGCTGAATACCAGAGCAGAGGGCTTCAAAATATTCTCAATAAAGTGATTGCAGAAAACTTTCCCAATCTCACCAGGGACCCCATCCAGGTAACCGAAGCCTATAGGACATCTGGCAGACCAGATCCTAGAAAAGCCATGCCAAGGCACATAATACTCAAGACTTCAGATCTCAAGAATAAAGAGCAACTTTTGAATGCAGCCAAAGCGAAGAAAGAAATTTATTACAATGGGAAGAGGATCTGAATAACAGCAGGCCTCTCCACACAAACCTACCACATGTGAAGAGAATGGAAGAACACCATCCAGGTCCTACAAGCCAACAATTGCCAACCTAAAATAAAATATATCCAGCGAAGCTGGAGTTCATATACGAGGGGAAAACCAGATCTTTCCATAGCAAAGAGGATCTAAAGGAGTATGTGAATAAAAAACCAGCCCTACAGCGAATTCTAAGAGGGGACTCCCACCGAACAGAAACCGTACAGGACACACAGACAGAAACAGAAAGAAACTACAATAGCCAGAGCCCAACAGAAAGAGCAGCTCACTAAAGACAAGAAAAAAAAAGACAGGAAAAACAGCCCAACAAGAAAATGGAAGGAGAAAAAACACTCTTATCCTTGATATCGTTGAATATAAATGGTGTAAACTCTCCAATAAAGAGGAGCACACTGGCAGAATGGATCCGCAAACAAAAAGTTGCCATCTGTTGTCTACAAGAGACCCACCTTACAGCAAGGGATAAAAACAGGCTCCAAATGAAAGGATGGAGCAAGATCTTCCAAGCAAATGCACCTACCAAAATGGCAGGAGTAGCCATCCTGATCTCAGTCAAGCTGGACTTCTCATTAAAATCAACTCAAAAAGACAAAGAAGGTCACTACATTTAATACAAGGAAAAATCCAGAATCAAGACATCACGGTGATAAATGTATACTCACCGAACAAAAGAGGCCCTACATATGTCAAGCAAATTCTCACAGAACTACAGAATAAGATAGACCCAAACACAATCATAGTGGGTGACTTTAATACCCCACTCTCTCCAAGAGACAGATCCAACATCCAGAGGATTAGCAGGGGAGCTGAGGACCTAAGTAACACCATATGTCTAATGGATCTGACAGATCTATACAGAATCTTCCACCCTACAGAGACCCAATACACCTTCTTCTCAGCAACCCATGGATCATACTCCAAAATAGACCATGTCATAGCCCACACAAAGAACCTCAGCAAATACAAAATTATTGACGTCATCCCATGTATTAAAGGTAACCCTCAATAACAACGGTTACCACAGAAGCTATACACATACTTGGAGGCTAAACCCCACACTGTTATCCAACACTTGGGCCACAGACCAAATTAAAGATGAAATTAATGAATTCATAAGCCAAAATAACAATGAAAATACATCACAAAGAAACCTATGGGACACAGCTAAGGCAGTACAGAGGGGCAAGATCATCGCCCTCAGTACTCACATTAAAAGAATGGAAACAGAGCAAGTGAATAACCTCACGATGAAACTAAAACACCTGGAGAAACAAGAAATGATCGGATCTAAAAAGACTAGGAGGAGAGAGATCACAGAAATTAAAGAAGAGATAAATCTGATTGAAAATAGAAAGACCATTCAACAAATAAATAAGACCAAAACCTGGTTCTTTGAGAAAATAAATAAAATTGACAGACCCCTCATAAGACTTTCAAAAAAAAGAAGAGAAGAGACTCATATACGTAAAATCAAGGACTCCACTGGAAAAATAACAACAAATACACACGATATTCAATAGAATAGATGGAACATTCCTCAAAACAATAAAAGCCATATACAACAGACCAAGTGCTAACATCATATTAAATGGAGAGAAACTTAAATCATTCCCCCTAAACTCAGGAATAGGCAAGGATGCCCACTCTCCCCACTTCTTCTCAACATAGTGCTGGAATCCCTAGCCATAGCAATAAGGCAAGAGGACATCAAAGGGATCCACATCATCAAGGAAGAAATCAAGCTATCCCTATTCGCAGATGACATGATCTTATATCTGAAGGACCCAAAAAACTCAGTCCCCAAACTCCTACACCTAATAAACCATTTTGGCAAAGTAGCAGGATACAAAATCAATCCACAAAAGTCAGCAGCTTTTCTGTGCACCAGCACAGAACAAGCAGAAAAGGAAATTATGGAAATAATTCCATTTACAGTAGCCAAAAAAACAAATAAATACAGTACCTAGGGACCAACCTAACCAAGGACGTGACGGACCTATTTAATGAGAACTATAAAAACCTAATAAGGGAAATCAAAGAAGACACAAAGAGATGAAAAGACCTCCCATGCTCATGGGTAGGCAGAATCAATATAGTGAAAATGGCCATATTGCCCAAATTGTTATACAAATTCAATGCAATCCCTATCAAAATCCCAGTTACATTCTTCACTGAAATAGAGAAAGCAATCCATAAATTCATATGGAACAGCAAACGATCTAGAATAGCCAAAGCAATTCTAGGCAAAAAAGCAGTGCAGGAGGTATCACAATACCAGACTTCAAGCTCTACTATAGAGCCATCATAACAAAAACAGCCTGGTATTGGTATAAAAACAGACCGGAAGACCAATGGATTAGAATTGAGGATCCAGAAATAAAACCACACTCTTACAGTCAGCTGATATTCGACAAAGGAGCTAAAGACATACAATGGAATAAACATAGCCTCTTCAACTATTGGTGCTGGGAGAACTGGGCAGCCATATGCAGAAAACTCAAAGTAGTCCCAAGCCTATCACCATGCACCAAGATCAACTCAAAATGGATCAAGGACCTCAATATCAGACCTGAGTCCTTGAAACTACTAAAGGACAGAGTAGGAAAGACGCTAGAACTTATAGGCACAGGAAGGAACTTCCTGAATATAGTCCCAGGGGCACAACAAATAGGGGAGAGACTCGACAAATTGGACTACTACAAAATAAAAAGTTTCTGCACAGCTAAGGACATAGCCACCAAAATAGAAAGACAGCCAACCATACGGGAAAGGATCTTTACCAGCACAGCAACAGACAAAGGCCTAATATCTGTCATCTACAGAGAACTCAAAAAACTAAGCCCCTCCAAGCCCAGTAAATCAATTAGGAAATGGGCAAAGGAGCTAAAGAGAGATTTCACAAGAGAAGAGATAAAAAATGTTCAACATCCCTGGTAGTAAAGGAAATGCAAATAAAAACAACCCTGAGATACCATCTCACTCCAGTTAGAATGGCCTATACTCTGAACTCAGACAACAACAAATGCTGGAGGGGGTGCGGGGAAAGAGGAACCCTTCTCCATTGTTGGTGGGAGTGCAAATTAGTACAACCACTTTTGAGAACAGTATGGAGGTTTCTCAAAAAGCTCAATATAGACCTACCCTATGACCCAGCCATTCCACTTCTAGGCATCTATCCTGAACAGCAGGTCCCAAGATATCAAAAAGACATTTGCACTTCCATGTTTATCGCTGCACAGTTCACAATAGCCAAAATATGGAAACAACCCAGAAGCCCCTCCACAGATGAATGGATCCAAAAAATATGGTACCTATACACAATGGAATACTACATAGCAATTAGGAATGGTGAAATATTGTTATTCGCAGGGAAATGGTCAGAACTTGAACAAATAATGTTGAGCAAGAAGACAAGCCTAGAATACAGAAAACAAAGAGGCATGATCTCCCTGATACATGACTGGTAAGATGGGGTCACGGAGAGACAGTAGAGACCAGGTCTGTGAAACCAAAAACCTCTTGTCAAATGGTATTTCCCACAGGTTTGGGTCAGCGACCCTACATTACGTAACTAAAACCAAACAACTACTCAACACATAAAGGTCAAAAATTGACCTCTCAGTGGATCACAATAGCTCAAAAGCTATGTATGTACGTTCATATAAGACTATTGACATACTGTCTATTGTAGACATTACATTTAAAGACCTAGGCAAATATTCTTTGGTGTAGGCCATATGGCTACTGTATATGTTCTTGGTACATTGTGTATTGTGTATATGTCTACCTGACCTAGGGAAGGGAAAGAAAAACATGGAGTAAGATAACACAGGAAATGTACATACTGCCCTACTATGTAACTGTACCCCTTTTGCACAACTCCTTGTCAAAAAAATTTTGTTTAATAAATAAATAAATTTAAAAAATGCACAACTCTGTATCAAAGTGATTTTGACCTAGAAATAATGTTTTGGCTTTTTTTGCTTTTTACTTCTGACCTCCAGAAAGGTAATGAGAATACATTTCTGTTTTCTATATAACCAAATTTATGGTGACTTTTTTCAGCATCTGCAGGAAACGAATAAAAGAATGCAATACAAAAATAACACTTGTTTATGCTTACATTACATAATAAAAAATTTTACCTCTCAGGGATTTTCCCCAAACCCATCTGAATTTTTAATGACTGATGTCATCATTCTAGTTGAATTTCATTCTTTGAATCATAACCAATATTTATCACAAAATAAGTCTTGATGGAGATTTTGGTAACAGCATTTCTGAGCCCATCAAATTTGTGAGTTTACATACAGTGCTTCTTTCCTGAACACCACAAATGACCTTTCTAGACTATCAGAAGACAATGGGCAAAGGAGACCTTGAGTCAGATCTTATGTCTTACTTCATTTAATTTCTCTACAGCATGTTCCTATCAAATGATTGCTGATGTTTAGCTACAGAAGTTTCTATAACAGGCTTAGAAGTTCCTTTGGTTACAGAAGGTTGTTTTTACTTTGCTTATGCCATGTTTTCTACCCAGGTGCCATGCTAAAAATCCAGAAGTAAAACATGTGAACCTCAATAAGACTCTTGTGTTCCTTCCCTCAACCCCCTGTGAGAGGATCCTTGAAACTGAAATCTTCCTCTACAGAGCAAAATGGGAGAATTTCCTCTTCCAGCTGACACAGGCTGGGCTTGCCTTCTCCTGCACTAAGAAGCTACTCTCCTTGGAAAGAATAGAATGAGAAGCTATTGAGTGCTTTCTTTCCTTGTCTGTTTGATAAAAAGAAAAAGGATGTTTGTTTTGGTTCATAGATTTAAAGCCCAAAATGGGCCAGTACTGTAAATAAAACATGCGATCTCATTTGAAAAATTTATTACAAGGAATTTTGTTTATGATTTCATGTTCTCCAGTAATAATTAATTGGAGGTTTTCTGTGGTCCCTACAGACCAGCAATCATTCAGACTGAAGCGAAGATGATCCAACACAGCCTCTCTTCTGTCTCTCATCCACGGCCAAACGAACCATCTATGGTTCTGCTTCTACTTTATCCCACTTTGGGGGAGTTAAATTTATAATATGGTTTGCCAATTAAAGTGTTTGGAGCGTATTTACCAAGTCCATGTGATGCTAATACAGAGCACTCTTGGGAATTCTTCAGGTCAGGAAAATCTACCTTTAAACTATCCTGAGTGATTGGAGCCATTGTCCATTTCATGCATTAAGTGTGAAGAATGGAATCTTTGGGGGTAACATGGGAAACACAGAAATACGCACATAACTGTATCCATACAAATAACTACAGAAGAATCATAGCCATGCTGATGGGAATTGCTAACATTTCTTGGGTATTCTTGCTATACTGGATACTATGCCAAGAGCTATTGATATTACTTTAGTCCTTGTGACAACTGTTCAAGTGAGTACTGCTAGATGATGCTATAACAAATAATCCTCAGATTGCAGTAATATGTAAAGACGTGTTATTTGTTTTTCTTTTGCTGCTTGTCCATTGTGCATAGGTGGGAGCCCTGTTCTATACTGTTCACACTCTGGGACACAGGTAATCAGTATCTGGACTATGTCTTTGTGACAGAGCAAAAAAATTGTTTTAAGGAAAACACTGGCACTTAATTCATTGGCTAGAATGAATTTCATCATCCTTCCAGATTAGAAAGAATGAAGAAGCATGATTCTACTATGTTACTCAAATGGAAGGGATGGTGACAGAAAATATTTTGTGGACAGAACTTGCAATCACAAAACCATCATATTGCAGACGTGCTTTAAAATGTTTTTAAATAGAATTACAGGTTATATACTAGAAAACTGAGAACCAGAAAATGTGTAACTTGCCCTAAGTTGTGTATCTATTGAATGAGAGAACAAGATGCAGACTCAGACAATTTGACATCTTCCTGCTCAGTTTCAATAAGTTCCCTCACATGTGTATACACACACACACACACACACACACACACACACACACACACGTACCCCTCAGTTACATGATATATAAGTGGTATATCATTGTTGCTGTTATTTTCAACATGCTATGTGAAATTATGCCCTTTTTATTTTGTATTTCTTTCCCGTGTTTTTACCTCTGATATCACTGTAGCTGATTTTAGTACTCTGGATACTGTATATACATGTACTGGAACTAGGGAAGGGAAAGGGAATACCAAAATCAAGAGACAAAGGATAAAAAGACAGCAATACTTACAACAAAACTATATGGTGTAAACCAACTGTACAACTCATGGGGGGAGGGGAGTGGGGAGGCAGGGAGAAAATGAGGGAGGAAGTAACAAGTTGGATAAGAAATCTACTCATTACCTTACATATGAAACTGTAACCCCTCTATACATCACTATGACAATAAAGAAATGAAAAAAATGGTGCTAGTTATAAGAATCAAGGGTTGTTGGGTCAATGTAGACATGAAACAATGCATGTAAGCCAAGGTCCTTAGAGAAAACTCAAGGGAATTGTAGTAAATTATTGTGTCTAAAAGTCAGAATAAAGGCCCAAAAGGGGAAAAAGAAAGAAAGAAAAAAGCCATACCAACCAAGCAAACCTTAAAACCAAGAATTAAGAATGGGACAGACTGTAAGAAGAATGTGGTTGGCAGCACAAAGGGGCTGTGTGCTTCTAGAGTGTGGGTGGGTGGGCATAGTGGCTTAACTAAGTCTAAAAACAAAGCAGAATGTGACATATTTTCAATCAAGATTGTCTCCACCAATCCCTATTCTCGGTGGGGGGGTGAGAATGCTTCCCATTCAGAGAAGGTAAGAAAGAACTCAAAGATGGAGGATAATATGTAACTTGGGAACTCAACTTGGCAGTATTGCTGCTCATGCAGGTTGTCTTGGTGTAAGCTTTTCACAAAGAACTGGCTTGACTCTTTGTCACAATCAATTCTGTTCTTGCCTTGATTTCCTTACCTTACAGCCTTACTGCTAGTCCAAAGGTTTTTTGAGTTTTGCTTGGCTGGGCCCATTCCAAATACCACTTTTTTTTCCCCTTTCTTTCTTGGTGGTACTAGGCCAGTGTGGGTACTGATTTCAGTCAATTCTTCCTTAGTTCTCTAATTTATCCTTCCTCCTCAGCATATTAGAAGCATATAAATGGCATGAGAGAGGTGAAATACATAATCTTATGTCTGGCACACATGAATTCATCTAACATGGTGGAGAAGGGCTAGCCCTAGGTCTAAATTGCCTAGATCAATTTCCATCTTCTTCTGTGAGTACGATTTTTTTTGTTTTCTTTTGTTTGGGGGCTTAAAATTGGAGCCTTATACTTCCTGCAACTACTGTTAAAATGGTAAGGAGGTCCAATCTTTCTGCTCATCTTTCCTTTAATTGATTGAAATCAGAGCCAGTGCATAGAGGCTAGCAACCACTGCTCAGGGACCTGGCCTGTCATGAGAATTAGGAGATGCACACACTGCTCCCTAGAGTTGCCCTAAAAGGTACACTGTACAGAATGTTTACTAGACTGCCTTCTGCCTCTCTTGACAATCACTGGATGGGGAGTTAAGACACAGCTTCAGGGAGTCCTTAGGGAAAGCTGGTAATAGACTCAGCCGCTGTCATAAAGTGTCATTAGATGTCATACTGGTCACAAAGCCAAAGTATGTTATCAGTTACCTAGAGCTTTTCTGAGGTTGAAAATAAGCTGAAGAAGGTGAAGAAGAAAAAGGGAGTTGGTGTGTGATCTGTATTTTGACTAATACTGCAAAGAAGTAATTGAAGCCAGGCATAGCTGCACTTTCAGCTGCTTAGAAGCTAGGATTGGGAGGCTGAGAATGAGAAGATCTTGCTGCAAAAACAACCTGGAGCAGAAAAGCTTGTGACCCATTCTCAATACAGAACTTGGCACAGTGGTACATGCTTGTCATCCTAAAATACATGGGAAGTTGAGATTTTGAGGATTGAGGCTCCAGGCTAGCCTGTGCAGAAAGGTTTGTGAGACTTCCTCTCAATGGAGGAAAGCTACAGGTTGTGCCCCACACCCATCATCCCAGCAATGATGGGAAGCCTAAAATAAGTGGCTCTGTATCTGAGTGGGGGCATACACCCAGGCAGGAAGCAAGATCCTATCTCAAAAATAACTAGTGAAAAACAGGACTAAAAGCATAGCCCAGCAGAGGAGAGGAGCCTATTTGTGTCCCCAGACTACTTCTCAATACAATCATGAGAGAAAGCTGAGAAGTCACTTGTTGTCTCAGATATAAATCAATATGCAAAAAGAGAAGCAAGATAGGGCTAGAATTTAAATCTTCTCCTTTCTAGTCTCTTGCTCTTTTCAATGCATTATGTTAGCTTTCTGTTCCTAAAGAATCATACATAGTGGTAGTGATTCTATAAATTGGAGCTCACTTCAAAAGAAATGGAGGATAATTCTGATCTGCTTTTATTGAAGGCTTCTGGGGAAGATAAGGATGCTCTGACCTGAATGGTGAAGACATTTGTGTTTGTTTTGGGTGCCAAGGAGGACAAGCTAAGCACTGAAGAAGATACAGACCCTGGTGAGAGATGAATTTCATGTTCTGTAAGAAGTATGCTATAGTTTTTCATTGCCTAGACTGTGCTTAATTTTCTGTGTTGATAGAATCTTAAACCACATGTATCTGTACCCACAAAGATGGGGGGCTTTGCACACATATCATATCCATGACTTCTACCCAGGGTGGTATGTGCAAGGGCCATCTCAACACATATGTTTTATATGACGAACTATGTGCATGCTGCCAAGAGCATAAGATGACACATCTTGGTGTGTATGCACATATGTATCAGAGTATGTGGATTTGATCTACTACAGTGCTGGTCTCCAAAACTGTATCACAGAAAGCATTGTGACAGATGCCACCATGTTGTTTCTTGGCTGATTCCCCAGTCTCATTAGCACACACAATTGCTCTCCATCGTTCCTTTCACTGAGCTCTCCCAGTAGCTGGACATCTGCCAGTCAGGACTTAAAACCTTGAAGATCCACACAAATGCCTGTCCTTGTCAACCCTGGGTTCACACATCAGGACCATGAATACTCTCCAGGCCCCACAGGAGGAAAATCACAAAACTCAGACAGCTAAGCATCTAAAATATTTCTCCTGTCAAGCTCCTATTGCTACCTCCACCTATTCTCTAGGCTCCTGGGCCTGTCCCAGCCCTGAACCAGGCCTGTGCTAAGGAAAATCTGTGCCGCAACTTCAGCCCTGAATGTGCTGAACTTGTCCTGGTTGAAGGTGGTATGATCTTGGTGACAGGCAATCCTAGCATGGGGATTTTCTTCATCCAAAAAGGGCTTTGATCCCACTATGATTTCCACTGCTTACCACATACTTAGTTCCCAATGCATGTTATATACACGAAGCTGACCGGACTGACAGAAAGCTGAGATAAAAGCTGGGCACTGTTTAGGGCTGCTTTCTCTCTCTGGCATTTTCCACTTGAGGCTGATAGAGTGGGAATTGAGAAAAGAGTTGCTGTACCATTTAGTTCAGCACTTAGGAAGCATTTTGTATATGTCAAAGACTGTACAGGAGACATTCTTCCCTCAGTGTTTAGTAATAACAATCATGGTACAGGGATGCAACAGTGAAGTACAACAGACTGGATGGTTTAAGCAGTTTTTCTCACTGCTTTGGATGCTCAGAGTGGATATTAGGGTGAGGGTCTTGGGTGGTTTCTTCTTAGGGCTTGTTGTAGGCTCCCTCCTTGTTTGTAGATGCTCATGAGTGCTTCCTCCCTGCGGCTCAGGAGCGTCTTTAATCCGAGCCCCTCTGTGTCAGAATGTCCCCCTCTTAGGAAGACACTAGTCGTACTGGACTCCAGCCTACCATGATAACTTCATTTTAATTTAATTACCTCTTTAAGGAATCTAGCTCCATATCTGGTCAGATTCTGGGGGTATTGGTGGTTGAGATTCTAGCATATAAATTGGAGGGTGGGGAATAATTCAGTCTGTAGCAGGGGAATTCCTGCATCAGGCTCTGTCCACAGTTAACCCTGATTACCTGTCCATGGATAGGAACTGTTCCCAGACCAACTGCCTCCCATCCCTTCTTTAGCTTTAATCTATGACTCCAGAGGTCACCCATCAGAGAGATAGCCACCTCTTGTCCTGACCCAAGTCCTATTGTTGTATTTCTTTCTTTGTTTTTCTTTTGGTGCTAATATGAAGGCAGCTAGACAAGATTTTTAAATTTAAAGTAAGCAAAGAACAACAAACAGAAATGAGACAAGAGTCACAAATGTTCCTTGCATGAGACTAAAGCCCAAAGCATGCCATAACTGATATAGAGCAGCAGCCCCTAACCCCCCAACCCCAGCCAGGATCTAAGATCCAGCCAGGCAGACTGACTGACCTCACTTCCCAGCCGTCCCTGGGCCATTCCTGGAGTTGCTCTTCTCACTCTGTTCCTTTGCCCCAGATGGCTCAGGATCTAGTTTGTTCCCCCACCACATTCTGAGGCTTTCCAGAACATTATAAGAAATATCTTTTCCTAGACCCTTGCCAGCAAGAGTATTTTGCCTATTGAGCAAGGCTAGGCCAGCTTTTGTGCCTGTTGCTTTCACTCTAGGTTGTCAACTTGTGTGGATTGCAAGATTCCTAGAAAATAGGTAAAGCACACTTGTGGATATGTCTGTGAAGGTAATTACAGAGAAGTCTGCCATGTGGGTCTACAGACTAAAGGTGGAATACCTATCCTGAATGTGGGTGGCACTGTCCAATAGATGTAGCAAATAGAAGGGAAAGCTAGCCAGTAGGTATGTGCAAATACAATTCTTCCTAAGCAGATGCATTTTGAGTGTGTGTGTGTGTGTGCATGTGCACACACTACCATCAACATTGGTTGGACACCAACTTAGTTTTGTCCAGCCTTTGAATGTGGATCATTCCAGCCACTCTCCAGGCTGCTTCTCAGCCTTCAGCTTCAGACTGGGGCCACAGCATTGATCCCACGTGTCCTCAGTTTCTCTTGTGTGGGTGGAACAGCTACTGGCTTGCCTGGCTCTCCTGCCTGCTGATGGTCATTGGTCATTGTGGGAATATCCAATTTGTGATTGTGTAAGCCAATCTAATAAATTTCTTTTTATAACTGTATATCCACATTCCTTTGCTTCTGTTCCTCTAGAGAACCATAGGATTTGATGTCCAGAGCCATTCATTGAATACCTCTTCTCCCCTTCTAAATACACCTCCACCCTTCCTCATTTTCCCTCCTCCTGGGTGGCTTCCCTCTGGAATCGTGGCCCCAAATACAGTGACACTTCCTTTCTTTAGTTAGGACACTCTCTGCAAAAGTCCTGTGCCAGCTTTTCCAGGTCCTCTTTCCCTTTGACTTGACCTGTGATTTTGTGGGCTGACCAGAGCCTGGGCTCAGGAGAAGGAGAGGACTAACAGTGGTGCAGTCGTGTAATGGCCCTGGAGCATGGCACGTCTCAGCCCTGCCCAGAGCTGAGCAACTCTAGCAAACAGAGCCCTAGCCCAGACAAAAACTACCAGACATCAGGACAGCATTCTCACCCTGCCATGCTCCTGGCATAAAGGACCCAGCTAAATACCTCCGCAAAGCCTTATTGTGCTGTGGCTTGTGCCGCCTTCCTGGCCATCCCCGTACTATCAAATCTTTCTAGAGACCTTTGTTGTCAGACTAAATATAGCACTACATTGTCTGGCCTTCCACCCATTCTAGCTGGATAAAGGGGCCTGGTCCCCAGACTGGGGGAGCTGAGCTCTGGGCGGCCTCCTCAATGCTATCTCACCGCCACAGCCCACGCTGGGAGTCTGCAGCTCCCCCATTCGCCCGCTCTGCTCCTGGCCCCCGGCTGCACCATTGATAGGGGGTGTATTCTTTTCTATAGGTTCCCACGAGCATGTCACTAACCATTTCCTGGGCCTTATCACCAGGAGGGGAAAAAAGGAGGGCCTTTGAAAAGTGGAAACAAAACATCAAGCTCCATTGTTGTATGACTTCCCCAGCCACAATCAGGGTTCTCCATCACTCCACACGCAGAGCCTACAAACACGGCCTAATACAGATACTCCAGTCGGCAATTTGACCAGGACATGTATTGTTCTGTATCTACAATCTCTGCTCTGCGTGTTGGTGGCTTTTAAATCATCCTTTTCATTTCTCTCTGACAAGGGTAAGTCAAAAGTCTCTGACAGCCATAGTGGCTGCGAAGGAAGTCAACCAAGTCAATTTGTAAACTTTGAGCTGTGTTCTTGTTGGGTGGGAACTTACAGTTAAAACAGCTTTCTTCAGGGGAACTCATTCCATCCTTTGCACCTCTTTCTTTCTGTGCTTTCTCTTCTTTTTACCTTTTCTGTCAGTCTCTCCCTCTGATTTGCTTACCAACTCTCACTGTGTGGAGGTCAGCTGGAAGTGGGTGCTTCCAGTTAATTTCTTGGAATAAAGAAGGAGATAGGACTTTATTTATACACTTAAATCTGAATGGTTATATCAAAGGAAACGTCAGGGATGAACCCATCAAATCCCTTCCTATAAGAAAAGCAAGAGAGCAAAGTCACCTACCTGACTTCACACAGTGACATAACGACAGCAGGACTAGAAGCTAGATCTAGCCAGCTATCTGAGCATTGTCAGCAGGTCCTTGTTTTAAGTGTCTGTGTGGGATAGAGACCTAGAAATCATCTGTCAATTGCCTCTGATTTTAGGATCCACTGGCAGGTATTTCCTGGCATAGGTCCAAGTGTCTGAGAGCCCAGACTTTGTGAGTAGAAAACTTAGGCTAGAATCTTGGCCCTGCAGCTTGTTAGTGGTGTGACCTTGGGTAAGTCACTCAATTCTCAATCCGTGTCTCAAAAATGGATGCAAAGATGGATGCAAAGAACAGAATGTTGAGGATTCGATGAATTAATTCTGTGATAGTTCTGGGCAGATACTAGTTGCTGTTAACTTTTGAAGAATTCCTAGAAAGAAGTTCGTGTTAAAATGCATTCTTGTATCTTGTAAGTAAGGCCTTCTCACCTTGCCTTCCATGGAGTTTTTGCATAAGTACTTTATGATCCCTGAAACCAGGCTCCTGCTTGCCAACTGCAGGAACAACCCTGGCCTTCCACCCAACGAACACTCCTCCCTCTATTGAACAGAGCGTACGGTGCACTTGCTAGGTCTCAGACACAGCACATCGTCCTTGCCCCCATGAAATTGATGTTTGATGCCTGAGATGACATTATACTATAACATCCAACTATAGCATAATATTTGCATTGTTAGTCCACATAAGAATACTAATAAATATACTGTGAAATTAAAGGAGAGCACAAGCATGACTAGAAGTGATATCAGAGGGCATTCTAAATTAGAAACCTGGGGAAGGCAACTCTGGAAGCTCTATTTAATTGAGTCTTAAAAGAAGGACAAAGGAGGCTCGGAAAGAAAGCAATCTTAGCAGAGGCAGAGGGATCTGTGAAGAGCTGATTTACTTGGGGTTACTACCCAAAAGTCATGTTGAGGGCAGGTCTGGGAGGGTAGGGCAGGTCTGTACCGCCGAGACTGATCAGGACCCTATGGGGCCCGTAACCATGGAACTCTCCAAGGTTCCCACTTGATGGAGCCAAATCTTTCTAAACAGGTACCATTGTTGCCCTCCTGGGCTGACCCTGTCAGTGAATTTCTCTACCTTTCCAGCATAGCGATCTTATCAAAGTGGATTAAGAAATAAGAATGGTCCCATAAAACATACATTATAGTCTCTGCTAGTCTCATAAAACCAGATAAATGCTCTGTTCCAGAGAACTCTCCATCGAGTTTACACCTCTCACCCTAACCATAATGGAATTGTCAACTGAAGATAATTGAAGTTAAAAAAATAGAAATCAGTAACTTGTAAAGTTCAACTCAGTGCATTGACTGTTTGACTACATTATTGCGTGGAGAGAAAGCAGGTCACATCAGCTTTGAGGCTGGCAGCCAAGTCGTCATCTAAAGAATTCTTATGGATTACTCTCCCTTTTTCGATGTTCTGTCTCCCCTCCCCTTCATCTCATAGATACCTGTGTCTCCAGCCCCAAGACTGTTCGAATTCAGTTAACTACCAGGGCTTCTTTCAGAAAAGTGGCCTGACATGGAGAAAGAAGGGAGGGCTGACATCCCCCAGCAGCTCCTCTGCCCCTACAGACTCTGTTGGCCCTGCTAAGCAGACCTCACCCACCACGTGCCGGCCCTGCCTTGCCTTCCAGTTCTCAGATGGGGAGGATGGAGGTGCAGGTATTGGAAAATGAACCTCATCCCTGTGGTCTCCAACTGAGCCAAGTATCCTGGGTCCTGAGTTTGCAAGTGGTGGTTTTGCATCCAGTGCACCCAAGTCTTTGAATCAATAGAAGTCCTCTGCCAATGGGAACTGACTCTGGATTCTCTTTTTTTTTTTTTTGGCCAGTCCTGGGGCTTGGACTCAGGGCCTGAACACTGTCCCTGGCTTCTTTTTGCTCAAGGCTAGCACTCTACCACTTGAGCCACAGCACCACTTCTGGCCTATTCTATATATGTGTTGCTGAGGAATTGAACCCAGGGATTCATGTATATGAGGCAAGCACTCTTGCCACTAGGCCATTTTGCCAGCCCCTGACTCTGGATTCTTAACTGTAGGAATCTTGCCTGGGCTTAACCTAGCCCAGCCACCTGGGTTTCTTCCAGCATATCCTCCCTTCATAAAGTCACTTCCTGAGGAACTGGCCTTCTGTGTGTTGTCTGTGTAAATCTTCCTGCCTACCATTCTCCAGTGCTCATTACAACAGCCTATGGAACTCTCAGCTCCCATTATAGAACAGACAGGGAGAGAAGGAAAAGGCCCCTAGGAGGGATTCTTGTCTGATTTCATGGCTTTCCGTTGGGCTGGATATGTAGCTCGGCTAACATAGATCTATCAACCTTGTCTTGTCCTAGGTTGGAAAAAGACACATTCTTCCCAAAC
Organism: Perognathus longimembris pacificus; assembly: GCF_023159225.1. NCBI lineage: Eukaryota > Metazoa > Chordata > Mammalia > Rodentia > Heteromyidae > Perognathus > Perognathus longimembris. The sequence continues at coordinate 22,327,264 of NC_063173.1, read as the reverse complement.
TTATTGTTGAGGACCCTTTTCCCCTCTTTCACTCACCTGATTTTGAAGACAGTTGACACTATCTCACTAGAGCCTTTGTTCCCTTCCATACCTTAGGCTTAGATGGCATGGGTACAGAGCATCCTTTAAGCTCAACACTCATCTATAACTAGATTGTTTCTTAGTACTGCAGCACTGCACACAGACCATGGCTCAGCACCCTCAGTGAGATGTAATTGTCACCACTTGTTTGCACGTTTGCCTCCTGGCTGAACTCCAGGGATGTGGAAGACAAGGGCTAGCTTTGACTTCCTGCTGTTTTCTCCAGTGTCTTTAAACAATGCCTGGCGCCTACTAGGTGATCAGTAAATACATGTGGGCTGAGTCAATATATTTAACTGTGTCTGCTCAGCTCAATTCTCTGCAGACAACGGTTCCAGCAATGTGTGGTGACTGTTTCCCCACACATGGCTTAGAGAGGCACACTGATTCTGTGACCTCCCGGATGGCTCTGCAACACAACCGAGACAGAATAAAATGTCTGGCTGTTCTGTTTTGACTGGTGACAAGAGTTGCAAGCTGATTAATACATTTAAAGTGGTGATCAATTTGTCTTATTCACATCCTCTTATCCTGATTGTAATGAGTAGATCTTTTAACATAATGAAAACTGCATATTTCACTCAAATTCACAGTTTTGCATTCCAGAGGAGATGAAATGCTGTTCTTTATTTAATGTTCAAATGTGGTGTAAGCTCCTGTCTTGGGAGGCCAGGGAAGGTGGCAAGCTGTTTCTCTCCTTGTGCACCAGGAGTGTGGCATCACCTAAATCCTCCGAATTTGGCCATGACAATCAATTCCCAGAAATCTAGGATAAGAAGGAACTTTGTCCATCAACCCATCTATCTCTTGCCCAGGGTAGAAGTAGTCAGTCTATAAGTCACCTCAGAGGGAGATTACCTAGTTTGGGCTCTAATAATAGTGAGCTCACTATTATCCAATTATTTTTCTAGGCCTCCAAGTATAAATATAATTCATACAGAAGCTCCAAAATGGATCTCCCCATTGTTCCTATTTCTGTTTGACTTCCCTATTCTCTTCCTTCTTCCCTCTCCATCCTTTCCTTCCTTTTCAAACTTCAGATTGGTTTTCCCCTGAACATGCCTAATATCATAATCTCTTATAGTTTTGCAAAAGCTTAGAGCTGTTGATGTGCTTTGCACAGTAGCCAGTAGAGCTGGATGAGTGGTTTCCTGTTCATTTTCTGGCAGTGCAGCATCCTGTGCAAAAGCCTGTCTTAACGGAACAGCTTCTATGGCCTTCATGCCTTTCTGCTCCATTCATTACTTATCTATATAACCCAGAACTTGCCTGGTACACAACAGACCTTTCTTTCCTTCGTTTCTTCCTTCCTTACTTCTTTCTTTCCTTCCTTCCTTCCTTTTTCCCTTCCTATTTTTTCTTTCTGGCAGTACTCAGGTTTGAACTTGGGGCCTTATGCTTGCTCAGCGGTAGCACTGGAACCATGTCTCTAGCATAATGGTCTCTCAATGCTTGTTGAATTAACTGATGCACATATGAACTAGTGACAGCATTTCACAAGATTCCTGCACTCTGTACAGTAGGTTGTATGAGTGTATCTCTCCACAAAGCAACAGAGGCACACGGGGCTGGGTCAATGGATACCTGCATGTTGTCGTCTGTGACTGAAGGTAAGACAGAAGAGCTTAAAAGCTGTGAGGAGACAGTTCTTCTGCCATGGGGATCCAAAAAAGTGGGGGAAAAAAAACAAAGGCAACAAAATTAGCAGATATGCAGAGAAAAGTAGAGGCTGATTTGAGCAGCAGAATTCTCTGGACTGACTTGCCTTGGTACTGGTCCCACAGGGCCTGCCATATTCCTGCACAGGAGATGCAGAAGATGACCTGGTCTCCTTATCTAGATTCTCCCTCATTGCTCAAGTCAAAACCCAGAATAGATTCTTTGCTTACAACCTAACATGTCCAACTAAATAAAGGTAGACAGGAAAACTGCTGATCCTTAGCCTGGGAGGGAGGCTCGGGAGGATGAGAAATTCTCCAAGCCACATAACAGAGAAGCATGGCAAACTGAGGATACAGAAGTTTCCAGTGGAGCCCTAACCTATCTCCCTCCCTGCAGTGCTTTGCTCTGGGCAGGCGCCAAAGCCCATCCTTGCTCTCTTCTCTCCCCTGGCATCTCACTTTTAACAAAAGACAGTGGCTCTGAAGCCGCCAGATGTAGCAGAGCAGTAGGAACCCAAACCAAGAGGAATTCGCTCTCCATAAATTATGCTTTAATAGATGGCAATTATTAATTCCTAAATAAATATTTGTTAATATTCAAAAGAGTTTGCCTACTAAGAAAAACTCAGGCTACACAGAATAATTAGTGTTTCTCACTGTGTGATGGCTGCAGACCATGCTTCCCCCTGTTCTGCCTCTTCAGTGTTTCTGAAGTGTGAATGCCTGGGTGTGGGGGGTTCCTGGGGAGTCTTGGCTGGCTCTCCTCTGAGCTGTTTTACCTTAAGGTGTTGTGCACAACACAGATCAACATAGTTATAAGGTGGCTGAAATATTCATACTAGCTTATGGATCTTTGTTTTCTTTGTAGAGCAAGCTTTTGTGAGGAGCTGAAGCTGTTACGTGTCTAATAAGACGAAATAACAGATTTAGCCCATTTTCCTGGGAGTAATACTATTTGATTTACCAAAGATCTGATGGATGGATGCATTTAGAGCATTATGGAGGACAAGGTTAGCAGACAAAGATGGGTAGAGACAGGAAAGAATCCACATGTTACCTGGGCTCAGCAAGCATAGACTTGTGTGAAGAGCATCCTAACTTCTTAGCCTAGAAGAGAGTGAAATCAGTCCACAATAATCCAACAAAATGCCAAGGGGACTTGTGAAGTGAGAAACCAGCTATGTTAAGGGAGGGACAAAGGAAGGACAAGTTTCATGAAGGAAATAGAATTGGAGGCAGAGCTGGATAAATGGTAAGACTTTGATGAGCAAGGATGGATGGCCTTAGCAGTTGAATTTGAGAGAACAATCTTTCATTTACCCATCCATATGAGTTATGTTTATTTTTTGGAGTCACTGGTAGATGCCAGAAAGTCCTGTATGGATGCTTGGAATATTAAGAACAAACAAACTAGATCTAAAAACTTAAACTTTATGGAACTACATCTAAAATCTTAAACTTTATAAGCAAATGACATATACACCCATGTAACATATAACCTATAAACATATAGAAGCATATAAATAGTTGTAATATAATAAAATGTGTAGCCAATAGAAAATCACTTACAGCAAAGGATCAGATAAATCTTTCAGTGGGAGGGTTGTTGATGTAGGTCTGGAAAGATCTAGATTATTCATTCAGTCATCCATTCATAGGCAATATTTGCCTATAGATGAAAAAGTCAAATGCTGGCAGCTTTATAAAACTCAATCTGGGAGAAGGAATGTTGGGCCAGGAGCTAAGCATATGCAGCTTCAGAGTCCACCTCTAGCAGTGTTCAAGAGTGTACTTCTTTTGACTGAAATTCGTGTGTGTGTGTGTGTGTGTGTGTGTGTGTGCGTGCATGCACACAGGTACTAGGGCTTGATCTCAGGCTTATTCATGTTTAGCTTTTATCACCACCTGAGCCATAGTTCTACTTCTAGCTTTTTGTGGATTAATTGAAGAGTTTTATGGACTTTTCTGTCCAGCCTGATTTTGAACCTGGACCCTCAGATCTCAGCCTCCTGAGTAGCTAGGATAACAAGCATGAGCCTTTGGCACCTAGCAGTCTGATGGTTTTTTAAAATATATACCACCTAGGTCCATGTACTCATCTCTCCACATCTGTTTACAAATGCGGTGCATTATAAATTCAGAATCCTCTGTGTTTGCTTTTCTCCTGGGAAGGTCTTTTTCTTGCCAGTTCTGGATCTGACTGGAGCACATTTCATTTTTGAAGAATATAATTTCACATCAGATTAGTGTGAAGGTGGAAGAAGGAAAAAAGTCACAAGGACAAAGAAGAAAGGTCATTTCCCTTCCATGATGATCTTGAAGACTCTGGGCTTAGTATTACTGAAGGTGAAACTTCATATATGAATGGTTTTTAACCTGGCCCCACACAGGGAGTGGGCCATAAGAGGACAGGAATTGAGGCCCTTCGACCTTTGTTCTTGCCCTGACCCAAAGAAGCTAGACATTTCTGAAGAGCTGAGTTAATCAGCATCCATTTTCCAAATATCACCAGAGTAGGCAACCCTTAGAGATAGGCAACTCTTAAAGATAGGCAACTCTTTATCCTTGAGATTCTATCTCTTGGGCCTAAAATGTCCAAGTTATCACTTGTTATGGTAGGCTAAATGATGAAGCAAAACCATGAGAAACTTAAGGACTCATAAAAATAGTTCTATTCTTTTAAAAAAACAGGGCAAAATTTTAGGTCAAGTGAAATGTTTTGGCTTATAATACTAGCATTCCTTTTAATATCAATATAGTCATAAAGCATAATTTCAGTATATGTGTACATATATGCATTATTTACTTATCAGTCTATCTCTCTGTCTACCTCTCTAAATGAAGGTAGGACCCCATAAAGACAACAGTGATCAGGCCCCATGAAAATCATAACCTGGCCCTGGGAACTAAATTGGAGAATCATTGTACTCTGGGTTTCCCTTAGGGATATCCTTTTGCTGGTTGCATCCCTGGGCTCATAGAAAAGAGACCATGTCTATATTGGAACCAGAATAAAGGGGTACTGGAAGTTCTTCATTTCCCTTTGTGGCCAGAAGGGTTGCTGAAACCCACCTCCAAAGTTGGTGTGAAACCTGAATCTCAAGAAGGCATAGGCCTAACTCCTTTAGGTGTTTTGTCTCTGGTAAGAATGAGATTCTGTTCTCCGGGTCCCTAAGAGGATTCCTTTAGGGGAATCTGCATGCCAGTCGTGTTTGTACTTCTAACTTGCTTTTCTTCTTGTTTGTTTCCTTTCTGGTTCTTCTTCCTAACATGCACCAACTCAGAGACTAATTTAGGGGCTGGAGACTGAGACATCAAGATATTAATTCTTCCAAACATGTCTCTGTTGGGCTGGACTTGAAGGAAATATGGAATGATGAAGAGCTGTTTGCTGACTGGAGGAATTTAGAAGAGACAACTATTTAAAGCTCTGTGTAGCATAACCAGGTTCTGAAAAAAAGAGACCTTGTATGAAATGGGGGCTAGAAGATGGATTTTTACAAAATACTAGTTATCTAAAACATGACCAGCAAAGACTTGATACGTTTTTCTTATATATTTCCAATTTAATTAGGAAACTGGACAGGAAAAGAAGAGGGCAGACACATGAATACAGATGTAAGAAGTCAAGTTTATACATATAATTCAGTCACAAATTTGCTGTTGATTTCACAAAAGCACATTCAGCTATTCAGCTTGTGGGTGTGTCGGTGTGTGGGTGTGTACTTGTACTGGGGTTTGAACTCAGAACCTCATGCTTTTCCTTAACTTTCACTCAAGGCTAGTGATCTACCACTTAAACTGCAGCTCTGCTTCTGGATTTTTGTGGTTAATAGGAGATGAGAGTATCTCAGATTTGTCTGCCTGGGGTGGCTTTGAACCTCTATCCTCAGACCTTGGCCTCTTGAGTAGCTAGGATTACACAGGCGTGAGCCATGAGTGCCTTGCTAACACCCAGTTTCTTAAAAAGTCTCAACTCCTGCATGTGCAAAAAGAGGCAACTCGGTGTTTTCTGGTTTCCAAATTTTAGCTCATAGTAGGTGAGCACTAGTAGTTTCCCAGGAAGGGAGGAAGTCCACGATTATGACCAGACTGAGACCACATGCTTGTGAAATCCAGCAATGGTATGATCGTATGAACAATGGAAAAGCAGGCTGAAAAAGAGAGGCTGAACCCATCTGTAGACAGACAGCACTTGTACTGCCATAAAAAGAGCATAACAAGATTATATTGAAACATCCCACTATTTAACTTAATAATTTAAATGTTTGCCTAATGAGGTGGACTTGATTGGATTAGGGCATTCACAATTAATTTTGATAGATCATTTTACATATTGGAGGTGCATTCTTCAGAAGCAGGAGGTGGAACGGGAGTGCAAAATGTTTACGTTCAAACGAGCATGTGATCTTGCAGAAAACATTAATCCCAGATCATGCACACTAAGTCAATTTCAGAAATGGCTTCTAGATATATTATTAGAAATTGCTCTTCAAATATAAAAAGCTTGTAATAGAGCTCTGTCCATTTTTCCTTTGGCTGATGGAAGTTGTTTTATAAATATGCCTATGATATGATGCTTTCTTCAGTCAAGGCTTTTGGTACTAATTGCAACTTTTTAAACTGTGTAAGTAGTAGCTGTCAGGAACACTTGGAGTTCTGTTGCAAATACGTATATCAGAACCATTTCACATCGAGCAGTGAATTCTTTCTCCAACTATCTTTAATTACATTCTCCTCTCTTTTTTTTTTTCCTGAAAAGCGCTCACATTGGTATATGTGAAATACCATCCTCCCCCCAACCCCTTTTTTAAGGGGATGATTTTATTCTGCAAAAGGAAAATGGCTCCACCCCCTACCTTTTATCTCCTCAAATATCAAAAAGCCAGGAGTAGTCACACCTGCCCCTGGAGTTGAGAACAAAGGGCAAAGGGCCTCTGGTTGGAGTTCTGCCATGAAATTTGTCCAAGATTTCCAAGAAACACTGGCTTTTCAACACAGCTGCTGACAGATCAGCGTTGCATCACTCTTTACAATCAAATCAATGTGGGTTCGTGGCAAGATGCTTCTTGGACAATTCTTTGGCCTCAGTCTTTTCCTCTGAAAAGTGGGGCTAAATTCAAACAAGAGATCAGAAGTCCTCATTGTAACAGCCTCTTATGAGAGAGCATGCAGTGGTTTGAAGCATTGATTTGGGGCCTGCTAATCATGATTTAAATGCTGGCTCTGCTCTGATTAGTGGGTGGTCTTGGGGAAACCACTGACCTTTCCAGAGATAGCAGCTGGCAGACAGAACAATCACACCCAGTGAAGACTTAATGCCACATTTCTGATACCAGCTGTGAATGTTTACTACCCTCTTCCATGATGCTCTATAGGAAGCTATCCCAAAGTCAAGGCACTGCCACCATTTTGGTGGTCTCCTACTTTCCTGACCCGCAGGGCTCTGACTCTTTGTGCCTGGGCAACTGGACTTCTTGATCTTCGTGGGTGGATAAAGTCTGCTCTGCAGGCGCTGAGCCACTTGCCCTGACAGAAACAACTGAATCACCTCTGAGATCCAGGTTCCATGGTGAATCTTCATGAAACTCAATCTTTTTGAAGTTTCAGAAGCTTTGTAAATTTCAAAGGCATTTGGGACCTTCAAAACCTGCCTCTTCTGGTGAGTTAGCCTTCTTTCTCTGTCACTGAGCTATTCCTGTTAGTCATGCCCACAACATGACCCCCTTCCTTCTTCCTTCTGAACACTAACTCTCTCCAACCCTAGGACTTTTACTTCCACCGGTTGCTGCTACAGCCAAGTATTCTCTTTCCCTTATTCTTTAACTGGAAAAGGTCTCTTACTTAAGGTCTAGCTCAAATGTCTCCTCCTTCTGTATGAGTAGAGCTAGCATGACTTGTAGTTCATTCAGGTCCTCTGTAGGTTTAGAATCTGACCTTGACACAGTCAACATTCTAATATGGAGGCACTACCACCTCCTACAGAAAACGGCCATGTCTTTTCACAACAATGTTCCTAGGATTTTCAGAAACCAGGCTACTCACAAAACTTTTAAAACCCTTCCAGCAATCTCACTGAAGTAGGCACCATTGCTGATGGATTTTGCACATGAAGAAACAAGGGTCCAGAGACACAGAGCAACTGTCCATAGTCACACGGTAAAGTGAAACAATGATTTGAGCCTGGAGACTCTCAAGTCCATAAGTCTGTGCTATTTTCACCTCTCTGACAGCTTCTTTAACTGCTTCCTTTTGTCTTCTAAACAAGCCGGAAAGACCTCCTCATTGAAGAACAAACTGAGGCTCTGACAAAAGTGGTCTTTTCCTAAGACTTCTTGCCAAGACTAGAGCTGGCTAAGCTTCTGGGCTTCTAATTCCAAGTCTGAGCTCTAACTCTCTTGGTGGTCCTATGCTACCCACCTGCTCAGGGAGCCGACCAAGGCAGGGAAAGGGAGGCCTGGGTTCCCATGATGCCTGACAATTTCCTGTCCCTTTCAGGGCCCTTCTGAGCTCCTTTACCACAGAGGTGACATGAAAATAACAAGGGGCATCTCTGCTCCCAAGGGATTCCAGTCACGCAAAGTCCACCAATTAAAGATGGAACGATGTCATCTCCTGAAATAGCATTTTAATGAGTGATGGCTCTGGAATAAATTGTTATCTTGTGATCCCTCGTTAGAGAGCTTAATTAGATCCATCATAAAACATATTGATCGATGGCACTGGGCAAGTGTGCAGGACATTCACCATCCACAGCGAAGTTCCTGCCTGCTCCATGTAGACTGAGTGGGATGGGCTATCTCCTCCATCCCCTCTTTCCCTTCATATCAACCCTGGGCCAATGCTGAGCGCTCATACCTTTTTGGGTTTATCTTCACCAAAGCTTGTTATTTTCTGATTCTCAGATGGTAAAACCATTACTTTGAACCTCCTAACTGCCACTCAGTGATAATTTATGGGTGAGTTGTTGACATAAAAAGGAAAAAAGGGCTGGCTCGGTACCAGTGGCTCATGCTTATCATCCTAGCTACTCTGGAAGCTGAAATCTGAGGATCACAGTTCAAAGCCAAGCCAGGATGTGAGGCTCTTCCTCTCCAATTCTCAACCAAAGAGCTCAGAGTGGAGCTGTGAATCAAGTGGTATAGTGCTAGCCTTGAGCAAAAAAGCTAAGAGATAGTGTCTGGGGGCTGGGAATATGGTCTAGTGGCAAGAGTGCTTGCCTCATGTACAGGAAGCCCTGGGTTCAATTCCTCAGTACCACATAAATAGAAAATGGCCAGAAGTGGCACTGTGACTCAAGTGGCAGAGTGCTAGCCTTGAGTAAAAAGAAGCCAAGGACAGTGCTCAGGCCCTGAGTTCAAATCCCAGGACTGGCAAAAAAAAAAAGACAGTGTTCAGTCTTGGACTTCAAGTCCTAGTATACACACACACACACACACACACACACACACACACACACACACACGGAGTAGACTTGATTATACTCCTGATGTATGTATGGGAGTTATATTTAACCTCCATACAAACTCAACATGGTAAGAATTTAAATCTTTATTTTAATTGAGGAAACTAAGTCTCAAAAGTTTTATGCCATGGGCTGGGAATGTGGCTTAGTGGTAGAGTGCTTGACTTGCATGCATGAAGTCCTGGGTTACATTCCTCAGTACCACATACACAGAAAAGGCTGGAAGTAGCTCTGTGGCTCAAGTAATAGTGTTAGCCTTGCGCAAAAAGAAGCCAGGGACAATGCTCAGACCCTGAGTCCAAACCCTAGGACTGGCAAAAAAAAAAAAACGTATTATTCCAATTAGCACAGTTAATGTTACCACTGGAACTAGAACACAGCTTTGAGGAAGTAAAACTTCAGACCATGTAAATTCCACCCTGCCATTATATATGCACAGTGTAATTGTAGGCAAATTACATGAACCTGAATATCAAACTGTCTGTAACACTAGAACTGACAATTAGGCCCATCTAGTAGAGTTATTGGGGAAATTAATGAAATAGAGTTTATGTAGTACTTGACCAACCCAAGCATTGGAAACTACAATTTGTCATGATCAAATGCTCCAACCCTTCTTAGTAAGAGGGCACCTGTGTCCTGATGTGTTACACAAGTATAGACACCCCTGTCCTGAAAGAATCTGTAGGACAACACACCTTTGAAAAGGTGAAGATTCAAAGTGTATTTATTGGTCACCATCTGTATGCCAGTGTGTTGTCAGAAAGCTTACATGACTCCCTCTTTAGCAGGTAAGTCATATTTAAACTCTATTATTACTACGATAACAATAATGCATTGGCACAAAGTAGTGGTAGGGATGTGGATGTTAATCATTAAGAAAAGCAGATGATGGGTTATCAAGATCTTTGTTGTGAGAAAGAAGGGGGAGCTACAGGTTATATAGTGGCATAACAGTGACCTGGAAATCCCAGTGGTCTGGGCTCAGCAGAGTGTATATGTATTTGTGGAGTATGCACATGTGTGCACAGTGTGTGTGTGTGTGTGTGTGTGTGTGTGTGTGTGTGTGTGTATGTGTAAAGGCCAACTTCTATGAGGGGGTGACTTTCCTCAACTGTGTACACTTGGAGATACCCCCCCCATTACAATAATTGTAGCTTGAACGCTTGGCATAGCATAGGTTTTTTTCCGAACACGAATCATATTGCAGAATTTTTCTTTCTGAGAAAAATGCTGTACAATAACCTGCAGATGGTGAATCTCTGCCTTTCTCTCATCCATCCTTCCTTCCTTCCTTCCTTCCTCCCTCCCTTCCTTCTTTCTTTCTCTTTCCCCAAGTCTCTGAATCTGTCTCTGATGCTCTCTTTATAGCCTAAATGATCTCGCATTTTCACAGTTTGCATAAACACTGTCCCTTGTTACATTAAGTGGGTTGTATTCGAGTCTGTTATTAGATCAGCGTTTGATCCTAAGTTACTGGGCTGTTCCTTGCCCCCGCCCCACACACCCCTACCCACAAATAGTGTCAGGCCTGGGTAGCCCACCCTAACCCTTCCTTCCGTTTTCTTTCTTTGCCAAGTGCTAATGACAACCCTCCAATCTGAAGGCTGTGTGATCTCTGGCGGCTGCTCTCCTGCAGCGGTCCGTCTCCGCAGTGGATCCGTGTTCTTGGGTGCCAGCCGCAGCTCCGAGCAGCCGGGAACTCCCCTCTCTTTGCCAAGGGGTACAAACCCTCTGATAAGGGGACCATCAGACTGTCCAAAGGCAGTCACAAAATTCTTTTCTCCAAACTTGCCCCAATACAAACACTACCCAGAGGAAGGGGTGTGGGGGTGTGGGGGAAACCTTTCCTAAAGATCTGTGATTTTTTAAAAAGGAGGTGGGGGGGTGGGGAAGAGGAGCCAAGATCAATTTTTAACCAATCTGGACATGTGTTAGGGAATATTGTTGAGAACAATTAGGAATGTGTGAGTGAGGGGTTTATTTCTCACTTGCTTGTCAGGTCAGAAGACAATCTGTTTATTTTTCCTGCTACAATTTTATTCAATAAACTGAAAAGATGGGAGCTGGGAAAGAGGGTATGAACAGGATGTGTGCTATCAATTTGTCAAATAAATAATCGTGCTTGGAAACAACGGATTTTATTAATTAGACAGGATGGTGTATTATTACCATTAAAGTGTTATATTGCATTAATTTTTATATTTTACTCGGCTACTAATTACTGTAAAAGATTTCGGGAATGAAGCAAAATAAAATCATGCAGCATTATACATAATGTAAAGATAGCGTGAATTAATTTGTCTGGGCTGCCCCCCCCCCTCCCCGCGGAGCGAGAGGAAAAGGCCCCAGGGTGGCTGCCTGTCCGCCCACCCACGGGGCCAGCAGCGCTCCCCGGGGGACCTGCACCCCCCTGCTGCTGCTGCTGCTGCTAAGCCGCAGGAGGCACGCTTGCAGCCCTGGGTTCGAGACCTTCCGGACTCAGCCCCGAAGTGGCTTTGGCAAATCATTTCTGGGGCCCGGACACCCTCTGCTCTGTCTCCTGGTGGGACTGGGCAGATCTGTCACTATCCCATAGGGAATAAGCCTGACTTAACCATCAGAGGTGACCAGAGGGGTGGAGCTGCAGATGGACAGAGGACGCCCCTTCCCCCCAGGTGTCAGGGATCCCCAGTTGGGCACCCGTATGGTGGGAAGGGGGAAAGAAAACAAGATTTTCTTTTTAATCCACTCCTGCGCACGAGTGGTGAGTCTCTTAACCTCTCAGAGCCGCAGTTGCTTCTTCCGTTAAGATAATTTCATAAATAAAATTACAGAAGAGGTTGTTTGCTGGGGGCGCCGGGCACGCGATCGGGCTGAGGAGGAGGCAGCGGGCTGGGCCCTGCCGAGGGTGCCCAGGGTCCCCGGGAACTCCCGGTGACAGCGCGGCCGCGCCGGTGCCAGGAGCCCCTCGGAGCCCGGCGGAGCCCGCGCCCGGCCCGCTCCGTGCGGGCGCGGCCGCCCAGGTCCTCCCTGACCCTAGCTCCGCTCGCGATCCGCCCCGCGGCGGGACGGCCCCACGCCCACCCTGGGGGCGCGGTTCTCCCGGGCGCGGACGCCCGAGCCCAGCCACGTTTTTCTCCTGGCTGGGTCTCCGCAGCCCCGGCCGGCCAGGGCCGACATTTCTCACGACCCACTGCCACCTACTGTCCGCCGTGTGGAACTGCAGTCCTGGCTCGCAAGACCTGTAGGCAGCAGTGAATTTGGGGGAGCACCAGGCAGATCCTGGCCTCCATCTGAAGCCCCGGTTTCAGGGTGTTCTATTGACTCAGCCAGGCCACCTGAAGTCCTTCCTGGCTTGCACTGTTATGGGGGTGACAGCCCCTCAAGAGACAGCCCTACTAGGTAAGCCCTTTGCTCCCCATCTGATAACACCTCTCTGTAGAGGTTTAAAAAATCCCGCCTCAGGTTTCCAGGGCTGCTTTCTGTTACTGGGAGATGTAGGAGCTTTAGTGAATGTCAACTATTTCTGGGTTTTAGACGGTCAGACTTTTCTCCTGCCAGGGATGCCTGCCTGAGCCCTTGTGAGCAGGGCTTAGGCTTTAGGCTTCTGTGGGTATTTGGATCGCAAATGTTACCCTCTGATGATCCCGTACAGGTTAGGGCATGGATCAGTTAGTCCTGCAATCGTTCATGGTTCTCAGTTCTGGCTTCTCTATTTGGCTGAACTTTAGGAAAAAAACTTAATAAGGTTGTGCCTAAGTTTTGTGAAAACAGTGATAACAGTCCCTTTGCTGGACAGTAATGGCGAGGATTAAATGTGTGGATCTAGGTAAAAGGACTTTGAACAAGCCTGGTACACTGTAAGTACATTATAAATGCATAGTAAGTACATTATACATGCCATCATTATCTTGGTTCCTCTCTAAAGGTTTCCCTTTGACTATAAACTTCATCGTGACAAAAATCATACCTGATTCAGCCTAGAACCCACAACTGCATGCATACAGAAGAAAGCCGTGCTGCTCACGTATGCCTTCACATACTCAGTAACAGTGTGGAGCCTTGAAGCCTGGGTGACAAGAGTCTAAATGAAGACTAAGTCCTTGTCCTCATGAAGCTTATAGGCTTTGGGGAAGATGGAACAGAACAGTGCTATGGGGATTAATTAAACATGTACATTTGGCAATTTGTGTTAAGAAGGGAATAGTCAGGGTCTTTGAAAGACTGAGGCAGGAAGTGGGGGCAGAATTTCTTGGTCGATGGTCAGCAGATCCTCTGGTGAGGTGATAATTTGATGGATTCAAAGGGGGTAACTGATTGTTGCCTGAGGCACAGGGCAAAGATTGGCTGGATAAAGGGGATAGAAAGACACTTTTCAGGTGATGGAAAGGGTCTAATTCTTGACTGCAACAGAAGTTACACGAGTGTGTATTACACAGACATCAAAATTCCCTCAAAGTGAACTCTTAAAAGAAGTATATTTTATTGCATATAAAGTACACTGCAATACGTAAAGCGGATTTAAAAAGTAAAAGGTGAGTGGAATGCAGTAGTGGGTTTCTGTAAACCCAGCACTCAGGAGGCCGAGGCAGGATCAAGAGTTCAAAGCCAGGTTGGGCAACACAGAGAGATCATGTTTCAAACATGTACTAATGAATAAAGTAGAACAGAATAAAGAATAGAATATAGCAGCCAAGTGAATACTGCAAGGAAGAGGGTCCTCAACTAGGCAGGACACAGAGCTCCTTTAACAGAAAATACATCATTTTGTCCTGGGAAGGGCCCAGGTGGATGCAGTGAGGAGCCAGTGGAGGTAAGAGGCTGGGTCACCACATCCCAGATTTTCATTCTGAGAATGACAAATCGTAACCCCCTTTGATTTGCTATCAAAAGTCCCAGGCTCTGGTCTGACCTTCCTAGCAATGTCATTTTGGACAAATGTCTTGTTGGGAACCTTGTTTAATTTGTGAAAAGTAGTAGCAATCGTAAACAGGAGCCCACAGAGAAGGCTGCGGTCCAGGCAGGTGAGGAAGCTCCTGGCATGGGGAACATACCCGCCTTGCTTACCGGACCTTGAGATGGCTCTTCACATCAAGATCCCACCAACCAGGCTGCAGGAGAGGACCACGTCCTTTTCTATTGCAGTTGGTGAGTGGTGGGGGGAGGAGGAGGGAAATGACCCCCTCAATATTGCTTTTCTCTCTCTTTGTGTCCTAGCACATCTCATGGCTTATAATTACATATGTCAACTCTGAGTTTATTTGCTGTGTCTGACTTGCTGTAGACTGCAGATTGTGTGAGGACCAGGCCTGTGTCCCCTAAGCTTCAGTTCCCTAGTGTCAAGCTTTTGACTGCCACCAATGAGTCACTCTGCATAGGTACTGAATGAATAAATGATGATAGATAAGCTTCTACTTGTGAAGATATACAATGAACTATCCCATGGGCCCTTTCTGGTTCTTTTCAAATAATCTACCTCTCCTTTCACCCATGGAGAGCTCCTTTCCTAAGCCTTCCTCTTGCATGTCTCCAGCATCCTCATCCTAAACATCCTTTTTTAAATAAACACCCATAGAACGTCAAGCAGAGGAGGGCTGAAGGCCACGCTTGTTTGTCATTGGTTTTGGGCCCTTGATGTTTCACTGGCTTTCATCCTCTGAAGCAGGCAGGGCAGAACTGACTGCCACGTGTTTTCAGTGAGGAGCCAGGCAGTTGAAAGATGACCTGACTCATCCTTTGCCACAGCTGGGGAGTGGCAGGCACTGGTGGCTTTCACCACCAGATCCTGCTCCTGCCAGGTGCCTTACTCTAAGGGGCTACCCCTTTCTCCCTCCTTACCTCAGGCACCATGAAAACCCATGTGAGGATGTTTTCCTGAGAACATCCCAGGAGGAAAGATAGACAGTCCCCGTGAAACCACTGGCCTTGTGGGGATCTGCTCTATGTCTATCAAGGCACAGGGAGGATATTTGAACACATGTCCAAGTATAGTCTCTAGAGGCAGATCTTTAGGCAGGCCTTGCCACCTCCTAGTGCTCTGATCTTAGATAAGTTGTTTGAGTTATGGCCAGTGACTGACTGGTAGGGTTTCTGCATGAAGTGAAGGGATGTACAGAATGCTAAACCGTGCCCATCCAATAACAAGTACTGGACTGGTGTTTTTCTTTCTTTCTTCTTCCCTCTTCTTAACTCTCTTTTGCCCTTCCTGATTTCTTTTCTCCCTCCCTTCCTCCTTCATATGTCTTTCTTCCCTGTCTCTTTCCATTTCTTTATTTTCCCCTTCAGTTACTTTTTCAGTTACTTTTTTATTTTCTTTCTTCTCTCTTGTTCTTTCTAATTTACCCTTCCTAAAGTTCTGCCTCTTCCCCAAATGTAATTTCATTCTAGAGTACCAATAAATGTTTGCTGGCCAAATAAATAAATGAATAGAGAACAGGACAGCTGATATCTGAGATGGGCTATAGAGAAGTATGCATAGAACAAAAGCTGATAATCTGATGTTTGTCATTTTTTTGTTGTTGTTGTTTTGTTTTTTGACCAGTCCTGGGCCTTGGACTCAGGGCCTGAGCACTGTCCCTGGCTTCTTCCCGCTCAAGGCTAGCACTCTGCCACTTGAGCCACAGCGCCGTTCTGGCCGTTTTCTGTATATGTGGTGCTGGGGAATCGAACCTAGGGCCTCGTGTATCCGAGGCAGGCACTCTTGCCACTAGGCTATATCCCCAGCCATGATGTTTGTCATTTTTTATCCTAATGTATAAGCTATATTGTAAGAGCCAAGAATCTTAACGGATAGCCCAAGTCTAAACTCTCTGGAACTGTTTCTATATCTATAAGAGAATACCTGGGTATTGGTGGCTCACGCCTATAACCCTAGCTACTCAGGAGGCTGAGATCTAAGTATCGTAGTTTGAAGCCAGCACGGTCAGGAAAGTCTGTGAGACTCTTATCTTCAACAAACTACTCAGAAAAATCTGGCAGTGGTGCTGTGGCTTAAGTGGTACAGTGATAGACTTGAGCACAAAGAGGATCAGTGACAGTACCAGGCCCTGAGTTCGAGACACAGGACCAGCAAACAGACAAGAGGGAACAGCATTGAACTAGCTTATTCCTGTGTGTTTTCCTTTTCTGACTGTGAGTCCATAGTTCTACCTATACAAAAATTAACATTAGTATAAGGTGAAGAGGGGTGTCGAGAAGCACACTTCCTGGTATGGTCTACTTTGCCTGTAGCACATGTACTAATTTTTTGTGATTGATTACATGCTTTGGCCTCACTCTGGTGCTAAGTTTAATATCCTTCTTGCCTCCTAATAGTGATGAGACTTCGATTAATAGTGATGAGACAACATTTTTGAGCCTTTCTTTTCTCATCTGTCTGGTGAGAATAAATGAGCTCCTTTCAGCATGGGGACTGACAGACAGTACGTGTCTACTAAACTATTATTGACACATGTTGTGAATGTGCGCCTGTGGTCACAGTGCTGATAAAATCCACTCTAAGGCCAAATAATGGCTTTCCCATTAACTGGTATTTTGGCTTTATCTCCCATTACACATTCACTGAGAATGCACTCCATGTTGGGATTTGGACCAGGTGGTGGCCTGGCAAATTGCATGAACCGTGAGATATGAGGTTCATATGGTCCTGGTATTTGGCTATATGCTGTAATTATTTGGATCCCCTTTACCGCCCTCCAGAGGTGTTGTTTGGAGCAGAAGATGGAGCTCAGCACAGGAAGCAGCAGGGGTAGAGTTGCCTGAGAGAAGAGAATAGAAGAGAATTAACCACAAGAAAACCGGAAGTGGTGTTGTGGTTCAAAGTGGTAGAGCACTAGGCTTGAGCAAAAAAACTCAGAGACAGAGCCAGGGCCTTAGTTCAACCCCCAAGACTGACAAAACAAGCAACAACAAAAACCTGCTCCTCCTGCAGACAGAGGCTGATCTAGGCATGGTAGATTCTGAATTTCTTTCATATAGAAAGTTTATTTGTTTTTAAAATGTAAGCTGGGGGTGAAACTCAGTGGTAGAACACTTGCTTAGCATGCACAAGGCCCTAGATTTGATATCTTGCATGGTTAAAAAAGAAAAAAAGTAAAATCACCAGAGCTCAGAGCTCAGGTTCTTGGGGGCTGGGGATATGGCCTAGTGGCAAGAGTGCTTGCCTCGTATACATGAGGCCCTGGGTTCGATTCCCCAGCACCACATATACAGAAAATGGCCAGAAGTGGCGCTGTGGCTCAAGTGGCAGAGTGCTAGCCTTGAGCGGGAAGAAGCCAGGGACAGTGCTCAAGCCCTGAGTCCAAGCCCCAGGACTGGCAAAAAAAAAAAAAAAAAGAATAGGTTCTTGGAAGAGGCTATTGCAATTGAAGGCTATTGCCTTACTAGCTTCACACTATATCCATCTTTATGCTAGGGCCCATCTACTAGCAATCCTCAGGAGGTTGAGCTGCATGTTGTTGTTTTCAGAGTGTCTCCAAGTAACATTTTGCTACCAATCCCAGAGCAAATCACCTTTACAAACTGCTGTCTAGAGCATGCAATCTCCTGCGGCCTGTGACTTACTGTCCTCTGCTCCTCCTGCACCAAGGCCTCTACCTGCATCAGGCCCTGGGCTGGGCCCCAGGGACGCCAGGATCTAAGGAGGGCAGGCATCTGTCCTAAAGGAGATCTTGGTCACAGCCTGCAGCACGAATACTGCCTGTGCTACTTATCCAGGGCTTCTGCCAGGGAAAGAGCAAAACCAGCAAGTCTCCCAGAGGGGCTTTTCCCGGTGATTGTAGCTGCTCCCAAAAGTCAGACAGCTTGGCTCAAAGGCCAGACTGAGAAACCATGATCTTTGCAAGAACTACCTGTCAACTCCATGCATGGCTGAAGAGGAGAGAAGATGGTCAGGGGCAGAGCTATGAGGATGGGTCTAGAAAGCCCCCAAAGTGGGGGCTCCTTCTGATGGATGGTAGGTAGTACACCACCACACTTAGTCCCTGCTTCTTATTTCAAAACGAATTCTTTAACTCATTAGCTCCGTTTTCTTTCCGCCACTATCAGTATTCCATCAGGCAATATACTAAGTGTTTTAATCTCATTTGGCCCTCTTTCCAATTTTTTGAAAGGAATGTAAAATAATACCTATTTTTCAGGTACATACACAGAAGACCAGAAAATGTAAGTTACTTGCCAAGGTAAGAGGGATAAAAAATTAGAAAAACCTGCGGACCCAGGGAGGAACATGGTGTCAGACACACAGCAGGAGGGACTAAAGCTAATAGATGGTTACTGAGATGAGAGACTAATTTTGGCAGGTATGTGTGACAGGACTTGAGGGAGGTGGGGGAAACTTTCTGTTGTCCTGGCAACCCCAGGTCCTTTTATGCTGGTGACCAAGGGTCTATTTCTCTACCTCCCACAACCAGGCTCTGTCCTTACCTTCTCCTTCCCATTTAGAGAGAGCTACAGGGGGAGCCCAGACTTCAGAGATTTGTTCGGGTGATTTTTGTTTCACCTGTGAGGGGAAGAGGGAGAAGAGGATTTCAAGAGGATTTTGAAGTCTCTTCATCCAACTCAAGTCATTCATTGCTGGGGAGACAGACAAACTTGATCTTTAATGTATTTAGTAAGAGTGTAACATTGCCACTGGGAGGCTAGTGGCAGGGAGAGTGGGGATCTACTCCCCAGGTACTCTAGGCTGGAAACACAGGACTTGAACTTGACATAGATCTTGCTTTTTAATTCTCTTCCTGGAATACTTTCTAATACACACAGCAACGTGGGCTCCTCCATGGTGAAACCTCGACACATGTCTCCTGGGGAAGTGAGTCACCCCGCTTGAATCGTCAGACACAGAGGTGGTCGTGACATTTCATGCATTATGGGATGGAACTTCTGGCTCATCACAGGATTGAGAGAAAAGCAGAGTGACATCTTGATAACAGAGAAGTCCAGAGAGGTCCACCCAGCTTGGAAATGGTGGTACTAAGATCAGAACAGAACATCTACTGCTCAGTGGGGACGAGTCCAGTGTGACAGCAGTGAGGGGCCACCAGTTTGTAGCTAATTAACATCTCTTCCATGACATGCTCACTCGGGTTGTTTGCTTCTCTGCTCACGCTAGTTAGTGTCTTCCTCTGAAGTTAGCCTCTCCCAGAAGCCAAGCGACAGAGAGGCATGATGGTGGGAGATACTGGGAATGCAATGGTGAGTGAAATAAATGTGTGTCTTTTCCTCTGAGGCCATAGAGTAGGAATAGGATTTTATGATTTCTTAAAAATATGTGCTGTGTCTTAAGTTTTGTATTTTCCATTTTGGGTGGCTTCACGGAGATAAAGTAACCAAGTGCTTTTGCAGAATGAGAAAGCTGTGATCTCTACAGATTCCCCCAAGAGGCTGGGGTGGGGCTGAGCCACTGTGGCATGATAGAGCAGATTACGATCAGGGCCCTGCAAGCCAGACATTCAAACCTCCGCTGAGCCTCTTACTTGGGTGGCCTTGGGGAAGGCTACTGACCTCTGGGACTCAGTTTCTGCATCTGTAAATTAGGGGCAATAGTGACTGCTTCCAGTTTTGAAATGAGTGATAGCATCAGTGTAAAGCTCTTAGGTAAATAGCTGAGTCAGGGCCTAGCTGTTTAACCCATGGTAGCTGTGAGCACTGGAGGAAGAATTGGCATACAAGGATGATGGTACATATGGTTGTATACATGATATTTTGGTGGACTCATCTTCCTTTTGAATCCCAGAGAGTAAAAGTTCTATGTCCTTTTACCCAGTGCTCCTCACTGTTAGAAACAGAGATCTTTTAAGGGGGTAGCCACTAGCTATCTGTGTCTGGCCAGTGGGTGCCAACTGTACTCACTAGAAATGAAGACAAGTAAAGGCTCAGGACTCAGGAGCCACCAACAGGTTTCTGGGCCCTGCCAAGCCCTCATGCCCACTGGAGCTGCAGGGGAGGGTGGGAACCAGGGTGGAGGTGGGGGTGGGGGGGTGGTTAAGATGGCATAAACACACGTTTGCTTTCATTTGGCTTAGCTGACTGTGTGTTTTGTTAAACAAATTTAGGTTTGGAAAAGATTATTTTTGGTACACTGCTGCATAATTAGATGAATTTTCATGAGTTTATTCTTGAAATAAACTTTGAAATTGTCCGTGTTTTACTGTTTTTTAATCATCTGCAGATACTGTTTTTTGAGACTTCGCAGGGGGAGAGGAAAAAAAAAAACCTTGTTACATATCAGTTTAATTTAGATTCAAATAAAATAATTTTTTGAATTTGCAGCAACAACAAGTCTGTGAAAGTGGATGTAACTGGTGCTGAGTTGTTTGAGGATCAAGATAATTACAGTATAAAGGATAAGAGAGAATATAATATCCTGGCATCCAGTGCCTATTCAGCTAATCCCCAGCCCCTGACAGATGTTCAAACACAGTATTTTTAAAAGCTGACTTAAAAAAAAAAACAGGGCGATTCACTTATTAGATATAAACAACATGATAAGAAATTCGAAGTCTGACATCCATTACGCATCGTCCGTACTAAGAAGCAAGAGAGACAGGGAAAGAGTCAAGTGCAGCACACTCATTACTCTAATGGGCGCCCAAGGCAGGGCAGGGAAACTGCAGACACACGGGGGCCCCCCCACTTGTCAGGACACAGGTTCCATTTGTACCAGCCCCTGAGAAGCAGAGCCCCAAGGCAGCTTCGATAATAATGCTGTCGGCCTGCACTGCAGCCTGTGGTAGCTGCTTGAAGTGGAGGATGCTGGGAGGCAGCACCAGGATAGTGTAGTTGGCTTGGTATAATAGATACTTGGTGTTAGGTGGCCAAACACAGGCCAGGTGAATGGAGAAGAAATGAGCAGTGTGTATGTTGGCTTAGTGATTGCTTTTGCCATGGCCCTTGCCACTCCTGGACCTGTTCATCTGACATTCATTCACCTGACATTCTCCTGAGCTGGGATATCTCTGGATTCTGAAACTGCTTCCTAACCTCTAGGGCTGCATCCCTGCCTGCCTTGAAGATCACTCTGCGTGGAGAAGGAGGTAATCACATCCACTGACAATGGCAATGATTATTTTCATGGAGCCCCCTTTTGTGCTGAGCCCCCTGTTCTGCCAAATTCTCAAAACCCCATAGACTGGCTCCTATATTATACCCATTTCACAGATGAAGAAATGATGAAACAGCATGAACACATGCATGACACAATTACTTCCAATTAGGGCCATAGTGGTGCAGCATCTTGGATCCAGAAAGAAATCATGGAAAGATTAGTATTGGGATTGGATCTGTATAAGTATAAAGATACAGAAGGGCTTCAAGGAAGAGAAGACCACATAGGAAGACTATTAGCAAAAGGGTATTATGGTAAACTAATACACTAGGTTGCACTAAGGATGAGAGATGAAATTATCTTTTTTATTTTTTTGCCGTCTATGTAAATGAAATTTTGGGTCTGGGATCACCCAGCAACACAGGACAGTAGGAGAATCATAGTCTAAGTCCTGCCTGTGGCAAAAATAAGAGCCTGCAACTGAAAAATAAGCTAAAAGCAAAAGGGCTAGAGGCATAGCTCAAGTAAGTAGTAAAGTATTTGCCAAGCAAGCACAATGCCCAGAATTCCAAACCCCCCAGTACTGCTAATAAAGAAATAAGCAATATTCTGTATAAAAAAAAAGCCCTTGGTGCAGAGGAAGTGCAAACTTAACTCAGGCTGACACTTCTCCCTTTGGCCACATCATTGTTCTGGGGTCCTTGAAACTGCTTTCTGGAACAGCCATGGGTCATGGGAGCCATGTCTTTCATATGGCTCCTGATTTTCATGGAGGCCTCAGATATGGTTTACTACATGCCTTCCAATCTCTTCATAGTTTTGGTGTAAGAATGGCCTCACGGGAATATTATTTTTTAAAATAATTGCAGAAGAGATGCTCTCTCTGAGAATACTCTATCTTATCCTTATAGCCCTTCTACTTGAGGATCTTCCCCAAGGATCAAATCCAGGAGAAGGGACAGGGTCTGCCCAGGGCCATGCAGAAGTCTTGTGTGTCCCTTGCTGTAAGTGGCCAGAGCCTGACATATTTTAGATTTTGCTTTGGGCCTACACTAGGTCTGGCTGCATGTCATGACTTCAGAGCCAAGGACAAGGCAGTGAGCTGCTGGGTGTGACCCACACTCCCCGAGTTTGCCAGGCTAGAATTAGTTGAGTATTTCCTGGAGACCAGATGTCGGCCACTTGTGAGTGACAGCCTGTGGGAGGTTGTCTTAGGTCTTGCCCAGGAGGCCCCTCAGGGAAGGCTGTGGGAGCACAGGGCAGGGAAAGGATTAACTCCTCTATCTCATGCTTATCCTGGCACTACCTCAATGGGAACCCAGGCCCCACTCTGGCCTCAGCTATACACTTCTGGAAGTCTCCTAAAAGGCACTATGCTTCCAGAGAAAAGCAATTTCAAGGAGCTTGTCAGTTCTGGCTTAAGGTAGGGGAGGAGATAAGTCTGGGTTTGAGTGGTTGTGGATTTCTTCAGGGACCCCAAATTGTTCTCTGTTTAGGCTGTCTCCATTTCACCTCCCAGGACAACTCCCCGAGCCCACAGTGACTTGGTGGCTCTCAGAGACATCAGCTAAACAAAGGGTGATTTGTTAAGTCCCTAGGGTTTGAGGTGGTTCCTTCTGCAGGCCTTTTCCACATTCAATGCATATACCATTCGTAACAGCACACCAGTTCAGAGCAGACCAGAACACTGGTTTACAAAGCTAAACTCATAAGTATTTCTGTTGTTTCTTTCTTTTTTTCTCTCAGTGCTAGGAATTGAACCTGGGCCTTGCCATGCTACACCCCAGCCCAAGGAGAAGTTCTTTTACCTGCACTTTTACTCTGCAGTCAGCAAGCTTCTCAGGCACACACAGATGCATTCTGAGCTCCTAAGATCTCACCCAAGTTCATAGTGTATTGCCACTCATTAGAAAAATTAGGATTTAGACCTAGATGGGTCCCCCCCCCCCAATTTCAGCTCTAATCTTTTATTGGAAGCCTACCAAGACTATTTTCAGGGCCTTCGTTAGGGTCTGTCTTTCTGCTGAGCTCTTTCTATGAAGCCTCTTTTGCCCACCCACTAGCACACCAGAAGGGTTTGCCATCCTGATGAGGCCAGTACAGAAGGAAAGGGAGAAGCATCTGCGTTAGATGCTGCATGACCACTGCTAATCACTAGCGTTGACATACTGACCATGTGCTGCCAGATCTCTAGCCCTTTATCTGGATTATCTGATTGAACTCACAGCACAATCAGCCACAGGCTTGATGGCTAACTCCACTGTGCAGATATTTACGTTATCAGGATTAAGTAAGCAAAGAGCAAGGATGTAAGCCCAGAGCAACTCGTGTTGCAGTCAAAGAGCGCCCCACTGTACTGTGCTGATATCACGTCTTCTTGATATGACCCAGGGTTTGGTTAGGGGATTTGCTCAGGCGGGGATGAGGGTAGGAGTGGGATTCCTGATTGCTTAGTGGCCTGGAAACCAACTTGAAAGATAATCTGCAGATACAGAGTAAGGCGATGCTCCCTGTTCTATACCTGGACTATTTAGAGCAACAGAGGATATCTTGCTCTTTTTCTTACTATATATTATTATACCAAGTATGCTATTTCCTTATGACATTTCAATGCTCGCATATAACGTACTTTGTTCATATTTATTCCCAAATGTATTGCCTTTATTTGTTCATTATTTTTAAATAGTCCCTGTTATCTGCATACTATTACCCAGAGTCTACAAAAAGCAAAGTGGTCAATCCTAGACCCTAGAGCCCCATAAAAGAACCCAAGCCCATCTCAAGGTGCATTACCCCTGTGGGAATCAGTGTGCACCAGATTACTTCCACGTATGATAAATCTCATATGTGCCCCTTATCTCCCTGAGATGTCATTGTGATTATTCCCATTATACAGATTCAACAAATAAATAGCAAGCCCCAATTGGTAGAACTCTAGATATACCATATTTTACCATAATTGGTACTTTTCCAAGGCTGACAAATAATTCATTCTCTTTAGCTCAGTAAACATTTCTCCTCCATCCAATTTGGTTTACTTCGTTCATTGGCTTAGCCAACTCATTTTCTGCAGAGGTAAAATCCTGTTAGGTTAAGACACCAAGGATATTAAAACTGTATCAGCAGATATTCCTATGGGATCCTGCATTACAGAAAGACCTCAACTCTAGTGGGGTGAGCAAGCCCTGAAAGAGCTGTGATTTACTCTATGGCTTCTCCAACCCCACCCACCCAGTGTCTTCAAGTTCTTGTTACCCTTCAAGTTCTGTTGGTTTGGTTCAGATGTTTTTAATGAGTTTGTCCTGTGGCAGCCAGGGAATGGCTAACAAGTCTTCTGGGCCCTTAAAAACCCATTAGAATGTTATTTCTTACAAAGTGAAAAACTAACCTCATGCCAGATGCAAATAGGGCTCAAGCCATCAGAAATAAAGTTGGATTCCAAAGAAACATTCCACTGAGACATGAAAGTTCTTCAGCTTGGGAAAATAGTCTTTGATGTTGAGTCGGATTCAGCAGTCTAATAATATGATTAAGAACATGAGTGTTGCAGAAATTGGATGGGGTTCAAATCTACTCTGTTACATGCATGCTCAGTGATCTGGGGCTTAACCACTCTGTTTCAATGGTCTCACCTGAAAATCCCAGGAAGAGGAGTAAAACTCAACTTACGGAACTATTAGAGGATTGAATGAGAAGTTAGTGGTATAATAAGATCACAGGCAGCTGCAAGCACCGCAACAATAAATTTACTGAAGTTAGTAGAGGCTCGTATTATTCTCTTTCCAAAGAATTAAATCCAGTGCTGACAACAGTTGTTAGGGACCCCAGACTTCTCTCTTACCCCGCTATACCATCGTTAAACTTGCATTAAGTCTTAAAGTCATCTCATGAACTTCATAACTTAGAATCGCTGTCAGACACCAACTCTCAGTCCAAATGTTTGGCAAGAAGCTCCCAGAAAGGTGGAGAGACAGTGGACATCTGGTCTTTAAAATGAATCAATATCTTTTCAGAAAATTTCCTGAAAGTCCGAACCAATAATTTTGTAATTAATTTGGGCCTCACTAGGTCCAAAGCAAATTGCAAATGTTGATCTATGGTTGGGCACATCTACTCAAAGTAAAAATGGGTTGAGTAAGGAAAGAAGAAGAGATTAGAATTGGGCAATTAACTAGCAGTCTTTGGCCATAAAGTACCTGAAAATTTTGCCTGTGCAGCAATCATCGCTCACTCCTGAAATCTTAGCTACTCTGGAAGCAAAGATCTGAAAATCTCAGCTCTCAGCTCTCATAGCCAGGGCAAGAAAGCCTGTTAGATTGTTCACTCCAATTAGCAACCAAAAAGCTGCAACCAGAGTGTGGCTCTAGTAACAGAATGCCAGCCTTGAGTGAAAAAACTAAGGGACATTGCCTGGGCCTTGAGTTCAAACCCCAGTATTGGTGCACACACACATGCACATGCACACACACGCGCACACAACACATGCAAATGCCTGATTACATACTTAATATATAAATTTGGTATCTAAAATAGGAGGTAGCCTTCAAGGTTCAGTGGACTTGAATTAGCTACCATTTCCATCCTTTTCTGAAGGTGACATTTTGAGCAATATATTGAATTTACCTATGAGCTTAGGTGTTCTTGGTTGTCAAGGGCAATGACAAGTAGTTTACTGAGCTTTGGGGAGGGGACAGGGGGAGGAATTCTGGGAGAATCATGTTAGAATGAGTGTGTGAAGGCCTGGAACATAACAGGTATTCAGTAAATGCAGGTTCACTCTGTCTATCCCATTCCTCTGACCTGACAGGTGAACCAGTGGAAAATGGGGATCAGAGGAATGACCACCCTGGGAAGTGGTCAGAGACCTCTCAGAAAGTAAAGCCACATTTAACCTCTGGGCTGCCTGTTCTCTGCCCACAAAGTGCTACAGGGAGTGAAGCCAACCCTGTAATCAAACAATATCATATACTTTAATTATAGTTTGTTTCCCCCATACTCTGAATCACTGTTTTCACGTGCATCATTGTGAATTAATCTCCTAACAGTGATGTTAATTCTTCAATGCAGGAAAAGTGTTTTATCTTCGGAGTTGTTCCATGGAGAAGAGAATGGAGTTCACATTTAATTGTTACTCTCTGCCAGGCTTTAGAAAATTTCAGTCCATTTTGTCTCACAATGACTGCTTGGTGGCTAATGTCACCCTTTTGTATAACTCAAGGACACTGAGATTCTGAGATGCTAGGTAACATGCCCCATGGTGCAGGCTGTACAAGTCCCAGAACTGGGATTTGAACCCACATCTGTTTGACCAAGGCCTCACTGTACTCTGCTACTACCCTGCTTTTCTTCTCAAGGCCAAGGAACCAATCTGTCTTTATAATTGGACTATTGAGGGGAAAAAAGAAGCCTGAGCTGCAAGTTAGCTGGCTGCTCTGATACGTGTTTTTCTCCTTGGCCCCCAACTTGCATATTCCCCTTAGTAAAATGAAAGCCCTCAGTTAACTGGGCCTACCCTTCTCAGGATGAAGGTTTATGGCACAGGTCCTTCAACTCCTCCCTTGTAGTAAGTAAGCTCATCAGATATACCTTTATTTTGGAGCTCTCTTAAGGTATATGGCCCAGTTTAGCTGATGCCCACTACAGATTGCTGTCTAGTTGAATTACTTTCTAGAACACAGCACCATTATCGGTCCATTGCCAAAGAGAGAGGGCCGACTCAGAAGTCTGAGATCAGCCAGATTAGCTTTCAACTTTAGCCTAACATGGATTCTCTGTTTATATAGCACAACCAATGTCTGTTTATGGCAGAAGCCCAACAAAATGGACAGAGGATGGTTCTTACCTCCAGCTTAGAGGCCTGGTTCACATACCCAGTGGAGTTCTAGGCCTTTCCCTGACCAGGGCATCCAGGTAGAAGTCAGACCCAGTGGGAAAACTTCCTAGGATGAAAGCATTTATTTCTCTTAACTCTGGGAGAATGCAGAAGGATTGCAGAAGGAAAGCCTATTGGCATTTAAGGTTTGAGGAAACGGAACTTGTCAGCTTTCAGGACCAAAGCTGTTGTACTTGCTTGCAAAAGCCTGTGCCAGGCCTCTAATGTGCTCTATGCAGGCTGGTGGCACCCTACACAGAAAAGTTCTTTCAAATTCCATTTTCTTCATCACTCTCCATTTCTTGGGTTTTGGGTTTTGTTGTTTAATTTAATTTTATTGTCAAGTTGATGTACAGATGGGTTACAGTTACATACACAGGTAGTGAGTACATTTCCTGTCAAAGTTTCTGAGGTGGTTTTGCTATGTAGACCAGGATAGCTTTGAACTGAAAAGCCATCCTTCCCCATTCACAAGTGCTTCCCTCACAAGTGCTGGAATTACAAACATGTGACTATGCCTGCAGTTCTCTATTCCTTGAATCCTTTCAACACCTCCTTCTGGTATCCTTTGGAGATGAGCATTTGGGGCAACTTCTTGCTGCACTATTCTCCATTGTTTAAGGTGAGACCTTCCAGGATCTGCAGGGCCTCTAGCCAAATGATCCACCCTCTCAGCACACTTCAGAAGGCTCAAAAGGAACTTGTAATTAGAACTGAGGTGGAAGGGGAATCCTAAAGACCTGAACATCAACCATTGTGTTTGATTCTTCCCATAACCCAGGCTGGTGAGGAGCAATTCCAGACAGAAGGTTTCATATGCTCTGTGCTGGGTGCCAAATGTGTAGTGCAGTCTCATCACAAATCTGTTCCCTTTATTAAGAGTAAGTGATCTAATACTTTTCATTTGGCTGTGGAAATGCTTAACTGTGACACTTTGTAAACACGCTAACATCGGCTGAAATAAGAGAAGTGAAGGATTATTTCTAGCTTAGCAATAGTCTATATTTAGAATTATGGATTTACAGATAAAGGCATTGCCTTCGTACTCTGTCTTCTGGGTTGTATGTAAACTGTCTTTTTTGGACCCACAATTATTTGCGATGATGGCATATTGGTTGGGATTCTTTTAGTTGTAAGTGACAGAAACCTCCCAGCAAGAGAAGGAAAGACAATTTGAATGGGGTGAGACTGAGACTCCAGGGGCTCCTATAACAGCATCAGCACTTTTCTTACCCTTCCCTGCCACACCCTCTGTCCCTCTTGTACTGGCTCAGCTTTTCTGTGGGTCCATCCTGTTCTCTTCTCTTATAGCTGGAGATCCTCTGGGTAGCCTGTGGTGGTGGAAAAGTGGCAGCATACATGGCTGTGGATGGCTTTTTAACAAACACCACAGAGAAAGAAAATTAGAACTCGCTAGAACTGGAATACAAAATTTCAGGGAAGTTGTCTACGTTTCATTGTTTAAGATAAGCTCTGTTCTTCAAGAGGATGATTCATAGCTCTTGTTTCACATGAACCTAGGATGCTTTAAAAAGTGCCCATACCCCAAAATCGAGAGACACAGGGTAAAAAAAAAGACAAACAACTACAAAAGCAATACCTACAAACTGTTTGATGAAAATGAACTGAAAAACTGAACAACTCGTTGGGGGGGGGAGGGAAAAAGGGAGGGGGAGGGGGGAATGAGGGACTAGGTAACAGTACAAGAAATGTATCCAATGCCTAATGTATGAAACTGTAACCTCTCTGTAATTCAATTTGATTATAAAAATATATTTTTTTTAAAAGTGCCCACACCTTAGCCCTATGCCCATAGTCTGACTCACGTGGTCCAGGCAGGGCCTGACTTCCTACAACTGATTCTAAGTGGGCTGCCACTGCACCAGGAACATTTGCTTCTCACTCACTTATTCCTCCAACATTTTAAAGTTACCCTGTCTGCCCTCAACAGCAGACTAGGCACACACTAACAGGACAGCAAAATTAAAGAGATAAAAAGCATTCTCAGGAAGCTCACACACTACAGAGTAATATAGGTAACACTGTTCTGGTGGAATACATGAACAGTGCCAATAAGTAAATAAGTGCAATCCAGAGAATCTAAACAAGCCTGATATACAGGTGATAAAGAAAGAACAGTATGAGCTGGGAATATGTCCTAGTGGCAAGAGTGCTTGTCTCGTATACATGAAACCCTGGGTTCGATTCCCCAGCACCACATATACAGAAAATGGCCAGAAATGGTGCTGTGGCCCAAGTGGCAGAGTGCTAACCTTGAGCAAAAAGAAGCCAGGGACAGTGCTCAAGCCCTGAGTCCAAGCCCTAGGACTGGCAAAAAAAAAAAAAAAGAAAAAGAAAAAGAAAGAGCAGTATGAACAGATCAGACAGCTATGGCAATGGGTGGGAGACAGGGACAGTCTCATTGCAGACCTGTGTCTGCAATGGGGAAAGAAGACTGAAATATGGTGGGTAAAGGAAAGGATGGCATAGAATGAGATCAGAGAGGCAGGCAGTATCCAGCCACCATGGGTGCTTTGGAAACAAGGGTAAGGGATGTGGATTTTGTTCTAAAGGCAAAAAATGTCAACAGGTAACAGGTATGGAAACGAATAAGATATAATTTCTATTTTTTAATGTGCACTCTGGCTGCTGTGTGAAGAGAGGGCTGAGTGAGAAAATAAGGTAGAAACTGGGCCATGACTGTACCAAATGCATTTGTTGGGTGAAAACTGCTGTTGGATTTGGTGAGACCAATTTGGGACAGACATGAATGAATCCAAGCTAAGCTTTTTCAGCTTAGTTGACAGGACTCCAGAAGGTAAGCTCCTTGATCATTTATTTATACTTCCAATATCTGGGGTATAGACAAGAGGGTGATGTACATGAGCCAATTAGTGTTCAAGAAGTATTTGTTGAGTCAAGAGAGTCCATAAATGGAAGGATGGAGGAAATGGGACAGAAATAAAACTCTGAGCTTAGATTCAGAATCTGGCTTGAGGAAAGTTTATTGAGTGACCATGAAGCCTGTGTCAGAAACAAAAACAAAGAGGGAGAAGTACAGAGAAGACCTTTGGCTCTGGTGCAGGACAAGGATTTAGCAGCAGAAGACATTACCAGTATCATGGTAAAGACAGACACGACCACCATGTAACTGCAGATAGAATGTGTGTGTTCATTCTGGAGAGAGATCCAGCCTTAGAGATGGAATTAAGGAGAGACTCACATTATGATCCAGAAATCCTCACCTTAGTCCTTTTTCTGTCAGAGAAATTCTTGTGTGGACCCAGAAGGACATGTACCATGGTGGCCATGGTGATATATTTAGGGGGAACTAAAGGTGATTAAGTGGAGGAGTGGACAAGTGAAAGGAGATAGCAAACCATGGACAATAGGCAGCTGTTCAGAGACACCAAACTCTGTGTGTGGAGCAATGTGGCAAACCATAAAAAGAAAAAGCAAGTGAAAGCCGTAAGGACAGTGCCATTGACACAGCACAGAATGAAGTCATATAGGCCAGCCAAAACATATAACCAATGGCAGGTTTACAAGGATACATCCATGTTTCAGGGCCTATGTCAACTACATTAGAGAAAAGACAGGCAGTGTATGTAGGAATGGGGATAATGGTTGGCGTAATAACACATCTTGTCCTCAAGTATGCTCTCATTCTAATCCACAGAACCTTCAAGAATCTGTTTTTCCTAACCCTAGGGGATTCAGGTTGCAGGTGGAGTTAAGGTTGCTTATCAACATGGGAAGATTATCCTAGATTATCCAGTAGATAATGAGGTAATCACAAAGACATTTAAGAGTGAAACAGATAAGCAGTTAAAGGAAGATGTGCCTATTTAAGCTAGAAAGTAGAGGACAAGGGACTAGACCTGAAGTCTCTGACACTGGAGGAAGGAGGCAAGAGTTTGGGGAGATTAGGGCTTTTGGAAGCAGGAAAAGGTTAAGACACATTCACCCCTCCAGTTTCTATGAAATGAATCTGCCTGACTAACACCTCCATCTTCTCTCAGTGAGATATGAGCCAATTTGGGATTTACAGGACTGCCAAAGCACACTTTTATGTTGACTTAAGCTGCTAAGTTTAGGGTCATTGTAGCAGCAGTGGGAAGTGAATGCTGGGGTACTGGTGGTGGTCTTTACCAACATGATGTGATCTGAAGAGCCTTCAGGACTCTACCCACTGTCATCCAGGTCCAACCCAATAGCAGCAAAAACAGCAATGCTAAAATTACAGAGAGAAAAAAACAACAAAGTCACCCTCTCAGATTCTACAGGAAAACAAGGAGGCCTGAGAATGGGCACTCCTTGAATCCTCAAAGTGAACTAGAAACATGGTAGGCAGGAGGCTGTTTCTGCTTCCTAGAGACTGGGGTACTAGCCAATCTGGCTCCCTGATGGAGAGAGATAATGGCAATGGTGACTTGACTATTCTGTGCAGCCAGTCTGTCCCTTCTCCTTCGCCACTGTCTGTGTCTTTAATCCCACAAAGAACCTTTGCCCACTTCCCTCCCTACCTCCTCCTTTCCCCACCCCTGCCCAGTGAGTGGCACTGAACAGCTGTTCACAGCAGGGAGCCCTGGACCCCCTGTGGAGGTGAATCCTTGTGGATGCTCTGGGAGGCTCCTGACTTTCATGTTGCCTGCCTCTCTCCAGAGGTTTTGCATGAGCAGGTCCATTCATAAAAGAGCCCTGGGACTTCCA
This sequence comes from Perognathus longimembris pacificus, assembly GCF_023159225.1. Lineage (NCBI taxonomy): Eukaryota > Metazoa > Chordata > Mammalia > Rodentia > Heteromyidae > Perognathus > Perognathus longimembris. Next base: position 22,295,447 of record NC_063173.1, on the reverse strand, counting down.
TGAGGTATTTATTCTAAACAACTTAGAGCAACCCTCAGGGCCCCAGTGTGATGTTTGCCTGTCTAATTTCCGTGAGCTATTGATAAGAGCCCACTCCAGCCAGCTCGACTCCAAGGGCCTGGAAAAATGTACTATTTGCAATTACTTGAAAAGAAACTAATTAGCTTTAAGGAGGAAACCATAGGTAGAAATGACTGAAATCAGCTGTTCAACTGTGCTTGGCAAAAAAATAAAAATTATATTTAAAAAAAAGGAGTAGGCAGTTGTACTTCCCATTTGTTTCATTTGAAAGAAGAATAGGAAGAAGAGTGAGGCACATAGAGAGGGGCTTGGGTGGCATTTTCTCTGTTGGAAGCTGCGAGTTATGATGACAGGCTTGGGAGCTGCATGGGGACTATGTTCAGAGACAGTTATGGAAGGTATTGGGGGGGTGCTCAACTCCAGACTTTATACATGTGTGTTGATCTTCACTGTAAGTCTTATGCATCTGCAGTTGGTTGGTAAATAAATTATGTGTTATCCAGCAGTGGCTCTTTGGAATTATTTCTCAAAATAAACTTAATATGTTATGATTTTGTAGGGCCTAGCACATGCCTGGTATACAGCAGCCCCATGGTAGCAATGAAATAGTGAAATGGTAGAAATGAAATAGCACCTGACTACAGTAAGAAGATTCTCTTGGGTGTGAGATGGCAGAAACATGGGAGATAGCACTGAACCCTGAGAGATGCTAATGCAACCACCCAGAGGAGAGATGAAGAGGCCAAGAAGCAAAGCAGCAGAGAGAATGCTACCCTGAATCAGAGCAGGCAGTGGTCAGTACCATTAATAGTTCAAATAGTAATAACTATTTATGACAGATGTACTGTTCACACAAGTAGTAACTATTAATAATAGTATTATATTATTTTTTTAGTGTTGCTATTTAGCCTTTGCTTTATGTGTTTTCTCTACTGTTATTCCAGTCAACTCTGATCTTTCAGTACTTGCCCACTATTGAACATCTCATGAGTGTCAAAGTGACTGTTGAGTGTTCTCTGTAGATCCCAAGGGACGATCTGGATGTAGTATAAGAGATCCATTTCAGAGGTGATTCCAGGAAATCATCAGTGATGATATGAAACATAAACTAGAGAAGGGAAAGAAAAAAATACAAATGGAGGCACCAAGTTATTTACCTCAGTGGGCTTATAGAATTTAATCCTGCTGGGAACCACTAGGAGATGGAACAGACAATCTTTTAGTTATCATTCTACTTTAGCACCAAAGGTCTGAAGTCACTTAGCTACTGATTCCATCTCTGTCCTTGGTTGATACTGCCTTGGAAACAAGAGCCCTCTATCCTTCCTCCTGGTCCTCTGCTCAGGCTGTTCAGGGTCTGTGGGTGCTTGCTGCAAGCAGACCATAGCACTAGATAGGACACCCAAAGGGTGTGCATGGGTACCAGCCATGACCCAGCCTCAGTCTGCCCAGCAGAGTTGCAGGCTTATCTATCTTTCCCCCTTCATTCCTCAAGAGTGCCTGTTTCAGATGATGGCTCAGATTGCCACTGCTATAAGGGAACAGGCTGAGTTTCAAATTCTGATGTACACGATACCAGTCACTGTGCTTCTCCCCACCTCACCTTCTCCTGTCCTCTGTCAGCACACTGACATCAGGTACTGGACACAAGCTCTGCATGAGGCAATGGAGTAAAGGTAATTGCAAGCCCTCCACAGACACACCTGTGCCATCAAGATCCTATCGCGTTTCTCTAACAAGGTTCTGAGCCTCAACCACCACTCTGCTCCAACATGCTAGTGTCTGGGAGCCTGTTCCTCATCTACTAAGTCAGAATCTCCACACCTCAGGCCTGATGATCCGCATGTTCATTACTGTCTCTGGCTCATTATTCTGCACTAAAGTTCAAAACTCACAAGCCAGCAAAGAGAGTGTTATTCTTTTCAAGGAAGTGGAGGGCAGGGGTGGGGTGATCACAGGCCACTGAGTTGGCTTGTCTGTTTCAAATCCCTGCTCTAACACCCTCAGCTAAATGATTCTGTGCAAATTACTGAACTTTTGTGTTCCTCATTGGAAAAGTGAGGATGATAATAGCATGCACTTTATCAGGGTTGTTACGAGGATTAGACAAGCTAATCCATATAAAGCCCTTACAACAGTGCTGGGCACGTAGCAAACACTTGAAAAGGTTAGTTAGTCTTATTATTCACTTTCAGCATTACACGAAGGGTCTTACCTAGGCTGTGATATTAATCCTCAGAACAACCATACAAGAAAGATATTCTGAAGGATGTGGGGCAAATAACTGGTCGTAGGCTCAGATGTTAAACCACAAAGCTAGGTTTGATTTGGTTCCAAATCTGGTACATCTATCTCCCGAGTCCTCAAGTCCTCGCTCTCTTCCTGACACCAAGCTGCCCTTGGCAGGCTCATTCCCTGTATGCACTTTTGTTGTTGTTGTTGTTGCTGCTGTTGTTTTTTTCTTTTTCCTAAGCCTTAGGGTCTACTAGGGACTTCTGGGTATGAGGAGGAGGGAGGCAGCAATATCAGTAGCATTGACCTGCTGTATCTTGTCCGCCTTGGCTGGGCTGGGGCTGCTCTCTGGGATCTGGTTAGCAGCTAATGATCAGTGGGCTCTGGCTATAATGATCGGATTAGCTTCGCCTTAATCACCGTCTATTGTTTCAGCAGGGAGAGAATTTCACAGCTCATTGACTGCTCTGACTCCTAATCTACACGGAGGAAACAATGTTGCAGCTCATCAAATGCAATCAGCTGCTAATTGAAAGGAAATGGAATTTTACAATTACAGGCCACCTTTCACTGCTCAGGATTTCTAAGCACTTCTCCCCACCCTCCTTTGCCAGCTCAGCACTGGCAGGAGCACTTGACAACCTGCTAGAGACTTCCCTGAGAGCTGCATTAAGACTTGGACCATTTCTCCCTAGCTCCAGGGCAGCAAGCAAAGGAAAGCGGCATCCTCCCCAATTCCTGGACTGTCCTTCAAGGCTCAATGCAAGGAAAACTGCCCAAGTTAAACATCCAGAGGGGGGAAAAAGAGGGCTGCTCCAGACTCACCTCCCTGACCTCATAGATTATGGCACTGTGACCTTGGACATGATCTCTTTTCTCTCTGGGCACCAACTACCCCTTGAAGCCAAGAGGTGGAATCTGATGATCTCCCAGGCTCTCATTTGTTCTTGCTTTTTTCCCCTACATGGGGCAAGATAGCAAAAGAGAAAGCTCTTTCTTGCCCAGACATCTACTTTTTCCAAATACGTCCAGGGTGACTGCCTTAGGTTTCCCAAAAGAAGCATCCTAATGAGGTTTTAATGGGACAAAAAGCAAACTTGGGAATCATCCTATTCAGCCTTCTCATCAGACATCTTTCTATCCTTCCTGGATCCATTTGCTCCCTTGGATGAATATCAATCATGATTAGTTCTAAAGACAGCCGTGTAGATTTTTCTGGGTTCTGTCTTTTTCCCAGTGAGATTCTGTGGAGACAAGGCGGGGACAAGGCTGCCAGCCAGGAGGAGCATTGCTTCTTTGACCTTGTCTCAAAGCTCCATTTCCAGCCGGCTTTTCCTCTGAGAACGGGACAACCGAGCATCTGCTTTGAGCTCTGGTCTGTGTCATCCCCAGGACACTTGTTCCATCCCAGAACACATTAAGACTCTTGTTACCCCTTCATGCCATTTTTTCCCTTTGGTTCCCATGGTCTACGGGCTTGTCTGATGTACTTACCAAACAAACAGTGGAATCCCACCACGTCTCTCTAGGCAGGCAAGTCAAGGAGTGTCTCAAAAAATGCAAAATCAAAAACCAGTTTTCCCTTGGCCAAAGTTCATTCCATTCACCTCCCCTCTATGGGAAGGACACCACAGCAAGGATCCTTGTTTAACCTCTGGCCCAGAGCAATGAACTGTGAATAAAGCAAAGAAAAGCAGCCCCTGGCTAGCTGGGGTTCTGCCTGAGCTGGGAAAAGCCTGGTACCAGAGGCTTCCTGATGGTGGGTTTTTTTTTTTGTTGTTGTTGTTTGTTTGTTTTTTGTGAATGTAACAGAAGCAGAAAGTGATTTTAGCTTAGATGCATGTTCTACCTGTAGTATCATTGGCCAAAGGACCAGGGTCCAGAGAGCAGTATGAAGTGTGTGTGTGGGGGGGGGGGGTGGCAAGAACCGGAGCAATGTGGTCCAGAAGGGAGGTTTTAGAACTTGAGTAATGTCAGAGCCAGCACAACCCCACATTGACATCAGCCATTGTTCAAATGCTAGCAACCTAGTAGAAAGAAGCAAAGAGCTGTTAGGAGGCCTGCGATGTGTCTGCTTGCTGGAGGTGGAAGGGCGCCAGGAGAAATGCTTTTGAAAATGGATGCCCTATGTTCACGTAGAGATGGCAGCCTTGCAGGTATTTCAGGATGTTTATTCAAATGTTTTATTTATATAATTTTAATTAAACACATTTCCTCCTCGTCCTCTTCCTCCTCCTCCTTCTCCTCCTCCTTCCTCTCCTCTACCTCCTCTTAGCCTTCTGTTGGTTATGTTGGAGATATATAGTCTTGTAGACTATTCTGCACAGGTTTTGAACTGTGATCCTTCTGAATCCCAGGCTCTTAAGTAGCTAGGATAATAGGAGTAAGCCAACAGAGCTTACATGTTATCATTTTTTTCCTGTCTCAAATATAGTATTAAGTGTAAAACCTAACATTAAGATTATGGTGTATTTTGACCAACATTGGGATATTCTAGATTTAGAATAGTCTAAGCAAACTAATCATTTAATAAATATAAATGAAATAGTTTGTGGGTTGTTTTTTCCCCCTGAAACACAATAGGTAAGTTCCATAGAGATTTGTGTGTCTTCTTTCAAACTTGGTGTACATTCATTCATTCAACAAACATCGAGTAAGCACCTACCATTTGTCAGACATACAAAAATAAATCAAATAGGCACATTTTTTGCCCTTCGAGCTAAGCTTAATGAAGTACTTACTTTGACTAGTGTATCCTCATTTTACAATGAATTGCTTAACATTTTCTATTTTCTACTAGGAGATAAATATATTTAGAGAAATGATGAGAAATTTTAGATGTCAAAGCTCAGGGAAAAAAACCAAACATAATTGTCAAAATAGTTTGGGAAATACATAAACAAAAAAGTTGGAAATAGACTGTGATAGGCTACCTGCTATGCAGAACAGAAATTCTTGAAGGATCAAATTTCTTTCTGCCTGCTCAGAACAGGCAGAAAGTTCTTTTAGTTATACCTTCTTCTCATAGGTTCCTATTCCTCATCTGGAATTATAAGCAAGGCAGAGAATATTGGGTCCTGAGCCAGTGTAGGAAATCATTTGGTACAAGATGGGAAAGACACGTGGTACTTCTCATAGGCTACCCAAAGCCACCTGTGTGTATGGATAATTTTGTATGACCCAAAATGATGTTATAAATATCTGAATGGCTCCTGGAAGAAATAAAAGGATCTCCAGACCCCTGAGAGAGCCTTGCTACTCACTCAAGGTATAGTGCTCATACAGCACCATTAGCATCACCTGCAGGCTAGGGAGAGATGAGGACACCTAGACCCTATCACCTTCCTCCTGAATTAGAAATTGAGTTTTGACAAGATTTACAGTTGAGTTGTGTGGCTATTTGAGCCAGAGAAGTTCTCACATAGTTCATATTTATCCCACAAAGAATAGCTATTGAGCTCTTCAAATGACAACTCCAATGGTTGAATAAAAAGGGTTCTGGTCTTTGAATCCTACTTGCAGTATTTATTAAGTCTATACAATTTGCATTTTCAAATAGACCTTCCCAAATAGACCTTCCAGCAAACACAATCAGTTGTATAGACAATGAAAACTGAAACTGGAAAGAAAAGATATATGGAAACCAGAAAGTTGTTCAGGACCCAAGATGGTTCCAGAAACCATGCCTCAGGCCGACAATTAACAGCTGTACCTAATCTCTGCTCCTGTGTTAAGTCTGATTCGGCTGCTTCTGATATCCAGTGTTGATCAAGTTGGGCTTTTCCTGTATCTTTCACTTTCTACTTCTGCTATGGACTGCCTTTCTCAAGTTTAGATATTTAAACGTAAAGCAGTTCATGACTAGCACAGAGCTTAGCACTACTTATCAGAATACTTCTCTTGAAGTGCCACACAATGTACACAATGACTGCTTTAACTCAGCACTCTCCCTAAATGTAATCAGATCCAAGGACAGTGGTTGTAAAGCAGAATTCTTATGAAAGGGCTGCACCTGTGGTAGGCTGGTTCAGTATATTCTCATTTATTTCTTCTTCAAATATTTATTGAGCACATATTCACATAAGACACAGTTCTAGGGATGAATACAAAGATGTACACACATGACATAGTCTCCTGTATTACAAAGTTCACCTTGTGGGAGGGAGGAAAACAAACAAATAAATACTTTTTATGCAGGATAGATGCCATAATAGATATCTGTATTGGTATGCTGTGGGGAGGAAAGAGAAGCCATCAATTCTACCTGAGGAGGATGAAGGAAGACTTCACAGAGGTGAAAATAAATGCATTAGGGACTATGAACTGCTAGAAGGTTTTAGGCTGGCAAATTGCTGGGGACGTGTTTGGGGAGGGAACTGGCTCTGTTGCACTCTAGTGTGACTACAGTACAAGGTTAGGGTGGGGTAACGGGGTAGGAAGCAGTTCACAGAGAGCTTTGCAGGCATTGCTGAGTGGTTTGGTTACATTTTCTGAAAGAGGGAGAAAATCCTCAAATGACTTAGTGGGAGGCAATCATGGTCAGATTTATGTCTGGGAAAGAGACTACATTGGCAGCAGATGTTAAGAATGGATGGGACTTGGATAACAATGGACAATAGAGACCAATTAGGAAGTTGTCCCACTGAGTGGGAAAATGAGGGCGCAGGCAATGAATGGCAAAATAAATGCACACATGCTACTATTCCAAGTCTGTGAAGACATCATCCATTGATCGTGGCATTCGCCCATTGAGTCTAGATGAAAATTTGTAATCCTACTCAACTTAGTATACAAGGCAGACATGAGCACAAGATCAGTAAACAAGAGCTCTTGGCAGCCTGGATTTAGTCCAAGTCTCTCATAAAAGAGATAGGAACAGGAGAAAGAGGCTGGTAATATTCATGAGCCCACAAATCACCAAGAGGTCCTGTGTGAGGGGTCCCTGATATTGCCAGTCAGATGTGTGACCCCGTCCTCTATCACCAGTCACTTACAACTAGATAGTGTCTGATGCCTTAGAATAACATGCTCACATTTTAACTCTAGCTCTAACCCTGCAAGAAATGACAGGGAAAGTAAATCACATTTTCCTTCCTTTACACTCTTAAGAAATTGAGATTGAGAGCCCTTGATCTCCCTCAGCACCTTGGGTTCTTAAGGATTTTCAGTCCTTCAGCTACTAGCCTTCTCTTAGTGCCATGCACTGAGGATAGAAATGACTGTGACTTGCTCTTAGTTGTTTCTTTGTATTGTCCCATATTGGGTTTATCTCAGCATATTTGTTTTATACCTTCTTCCAGATTGTCAATTCCCTGAGGGCAAAGTCTCTGGAAAGTCTTACTGTTTCTAATGGCAGCCTGGTAACCACACACAAGTATCCCCCACAGAGACCAGGCATGCAGCCTGGATTTACCTAACCATGGCAGAGACATCAGAGCTCAAGGATCTAGTTGCAGATCAGCCCAGAAGTCTGTTTCTGATCATCCATGCAGCTATCTTTAATGCCTGCTTGTCATTTAACCTAGCAAAGAGAAAGGGCATAGCCTCCAAATAGAGTATGAAACCACATCACATCCCACAAGACCACAAGATGTGCAATTCTAGCCATCACTCAGTGGCAAGTATGGTTCGTGGGAAGGCCTTTCTTACAGCCCCTTTAAGCCCACATCTCTTAGTGCGTACTGTTCTGGCAGAAGAGGTGCTATGGGGTAATTTACCTTCCAGCTTCAACATCCTGAGAGTCTTACAGTCCCATGAATGATTTTGAAACTAAATGCTTCTTAGATCCAAATGAATCAATGGACAATTTGGCAAGAAAGAGGAGCCATGAGATTGGCTGATAGTGATGCCACAGAAATGACAGTTCCTCCTTCTAAGTGGCTGTCTGTCCCCTAGACTAGCTCCCACCCCTTTTGATTTATACACGATACTTTATAATACACAAATTGATGCTCAAAGAAATGTCCTCAGCCTCTCACCGCCACCCCGGGCATACAATATGTTCCAGAAATGCATGGCCTGTCATCTATTATTACTTAAATATAGGCCTGAGATGCATCAGTTTGTGACAATACAATGTGAGTACTTTAAAGGCATGGCCCTGGGGAAGAGAAAGACAGACCACCATCTTTGTTAAGCAGAGTTATTATATCTCCCTATTATTCCAATTATAGCTGGAGAATACAACTCCAGTCTCTCTATCTAAGATTTTTCGGGTAGGGACACAAGAAAGGTATTGAGCCAGAAGTCCTGCTCTCTGTACTAGGCCTGAACTCGTTGCCTGAGTGTCTTGGGAGAGCCTCACTTGTTGACTTACATCTTACTAGACCAGGTTTTGATAGGATCAAGTGAAAATATTTTGCCAACTAGAGCTAAGCCAACCATTTTTAGTAAAATAAATAATAAAAATAATGATAATAACAAATTGGCATTCCGATTAGCCTGGGTGAAACATCTATTTTCTATGAAGTGGTATTGTCAACATTAAGTATGTGAAACTTTACAGTTTTGCAGGGGATGGATATCAATATTCACTCATGAATATTTTATTATTTCCCATTCATAAAGGAGGGAAGTGGTTAGGAGACAACACTGGTGAATTGTCCAAGTCACACAGACAGCAGAGAAGCAGAGATCCTCTGAAGTCAAGCCCCACACCTTGCTCCTGCGTGCTCCAAATGTGCTCCGCATTTATGAGTGGAAGCCATGGTTGATGTCACATCCAGGACTGGCACACCCTCTATTCCTCCATTCTGAGCCATAATCTATTAAATAGAGGCAACTGCTGCCTAGAACTGAAGCTTCTGATAACGTGGTGTTCCTTCACCGGTCTTCCTGTGTTCAGTTCCCTCATCCTTTGTGCTGTGGGTACTGTGCCATCTGCATTCACTTTGCTGAGGTAATCCTTTAGCATTGAAAACAAATGTGTCAAACAGACGCTTTGTGCTAAGATAGCTCTTCCCTCTGGTCATTCTGTGCTCAGGCAACTAGGTCACCTTGTCCTTCTACATGAAGGTGTCCTGGCTTCATTCCCTTTGTTCTCTGGAATCTATGGGCTCCAGTCCTTCCAAGTCAATTTATGGGGCCTGGGATTTTTTTTAAAGCTAATCCTCCAGAGTGTAAGCAATTCCCAAGTTCCCTTGGAAACAGATTTTACCCAAAGGCAGGTGTGTGTGTGTGTGTGTGTGTGTGTGTGTGTGTGTGTGTGTGTGCAGGTAGCTTACTTAAGAAGGGAGAATAGTTGAACAATGGTTGAAAAATCAAAATAGCATCATAGCTAACATCAATCCAAGTTAAGGAACTGTCCCTGGTCACTGCTGTGAGCAACAGATGCTGGTCTTTCAAGGCCAAGCTTTGTAAAAACAAGAAGCCTCATAAGGTATGTTGTGACTGATAACCTAAAGTATGAAGGGAGGAGCCATATTATCTACCATCTTTTCTCTGGTCAAGTGCCTTCCTCTGGACATTTCCTCCTACATTTCCAGATGAACACACAAATGCATCTCACCTGCAAGTTGGAGAAGCTCCAGAGCAGGGGAAAGAATGTACACCTAGGTGAAGAAAGCACAGTTGAGTAGCCCCTGTGAGAATCTGGCCCAGATCAAACCAAAATCTGTAGAGGTGGGACAGGCTGTGCCAAAGACCCCCCGCCCACCATCCCCCACCTGTAGCCAAGAGGGCAGAAGAGTATCCCGCGTTTCTCTGCGTTTCTCTGGAGACTGGGATTTCAGGGCAGGTGGGGCCTCATCTTAGCCATCCAAACTGGCTGATCGTAGACCATCAGAGGATACTGTCCCCTTTGCTGCTCATTTTCATAGCTATGGCTTGGGGAGAAGCCAGCCTGAATTGACGCAGATGTAGAAGGAGCTCTTGATTCCAGGTGACCAGTTCTCTCTAAGACTGAAGCCTAACACTGGGAACAGCACGAACCATTAAGGATTTAATAACGTAATTATAACAAGGCGACACAGTGTGGAGAACAGAGAGGCACTCGGCTGCCTCAACAGCATGCTCCAGGCCTCACCAAGGGCCACTCTTTCAAATGAAGCGGGGTGTTGAAAATGCAGAGCAGAAAGATTGATAATTATTTGAAACAAGCTTAAACACTTGGATTGCTCCAACTGCCTTAAATCACTCTGCCATATTTATACTTGACTAGTGTTCTACATAACAACTTCCAAATCAAAGACTTTTGAAAAATTTCAATCACTGTGTTTTGAAGTGATTGAGAGCTCAGGGCGTGAGCAGTGTAGAAATAAGGCATATTAACATTATTAGCACGACAAATTTCCTGAAGTAGTTACATTAAGAAATGATCAAGGCCTTAGCCTGGATAAAGGAAAGAGAGCAGCATGTGGCTCAGGCATTTGGTTTTAAAAGGATCTTAACTGTTTTGATGCTGAGAGATCAGTGGTCTGGAAATGGGTGATTCCAAATGGATGGTGTTGTTAGGAAGAGATCTGTCTTATCAAGATTGTGGCTGAGAAGAAGCTACAGTGAGGGAAAGAAGAAAAGAAATTGCAAACATTTCTCACACTTGTACAGAATTCTTGCATGCCAGATGCTCTTCTAAGCACCTTACATACATCTATCATGTACCGTTATGTATCCCAAAGTTAACCAACTCCATAACGAAAATACTATTGTGATTACATTTTTAAAAATTCTATCTTATTTTGTTGTAAAGGTGATGTCCAGAGGGGTTACAGTTACATAAGTAAGGTAACGAGTACATTTCTTGTGAAATGGAGCAACCCCCAGAACAGAGCAAGACCAAGCTTTGTTTCAGCCCCAAGGTTCGGTTATTAAGTGAAAATGACTGGCTGGAGCTAACTCAGCTCAGGAGTGAGTAACCCCGAGCCTCAGTTGCAAGGGGTTAAAAAGGCAAAAATCACAAACAGGTGCAAGCAAGCTAATTTACAGAAGAGGAACTTAGTAGTTATTTTTCAAGCAAGCAAGTATACAGAAGCCAAAGGTTGCGATTAACTTTATCTTGACATAGGACAGGTATAGTCATAACCTCCTTTTATTGTATAGCCAAGATCTGTCAACCATTTTGGAGATGGATTCCAGGCAGGCCATTTGGTGATAGATCAGGAGATTATAATGAAGTCCTGCGAGGAATCCGCAGGAGTTACAAAATCTCCCGAAACCATGAGTAGAGTAGGTACTGGACATCTAAGAACTGCAAGTTTAGAGGCAACTGTGACCTAAACACTGGGAAACTCCAGGTATCCTTGCCCTAAAGCAAATTAGGGTCCCATGCTTGCACTTCATTTCAGTTGAACATTGTTACCTGCTATAGAACTCAAAAAATTAATCCCCCCAACCAAAAAATCTTCAAAGAAACAATGACCTCATTAATAAGTGGGCCAAAGAATTAAAAAGAGACTTCTCTGAAGAGGAAATAAGAACTGCCAATAGATACATGAAGAAATGTTCAACAACTCGGGTCATAAAAGAAACGCAAACCAACACGATGTTGAGATTTTACCTCACCCCAGTCAGAATAGCCATTATCAAGAAAACAAATAATTATGAATTCTGGAAGGGATGTGACCAAAAGGGAATGCTACTGCACTGTTGGTGGGAATGTAGACTTGTTCAACCACTTGAAAAGTGATATAGAGGTTCCTCAAAAGACTGAACATAGAGCTTCTCTATGGCCCAGCAATTACACTTCTGGGCATTTACCCAAATGATTACCAACAAGGCCACACTAAAGCTACCATCACAACTATGTTCAGTGCAGCACTATTTACTATAGCTAAGATATGGAACCAATCCAGATGAATGGATCAAGAAAATGTGGTATATATACACAATGGATTTCTATGCTTCCATTAGAAAGAATGACATTGCCCCATTTGTAAGGGAATTGAACGACTTAGAAAAAAATCATATTAAGTGAAGTAAGCCAGACCCAAAGAATTTCCATGGTTTCCCTAATCTGTAATAATTACTGTATGTCTAGGATAGTCCTAGCAGAAGATCACAATAGCTAGCTATGTACATATAAAATGATGCTAATCGAAATGAACTCCAAGATAGGGAAACAAGAGGGTTTTTTGTTGTTGTTGACATTTTTATTTTTAATAAAATTGTATCAAGTTCTTTCTTTTTACCACCTTTGGTTTATCCCCAGTAGTCACTGTTTTTGATCCCGGTATCCTGTGTCTTGTCTGATGTGATTGGGGGAGGGAAGGGGAATAACAAAATGGTGAAACAAGGACAAAGTGTCATCACATTTTGTAAAGAGGAGGGGCAGTGAGGGTTCTATATTCAGAAAGTGAGGAAGTCAACATATAACCAGTCCCACTCCAGAACACCCCTTGCTTTTGCAAGAGGCAAGGAAGTCTTATTTCTAGTACTATAACTGAAATAAGAATACTGGGTCTAACCTGCACCATCTTGGCAATGTGGTGGATGATAGGGAATTGGGTTTAACTGGCATCATCTTGTTTTCATGTGGTTGAAGGTGAAGTCCTACCCCCAGGTGTGCCTGAATTCCTAGGGCCAGGGGAGAGGACTTGGACAATAGGTTACTAGACCTGCCAATCCTGTGCCATGAACTTGGGAGAGTCTCAAGCTCCTTATGACCCTGCCCCCTGATCAGAACCCTATTTATACTCCCTCCTCTGGCTTAGGTGACATTTTGCACCACACCTCTTGTCTGCTGAGTCTCCTCAGGTCACCATGGGGTCCTATTTAGGCTCTCCTTTGGAGTTGATTCGTGTGTTGGGATTGTTTCACTGCTCCTTCTTTCCTCTTCCTACTCTCATGGCTCAGTTTTCTAACAGTGTTAGGTATACTCAAAGCTGCAAGTTTTCTGGGGACATGTGTAGACCTGGAGTGCCAGATTTAAGAACCTTCTGAGAACTTGCTTCCTATTCAATAGATAAGAAAACAGAAGCCCAAACAAATCAGCCAACGTCATGTGGATTGTGAGTGGCAACTAGTGGATTCGGATTCTGTTCTTTCTTTCCCTGTGGTTCTTATTCTGGAACTTTGTTAAGGGATGGCTAACACTGGATGTGTTACAAAACAAACATAACATGTACAGGTTGAAGTTAAAGATTTCTCTTTCTCCCTCCTTAGATCAGGAGATTGTGGATCCTGAGAGAACCAACTATAGAAGCAGACTGGAGGCGGGGTGTTCAGGTGAAAGCAGATTTCAGCCAAATAGGTTTGGTTCTGTGCCGGGCTCGGGTCGCCTCCCCTGGCACAGGGGGTCAGGCTCTACTCTACTCTAATCGCTCCCTTTCTCACCCTCTCCCATGGTCACCCGACCCGCAGGTAAGGCCAGAGTGGAGTGGGGGGCTCAGGAAAGACCTCAGGTGCACGCGGCCATACGAGATGGCTTTACCCCCCTCCTTACCCTTGAAGAAAGCCAGGCATATGCGGATCTCGGAGACGCTTCAAGAGCAAATCTGATTTAATAAGGGAGTGGCTAGCAGTTGATATAGTAGGGGTGATGAGAAAAGGGGTGATCGACCAGAGAGCTGGCGATAGGCTGGCGAGCTTGTCATAGGACCCTCTCATGAGCTAACATCACTTGCTTAGCACCACCCCAGCGAATGGGGAACACATGGGCTGGCGAGAAAGTTGGGGGGCTGTTCGCAAAGCCAGTTCTTCTGGTTCCGGACCCAGAGAATTGTGGCCTGCTTCTGCATTCCCCCAGGGCTGGGGGTAGGGTGGCGTCTTGGGAGCGCTCTCCATTGCCCTTCCCCCTCAAGACCAAAGCTGAACCCCAACAGTTCTGAATCACAGATCTTCCTTGTCAATATGGTTATAAGCAAGGAGATGTATTTGATTTTCATTTGGGAAATGGGAAAACAAGAGCTCTCTTGCAGATAGGTGACGGCATTAAAAGTATGAGTGTGTATATGGATATATAACAAGCTTCTCAAAGTTCCTGTATATGCTAGGAGCTTAGTGAAGAAAGACGACTTACTGCCATGAAATTCTCAACCCTGCCAATAATATTAATTGTTATAATTGGAAGCATGAAAACTGTATTTACAGTTTCCCTTCCCAGAAGGGAATTAAAATTAAATGTTAGCTGTCAACAACCTCAAGAGGCTCCAGCCATGAGACTCAGAGACTAAGTTCCAGTTTAACCTTAACTCACAAGGTAAAGATTCCACAAACTGAATGTCCTGACTTCTCCCCACAGTTTTATCTCCCTCTGAGTACACACCCAGAGTTACCTTCTCTTTATTTAGGTAGGCGAGGGGGTAGGGCAACAGGACAAAGCTTGTTAGCCTCCACCCTATTTGGGAGAAAGACTTCAGTTACCAGGACTAAAAAGAGAGCTTTCCTGTTCCTGACTTATTTTCCTATTCCAAAAAGGTTATGACAAGTCCTCTTAAACTTTTAAAGAACAAACTACTGAATAATCTATATTTAAAAAATACTAGCTAGGGGAGAGAAAGTGTAAGCAAATAGTCATGATTTTCAATGTACAGATGTGAAAATGGAACTAGGAAACTTGAGGGGAGGGGTGAGGTTGGAAAAGATAGAGAATGATGAAAGGGGTGACAGTGATCAAGATACATTGTACTCACAAACTGATATGTTGAATTGAAATTTTTTGTACAATTACTTAGAAATAATTTGTTTTTGTTTTTTAATAAAAATACTAGCTTGAGCAAACTAGAACAAAGACAGGGTCTTTGGTTTTCCTCTATATCCATCAGGCTCAAGGTAGGCTGGACCTTTAAACCTCTTAAGGCTTAATAAAAATACTGACACTTTAGTGTATTATCTAATTTAAACCTCACATAGGTAGGGTTTTTGTAAGGTTAGGATAATTATCCTTGTTTTATGACTGAGAAAGCTATTGGAATGAATGAACCTCATTTACATTTCCTCAGTGATTTAATCAAAGCAGACAATAAAGGTTGCTCAATATTAGTTTTGGAATGGTTCAAAGGTTAATAATCAGATTAATTCCAACTTGTGTTTCAGCTTCCAGACCTGTAAAATGACAGAAGTTAAGTGAGATGATCTCAATTTCTCTTCCAACTTCTTCTATCTTCTGGAGTCTCTCAGTTCTGCAAACTGGAGTCCAAGTTTAGTAAAGAGAAGAAAGAGAAGGAAAAAAAATATTCATTTTTCTTCTAGTTGTGATGAAAGAACTAAAGGCTCACTTGTGTACCAGGCAGCATTTCTACTTAATCTCCCACCAAAAAATGCCAGAAGTAGAGCTGTAGTTCAAGTGGTGCCTTGAGCACAAAAGCTCAGAGACAATGCCCAGGCCCAGAGTTCAAGCTCCAGATAGACAAAAAATAAAAAGACACACACACACACACACACACACACACAGAGAGAGAGAGAGAGAGAGAGAGAGAGAGAGAGAGAGAGAGAGAGACTATGAGGCTTGTAGTCATCAGATGTTGAGTTCAAATCCTGTTTCAGGAAACCACAGAACCTATAAACTCTACTCTATCTTAAAGCCAGACAGACAATTCAATAGTTTCTGTATGAAAAGTATCCATTTTGTTTATCCATTAGGTTCCTGCTGGCCAAACTGGTTTGGATGACTTGGGGGACCCTCAGTGGGCTAAGAAACATCATGGAAGGATTATATAAAGGTCAGAATCTTGACCTTTATCAGAGCCAATCATATGTTACAGACTCACGTGGAGTGATCAGGTTGTACGGAATTAATGTCAGGGACTTATCCAAACCAGAGGATTTTGTGAACTTCCTGCAGTGTTCAAGTGTGTTACAGCTGTCTGCCATGCACCAAGGTCACACAGTCACCAAAACTACCCCAGGAACACAACTGCCTATTAAATATTATCTCCCCTAGATAGAGTCAGTCTAAGTCTCTCAAAGGAAGCAACAAAGTATTGTTATCCATAGTCATTAGTGTGTCAACTAAATTGATGATGAGTGGATTGCCTTAGTTCCAGACATTGGTGGGTTGTGCTTGTTTCTTCTCTCCAGGTTGCTCTTTCCTGGGTAGCTCTGTGGTGGATCTTACCAAGGTGTGCATTAGATAGCTCAGAATGTTGGTTCTTCCCTTCCCCATGCCCTCAGACTGACAAACCAATTCATTGGGGCAAAATGTCCCTTAGACCAGGATGACAGGTAATGATGCTAAAGCAACAGAGTGTCTAGGCCATGGGTGATCATGGCTGATACCGATAAGATACGCATATTGCAAAGGTTTATTTTGACAGGAGGAACGGGTGAGTTTTAGGAAGAGAAAGGAGTGTGGCATTGGGAAGCTAGAACATTTGAGAGCTCATAAGATGATGAATGTGGATCAGAATTAAGCATGTGAGTAGAAAATATGCCTCAAAGTACTGTTTTTATTTAGTATCTGTTCTATGCAATGAGTTTGCCCAAAATAAGTTGGTCTCAGTTGAAACCTTCAGACAGTAATGAGAGATGCTACTCTGCTTATCTGCTATGCTTCCTGGCAAGTATCAAATAGTTGCAAATATTCTATATATATAATGAGATTTTATATATTCTATATTATTTATTTATTATTTATTATTATTATAATATTTATATATTCTATATATATAATGAGATTTTATATCTGAAGTGGCTGTAGTGACTTCCTGGACTTTGATCAGATTAGGATGGTATCACTTAGGATCAGGAATTTTTGGTGTGAAGACAGAAAGAGCAGACAGGGGATGATCAATCCTGAATTCCTGAGCACAAAGACCCTACCTCAGAATACATGAAATCGTGAATAGAGAAGCACCTGTCACCTAACAATGTAACGGTCTTCATGGTGATTATCTCATCATCTGAGTGGAAGTACTGAACTAACCTATTTTATCCAGCGTTGTTTAGACAGTAAGTCTACCCCCTGGGTGGGAGTTATATGAATCTTTAACACAGCAAAAGCAAGGCCAGGCCCTTGAACTTTTAGCTGAATCTAGACATGCAGATTCATCCAGACATTCAGTTTCATATTTGTTTCTTCTGGGTTTTGTAAGAAAGGCTGGCTCAGGGGAGAGGATATTCACAAGAGGAAGATTCCAACACAGACAACCCAAGGACGTTTGCAGCCCTCTCCTCCCCTCTCCCATTTGTCACAGCTTCAGCCCTCTTAGTCCAGCCTTTTCCTTGGCAAACTTCCTGGGTTGACTTCTGTCAAAGTTGGATGATTATTGCAGTATTGGATTCCGATAGGCCTGGATGGAGCCCAGAGCCCACACTGCTGTTTACGTTTGATCTCCTGTTCAACTTTCCGGAAGAAGTTGGCTGAACTGAGGATCAAAGATTTCTTCACTTGCTTCCTCTTCTCCCCTATGACAGCCTCAGTGCTAGCAGTTTAACACAGCAGCAAATTAACTCCTCAACAGATCATCGCTCAGAATTTCTCATATTCTTGCAGAAAGTGTGCAGCTGAAGTAGACTCAAGATTTCCTAGGAGATTTTTATTTCAGTGTGAATGTACCTGCAGGCAAAGACATAGCTCAGTTTTCATCCACACCAAGGGCATCTCCTGGTGGAGCCTGCTGATTTTGTTTGCTGGACCAAACTCCTTGTAGGGAGTTGTCCATAAACACAAAGAACCTGGCGGCTGCCACTGAAACTTCTTGTCTTATACAGTGATTGGATCAAAGACATTTCAGAAATGACAAGTTCTTGTGTTCCTCAACAAACAACATGTACCTGATTTTTTAAAAAAAATCCTTATTTTTCTATTCATTCATGAATCCTCTACTAATTAATTGTTCTGGGCTTGTTTCCTAAGATAAAACATCATTCAGGGGAAAAAATTGTTAACGTCCTACTATGTGTATGGCACTGTGCCAGTGTGTCCTCCAGAAACTCAAGACCCAAATCTCTGTTCTTCAGTCCTAAAATAATGTTCATAAATTACTTGTGGACCTTGATAAAAAAAAGTACAAGCTGATGAAGGTCTCAGCAGGGCCTGAGATTATGCCTTTCTAACCAGGAATGTGGAGCTGATGCTACTGGCTCTGTGGATGTTGTATTTAAGTGAGAAGCTCTGGAGGATCAAGAGAATTCTCTTGAATAGACCAAGAGAATGTCCAGTAGAGTTTAGCATCCATTGAAATGCAGGTTTCATGCAAGGCAGATGGAAATGGGATGATTCTGGATGAAGAAGGAGAAGAACAGCAGTCTGGATATTCCAGTGAAAGAATTTTTTCTTAAAGATGAGATTAACATTTATATCAACAGTGAGTTAAGCACAAAGATTTTACTCCTTTTGCAGGTGTGCTTCATTCAAATGGCTGAAGCCTCTAAAAGGAAACAGATTGAAGACCCCTAAGAAAGATTTGCATTTCAGGTGCTTGAATTCCAAACTTGAACATCAACTCTCCCTTGGAAGTCTGACCTACAGGCCTACCTAGTTCGCACAATGACGAGTCAATTCCTTAAAATCTAGTAAATCTATTTGGGAAATGTATTATAGGATAGTTGTTGTCCAGCTTCAGCCAGAGATTATTTGTTCTTTGCATACAAATCTTTTTCATGATATTTGAAGGGTATTCTACTTTTAGACCTTTTTTTTTTTAATTCTGCCAGTAATTAGGCTTGAATTCATGACCCGGATGTTGTCCTTTAGCTTTTTCGCTCAAGGCTGGTGCTCTGACACTTGAATTACAGCTCCATCGCTGACTTTTTAGTGGTTAATTGGAGATAAGAATCTCAGGGGCTGGGGATATAGCCTAGTGGCAAGAGTGCCTGCCTCATATACATGAGGCCCTGGGTTCGATTCCCCAGCACCACATATACAGAAAATGGCCAGAAGTGGCGCTGTGGCTCAAGTGGCAGAGTGCTAACCTTGAGCAAAAAGAAGCCAGGGACAGTGCTCAGTCCCTGAGTCCAAGCCCTAGGACTGGCAAAAAAAAAAAAAAAAAAAAAAAAAAGAATCTCAGAGACTTTTCTTCACAGGCTTCAGTGAAAGAACTATGGTCCTTAGATCTCAGTCTCTTGAGTAGCTAGGATTACTGGCATGAGTCACCAGTGCCAGACATTAATAGAACTTACCACATTGGGTGTTATCAGTATTAAGTTAAACAACACATACAAGCACTTAGCACAGGGCCTAGCACCTAGTAGGTAGCCAATAATGTTTTTTAAAAAACGGAGCCAAAACAGTCATTTTGAAGAGTTCAATACTAAGAAGATCTCAGGAATTCAATCTTCCAGACCAAACCCAAAGGATTATTTCACTCTTGGTGAAGAGCTACTTCCAGGCATTTGAGAGCTCTGACATTGTTCTGGCAACCCCAGAGCATTCTGGAGCCAAAATACTAATGATTTAAGCATTAATAAAACCAGAGATAGGTCATTCAATTTTACTTTAAAAGCAGATCATAAAAGAGGAAGGAATATTTGGGTCAAGATGTACTGGAGATCTTACAAATTTGAAGGCTTTGGAACATTCTTTTTGTAACAACAGACTAGTTCTAGTACCAAACTTCATTTTTTCCACACCACTGCTCGGAGGACTCATATTTACACATGGAGCAAGATCTTACCTTCTTTCTGAAAAGCCTACAAATGCTATGCTATGTTTAGACAGCACTTTCAGCCAGTCCAAGATTTCCACACCCATATTCTCTCTTCCATCTCTCAAAACACATCGGTTTCATAAAGGCAGAGAGAATTGCCTATTCCACAGATGTGCAAACAGAGCCCTAGAAAGTTAGATCATTTGTTTAGGTTTGCAAAGTGAATGAGCCAGAATGCCTAGACTAGAAATTCTAACTTGTGACCCTCAGGTCTGGACTCTAACTACTGGACCTCATGTCTACACAGGTGATCCACAGCCCAAGAATCAGAGCAGTTCCTCTCTTGTTCTGTGTGTGTGTGTGTGTGTGTGTGAGTGTGTGTGTGTGTGTGTGACATAGATTGGTATGCAAGCGTGGTGGGCTCTAGCTAATCTTGCAGGGAACCCTTCAATCTGAATAACAATCAACAAGATTTTAAAGAAATTTGGGCCAATTTCCTGGAAGTCTATGATTAATCTAATTGCTGGGTTTTCCTCTGTGTTTGTCTCCCACTGTTAATTTCATTTATTTTTCTCTTTCTTCCCCGACACAGACTGCCTTGTCTCTGTGTGCAGTTTTGTCACTGTTGTTATTTGTCCATACATAGTTTATCATTGGCAATGTATTCAATGCGATTGTTGTACTCTGTGTTTAGGGAAGGAGAATCGTTCAATAGAGAAAACATATTGTGGTAGGGAAGAAAAGGAGCATTGCGCTGCATTTCAGAGATCCTCTTTCAAAGTCTGACTCTGTGGATACTTGCTAGACTTCTCTGGTTCCTCAAATTTCCCATGACTAAAAAGACCCCCTTGCTTTTCTTGGCCCTTCCTTCCATTAAAGGATATATGGGATTATGGGAGAAAGGTTAGTTGGGTCCAGAAGATCATATGATTTCTGTGCTATTCTGCCAGCTGTTGTGAATAAAGGAAATAACTCAAAATAGACCTGTCAGAAAGCTAGAGAGACAGCAAGTTTTTGGTTGGTAAACCAGGACACAGTGATATGTTCCCTTAATATAGGCTCTTAGCATAAGGCAGCTACAGACCTGCCTTTTCTCACTGTTTTTCACCCTGAGTATATACTTTTTTTGTGGGTTTTTTTTTGTTTTTTTGGCCAGTCCTGAGGCTTGGACTCAGGTCCTGGGCACTATCCCTGGCTTCTTTTTGCTCAAGGCTAGCACTCTACCATTTGAGACACAGTGTCACTTCTGGCTTTTTCTGTGGTGCTGAGGAATAGAACCCAGGGCTTCATGCATGCTAGGCATACATGCATGCATGGCTAAGCCATATCCCCAGCCGGAGTATATACTCTTATAATAAATATTATTCTTTTAAAATAAAGGCCAGCGACATCATTTGCAAAGGTCAGTGCAAAATAAGAATACAGGACTTCTTTTTTTATGAATAGTCACTCAGAATTTAGAGAGGGCAAGAATGTTAAACCAACCACAGGGTCTTCTAAGCATGAAGCTATGTTGGCTGCACAGGTCTAAAAATCTGGCCTGTTAATAATGATAATGGAGATGTGGAGATGCTGAATAATTTTCCCAAGATGACAAAGTTGATAAGCTGAGCCTCTATCTGACTGCAGAACTCAACCACTGTGTCAAACTGACACAAACTAGGTAGATGGACAGGGACAGATGGAGCCCTGTGAGCACACCTCTGCGACAGAGGCAGGCCCCAGGAGTGCTGCATGATCCTCCCAACAACCTGCCTGTGCTAGAGTGCTGCTGAGGAGGTGCACTGCCTTCAAAGTTGTTGAGATGTAGGAGCAGGGAAGGAAGCTACTTTCCCCTACCTCCAGGTTCCATCACTTTCCGAGCTCCAAAGGTAAAAGCTGTCACCAAAATCTCCCTTAGCTGGATTCAGTGGTTCTTGTAAGGTGACAGGGAATAATTACAAATTGGATCTGTGTGTGAACTCAGGAGGCGATCTGTTTGGGATTTTGTCTGGAAGGGGAGAGATATGTGGTTGAGGCTGTTGGATCAACCCTGTGCCACGTTGAGCATGAAAGATACAGTGGTAATGAGACAGGTGTGATTCCTCCCTTCCTAAGCTTATGGCCTAGCAAGCAACATGGAGAGTGAATGGACTTTTTTTTTTCCCTTTGCCAGTCCTGGGGCTTGGACTCAGGACCTGAGCCCTGTCCCTGGCTTCTTTTTGCTCAAGGCTAGCTAGCACTCTGCCACTTGAGCCACAGCGCCATTTCTGGCCTCTTCTATATATCGAACCCAGGGCTTCATGTATACGAGGCAAGCACTCTTTGCCACTAGGCCATATCCCCAGCTCCATGAATGGGCTCTTTTACCAACAATGAATCATAAATGTGAAAAGTATGGGAAGACAGAGAATGAGATGAAGCCACATAGAGAGATGATCTGACCTGATCAGAGGGCTAGGAAAAGTCTGAAAAGACATTTACAACTTCAGAGTAAAGAGTTACCCAGAGAAAGCGGTAATGGAAGTGGTTGTAAAGGGGGTCTAGTAGAAGAAACAGTGGCTCTCAGACTGGCCCTTGTCTCGGTTTCATAATCCAGTCATAGTACAACTATAATTCCACAGGGTAGTTCAGTCATGGCCTGGGTGGATAATACTCACTTGGAAACTCTGAGCACTTTTCCCAGATTCCTGAAGAAGAAGGTGATTGCCCAAGAGTGTCAGGAGCACCCATGGGGAGAAGTCACAGAGAGTGATAGTCCAGTGTGATATGTACATGAATCAACCTTGAGAGCTAGCTCCTTATGTTCTTGAATGGCAGAACCAAGCTCAGCAGCAAGAATGGCCTTGGCTGGAAGTCTGGTTGCATTCACTAGTCTTGAGATTTTGAACTTTCTACCTTTCAGTCTTAGTCTCACTTTTATTATCTAAAAACAAGAATCCAAAGCTTATTAAAAGATTGACAGTGGGGCTAGGGATGTGGCTTAGTGGTAGAGAGCTTGCCTAGCATACATGAAGTCCTGGGTTTGATTCCTCAGACACCACATAAACATAAAAGAGCTGGAATGGTGCTGTGGCTCATGTGGTAGGGTGCTAGCCTTGAGCAAAAGGAAGCCAGGGACAGTGCTCAGGCCCTGAGTTCAAGCTCCAGGACTGGAAAGAAAAAAAAGATTGACAGTGGATCAGGGTTAGTAACCATCACTTCTCTTCTGTATGCTCATAGTTCTTACACTTGTTATAAATTCAGCCTGCTTCAGTATTTGTGGCAATAAGAGCCTCTACATAAGTAAGATGCCCTTGGCATGGCTTGGCTTTCTGCAGACTGTGGATCCAGCCTGATAAATCAAGAGTTGCCATGTCTTATCTATACTACATGTAGTTTGCAATGTCCACTCTTGTGTGCCTTTGCCTAGTGATCTCAGAAAGGGACTTGAAGGTAGACATTATCATCTGCTGCTTCTAGAAAAATAAACATAAGCTCAATGAGGCCTACGTATGCCTTTACATTATTAAATTCTGCAGTCAATCCAATCCTGAGCCCTAATCTCACGTGGAGTGCATATCCATTTAGAGAAAAAAAGAAAGAAAGAGAGAGAGGAGAAGGAGGGAAGGAAGGAAGGAAGGAACAAAGAAAGAAAGAAAGAAAGAAAGAAAGAAAGAAAGAAAGAAAGAAAGAAAGAAAGAAAGAAAGAAAGAAAGAAAGAAAGAAAGAAGAGGAAGCAAAGACGGAAGGAGAGAGATAGAGACTATAGAAGGATGATGCCAGGGTTTCTATGCAGAAAATTTAAGTGTGCTTTCTTTACATGATCTTTCAGTTCTTTCATCAGGGACTCCTTTGGGGTAGCTGTGGGTTGGTTGGGCATCAGGAAGTGGGATGGGGAAAGGGAAGTGTGCTAGGTAGGAGTTCAACACTTGCAAGAAGAACTGGGTCCAAAAAGGGCAGGTTGGCAGCAGGCTGAACAGGGAGTTTTCTGCCACCAAGAGTAATTGCAGGCCTCTGACAATCCTCCTGGCTCCTCCCTCCCCACTAGCAGAGGCTTCCTTCCTGCTGGTCCCCTGGGGCTCCCAGTCCCTCCCACCTGGGCTCCGTCCAGTCCAGCTCTGCTCTTGCCAGGGGCTGGAGTGCTGGTGGCCGGCTCCTCCAGCTCGCCTCCATTGGCCTGAGTGCGTCCTACCCACTCTGGATATTAGAGCATTCTCTCCTTTGAAAGGCTCCTTTATTTTTAGTGCTAAATCAACAAAGCTGTTACTGTCATTTCCCATCAGACCGTCATCTTCCACGGATTCAAAATTACACTCAGCTGCAAACTATTGACACTCCTCTTAACAAAAAAATGGTTTTAATAAATCTTTACATTAGCCTATGAGATAAAAAAAATCTTTACCATGAAATATACAAGTGTATAAGTGTTTTATGAAAGTTTTATTAACTTTACAAAAGAAAAATTGGCAGTGGACCACGCACATCCTGTACGCCTAACACGTGGTTATAAATTACATGTTCTTTCCAATAACATCTGAAAAAGAGACTGTAATTTAAATTTCAAAACCACTTGGCATACCTACTATATAGTGCTGACATGAAGTAAAAGGAGGAACTAGAGAGGCCCAGACAAAGGAGGGAAATATAAAGACGTCCTTAGCTAAAAAGCTGCTGATGGGTACAATCCCCCTCCAGCTGGACAGGGATCAAGTACTCGCTTGTCACATCATTCAATGCACTGTTCAATCTGGGATTCTTCCTTTCAACAGAAAGGGAACTTAAGTGCTAGTAATCATCGCTTGCAGAACTTTATCTCGCAGATACCTTCTTTATGTCAGGATTTCTCAATGACCGCTGCTGCTGGCAGAGAGATCAAAGTTGTTATTAAATACAAATGCAAACCCCAGGCCAGGCAGGAGGTGTGCGCCATGATGTGCGCGCTCTCCTCTCTCTCTTGCTCTCACTCTCGCTCTCGCTCTGGGATGTAAGCCTCCCACTATCTTAGTAACTTCCCTTTCCATCCCCGCTTCTCAGACTTTTGAGTAAACTTCCTGAAGAGTCTATGTAGTATGGGAATTGGGAGGAGGGGGTGCTGAATCTATATCTATATCTATCTATATAGACATAGATATGTGTATACACATATATGCATATATGTATATACACACACACACATATATACATACATACATAAAATTGCAAGTGAGCTTATGAGATCAGGAATACTTTGAGATGTTGAGGCCACCTGGTGGGATGCTTGGCATCTGGAGAAGTGCTTTGTGAGCAGATGGCAGGGATTTTGGCAGTAGCCTGCAGTGTTCCCTGCTTTGGGGAAAGCAGATACTTTAGTCCCCACAGAGCTTGCCTTCCAGGCAATAATATTGCCGAAAGGCAGAGTGGGAAGTCATAGATTCCAATCCAGTGTTTCTTGTCATTAACTGGTGTGACTCTGAGCAATCTCTTTTCTTTGAGTTCTATTGATCATGCCTGAATCTGAAACAGTCTTTTGTGGGGGTTCAGGACTGCCACGTATACATCCTGGTGAAGCAGCCAGAATGTCACCCAAGAATTTAGCATCTGTTCCAGACGGTTAGTGAGAAGTGGAAAGCAGGTGGGACATTCCAGATAATCCTGGAAGCAACAGCACCCAGGACCTGAGATTCTGTACTTTCATTCAAGTGGCAACATTTCTAGTTTGCCCTGGATCTAATCTCAACCTCTATGAGGTGTTCCTGAGTTGGGGAATCCCAGGCAGGCCTTGGCAGTCCAGCTAGAACACAATGCAATAAAACCTTCCTACCGAGATGGCAGATGGCATTGCCAGCTTCAGCAGGGTTTCTGCATAGAGCACCAGCACTCAGCAGGAACTTTCCAGGAAGATTTTAAATGGATTTCTTCTCAGTCAAGGCACATCCTATGGGTCTGACAGAATCGTGGAGGTGGGAAATGCCTGCTAAAACACCTTCCTCAGCCTTGAACCATGGTGTAGCGATTTCTTTTTCTTTTTATTACTTTTGATATTCTGATTTCTTGTAAAGAGAAGGTGGCTAAAAAGTATGGAAACCTTTGTGCATTTTCAAGTCATCCTTGCAATGGGGCCATGCTCATCTCTGTATATTTAGTATAAGTACGCTGCAGAAGCAAGCACAGTGCAGTCAACTTCTGAACCCAGATTTTCAGTTGCTGAATTTACTTATTGAAACAAACTGATGAAGAAAGCCCTCCCCTGGCATGACCTTAGAGACCAGACTATGTGGGGATCCCATTATGAAAGGGAAATATGTACCCTTAATGGAAAAACACAACCACTTGGAACCAAATAAATTATTTTCTTCCAGTTCAAAATAAGTGATGGTCCTTACAAAGTAGAACTTGCCCTCCTTCCAAATGTGTGGAAGGAAAATGACATGTGTCTTGGAGACAGAATTACAAGGGCATCATGTTAATCTGCTGGGCGGCATCCCCCCTGGACGAGAAGGCAGCTAGACGATGGGGGTGGGTGTCACAGCGCAGTGCCTGAGAAGAGCTGTGATTGTGCAGAGGTCACACCCGGGGACCGGGCAGAAGCCAGCAGCAGTGGCCAGCCAGTGCTACCCAAACTTCATTATGTGGGAAAAATACCTCCAGAGCAAGATGCAGAAGATCTGAGAATCAGTGAGAAAAGTTCATTTGGACTGACAGGAAACTTGATTAATTTTAAGCCTGGTGTGTTGCCACAGCCTCCCTGAGTTGGTCTTCAGAATATTAATGGAGAATTCAAGAATGAGAAGCAGAACAGGAGATGTACCTGAGGATGCGAGCCACCTCTTCTTCGTGGAAATAGCATGCATGGCAACAGCAGTGACCACAGTCACAGTGTTGTGGAAGAGGGTTGGTGTTAATTGAGGGCATCACCAGGTACCAGGAACTGTATGGGTGTGTTATCCCATTCATTCCTCATCACCAGATTCAGCAGTAGTGCAAGGTGGTCCTCATTTCCAATTTGAAGAAGAGACCCCTCTAGTATAAAGAGGTAAAAATCAAGTATCCTAAAGCACACAGCCTGAGGGTTATACCTAATATACTCTTTAATTTTCCATGGTCTTGTCCCACTTGAGCTCCCTCCATTTGTGTTTGCCAATGGGAACTCGAGTCCTATTCCTTTCTTCTTGGTTATCTTAGGAGCTGCCTACATGTGGGGCTAGTCTGGGGCTGCCCTGAGAGCTGGGTATGTGATAGTGCGTCTGATCTGAGGTTGGAGCTGACAGTAGGGGCTCCTGATGTCAGGTAAAACCAGGTGTGAGAGGATGCAGCCTGTTCCCAGCTTTGGCAGCAGGGGTGCTAAGACATAAGAGATGGGAAGCTGAGTTTTAATTACAATCTGATTGGCCCATCAAATGGGCAGCAAGCAGCCCTGTCACCAGCTAGAACAGCAAGCCGGAGGAAGAGGAGGAGGCCAGGAGTGGGGAGAGGAGTAAAATCTGTTGCCTTGGAACAGGATGGCAAAACAATAAAGGGCCCGTGTCCTGAATGGGGGCTAATAGCAGGGCAGATACTGAGACCAAATTCTAAGGTTAAACCCAGGGTGGGATTCAGTTCACATGATGTATGGATGGGGTTCTTTGAACATGGCCCCTGTTCTAGCTTGAATATGAAATGACCTACACATGCTCATGGACTCAATGCTTGGTCTTTAGCTGGTGGTGCTATCTGAGGAAGTTCTGGAAACATTAGGAGGTAGATCCTAGCTGGAGGAAGTTGGTCACTGGTGGTGTGGTTATATTTGGTTCCCTGTCCATCCTCTCCTCGCTTTCTACTTCCTAACTGTCATAAGGTAAACAGCCTCCTCTTCCTCCTCCTCCTCCTCCTCTTCCTCCTCCTCCTCCTCCTCCTCCTCCTCCTCCTCCTCCTCTCCTCCTCCTCCTCCTCCTCCTCCTCCTCCTCCTCCTCCTCCTCCTCCTCCTCCTCCTCCTCCTCCTCCTCCTCCTCCTCCTCCTCCTCCTCCTCATGTTCTGCCTCACAATAGGCCCAGAAATATGGAGCCAAATGTTCATGGACACTGAGCCAACATAAATCTTTCCTCCCTTCAGTTATTCTCTCAAGCATTGGGGTCACAGCCATGCAAGACTAAAGTAATGCACATGGGGGTCAAAGATCCTCGTGGAAGAATGAAAGCAGCAATGAAAGATACAGGAGGATGGCTTGTACCTAAGTCATAGACTGTGAAGGTGGAACCTCAGAAAACCCTGAGCCCATTCCCTAATGCTCTTACCTACTCTCTCCTCCCCTCTCTAGCTGTCTCTCTCTTCAGTCAACCACTAATACATTTATTTCATATTACCTGAGCAACTCTTGGGATCATTCAGAATACATGAGGCATATGAGAGCCCCCCACTGTCTCCTAGGAGACAGTCCTATAACTAGATGCACCCCACAGAAAGATAATAGAGGTATTATAGTTTCCATGCAGTGTGATAGAAGCTAGGGAATGTTAATTCTGCCTGGGATCATCTAAGAAGGCTTCCTGAAATATTTGAGAGATTAGTGACTATACTCTTAAAACTCAATTTGTTTAAACTAGGAAGATAGGAAGAATAAGAGAGGGGGTCGGGGTAAAGGTTGCAACTTAGGCCAAGGTTGAGAGGACTCTCTGAGCATTTGGCCCACTTGGAACTCACTCTGAAACCTGGGTGCTGATATGCGGGAGAGTTTGGGAAGGGATTCCGCTCATGTTCAGAGGAAGCAGGCTTGTATGCTGTGAATATTGACTCATCACTGGAGGAGCCAGAGCTAGAATTCAGGGGGTGGCCTGCCTGCCTGCCCACACCAGGAAGCAGTGGGATGCTGGGGAAGTTTCTTTGAGTGTAGATAGGCTTGATACATTCAACAACACCTGTTGCCCTTTGAGCAAGCTGAGGGGCCTTCGGGAACTGGCTGCTTGTTATTACCCTGAGCCTCGAAATCATAGTTATAAAGGGAACGAGGATAATTAACATGGACCTCATGAAAGTTAAATGGAAAATGTAGTCAGGCCATGTTGGAATTGAGTAACTTTTTGTCAGTTTTACCTTATTATTTTGTCCTGTTCTGTTCATTTAGATTATGGGTAGAGAAAAGGCTTGTGTCTAAAGATACCGAGGGGTCTACAATAGGTCACCCTATGAAAACTGACTCAGTAACTCAGGCATAAAGCAATCAGGATGGCAATGGATACAAAGGTGTTATGCAGAAAGGAGGGGATTGTGTGCTGAAAATCGTGCTTATTAAACACCTACTATATAGCAGGAGTATCACTAGGAAATACATCATTGTGTCCAATTCTTACTACAACCCAATGTCCCAATGTATGATCTGGAAAATAAGATAGCTGGATGGGGAAGGAGTGATGTTTAGTCACTGGCAGCTACTAGGTACCAACTGTTTCCCATTCAATATCTCCCGGGTCCTCTGTAGACATACACCTACACATATATACATACACACATGTGATACACCCACATACTAATTCTGAGAGAGCACTATTGTGCTCTAGCTGGTATAAGCCAATACAACACTTCAGCCAGCAGTAACTTCTTCCTTTTTCTGCAGCATATTGAGAGAGCTCCGGGCCCTGGTAAGCAGCAAAGACAACAGCTCACTCTATGACTGGTCTCCACGTTGAGATGGAGGCATGGATCTGGTTACAAGCTTGGCTTCAGCCATTTTGAAGAGCAGGAGGGGGCTGGAATGTAGCTTAGTGGGTGCAACATCCTGGGTTCGATCCAGTACCAAAGGAGAAAAAAGGGGGGAGCAGGAGGGAAGACTATGACCTCATTTGAGAAATGCAAGGCTCAAATATTAAACTCTGTCATCATGATACAGAAGTTTCCAATTTTCTATTTTCAACATGCCATAAATAACATCAAAGCAATACCACGTTTGTTGCAGTGGATGAGAGTGGCCTGAAGGCCTGACCACTCATGTCCCCACCCTTGAACAGCTGGGACCTCAGAGCCTCTTTGAATCTAGAATGAAACCCACAGCTCAGTTCTGTGATTCTAGATCCAGACTGGTCACTCCATAGAAATAAAAGCCCATTTGGGTGCTGGTGACTCACACCTATAATCCTAGCTAATTAGGAGGCTGAAATCTGAGGATCAGTTTGAAGCCAGCTCAGGCAGGAAAATTCTTGTGACTTTTATTCCTAATTAGCTACCAAAAACGTTAAAGTGGAGGCTTGACTCAAGTGGTAGAAAGTTAACCTGGAGTAAAAAGCCAAGAGAGAGTATGAGTTGCTCTGAGGTCAAGTCCCAGTACTGCCCCCCCCCCCGCCCGCAAAGTGCCCTAATTTTATCAGCATACTGGCAGGTCACTGGCAGGGGAGGTTAACCCTGGCCCTGGACATGGGTCATGGCCCTTCAACAGACAAAGGGCAGAAGTGTGAACTTACACCTGCTGAGCATCCAGTAAGCACCAAGTACTTTGTGTGCACATAAACATTGCCCCAGTTATTTTATACAAAATTCCTGTAATATTGGATGTTCTCATTCCTGATGCCTCATTTTCCAAATAACTTAAACTCTAGCTGAGGGCCTGTGGCTCATACCTCTAATCCTTGCTAGTCAGGAGGCTGAGCTTTGATGATCACAGTTCAAAGCCAGCCCAGACAGGCACATTAAGCACATATCTCCAACTAACTAGAAAAGGGGAAACAAGTACAAGAAGTGAAGGTATAGATCAAGCCTCAAGCCACAAGCAAATAAAACCAAGACACGTGACTTAAAGCCTAAGGGGTTAGGTGACAAGGTCTATGGCCATTCAAGCAGTGTTCAGCACAAGAAAGGACTATGCTTCACCTCATCCAGTTCTAAGTGGCATTTTACCTTACGAGAGGAGGATAAAGGAGGCACCTGGATCCTGCAGATTGTCCCTCACAGATCCAGAGATGATGAAGGGATGGGATCTATGTGTCATGGTGTCACAAAGAGGGCACTGCAGTGGAAGCCTGAGACTCAGATTCTAGTCCTGGTTTTATCTCTTATCTACCAGCCCAGAGGCCTTGCTGTCCACAGCTCAGGGATGGGCTGAGGGATGGGGAGACAGATAGTACTATGCTTTGGAGATTTGAAGTTTCTGTGAACAGATGACAGGATTATGCAGGCTTGACTCTGAATAACACCAGTTGCTAAATGAGTTCCTAATGAGCCAGCATCATTCTGTCTCACAAAGTACCTAGTGTGCCACAAATACTCCATTAACGAACATCTCTTGTTGGCCACAGAAGCCAGCAGTCAGGAAGCAGTCAGGGGACCAAAGCCAAAAGAACTGGGATGGATTTCTGCCTATGGCACTTGTGAGCTGCGTGTCCTTGGGTAAATTACTCAACTTGCCTCTATTGATCCTGTTTTCTGAACGTCATCTCATAGACTTTTCATTTGAGAATGGACATGTACAAATACAGACAGTGGGTCTACTTCAACTTCTGTGGTAACTCATATACATGAAAGTCCCCTTCCTTTGCTTTCTCCTCCCTACACTCTAGACAAAAGGAAATCATTCAGAGGGAATGAGAGCACATAACAAACTCCTATTTGCTCTTCAAAACATGGATTATTTAATAATTTCACAATGTTCTCAGGACATGATCTGAGGACTCTGTACTTGCTTCTGTGCCTTGACCTCACAACATCAATTGTGTGTTGCAATTTCCTTCTTGTTCCATGGTCTTCCCCAGTAGATTGTGAATCCCTTAGTCGAAGCCTGGCACACAGGAGCTGAGTTTTCTGTGCACGTTTAGGAAAATTTCATCTCTAGCCATCACCATCCCAAATAGTCTCTACTATCAGCCCAGCCAGCATGTTGCAGGGGACTAGGAAAGTGAGAGAACTCCACTCAACACCTGGTTATGAACCCTCTATCTAGCCCTAGCCCTAACCATCTGCTTTGCACAAGAGGCCTGTGCCATTAGCCATCTCTTGTGAGAAACAAAAAGTCATGTGTATGTGTGTGTGTGTGTGTGTGTGTGTGTGTGTGTGTGTGTGCAGAAAATTCTTAAAGAGGGTTTTTATGCCATTGGAATTCTTGAGCTTCTAAGAAGAAATATGCCTCTCTTTTTGATAACTACATCCAGTCTAGTGGAAAGATAGTCAAAGGCCAAGTCTAGCTCTGAGCTAGATTTTTGGAAAAAAAAATGCCAGTCCTACTGGAGTAAGGAACTGCCCCCATGTTATGCAAAGAGCATGGCAATCCTTAAGCAATCCTTAGCAATCCTAAGGTTTCAGGTTGAGTTCCGTGCTGTGTCCTGGGACAAGCTTGTAACCAGGTAAAATGGGATTGTGAGTGCCACCTTGCAGTCTTACTGTAGGGTTTTCAGTAGGCTGGGTAGTGTGGGCACACTTACAGCCCTTTTTTCAGTTCCCAGGATATCTCTTTTAATGGTCATAGTACTCCCATGATACACTCATCCACAGTTTTCAATTGAACACAGTTTAAATTGAACTAAATTTGGCTTTCTGTACATTGTATCCCTAGGCAGCAAGCTGCAAGGTAACTTATTATATAAACAGACTGGAAACCTAATTGGTAGTGTTTGTTGTTGTTGCAACCAAAATCTGGGTTTCAGCCATTCAGAGCAGCTGGACTTTAGCCAATCACAAGCTACCAATTGATTACACCATGTCCAAATGAGGCCAATGCTGAGCTGTGGCCAATGAAGCTGTCTTTGTACCTCCCTCCCCTTGCCCATACAGAAAAATGGAGCTCTTATGAACTGTTCTCTGTTCATTTAAACTCTGATGTATTTATTTCATCAAAAGTTGGGTACTGGGGCTGGGAATATGGCCTAATGGTAGAATGCTTGCCTCCCATACATGAAGCCCTGGGTTTGATTCCTCAGCACCACATATATAGAAAAAGCCAGAAATTGTGCTGTGGCTCAAGTGGTAGAGTGCTAATGTTGAGCAAAAAGAAGACAGGAACAATGCTCAGGCCCTGAGTTCAAGCCCCAAGACTGGAACAAAAAAAGCTGGGTACTGGTGGCTCACACCTATAATTCTAACTACTCAAGAGGATGAGATCTGAGGATTGTGGTCAAAGCCAGCTTGGACAGAAAAGATCATGAGACCCTTACCTCCAATTAAACAGAAAAAGCTAGAAATGGAGCTGTGGCTCAAGTGGTAGAGCACTAGACTTGAGAAAAAAGTTAAGAGACAGCACCAAAGTCCTGAGTTCAAACTCTCTCTCTCTCTCTCTCTCATACACACACACACACACACACACACACACACACACACACACAGAACTGTTAGGACTTCAATGAACCCCCTCCTTTGTAAGGAAGAGCAGAAATTTCCCATTTTGATTCTTTTTTTCTTTAACTTGATCACAGACTTGCCACAGGCTTCCTGCCAGTCTATGCTCCGAGTGATTACTTGTGGCCTGGTGCTCATGGGCCCTGCTCCCTGATGAAGTTCACCAGGAAAATCCCTTAGATCAGAAGACAGGACCCGGTGCTGTTTTGCTAAAAGTATTTGCTTGCTTCAGAAGCCAGGGTCTCCCATTTCCCCCCTTTCCTCATCATGCAACAACAATAATAAAATAAGCAACTCTGCTGGTTCTGATGAGTGTATAATATGCAACGGCCAGTGCTGGGCGGGCTGTGGGGTCTGCTGGGTGTTCAGACTCCAGGAGGAAAGTGCGGCCACCTGGTCCTCAGCCATTTCTTCTGCAAACCTCTGTGGAATGGGCCGAGTGAGTGCTGGGCACCAACTGCTGTTCAGGAGCCACAGGTTCAGGACAGCTGGGACTGCAGGGTCCCTGCATGACCAAGGCATCCAGTGCCACAGTTGGGGGGCAGTATCAGGACACCATCCACCCAGTCAGAGTTCCTTCAAGGCCCCATTGTCCTCACGAGGACAACTCTGAAGGACCCTCCCAGCCCCACAGTTCCCTCTGGAATTAGCGAAGGTTACCATCTGTTACTCTGCTTACTCCTCAGTGACTACACCTTACTGTGTCCATCTCAAAACTGACTTTCCAAGAACTTTGCTACACCAAAAACTAGGGAGATCTCAACTACGGAAGACTGAGGAGCTTACTCTGGGATCATGTTTGGTACCAACTGTGACCACACACAAGTCCCTGCTTTTTGTCTGGCAATCAGAGCCAAAATGTGCAGATTCAACCACTGCACTGTCTTTCGTTTGTTTGTTTTAGTTTTAAGGAAGGTCTCACTCTACAGCCCAAGCTGGTCTCAAACTCATGATTCTCCTGTCTCAGCCTCCTCAATGCTGCGATTGCAGGAAAATAACACCATATCTGGCTTGACTATTCTTTCTCTTTTCTTTACTGGTCTTGGGTCTTGAATTCAGGGCCTGGACACTGTCCCTGATCCTCTTGGTGCTCAAGGCTAGTGCTCTATCACTTGAGCCAGAGCACCACTTCTGGCTTTATCTGTGTAGTTTATTGGCAATAAAAGTCTCATGGGCTTTCCTGCCCCTGCTGACTTTGAACTATGATCCTCAGATCTCAGCCTCCTGAGTAGCTAGGATTATAGGCATGAGCCACTTGTGCCCAGCTTTTTAACTATTCTTGAGTTGGGATGAGAGATGAACTCAGAGCAATCATGTGACATTTGTTCTGTCCTGAGAAGGAGAACCTTTCACTCACATTTGCCTCTGGTTATATATGTAATTCTGTTGTCTCAGGGTTCAGCTAGCAATACTTTCACCCTCAGAGCTGTCTTGCTTTGGGTGACAAATTCCTTAGTCATCCTATTTGAGGCATGTTGGACATGAGTGGGGGTAGTGGTGTGGGTTAGAGAAGAAGGCATGGAGTATGGTCAGGGACTCCCAAATGCTGTCCCCTCTGTCTCCTGTACTCTCCTTGACCTTGTCTCCCTAGATAAGTCCCAGACTTGCTGATTAAGCAACTGTAGCCTCTAAGGTCACCCTCTAAGGTCCCTTTGTTCTCTGCAGCCCAAAGATGAAGAAACTGTACATCCAGCCTTTTGTGGTAAACAGAGAGTTAATACAGCTCCCAGGGCACCAGACAACAGCCTCATCAACAGGCTGGGATCCTGATTAAACAGCTGTGTGCGTAGAGGTATAGAAGACATTTGAGCATGAGCAAGTGGGGGAAAGTGTATTTGTAACTAAGCATGGCTGAGAATATATGGGAAGCAGATATGTGAGCACGGATGAGGGAGTACACACTGGCACGCAGGTGTCTCTGTGTGCACTTGTATTATGTGCGTGGAATATGTCTCCATGGAAACGTGTTTGAAGGGTAATTTTAATAGGTGAATGTGTAGGACTGTGAGTGCAAGTATATGTACCTACAAATGAATATATGGCCTGAATGTATGAAGTGTTTTTGTTTTTTTTGGTTTTTCTTTGCCAGTCCTGGGGCTTGAACTCAGGGCCTAGGTAGGCACTGTCTCTGAGCATCCTGAGCTTCTTTTGCTCAAGGCTAGTGCTCTACCACTTGAGCCACAACTCCACTTCTGGCTTTTTCCTGTGTAAATGTGGTGCTGAGGAAATGAACCCAGGGCTTTGTGTATGCAAGGCAAGCACTCTACCACTAAGCCAGATTCCCAGCCCGTGTGAAATGTTTTGAAATTTACATAAAAGTAATCATCATGGTTTAAACAGGTAAGAGGAGATGGGCACCTTAGATTCACACAGAATCCCAGCTATGCAGAATGATTTCAGGATCTGGAGGATTATAGTTCTAAGCTAAGCCCAAGACAAAAATGTCTGTGACACTCCATCTCTAATTAACCAGCTAAAAGCAGGATTGGACATGTGGCTGAAGAGGTAGAGTGATATCAAGCCAAACAAGCATGATAAACAAGCACAAAGCTCTGAATTCAAGCCCTGGTGCCATTTACAAAAGGGGGGGTGGTATTATATGGACATAAGCAGATAGCTGCACAGGTGTGTACATAGGTCTGTGTGAATGACAATTACCAGGGAATACCACTGACGGGACAGGTAGGGCATGCAGAGCAACCTTCCCAGTCTACAGGTTAGAAGATTAGAGTTCATGGTCCAAGGTCATAAGATGGTCTGGGAGACCGAAGAGATTATTCTCAAATTCTTGCACCTACCTGCTATGTGACTTGAAAGAGCAGGAAAGACTGGCTCCAGTCTATTTCCCTGCCCAAGTGCCACTGCCCTTGCCCTTGGGATTAAAGACCAGTCAGATGTGAGTGGACTTCCACCATCACCTTGAAAGCTCAGCCACTAAAAGCAAGGCGAGGTAAGCAGCATGGCCATTATCACCAGGCAGCAAAACACAGTCCCTCTGTGTTGGGGCATCGGCTTGGCAGGTCCTGAGAGACCGCCCCTTTCTCCTGCCCTGGGGCTGTATGGCTGTTAGCCACTCCTACCCCCTTCCGGGTCTGAACAGGAAGAGACCCAAACCAGGCCCGCCTCTCGTCTTGGAGCACGCATGTGTGTGTCAAAATGGCGTGGAGCCCAGGGAGCGGTCCTGTGGTCTCCACCTCTGGGGGAAGTTCCATGACATCACTGTGATGGACAGCCCAGATCAGCCTATCCCTAGTGACTCCAGATCCCTCCCCATCCTGCCGCCATTACTGTCATATAAACCCCACTCCTGAGTAAACCGGTGGATTTTCCCAGAGGTTTTCCCCGAGACAGCCCGCATGTCCTGCCTCCTTATTCTTAGCGAGGGGGGGGGGGGGCGTCACGCGGCCACACACGCCAAGGCTTGGATGTAGCCCTCACTCCAGCTTTGCCGTCTGTGGGATGGGCAGCTTACGCTCGAGGGTGAAAGGGGACTACACAGGAGGTAACAAGGCCCGACACCTCTGCACATGGCTATCAAATGAGGGCAATAGCCAGGGTTTGTTGAAAGAGGCCTGTGATAGAAACTGTGCATCAAGTTCCTGGGTTGACTGAAATGTAGGATAAAAACTCTTTTCCTGGGTTCATAGGCTTCTCTGGGGTCACTTGGGGAAAGGTATGGCATCCCAGAGATGTGGATTGAATCCATCTCAATTATGACCTGGACCTGAGAAGTTCTGCGGGATGCTCAGGTGATTTGGGTATGGAGATACCTGTCAAGACCACAGCTATTTATGGCATGAGAAGACATAAGACGAAAGTGCAGGTTCAGTGAACTTTCAAGTGCCAAGTCAAAGGACTTAGGCTTTATTTCTGAAAGTGATCTGGAGCCAATGAAAGATTTTAAGGAGAACAGATGACAATTATATTCATATGTTAAAAGAATGTCCAGCTAAATGCTGGTGGCTCATGCCTGTAATCCTTGTTACTCAGGAGGCTGAGATCTGAGGATTGTGGTTTGAAACCAGCCCAGGCAGCAAAGTCCATGAGACTCTTATCTCCAATTAATCACCAGAAAACCAAATAACCAGAAGTGAATCTGTGTCTCAAAGTGGTAGAGCACTAGCCCTGAGCACAGAAGCTCAGGAATAACACCCAGGCTCTTACTTCTAGCCACACAACCACAACACACACACACACACACACACACACACACACACACATCACTCCAATGTATCCCATAAGTCAGGCCTTTATGGAGCCAGAAAGCAGGACTGTCTCTGCCTGTGAGACACAGACTCATACCTGGACATTCTTTCTGGCTCAGATCCCATTTCCAGATGTTCCATGCACACTCACACTTGGATGATTCCACAACTGTTAGCGCTTGTGTCAAAAGAGAAATAAGAGATTAACTTTCCTCAGCATCCCAGGCTGCCAGAAACCAAACTTTACTGGCTCGTTTTTGGAACACAACACAATTGCCTGTTTCCAGTCTGAATGTCCCTCATCCACTCTCCTTTTCCTCCATCAGCACTGGTGATCCTGCTAGTGAGGCAGCCCTAACTCCTCTGTTTCCTACAGGGCAGATCGGCACCTCCCTAAGGGGTGGGGACTCCTTCATCCTTTCAAATACACCAGTCTCTACAATGTTCTTTCCAACTCTGCTACCTGTGAAAGCTAAACCATAGCCATCAGCCTATGTAGAAATCTCCCTCTCCACAAGATATTCCTGGTCCCACAATCTCAGAACCCCAAGTCCTTTTCCATGTACTCCTCTTGTTTGCCAGGCATGCTATTGATAGCCATGACCCTTAGCCTGTGTGAACCCCCCATTGTCAGGGACCCCAGCTCTCCCATCTTGTCTAGTACCCCTGCCTTCCAGGTAGGCAGGACAGGGCAAGCAAGAGTCTTCCCAGTACTTGGTTCAAGTTCCTTGTCCCATGTCTGTACTGAAGAGATAGCAAAGGCAGTAGAGTTGGCACCATGCCCTGGAGAGGGCCTTTCCCAGCATCCTCTCCTCTTTTCCCACCAGATCCCCCAGGATACTAAGCCTCTACCCACCCTGCATGCTCCAAGAGGAGCTCATCTCTTGGAATGCTTCCACCCTCCCTTATCAGGAACAAGACTGGGACATTAACAGTTCTCTGGTCCACGGGCCCAAGTGCCCTGAAAGGTCACAGGCTTTTGCTTGTTTATTTCTGTGACTTCCCTGGGGCTCCTCACTTCTTGACAGTGTCACAGAGCAGGCCTGTTGTCTGGGATGTGTCTGGAAAGTGGCCCACTCTCACAGGGAAGGGGAGATGAGCTACTCACTGATGCTGGTGGGGCATTCTGGGCCAGCCAAGGTTGGTATTATCTTTCACTTGAAGGCTGCCTGTAAATCTGGGGCTTTCACTGAGCATATGACACAGCACTGAGGAAAGAATGGAGAAGGGCAACATCACTTTTCTGATTGCCTAGAATGGCTAGTTCCTGAAAATTTAGATTTTGATAGAGTTGGGAAGGAAAGAGAACACATGGGGGGGGGGGGGAGAACTAAGAGTCCTTCTCTACATGTAATACAAAAGACTAGCAAGTAGAAAGGCCCTGTGGTAAGACCATACTCAGCATGTTCTACAAACTCAAAGAAGGCAGAGCTGCCTAAGAGAACTGGAAAAGTAGAGGTTAGGAAGGTAGAGGGAGTCAAATTTATGTGGGGTCTCTGTAAAGCTTATGGCTTTTCTATTGAGTGTTTTGACTTTGAACACAACCTGATCAACTTCCTTAGAGGACCATGACAGCTGATTTGAGGATCACAGGCTCTCCCATACTCCTCAGCACCCTTTCTTCTGTCTTGTCTCATCCATTTCCAAGCAGGCACTGGATAACTACTTTCGGAATATGTCAGCCATAATTCGGTCCCTCGTAGAGAGAGTTGAGGGTATTGAGACAATCACCCAGAGAAATCCCTTGTCTAGGGTTTATGATCTCCAGGTGCTGCATGGGTAGAAAGTGGCATATGGTTCCTTCTCCAGCTGCCCTGAAACACAGCTGTATGCAGTGCTGTGCACATCTGGCATCCACATGTCTAACCCTGGACCTGAGAGTCAGCCAGATGTCTGTGAACACACTGCAGAGGAGTGAGTGAAATGGGATGTCATACATACTAACGGGTGGAGAGAAGAAGTCAGGGTGACACAGGGACGTTGTTGCAGAGAAGCCCAGGGTGCCCACTGATATGACCATTCAGCAGGGCTTTGAGCCTAATGCACACTCATTTCCCTTAAAGACAAGCTCAAGTTTTAAATAGTCAGCAGAAGCCAACATCCAGTCTGATTTCCCCAGCCTTGATTTCCTCATCTGTCAAATGGGAGTGAGTTGAGCTGGAGTAACTTAAACATCATTTGGTCCCATTGCACAGTTGGGTATGTGTGGTGACTCCGTTAGATCTATCCTTTCTCTGAGCCTTAGTTCTCTACTAAGGAAGGATGACATGAGATCCCTCATCTAGAGAAATGGGGAGGGGTCCCTCCCTCAAAGCTTGGCTGGCCCCATCCTCTACCAGGAAAGGGACTGTGCCTGGCATATAGTTGGTATGGGGAAGAAAAAACTTTCATTTTTCTTTTCTCTGTCCTTCCCAATTTGATTATGAGGAGGTTCCTCTCATGAATAAGAATTGAAACTTTCAAGGCAATGAACACACTTTTGTTTTTTTTAAGGGACAAAGGATTTATTTTGATTCATTACTTCAAAGGATTCTGTTCTTCATTCCTGAGACAACATGACCACAGTGGGAAAATGGAGCAGAGAATTATCATACCTCCTAGCAGCCAGGAAGGAGGCTGAGGGCGACACTGAAAATGATCAAGAGAAGGGAGGGAGGAGGAGGGGAGGGAGGAGGAAGGAGAGCAGAAGAGATTCCTGGTAGAGCCTTCAAGAACATACCCAAAATGACCTGTTTCCTCCATCCTGAAGTCCACAAATGTTCCACAACAGCCCAGTCCACTGGGGACAAAGTTTTAAAAGCAGGAGTCTATTGGGAATATTACATTATTAAAATACAGAAACATGAATATATTCTAGTAAGCAAATTAAAAACACACTAGATATGCAAGCACATGTGAAATGTTTTTGAAAATGATTGGTATCTTGACATTTGGTCATTCATTTCTAATTTTAAAAATATATGTGCATCTTACAGCAAACTATAATGCTATTTAATATACTTTCTAAGAACCTTCTGTTACTTGTAAAGATATGCTCATCAGTAGCCTGAATATAGGTAATTTGAGAAGGTATCTTGAAAAGCACACGCTTTCC
This sequence comes from Perognathus longimembris pacificus, assembly GCF_023159225.1. Classification (NCBI taxonomy): domain Eukaryota; kingdom Metazoa; phylum Chordata; class Mammalia; order Rodentia; family Heteromyidae; genus Perognathus; species Perognathus longimembris. Next base: position 22,255,204 of record NC_063173.1, on the reverse strand, counting down.
ACATTATTGAAAATATGACACCAGTGACTACTTACATGAAATCTATAAACTCTTTCATTAAGGAGCTTCTCATTTTGTTTCTTTTCTTCTGTTGATTCCTTGGGCTTGATCTAGGGGGCTGTGCAATGAACACAATTTTGAAACACATTATTGAAGCCACTTTCCCCAAAGATGCTATTCTAACAGATAGAGACAAATTCACCAGGTCTGTTTCAAGCATTGGAGTCTGTAGAACATTTTAAGGAATATTATTTAAAAGGCAGCACCATGAGAAGAACCCAGATGTTTGCTAAGGGCTCTGAAACTCACTGAGAGTGAGGAGAGAAGGTGTCAGCTGGGCTCCCACAGAGAAGTAACAACAGCTTGAAATGCCTCCACGGCTCCATATCAACAGTCTCTGCAAGAAGGGTGTCTCCTGACAGGGAAAGGAAACTTGAAACTATAAGATTCCTGAAGGAGAAGACCATTTGGAGACAAGAGGAAAGATTGGAAGGCTGAGAGGGAGCTGGCCTCACACCTCTGTCCAGTTTGGATTGGGGCTTCCTTTAGTTGTCTCTTATAACCCTTACATGGAAAAAAAATAAAAAGATGGTGTCACCCCCACTTTGCAGATGGGAAAAATGAAAAGAGAAGCCATCCATCTAGGAAGTGCTAGTTAGGACTTGGGCCCAGGCTCATGTTCTTTCACTTCCTAGCTTGTCTACACAAGCTCTGGGACTGCACTGCCACTTGATCACTCAAGACCCTGGCCAAGATATTGAATCTCCCTGTGTCTCGGTTTCTTAACTAAAACAGGGCTGGATATCCAACTTTTTTGCAGAGCTCTTCCAAGGATGAAGAGTTAACCCACAGAGAACCTCCAATGTGTTAGATATATGCAGGCATGCTTGGCACACAGTAAGACTTGATGGAGCAGGTGACTCAATCCAGATCCTTAGGCTCCAGACATGAAAACAGAAATGGGTTTCTTAAGATGCTGAGAATGGGCCTTTCTTATTCATAAATTCATAAATCCACCCAGCTAGTGCTCATCAGCCTACATTGTATAGATTTGAGTTTAATTGCATTGAAGGAATGTGAAGGACAGTCATGAGTTAGAGGTGACAGAGGATCCACATGAGGATTTTCCCTCTGATTTAGGTGCATCTCCTTTGCTAGGATCAGATTCTACTTCCACACAGCTCTGAATACCCCCATAGAAGAGATGAACCAGCCTGGCGGTCATGGGAACTCCCTATGATTCTTGCCCCCAGCTAGATTTTTATCCTTTCCCTAAATCTGTTTCCTCCTCTCATTGTGTCCCATGTCTGGGAGCACTGAGAGATAGGGGAATGCGAACCAAGCAAGACTCTGTGTTTCTCCTGTTTCCATTTCTCCTGGTCATAGCACAGCTCTCTTGACTATATTCTTTGATTTGGACCTTTTCAGATGGATTCAGAACAGCAGAATTACTTACCACAAAGGGCTTGGTAAAAGATCCTTTCTCTCAGGGAATCTCAGGTTATCATCTGAAAAGTGAGAGGTAAGATCCACAAGTGCTGTGAACCTTTCACTTTTTAGATGACTTTGGCTTTGTCTTCTTCACCTTCTCCAAGTAATCTGGGCTGAGTCTTCATCACAAATACCCCAGCTCTTTCCACTTCCCTGAGGGCCTGATTTACATCTGTCTCCCTCTGAAATCACTGAATCTTACTCCTTACCCCTACAGATTCAGCATTATTCACATCTTAGAGCCCCATCTTGGCTTCAATGATGGAGCAGAAGTGGGGTTCTGCACTCCCCGCCTCACCTCACCCCACATACATAAATGTCTTTTTACTAGCAGCAAAAACCTTTAGAAAACCTAGAAAGAGATATAGCTCTGAGGACAGGTATGAAGTAATACAGGGCAGAGAAGACCTACAGAGATTGAACTTTATCCTCTGCTCCTTGGTCCCCTGAAGACCCCACACAGCAGCCAGACCTGCTACAGAATTTTGAAAGAGCCTAGTTAGGCCCCACCTTGACAGAAACCCTCCCCTCTCTATACTCTCTTCCTATGTTGTGACAGATGCTGCTCTGATCCCCTTGGTACCCAGCTCCCAAAGAAGAAAACAGATCACCCATCACTGGGTAATTACAGAGCAACTGAAAGGCCATTTAGCTACTGTGTGATAAGCAATAGAGTATTTTAATAATAACCAATTACCATACATTATAGTATATCATTTGGCATTTGATGATCTACTAGGGTCTCACCTGCTCCTTCCCTTATGGAACATTTCACGGCTGTTCACACCTTCCCCAACAGAAGTTGTGTCAGTTTCTAATTGAAGCACTATTTTTAGGAAAGAGTTAGGAAAAGTTTGTAGCGGTTGTGCAAATTCTGTCATGCCAAGTAGAAGGATATATCCTGCCAAGTGTCTTTTCTGACAGCTCTGCCATCGCATCATGCTCGACAGGATGGAGAGTGAGATTTGTTTCACGATCTGTGTTAGCCTTTTCGTATCAAGGGCGTGGAAACCTAGGGAAGGCATGGAGGCAAGCCAAGCAGATGTTGTGCTCTGCTGTTGGGCCATTCCTTCTCCTGCGAACAGACATTCTCATGCCAATTGTGCTTGGAGCATTCTGATGTAGGAGTTGACGTGGGTGCTAGGGAGACCCTTCCAAAGTCTAGGTTCTTCCAGAAAGAAGCCAGGGAAGATGACCCTCCAGTAGATTTGTTCAGCTCATTCCTCTGGCCTGAAACTGTCTTAAGTAAGTTCATTCAGCTGGGCACGGGTGGCTCACATCTGTATTCCTAGCTACTCAAGAGGCTGTGATCTGAAGATCATGGTTCACAGCCAACCTAGGTAGGAAAGGCTGTGACACTCTTATCTCCAATTGATCACCAAATAGCCAGAAGTGGAGCAGTTGCTCAAGTAGTAGTCTCAGTCTTATGTAGTAAAGCTAAGGTCCTGAGTTCAGGACCTTAGTAAAGCCCAGGTCCTGAGTTCAAGCACCATTACTAGAACAACAACCAGAAAAAAAAATTTTTAGCTCTCTAGTCCCATATTCATGTGTCCATGTTCTTTCCACTATCACCACATGCAGAGGGCAAAGCTCACTCCTTTTTTGTTTGTTTGTTTTTGGTGGGAGTCCTGGGGCTTGAACTCAGGGTCTGGGCACAGTTTCTGAGCTTCTTTGGCTCAAGGCTAGCCCTCTGCCACTGGAACTCCAGCTCCACTTCCAGCTCTTTTGATCTTTAATTGGAGATAAGAGTCTCATGAATTTTGCTGCCCAAGCTGGCTTCCAGTCATGATCTTCAGGTCTCAACTTCCTGAGTAGCTAGGATTACTGGCATGAGCCACTGGCACTCGGCATGAACTCACTCCCCCTTTTCCCCAAGAAGGTGTCTAGCATTCTCACAAAGATTTTTAACCCTTTGTACACACCCATGCATGCTCACATGCATTCAAGTCTTCAACAGACCTTGCTACTATGAATTGCCAGTTTATAAAAGAGAAGTGCTTTCTGCGTGGAATGGGTCCACAGGATCTCACAGCTAGCTCTTCTGCCTTAAATAAGGCTGACATGGTTCAGTCTATCAGCCTCTGCCATCACTGCCACAGCCAGATGCTTTCGCCATACCCAGTTCAACCAGCAGGCTGCCAGCATCCGGTACCTACATCACTACAATAGTCTCCTCACTGATCTCCTGACTCCTACTTTGTTCCCAGTAGTCTAAGTACAGCAGCTGCATTTTTGTTAAAACTGTACCTAGATATGTTGTTCTTCTGTTCAAATCTCACCAAAGACTTTCCATTTTATTCAGAATAAAGAATAAATATCTTTTTCAAAGTTCAGATTAAAAGCACAATGTAAATCAGGAGCAAGACAAGGTTGCCTCCTCCCTCCTCTCCTCTTCAACATGGTACCAGAATTCATAGCCAGAGCAATAAGGCAAGAGGACAACATAAAGGGGATCCAAATAGGAAAAGATGAAGTTAAACTCTCTGTCTTTGCAGATGACATGATCCTGTATCTAAAGAACCCCATATACTCTACTCCCAAGTTACTTGAGCTGATCCAAAACTTTGGCAAAGTAGCAAGGTATAAAATAAACCCTCAAAACTCAATGGATTTTCTGTATGCTAATGACCCAAAGACCGAGGCTGAAATCAGGAAAGCAAAACTCCTTTTGTAATAGCCTCAAAAAGCATAAAATACCTAGGAATAACCTTAACCAAAGAAGTGAAAGACTGCTATGATGAGAACTTTAAAAACATGAAAAAGGAAATTAAGGCAGAACTAAGGAAATGGAAAAACCCTTCCATGCTCCTGGATTGGGAGGATTAACATTGTCCAAATGGCAATGTTGCCAAAGGCTACCTACAAATTCAATGCAATACCCATTAATATCCCAACAGCAGTTTTTAATGAAATAGCAGAAGCAATCCAGAAATTCATATGGAACAATAGAAGACCCTGAATAGCAATCCTAAGTAGAAAGAACAGTGCTGGAGGAATTACAACACTATACAATTACAAAGCTATAGTAATAAAAACAGCTTGGTATTGGCACAAGAACAGGCCTGAGGACCAATGGAACAGAACTGAAGACCCAGAAATGAATCTGCAGCCCTATGCCTACTTAATATTTGATAAAGGAGCTAAAAAAATAGGATGGAAGAAAGACAGTCTCTTAAACAAATGGTGCTGGCAAAACTGGTTCAACACCTGCAACAAATTAAAACTAGATCCTTACATATCACCCTGCACCAAAGTCAATTCCAAATGTATCAAAGACCTCAAAGTAAAATTAGATACCTTGAAAACACTACAAGAAGGAATAGGTGAAACACTTGGGCTCTTTGGCACAGGACAAAACTTCCTTAATAAAGGCCCAGAAATGCAACAAGTCAAAGAAAGGTTGGACAAATGGGACTGCATCAAACTGCAGAGCTTCTGCAGGGCAAAGGACATAGCTTGCAAGATAAACAGAAAGCCCAAAAATTGGGAGAAGATCTTTACTGGCCATACAACAGACAAAGGCCTCATATCTAAAATATATGCAGAACTAAAAAAATAAATCCTCCAAAGCAAATCCTCAAAGAACCAACATCCCCCTCAACAAGTGAGCTACAGACCTAAAAAGAGACTTTGCGGAAATGAGAATGGCACATGAAGAAGTTCTGTACATCATTGGCCATAAAAGAAATGCAAATCAAAACAACATTGAGATTCCACCTCACCCCAGTAAAAATGTCCATTATGAGGAAAACTAACAATAACAAATGCTGGAGGGAATGTGGCCAAAAAGGAACCCTACTACATTGTTGGTGGGAATGTAAACTTGTTCAGCCACTCTGGAAAGCAGTATAGAGGTTCCTCAAAAGACTAAACATAGAGCTCCCCTATGACCCAGCAGCCCCACTTTTGGGCATCTACCCAAATTACAAGCAAGAACACACTAAAGCCACCAGCACAACAATGTTCATCACAGCACAATTTGCCATTGCTAAAATATGGAACCAATCCAGATGCCCCTCAGTAGATGAGTGGATCAGGAAAATGTGGTACATATAGACAATGGAATTTTATGCCTCTATCAGAAAGAATGGCATTGCCCCATTCGTAAGGAAATGGAAGGACTTGGGAAAAATTATACTAAGTGAAGTGAGCCAGACTCAAAGAACCATGGGCTCTACGGTTTCCCTTATAGGGAATAATCAGTACAGGTTTAGGTTAGTCATTGCAGATCACAAGAGCCTAATAGTTATGCCCTTATGAACATATAAGATGATGCTAAGTGAAATGAACTCCACATTATGGAAACGAGTGTTGTATCACTGTTGTAATCATTTTCAACATGCCATGTGAAACTGTAGCTTTTTGTTGTTGTTCCTCTTGTATCCCCTTCCTGTAGTTGTGCCCGTGCTATCACTGTATCTCATCTGAGCACCCTGGAGACTGTATATACTGATATTAGACCTAGGGAAGGGAAAGGGAACATCAAAATCAGGAGACAAAGGATAAAAAGACAAACGACTCCAAAAGCAATACTTACAAAAAATCATTTGGTGTAAACCAACTTAATAACCCATGTGGTGGTATGAAACTGTAACCCCCCTGTACATCACACTGACAATAAATAAATAATTTTTTCAAAAAAAATAGAATAAAACAAAAGCACAATGGAAAATATATATATCAGTAGCTACAAACTCATCCTCATTTACCCTTAAGATGAACAGGGAAATTGCAGCTTGGATATTTATTCCTTGAATTTAGATGACTTCAGAATGGAGAACGATGAGAGCTGGAAGGAAGAGACCAGGGAGGCTAGGAGCTAGAGAAGCTGGGATCAGGGGAAGTGATAAACGACGGTGAGAGCTGGCAGGGCTAGTGGCTTCTCATTCTGTGGGCTTACTCCAACTGAAAACCAAAGGTCTGGTGTGTGGCAACTAGAAAAAGCTAGTAACACAGCCTTGAAATTCACTCAACACCCCCCTCCCCCACCTCAAGCTCAAATGGCACACGGTCATTAACCAGATCCACATTTAAAAAAGCAATTGCTACCAGATACATGGTCATGTTGCTAAAGGTTAACCATCATATGAAAGTTAGAGGAGAACCCAAAGAAGTGTCAATTCCCTCCTTTCAGCAGCTTACAAATTGATGAGAAATGGAAAACACATGCAGGTGGTTGTTCAAGTGGTTGAGAGCTGGGTACAGCAGAAAGAGCTCCTGTTTGCAATTGGGCCTATATTTGGATCTCAGTTGCCCCACTTACCAATATATCTTAGGTAAGTTTCATAAGCCCTCTTTTCCTTGAGTTCTACATCTGAAAGATGAGAATAATAATGACTAGTGCCCTGTGACTGAAGATAGTATATATTCAGTAAACATGGACTCTTCTTATTTAATATGACAGACTGCTAAAACAAATCAGGAAACCAATAAAAGAAATACTCAGACAGTTCAGAGAAGGAAAGTCCTAGTGTAATGAAAAAGTTTTGCTGGTTTCTCAGAGAAACAAGTGAGCCTTGAGCCATTTGTGATAGTCCTGCTATGTGTCAAGTGGACTGTGCCACAGTATGCTAGACATTTGGTTAAACACTGTTCTGGGTGCTTCTCCAAAGAAGTTTCTGAATGAGAAAAATATTTGAATCTATAGACTGAGTAAAACAGATGGCTCTCCCTAATTTCTGCGGATATTTTCCAATCAGTGAAAGGTTTCAACAGAACAAAAACACTGACCCTTTCAGCAGTAAAAGAGTTCTTCCTGCTTTACTGCCTTTGAGCTAGACATTGGCCTTTTCCACAATACACTTGCATAAAGTTATCCAATCTTCCTGGAATTCACATCTGCTGGCCTTCAGATTAGACCTCAACCATTGGCTCTCCTGTGATTTCAGCTTGTCTGACTCACTATGAAGATCTTGACACTTGCCAGCCCCATAATCATGTGAGCCAATTCATTGTAATTAATTAATCAAATCTACTGGCTCTATTTCTCTGGAAGCAAAGAAACCTAACCAGAATTAGATTAGGTTTGGGTAGGGGTGGAAAGGAAAAGAAAAAGGGAAAAGACAAGAGAAAAGGAAAATCCATTGAATATATGTACAAAACCCCAAGGATTCTTATTGATAACAACAACATTTACCAAGGACCTATCAAGTCTAGCCTCTGCTTTGCCTGCATTGTTTCATGCAGTGCACGTACAGTGTTAAAAACAACAACAACACTCGTTTGTTTTTAAGCTTTCTGTTACTAAAACAAAATGTCTGAGACAATTAATTTACAAAGAGTATAGCTTTCTTTTGGCTCATAGTTTTGGAGACTGCAGTCCATGATTGATGGGCAGCATATCATGGTGAGAGTATGTGACAAAGCAAAATCACTAACCTCAAGACTGGGAATCCATAGAGAGCCAGGTGGGTATAGGGTTCCACAATCTGCTTCAAGGACACACCCAGTGCTCTTCAGACTTTTTACTAAGCCCCAATCTCTTTTAGGTTTCACTACCTCCTCATCATACTGTCACCTTGAAGGCCAGTCCTTTAACATACAGGTCTTTGGTGGAATTTCAAGATCCAAAATAGTAGCTCCATTGAGTACAAAAGCTATTCCCATTTTCAGATGGGGAAATCAAGACCATTTTTCCAAGGTCTGGAATCTAGCAAACAAAGCAAGGTCCAGATTTCAGTAGTCTGACTCCACAGCCTGGACTCTTAATCACTATACATACATAGATTAGTATTTTTTAGGGTAACTTGATAGAGCTGATAAAATTGGCACACACAGAGATGGGTCTCACATGCCAAGCTGAATGCATTAGGCAATTGCCTATCCTAAGCCCAACTCCCTCTTTTTATGAGAAGGAAACTGAATTTGAGAGATGGAAAGGCAGGTTCACCCAGGTCAATGATTGAGCCATAAGTTCACCTTAGGTCTTATTTCAACTGCATCACCTCTGCAACTTGCCTCAGGATTCCTGCTTCTTTGGGATCTTCACTGTCCCATGAACTGCTCTTAGTACTGAGCCTCTCTGGGGACTTCTGCTGAGGTCTCTCCCATCAGCTGCATCCTTGGAAAACCAAAAGGGAGACAGTCATTGTGACTCTTTCTTTTGGTCAGTTGTGGGGCTTGAACTCATGGTCTGAACACTGTCCCTGAACTCTTTTGCTCAAGGTTAGTGCTTTACCAGGTTGAGCCACAGCTCCACTTCCAGTTTTTAAGTGGTTAATAGGAGATTAAAGCCTTACTGGTCTTTTCTGACACAGCTGGGCTTTGAACCTCCATCCTCAGATCTCAGCCTCCGAAGTAGTCAGGATTACATGAACCACAGCTCTGGGCTTCATTGTGACTCTTGTCACTCACTATCTCAGCCTGTGACTAGATGTTTCCTCTCCTTCAAGTTGCCATCTCCTGTTCACGGATTTCCGTCTGTACCCCTTTGCCCAGTCTGTCTCATTTTCAGCTTTCTTAGTCCTGATTTTCCTACCACAAGGCTACGTGGCACAAATATTTGTAAGCTCTAAACAAAGGCCAGGAGTCAACTGCCTTTAGCTTGTGGTATTTTAAATAGCCATTGTTGAGGATGTGAGATGCTTTAGTCTGGTGGCCCTGGCTACACCCCAAAGCTGATCTAAGGCTCATCACCAAGCAGCTCCCATTCCCTTTGTCTGGGTCTGATTTCCTGACCACTTCACTTTAGCCTAGAAGTGGGTGTGGTTCTAGTATTCCATTTCCTGTGCAGCCTTCAATTGGGTTAAAGTGTATTTATTTCTGCTCTGGACCCACCCTGCGGGCAGCTCTTGTACCCTAATGATGAGTCAGAGAGACGCTTGGATCACTCTATGGAATAGTGTCACTATTAAGTCGGTGGAGACCATGCAATCATTCAACAATGTAGCTTGACCACTTACCACCATCAGTGTCAGACACTGGTGACACAATGATGAAAAAGACAGAGCTCATGCCTTCATGGGGCTGAGCAAGTAAGTCCATCAAGATAAACACGCATCTGTTATCCAGTGGGCATGTGATGATTGGGGAAATCATCACATGTGCATGATTGGGGAAATACCAGTTGCTAAGAGGAAACACAACAGGGATGGTTAAACTTGGGCTGGTCTTCAGGGTTGGGGTGGGGCTGGTTATGAATGGCTCCCAGTAAGCAGTAGTGTTTGGGCTAAAACATAAATACTTATCCAGGCAACAGATGAAGTGTGAATACATGTGGTAGGATTGTGAAGGGGAAGGGTGGGGATAATTTTCAAGCAGTAGCTCGAGCAACTGATAGAAGGGAATGAATGAGAAGAAACTGGCTGTGATATGGGTTGTGTTGCCTTAACAAAACAAAGATTTGCAAGAGAGAGGAGACTGATGAAACTGAAGGTACAATCCAGGACTAGATTGGCAAGTTTTATGTAAATCATTTTAGGGAGTCTGAGAGGTATTCTGTAGGCTTAGAATGCCACTGAAAATTTTAAGCTAAGACACGGTTAACTTTGCAACCTAGATCAACAGGTAAGTGTGAAAACTGGGTCTGGGCAACATGCCAAGGAAGCAGAGGAGGAAGTGATTCTTGCTTCCTGATTTGAGGACCATACCACAAATTCATCCTGGGAACAAGAAGCCCCCTCCTATGAATACATGAATTCCTGACCTTGGACCTGGAATCCAGGCCTCCCTGGAGCCTGCTTAATGACCTCTTGCCCTGTTGGCTGAACTTACCATAGGTCTTGTATTCCACACAGCCTGCACCTCTGCTGCTGGTATTTGACTGGCTCGGACATTTTCTCACCTGTCCAATGAGATGCCCTTTCCCTCACCATCATAGGTCAGCTCCCATGCTATAGCCGGCCATAGAGCACATCAGATGTCAGGCTCTTCCATATCCCATTCATCCCACAGCCACCAGATCCCTGACTTCTGCCATCACAGCCTACTGTAGATCTGTTTAAAGAAAGGACACAAGAAGAATTATCCATAAAGAAGTAATCCTCTTGCTGTGTCCTACCAGGATTTCAAGTACTGTGGTGCCCTTGAGCATTTTCAGTATCTAGAACTTGTTTGCATCATTTGTAAATGGGTAAAATAACAAGATCTATGGTGGAAGCTTATTCTAAATAAAAAGCTTTAATAAGTGGCTGGCACTCAAAAAAGTTAGATACTATTATTACTAAGAAGAATGCGCCCCCCATCCTGGACTGAACTGGAACAGCATCTAACCATATAATGCAGCAAGCAGAAGGAAGATGGTAGGTCTTAGAAGAAAAATATACAATAAACACAGTGAACTTCTTCACACATAAACAAACCTCAAAAGGTCTCCATAATTTGGAAAATGTTTTCACAGAAAATGTTTCCCTAAGATAGGGCAGGCTATTGAATTGAACCATCACAGTTGGCCTATACATTTTCCCTGAGCCTTGAGTGAAAAACATATGGAGTAGAGGAAGTATAGTCAGACCATGGATTCAGACCAGGCAGAGTTTGGAAATGATTCTCTCACCTTGGGAAACTCATTCCAGTTCTTTGAGCCTTGGATTGCTTATCTGAAAAGTGGACACAATTCCACTTACCTAGAAGGGCAGGTGAGAAAGGAGAGTCTTTCTAAACAGCCTGGCATAGCATGGAGTTCAAGTGTGGACTGATTTCTCCTGGAGCTCAGTCTACCCACAGACTCGAGAAGAATCTTATAGGTAAAGGGAAGACAGAGACTCGCTGGGCCTTGAGTAGATCTGAACTTCCAGGAAGTGAGATCTGACCTAAAAGATATTGAGGATGCTTCCATTCCTTCCTCTTTAGGATTGGTGAGACACTGTCATTCTCAGGGCCAAGTCCTTTGTAGGACTGTGAGGGTTAGAGAAGCCCACAAGGAGCAGCACATTCTACATCCTGCTGCTGCCCCCAAGCTGGGCTGTCAGCCCAGGAGTCATTAGCAGGTGGCAGGGCCGAGTACTGGGCCATCCGTCAGAGGAGAATGGCTGCCACAGTTCCTGGGACACAATGGTGCCCTGAGGAGCCATTGGCAGTAATGATGATGGGTATTTAAGCAAATGAACTGTTAATGACCAGACAGAGGTGAGCTGCCTCCCAGACCAGCTGGAGCCCAGAGTTAGCAAAGGAGGAGCAAGAAGAATGAAGAGAGTCAGGAGAAGAAAAAGACTCAGTTTCTTCTCAGAAACTGGCTCCCCTGGGGAATCCTGGTTGACTCTGGGTAACCCTTGCTTCACCAGCTGCCTACTGTCTCAGGTCTCAGTGCGAAGGTCCCATAGTTGGTGACTTTTCTGCCTGCCTGGCTCAGGTGTATGCCACCCACTGCATCTTTCTACCAGAATCCTTCCTGCCACAAAGCAAAGAGGCATGATGTTGGAAGCTTGTATCAGCTGGGAGAGAGCTACTGAGGGGCTGGGCAGAGTCTCCGGGTTAGGGACTGAGTGCGAGGAGTATTGAAACATGGCTAACCATGCCATGCCCTGTGGCACATGGGTGCGGCATGCCAAATATGGGCCGAACACCATTCTAAATTCCAAACTAGTTTGTTCCCTGGTGTTGCAGTCCTTGAGTTGCTGGCTGACTTTTCCATTTTACAGAAGAAGAAACTGAGGCTCAAAGAAATCAGAGGGCCAGAAGTTTGTAAAAATGATGTCCCAAAGTCAGCAGAGAGTGAAGCTAAATGCTCCGACTTTCAAAACTTCAACTGTTATCTCTCAGAGGACAATATAGGGAGAGTGGGGACTGGATGGGAAAGGATGAAATGGGCTGAGGACAGAGGGAGGAGCCAAGATGAAAGCACTATGCACATGAGATTCAGAGTCCAAAAGCTAGGAGACAGGTGGCCTCAGGACCCTGTCAGTGGCTATGGTCATTTCAGCCCTACTCTTGTTGTGTCCTTTCCTGCAGGATCCCTCAAATGGTGAAAGAACTTGTAAAATGGGTGAAAACCCCCTAGGCAGAACCTGCCACTGCCTGGCTGTGTGACCTTAGGCCAAGTATCAAACTACTCTGAATCTGTCTTCTCACTTGCAAAAATGTCACTTGCCTAGGAGGAATTGGCTTTTCCTGGCTCAGCTCCAAGTTGCTGACTACAGATTTGGTTAGGCATGGAACCCCTTTGACTCTTTGTTTTCTATTCTGAAAAAATGGAATAATTCTACCAGGAAGGATCATTTTTAAAGATTAGAAATAATAGAACACCCAGCACACTATCAGTCATAAAAATAGGAGCTGTAGCTAGCCTTCTCATCAATCAGGAGTATATGTGGCTCAAGACCCAAGCATCTGGGTTCTCACTTCAGGTTCTCCTTCCCTTCCCTCCTCTGCTCTCTTCTCTGAGAAACTTTAAACCTTCTCTAGGAGACTGCTCCTGTCACTTACAGAGCTGTATATATTATCTTCCTGCCCGAAGTTTCTTTCTGCTGCAACCTTCACTGATGCTTTATTTGTTGCTTAGCAATCACTATGAAGTTCACTAAAAGCCTTCATTTGCCTGTGGGACTTTGCACACAGAGCTGTCCTTTTTTGAACTGCAGTCCCCTCAGGAATTGATGGAAGTTTGAACCAGAACTTGGTCTTCTGTCGCCATACCACAGCATCTTCCAGTCTCAGGCTACCCCGGAGCACAGCCCCTACCTATGCTCTCCCTTGCCAGCCTGTGTTCACACATTCTTGTCCAGTGCCCTCTCCACCTTTATATCTCAGCATCCATTTCAAATACCACTTTCCCTGCTGTGAATTGCAGAATCCTTGGTTGCTTTTTTTTTTTTATCAACTATATCACATAGCTCCTTCTAAATTTTGCCATGATTGATCATTCTTCCCATCTGAGCCAAAGTCTCTAATCGTAGATCTGGCTGGGAGCCATGTACCTTCAGGTCTCCTGCAGTGCTAACACTCCCAGTCTTTCTGGACAATCACCCTTGTTGTGGGGAATACAAAAAACTCAGTGATATACTATGCAAACCTTAACAAGGAGTCATAACCAGCATTGCTAAAGTGGAAACAAACTCACCTTGGCCTCCCTGGGTACCCTGGTCACATGGACTCTGAAACCAACATCCCTGGACTCCATCTTTCTCTTTTCCCTGGTACCTAAAGGCAAAATTATCTGCATTTCATTACATTTCTTTGGACACCTGTGCTAGGAGCTCTAGACCAGAGCAAATTCCCTGACGCCAGGTGCTATATTTTTCTTCTGCTGTAACTGGCATCTGTTCAGGCAGATGAGTGAATAGTTATTAGATCTCAGTGGGTTTCAGTCACTTTAATTGTTTTCTATCAAAATGTGCCCATTGCTGACACCAGAGCTTGTTGGTCATTTGTAAGGTCAGCTAGGTGAAAGGAGGTGGCAGAGGTTCAGGGCTGAGGCATATTGGGCTGCAGGAAATTTTGGCAGCAGAAAGGAATCTCACTGAAGAAAAATGAATCCTTGGATGGTCATCTGGAAATGATGGATTAAGAGATAAACACGGGAGTTGTGATCTGAACACACAGAGCACTGGACCAACCGTTCTTGTAATTAGATGCAAGTGGTAGGCATTTAGTCTATTTTTATTTTCCAGACTTTGGAATTGCATGGAGCAAAAGCCACTAGAAATAGCAATTACAATTTTTTTTTGAAAAAGAGTTTGGGAAAAAGAAGTAAACAACACTAACAACATTAATAGATAAATTGACAGCTCTTCTATTTTCTTCCTCCCTCCCTCCTTCCCTTCTTCCCTCCCTCCCTCCCTCCCTCCCTTCCTTCCTTCCTTTCTTCCTTCTTTCCTTCTTTTTTCCTTTCTTTCTTTCATCCTTTGTGTCATTATGGAGGCTTGAACACTCTCATTTGGCTTTTATGCTCAAGGGTGGCATTTTACCACTTGAACCACACTCCATTCCTCACTTATTGCTGGCCAATTGGTAATAAGAGTCTCATAGCATTTTCTGCACTGGGTTGGCTTCAAACTGGGATTTTCAGATCTCAGACTCCTGAATAGCTAGTATTACAGGCTTGAGCTACTAGCACTTGCCTGACAGCACTCTTATTTATTTATCTTAGAAGCATATTTTGTATAATTGTCTCAAAGCCCAACTTTTAAAACAGACTCTAGAAGAGATGCTCTTATTTAAGCTTCAGTAAGAGACCTGAATCCCACTCACTCCCTTTGTCCATGAAGCTTCTTCAAAAATGCTATGTAGGTCCTCATGATAACTCTATAATTATGTATTCTTTTCCTATTTTATAGGTGTGTTAAGTGAGACTCAAAGAGACATGGTCATATGACTAGAAAGTACAGACATGTCTTAGCAGTCTCTTGGCCTCAGCAAAAACAACATTTCTTCCACAATGTTGGGCCATGGAAGGAATAGTAGAGGAGAGACTGATCATAGAGCATAGGCGGAGCTGCCTTTGTCATCCACAGGGAGAGAGAGATTGGATGGACTTGATGGCTCACACCTGTAATTCCAACTACTTGGGGAAGTACATACTGAAGGGACCATAGTTTGAGGCCAGTTTAGCCAAAAGTTAGTGAAACACTATCTCAACAAACCAACTAGAAATGGTGGTCATGTCCAGGGAGGCCTAGTCAGGAAGACTATGATGTGAGGCAGCCATGGACAAAAGGCACAAGTGTCTATCTGAAAAAAATAACAAAGCAGAAAGGGCTGGGAGAGTGATTTAAGTGGTAGAGCTCCTGACTAGCAAGTTTAAAGCATGGAGTTCAAACGCCAATATCACCAAAATAAATAACAACAATCAACACACTATAGTATATATACACACATACACAGAGGTGGGGAGAGAGATTAGAGAGGATCAACAGTAGACTTTGGCTAGAGCAGAGACAGAATGGAGGATAGGGGCATCAAGGCTGGGAACACTCCTTGCTTTAGCCACAGGATCCTCCCATGACAGAGATTTTAGCATTCCACTCTAAACTGAGAGTTCTCCCTTCTAGCTTGTACCTGCTTTCTGGCCTGTGTCTTTCACCAGCAGTGCTCTGTCTCAGAGAAGAGGGCTTGGAGCTCTGGCAAGGAAGAAGTTGAGTGGTTTTTTCCTGGTGATCAATAAAATTCTGGGAAAGGGACCTGGTATCCAAAAATGTGATTTGTTTGTGGTCATGTGGAATGTGATAGGCTGAGCACCAAGTGTCAACAGCCTCTTGGGGTACTTGGGGGCAGGACAGGGCAAATGTACTCCCCTTTGCTGGGCTTCAGTGGTTTTCCTCACCCTCTCACTAGGTAGCACTAATTTCCAGGCTGATGAGACTGTGCACATGAGACAGTCTAGTAACAGATAACTCATTTCCTCAGAACCATCCAATCTATGCCATCTCATTTTTTCCTCTCTTCCAGAGTGCTTGGTACACACATAGGAATCTTCATTCAGCATATACAGTGTTATAATATAGAGACTAGATACTGGCAAACATATTATGTGGACTATTTCCCGACTTTTTTGTGCTAACTACACCCTCCCCTACATCTGTCCATAAAACACAGCACTGGATTCAATGAATAGAAACTTTACCACTTCCTTCGAAATATGGGTATGATAGAAGGAGATGTGCAATGAAAAAAAATACAAAAAATGGAGATGTGGTAGCCATAATATAATCATGAAGGAAAGGAGAAGAGAGCTGGAAAGATAACAACCTAGACAGTGTTAAGCTGATGAGCTAACAGCATCAGTTGTTTGTCTCAGGACCTTTTTGTTCGAGGAAGTTAAATCCAGATGTTTAAGTCACTGTGGAGGAATGTTTCTTTCACTTAAAATCAGAAGCAGCGATGACCTTTATCATAACCTTGGGAATTAGGTATAACTACCCTCTTTTAAAGTGAGAAAACTAATTTGGAAGGTGACTACAAGTTATTCATCTTGTATGCAGTAGAATCAGGATTTAATTTCCAGCTTTTCACTTTGCACTCATGAATTCATATGAACCAAGGAGTTAATATATGCAATATATTAGATATTAGATGCTACATTTATGTTATATGCAATCCCTTACAGTTACTCTGATGAGTAATCTTGTCACCGTGATTGGATTAAGAAACACCTAAAAGATTAGTCAAGTACCCCTCTGCAGTATTTGAGAGGGTGTTTCCAGAGACAGATTTTGAGGGTTTTGACTCAATAGATGAATTGATTCGTTGATGGTTTCACAGTATGATGGCAGGATCGGTAGGCTGTAGAACAGCAAAGCAAGCCATTTGCATAGAGGCACTGATGTGTTCACATCACTTAAACACCTCCCTTAGGTTGACCTCCACCCATTTGCATTGGGGATGAAGCCTACAATACATTCAGCCCATAGCACCCATGCTTTTAGACTAACAGAGGTAAAGCCAGGCATGGACGAGTCAGGTGTGTCAACATGCACATCATAACTTTGTGGGTAAACAGGCTTCTGGGTCTGGTTGGGCCTGCCATAAACAGATTCCTCCAGACCTCACCAATCCTCCTTTACAAGGGAGCCATGCCAAGCACAAGCCTTGCACAGAAGCTGCTTGTTCTTGGATTACCCTTTCCTGAGATCAAAAATGTTTGCTGGGATTACACAAAATAGATTGAGATTAACATGTGGTGTTTAACTGAATAGCCTCAGGCTCTTGGCTTCCCTTCCTTGCTGGAGCTGCCAAAACAAATTCCCACCCACGGATATCCTGGGCCTGTCTGGCATGCTTAGAGTAAAAACATGGAGACACAGGAGCTGCTACACAGCAGATTCTCCCACGATCACAACGAGAGCTCCAAAGATCTTCCATCCAAGGCAGCCAGAGTCCCCTCACTTGCTCCTCTATAGGGGGGGAAATTTTCCTTCCTGTTTTAACCAAAGACTGAAAGCCCCAAGTGTCATGGCCTTCTTAGGTTGGAGACAAAAGTCTCAGACCCCCATCCCTCCACACTTTTTAAACTCAGGCAGACAGCATTGTTCTGCATTGTATTCAACAAATACCCAATATGCAAACACGTCACCTAATTAAACACTTGCCATGCCAACCACGGTGCTAGGGATTGGATGGGAAGGAGACAATGTGGCCCCCACCCATGGTTTGTACCACACTGTATATACACTTTGGCAGCCTAGCTTTCTTCCTCTCCAAGGTCATTGCATTGTCTGTGAGGAATCATGGAGACAAACACCTGGCTCTTGGACCCAAGAGAGGTTTTGAATGTAAACTTCCCTATCCGTTTTTTGAAATTCCATACGACAGCCTCTGGGGCCTAGGCAATTTCACATATGTTCAGAGTGCTCCGTGGATGTCTGCAGAATTGGATTATTTGTTCGCATCATCACAGCTGTGAGAGAGATATCATTTGCCCCAGTTTTCAGTTGAGATGAGGTGTAGAAACTTTTCTGAGATAAGTGGCGAACCCTCTTAGAGTTACAACTTCTGCCTACGCTTATTACTGCAGCATGTCACTACCAGTACCACTGCTCCCCCCACATTCTACAACACAGTCATTTCCACCAAGCTCGCCAGTACCACTGCCATTACCACACCACCACCATGGCCTCTACTCCATGGCACCATCCTGACTATCCTATGGTTATACCACGACTACTTCTCCACCAAACCAATCCCTGTAAGCAATGAGAGTGTGTTGGGCCCTGTGTGTCAAGCACCATGCTAATATTTAAAATCCATCCATTGACTTCAGAATCTCAACAATCCTGACAAGTAAAGATCGTCATCTCCCACTTACAGATGAGACAATTAAGTAATAATTACACAGCTAGAAGTGATGAAAATCAAGCTCTAACCTCAGGTGGTCTGAATTCCTAGTCTCTGTCCCTAAACACATCCTGTATTTCTTCCTCTCTAGATTTGTTTCTAAGATACAGATACACCCCAGTTCAAAGCCATGCTCCTAATCTTGAGGTCTTAACCATTATAGGAGATGTGCAGATTTGAGGAGTTAAGCTTGCCCCTATTAAGGGGCTGGAGACCAGTTTGCATCTCTCCATAAGCACATTCCAGAACAGGAATGAAGTGGACACAAAGATGATGCTGAGGAAGTGAGAACCCCTGACATAAGCGGGAAACCACAGCCATCCTGACAGAGGTCCCCTGTGATGTCAGATCGCTAACTTCTAGGGGCTGCCCACAGTTCTGATGGCAAGAGCATGAGCTGAAGTGCTGCTCTAGTCACAAGTGCAAGCTAGCATGTCCCCAGATGTTCATCCTCCCAGAACATGAAGCCACTGTGGAGTCCAAGGCAATACAGTCCTTCCCAAGTCTAAAGCCTCCTTCAGCTCCTGATAGGGTGAGCCAAGTGACTCATGCTCAGTCTGGACCCTGTCCTTTTCTCTTTTCTTGTGAGACCTTTACCATCCCTCATGATCTCCCTCAGTACTGGCCCTCACTCTGAAAGCCGCTAAGCTGTGACATCACTAAGTTGCACACTCCACTCATGTGGCACCAATCAAGCTGTTTCTACTATTCTGTAGGCTCCCATATCTTCTGGACTAGGCTCACTGAGGACCTAAAGCTTATTTTGTTCATTTTAGCATCTGCTTCAGAATTTGCTCCAGTGCCTGCCTTATAGGAGTGTCTCAGCAAATTTGAGAGAAAGAAGTAGAGAGTAAAGGAGGCAGATTAAAGGAGGCATGGGTGTTTAGGAGCTGCGTCTCTGCTCTTTCCTAAATCCAGCCTTCAAGTCATGAAACCATCAGCTTCTACACCAGAGACAGAAAGAATGGGTCTTCACCATGGCTAGGCCATTGCCATAGGCTCAGGTTGATTGCTACCAGCCTAGAGGCTGACAGAAGTAGATGATGATGATGATTGCTCATCAAGTAGTTGGACAAAGTGGTTTCAGATTAACATGTCTTGCACAATGCATCTTTTTTTTTCATTTCTTTATTGTCAAAGTGATGTACAGAGGGGTTACAGTTTCATAAGTAAGGCAATGCACACATTTCTTATCCACCTTGTTACCTCCTCCCTCATTCCCCCCTTTCCCCCACCTTCCCTCTCCCCCTTCCCCCCCCCCCCCACCGGCCATGAATTGTACAGTTGGTTTGCAGCATGTAGTTTTGTAAGTATTGCTGTTGCACTGGTTTGTCTTTTATCTTTTGTCTCTCCCTTGATCAATGTCACCTGGATACAGATTCCCAGGGACCTCTTACCCATCAGGAAGTTGAAAGCAAGAAAAGGAGGCAGTTGTAGGAAAAGGGCAAAAGATGAAAATTCAAGGACTTGTATTCTAGTTCCAGCAGGTTTCAGCTCTGGGTCCTCTTTGGACCTCTCTGGTCCTCAGCTTCCCTCTCTGAAAAACAGGGATGAAACCTCCCACCTCCAGGGAGTGTTGTGCGGGCAAAACTAATGATACAGAGCAGCTGAATGTGTTCCATGGATGGTATTTCCTATCCAGATCAAAATGTCTCCACTGATGCTATTATTCATACAACTTGAGTTTTCTTCTGTCCCACCCCAGCCCTGCCCCACAGCAAGAGATAGGAGACAATCTTCCCTCGTGAGTCCAGCTCTCTACCTACTTCCTCATGTTGTCCTATTGTGGTCTCAAAAGAGGAAGTGAAGCCACGATGCACTTTTTGCAGTATCTGGAAGGTATCTGGCTGACCAAGAAGAAAGAAGGAAGAAGACGAAAGAGAAAGAGTCCACAAGAAGAGCCTCCTGGGGAGTGAGTCACTCTAGAAGAGTTCTTCCTGAGCTCCGCAGAGGCCCCACCACTCCCGGGAAAATGCCGGCAAAAATGCTGGCTAATTTCAGAGGCTCCACATTGGTGGGCCAACATCCCAGGGAGAATGAGCAATTATGATTTCCATCTAAGCAACATATGCTGTTTGCTGGCCTCTTTCGAACAGCTGTAGGTTAGATGCTGTTAAGATTGGTCTCCTTCTCTCCTCCATATTTCAGAATTCAAATTAAACTAAAATAACAGCACCTGCTGAACAAAAACCCCATTGGAAATGTGTCCTCGTACACAATTACTGCAGGGAGGCTGGTCACCATTGTTACCCGCCTATTCTTCCTGAATGGGAACGGCAGCGAAGTTTCCCAGGCAGCTGCAGCAATTCAATTGTATAACTGGAGCTGGCCCTGCGCCAACCCTCAAGAACTCAAGTGCCACCAAAAGATACTATATTGATTTGCAATCGAACATAATAGGCCATCAGCTTAATTATTACTGAAGTGACAAGGTTCTGGGTATTTCATATTTATATTTCAGGGCCTGTGAAGGATGAATGTAAATCTTTTAAATGCACAGATTTGCATATCTTCAGAAGGGTTGAGTGCTCTTATTACATTCATAGCCTTTGAAAGACCAAAAGGACTGGCGATTGAACTCAGGTTGCCAGATCTCACTGCTGCCATTTGCATGGATGAGGAGACAAAAGACATAAAATGGAAATTGCTTTAGTTTTTTTGGTTGTTGTTGTTTTGTTTTGTTTTTAAGCCCACTACTCAACTCCATCCAGCTCAGACCTCTATAGGGGTCGATCTAAGGGAAAAGAGTTTAGGGGTCTTATTAAAGGAGAAATATTGGATCATTGAGAAATAAATCCAATATTTCTTGAACCCAAGTGGTCCTCTTTCTCTTTTTCCTCCCAGACTGTTTCTGTGGAGATCCAATCAGTAGAAACTTGTAAGTTGCTGAGATGGGGTCAAGGCAGTAGGGAGGAGACCCAGTGTCCCTCTCCAAATGTCCACTATATCTCTGTATTATATGAAGACCAAAGACATACGGTCTCATCTTCAAGTATGTACCATCATTGCCCTCCCCTTCTGTGTCCTTTATAATAGAACCTGCCATCCAAACAAGGCATTTTATTGTTCTTCCAAATCTCTCCCCCATTAAATCTTACCCTCTAGGTCCAGTAAGGCTTTGTATGTTGTAAATTCCTCTTCCTAATTCTCCACTGAATCTCTTCATTAATTTGGTTCTTTAAAATTACATTTAGTTCTACTGCCTCTACCTTCCATGAGGTGTCATCAGATATTTTTGATTCATGAGGTTTTTCTTGTGGTATTCTTGGAATCTGTTCCTGAGTTATAGTCTATTCTCTGTCAGCCAATAGAAGGCATTAGAAGTGCTGGAAACCATTGTACTCTTGTCTAAACCATCAATAGTGCCCATAGGATAAAGCTCAACTCTCTCTAAGTCCATCCCACTGTTCATACTTTCACCTTCGCGTGTAATATTCCAATTCTCTTTGCTTAAATGCCTTCTTGTCAGTGAAAGACAAGAATTAACCTCTAAGTGTCTCTTCACACAATGCCTCCCATCTTGCACCTTGCCTAGGTCCCCTTATCAGCAAGGCCACTGCACTGTTCATGTGTGTATTATGGAAACTTATCACAGTCTGCTTTACTTAATGGTTTTCATATCCACTGGAAGAACCTCAGAGAGCATGTGCTTTGAAATATTTTTATTCCCATGACCTAAGTGAAGGGTTGGAATGTAGGAAGTACCAAGCAATTGAGTAAGTCTTTATCCCGAGAAACATCAACTACATATTGGATGTCTATTACAGATGAGATATGGTGTCAGGCCCTGAACCAAAAATAATTCATATGAAGATCAATCCTAAGATCATGACACTGCTGTAAGTTTAGAATGTAAAAGAATGGTTTAAAGATCAGGTGTTCCTTTACATAGAGAAATAGGACATTTGTGGTCTAGTATTATTTGGGAGAAGCAAGGCCAGAACTAAACAGAGACCATGAAATCCTACAACTTAACAAGTGGCATCACCTTGCCAATTCACCTACTCTAAAACCACATTTTAGAGATGAGCACAAAGAACCCAAGACATGCAATTCGCAAGCCTATAGAAGTAGCAGGAATTCGGATCCCCAAATCTCTATTTCTTACCATTCTCCAGTAAATAGACAGGGCTTGACTGAGTATGGAATGGGAGATCTTTGCAGATGATAGCTCACATCACCCTCACCAGCCACAGTAACTTCAGTGCCACCAATCCTGCTGACACCATCTAAAGTTGTGTTTGGTTTCTCTGCCCATTAAAGAATTAAAAGACAGGAATTGTTTAAAGCCAACAGAGTAAGTTTATTTTGGGAGCAAAAGAAATGCCAAGAAACAGACTCATTTAGAAGAGGGGCACCAAAAATGGGAGACACCCAGATATGCTGTCCTTCTCCCCCTCTCTGTCCCACCCCACCTCCCGGGGGTATATTTTTGTGTCTAATTGGTCCAGTGACCATTATTCACCAATGGGAGGCTCATGATTGGCATACTCACTTGGAAGAATGATCACAAAAGTTTTGTTTGTTTGTTTTTGATTGGGTCCCCTGCCTTGGCTCATGAGCAAGGAAGGAGATGTGCCCATGCAAGGTGCAAGTGCCAAGGACCCTGAGACTGTGAACTGATGAGAACAAGAGGAACATTTTGGCAGTGTTTTCTGTCCTGTTGACATTTATATTTCCCTAATTACCTAGCCAGGATAGCTAACTCTTCTCACTTGCCACCACTCCAATTCCCAGGGCCACCACCATCATCACCATTGTCACTGTTTCCTGACAGCCTCTGATGCAGGACCCTCCTGCCACCATTCACCTATCTATGGTCCACACAGCCCACTTGGATTATGGGAGAAGAGAAAGTGCTTGTGTCCATCACCAGCACTGGGCCCCTGATTCTTGATGTCTTGTCTTATAGTCTGTTACTTGTCCTTTGTTGCTATCTCCAGTCTCTACCTCATTTGGGATACCCATTTGGACCTACTATCTAGTGGGTATCCTTTGAGAAGGGCTCTGCACTTCCATTGGAATCACCAGGAGAGCAATCCCAGGGCTGGCAAAGACTCAATCCAGGGAGTGCTCAGGCAGCAGCATCCCCACAAGGGCCTCTCCTGCCACGCTGAGCACAAAGGCAGGCATTATCCTACGAGGAGGAGAGGAGTTGCACGGGACCACCTGCTCAGGCAATTCTGTGATAAAAGGAAGTGAGACTGGAAATTGGACAATTGTTACTAAGTAGCTGAGGACCCAGCTGAGTGGGGTTTTCTTTAATAAGGATAATAGAAGCCAGCTTTAAAGGCAGATGGAGATTTTCCAGAACCTGGGTGATTGTAGAGAGAAATGGGAGGGAGCTGGCTGGGGAAAGGACATGTCTTCACACCCTGGTGAAGAGCAAGAGCCCAGAGGGGTGGATGGCGTTTGTGCTTCCAGGCTTTGCAAGCAGTTCACAGGTATCACTATTTAGTTACCGATTAAAGGCACAGCTTTTAGGAACGATTGGAAGGGAACAAGTGATTACCAAGACTTGGGGAGGGTTCCCTGAGAATTTGTGCTAATGTCTAAACACTTCTTTCTCTCCTTCCTAGGCTGGAGAGCAGGTTGATCATAACAAAGTCCTGATCTTATGATAAAGGTGGGTAACAAGACAATTAAGTCAACTTAGAACAAGTTAACACCCAAAGGCTTTTTGTTTTGTTTGTTGTTGTTGTTTGTGTGTGTGTGTGTGTGTGTGTGTGTGTGTGTGTGTGTGTGTATGTGAGAGAGAGAGAGAGAGAGAGAGAGAGGGTCCTGAGTCCTGAGCTCATGGCCTAGGCACTGTCCCTGAGCATTCTTGCTTCAGGATGGTGTTCTACCACTTGAGCCCATAGCTCAACTTCTGACTTTTTGGTGGTTAATTGCAGGTAGGAGTATCATGGACTTTCCTGCCTGTGCTAACTTCAAACTGTGATCCTCAGATCTCAGCTTCCTGAGTAGTTAAGATAACAGGCACAAGCTACTGGCACCCAGTAGTACCTGCAATTTATTGAGCATTTATATCCTGTGTTAAGCTCTGTACTAGAAGTTCCGTGGTTTGTGTCACTGAATTTCCCTATTGCCTGTTCACAGATGAAGATAGTGGGTCTCAGAGAGGTTTGGTACAATCGAATCCAGGGCAGCCTAAGAGGACCTGTGTAGTTGCCTCTAGGCTCTAAGGAAGCATGCTCTGTATGCTCTTGTGCAGTAGTAGACCCCAGTGAGCATGCTTCTAATCACAAACATACAGAACACACACAACCCTCGAGGCACAAACATGCCCCCGGCCAGGGCCTCCTATAAGAGGTCTTGCCTACCTTTCGCCATGTAATGGCCAGAGCATTTCTCATCCTGGTGCACAAGTCCCACGGAAATGCAAGGATCACCTGGGATAGCACTCAGTTCCAGGGCCACAGCATTTTCCGGAGGGCATGCATGTGGGGAAATGAGATAGAAAGACCCAGAGGAACCCATGGACCAGGCTGGTATTCATATGCCCGGCATTGTTCTGTATTGACAGTGTAACCTTAGGAGTCCCTGAATCTCTCCAATCCCTGGCACCCCTCAATGAAGATGTTAAGATGGTTTCAGAAAATCCCATCGTATGGCATCTCTCGGAGAATCCAAGAGTCCAGTGGGCATGGAGTACCTGTGCCTGGCCCCTAGTTGGTCCCAGCCCATTTTCCACATCCTCATGCTGCCACCTTCTGATGCCAAAGTCATCTCCATAGCATGTGGCTGCACTGCACCCTGTCAACAGCCCCCAGGGAAAAGGAAGTGGCAGAGAGTTGGGGGGGAGGGGGTTGAGACCCTCAGCTGCTCCTGGAGAGGCAGGGCTGACAAGGCGAGGATTGTTTTTTCTCCCCTGGTGTGAAGCATGTTGACTTGCTGTTGATAGATGGTGGGATGATATTAATTAAAATGCAGGCAGGTGTGAGGGCGCCTCTTAGAGCAGCACTCTCCCTGGGGGAGGGGTTGGCATAGGCCTCTGGTTTGTAGCCATAGCCTGAAAAGAGCATCCTTTTACCCTCTCCTTCAGAGAGCAGGTGTGTCTTGGAGCAAAGGGCCTGGATTTCCCTGTGACTGACAGAGGCAGGTTGCAAGGTCTCTAGGCTCCAGGTAGAATCATAACCAGTTTCACCCACCAGGATGGGAAAGCTGGAAAGGAGTGGTACAGGTCTCTTTCCACCTTTCCTCTTGGCCATAGTCTGACAAGTTTCTGCATTTGGAAAGTTTAAGGGAGCTTTTACCTTTACTGCCCCCTGCTGGCAATGTATCTGGCTCCTGTAGGCAGAACAGGGGTGGGAAGAGTCAGCTGCTGTAAGGCAGAGTCCACAGGGGAGAGCTGAGGTAACAATACTACAGACTACTGTGCCCGCACATCTGAGAATGGATTTTGAAGTTGGGAGAACTTGAGACCTGAGAAAGACTGAAATAAAAATAAGAAAGTGGAGAGTGAAAGAGAGGGAGTGCTGCTAGCAGTATGGAGCATTGTGGGGCTTCCTGCCTTGTTATTTGATTTCCAGTGCACTCCTTCTTGCTTCTCAGTGGTTTCTCAGGGCTCTTACCTCGTTTGAGAATGTTGGTATTAGCGATGGGAGAAAATGTTGACAATCTAGGCAGACAGGAAGGAAATGGTGGAGACAAGAGGTGAACACCTGGTTTCTGCAGGCTGAAGCTGAGAGCCCCTGGAAATGTATTCCAACAGGAGCCAATGAGATATTCAAAGACAAGGCTTTCCCCTGGCCTAGCTCTGCCAGCCCCACAGAGAAACGAAAGGCTGTGGAAGATGAGACAAGATTAATGGGCCTACTGGAGAAGCAGGGCTTACTGGTACTGGAGCTTGCAAATCAAGCCACAGAACCTAATCTGCAACTTTCTGGAACTTGTTTATGTAAACCATACATGAGAAACCTCCCGGCCCCCCCAACACACACACACTTCCTTTCTTCTTTCTTTCTTCTTTATTTCCTTTGCTTCCCCACTTTCTCCTTCTGTGCCTCAGGCCCCCAGTTACAAACATAAGTGACAACTGCATTTTGGGGGTTTTCACCGTGAGTAATAATTTCTCTGCCATCTGATCTATAAATAATAATTCTAATGGGAATTGTTGCAAAAAATTTCTGAGGGATGTCAATGCATAACAATGCAAATCAAACCATAGTCTAATAGCTAGGACTATGAACAATGAGGATTCCTTTGGAAGTACTGAGGAAGACAAGGTGAACTGGGAGAGAAATCCCTGGAGACCCAACACCATCCCCTCTTGTGTGCACCTTCTCACTTAGCAACAGATTTGTTGATCTAAAAGATTATAACGCTAACATTGCCATTCCAAGTTTTGCTTCTAGAAATCAATAGTTTAAATAGGCGGGACAACATGTTCAAATAAAGCGTCTCTTTCACATGCAGGAGACGATACTATGGACTTTATTGTGAAGAGGATTTTGCAGGATCATGACATCAAGCAGAAAGCATGGAAATTTCCCACAGATCCCCTGCTCCTACACATGTGTAGTCTCCCCATTGTTAACATCCCTTACCAGAGAGGTATTTGTGAGCATCCATTAGCACGTCATTATTCCCTAAAGTTAGTAGTTTATATTTGTCTGCTGTACACTGCAGGGATTTTGAACAATCTATAATGACACACATCTACCATTATAGTATTATATGAAATAGCTTTACAAGCTTAAAAAAATCTGCTAACTTCCACCTATTTAGTCCCCTCCTTCACTCTAACTTCTGGCAACAGCTAATCTTTTTACTTTCTCCCATAGTTTTGCCTTTTCTAGGTGGGATGTCATAAAGGTGGATTTGTGAAAATGTAATCTTCTCAGATTTATTTATTTCTCAGTAGTAGTGTGCATTTCAGTTTCCTTCATGTCCTTGCATGGTTTCACAGCTCATTTTTGTGTGTTTGTGACAGTGCTGGGGCTTGAAATCAAGGCCATGCCCTCTTGCTCAACTTTTCTTACTCATGGCTGGTGCTCTACCATTTGAACCACACCACTTTTTGCTAGTTAATTGGAGACAAAGTCTCTCAGACTTTTTCGTGCCAAGATGGGGCTTGAACTCAAGACTTTGCACTAGTTAGGTAGGTATTCATGTATTCGGTCTGTATTTCAAGACGTGTTTGCTGTAGTCATTTTTGAGGTATAGTCTTGCTTTTTGCTCAGGGTGGTATGCTGCTCATATAACTGAGGAGGGCAGGTACATGCTACCACACCAGATTTTTCTGTTGAGACAGAGTCTTACAATATTTTTTTGTTGTTGTTTTGCCCAGGCTGGTCTAGACTGTTATTCTTAGAACATAGTCCTCCAAAGTAGCTAGGATTATAGATAATGCAGCATTGGTGTCAAGATGCTTTTTATTTATTTATTTATATTTCCTTATCTATCTGCTTGTTAATTTGTGTGTTTATTTGGTGGTAGAGGGACTTGAACTCAGGGCATCGTTTTTTGCTAGACAAATGCTCTACCATTTGAGTTATGCCCTACCCTCATTTTTGTTTTTTAAGTAATTGATTTAATAAGAAATCTAGTAGTCACTTAGCTTAGATGGCAAAATAGTCTTACTTAATAAATTATTTGTTCTTCTTAAGCTGAAATAATTGAGCTGCCTTACACATATTCTAATTAAAATATTGTAGTAGTTGTTGGGACTAATAATAATATATATCAACAATGCAACTTGTAAAATAGATACAGTCAGGACAAAACACTTCAAAATCCCATAATTCCTGCTCTTAATAGAGGATGAAGAATCTGTCAAAAAAAGATCATCTGAGATTTGAGAAGAAATTCTAGAATAAAAAAATAAGATTCTGAAACATTTTCAACCACCACAGTAGGGTGGTGGATAGCTGACTAAATATGGCCAAAAATTAATTTGGCATTGACTAGAGTAATCCAGAAGCAATCAAAACAGATGAAAATGATGGGTAAAAGTTGATAGGCATAAAGAATAGATCCAGGGGATATAATTCATTTACAGAAAGATTCTAGAGAGTGGAAAAAACAACAACATATGGAATAGGAAGGGAAAGGTTGACAACTTCCCTGTCCAAAGGAAATATTTGAAGACAGAACCAGAAAATCCCAGGCACCTGGATAGAACTGATAAGAAAAGAGAAAACAATAGATATACATTGGGACCATGTCTAAATTTCAAGGGTTAAAAATCTGAGGATTTCCTTTTGACACTGGTAGATGGAAGACATGATGTTAGCTTTAGTTCCTCTTAAAATCTCATGAAAATGGGACTTAAATAATATTTGGAGTTAACAATGGAAAATGAGCCAGGCTTAAACCTGTAATCCTATCTACTCAGGACACCATGGGAGACTTGAGGAATGTGGTTTGAAGCCAGCCAAGGAGAAAAGTTCAAGAGACTCTTACCTCCAATTAACCAGCAAAAAACCAGAAATAGAGGTGTGGCTCAAGTGGTAAGGCTGATGTCTTGATAGGAAAAGCCAAGCAAGAAGCCCTGAGTTCAAGCCCAGTACTGACTCCCCTGGAAAAAGAAAATGACAGCGATAAGCAGTATGAAAGACAGTAGTGAAATCTGGGGCTCTGAGGCCTGTCACAGATAACAGGCTAACAGGAACTTAAGCTGTGAGCAGAGTAAGTCAAGGACTTCATTTCCACAGTAGAGCTCTCCAGCTTTGGGCCATATGGAACTCTCTGCTTACATAAGCAAGGTGGATAGCACTGAGGAGGTGAAGGAAGAGTTGGCTAAATTCTGCTCAGAACCTAAGGATCCTAATTTTGGATCCTAATATCATATAAGCATGTTATTGAGGATTAGGTAGAGAATCAGCTAAAAATCTAAACGACAGTTTTCTTTGTGCAGCTGCAAATGGGAAAGCACAAGGGATTATGTTATTTTTGTTCTGTTTTAGGTTACCAGTGTTGTAGAACTATCTCACTCTTTAAACTATTGTCACAGAAAATCTGGGGAAATAAAAACCCAACTTAAAAAAATTCCATAAATAATAGAGGGGAGAAAACTATCAAAAAATTTGTCTTAAAAACAAAAAGCAGGCCAGGTGCCAGTGGTTCATGTTTGTAGTACTAGCTATTCATAAGGCTGAGATCTGAGGATTGTGGTTTAAAGCTAGCCTGGGCAGGAAAGAAGATTAGGAGGTCTTATCTCCAATTAACCACCAAAAAACTGGAAGTGGAGCTGTGGTTCAAGTGGGAGAATACTGGCCTTGAAAAAAATAGCTTCAAGACAGCACTTAGGTTCTGAGTTCAAGCCCCAGGAGCAGCACCAAAAAAGAAAAAAAATAATAAAAAAATAAATAAGAATTAATTAATTTGGATAGCCAGTGTGCAAACCATAACAGACAGTGGAGTATGTATAGAATTTTGAAAGCAAATTATTGTGGTTAGAATTTCCATATCACAAAACTATCAACATACAAAAAAGAAAAAAATGACTTAGAAAGTAAAGCCATCATGTACTTTTCTGAAGAAAAATGCTAGGCAATTCTCTGATGTCTGATGGATTCTAAGAAGTATTCTAAATGTAAGTTGAACTAGAAAGTTTCAGGGGGTAAAGATACACTGATATGGGGATAAAGGAAGACATAAATGCCTATAGTACTATTAAAGCTCAAATTAAAAGTCAAGTAACCCACAAAGGAAAAGGGAAGTATACTGTGGCTTAATACTAGTTAGGAAATACAATCCAAAATTCAGTTATCAGAATTACTAATGTTAATCTACTATGAAGCCTTTAAAAGTGTTATTAAAACTTAGGAAGAGAAGTTAATAAAAGAATAATTGTGGTGACAGATGCAAAGATACATCTCAATTTTAACAGCCCAAAAAGTTCCCAAGTCAATGAAGGAAAAGAAAAACAGAAATGCATTGCTCTAAATGATCTAGACAGAGAGCTTTGTAAAACAAAATCATTGTATCCTAAAAGTTATGCCATTTTTCACAAAAATATCTCAGACCATGAAGAAAACCTAAACAAAATTTCCACATGTGAAACCATAGCTTCCACATCTTAACAATTCAATACAAGAAAATTTGGCATGAACAGAAAAAGCTAGACGGGAAGAACTTAAAATTTACTTAGAATTGGGAATCCAAAATCCCCTCGCCAAAATAACTTCTGTGTCAAGGAGGAGATTAAAGCAGAAGTCAGAAATGATCTTCAAAGTAATGATAGTGAAGCAAAATTTTAAGGATTGCCTAATAGAAGGGAGTGTGATTAAAAGTGCTTTTATACATTATAAAAAATGACAAAGGAAATATAGATTAGCTCTTCATCTAAATGGAGAGGAAAAAATGCAAATAGCAAATAAGAGTTGGTAAGGACAGAAGATAAAAAAAATAAAAGCTCAAACAGGAAAGAAGGAAATAGCTAAGGAGCAATTCAGTATTTCTTTTTGCATTCATCCGTACTGGGAGAAAAGATAAAAAATAAAAAAATATTTGACATTAAGAATGAGAAATGGTACCAGGTGCCAGTGGCCCACACCTCTAATGCTAGCTACTCAAAGCCTGAGATCAGGAGGATCACAGTTTAAAACCAGTCAGGCAGAAAATCTTCAAAACTTCATCTCAAAAAAAAAAAAAATCCAGCAAAAAGTTGGAGGCACAGCTCAAATGATAAGTACCAACCATGAGCAAGCCAGAATGAGGTCCTGAGTTCAAACCCCGATGCTGAAAAAAAGATGAGGAAAGGGAAAAAACTAGACATACACAGAGACTTAAGATTTAAGTAACTAATAATATTTTTAACATCTTTATGGTAAGATATTTAGACATCTTGATTAAAAACTTAACCCAATATGAGTTTTAAAACATGGAGGCCAGAAGACATCCTGTTTTAATTCTGACTTGTAAAGAGCTACTCCTGTCATTCACACACACACACACACACACACTGGCACATAGACAACACTACAAGCACAACGCTGTACAAACAAAAAGTGAACAACTTTTGTAGCTGCATCACAGAAAGTTGCTAGTTGACAATGAGGAGCGGTGGGTGTATCCAGTGTCCAAGCCTAAATGAACTTACCTGAGAAAGAAGCTGCCAGAGCCTACAACAGTAGCATGGCCATTTTGAGGAATTTCTGGAGGCCGAGTATGTAGGCAGTAGAGACTGAGGAACTCCTGGAGGGCTTGGCTTCAAGCTCCTGGTTGTTATTTTAAGAAACACCAGTGGATTCTTAGTGAAAGACGAAAAGATCTGGCTCCAGCTTTAGCTGTGGCTCAGGGAAGGAAGATGATTCACTCTGAAATCCCAGAGCACTCTCTTCTTCATTACAAATACCAACTCTCTAGGAAAAAACACTTTCCCAGAGCCAACGAGTATTCCTCCCACTCCAGGAACCTCCACATTCCCTGTCTCTCACAAATGGAGAGGAAAAATGCCTAAGAAACACAGCTCCATAACAAACAATCGAAAGAGGCCAAGCACGGTGGTGCATGCCTGTAATTCCAGCTAGTCAGTTGGCAAAAGACAGCAGTTTGAGGCCAGGAATACCAAATATTGTCATGATCCTAACACAGAATATAGTGGAGCATGTATATCATCTCAGCTATGCAGGAGGCAAAGGTACGAAGATTATGGTCCAAAGGCCACTTGGAGGAGGAGGAGGAGGAGGAGGAGGAGGAGGAGGAGGAGGAGGAGGAGGAGGAGGAGGGGAGGAGGAGGAGGAGGAGGAGGAGGAGGAGGAGGAGGAGGAGGAGGAGGAGGAGGAGGAGGAGGAGGAGGAGGAGGAGGAGGAGGAGGAGGAGGAGGAGGAGGAGGAGGAGGAGGAGGAGGAGGAGGAGGAGGAGGAGGAGGAGGAGGAGGAGGAGGAGGAGGAGGAGGAGGAGGAGGAGGAGGAGGAGGAGGAGGAGGAGGAGGAGGAGGAGGAGGAGGAGGAGGAGGAGGAGGAGGAGGAGGAGGAGGAGGAGGAGGAGGAGGAGGAGGAGGAGGAGGAGGAGGAGGAGGAGGAGGAGGAGGAGGAGGAGGAGGAGGAGGAGGAGGAGGAGGAGGAGGAGGAGGAGGAGGAGGAGGAGGAGGAGGAGGAGGAGGAGGAGGAGGAGGAGGAGGAGGAGGAGGAGGAGGAGACAACTAAAGCAAAAAAGATGGAAATGTGTCTCCAATGGTAGAGTGCAAGGCAAGCACAAGTCCTTGAGTTCAAACCCCAGAATTTGTGAACTTAATGGTACATAGTTGAAATTTGTTAAACTGAAGGGCAGAAAAAAGAAGAGTGAAAGGGGAAGAGACGATTCCCTGATTATGAAACAATTTCTAAAGGTGTACCACACATAGAACTGCACTACCAGAAAGAGAAGAGAAACAAAATGTATGGAAAGCAATTGTGATGACGTTTTGAAAGCCAATGAATATGCAAAAACCCAGACAGAAAACTCAGAGAACAGCAAGTAGGACCAGTTCCAAAGCACTAACAACAAATCATGCCCTCATTAACCTGTACAACACCAAAGAAAGTCTCAGAAGAAACTACAGAGAGAAACTCACCTGTAGAAGAAGAGAAATACAATAAAGTTTTTTTTTTAATCAGAAAATAGCCAATCAAGAAAAGAAGGCAGTAAAATGTTTACTGTGCTGAAAGAAAGAAAAAAATTCCCCATCAATCTAGAATTCTATGGCAGCAAAATTATCTTTCAAAAGAGAAGGGGAAATAAAGATGTTCTGGGAGAAACAGAAATGAAAGGAATTCACTGCCAGCAGCCACCTCACAAAAGGAGACATACAGATGGCCAACATTTGTTCAACACTTAAAAACAATAATGGGATAGTACTCTAATCCTATTAGAATGGCTAAAAAAATAAAAAACATTGACAATATTAATTGCTGGCTGGATACAGAATGACAGGAACTCTGACTTGTTGTTTATGAGAATACAAAGGGGAAATAGGCCAATGTGGGAGACAGTTTGGCACTTCCTTACAAAGCTAAACTTCGCTTTATAATACCATCCAACAACTACACTCCTAGTTAACTGGTTTGAAAACTGCAAAAAAATATCATCCCACAAAGGTTTCTAGTAGTGTGTTTTGTAATCTCTCCAAACTGAAAGATGTACTTCAACTTGACATATGGATAAGCAAACTGTGGTATGTCTGTATGATGGAGTATTATTTGGCAATAAAGAGTAAGTTATTAAGAGGTAAAAAGACATGGGTGAATTCTAAACACATATTGCTAAATAAAGAAGCCATGTCTGGAAAGAGTATGTGGTGTATTACTTCCAGGTATAAGCTTTAAAATATTAATATTTTCCAGAGGAAGGGTAAAGGCATAAGGCTGAACAGCAGTAGTACAGAAGAAGGTATTTTAAAGTGGTGAAAATAACCTGTAAGCTATTTGCATTTATGAATAGATGACATTATGAACTTGTCAAAATGCACAGAACTTGACAGTATGAAGAGTGAATCCTAATGTGTGCAAAGGCACTAATCATTTGGGAAATCCAGAATCCCAAGATGGAATAGAGAGTGTGACAAAAACATTATGCCTTACAAATGTATGAAACAAGTTCATTGAAGAGAAAAGTAATAAAACTCTGCCCAGACAATTCTGAGCTCTTTCTCTCCATGTGCCTATACCTAGGAAGGGCCATAGAAACACACATGAAGAAGGCTGCCACCTGCCAGCCACAAAGACCCCTCACCAGGACCAAAATCTGCCACCAACTAGATCTTCAATTTCCCAGCCTTGATGAAGTCTGTCATTTTGTGGTTTATGAGGTTTTATTATAGCAGACTAAGAAAAGAAGATACTATTTTTGCCCCTCCCACTTCATAGATTAATGAACCTCAATTAGGTAGAATAATTATCTCAAAATAGTAATGAATAAGTGGTAACAGAAGGTCTGATCCTAGGCTGCCTGGTGGCTCACACCTGTAATCCGAGCTACTCAGGAGGTGAACTCTAAGGATCCTGGTTCGAAGCCAGCCCAGGCAAAAGAGTCCATGAGAGTCTACTTCCAATTAGGCAGCAAAAAGCTGAAGGTAAAATTGTAGTTGAAGTGGTAGAGTGCCAGTTTTGATATGCAAGGCTTTGAGTTCATCAAGCTTCAGTATCAGGACACACACAAAGAGTCTACAATTTCGACCACTTCATTCTCCATCTCTTCTCTCTCTCTCTCCTCATTGTGAAAGAATTTGAATAATTTAAGAATGAAATATGCCATGAAGTAAATCCTCCATAATTAGAGGGGAGTTGCAGAAAGTTTAATAAAAAAGCTGAGTGATACAGACAATATTTAATTTAAAAAAGGAACAGATTCATTTTCTATGATTCTTCAAAAATTCTCCTGATCCAAAATGTTCACTTTGACAATACACGTGTAAAAACAGTCATTTAATGACAAGTTCTGCAAATATTATATAAAATTAATGTAATTTGTTGCTACTTGCCTACCCAGAAAACGTATGAGAGTCATATGAAAAAAATACTAATAGAAGCATTTAATAAAATGTGCAGACCTTGATGGGTGCCAGTGGCTCTCACGCCTATAATCCTAGCTACTTGGTAGGCTGAGATCTGAGAATCACAAGTTTGAAGCTAGACTGGCCAGGAAAAGACTCGTAGATCCACTTAGTCGCCAAAAAAGGCAGAGCACTAACCTCGAGCCCAAAAGCTCAGGGACAGCATCCAGGCCCCAAGTAAAAGTCGTAGAACCTTCACACACAAAAAAGTTCAGTACCAAATAAATATAAGATCAGTACATTTTCTTAATAGTAGATACAGCTACTTAAACACACAAAGAAAAATAATCACATTAGCAAAGCAACAAAAATATAATAGCAAGGATGAATCCTCACAAGCATGGCAGATATATCCTAGAAATGTTACAATGTTAACTCGGGGATATAAAATATATTAATAAATCAGGAGACATACTCTGTTTCTGGATTAGAAGCTTCCTATAGCTTAAAGATGTCATTTCTCCCAAATTAATTTATATATTTAATGAAATCCCAATTAAAATTTGATGAGATTTTTTGTTTGGAACTTGACCAAATGATACTAAAGTTCATTTAGAAGAATAATTGTGTCAGAATAGTCATGAACACACCAGGAAAAATGAGTAAAGAGCTTGACTTGCCCTATTTGAAATTAAACTATCACTTTAATGGAGTAGCAAAGTAGTCAGACAGACCCATAAAACTAAAAAGGAAATCCAGAAATTGAGTTAAGTACAAATAACAATTGGGTACATATTAATAGTGACAGTATAAAATATTAGGGAAAGAATCAACAGTTTATTAAATATATTATTAAATAGAATATGATCAGGGACAAGTAGGTAAGATATGAAAAAACAGATAAAGGCTTATACTGTAACTTATATAAAAATAATTTCTGGATGTTTTAAACTGGATGGTTTAAAATAAAACTAAAGCTTAGGGGGAAAAACATGAAAATAGCAGAATGTATACATGAGTATTTATGTTATCATGCTATGGTAAGTGGCTCAAAATGTATAAACTAATTAGCTGAAAGGAAAAGATTAATAATTCCTTTGACCAAATAAAAATTAATAACAAAATCAAACTCTGATCTACTCATGTACCTTAAAGTTAATTACTGTTGTTAATGCCATTAGAAGATTAAAAAGCAAACTGTGAACATTATTTGTAAGAAATACCATAGAATAAAGTTTAGTTCCTTTAAGAGTTGATCTAAATCATTAAAATGAAGAGAATATTCATACAGAAAGCAGTGTAAGGTCAGACCAGGCAATCAATAGGATATGTACATATGGTATCCTCCCACAGGGAAGTGCCATGTATTCCTTATTTCAACAGGATGGTACATTGTAGATTTCACACATCAGTTAAATATTCCTTTTACAAAACTGAAAAAAAAAAACAAAAACAAAAGCTGGGCACTGGTGGTTCATATACCTGTAATCCTACTTAGCTATTCAGGAGGCTGAGATCTGAGGATCATGGTTTAAAGCCAGCCTGGGCAAGAAAGTCCATGAGACTCATATCTCCACTAAACTACCAAAAAAGCTGAAAGTGGAGCTGTGGATCAAGTGGTGGAGTGCTAGACCCTGGGCATAAAAGCTCAGGGACAGAGCCCCATCCTGGAGTTCAAGCCCCAGGAAGGGCACAAGAAAAAGAAGGAAAGAAAAAAAAAAAGATAATGAAAGATCAATATTCATTATATACTATTATGTCCAAAAAATACGGTGAGAAAAATTCACTAAAATCATTTTGTATAGTATGTGTTTCTCCACCTTTCGTAAGCTTGCCTGATTCATGGATTTATTACACATAGTTTTGACCAAGTGAGATTTAAAAATAAGCAACTGAACAAGTAGGTAAATGAATAAAAATTCAAAAACAAAAAAAATGTAAATGTCTGTGCACATTACACAACTCTGTGCAGAGAACTCAGTTCTGTGCTGTCATTTGCGTTCAGATCATCATGTGATCAGCCCTTGCTTCTGTGAAACTATGCCTCTTCAAGGGCAAATGGTGGCCAACAAGCGAGGTCAGCGTCAATGTGTTTGATTTAAGTGATCAAGTGAAAAGTTAAGGCTTGTTGAAAGACAGCACGTTTTTAGCAGAAGTTGAGTGGTAGAGTGGAAAAAATGAAGCTTCTGCAATACTGGGGATAAAGCATGAACTAAGATTTCATTGTTGGTGAGCAGTGTATACCTTGTGATATACATATAATCTCCTCTCTGTGGCTCACATTCCCCACAGTGTCCCACATGTCTTCTAGGAGAGGCATGCAGAGCAGAGCCACGGTCCCTCCTAGAGCGAGCACTCCTAGATGAGAATCTTGCTTACCCATCCTAGGGACTCATGTAAATGCCCAAGTTTTATTTTGGAGGAATGTAATTTTTTTTAGTTCTGCATATATTTTAGATATGAGGCCATTGTCCGTTGTATGGCTGGTAAAGATCTTTCCCCAATCTGTGGGCTTTCTGTTTATCTTGTGAGCTATGTCCTTTGCCCTGCAGAAGCTCTGCAGTTTTATGCCTCTATCAGAAATAATGACATTGCCCCATTCGTAAGGAAATGGAAGGACTTGGAAAAAATTATACTAAGTGAAGTGAGCCAGACCCAAAGAAACATGGACTCTATGGTCTCCCTCATAGGGAATAATTAGCACAGGTTTAGGCTAGTCACAGCAGAGGATCACAAGAGCCCAATAGCTATACCCTTATGAACACATAAGATGATGCTAAGTGAAATGAACTCCATGTTACGGAAATGATTGTTATATCACTGTTGTAACTACTTTCAATGTACTATGTGTAACTGTAGGTTCTATTATTGATGATCTTCTTGCATCCCCTTCCTATGGTTGTACCTACACTATCTCTGTATCTTATCTGAGTATATTGGAAACCATGTATTGGTATTAGAACTAGGAAATTGAAAGGGAATGCCAAAATCGAGAGACACAGGGTTAAAAAAAAGACAAACAACTACAAAAGCAATACTTGCAAAACTGTTCGGTGTAAATGAACTGAACAATTCATGGGGGGGAAAGGGAATGGGAGAAAACGGAGGGGGGGAATGAGGGACGAGGTAACAAACAGTACAAGAAATGTATCCAATGCCTAATGTATGAAACTGTAACCTCTCTGTACATAAGTTTGATAATAAAAATTTTAAAAAACCAAAGAAGTAAATAAATAAACTAAAAACAAATCCCCCCAAAGCACATGAACATTGTGTAAGATTACATTTCTATCTAGGGAACTACAAATAGTCCTTAATACAATGGAAGTCTACTTGCACCAATCCACAACGGTTAACAACAATAGCAAAAAAAAAGATCCTCTACAAGTATTACAAAGGAGAAGTTTTCACCTAAATGAATGAGCCTGAATTCTCCAGAATTGGTATCCCTGGTCCAATTTCATATGGTCTATTTCAATTTTAGGGAGTTGACCTTCATGGTACCTAAACTGCTCCCTTGCTGAGGAAGCCAGTCCTGAGCCTTTTCCGCCTTAGAGACAGGGAGAGACATTGGAGACACACCCCTCCCCACTTCCCAGCAGCCGACTAACAGCAGGATCTTGTTTACAATGGAGAAATGTTGATTCCATATTTGTCTGTATGTGTGAGATGAATGCTGGGCATGATTTACTTACTCCAGAAAGTGTTGCCTGTAATGTGGAGACACAGAGCAGTTTAGAAGGAGGAGTAATCACAGCCCATGCTATTCATCTTTTGCTGCTGCCAAGCTCCGTGAGCTGATTAACTCTTGCCACAGATGGCTGCTGGGAGAAGCTGGCAGCTCCCAGCTCCCTGTAGCTCTGTCTGTCCTCTCTCACTGCCATCAGTGACTCTGATCTCTCACATCCCATATTGCTCCTGAATCCCCCATGAAGAAGTTAAGAACTGTGTCCCTCTCCATTTCCTATGCAAGGCAGACTGCTTACCCACTCCAAACCATAGCCACAAACTATCTGACCTAGAAACATGCACTTTTGTATTGGTTATTAGTTATTCTCACACCAACCTACCTGTCTTTTCCTCTTGTAAATAAGCTTATCCATGTCAAATCTGATGATGGAGATTCAATGCCAGACTGAGCAGACAAATCCGAAATTCTTTTTATAATCTCCAGTTAAGTGACAAAAGGCCAGAAGTGAAGGTGTGGATCAAGTGGTCCACAGCCAGCCTTGAGTGAAAGAGCCAAGCAAGAGCCCAAGGTTCTGAATTCAAGCCCCAGTACCAGTACACAGACACACAGGCACACACACACGCACACATGCACATGTGCACACACACACTCAAATTCTGGTAAGTGTACCATCAATAAACAACGAGTCTGTTTTTTCTCAACACTTTCAATTCTGCATAACACCTTTGTGGTCCATATCTTTTGAAACAACATAGAGACAGAAAGGAAAAGAAAAATAGCATTTTGAATATGTATTCTGTCATACCTTCAAACAGATATTTTCATTTATACTATTTTAATAACCCTCAGTAATCTCCTAAGATAGGTAACATGAGCTTATTTTGTGTCTAGAGAAACACAAGCTGAAAAACACTAAGAAACTCACCAGAGAATCAATAAGCAAGTAGCTATGAGCCAATACACAATGGGTGGGGCCAGTTTGGGGCATGAAAGCAGGTTTCCTGAAGGATATAGACCACCTGGCTTTCATAAACTTGACATTACAACATTGATTCCTGTGAGGGGTCATTTTGGTCAGGAGTAGGGGAGTGCATGCCTATCTGGTACATTTAAATTCTAATATTCCATATAAATTGATTACTTTCTTCATACTTAATTTTCCACATGGTTACATATTATTTCTCCAAGTTGATTATGATCTTAAATATGGCAGCCTCCTGTTTTTGTGCACGTGCATGTTACTAGTCCTGGGACTTGAACTCAGGAAATCCTACTCTCCCTTAGCTTCTTCTTCTTGAGAATGGAGGTCTACCACTTGAGTCATACCTCCACTTACAGCTTTTCGCTGGTTAATTGGAGACAAGAGTCTCATGGATTTGTCTGCCCAGGTTTGCTGAATCCTCAGATCTCAGCCTTCTAAGTAGCTAGGATTAACTGGCATGAGCCACCCTTGGCAATGACATCATCTTTAAAACTCTTCCCTTCTCTAGCAATGCTTTCCCTTCCATGAGGCTCCAGTAAGAAGATTCTTATTGACAGTTGACAATTCACAATATGATTGATGAGATCAGTTTTGGTGGCACACTCAGGGCATCAGGGAAAGGGAACCTGTATCTGCAGCGAACATCTAACCCACAGCAGTGGAGTTGATTCAAAACACACATGGAATGTCCAGGAACCCAATTATATTCCTGCCACACTAAGGAAAAGGAAGGAGAGCTGTCACCTTAGGTTTTTTGGCCTTTTACTATTTTAAAATCTCTTTCAGAACCCATCTGAGGTCTCTTCTTCTGTTTCTCCAGCAGCACTCTGGGTACCTAGTTCTTCAGTGGTGTTTTCCATAGTAAATGCCTGAAGAGTGCTAGAGTTATACTCACAGATACACAGTTCCTCACCATGAAAAATGGTTTGATAGATATGCTTCATATGAGAATAAGGCTATGGGAGAAAAAATAACAGCCATATTGCTCCTCATAGCTGGTAGTCTATGACTTAAGCCACATCTCTAGACCTGCTTGTTGCTGATTATTTTAGAGCCTGGCGTCTTGGTGACTTTTCTGCTTTGGACTGGCTTCAAACTCCAGTCCTCATATCTCAGCCCTGAGTAGTTTAGGATGACAGGTATGAGCCACCAGTATGCCCAGCGCTTCTTTGTTATTCCTGATACCTAACTTGATGACTTCACATTGCTCCACTTTTTGCTGCTGTAATTCTTTTGTCTGATCATCTTTTGGTTAGGCTTTGGTACCAGGAATAGAACCCAGAACCCAGCACTTGTTAGGCCAGTATTCTACAAATGGAGCTATATCCTCAGCCCTTGATAATTTGTTTTAGAAAGACATTTTTAGCATTTTTTCTTTACGGAGAAATCCATGTTGTACTTTCCAGAATGTTGAGCCCCTAGTATTACAAATATTGTGATCTAGCTTTTCCATCCTTCTATACCCAAATTCCTTCAGTCTTAGTCTACAACTTAACTTAGGATTCTAGGAAATGCCTCCTTTGTTCCAAGAATGACTTCACAGTTGCTCAAGTGGTGACCTCCTCACAAGTTACCCCATATAAATTCTGGCCCAGGAAGGCCTAGGACCTCTGTCTCCTGGTAGATAGGACTGAGCCTGCACAATGATAATTTCCTTGGGAACTGAAGGTATGACAAGACACAGTCCTTGCAGGGACCCCCATGTAGAGCTGGTCCCTAAAAGGCACAAACACACAATCCCCCCGTTTTAATAAAAACATGTGCTTTTAGACAAGTACAGGGAATGGTTGCCCAAAGTTACTTTTCAAGTTCAAGGTAAAAAAAAAATAAGCAAGGTATAGAAAGCAGACACAAGAAAGCACAAGTTTTGAAGCCAACGCAGGCCTTGGAAAGACATCCCACTCACTTAGGTATTCAGTGTTTCTGTGCCACCCCCCAGCCCCCACGGCTGGAGACTTGAGACCTGCTCTGTCACACATGCAAAACCAATCTGCTCCCTGTGACATGGAGCACGAAAGTTCATCTCCTAAAACTTTACACCCTATTGAAAGAATATAATAGTGTTAAAGAAAAGCTAATTCTGTGATCCTTTGGCATCGGGTTGCAGATGATATGCCATTTTCAAGGGGATTTATGTTTTTGCCCTAGCTCCTATCAAAGAGCTCCTGAAATAGGCATGATACAGCCCCCTTGACTAAAATAAAATACCTTATTTAATTGCCTGAATGACACTCGGGATTGTGCTGCCAAAGCAAGTCCAAACAGGCCCAAGCAGAAGCAATATTAAGGAAGGGAAACTCGACTATGCACTGGTTCCTGCCTTAGCCCACGCCTGCCGGCTGGTGGCCCAGACTGATAGAAATGAAAACAAGTCTGGAGAAATGCAAATGAAATCTGCAAAGGAGCTGAAGAGAGAAGAAACCATTTCCCAGGGTAATGAGCTCACTGATTGCAAGGATGGCACCTCAGCCTGACCGCAAGGCCTGGGGAAGTCACCTCACACAAGGGATCCACAACCACCACAGGGGGGACATCGACCAGACACACACCCAACTTCACTCATAATGACCTGTTGCAACAAATACCTATGGCTGCAGAATTCTGGGCTCATCTTGGCTTCTTTTGTTTATTTCTGCCATTTGCCTAGGCTCCGTTGCATTCTTATTAATTAGCAGAACAGCAAGTCTTGGATCTTCCAGAAAAGTCCAACTTAATGCCTTTTTTAATCTGTTGTCATATTAAACATCATTAACCAATTACAAAGACTTTGACTACCTTCTCTGTCTGTGGAACTGGTTGCTCATCCCCAAATTACTCAGATTAAAAAAAATTCTTTGAGTTATCCTGCTTTGTACAATGTTCTATCTATCTATCTATCTATCTATCTATCTATCTATCTATCTATCTATCCATCTATCTATCTATCTGTCTGTCTATCTATCTATCTATCTACTTTTGTGCTTATACTGGGGCTTGAACTCAGGGACTGGATGCTGTCCCTTAGCTTTTTGCTCAAGGATAGCACTCTACCACCTGTGCCACAGCTACACATCTGGCTTTTTTCTTTTTATTTGGAGATAATAATTTCTGGGGCTGGCTTTGAACCATGTTTTTCAGATTTCAGCCTCGTGAGTAGCTAGGATTACAGGTGTGAGCCACTGGTGCCCAAGTTAGAAGGTATTATTTTAACCTGGAAATATGGATATTATTCTCACCTAAACCAGGTTTTGATATTATCCCCAGAAAACATGCTCTAAGAGCTATTGAAATAGAATTTTATTAGAAAGAAAGATTTGTAAAACACACATTTCACATTATCTCCACACAAAACCAATTATTCACTCATTCCAGCTTTCAACGTTTTCAACATAGGCCTCCTTCCTTATCTTAATAAAGGGTGATGATCTGAGATGCTCTTCCACAATCAGTGCTTTAGAATGACTATTTCTTTGGCTCTCATATTTTGGGACAAGAATCTGAGAAGAAGTAGTACCTTTGGGGAGATAATCTCAGAAAACACTAGAAGACAAGGAAGTGAGACAGGGAAGCAGCTAGTTAGAGCTATGTTATGAAGTCCATTACCAGCATGGATAATTATAATTGGTTCTCCTGAGGAGCTCTGGGAGTCAGCAGAGACATCTGCCTCAGAGCTGTCTACATGGAGGGTATTTGTGCATCAAGCTTCCTTAGTTAAATGCTTCTGGGGGGTGAAGTAGTAGTTCTCCAGCACTTCAGACTGAGGGTACACAGGAATATAGGGAGTTTCCATCACCAAAGAAACCACAGTCAGAGATGCAGCTGCTGGCAGTTGGCCACAGCCCACAGTGGAGGAGAGGAAGAACCCAGAGGAAAGAGGAGCCCCTGCTGAATTGCTTCTGGAATCCCATTGGCAGAGAATTAAGAAGAACCAGGTTTTGCCTCACACTGGCCATTTGTTTTCCCTCTTCTTATCAAGGGACAGTCTGGGAGAAGCATACTGTCACTTCTGTCAGAGGAAAATGAGAGGAAGGTCTTAAGTGGAGAATCACATTGACAACCCAGGAAGAGTCCCTGGCTGG
This sequence comes from Perognathus longimembris pacificus, assembly GCF_023159225.1. Lineage (NCBI taxonomy): Eukaryota > Metazoa > Chordata > Mammalia > Rodentia > Heteromyidae > Perognathus > Perognathus longimembris. The sequence continues at coordinate 22,211,855 of NC_063173.1, read as the reverse complement.
GAAGATGGTGAGGAAGTTACTATCTATCTGTGCAGATGGTCTCAGCTCTCAGGTACCCAAATGAGAGGCCAGGGAGCAGAGAGCTCCAATGTGAGATGGGATTGGCTTGGTTGTTGCTCTTGTTTTGAGACAAGGTCTTCTATATTAGCCTATGCTGCCCTTGAACTCATGATCCTTCCCTTGCTGAATGCTGAGATTGCTGGCACGTTCCATGACATCCACTTTAATGTACTACTGTGCAATCCACCGAATAGGAGGATGTATGTTGCTTTTTCTCCCAAAGGTACTATCTGCTCATTATGCATGTGTTCACAGAAGGTATTTGTTGAAATTTGCACAAAGTTGTGCTGTATTAATTAGCTGCATGACTATACAACCTTACAACTCAGGTAATTATGGTAACTGTCCATGAACAATGAGCTCTTTTCCAGTGGGGTCAGTGGACAAAAGAGAATGAAAGTTGCAGAATATTTACCCAGGCATCATAGTCTCTACCATGACTGCAAGATTTTCTGCAAAGTTTGACCCAGAACACACACACACACACACACACACACACACACACACACACACACACCAGAATGAGATTCTTACCAACTTCTGAATCTAAGGGGTGAGGTACGTACAATCCAGGAACAAGCCAATAGCATGGGCAGCTGGACTTCCCAGATCAGGAATAAGAACGTCTCAAGAGCCATATTACAGAGAGCTTTATGGAGTGTTAGTGGCTTTAGCCGTGCACTGTGGAGAATATCGTGCCAGACTAGGGAGAGAAATGGCCCACATCTTTTTTTTTCTTCACATGGGTTTTGACAAAGGAAAGCAATAATTTCTTGAAGTGGAAAGAGTCCTGCCATAGAAGTCAAGACAGGAGCACTTCTAGTTTGGCCTGAAAAATATTCATAACTTGTGAGCCAGAGATTTCATAGCAAAGTATCAGTGTTAAGAGAAAGAATCTAAAATGCAGACATGGATTTATGGGCAAAAATTTTTATGGCATGACTCTGTGTAATAAAAATCCTGGTAACAGCTAAAAGTAGCTGGTGTTAAAGATGTGGTTAAATAATACAATTAAAAAGAATGGTTCATAAGAGTCATAGTAAAGGAGCAAAGCAGGAAGAGGAGAGTGTAGAAGAGATGATGAGGGGGAGGAGTGGAAAGAGGTTAAGGGCAAAACACCCATGGAGTATTTTATTTGCCACTGAGTAGTAGGATTATATATGATTTTTCTTTAGTGCTTCTTATAATTAACAAAAAGTTCACATTCTAAAAAAAATAGCTAAAAAATAGTATTGTAGTTGTGAAATGCTGGGAGCCTGGGAGCATTTGTTGTCCAGGATGTACTAGAGGCCACACTGTGAGAGGCAGCGGAGGGCTGAGTTGCTCCCAGTGTCCCATGCTTCATCCTTAGGAAGGGCAGCACCATAACAGAGAAGGAAGAACAAAGCCCTGATCATAACATAGGATAGGTATATGATATCTAATTCTAATTGTCATCAAACTCTGTTCCATTTGCAAAGGGGATCTTTTTTAATGCAATCAGCTCAGAGATCTGCAGCAACTGAGTGTTCCGATCTCTACAAGGAGAAACCCTCTCAGTAGGTCATGATGAATTGAACCAAATGTTGCCTATTGTGGTGGATCTCTCTGGGACACCAACTTGCATCCATCTATGGCATCTTTATGCCAGCTCACTAGGGTTACAACAAGAGTTGGGTTTCAAAGAGTCACTAAGTATTTACCTGGTCAATAAGGAAGCACTGAGAGCAGGCATTTCTGGCAGAGAATTATACATCCAGGTAAAGGGGTGAATGAAAAGGGCCTTGGGACAGGACTAAGGTGTGTCTGATATGTGATTGTACAGGATATACAGTTTGGGGAATTGAATGGGAGTGGCCATAGGTAAAGGTGACTATGTAGTTGTTTGAGATCAGGGAAGAGAGGACATGAAAGTCCCATCGACAGCTTGGATGTTACAGGGGTCAGCAGAAAAATGACAGTAGAAGTACTTTATGGGTTATTTATGTGGAATTTTATTTTGTATTTCACATATAACAATTTCTTCTATGTGTGAGTATGTGTGTGTATGTGTGGGAGAGATGGTCCCAGGGTTTGAACTCAGGTCTTCACACTGAGCTAGACAAATGCTCTCCCATTTGAGCTTGCAGGCCCTTTGATCAGTTTTAGTTTAGGTAAAATCTCATGTTTTCTGCCGTGTGTCAGTCTCAGTCCATTAACCTCTTATGTAATAGCTGGGATTGCTATTATGCATTCATACCTGCTACCTCCTGTTTTTACATAGGCTTAATTTGTTTAATATAGGGATATATTTAATACATAAATACATATTTTATTATCATTCCAAATAATGTATCTCAATAAATGTATACTATAGTTTTCCCTATATATTTAATATCACAATATATCCAGTAAAAATAATTGACAAACCACCCTAGTGACCTTAACTAACTCTCTCTCTGTGTGTGTGTGTGTGTGTGTGTGTGTGTAATGTGTAATACTTGGGAAATGTACTGACTGTGCATTTATTCATCTGCTCATCCATCAACAATTTTGAATTATCTATTTTATGCTAAGAAATGAGAAAATAGTAGCATTAAAGACTACAAAGACAATTATTATCCTACGAAATTGCAATAGTTAGAAGAATGTACTGATAAATGGACTACAATTCTTAAAGATTTGTGTAGCAGCACTGTGAAGATGCCTTGCAGATAATAGAACTGAAGGTGAAAAGATTTTCCACAGGCTCTTGCAGTGGCCTAGTGAGATGAAGATCAGAATATGACGAAGATTTGATCTAAGGCATAGGCACAAACAGCAAGTGAAGAAGACAGATGTGTATGCAGGTGCACATTTTCCAGCAGGCCTGGATGACCAGCTCCCTGTGTGCTTTCTCCTGGGGTAGCAGGGGGAGGGTTTTTTAAAAATAATTTATTTATTAATTAAACAATTTTTTTGACAAACTGTTGTGCAAAAGGGATACAGTTACGTAGTAGGGCAGTGTGTACATTTCTTATGATATCTTACACGCTGTTTTTGTTTCCCTTCCCTAGGTTAGGTAGACATATATGCAATACACAGTGTACCAAAAACATATACAGTAGCCACGTGGCCTACACCAAAGGAAATTCACCTAGGGCTTTAAATGTAATGTCGACAATAGGGTTTGCTTATCCTTGTCTTATATGAACGTACATACATAGCTTTTGAGCTATTGTGAAACACTGAGAGGTCTATTTTTGACCTTTATATGTTGAGTAATTGGTTTTAGTTACATAATGTAGGGTCACAGACCCAAACCTGTGGGAAATACCATTTGACAAGAAGTTTTTGGTTTCACAGACCTGGTCTCTACTGTCCCCCCCTTCCCCCACCTTAACAGTCATATATCAAGGAGATCATGCCCCTTTGTTTTCTGTGTTCTAGGCTTGTCTTGCTCAGCATTATTTGTTCAAGCTCTGACCATTTCCCTGTGAATACCAATATTTCACCATTTCTAATCGCTATGTAGTATTCCATTGTGTATAGGCACCATGTTTTTTGGATCCATTCATCTGTGGAGGGGCATCTGGGTTGTTTCCATATTTGGGCTATTGTGAATTGTGCAGCAATAAACATGGAAGTGCAGATGTCTTTTTGATATCTTGGGACCTGTTGTTCAGAATAGATGCCTAGGAGTGGTATGGCTGGGTCATAGGGTAGGTCTATGTTGATCTTTTTGAGGAACCTCCATACTGTTCTCTAAAGTAGTTGTCCTAATTTGCACTCCCACCAACAATGGAGAAGGGTTCCTCTTTCCCCGCACCCCCTCCAGCATTTATTGTTGCCTGAGTTCACAGTATAGGTCATTCTAACTGGAGTGAGGTGGTATCCCAGGGTTGTTTTTATTTGCATTTCCGTTACTGCCAGGGATGTTGAACATTTCCTCATATGTTTCTTTGCCATTTTTATTTCTTCTCTTGTGAAGTCTCTCTTTAGCTCCTTTGCCCATTTCCTAATTGGTTTACTGGGCTTGGAGGGGGTTAGTTTTTTTGAGTTCTCTGTAGATGACAGATATTAGGCCTTTGTCTGTTGCTGTGCTGGTAAAGATCCTTTCCCATATGGGTGGCTGTCTTTCTAGTTTGGTGGCTATGTCTTTAGCTGTGCAGAAACGTTTTATTTTGTGGTTGTCCCATTTGTCGAGTCTCTCCCCTATGTACTGTGCCCCTGGGACTATGTTCAGGAATTTCATACCTGTGCCTATAAGTTCTAGCAACTTTCCTACTCTGTCCTTCAGTAGTTTCAAGGATTCAGGTCTGATGTTGAGGTCCTTGATCCATTTTGAATTGATCTTGGTGCATGGTGATAGGCTAGGGTCTACTTTGAGTTTTCTGCATATGGCTGCCCAGTTTTCCCAGCACCAGTAGTTGAAGAGGCTCTGTTTATTCCATTGTATGTCTTTAGCTGCTTTGTTGAATATCAGCTGACTGTAAGAGTGCAGTTTTATTTCTGGATCTTCAATTCTAATCCATTGGTCTTCAGGTCTGTTTGTATACCAATACCAGGCTGTTTTCATTATGATGGCTCTATAGTAGAGCTTGAAGTCTGGTATTGTGATACCTCCTGCACTGCTTTTTTAGCCTAGAATTGCTTTGGCTATTCTAGGTCTTTTGCTGTTCCATATGAATTTATGGGTTGCTTTCTTTATTTCAGTGAAGAATGTAGCTGGGATTTTCATAGGGATTGCATTGAATTTGTATAACAATCTGGGCAATATGGCCATTTTCACTATATTGATTCTGCCTACCCATGAGCATGGGAGGTCTTTCCATCTCCTTGTGTCTTCTTTGATTTCCCTTCTTAGATTTTTATAGTTCTCATTAAATAGATCCATCACGTCTTTGGTTATGTTGATCCCTAGGTACTTTATTCTTTTTTTGGCTACTGTAAAGGGAATTATTTCCATAATTTCCTTTTCTGCTTGTACATTTCTGGTGTACAGAAAAGCTGCTGAATTTTGTGTATTTCTTTTGTATCCTGCTACTTTGCCAAAATGGTTTATTAGGCGTAGGAGTTGGGGGACTGAGTTTTTTGGGTCCTTCAGCTGTAAGATCATGTCCTCTGCAAATAGGGATAGCTTGATTTCTTCCTTGCCGTTGTGGATCCCTTTGATGTCCTCCTCTTGCCTTATTGCTATGGCTAGGGATTCCATCACTATGCTGAAAAGAAGTGGGGAGAGTAGGCATTCTTTTCTTGTTCCTGAGTTTAGGGGGAATGAATTTAGTTTCTCCCCATTTAATATGGTATTAGCAATTGGTCTGTTGTATATGGTTTTATTGTTTTGAGGAATGTCCCATCTATTCCTATTCTCTCCAGAGCTTTTAATAAGTATGGATGTTGTATTTTGTCAAAGGCTTTTTGGGCATCGACTGAGATAACAATATGATTCTTGATTTTAGTTCTGTTGATGTGGTGAATTACATTGATTGATTTACGGATGTTGAACAATCCTTGTAACTGTGGGATGAAGCCTACTTGGTCATGATGTATAATTTTCTTGATCAGTTTCTGGATCCTGTTAGCTAATATTTTATTGAGGAGCTTTGAATCTGTGTTCATTATTGATATTGGTCTATAGTTCTCTTTTTTTGTTGGGTCTTTGCCTGTTTGAGGATGAATATAATATTAGCTTCATAGAATGAGTTTGGGATTTCTCCCTCTGTTTCTATTTCGCGGAAGAGTTTGAGGAGTATTGGTATTAGCTCCTCACTAAAGGTTTTATAGAATTCGTTGGTGAATCCATCTGGGCCTGGACTTTTCTTTGTTGGGAGGCTCTTGATTACCCCCTGTATCTCGCTGTAAGTTATTGGTTTATTTAGTTGATTTATTTCTTCTTGGTTCAGTTTGGAGAGTTTATACTTTTCTAAGAATTGATCCATTTCTGTAAAATTATTGTTTTTTCGTGAGTAGAGGTTCTGGAAATGGTTCCTTATGATTGTTTGAATATCATGTGTATTTGTTTTAATTTTTCTGGTGGAGTCCCTGATTTTATGTATATGAGTCTCTTCTTTTTTTTGTAAGTCTTGCGAGGGGTCTGTCAATTTTATTTATTTTCTCAAAGAGCCAGTTTTTAGTTTTATTTATTTGTTGAATGGTCTTTCTATTTTCAATCAGATTTATCTCTTCTTTAATCTTTGTGTTCTCTCTCCGCCTAGTCATTTTAGATTCAATCATTTCTTGTTTCTCCAGTTGTTTTAGTTCCATCGTGTGGTTATTCACCTCCTCTGCTTCCATTCTTTTAATGTGAGTGCTGAGGGCAATGATTTTGCCCCTCAGTACTGCCTTAGCTGTATCCCATAGGTTTTTTTTTTTATGTATTTTCATTGTCATGTGGCTTTTGAATTCGTTAATTTCATCCTTAATTTGGTCTGTGGCCCAAGTGTTAGGTAACAGTGTGGGGTTTAGCCTCCAAGAATATGTATAGTCTCTGTGGTAACCTTTGTTATTCATGGTTACCTTTATTCCATTGTGGTCAGATATAATACATGGGATGATGTCAATAATTTTGTATTTGCTGAGGTTCTTTGTGTGGGCTATGACATGGTCTATTTTTTTTTTTTTTTTTTGGCCAGTCCTGGGCCTTGGACTCAGGGCCTGAGCACTGTCCCTGGCTTCTTCCCGCTCAAGGCTAGCACTCTGCCACTTGAGCCACAGCGCCCCTTCTGGCCGTTTTCTGTATATGTGGTGCTGGGGAATCGAACCTAGGGCCTCGTGTATCCAAGGCAGGCACTCTTGCCACTAGGCTATATCCCCAGCCCCTGACATGGTCTATTTTGGAGTATGATCCATGGGATGCTGAGAAGAAGGTGTATTGGGTCTCTGTAGGGTTAAAGATTCCGTGTAGATCTGTCAGATCCATTTGGCATATGGTGTTACTTAGGTCCTCAGCTCCCCTGCTAATCCTCTGGGTGTTGGATCTGTCTCTTGGAGAGAGTGGGGTATTAAAGTCACCCACTATGATTGTGTTTGGGTCTATCTTGTTCTGTAGTTCTGTGAGAATTTGCTTGACATATGTAGGGCCTCTTTTGTTCGGTGAGTATACATTTATCACCGTGATGTCTTGATTCTGGATTTTTCCTTGTATTAAAATGTAGTGACCTTCTTTGTCTTTTTGAGTTGATTTTAATGAGAAGTCCAGCTTGTCTGAGATCAGGATGGCTACTCCTGCCATTTTGGTAGGTGCATTTGCTTGGAAGATCTTGCTCTGTCCTTTCATTCGGAGCTTGTTTTTATCCCTTGCTGTAAGAAGGGTCTCTTGAAGACAACAGATGGCACTTTTTTGTTTGCGGATCCACTCTGTCAGTCTGCTCCTCTTTATCGGAGAGTTTATACCATTTATATTCAGAGATCAAGGATAAGAGTGTTTTTTCCCCTTCAATTTTCCTGTTAGGTTGTTTTTCCTCTCTTTTTTTTTTTCTTCTTGTCTTTAATGAGCTGCTCTTTCTGTTGGGCTCTGGCTATTGTAGTTGCTTTCTGTTTCTGTCTGTGTGTCCTGTACAATTTCTGTTGGGTGGGGTGCCCCTCTTAGAATTCGCTGTAGGGTTCGTTTTTATTTACATACTCCTTTAGATACTCTTTGCTAAGGAAAGATCTGGTTTTTACCTCGAATATGAATTCTAGTTTCACTGGATATCTAATTCTGGGTTGGCAATTGTTGGCCTGTAGGACTTGGATTGTGTTCTTCCACTCTCTTCATGCATGGTAGGTTTGTGTGGAGAGGTCTGCTGTTATTTGCATCCTTTTCCCATTGTAATAAATCTCTTTCTTCGCTTTGGCTGCATTCAAAATTTGCTCTTTATTCTTGAGATCTGAAGTCTTGATTATTATGTGCCTGGGCGAGGATTTTCTAGGGTCTGGTCTGCCAGATGTCCTATAGGCTTCAGTTACCTGGATGAGGTCCCTTGTGAGATTGGGGAAGTTTTCTGCAATCATTTTATTGAGAATATTTTGAAGCCCTCTGCTCTGGTATTTGGCTCCTTCTTCTATTCCAATTATGCACAGCTTATATCTCTTGTCTTTGTCCACTAGCTTCTGGATTAGTCTGCCCTGGAGTTTTACCGTTTCTTGGTGTGTGGTAATTTTCTGGTCCTTATCGGCTGCATCATCATCCAAGAGGGAGATTCGGGATTCAATATGGTCAATTCTTTGTGCTGTGGATTCAAGTGTGGAGTTTATGGATGTCAGGGAGCTATTTATGGTTGCCAGATCAGCTCTGATCGTGGAAATTTCTTCCTTTAAAGAGTTGTATCTTAAATCTATTTTTTCATGCATTTCGCTTCTCAGGATGTTAAGGTCTTCTGTAACAGAGGCTTGCACTGTGTCTATTTTTGCTTCCATTTCTTTCTTGACTTCTTGAAGGTCCTTCGAGACTTCAATTCTAAACTTCTGGAATTGTTTTCTGAATTTGTTCCTGAGGCTTTCCATCATTTCTGCTATCATAGCCTCAGTTGTTTTTTTATTCTCCATCTCCTTTTTGGTCATACTGCTTTTTGGTGCTGGTGAGTTGGCTTGCCCTTTCATGAAATTTGTAATATTCCTTTGTGATTTGTGCATCTGGAGATATGTAGGCAGCCTCCTTGGGTTAGCTTTGTGCTGCTTCCCACTGTTCTGTCAGTCAGAGACTTGTTTGTGTCCTGGCTCTGGGTTTGGGTTTGGGTGTTTAACCTTACTGCCCAGTGGGTGAGCGTGCCCATCTCGGTTGTTGCCAGGGTGGTCACCCTCACTGCACTTGGGGGTGGGTAGGTTCTGTGTCTTTCTCTGCAGGATAGTGTTCTGCTGCTGTGTTGTGCTGACCCTAGCGTGCCCCTGGTAGGGGTTTGCAGGTCGCTGATTCAGTGTGGCGTGGAGACTTTTTTCTTCTTTGGTTCTTTATTCCACTCAGTACCTTGGTCAGAGGAGCTCACCTCTCAGATTGAGATTTGCCGCTGAGAGGCGGCTCGCCCACCAGTGTGGATTGCTCCTGTCGGAGCAGGTGTTGCTGTTGAGGAGCGGCCCGCCCACTTGTGCAGAATGTGCCTATCAGAGCGGGCACTGCAGCTGGGGGGCCCTGCCCACCTGTGTGGGGTGCGCCTATCAGAGTGGGTGTTGTAGTTTGCCTGCTTGTGTGCTCCTATGGGGGGGTTGGGCAGGTGATCCTCCTACTGGAGGGCTAGCACGCTGGCCCACGCTGACCCTGGGTGGGGGGAGCACGTGCGTGTGCACTCTAGTGCTTCCTTTGGGGACGTGCTGCCCCGAGTTGTTGGAGGATGCTTGTGCCCTCTCGCGAGTTTGCTGTGGGGGGCGGTATGCATGGGCCCCAGCAGGTTCAAGTGTCCGGGCGGGCTTGGTGCCCACAGACTCTCTGTGCCTCCGCTGTGAGGGGGGCGTGTGTTTGGGCCCAGGTGCACACCAGCAAGCCTGTGACTGTTATTCAAAAAGTCCGCGAGGACCAGGTACTTCAGGTGGGGCTTCCAATGCCTACCAGTCCCTGGGCCCCTACTGGGGATGGAGCGGGGCCGGTGTCACCAGGTTCAGGCTCCTCTGCTGGGGCTTTGGGGGTGATGCCTGACTAAGTTGTTTCCCAGTCCCCTTTTGGGCGCTGCTCCACCTCTGCTAGTTCCCGTGTCCTCCCAGAGGCTGTAGGATCCTAGAGCCACCAGATATGGGGCTCCTTTGTTCCCTCAGGGTAGGGAGGGAAAGAGATGGAGTTCTAGCTTCTTTGTAGGGTTTGGGTCTCTGTTAGAGCTGGTCTCCCATTGGGGGGAGGGCAATGGGGAACTTACTGATCCTGTATTGTGTGTGTGTCCGGTGCTGCTGTGGGCTTTTCAGGGCTGGGGTGCTGGGGTGTGGTGATCGGTCGTTTGGTGGTGGCGGTCCTGGCTCTCCCTGTCTGCACCACCCGGTTCCCCTGCTGTTTATGTCTGATCCTGGCCGTTCAGTCCCCGCACCTCTGGTCCCTCGCTGCTGTCTGTCTTGGTCGGTCTGCACTCCGTCTGGGGTCTGTGGAGCTCCTGTTATCTGGACTGTGCACTCCTGGCATGACTTTTTGGCTGTTGGTTTGCTGGCGCCGGGTCCCCTTTCCCAGCCTGGCCCTGTTTGGGCCAGAGTGGGCGGGTGGGGGGAGGGTACCCTGGAGATTTTCTGGCTCTGTGCAGGTTATGGGCTCTTCTTTTTTTCTTCTTTTTCGTTTCCTGTGTTTTTCTGTTGCTGCTGGTTGCTGGTTTGCTGGATTCTTGATGGGGTGTTGGGTGTTGGAGTTCCCAGCTCACTATTCAGTTGGAGCGAGTTGGGGTGCCTCCCCATTGTGACGGCGCCATCTTCCAAAACCTCCCTGGCTTCTTTTTGCTCAAGGCTAGCACTCTGCCACTTGAGCCACAGCGCCACTTCTCGCCATTTTCTATATGTGTGGTGCTCCTTAAGTGGAATCAGGGTCAGCCCACCAGGGCGTGATCCGAAATGCAAATAACCTGTCCTAAAGAAACTCCTGTGAGGAGCCACCCCTACAGAGGCAGGTAGACGACAACTGGCAGACTGGCTTCCTGGGACCCAACTCATGACCGCTGGGGGCCCGCAGTTGCATGGGAGCAGGGGGAGGTTGAAAGGCTGTGGAAGGATTTTAGTTCCTGTGTTCTCTTCTCTGACAGCCTGTGTCCCTTGGAGGCACTGTCTGGCTCAGTGCCCTTCCATGTGTCTCCTTGCACAGTGGAAGGTGGAATGTTAACCACTGCTTACCTCAGACTACCTTGAAGTTGTGTTTCCAGTTGTGATTTAGTAGCAACAATGAAATGAACTCTTCCAAGGTGAGGATTGGAAGTGAGGTGGGGAAGGGAGGTGTGGGAGGCACTCACTTGTTCTGAAGTGGACATAGAAACTGTAGTATGGCTTTTGAGCTGGCACTAACCCAGGCCCATGAAAACAGATTCTGGCTATGATCCCAAGGCCTAATATGCCTCAATGTACTGTCTTGCTCAACCACAGTAGGTCAAATTAGAATGATCACTCTAGAATCATCTTTGAGGTCCAATTGGATCCTATTCCTCTAGCCCTAGCAACAGTTCTGTGAGCACCCAGTTCCCCCTATTAGGTCATTCTCTTTTTAAACTAATTAGAAAGACTTGTCTTCTACTCCTTATCCAAACTGGTACTACCATGCAAAGTCACATTTAAAGACTAGCTCACAGAACACAATAAATTTGGCATTGAGTGTGCATATAAACACATGTGCTCATGAGTGCCACTCCTGATATTCAACTAGACCATAAGGTCTTTGGAACTTAACTCTTTTAAATTCTTTGGGACTTTGCCTGTTTTAAACTCCTATAGCACAGATACAATGTTCTCTATATAGCATTTATTTTCTAAGGAATAACTGAAAATTGCTCAGCTCTGGCTGCAAAACTAAACTAGGATCACACTGAGAATATATTATTGACCCAGGGAAAGAAGGTCTTGGAACTACTGGTTGGAAAAATGATGCTCACACCTGTGGGTGCCATATTTGTCACAGAAGAGAAGTCTTCTGTCTATGTAGCATTAGATAACACCACAGTGGAGATGAGGCAGGACATATAAGGGGTGTTAGTGCTCTGTGAGGCCCACTTCACCATTCATCCAGGAGGGGGGAAGAGGGCGGCTGAGAAGGCCAAAACTTCCACAGTGGGCAGCTCGTCCTTGCCAAGGGCAGGGACACTCTGGCTTCCCATTAGAATTTCCTGCTAAAGTTGATGCCCTGCCCTGTCCTCAGAGATTCTGCTTTGTTTCCTCTGACAAGACCCAAGTAAGTCGAAGGTAGTAGTGTTGAAAACCACTGACTGAGGACTCAACTGTTTCACTAGGCAGTCAAAGGGGTCTATGCTGTGTTTTATTTATTTATACTTATAGTTATTACATCTCTACAATCTCTATTGTAGGTCTCCTTTTTTTTTTTTTTTTGGCCAGTCCTGGGGCTTGGACTCTGGGCCTTAGCACTGTCCCTGGCTTCTTTTTTGCTCAAGGTTAGCACTCTGCCACTTGAGCCACAGCGCCACTTCTGGCCATTTTCTGTATATGTGGTGCTGGGGAATCAAACCCAGGGCCTCATATATATGAGGCAGGCACTCTTGCCACTAGGCCATATCCCCAGCCCTCCTTTTTTTTATTCATGGCATTTCACACTTGTGCCTTCTTTATCATTGTTCTGTTCTGTCAGGTCAATTTTAATGACTAAGCTTAAGATTTTGGTTTTGTTTATTCTTTAGCAGCATCCCCCAGATTTCAATAAATAGCTTTTTTGGCATGATATTTACTTCTAAATATTTTTCTATTTTTTATTGTGATTAGTTCCTCACTTGAGAGTTGTTTTTCCAGATGTATGCATATGTTTATGTGAGGTCTGTTCCTAAGGTGTCTTGGGTTATTTCTTTTTCTTTCCATTATTTTCTTTTCTGTTATCCAATCTCTTTTGTGTTTCTCCAGCCTACAACCCAGCATCCATCATTCCACCCTTGATTCCCATGAGATCAACTCCAAGATCCTACATGTCAGTAAGTTCATGCAGAAATTGTCTTCCAAGGTCTCTGGCTTATTTTATTGAACATAATGTCTTTTATGCCATTGGATAGGACTTTCTTCTTCTAAGGCTGAAGAGGTATTTGGGAGGCTGAGTCAGGAGGATTATAAGCTAAATGCTTTCCAATGCTATATAGGAAAGCCCTGTCTAAATAATATATCTACTATCTAGTATCTATCTATCTATCTATCTATCTATCTATCTATCTATCTGTCATCTTTCATTCTAGTCTATCATCTATGTATCTATCTATTTACCATTTTCTTATGCATTCATCTGTCAATAATGTTGTTAAATATCTTATATGTTGTTACATATCTTAGCTACTGTGAAGAGTACTACAGTTAATTTAAAAGAACAAATATCTCTTCAAGATACTGATTTCATTCCTTTTAGAAATAAATCCAAAATAAGATTGCTGGATCGCATGATAATTCCACTTTTAATCTTGGGAAACATTTCATGCTGTTGGTTTTTTCTTTCTTAAATCTGTGTCAATTAATATTCCCCGCAACACTATAAAAGGTCTTCTGTTTTTCACATCCCCCAAAACATTTATTATCTTCTATCATTGTTTCACTTTACTTGGCAATACTGAATTTGAATTCAGGGCCTGATACTTGCTAGGCAGAGAGTCTACCACTTGAGCCACAACACCCACCTTTGTTGGTTTAGTTTGTTTTTTTTTTTTAGATAGAGACCTGTGCTTTTTCTATGGCTGGCCATGGGCCTTGGTTCTCCTACCTACAACTCTTGAATACCTGAGATCAAAGACACTAAATACCACATTCTGTGTTTGTTGAAACAGAGCCTCACCAACCCCTCTTATAACTGGCTTCCTCCGCTACCCAAGAAGCAGGGATTATAAGTCTGAGTCACCATGCTCAGCAACTTTTCTCTTTTTCAGTAAGCCAGGATCACACAGAAAATATATTATTGATCTAAGGGGGAAAGGTCCTAGGACTACTGGTTGGAAAATGGCCTGGGTATAGCTCAAATCTGCTGTTGAAGATATTTTTGGATTGGTTCATTAGTGCCTTGGAATACAATTGGTTTTAGCATGTTGATCTTGTCTCCTACAACTTTGGTGAATTCCTTAGTTCTAACAGCTTTTGAGTAATATCTAAGTTTTTGCTCTATATGATATATGTTTTCTGAAGATACAATTTAACTTCTTTCTTTCCTCCTCAAATTCTTTTTACTTCTCTTACTTGCTTAATTGCTCTGCCTAGGGTTTCTGGGCACTGTCTCTGAGCTTTTGTGCACATGGATAGCACTCTATCATTTGAGCATCAGCTGCATTTCCAGCTTTATGTAGTTAATACTTAATAAAAGTATTATGACTTTTCCTCCCAGGATGGCTTCCAATGGCAATCCTCAGACCTCAGCCTCCTGGATAGTTAAGATTATAGTGTGAGCCACTATCATCTGGCTAAAGGTATCTGTTTTTTTTCTTTTTAATATTTAATTATTATCATAAAGGTTGTGTACAGAGGGGTTACAGTTACATAAGTCAGGCAAAGAGTGAATTTCTTTTTGGACAATGTCACATCTTCCCTCAGTCTCTTAAAATATGTCTATTTTGGACATGACACATCTCTGTCTTCCACCCTTTTATTGCTCAGTCACCATCTTCATTTTTAGGTTCATTGTTTTTTTTTACTCCTACTTGCCAATCTCTTACTATGCCTAATTTTAAGTTATCATAGGTATTTGTCACAAATATGTACAAACAGGTGTGTACATACAGGAAAAAAAACTAGTATGTAGAAGTTCATTTTCATATTTTCCAAAGTCCCAGAATCCATTCTTTGCCTTGGAACCAAGAAAAAGAAGAGACAACTACACATTTTTATTCTGTCTGTGAATGAGGAGAGACACTCAGAATTAAAAGAGGTCTAAAGTAAAAAGGGCAAAAATAAAAAGATTTCTAGAAAGAAAAAGAATCAAAAGTCTATGCCAACAAACAAGGCTATGCTAAAGCTACCAGCACAACAATGTTCACTGCAGTGTTATTTACCATGGCTAAAATCTGGAACCATCCCAGATGCCCCTCAGGAGATGAATGGATCAAGAAAATGTGGTACATATACACAATGGAATTCTATGTTTCCATCAGAACGAATAACATTGTCTCATTTGTAAGGAAATGGAAAAAAATCATATTAAATGAAGTGAGACAGATCCAAAGAAACAGAGATCCCATGGTTTCCCTCACTGGTAATAATTAGCTTATGTCTAGAATAGTCCTAGCAGAGGATTGCAATAGCTATGTACATATGATCATATAATATGAAGCTAAGTAAAATGAACTCCAAGACATGGAAACAAGAGGTTTTCAATATTGTTGTTTTTAATGTACTATGTGAAACTAAAAAAGTTTATGCCAAAATATTGCCAGTCTTAGTTGTTGATGGTAGAATATGAATAAGGTGTTCATGATGGCATTTCACATTTTTTTATCATTAAAATGTTCAAATCTAAACTAGTTAAGGAGTGGGGTTGGTCACTCATGCCTTGCACTAAGTCTGTGATAACAAACCAGTAGCTGCCTCCTCCTCTACCTTTCTTCCCTATGTTACCCTCATGTGTTTTGAGTGATGGAATGGGTTTTAATCTCTGCCCTACAGTTGAGATTTCTCCAATTCCATGAACCTGGTTTGAATCCTATATTTCTCTTTTAGCTAAGATAGAAAGCAGCCTGATCATGTCAGGGACAAAGGTCACCCTCCAGTGAAAAGGGAATTGATTGGTCGCCTCTTCCCTTCATCATCACTAGTCTACACATTTTTTTTTGTTTTGACAAACTCTCTTCATCAACCTTTTGCAAGAAACATGTTTTACTACATCTAACATCCCAGAGAAGGATTCCATATAGAAATACAAGAGTCCAAAGTGAATTAAAATATCAGGTTGTTGACAGAAGAGAAAAAAAATAACCCCTGCTAATAACTTGATTTGACATCTGATTTATGTAGCCCTAAAAGGACAGCCATAAAATATGTGTGAGTGAAGAAATAACACCCAGTGATTTACAAAGGTTCTGGGAGTATGCAGTGACAGAATGCAGTGAAAAGGAGAGCGATAAATCTACCAAGGAAGCCATGCTTGACCCCTTCACCCTCCAGAGCAGGCAGGGTTCTTCACTTATGCCATTTTCACCCAGCATTTCACTCAGCATCTAAGTCCGGAGCTCTCTGCTATGGCCAGCCTTGGCCAGTAATGATAGCCTGATGATAGGACAAACTAATCATATAATAAACAGAACAACTAGATTAGAGATAAGATATACCAAGTAGAAATAACTTAAAAAAATAATTATAGCAAGAGAAATTTCTAGAAATAAGGAATTGATATTTTCTAATCTCTCACAAAGCTTCCCTGGAAGAGAAGGGGTGTTCTGGGCTCTAAGCACCACAGAGTATTGCAGAACACCAACAATGGGTTCTTTCCTCCATTTCCAGACAGTCTTGAAGCAGTGACTTTCAGTCTTTGCTTCTCAGCCGATAGGAATGCCTAGACTGCCTTCTGATTATTTTGTTTGAGATAATCTTTTGCTATTATTACCCAAACTGGCCTGAAACTCCAGGTATTCCTTCTATCGGCTCCCTCAGTGCTAGGTCTAGAGGTATGACCACCACACTTGGTAATGAATGTCATTTTCTTCTTTAACTCTGAACTTCACACATGGCACAAAGTGGGATCAATTTCTGTAGTGCTCTCTGAAGTCACAGAAAAGCATGAAAGGTGCATTGATTCAAGTGGGAGAATATTTGGAGTAGTTCTAAGCATCAGTTTTCTATATTTCTTATCACATAGGTACATTTTAAGAAATATTTTTTTCGCAGAAGTTTTAGAAATATATATATATGTATGTGTGTATATATATATATATATATATATCTGTATGTATGTGTATATGCCTAATTTCTCATTTTTCTAACACAGGGTAAGTCCCAGTGTTCTGATATGACTACTTGTGAATAAAAACCAATTCAATTTGACAACCATAAGAAAAGAAGAATACCAACAAGTTACATCTAAATAGGAGCAGAACTATAGTATGCCAAATGTACAGGCTATTTCAGATCTTAGTAAGTCTTCTAATGGCATAGTGTAATGTGCAGAGTCTGGCTGGAGTGAGGAGAGCAAAAGAAATTCTTGGTTTAGAAGCCTTTCCTTGAGAAAGAGACATATAAGTTAAAATTTGGATAATGAGAATCCAATGAGAATTACAGAATGGGATAGAGGGATCCAAAGAGGAAGAACAGGAAGTACAATTGTGTCAAGACTCAAACAGAGAGCTCTACAAAGATGTGTTGAATTCATAGAGTGAAGAAAGTGGGGCTTGAGATACAGGCAGGTATAAAAACTATGGGGCTTGTAGATCTTGACAAGGAGGTTGGAGTGCACATTAAGATACAATGGGATTGATCTATGTTGAGTGGATCCATTGCACCCTCTGCCACTTCCTCTAGCCCGCAGCTGGCATCAGATGCAGCTGAGTGTGTCCCTTTCATACATGCTCCCAGAATTCCAACTATGCACAGATTCAGAGGAGGCACACTAGCCATATTAAGACCTAAGGCTGCCAAAGCAATTCTAGGCAAAAGAAGCAGCACAGGAAGAATCACAATACCAGACTTCAAGCTCTATTATAGGGCCATCATAACAAAAACAGCCTGGAACTGGCATAAAAACAGACCTGAAGACCAATGGAATAGGATAGAAGCCCCAGAAATAAAGCCACATTCTTACAGTCAGCTGATATTCGACAAAGGAGCTAAAGACATACAATTTGAAAAACATAGCCTCTTCAACTACTGGTGCTGGGAAAACTGGGCAGCCACATGTAGAAAGCTCAAAGGGCACCCTGGCCTATCACCATGCACCAAGATCAACTCAAAATGGATTAAGGACCTCAACGTCAGACCTAAATCCTTCAAACTACTGAAGGACAGAGCAGGAAAGA
The DNA here is from genome assembly GCF_023159225.1 of Perognathus longimembris pacificus. Taxonomy (NCBI): domain Eukaryota; kingdom Metazoa; phylum Chordata; class Mammalia; order Rodentia; family Heteromyidae; genus Perognathus; species Perognathus longimembris. Next base: position 22,194,297 of record NC_063173.1, on the reverse strand, counting down.
CACTAGACCTTGTAGGCACAGGAAGGAACTTCCTGAATATAGTCCCAGGGGCACAACAGATAGGGGAGAGACTCGACAAATGGGACTACTAAAAAATAAAAGTTTTTGCACAGCTAAAGACATAGCCACCAAACTAGAAAGACAGCCAACCATATGGGAAAGGATCTTCAACAGTACAGCAACAGACAAAGGCCTAATATCCGTCATCTACAGAGAACTCAAAAAACTAACCCCTCCAAACCCAGTAAACCAATTATTAAATGGGCAAAGGAGCTAAAGAGAGACTTCACAGGAGAAGAAATAAAAATGGCAAGGAAATATATGAGGAAATGTTCAACATCCCTGGCAGTAACGGAAATGCAAATAAAAACAACCCTAAGATACCACCTCACTCCAGTTAGAATGGCCTATACTCTGAACTCAGGCAACAACAAATGCTGGAGGGGATGCAAAGAAAGAGGAACCCTTTTCCACTGTTGGTGGGAGTGCAAATTAGTACAACCACTTTGGAGAACAGTATGGAGGTTCCTCAGAAAGCTCAGTATAGACATACCCTATGACCCAGGCATATCACTCCTAGGCATCTATCCTGAACAACAGGTCTCAGGATACCATAAAGGCATCTGCACATCCATGTTTATCGCTGCACAATTCACAATAGCTAAAATATGGAAACAACCCAGATGCCCCACTACAGAGAAATGGATCCAAAAACGGTGGTACCTGTACACAATGGAATACTACATAGTGATTAGAAATGATGAAATATTGGTATTCGCAGGGAAATGGTCAGAGCTTGAACAAATAATGTTGAGCGAGACAAGCCTAGAACACAGAGAACAAAGTGACATGGTGTCCTTGATATATGACTGTTGGGGCCAGGGGACAGTAGAGACCAGGTCTGCAAAATAACAAACTTCTCTTCAAATGGTATTTCCACATGTTGGGTCAGCAACTTTACATTATATATCTGAAACCAAACAACTACTAAACACACATAAAAAGATCAGTGGATCACAATAACTCAACAGCTATTCACACATGATTATATAAAACGAAGATAAGCAAAAACAATTCCAAGACAAGGACACAGGAGGATTCTATTGTTGACGTTATGTTTAATGTTCTAGGTGAATTTCCTTTGGCGTACCCTATGTGGTTACTCTATATGATTTTGGTACACTGGGTATTGTATATATGCCTACCTGAACTAGGGAAGGGAAAGAAAAATGAGGGTGTAACATATCACAAGAAATGTACTCACTACCTTATTACATAACTGTATCCCCTTTGCACTACACCTTGTCAATAAAATTTAATAACAAAAAAAAATAAATAAAATAACCAGTGGTGGGGGGGAAGAATGTCAAGATAAAAATAAAAAAGACCTAAGGCTGTAATAGTTAATACGAAGGAGCAATCCACGTAAAGGTTTAGGAAAAGAATGCTCCTAGAGAAGGGAATGGCAAGTGCAAAAGGCACTGAGCATGGGGGGGTGGGGGTAACAAAGAGGTCAGGATTACTGGGCTAGAACAACAAGCAGAGGTAATAAAGATGGCATCAAAAATAGCAAGGGTAGATCATAGATGGACCTGGGAGCCATTGTTAGAACTTTGGCTTTTATTTGGTCTCAGGGAAATGGGAACCTGTTGGAGAGTCTTGAAAGGAATGCCATCATTTAATTTATATTTTAACCATATCACTCTGTGAAGGAGAGAAAAGATAAACAGAGGGACAGTAGTCCTGGAGAGACTACCGCAATAAATCCAGGTGTCAGACTGTGATGACTTGGCTAGGATAAAAGAGGAGAGAGTGATGAGAAATGATTGGTTTGAATATGTTTACAAAACACAGCATATCAAATTTGCTAATGGATCTGATGTTGGAAGGATAAGGAATAGAAGAGTGTAAGATGTTTCCAATGATATCTTTGCCAAAGGCAAACTGCTTTTGGTTTATCTCCATTCTTTTACCCCTTTAGGAATGATGCTAGTCAGAATAATCTGTGGTCTTGACAAAAAAGTCACGACTGACCACAAAACATCTCTGTTCATTTCCCTAACCGATTAGAACAGGGTTCCACTTTTCTTCTTTGTCATGATGATCACCAGCAATTAATAATGGGACCATCTGTTCAAGTTTGTTTCTGACCAAAGTGTCAAAAGTGTACATTTGCGCACACTTTGCCTACTGCTGTGTTCCTAGCATACTTCTTTGGCCAGAATATTTGATTTTTTAAAGTAAATGACTTCAAAAGCATGGTTCGTATATGAAGTTAACAGACTAATACCATTAGTTTTTCAAAGACTGACAAAATGTTTGACTCATGCATTCTTCCTGAAAGATTTCTTTAAGATCTACTTCAGCCAGCTGAAAAAATAATATGAATCAAAATTTAAAACTCATAAATAGCAAAGTCATGGTGTGGAAGAACTAGTAATGAGCAACTGAAAGCATTTAAGCACATAATTTATTCTAAGTAACTGTGGTAAATATGGTTACAAAACAAAATGAAAGTATCATAAATAATTCTTGAAAGAGAAGATTCTTAATTTATAAAATTAGCAATAATGAACTGGGTAAAATTACCATATTATACCAATTAAAACTGGGGGTAGCAGGTAAAAATAACGATGAGAAAAGAGGCATCGCCTGTGGTCATTCAGGGTGGTAAATAATTACAGATGCATTGGTAATATGAACTCGTGTCTGTTTCTAAAAACTAAAAGTAAGGACTCTTGAATTAGGCTATGACAGAATACTTCCTATTAGATCTTGCTACAAAGAATAACGATAAAACATGAATAGAAATAAAATAATAAGCTCAATCACCTGAAGGAGGAAGAGAATAGCCAGAGCAGCCAAGGAGCACAGGACTCTGGGAGAATAGAGACACATCAAGCCCTCACAGTTTCCAGCACTTCTCTCCACTTGGACTACTTTCCAAATCAGGTTGTGGGACAAAGTCAGTGAGCAGAAAGTGGTAGCCTAGAGCCTATAGCAGTTTCCTTTTACTTGGTAGGCAAAAATTAGAGTCCTAGATTATCAGAATAACCAGGTTTGCAGGCTGAGTTACCAAAGTAGTAGAAGAAGCCTGAGAGAAGTAAGCCTAACTTCCTGCAGATCATTTACTGAATTTTCACTGTACAGGCTTCTACAAAGGGAGCCCAAACCAAGGAAACAAGGAAGTAAATGCTACAAGAAAATTCCAAGATATGCCAAGAAAATTCCATCACTCTTATGGCCCTGGAAATACAAATATTGGAGTTGAGATATAGCAAGGGAACCCTGATTCCAGCCCTCATAAATCCCAAAGTTCACCCTCAAATAATTTAATCCATGATTGGATAAATGTGATTTGTTCATATGCCGCTTTCATGACAAGTGGATTCATGAATTGGAAAATAGTTCTATATAATATGTGGGGAAAGGCCGAGGGATAAAAGGAGATGGGAATGGAAATTAATTAAACAGTGCAAATCGGGAAATCTGAGAATGGTGTGGTATAAAATAATGTGTAGTTTCTAAGGAGGGAAAAGAGAATTTGGAAGAATCAAATGTTTGACTGTGTAGTGGCCAAAAACTTTCAAAGTGGAAGAAAGCAACCAAAGTTTTAAAATAGCCTATGGCCTGCAACATGCACATATTTACAATGCATACAGTGGCAATGACTCCTCAAGTGTGAGCACTTGCTTCTCTTCAGAAACAAAGTAAATGGCAAGACACACAAATGCATGTCAAAAATGCTCAGAGGCAAACTTAGCCTAGAACACTACAGCCAAAATACTTCCATACATAAAGGTAAATGAGGGCTGGGAATATGGCCTGGTGGTAAAGTGCTCGCCTCACATCCATGAAGCCCTGGGTTCGATTCCTCAGCACTACATATATGGAAAAATCCAGAAGTGGCACTTTGGCTCAAGTGGTAGAGTGCTAGCTTTGAGCAAAAAGAAGCCAGAGACAGTGCTCAGGCCCTGAGTTCAAGCCCCAGGACTGGCAATAAAACAAAACAATCATAAAGGTAAAGTGACCACTTTCTAGTGATCAAAATCTGAGGGACTTCATCACCAGTATCCTTGCTCTTTAAGAAATATTATTTTAAAATAGAAGGAACATAGCAACAGATGGAAAATCAAATCTATATGAAGCAACAATGGAGGCTAGAAATGGTAAGGACATAGGTTAATATATGATTTTCTTTTTAAAAAATTCTTTCAAAAGATAATTAACTGTTTAAAGCAAAACCAATCATATATTACGCAATGATAATAATAAAATTGTGATAGTCAGATCACAAAAGACAGGGATAAAAGAGAAGGATCTACTTGTCAGGTAAGTATATTATATGACAAGCAACATATGACTCATGGTAGATTATAATAACTAATAATCCCTAAAGTAACTATTAAAACAAATAAATAATAAAACAGTTGTATCTTAAAGCAAAAAGAAGAAATAAAATGGAATGTAAAAACTCAATCAGCCAAAATACATTCCTTAAATGATACAAATAATCAAAACTAACATTATCTGAATATCTATGTATCTTTTGAGTAAGTTGAATTTGTTATTGAGAACATTAGTCAGACTCCAGTGACTTCACTAGTAAAGTCTAATAAACATTTAAGATTTAATGCCAACACTTCTACACCTCTCCAGAAAATAAATGAAAGTTAAAATTTTTAATCATTTTATGAGGCCAGAATAAGTTTAATTACAAAATCAGTGAAAAATATTCCAGAAAGGAAATTGTAAAACAATATATGCCATGAACAAAGACACTAACTTAATAAAATATTAGGAAATGAGAGCCCAGAATAAAATGTTGGTAAGTAGAATCTGGAAAAGAATTATAAAATTAGTAATATAAAATATAACCAAGTGGGATTTGTTTTATAAATATAAGGTTCATTTGACATCAAAATAATAACAGACTAGAGGAAATTCATGAATAATTAAAGAAGAAAAATTATATAGTAAGTTAAACAGCTGTAGAAAAAATACAAATATTATATCATGATAAAATATTTTCAATTTGAGAATAGGGACCAGCCAGCATACTAACATATTTTTGGAAAACAGTTTGTCAGTTTTTTTTAATAAAATTCAACAAACATCTATTAGAAGATAGTTCTTCTCCTGGGTATTTACTCAAAAAATACACAATAAAATAGGAAAATAGCTTTACACAAATGTTTGCACAAAAATATTCATAGAATTGTTATTGTTTAAAATAAGCTCAAATGGGAAACAACTATCTACTAACTAGTAAATGCTTAAATTAGGTACATTTATATAATGCAATGGTAATCAGAAAGACTTTTTAAAACCTGATACATGGAGCATCTTGAATGACTTTTACAGATATTGCTCTAAATGATATGAGCAGGACACAAAAAGTATATATAAAATGTCTGCAATTCAGAAAAAAGTAAATCAAGGTACATAAACATAGATAGGTGTTTATATAATTCTAAAAGAGATAAACTACTCAGAGTAAGAGAACTTAGACAATACTGACTTGGAAGTAGCCCTGGTGATCCCTGAATAAATGAGACGATTTTGTATATGGTCAGGTAATAGATTCCATATGGATACTGATTTGTTAAAGCTCATTGAGGCACAATACTTTAAAACTTTGCATGAATTCTGTATCATTTGTACTTCTAAAAACAAGAGCTGAAACTGATGTTGTCACAGTAATATCAGTTAAAGAAAATTTTTAGTATATACTTGAACAAAATTAATAATTAATGGCAAATTCCAAGTTCCTCCATGAAGATACAAAAATTCTAGCTTCAAAATTTACAAAAGAAAAATATTTCTTTTAATCATATGAAGAATATCTTTTAAGAATCTATAACAGGGCTGGGGATATGGCCTAGTGGCAAGAGTGCTTGCCTCGTATACATGAGGCCCTGGGTTCAATTCCCCAGCACCACATATACAGAAAATGGCCAGAAGTGGTGCTGTGGCTCAGTGGCAGAGTGCTAACCTTGAGCAAAAAGAAGCCAGGGACAGTGCTCAGGCCCTGAGTCCAAGGCCCAGGACTGGCCAAAAAAAAAAAAAAAAAAAAAAAAGAGTCTATAACAATTAGCCTAGAGAAGTGGAATGTATTTATAAAGGCAAATTGAAATATAGAATCAAAACTCATAATACATCGGGGTATGAGAGTTCATGCTTCTAATTCCAGTACTCCGGCAGCTGAAACAAGGAGTAGCAAGAGTTTGAAGCCAGCTTCAACTACATAAAAGGATTTTGTCTCAAAAACTAAAAAAAAAGGAAGTGTTTTCCATTTAAATGTAGTTCTTTTTTTTTTTTTTTTTGGCCAGTCCTGGCCCTCGGACTCAGGGTCTGAGCACTGTCCCTGCCTTCTTCCCGCTCAAGGCTAGCACTCTGCCACCTGGCCGTTTTCCATATATGTGGTGGTGGGGAATCGAACTGAGAGCTTCATGTGTAGGAGGCAAGCGCCCTTGCCACTAGGCCATATTCCCAGCCCTTAAATGTAGGTCTTAATGGTGAAGTTGTTAAAGTTCTGTACTAAAACTTCTAATCTTATTGTCCTGTACAGTATCAACTAATTAGCTCTATTATTGAATCATTTGTTGGGTTCTTAATTTCAGTGTACATAAACTGCTTTGTTAAATCGCAAAAATTCAATGCATTCAATACATAACCTAAAAATCAAGAAAATTGAGGGAAGGGTGGACTGGAAGAGATAGGTGAGGATGTTTAAAGGAGTGACATTGAATAAGATGCACTGGATTCATAAACTTCTTTGTTGAATGGCAACTCCTTTGTACTCAAAGATAATAAAAAAATTTTTTTTAATATTCCTTCAAAATGACCATAGAGAAAAATTAGTGGGAAAGGATGGCCCCAAAGAAACAGAAAGGAAGGATCACATATAATAAACAGAACAGGACAAGAACAAATGACTGCATCTGTTGTGACAAGAAATAAAAATAATTTAAACTTCCAAATTCAAAGCAGATGTCTTTCTTAGCCATACACTGAGTGTAGAAGTATTAGAAACATGCCCTCTATCCACAGAGAATGAGATACCTATGCCTTCAGTGGAATTTTATGACATAATTTTCTTTTCTTAAAAAAAAATCTTTAGGTGCATAAGGGAAATGCCATTTAACAAAGCAGTGTACACATACAATGCATTTTGATCTGTTTCACCCCTTCAGCAATCTCATCCCCTTGAATCCACCCCTTCCCTTACATTTAATAATTTTTCAGTATATATAATAATTTCCTGACTGCATTCTGCCTCCTTCCCCCTTCCTTGTCTGACCATCTCCATTTGCCCCTTCCTCTTGCAAGCACCCATTTCTCAGTGCTTATTTTGTTGGGCTTTGATTTAGTCTTTCTAACAAATTGTACATTTGAGCTCTCCATACTGCTTGTGTATTACCCAGCATACCACTCAGTGTTGACTTACAGATTTGTAGATACTTTCTATCTACTACTACTGAGAGAAACCATGCAACCTTTGTTTCTCTGGGTCTGGCTTACTTCACTTAATATAATTCTTTTCAAGTCTTCCCATTTTCTTATGAATGGTACAATACCATTCTTTCTAATAGATAAGTAAAATTCCATTCTGTATATATACCGAGTTTTCTTAATTTATTGGTCCTTTGAGGGACATCTCGGCTAACACCATCGGCCATAGTAAAACCATCAGCACAACCATGTTCATTGTAGGACTATTCCCCATGGCCAAAATATTGACATAATTACAGTTAACATCAGCAAGAACTTTCAGTGCTATATGAGACATGAATAGTAAGTTAAAAAATTATAATTCTTATATCATGATCTCTAAATATAGGATTGGATAAAACAAGATTTAAAAAAATATAAAATATTGATAGGCTATTTATAGACAAGAGAAATTAATTTTTTATTCTATTTGGTATTTACCTTTTCTGCAAATATTCTAGATTTCTTAACTGAGAATATGTTGCTTTTGGCTTCTATATTATTATTTATTTTATTTTTAAATTAATTTATTTTGCTGGTTCTAGGGCTTGAACTCTGGGCCTGGGCACTGTCCCTGACCTTTTTATGCTCACACTCTACCACTTGAGCCACAGCTCTACTACTGGCTTTTTGGGTGAGTAACTGGAGGTGAGAGTCTCATGGACTTCCCTGATCCATCTGACTTTGAACAGTGATCCTCAGATCCCAGCCTCCTGAGTAGCTAGGATTAGAAGTACGAGCCACCAGTGCTCAGTAGTCTCTGGATTAAAAAAAAGCATTCATAAGCTAAATATAAGTATATTTGTGCGTAAAGTATATTTTGTACCTAAAGAGACATTTTCCTGAGTAATTACCTCTATCCCTTGTGCATGAACAAACATAGTTACTTCACTACTGCTTTTCAGATCATTTTCATGCAGGATGATGGGAAGTGATGCCTCATAAAAATGCAAAGAGTAAAACAAAGCTCAAGGACTACATGGGTGGGTAGTAGTACCCAGATGGTTGCACAGGAGAGGTGAGCTAGGTGCAGGTAAATCTGCTTCCAGTTTTACTTCCACTAGACTATAGCTTAGCCAAAGATTACCCTGCATGCAGAAATTTCAGTAGGATGTGGATGGGGAGAGAACTGGAGGGAGGACCTCCACAGCTATCCCCACACTAAAGGAAATATGGTGGTAAGCCATTAAGCTGAAGAAAAAGGTGAAGGCAAGGAAGAGTGAATGAGGAGGTGGCCTAGGTCAGGTTGCAGAGGCCTTGCTGGCTGGCTTGGATGGCTGGAATGTGTCCTGTTGTTTCTTCAGAAATTCTTTACCCATCAAATCAGCTCTAAGTGTGTTCTCTATTGAGGTTGAGTTTTCTGGCTTACTAACTGCAGATATATAAATTGTTTGAAAATTAAATTACGTAAGGTATGAAAGAATGATTGACTGTGTGCGTTGGTATCACAGTAGAATGCTAAGCAGAAGGAGACATGTGTTGAAGACTAAGCATGAGCCCCAGAAAGCTGTCTTGGTGGCTTCCCTGTTGTTATTTCTGTAAATCACGCAAAGCACAAGCCAGCTTCCTGTGACTAGCAAGCTGGTGTTGGCACCCACTTCCTTGGGAGGGAATAAATCCCTTTGCTGATGCCCGAAGGCAGCCGTGGCTCCTGCGTTCCCAGAGAACCGCACATATGCTTGGTGTGGTTTCTTTGAAAACACAATTGCTGTACACTTAATCATTTCTTTTTCAAGGAAAACATCACATTAGCTACTGTACATGGGTATGTAACTCATCTCTTTTAATTAGATGCTAATTAATGACTCACTAGCTTTAATCATATCAATCTGGTAATACTATTTATGCCCCACAGAATAATGAACTACTTTATAAGAAATGAGTGTGGCACATGTTGACATAGGAATGCATCCAGCCATAATTCGCTTTGGGTAAATATCCCACCCAGACTTGGATCCTGAACAATTTACAAGGCAATGCTCACATGATACACTGGGAAGAGAAGCAGAGACTACCATATGGAGAGAAAGAAAGGAATGAGAGGCAGAGAAATGCCATGAAGAAATTTTTCCTAGGGAAGAAAATCTATCCTGGTCAGGTTTTTTTTTTTTTTTCCTTGAAGGTGAATTGAAGACAATGTATGTGTGGGGAAGTCCAGGGAACCATCTTGCTACTTACGTGTGACTAAAGGAACTACTTTCTAAGATGGAATGTGGTTCAGTTCTGGTAAGGCCTGGCTACCAGTCCCATTAGGTCCAGCCAAATTCGAAGGGTTGAAATGGTGATGAGAACTGATAGATGGTGTTGGGAGCTGGGTGTATGAGCATAATGAAAATTCTCTGGTTGTTTGCAGGGGAAAGGAGTGGCTAGTAAACAAATCCTCATGTACACATGAATGCGATGGCACTGGGCATATCTCAGGCCTATTGGCTTTGGTGGCACTGAGTATCAATAGGGTCCAATTCCGATCTTTGGAATCATGAAACAAGGGTGGTGAGGGGTGGCTAAAACCAGCAGACCAATAATGCTAGCAGTCCAATTATGAATTAAGACCATAAATAAATCCTTCAAATGTTTGGAGCAATAGAGCATGGTGTTACAACCACAGATGGAGAGAACTTTCAAGAAATGACCAGTATAGCAACAGTGACTCATTATTACTACTAGGTAAACTATATACAATAGCATATAATAAGAAAGTTTACATACAGGAAGTTTGCATACATTAGCACATGGCACTCTCTGGATCAGATAGTCTTGTGCCCATTTGAAAACAAATAGCTGCCAGGCACTACGCAGATAGATGGCAAGTGGCAGAGCTGTGATTCAAATTCTATACTTGGACTCATAAAACTGTTACCTTGAGCATTAAATTCTACTCAGACTCCTTGACCTTGCCATCCCAGCCTCCGACAGGAGCTACAAGCTCAGGCAAGGATGTCATTGTCCCAGCAGTGCTAGCAGATAAATAAGAACTATTACTAGAAAGCAGAAGCAGAAATCCACTCTGATGGCCTGGGATCAATACTTGAAAAAAGGGTGGAAATTTGTTGAGTACCCAGAATTCTCCACAGGCTGATAATGGTTTTTGGGGGGGGGTGAGGGGAGTGGGGAGGAAATCTACATTAGGACCCTTCAAGACTTGGGAGGTGTATTAAACAGCAAATGCCTAAGTTCTTAAAATGGTCTCCATACCATAGTCTGGGCATCTTTGTGATGTGACATTTGTTTGTTCTTCCTTTCAGCCAGGCTATTCATTTTACAGCTCTGGTAAGTCAGAGTTCTACCCCAGAGCCTTTGCACTGGCTCTTCATCTTCCAGATTGAATGTAATGATAGGTATTTCTCCTCACTTTCTCGTGTGTGTGTGTGTGTGTGTGTGTGTGTGTGTGTGTGTGTTGCCTCACCAGTAATTTTACCCAGTCACATGTGACACATAGACCCTCCAGAGTTTTCTGTTGAGTGAATCAGTGAAAAACTCTAGTAAGTACAGTAGAGGAGACCTTCCAAGGTTAGTGCTTAGAAGCGTGAGGGAAGCAGGTCTCTGTTCAGACAGACCAGTGGCAAGCACAAAGTGAAGTGCTACTTTGAAAGTAGATTTGTTTCCCTGACATTGGAGTTATGTGAGCAGAGCCTGGTCAGCCACTGGCCAGCAGTGCTTAGACAGAATCAGGAGTCGGCTGAAGTGTAATGAGTGTTCTATCTCAGAGAGTTTCTGACTCCAAAGACTGTCCTACTCTGACAGCCCTCTAATAAGAGCACATGTTGAAAATCATTGAGAATCTGCTACTAAGGGTTATTAGTCAGAACTAGGGGTTCAATGACCCCTGCAGTAACACAGACTGGGGCTTTGTGAAGGCTACTACCCTAACACAAAAAAATGAAGTCGCTCTCCAGAAAAATGTTGAGCCATTATATGAAACTAGGTACAACACGCCTGTGTGGTGGAATAGGCACTCAGGTTACTAAAATAATAATCACGAGTCCTATGCCCAGGAGGTGACTGTCTGATAGGGAAGATGAGTATGGAGATAATTTAACTCATTATTCTGTCACCAGTGCCCTCAGCAACTGATGGTACAGTGCAGAGGATCAATTAGCAATTGTTAAATTAGTAGTTATTATATAACAAAGAATGTGGCCATAGAAGATATAGAATTTAAATCTATGTCAGTTTATTTTGGTGCTTCTAACTCAATATATGCTGCCTTCTGGAAGCATCAGTCTGCCTTGTTCTAAATGGCACTTGCCCAGCTGTTCAGCTAGGCTTGTACACGGTACCTGCTGCTTTGTCCTACACAGATGCCACAAATGACCAGAGAGAGGAAAGTAAGGTCAAGAAGCAAGGACCAATATGTGCTCCTGGGATAGAGCCATCTGAGGTATGCCAGTTACTCAAAGCAACCCAGAGCCAAGAGCTGGAGGGTATGTTAAGCCAGTGCATTGCAAGACCAAATAAGTAAGGATTAAAGAAAAAACAAACAAATTCATTGAGAAGATGACATTTGAGAAGGAAGCTGGCATGGGCCAGAAATGAAAGGCAAGGCGTTGCATCCCCTACAAAATATGGAATAGGTTAGGAAGATAAAAAGTAAAAGACAGGAATGAGAGTGAGCAGAGAAGATTTATGGACAGTCCACTCATGTCTCTACACCCTGAAGTCTTTGTGTCCCAGAAAGTATTGACTAAAATATGTGTAGGCTGGTGTCTGATGGTGGAGACCAGGCCAGCAGCTCTCAAATTCTCTTCCAGTCCTCCTTCAGTCTCTTAGACAGGTGAAGCCCTGCTCTGCAATCTGCTCTTTCTCCATCTTGTTCAGTGGCAGACTGCTTCTGTAGATACCCACCAACTTGGATTTTCACTTTGGAGTCTCTGCTCTGTCCTGAATCTTGGATCTCAAGTTTCTCCAGAAACTGGACAGAATTTGCCTGACTCGAGCATAGCTTCAGCTTGAAATGGCCAATGTCCCCCTAGAACAGCCAGCTATGCTGCCATCTTTGTCTGCTTTCACCTCTCCAACTCTTCCACCGACCTCTGGGGCCCTTATGTGGACCCAAGTTCCCTTTCAGCACCCTGACGCCCTAGTGGAAGTAAATGAATACTGCCAATACTTGTGAAGGAAGATGACAGTTTCACAGCAGAGGTTTGTTTTAATGAGAAGAATGACTAGAACCAGGTAGGGATTTTAGAGGGCTCTGTAAAAATAGGTTATTTAAACATGATCTTGAAGCCTAAGTAAGGACTCACCATGCTGATTGGATAAAAGAGTTACTGCAAGCTGCAAGGTCTTCTTGCATAAACACATGGCAGCAGTGAGGTCTCCCTATCCCTAAAAGCATGCATTCGATCTTCTTTTAATAACAGGAACATAACTTTTCTTTTTTTTCAAATTTTTATTATCAAACTGATGTACAGAGAGGTTACAGTTTCATACATTAGGCATTGGATACATTTCTTGTACTGTTTGTTACCTTGTCCCTCATACCCCCCTCCCTCCTCCCCCTTTCCCTTTCCCCCACTGAGATGTTCAGTTCACTTTCACCAAACAGTTTTGCAAGTATTGCTTTTGTAGTTGTTTGTCTTTTTTTACCTTGTGTCTCTCAATTTTGGTATTCCCTTTCAATTTCCTACTTCTAATACCAGTATACATGGTTTCCAATATACTCAGATAAGATTACAGAGATAGTGTAGGTACAACCACAGGAAGGTGATACAAGAACATCATCAATAATAGAAGCTACAGATACACATGGGACGTTGAAAGTAGTTACAACTGTGAAATAACAATCGTTTCCATAACATGGAGTTCATTTCACTTAGCATCATCTTATGTGTTCATAAGGGTATAGCTATTGGGCTCTTGTGGTGCTCTGCTATGACTTGCCTAAACCTGTACTAATTATTCCCAATAAGGGAGACCATAGAGTCCATGTTTCTTTGGGTCTGGCTCACTTCACTTAGTATAATTTTTTCCAAGTCCTTCCATTTCCTTACAAATGGGGCAATGTCATTATTTCTGATAGGAACATAACTTTTCATGGAGTGACTGTGTACCCTCAGTCCATATGCTAAGAGTGGGTGTGACCACTGGCCTGGCAAATCAGAGCACCCAGTAGTTTAGACTGCTTTCATAATTGGTTCAGAGATTAGGGCTGACTTGTTGTGGACATATGAAAAATACTGTTTATAATAGACACAAGCATATTTTTGTGGACAGCCAACATTGCTATACAAAGGATATGAATGAGCCCAGCCACCCTACCACTGAAAGAAGGGAACAGCAAAAGATTTATGGATGGACTCAGCACTCAGGGGAAAGAGCTAGAGTGGGAATTACTCTGATGGTGAGACGCAAGTCAGCTTTGCCCCTCTAGTTATCTTTGTTTGGAGGGATGGCAAAGTTCCATATTTTTTTCCTAAATAAGTTTTTTTTTAACAGTTCATAACCTGAAACAGTCTGGCTGGTGCAGGGATAGGAGCAGAGAGGAACATCCTGTATTTTCAGTATTAAGACTTAAACTTTGAAGAACATGGAGAATCTCTTACTGATTTGCAGAAGGGAAGACTTAAGTCTGGGAGAGACAGGCAAGGGGTGGAACAGAGCAGAAAGAGGGTCAGGCTTAGAAAGAAGCAAGTAAGAGTTTACAGGCATCTCACTCTCCTGGCTGTCTTGTAAGCAAGCAGATTTGAAGCCATAGAGCTGAGCTGAGTAGCATATCTCTGACATCACTTACTTCCTTATAGAAAGGCACTTGGCCAATGACTGGCCCATAATGGTAACCAATGCTAGCATGACATTTAAACAACTCAGCATGTCTCTCAAACTTTCCAACTTGCTCTCTGTAACCAGGATGTGCAATTATAGACTTCTGTTTCACAAAACCGGTTTTTAAGTGAGAAAGACCCACACACAAATCCCACCCCAATGCTTTTAATAGTGTGTATATTTTAAAACTGCAAATGGAGAACCAGGGTAGCTCTCAGAATTCAATGTGTTTCTTCCTCCCAATAGATGGATAGACAAGTGACTTATGCAGATGTGGTATATACATTCCGCACAATTTGACCATGGTTAAAGGGTATTTATATTCTGATGCAGATAAAATTGAACGTGTCAACACTAATGCATTTTTCGAGGGGAATCACTACTTTCACCATAATTTCCATGGAAAATTTGTGTGCACACGCGGTAATAGACACATTTATAACATCAAAAGGATTCAATTTTCTTTTCAATCATACCACAGTATGAATCGCTTTTCCTATTGAATTTAACAATGAGGCATATTACCAGAGTCTAAAGGATGGGACACTTCGTCTTGCTCCTATGAAAGTATGTCAAACAATGGGTAATACATCACACAATGTCTCGGGTTAACTGAGCCTTTACACAGGCTGGCTGCTAATTTGCTTGGGCCAGCAGAATGTCACTTTTATTTAATTTTGCCAATAAGATCAGCAGGGATCCAAACTCTGTTTAACTCCCGGTTATTAAAAGAGGTTTTTCTTGTTATAGGAAGAACTCATTAATTCATGTCTCTCCTAATTCAGAATTTCAGGCCTTTGAAACAGGAGGTAGGAGGTGCTTAATCTCAGCTATGAAGGAAGCAATTTCACCATGTACACAAGTGTGCTGGCTGCTTATGCTTATAGCAAGGACAAAGTTGTTCAAGGCCTTTAGAACAAGGTTTGATGTGTTCACCCCAATTGTTCTATGGCAGTTCTCAGAGACACTATTCTGAAGACCTCTAGTACAGAAAAATTTGTTAACCTACCTTCATTCATTCAGCCATATGTGTATTTAATTGTCCAACTAACTAAGCCAGGTGTGTTGGTTCAATCCTGTAATCCTAGTTGCCTAGGAGGCAGAGATAAGTAGATTGTGATTTGATTCCAGCCCAGGTAAACAGAACTTGAAGTGACTCCATCTCAACCAATAGCTAACCACAGTTATCACAGCTGCAGGGGAAGCACAATGGTTGCGTGCGTGCAGTAGCAAACCCCTGTCATCCCCAGTGACATGAGGAAATACAAGAAGGGGAATTGCAGTCTAGGACCAGCCCTGGTGTAAAGCAAGACCCTCACTTGGAAAATAGACAATGCAAAAGGGGGCTGCAAAAAGGCATCAGTGAGTGTGTGACATAGGGCACTGTCTTTCACAACCAGAGCCCACATCCATACTGTGGTTCAATAGCTCTGTGACATGGCTAAGTCACACAACTCCAATGAACCTTAGAGGACTTAGCTGTAAAATAGGGGTGCTGATTTGAATCTTGTGGGATTTTATGGATTAAGCGAGGTGACGAGCATAAAATTCTTGCCCACTCAAAAAGTGAAAATAGCAATTGGTTGTTAATGTGCTTTCTTAGGTACCCTTATTCTGTTTCTTTTTTTTCCTGAACAATTATTTATTATCAAAGTGATGTACAGAGGGGTTACAGTTTCATATGTAAGGCAGTAGGTACATTTCTTGTACAACTGAAGCTAGGAGTCTTGCCATCTCTCTCCAACCAGAATAAAGCTCCCTGGAGTAGAAGAGAAACTTGTAGGGACAGGGAACTCCTCTGTTCCATTCCATATCATTTCCCAAGTATCTCTCAAAGTCCCTGACACAGAAAAGGGATAAAAAATATTTATTAAATAGAGGAATGAGTAAATATATAGGGATTCTTCCTTAATCTGTAAAATATTTTATAAAGAAACATCATCTAGTATCCTTCAAATATTCATAGCAAACAGCTAACATAAATTCCTGAGGGGACATGCTTTAATACAAGGAAATAAGCATAATGTATAATTAGCATATCAAGCATACTTAGCTGCGGTTGCATATCCCTCCAGTTCTTGTTTATATTTCTTGTTAGTTTCATAAACACTTCCTTCACAGTCAGAGCAAACACACTTCCATCAACTGTTGTCCAAATAATCACAGTCTCTCATTTGCCAGGGGTCTGACCATGGTGGCTCTTCACCATAGATGGTGGAGACCCTCCACAGCTTTTCTCATCGGCTGTCCCACCCAAAAAGCTGCATATACACAAACAATCCTAGCAACTCTGTGCACTTGTAAAAAGAGAGGAATTCAAATGAAGACCTTCTGTGACCGTTCACAGGATGAAACACCTTAATTTCCTACCATGAGGATTCCCGATTCCCTATATTTCCTCACATCTGGAAGAAAAAAAACACATCGATTTCCTGGCAGGAACAGAGACTGGCAGCATGCTCAAAACCAAGTTGGCAGCCCAGGCCTTGGCATGTCAGGGTGATTTGGGGATACTGGCAATGGGTCCCCCACTCCAGGTGGCCAGCAGCTGTCAGGGGTTTTTAGCCTCCTGGGCTCTCCTGTCCTGCAGGAGAGACGGGAAAACACGACCCACCCGGATGGGCCAGGAAGAGGAAAAGAGGGCTGGCAGAGTGCCACCCAGCACCCCTCTCGACGGAGGACACACAGACAGTCTGGGAGCCAGTCAGAGCTAAGACTCGTTTAATGGTGGCAATGAGCTGTTCTTTTAAAGGGGTTGGAGGGCAGCAGAAGGGGAGGGGTACGTGCACCTACATAGGGGCTGTGAATGGACGCCTGAGCTGTCCATCAGGGTGGAGCTCCGAGGGACCTCCCTAAGGGGTGCCCTACATCTATGTCAGGGCCCTCAGGACCGCCTCTGGGTTCACCACCAGAGACCATCTTGGCTCACACACGGTCTGAGGTTGTGAAAAGAGGCGGGGCCAGCTAGAACCGCCTCTTAATGATGCAAGGTGTCCGGGCAGGTGTGCCCCACAAGCAGCCTGATGCTGGCTTTCTCAGTTATTCAGAGGGATCCAAGAATAAGGAAAAGATAGGAATTAAAAAGGGCCACAGGCCACAGCTCTTACAATGCAGTTTGTGAGCCCATTAAGAAGTGGATCAAATATCTTAACTGTTAAAGTGATCACCTATAAGCAAAGTAGATGATATTACATAATTCACAACTAATAACTACCTATCTGGTCATTTGGGTCTTGTGTATGAAAACTGACTGTTTCCCAAGCTGCCTGAGATTTGTCTCTCAGCATGATTGATAGGAATGAGTTGCAAGCCTTGCTTCTTAGTATTACAGGAGTTGGGAGCCCTAGGCCCAAATTCTTGGATTTTATAGGTCAAGTCCAGACATTATATCTTCAATACATCAAATAAAAAGAAGAGTTATGGTGGAGGGATATATAAGCTCATGGCACAGTTATACCACAGGAAGAGACACACAGCATTTTAAGCCATCTGCTCCCATATAGACATTTGCTTTAGGCTTAGAGGAGGAAGAATTGGTGACAGGAGGGCTGTATGTCCCAGTCACAGGTGTATTCCAGTGGTCCTAGGCAGTGGCCTCTGGTGGTCCTATTAATAGCTCATTGTCTAAGGATTAGTCTTGGTTTACCTCTAGCTTTGTCTCCTACCACAGATGCTT
The DNA here is from genome assembly GCF_023159225.1 of Perognathus longimembris pacificus. NCBI lineage: Eukaryota > Metazoa > Chordata > Mammalia > Rodentia > Heteromyidae > Perognathus > Perognathus longimembris. The sequence continues at coordinate 22,176,362 of NC_063173.1, read as the reverse complement.
ATCCATCACTTGTCTTCTCTGAAGTCCAAGAAGGGCTACAAAGTAACTCCAGGAGTGAATGGCTCAGAGTAAAGAAGACAGATACAAAATAGGGTGTGTGATGCCCAACTTTCATCCCGCCTTTAGTTAATTCGTGGGGTCCATAAGGAGTCTGCGGCTCTTAGGCAGAAGCAGCTTTTGAATGTGGGTTACACTAGCTCTTCAGCCTCATCTCATGGGAGCTTCTCAACTTGCTTTCTCACTTCACTTCAGCCTGATACAATCCCTTGCCCTGTCTTCCCCTGGTATTTCTCTGGACTAGGCAGGTAGAAGGTGTAGTTCTGCAGGTGGTAGTTGGCTCAGCACTCTCTTGATAGATGGCTACAGGTTTAAGACTTCATGTCTTTCAGCCTCAATTTCCTTATTGGTGACATGGAAAAAAATGATTTCCATTCATTCATCTAGTCTTTCCATATTTATTGTTGGATATATGTCAACAGTTAGGTATATAACTCTAGCATGCCACAGAACATATGTTGAAAATGAGCTATACAACCTGTGGGTGAGGCCGGGAGGGAAAAACTGGGAGAGAACAAGGAAAGGGGTGACATTGTCCAAAAAGAAATGTACTCTCTACCTGACTTAAGTAACTGTAAACCCCTTTGTACATCACCTTTCTAATACCAATAAAAAAATTTAAAGGAACTTAGGTTCTAATTAAATAGTGGCAAATAATAGAATGATAACAAAAGAAGTCTATCTCACACTCTTAATTCCCATAGAGGGAAAACAGAAGAGACATGGAAGAAACAGCAATGGTAAGAAACAGCAATTTCTAACAGGGTTCCTAGAACAGGTTCTGGTAAGATGGCACAAATTAGCACAGGCCTGAAGGAGGAAGGGAGCAAGCCATGTGACTTAAATCATTCCCGGCAGAGGAATCAAGTACAAAGGCTCCAGGGCAGGGGTGCAACTGGTATGTTTGAAGCATGGAATGGAGACCAGTATAGAGGAACAGGGTGAAGAAGGTACAGGGCCGAAAAGAACATATGAGTTGCGGTCAGAGTCACATTACATTGGATGAGTGTTTTACCATACAGTGGGTCAGAGAGGACATAGTAAGGCAGGGCACGCTCACCATGCGGGGCACAAAGTCTAGAACAATGACTGATTTCAGGAGCTCATTTCATTTCCTGTGCTGGCAGCAGAACAAAACACAGGCACAAGAAACAATGGGAGAGTATATTACCATATTAGATGACAGCCTGGTTATGGACATTTGTTTCCTCTCATCCTACCTAATCACTCAAGACTCCATGGGAAATAAACCAGGGGATAGAAAATCAGGGAGCCTTAACTCATTCTACCTTCCTGTTAGCCATCTTGTAATCTTGGAGAAATTACCATCTCAGAGTCTTGCTTTCCTTGTCTATAAACCTGTTTACATAACTTAGAAACAAGAAATAGTTAAGTGTGTTTGTGGGACCAGTACAGATTTCAAGGAGACAACAGGGAAAGATGAGATCATAGCTGGGGGAGATAGGCCATGAAAGGAAAGAGCTACTTTTCTGGGAAGACACTAAAGTGTTTCCATTGGTGGTGAGGCAGGACAGTATGGAACAGCTTCAAAGAAGCAAATGGGAGAGATGTATCAGGACATATGTAGCCCTTTATCTAGATAATACTGAGGGGTAGAAAGAAAATAAGGAAAGAATTTTCCAGAATCAATAACTGCTTAACTATAGATTTTGCTAACTGTGGTAGTCATTTTCTCTATTTAGTACAGGTATATACATAGGGTGATATACACCTTAAATACAAACATTTTCTTTCAGTCAAGAAGGGCAGAGAAATGAATGCAGCAGTGGTATTCATTAGACACTATGATGAAAATGAAATGTATAACTTGTGGGTCAGGATGGGAGGGGAAAACTGGGAGAGAGCAAGGGAAGGGGTGACATTATCCCAAAAGAAATGTTCTCACTACCTTACAAGGAACTATGACTCCCCTGATGTGTGTCACCTTTATAATAACAATTAAAAAATTAAAATTAGAAAAAGAAGTGCAGAGAAATAAGGACCAACTAGATTTGGTTCCATCCCAAGGCTATTCTTCTAAGTACACTCTCTCAAAATAAAATAAAAGGCATGTTCCTCACGGTGCTAAAGCCCGTCAGCGTTCATCCTGGCTCCTCTGCATTGGTCTCTGCTCAGCTGAAGGTTCTCTTTCACTAACTCTTCAAGTGATATCATTTCCAATTTGAGTTTGAGATAACACACTGCTCATATTCCACTTGTGCATTTTTAGCTCAAAGCCAAGATTCTCATTGATGACTATTGATTGACTACATGAAGAAAGTCTCTTGTCTATTTCTGTATTCCTATCTAAATGTGTTGAGGGATGCCATGCTGGGAGCAAAGAGCCCACACAGTGTGACTCTTGGATTTAGCATTTTTGCTTCTAGAAGGCAACTCTAAACCCCAAGCTGGATGCCTCTTATTTTCATTTATTAGTTTCAGGATTATGATTGTCAAAATTCTTTCTTTCTATTCCTTCCCAACATTCTGGGAGGAGGCTGGCAGGAGCCTTCTCCTCTCCCTCCTCATCACCGTACTCCTCTCAAGTCTGCATCTCTCTTTCTCCATATTTCCCAGTCTTGTTTTGCATCCCCCTTATGAAGGGCCATCTTTTAGGTCCAAGTACCTGAGCTGAGTACATGGTTGCTGTTATATCCTGGTGACACCCAACTCTCATCTCTCAACACTCATCTCTCTCTCTCTCTCTCTCTCACACACACACACACACACACACACACACACACACACATTATTAGTGCTTGGGTTCAGGTTGATGTATTTCTGATTAATGAGGCATTTGTTCTGCACCACAAAACAATTGAAGAATGCCCTTCTCATTCCAATGAATGTCCCAAAGTTAATTATAAGGTGTCCTTCCTCTATTCCAGGCAGGCTTATGTGACAATTGTCTTCAAGAAACAAAGACTCAGGGCAAAATACAAGGAGATGCCTAAGACCTTTGTCTGACATTCAGAGACTCAAATCTCATGAAGCTATTTACTTATTGACCTTGAAATCAGAATTCAGAATTCTCCAGTGTCCCTTTTCTTTCCTATCATCCCTTCCCATGTAGGGTAGCACATGACAGATTGTGTGAAAAACACAATCTTACTGTCTGACAGGTCAAGATTCAAAATCTGTGTGACCTTGAGCAGGACACTTAAGTCTCCAGAGTTTCTATTTCCCTACTTGTTGAAAGGGCTCCTAGAAATAACACAGGCAGTGAGGAGCAGAGAATCAGCACAGAACACGCCCCACTCAGAGGTGGCTCCCTGCTCCTTCCTTTTCTGGCTGAGAGCTCTCCTTCTGTGGAAACGTCATCAGTATCTCCACTGTGAAGCAAGAATTCAGGGGATTCCATTCTCTTTAAATAAAACCAGCAGACTAGGACAAGGGCCAGCAGCCATTTGTAAGGTCTACACTAGGAACTAGGGTGCTAAGAGAATGTGGCTATGAGCCTTTCCTTCTAGGACTGCAGGCTTGCAGGCTCTATTCTTCTTTTATTTTTTTTTGTTGGTCATGGGACTTGAACTCTGGGCATGGGTGCTGACCCTGAGCTCTTCAGCTCCAGGCTAGCATTCTACCACTTGATCCACAATGCTATATCCAGTTTTCTGGTGGTTAATTGGAGATAATAGTCTCACAGACTTTCCTGCCCAGGCTGGCTTTGAACCATGATCCTCAGATCTCAGCCTCCTGAATAGCTAGGATTACCGGCCCGAGCCACTGGTGCCTGGCAAAAGGCTCTGTTCTTTAGAACCTCTGAATGTGGGTTTGGCCAGCCATCAGTAAGTACCAAACTTGGCACAACTGAAGGCCCACAGAGAGAGTAGGGAGGTTACTGTGAAGGAATCCTTTAGCAGAGAAGTCCAAGCCTTATGTCCATTGGAGCTGCTGCTCAGTACAGATATTCAGAAACCACCCTTTTCCTGGCATGGGGAAAGATGTGAAGGTTTGTGAGTCCTCTAGGCACCACGCAATGGGCCTGGCAGTCCATGTGCTTCCTTCACCCTTAAAACAACTGTGTCTGTCTCATAGGAACAATATTCTCTATTTTCCAGATGAAGCATCAGAGTACCAAAGAAGTTGTCACCAGCTCAGAAAACACAGCAACTAAGGCATACTTGGAACTCTGTGTTTCTTCAAATCTCCTTGTCACCTGAATACTCATTGGAAATCTTATCACCACCCCTTATATCCTGATTCAATGGGTGCTGTGCCTCTCCTCTTCCAGGAGTCTCATGAAAAGATGGAACTCATGAGCTGCGCCAGGAGTCTCATGAAAACATGTAACTCATGAGCCATGGGAGACTAGATTCTTGAGAGAATATATGATTTTTAAAGTAGATAATATGGGTAGAAGAAATACCAAATGCTAGGGTTGCATCAAAGTTGCAGAACAAAGATTCCACCACTAACCAAAGGGTCATGTGAGCACCTGAGTTGAGGTCAGGGAGACAGGGAATTGGGAAGAAGATCTGAAAGGAAGGACCGGTACATAGGGGGGTATGTTACCACTGTTGTACAGTTTCAAAGAACAATGAGAGAAATATCTCAGGCTCTGAAGAAGGCAGAATTGTAGCTTCAATTTTTACCCACTGCCAATATGTACTTAACTTCCCAGAGCGACTGAATTTCCATGTGTGGAATGTAGTATTCAGTATCTTATCTCATAATGAGGATTTACACATCATGCTTATTGGAGTTGAATGGCACAGGTGAGGAATGGGAAAATCTACAGGCTTGAATGGGGTAAAATGAACTCAGACATACATCAGTATAACTTCTTATCTCAAGGATGCTGGGTGTAGGAATAAGAAATAAACAGTATAGAATTCAGTCCTCTGGAATGCAGATTCTTTTAGCAACCTAGTAGCTAACAATGGAAACGCCTCACCCTCTATCTTTCCCCAGCCCAATTCCACTTCCTCTATAAAGCATAGGCTTGTGCTGATTCTCATGTGGCCACTGCTCTACTCGAGTGGAACATCTGAGTGCTGGATTTAGTGACAGATCGTGGTCAGTGGGCTGCAGTGGAGGTGGCTGAAAAAGTGGGCAGATGTTGGGAATGCTAATGGATACAGACTACTGGTTTCCTTACAGCAGGGTCCATTCACTTGGGATCCATCTTGCATCACAAATAGATTTCTCATGTCCTCTCTTCAAACTTTCTCCAAACCCCAGCTTCAGAGGGAGATGGGGATTTGTTGATGCTCATCCATCAAGCCAGTGGAATCACTTCTGTTCATTTCTGATTGGATTCATAAATTTGTTTTGCCACAGTTATTTCATTCAGAGAGTTGACAAGCTCTTTCTGAATTCATGAATTTGGGAGGAAATGAACCAAAGGAACAGAAGAGTCCAAATTTGAACAGAACTGTGGTATGTCTCCAACTTTCATTAAAGATTTCAGAGGAAAGTTTACAGAGCTGTGAAAATGATCAGCACATTGTGGAATTGAAACATCTGCACCAGGCGTTAGCCATTAAAAAATATTGCACAGAAATGAGGAAACATAGAATCTATTTTTCCCAATCTATTTCCATGCTCATCTCTGTGCCAAGAAACAAATAAATTTTATTCATCTAGTAAAAAATATTCCCAGCAATTGGATTTTGTATCTGGCATGGTTCTAGGCTTTCATGTACATGAGGAACAAACACAAAGAAAAATACCTTCCCTTCCATGAAATTAAGATGTATATGGTCTGGGGTGTGGCTCTGGAGTAGACGGTACGCATGACACCATTGCTTCAATCCCCAATACTGAAAATAAACTCACCTTGATCATTTCTTCACTATTGAGTAAGGAAAAGATATGTGTATGGGGGAAAGTGGGAGAAAATGAGGAAGGGGTAACAAGTATGACAAAAAACGTAACCCCTCTGTACATCTACTTGACAATAAAATTAAATTACAAAATATGGATATGGTGTATGTGATTTCTCAGATACACTCAGCAATTTCTTACCTTTTCCAGAGGTTTCCACTAATTTTGACCTTTTCTCACATGGTGGATTGTTCTTAGCAACCTAGCATGATGCAAAAAACCTGACTGCACTTCACAATTCTCTGGGATATTTGTTAACTATAGATCACTGGAAACTGGGACTAGAACTAATGAACCAAAATTCTTAGGAGTCAAGCCAAGAAATCTTTATTTTAACCCTATATTGTGAATCTTATGACACAGATGGGCAGAAGACAGTCAGAAGGATTGGCATCTGAGAAGCAATCATGGTGGAAGGCCCAGAGGTTTTGAAGACATTGTCATGGGTGTGAATCTTAATGCTACTATCCACTACAGTGTGATTAGAAACATGTCATATGCTTCCAAGTCTTATTTTCTACATCTGTAGAATGGAGATAATAAGACTACTTCATGCTGGCAATATTAAGGAAACTCAGTGATGTAGCACAGTTCATGCAATTAATCCACCACTAGTACATGTTGGAAACGCAGTAAATTTCTCCTTAAACTTACTTGGAAAGAAATCCTGTAATTTTACAATTTAGCAGTATTCTTCCATGCAATTGAGCGTGTTTATATGTATATGTGTGTGTGAGAGACAGACAATCAGAAGAAACATGAAGACAGAAAGATATATGTAAATATATGAGAGAAAGACTGCGAATACATGTGTTTATATTTATGTAAACACTAATGAGTTACTTGAATGACTAAGAAAAAAACCTCTGACTCTCGTTTAATAATTTTCTTTTGGTTCTATCTTTTTAAAAACATATTTTTATTTTCTTTACATAATTGTACAAAGGAGTTGTCATTCAACAGAGAAGTTTACTAGTTTTGTGACTAGAAACAAATTCGTAAATCTTACCGGGAATGATATGGCCTGCCATATAGCGCTATTGAAAGATTAAATGCGATTAACTCAAGTGTGCTTTTTTCTTACACAAAACACTTATTTGACTGTAGAGGAACTCCTTCCCCAAAGCATTGATACCGGTACCCTTACTTTTTCTTTCTCCCAGCAGGGAACTTAAAGAGTTCATGGTTCATGAACACCCTATATTTTGGTTACTGAGACCTAGTATTATCCAGAAACTGAGCATTTAAATAATTCCCTAGGTTTGAATCCTATCTGGGCCACTACTTGTGTAGGCCTGAACAAATCACTTGAACTCGCTGTGAACTTTCTTAAAATGGCAATAAATAAAGTATTTATTTCAGCTGGGTGCCAGTGGCTCACCCCTATAATCCTTGCTACTTAGGAGGCTAAGATCTGATGATCTACTCAGAAAAAGCTGGACACGGTGCTAGCTGTGGCTCAAATGGTAGAGCACCAGTCTTGAGCACAAAGAGGCTCAAGGACAGTGCCCGGGCCATGAGTTTAAGTGCCAGGGCTGGCCACACACACAAAACAGTATCCATTTCATGGGTCTGCCATGGAATTTAGAGTCAGTATAAATAAAGCACTTAGACTAGCCTAATATATAGGAAGTATTCAAGAAATGTTAGATAATACCCACTCAGCACATATTTTGCAAGTAATAAATTTGACACAGGCTAGCCCATAAGAATCTCAAAGACCCATGGAATACAGCTACAAGGTCCAGAATTGAAACCACTTCTATTTTTCCTAGAGTTCTGAAGTTCCCTTTGCTTTCTGCAAGGCAACTGGGTGAGGGGGCTCCCTGCTGTGGGACATTCCTGTCCCTACTACCTATCTCTCAGCCATAGTCTTGGCTCTTTCCTTGCTGTCCCTCCCTCTGATTACTGGTTCTGATCACTAAGGATTTCTCTTATAAGAGGTACAAGAAAAAAATATATCCACAATTATTAATCATACTAGCCTAGTATTTAGTTCCCTAATATTTAATTGCTTAATTTCCCAAGGTTATATTTACTTTTGATTAAATTCTTTAAGTTTTAAATCTATGCAAAATATGTTCTAAGAGTTTTCATCATTTTATGTTAATGAACAGGTAAATGAACAAAATTGTTTGCAATCAAATAATCAACACATCACCCAAAAAATAGTCATTTTACGAGTCTCAAACATTCATTTAAAATATCAAGAAACAGGTATGTTTTAACTGTAGGACTTTGAGCTTTTCTCCGAAAAGTGTTTTTAAGCAAAGGAATTCCAAAAGCAGCTGTTAGTTTTGCGTCTTTAGAAGTTGGCAAGCATCAGGACTGTGGAAACCTTTGCTTTATATTTCACTCTGGGGCTCAGATAGTGACAGGGACTCACTCTAGCTGTCATGTCCTATTCTTTACCCTTGTGAGACAGCTGCCCACTCATTAGACCTCAGGAATGTTGTGGAAAGGTATCAGGTGGAAGGGCAAGATTGGATGATTAGAAATTCCTCCATAGCCAAAGAAATGAAAGGTGGTAGAGACAGATCACGGAGCAAGGAAGTCCTTGCAGCAGATAAAGTGCATTTTCTTGGGGGAAATACTACTAGACTGTGAAAAGTAAACCAGAAAATTAAAGGTAAATAAAGGAAGGGGGGGGGAATAGGACTCAGGCAAGAAATGAGGCACAGAGACATTAGCAGAAAGATTGGGAAGACAAGGGAAGGCAAAAATGAGAGAGAAAAGGAGAGTTGATAGACGTCTAGAGCAGAGACAGAATGGAGGAAGGGAGAATCTGGAATGGAGGGACAGAAAGAAAACCCAGCAGATACCACAACAAGGAATTTAAGGCTCCATGGATTGTTGGACTAAGTTTACCAGCAGCTCACTTTATAACATTTACCAGGTCACTTCCCCACACCTATGGTCTTTTAGGTAAAAGTGCAAAGATACCCACTTCAAAAATTGGAAGAAAATTATATGAGAATGTGAACTTAACACATCAAACTCAGGGCCAACCATAACAGATCTTCTAGAAATAAAAATCCCATTTGCCATGTGGTCTCAATGTTCAAGTCTATTATATAAACTTTTGGTGTCTAGGAATCAGAAATCAAGCTGGCAAGACAAGGAACAATCCTGTGAAGAAAGATGAACACATTAGACTTTGCTCTTGGAGAACTTAAGTCCAATAAAGAAGAAACCACATGCAATGGTTTAGTGAGTTCTAAAGCAGAGTCCGTGTCAAGGGTGTGGGAGCAAGGATCTGGGGTTTCAGATGCCACCTATGAAAGTCATAAAGGCCATTCAGCAGAAGGGACAATTGAAATAAGATGATGTAAAGAAAGAAGTTTTCCAAAGGGGGAAGGAGAAAGAAGAGTTTGCTCCTACAGTGAATGGCATGGGCAAAATAGATAGGAACAAACAAACAAGGTGGGAGAAAACTGGGAGAGGATCTCAGTAGAAATCAGCAGTCAACTTGAAGGGTATGGCATGTCCATGGTGATGTTCTGCTTTACGTGTGAAGTCATCAGGACCCGGAAGAATTGCAAATAGAAAAGCTGTACACGTGAACTTGTCATTTAGAAAGTGCACCTGAAGCCTATGTATTGGAGGTAGTTGAGGTTGGACACAGGAAGATGAGCTCCTACAGAGGAGACCTGAAAAAGTGTCTAGAAAAGCAATCCACAGATGGAAGGGCTGAGTGAGCTCATTGCAGGTGCCACCAGGGGAAATAACGTCATCTTAAGAGGAATCATGGCTGGAGGCCATGAACTCCCACAAAACAAATCATCTGAAAAGTGAGTGGGAATTCTCTAGATAATTCCTTCCAGATAATGCTTTCTTTCTTGAGATAGGAAAAATAGTGAGTGTTTTATTTATCAACATTGGTTAATATTGTATTTATTAAACCATTTAAAAAGTCACTGCATATCTTCGTTGTTAGTTTTTAGGTATACTGCATAATTCATTATGAGTAAATGCTTGGAGGACTCCAGAGAAATGTATTAGGATAAAGAAGCAGACACGCATATGGCTAGAAGTTCTAACAATACTTAGATCAGGCTTTAAATCCAGATGCATCTATAGGTGATGCCTTCACCACTCTCTCCACCAATCCTTTCCGTTTCCACAGACAGATTGCCTTTGGCCTATGGCTTTCTGGCTGGATCCTGGCCATGTCTATACTATCAAGGGTCCTGGTGAAAGTGAAGTTATCATTAGGGATGCTCAATGAGGGCTGAGAAGAGTTAGAGAGACACTGTTGTTTGCCTGAGAATGTTTATCGCATGGACCAAATGGAGGCCCAATCTTGTTTTGTGTAGTCCCTAAGCACAATGCAGCAAGCAATTGAGAGAGGTCACCTGGGAGCAAATTTATGCAAAAGTTTGCTTATCAGACAGGTTAGGGATCAAGGAATCTTGTCAAGCAGGCTAGGCTGAACTTTTTCTAGAAGTCCCAGCATTCTAGAAGTTATACACTGACTCCCAAAGCCATTTGAAATATCATCCTTTCTCTATGGGTCAAAGATGTTATCTCCACTGTACAGATGAGGAATCCAGTGCTCTCAGAGATCCAATGACTTGTTCATGACCACACACCAGCAAAATAGTAGTTCTAGGATGTAGGCCATGTCTCAGCCCACAAACCACAAGTGATGCTTTCCTGCTAAGGGGTTGGTGGCCTCTCAGTAGAACTAGATAATCAAATGTTGAAGAATAACCAAACACTGGGAAGCTAGGGGAGGAATTGGCTTTGGACGTAGCATTAGCCCAGATGAACCTTAACCATCCTCCTAAACCTGAGTTATCTCCAGTTCTCAAATAACATACAACAGAGTCCCTGTATTCAAAGGAGTGGTAACAATAACTAGAGTAAAAGTCCCTAAATTTAAAGGAGTGGTAACAGTAACTAGAGTAAGAATGTAGTTATCTGCAATATAAGCAATTTTTTTCCTTAAAGATAAAAAAAGAGGAAAAAGCAGAAATGACAAGAGGAAGCAAACACATATTTTATAAACCATTTTTCATCACCCAAAGTTCTGTTTTAGGTATTCTTCTTGCATGTTTTCATGCTGAAACCTATTTGCAAATTATTTTCTCACTTTTTTTCCCACATGAAATGTACCCTCGATTATATGACAAGAAATTATATGGTGCTAATAATTTATTTAAAACCAGATCCATGTCTCACATTCATTCTGTGTTGTGAAATCAAGTAGATGCAGAGGGGGATTTTTCCGCTCTGAACTTTCTGACCACCTCTATTGTGCAAGAGAGAGTAATAGCAGGTATCGAAGGTGCCAATTATGTGGTGATGTAGAAACCCGCTGGAGAAAAACCCATATGATATTTTAATGCTAGTCAAACAGAACGATGAAGTTTAAATTAGCTTGAAGCTACTAAAAATTCTAACTATGGCTCTGCCTTTATTGTATGTGAGGGTGAAAAATAGATGTACAGAAAAAAATATATATATATGTCTATCTTCTCTGTGGATCAGCTGCCTGGAGCCTCTTCTGCTGATGTGAAAAGCTTCCTTTTTTTTTTTTCCTTTTTGTGTGTTGTTCCAAATTTGTGTGTTTCTTTTCACTCATTTTCCTCTCGTGCATTTTTTTTTCTCACTGACGACCTCTAGTACTTTCTTTACATGCATTTTATTCTTGGCTTTCTTTTGGTTGGTTTTCATGTTAATTCATCACCTATCCACCTCATAAACTCATATAGTCAGAGAAGGCTAGACCTCAAGAGGACTCTAAATCAAATCTCCTCCTGGAAGGTTAAATGGGTGAGAAGGGAGGAGTGTTGAAGATTGTCAGAGGACAGGATCTAGTCAGGGCCAAGCAACAATTTCTTAAGGTAGTTGTCTGCTCAGCAAGTGGGTAATCGAAATACAGGGAATGGGAACTAGGTTAGAAGAGAATCTAGCTGGACACTTGGTGACTCATGACTATACTCCTAGCTACTCAAGAGCCTAAGAACTGAGAATCACGGTTCCAAGACTTCCCAGACAAGGCAAGTCCATGAGACTCTAATCTCCAATCAACCATGAAAAAAGCTGGAAGTACAGCTGTAGCTCAAGTAGTTGAGCAATAGCCTAGAGCAAAATCAAACAAACAAAAAAACTCAGAACAGTGCCCAGGCCATGAGTTCAAGCTCCAGAACCAGAACCTGTACCCTTGCCCCAGCCCCCCCCCAAAATAAAATAAGAGAATATAATCTAATAGTTACTATAGCATCTGACTAGTATCACAAAAATCAAGCTATAATATTCCACACTTCCAGAAGCCTTAAAAATAATATATCAGGACACACCCATAGCACAGGTAAGGAACATTTGTATTATATGGAAGAGAAAAATAGGTGATGCAGGGAAGTAATGCTTACTGAATACTACTCCAGTTTGGATCTGAGATACCTTCCCCCAGCCCCCATGACGAAGACCTATGTGTTAAAGACTTAACTTGGAGTGACTTTATAGGGAAGTGATGGAACCTTGAAGCATGGGGATTCATTGGAGAGTCTTTAGGTCACAGAGGTTATGTGCCTCAATGGAATGGTGGGATGAAACCCCTAGCCTTTCCTCTTCCTCTCTTTGCTTTCTGGCCACAAGTTGAAAGGCTGGCTCTGTCCGTACACTCTAGCCATGATGTACTGTAAGGCCACGGGCTCAAAACAACAGGACCAGCCTTTCAAAGAATGAAACCTCTGCAAAACAAATCTTTCTCTCTGTAAGTCAATTTTCTCAGGTCTTTGTTATGTAAAGTTATTTGGCACAGCTTCCCACAAATTATTTAAACTTTAGTCAGTCCAGCCATTAAGTATTTATGTCTATTGATGACGTTCAACAGATCAGGATCCTGAGAGGTATAAAAAACTTAAATGTTTGTGAAACTGGAAAGTGTCAAAAAGCCCCCTTTTCCCTGAGGCATGGCCAGGCATACAGGTGCCAGAGGTCTTATACTGGCCCATATAGGAGTCAGAGATGGAGATAAGGTCTTCTTTTCTAACTCAGGAAACCTTGTAGAGTTTCTCAGGAAGTAACTCCAGAGGTCTGGTATGGACTCATCAAGGAACAACAGAGTTCATATTGGTGCTGATGTTCAGAGCCAGAACTGAGTCGCAAGGCAGAGGCAGAGAAACCCAAGCTGACTTTGGGGAAGTTACACATAATCAGTTGGTTCACTTTGAAAGTTAGTACCATCAGGAAAAGCACAAATATCTGGTGTTTTAAAAGTAAGTTGTAGATGATTTCTTCAACTTTCCTCACAGAGAATAGTTGCAATCTTTTCATAAAAATTAAGCAATACAGAAAATTTCAAATGAATGGGGAAAATAATACAGTATACCACCATCATGTGGAGACACAAATAATGGTTGGATGTACATGTTTACAGACTTTTCTTCTTGGCTAGGAAATATTGCCACGTCTTCTTTGTTCTTCCCTATACTCCTTGATTTTTCTACACATTATATGTATTCATTTTATACAATACATATAGAAAAGTCATTCAGGGAAAAAACTATCTACTAGTAGTAGGCTTAGAGATGAGGTAATATATCTGGCACATCTACATATCTTCTTGTCCATCTCTATTCCCTGCTGCTTTTCCAAAAATTGACTGGAAATGAGACATTTACATTTTACTTAGTTAACAACTGGAAAATACTGAAAAGTTTGGAGCACATATGAAAAAATAATCTAATTAACAAATGAGAAACATTCCTATCATACAACTATTCTCAAAACAGTTTTTGGACCTCCAGTGGAAGGAACTTGCTAGTAATGTAAAATTTTAGTCTCTATCCCAGACTTGCTGATTCTAAGATATTCAGAGTGGGAACCCAAAAATCTAATTTTTAATGAGCCCTCTAGTGCTTCTACTGCATTTCAGAGCATGAGAACCTTCACAGCGCACCCTAGTGGGGGTTAAGGACACCTTGAAGGGTTGGAAGGACAAAGCTGAAGAATGAATGGCAGAGGACAAGCTCCTTGTGCCTGTGTCCAGATTGGGTTGAACTCATGGTCCCGTGCTCTGAATTGCTATCCACAATGCACACTTCCATAGAAAACTCATGGATCCATTTTCTTCTTTCCTCAAAGCAAATCTTTCTCATAAAAGGCAAGCTTATTCAATAAATTCATTGCTAAAATTAGGTCTGTTTGCCTATTCATTCCTAAATGTGTGGTGTGTGTGTGTGTGTGTGTGTGTGTGTGTGTGTGTGTGTGTGTGTGTTGATCCCAGGGCTTAAACTTAGGGCCTGAGCACTACTGAGCTTCTTTTACTCAAATCTAGTGTTTATCACTTGAGCCACAGGTCCACTTTCAGCTCCTTTTGGTAGTTAGTTGGAAATAAGAATCTCACAGACTTTCCTGTCTGGACTGGCTTCGAACTACAGTCCTCAGATTTCAGCTTTCTGAATAGTCAGAATTACAGATGTGAGCCACCAGCATCCAGCTTCATTCCTAAATCTAAACACTTGTTTTCTTCTGTACATTAAATGCAAAATAGTATTTAAAAAAAAACCTTCCCAGCATGTGAATACCCACAGTTGTAGAATATTTTTATGTGTATATATTCTTTTTGTCCCTTTTATTGACTTTTTTAAAATCTAAAACTAGAAGTGTATGAGGATCTGTTTGGGGTCCTGCATCAATCAGCTCTGCTGTGAGAGCCATGATTTTATCTTGGAGATGACTTCCTGGGATCTCCTTCCTCCCCTTCACAAATTGAAAGATGACATTGTTCACCACTGTGATTCTCTCGGGATTCTGCCAGTCCTCCCTTCCAAGCCCCAGTGACAAGATATAGGGGCAGTTAGACTATTACATACTCTCTCTGCCACTTTCAATCAAGCCTAATGCAATCAGAGACACATGACTACATCAACGCATCTCCTTTAATCAAATGTGATTAAGTCAGTCATTAGTTTTTCAAGACAAATAAAGGATACAAGTGCTGGTATCACAAATGAAACTGCCCCCCTTCTTAAGTGATTTGTTCAAAAGGAAGCCCCCTAGAGTAGAACCTAGGGCTTTCCAAGGTCTTGGTATATTCCTGCTGGTGTTTATTTTGCAGGGGCACCATAGATTTGTCTGTGAGGTTCCTTCTTGCCTGTATCCCTCACAAACCCCCCATGTTGTCAAGCAGAATTTGGCTTCGGCTTGATCAGAATGATTTCATTATCCCATTGTTACCATTATGACTTGGGCAATTAGTAGTTTATAAGTATAAATTTATGGCAATCTGTGATCTGCGCGCATTGGCAGTAGTCAGGGCATAATAAAAACCCAATCAATTTCTTTCATTTAATATGTAGGCTGTGACCCTAGTTTTGATTAGAACTCTTAGCTATTTCATCTTTAAATAAAAAAGAATGTCTGTAAGCAATTATATGGTGTGTTAATTGGATATTCCTTTTTATCTCTTATACTACTGAATATATCACTAACGAAATCCTTGTTTTCTCTTGTTCAATAATATATCTCTTTGCCGCCTCTCTTGTACTGTCTTTGTATCCCCATGTCTATCTCTCTCATTCTTTCCCTCTACCTCTCCATTAGAATCACTCTCTGACCTCACAGGCCTTAATTAAAATGCAATGGGCTCCATGTGTCCTCCACTCTCCTCCCCACCCCCCACCCCCACTTTTGAAGTCCTTACTGTCATCCTATCCTGTGTGCTCTACTTCGGGTCAGAACATTGAGACTTTGGAGCTGAGGTTACTAGGTTGCCTGAATGCTTAGCATACAGCAGGTGTTTAATAACTGGGAAATAAATGAGGCTACCCCCATTCCATCCTGTCACTTTGTCACTACTGTTTCCTAGACACATTGTTAAGACCTGCTCAGTCTTTCCAGTGAATATTTTCCTGAAGGATCTACATTTTGGGGGGGGGGCGGGAATTACTCTGATATGTATCAGGGTTGGGGGTGAAAGAGAGCTCCTCTTCCCCTTGTAAAATTATAAGCTGGGATGAGCCACTAACCTGGAAAGTGGGCTCAGAAGTTACCTCCTTAGCAAACACTTCCATAATTCATTGAATGTCCTCATTCTCCACAGACTCTACAAAATTCTCAAGCCCATCTTGGTGTAATTGTTAGACATTACAGAAGGTACTGTTCGCCTGTCTTGTGGAGATTTTCCACTTAAGGCTCCTGCCTCCCCCACTCCAATCTTCTAAGTCTTCTTCCATCTGTGTCCACCACTCTCCAAGCTCTCCTTCTGGGGCATATCATTGCCAGAACACTAGAGTTCCCATCGGAATTCTTGTGGCCTAGATCTTCTCTTCTGGTTCTAACCTGCATTTTGTAAAACAACAGCCATACACACACACACACACACACACACACACACACACACACACACACACACACAGCTTTTGCTATAGCATCTGGAAAAATAATACACAGGGCACAAGACACTTCTTCATGATCCTGTTTATCTGCAAATGATTTCATTCAAGTCTCATGTGATCATGATTGCTAGACAAGGTAGGAAATCACCTCTCTTCAGAAAGCTCAAAGCATTGCTGCAAGCATTGGTGTTGCTGGGAGAATTCAAACCCTGCTGTCTTCCTTTTTTTTTTTTTTTTTTTTTTGGCCAGTCCTGGGCCTTGGACTCAGGGCCTGAGCACTGTCCCTGGCTTCTTCCCGCTCAAGGCTAGCACTCCGCCACTTGAGCCACAGCGCCGCTTCTGGCCGTTTTCTGTATATGTGGTGCTGGGGAATTGAACCTAGGGCCTCGTGTATCCGAGGCAGGCACTCTTGCCACTAGGCTATATCCCCAGCCCCCCTGCTGTCTTTCTGGTGTCTGCTCTACAGCATGACTTCTGTTGCTTCTCCCATCACCCTGTAGCTTCTAGAATGGTTGCCATTCTTCAATCCTGAGACTTTGCAATATCAATAGTCTTTTCTTCGTTCTATTTTCCAACCCTGTGCACTCTGGAAACATATTTTCCAGTTATAGAAACTTTCCTTGAACTATTTTTAAAATATTTTTATTATAGCTAAGTAATTGTACAAAGGAGCTGCCATTCAACAAAGCAGTTTATGAATACAATGCATCTTGATCAGTGTCACCACTTACAACATTGCTTTTCTAATCACTTTTCTCTTTCCTCCATTTTTCTTTCTTTGAATCTCATAGTAATCAAGGGTTGGAGCTCCCACTTCAACCTTTGATCTTTCCTTCCTATTTGCCATCTTCCTTTTTCTTTTCCCCTCACTTTTGCCTTCTAATGCCTTTACTGGATATTATTGTATTGTTCTTAGCCTATTGATTCCAAAAACTAGTTTTGCTGTTGTGATTTCTCTGTTTATATGATCCTGTTCTTGTTCTAGATGCAATAATCTTCCCTTTCTGTGAAAGAGTATTGACATGGGTGTGTCTGGTTATAACATTCTGCCCAGTAAACCCTTTATTCTTAGTTTCCACAATCTGTTCCTTTGAGAAGCAGGACTCAACTGAAATTACTTCTGGGTGTAAGTCATAAGCTAAAGCACAGGCAACCTAAGGGCAAGGACTGTATGTGCTATTAATTACCAATACATATTGCATGATAAACATCAAATTCTATGTAAATACAGATGTTCTATAAATGAAAAATGATACAAGAACTAGCATCCACTGGTTTTAATAAGATAGGAGAGATAGATATCCTTTCTAGTTGTTGTGTTATGATAGCCATTCAACAGCTGTTGAGATGTGACAGAAGAATTTCAAGACCAGAGTGTAGTCCTAACCCCGCCCTTAGTCTGCCTAATAGAAATAGAATTCTCTAAGACATTGCAGAAGCAACATGGGGTATTTAACAGGACTGTCCAATGAACTCATTTATAATATTAACAAACAGAATTCCTTAACATGCTCAGAGACCCCTGTTGGACCTGTCAGCCAAGAGAGACAGCTGTCGGTCAAGATTCATGGCAGCCTGGTGCCTGCTCTGAGGGCCTGGCTGGTGGGGGTGGGAGGAGGGGGCGGTGGGCGCTGGGAGTGGGAAGATAACAGAGATAAATCTAAATTCATTCGGGGAGCAGTCACACTCAATGACATATTCACTGACTTCTTCAACAGCTCATTTGATAATGTTCTCTCTGCACTATTCATTTTTCTGAAAGATGAAAGCTGGCTGAAGATCTCATCTGCTCACTGATGCAGGGAAAGGATTTGAAATTAACACACACACGCATGCACGCACACACACACGCACACACAGAGAGAGAGAGAGAGAGAGAGAGAGAGAGAGAGAAACATAAAAGAGAGGAGCTAGTGGTTTAGAAGGAGGGAATGTTCAAATGTGGCCATAATCAGCTTTGTGGTTGGTCCTGACCCAGGAGATAAACAGCTTGCTGTAAGGTCACCTTTAATTAGCTATGCATTATAATTTAAAACTCTGGCCAATGGATAGATGGAGACTGGGATATGGAGCATTTATCATGATAATTCATTTCCTGGAGAATGTTAGCCGCCTAGCAGGGGCAGATCATGACCTGCCATGGGAAAGGGCACAGGTCAGCACCTCAATGCTAGTGGCTGCTTTTATTTCTCACTGGGTTTCACGTCCTGGTGTGCCCTCAGTGGATATTGACTGAATGACAGCCACTGTATGGAATTGAGGGTCTCAAAGGCTGGGCATTCTGCTACCACTTCCCAGTGGTACAAATTCAAGAACATTGAACTTCAACTCATGATAAGTGTTCAGTGCCAAGCCATCCTCTGACAGAGCCCTTTGGCAAGAGGACCAATGTTTTTGTTTGTTTCATCTGATGCTCTTATATGGCTTTTCATCGAAGTGATTTTTTCTTCTTGTGAAAGAGTATAAAGAGTGCATACTTTATTTTTTCGTGTGCCAGTTCTGGGGCTTGTACTCAGGACCTGGAACTCTTCCTTAGCTTTTTTTTTTTCCCTTAAGGCTGGCACTCTACCACTTAAGCCACAGTTCCACATTCAGCTTTTTGCTGGTAAGTTGTAGAAAATGTGTTTGTTGGATTTGTCTGTCCTGGCTGGCTTTGAATCTCAATCCTCCAATCTCAGCTTCTAGAATTAGTGTGAGCATTCACTGTCTTGAAAGAATGTATACACTTCAAAACATCAGGCAAACTTGGGTTGGAATCTACTATTTTATAGCATTGTAACTGTAAACAATTTATTTGTATATCTGGGTTATATTTCCCTACTTGGTAAACTGGAGATAAAAAAATTAACTTGTAAGGTTAGCTGTTAAAATGATGAATGTCTAAGTTACTTCACCCAATACCTGGATGTTCTGTCAAGCAGGGACCTGGGTGGGCCTTCGTGGTAGTGGTGGGATGAGCAAAGTTTGGGGTGAGATATAAAAGCAGAGCCCTTTCCTCCTGTTCACAAGGTTGGCACTGGCATGTGAAAGCTTTGCTGAGACATGAGTGTACCAATGCTTCCCAGTGCACAGTACTGTTCAGTGAGCATTTCTTCACTGGATTCATAACATTTACTCTTAAGTAAGGTCATTAATCTAAAAAGGCCAGAGGTTTATGTGTGCTTGGAGAGAGAGAGGAGAGAAGAACTTGGTTATAGAAGGAAACTCAGTAGAAATGAAAGAAGACATAAAGAGGCTCAGCACATAATAGGAAGTGACTCTTAGAAATTCTCAAATCAAAGTCTAGATGACTATAGTCATTTTTAAGAGATTCCTTAAAAACAACAACTACTACTACTACTACTTCTACTGATATAGAATAGGTAGAAGTATATACCAAAGGTGAAATGAGCAGCCTACATTTAGTAGGGCCACTGTCACAGCTTATAACATTGCACTGTTACTGGGAAACCTGTAAGCTGATTCAGGAGATACTGTGCATACTCAAGTGTAAAAAGGCATCTCTATGTTTCCAAGACAACATTTATCTAGATATATTCACCCTTGTCTTTTTGTTTTTACAAGGATACCCATATCCTTACACTTAAGATTCTGTTTACTCAGAGAGATAAAGATTGGAGATTGGAAATAAAGATTGAGGCCAGCCTGGGGGAAATGTTAATTGGACCCAATCTCAACAAACAAGCTGGGCATGATGGTTCCTACCTCTAATCCTAGATAGGTGGTAAGTATAGGAAGGAGAATTATGGTCTGAGACCTCTCCAGACAAAAAGCACCAGGTCAAATCTGCAAAATAACTAAAGCAAAATAGGAAAATGTCACGACTCAAGAGGTAGGTAGTGCTCCTGCCCACCAAGCACTAGACCCCAAGTTCAAACTCTTATAGTGCCAAAGAAAATTTTGTTGACTAGAACATAGGGAACAGAATAAAGTTTGCTAGAAAATAAAGTAAAGAATGGAAAAAAGAAGCAGGAAATTATTTATCTTAAAACTATGAGCATCAGCACTTAACAATGACAATAATAGACGCACCAAACAGTGGCAGTAAGCCAGATCAAAGTGTAGAAGCAAGAGTTAGCTCACCGCAGTGCGCAGAAAGAGGACAAAATCCATTAAGACCACAGAGTAAAGGAGTCAAATCCCCAGAGGGGGCTCCTCATACCTGGGTGGATATGGGCCCACGAGGTATGCAGTTGACTTCTATTAAAGATTAAGCATGCAGAAACAGGGAAGGATGAAAACTGATGACCACATGTGAAATGCGTCACCAGTCCACAAGGATGCACTCCAGGAAGTCAGACTGTTCATCCAATGAGAAAGTGCCAAACTCACACTCTGCTGTCTCATTCCTTAATGAAAGCATGAATCCCCACCCATTGGCAGGGAGAGGTCTAAGGCAAAACCAGTTTCTACTTCCACCCAGTGTTCAAGGATATGGATTTTCCCAATAGTTGGAAAATCTTAGCCGTCAGACAGCCATAGGTCAAGGACCCTCTAGATAACTTCTAGAGTCCCTCCCATCTCCATAAAGGACCTAAATGCTTCACTACATGACCATCAAATCTCAGATCCAGAAATCAATTTGTTCTCAGTCAAGACCACTTCTCCCAATTTCCTGAGGTCTAGACCTCTGGTTCATTGTGGAATCTCAGCCTCGGGTCTTGCTTCTCTGATAAATTTTCAGAGTGGGGACTAGGTGATCATTTAGGATCTAATTCTTGCCAGCTCTTCCCTAATGGTTTCACCAGTCTAGAATACTGCATATGGATGGCCTTGGGGACTAGATATAAGTCATGAAGGTGTTTCAGAAGAAGTGGTAGTAGGCAAGATTTGGGGGAAATCTGTCAGAAGGCACCAGCAAGAGAGTTGTATTACAAGAAATATTGGTATGCTAGGATTGACCTGCATGGGCTCAGAGTATTGATTAAAACATCCTCAGGAATCTTGTAAGCAAACTGTTAAACACAGCTATTATTAAATTTTACTTAGATGAGACCATTGTAGAAAGAAATCTGTGGCTTCCGTTAAAATAGAAGTATTAAGGTCTGGGGATATAGCCTAGTGGCAAGAGTGCCTGCCTCGGATACACGAGGCCCTAGGTTCGATTCCCCAGCACCACATATACAGAAAACGGCCAGAAGCGGCGCTGTGGCTCAAGTGGCAGAGTGCTAGCCTTGAGCGGGAAGATGCCAGGGACAGTTCTCAGGCCCTGAGTCCAAGGCCCAGGACTGGCCAAAAAAAATTTAAAAAAAGAAGAGAAATATAAAATAGAAGTATTAAAATTACATGTGATCCACTGATTCCTATTTCAGGTGTGTATCCTAAAGAAATGAAAGCAGGAAGCTAACAAATATTTGTACCCACTTGGTCACAGCAGTATAATGCAAACTAGACAAAATGTAGAAACAATATTCATCCTGCTAATGGATAATTTGATAAGGAAACTGATAAGGACATATTGGAATATTATTCAGCCTTAGAGAAGAAAAGCCCACAATACAAGATAATAGGAATAAACCTTGAGTATGTCACTCAGAGTACAAGATACTAAAGAGGGAAGAATGTTTCATGATTTCACAGACTTAAGTCATCTAAATGACTTTAATTCACGTTCAAAAGAGAGTAGAATAGTTATTTCCATGAATTTGAGGGGCAGGGAAATAGGGTTTTAATCAACTTGTGTAAAACCCCAGTTATATAAGATGAGTAAGTTCTAGATATGTGATGTATAGCATTGTGCCTATTGACAGTAATACTGTATTGGACAGGAAGGGTGGTGCACACCTACAAGCCCAGCACTCAGGAAGCTGAGGCCAGATATTGGTGAGTTTGCCATCAATGTGAGCTACATAGGACATTCTAGGCCATCCTGGCATGCATAGCAAGGTAAGAGAAGATGACAAGAATTTGGCAGGATTTCACTTTTTCATCTTGTGAGGATTCAGTAAAAAGGTTTTATTTTTGAAGCAGAGCAAAGTGCTCACCAGATACCACATTTAATACCTCCTTGATGTTTGACTTCCTTTTCTTAGGGCTATAAACAATGTATTTCTCTTGTCCAGTAATTATCCTGTCAGAGTATTTTGTCATAGAAGACCAAATGGACCTAAGTGCTGTCTACATTTTGTTCACTCATTCATTTGCTGATGGGAATTTGTTTCTATCTCTTGGAGGTGTTATAAGTAATGGTGTTATCTACAATAGGTGTGTAAGTTCCAGTTCAAGTCCCTGATGTCATGTCTTTTGGGTGTAAGACAAGGGGCAGAGTGGGTAGGTCACAAGGCCCGAGGCCCCCTGCTGCCTTGCCCAGCAGCTGTACCACCACACCATCACCAGCCCTTACACAGACAGCTCTGGTCCCTCCGCATCCTCACCAATGCCTGTCTCCTTTTGTTTATTCCTTTTCCCTTTACTGATTTTGTACAGCATAGAGATAGTGAACAGAAAGGAAATGTATCAGCCAGGCGCTGGTGGTTCAAGCCTGAACTCCTTCTAGCTACTCAGGAAGCTGAGATCTGAGGATCACAGTTTGAAGCTGGCCCAGGCAGGAAAGTCCATGAGACTCTTATCTCCAATGAACCACCAGAAAACTGGAAGTGGAGCTGTGGCTCAAAGTGGTAGAATGCTAGCCTTGAGTGAAAAAACTCAGGGACAGCGCCCAGGCCCTAAGTTCAAGCCCCATGACAGACAACAACAACCAAAAAAGGAAATGAATCCCACAGAAGTGAGTTGAATGGGAAAAAGTATTTGTAATTCACACATTTTATAAGGATTTTATTCCAAAAACATATTAGGAATCCCTTCAAGTCAACAGTAAAAACTAAAGCAGTAATAACCTAACTCAATAGGGCAAAGGATTCAAACAGACATTCAAATAACACTGCATATAATGCCAGTGCCAATCAAAGCCACAATGAGATCAGCTCTCACCTATGAGAATGGCTACTATGCAAAACTAACAATCACAACTTATTTTTTTTTTTTTGCCAGTCCTGGGGCTTGAACTCAGTACCTGAGCACTGTCTCTGGCTTCCTTTTTCTCAAGGCTAGCACTCTACCACTTGAGCCACAGCGCCACTTCTGGTTTTTTCTATATATGTGGTGCTGAGGAATCGAACCCAGGGCTTCATGTATACAATGCAAGCACTCTACCACTGGGCCATCTTCCCAGCCCCCACAACTTACATATATTTTTTAAACAAAGAAGAGCTTATTGTGTAGAGGGTGGGGCAAAATGCTGGCCCTCACAAGATGGAGGTATGGGGAGACAGAGAGAAAGGGAGAGAAAAAAGAGGAAGAGAAACTTATTTTTAAAAAACTGTATTCTGCTAAGCTCATGCAATTGGTGGGCAGGGGATAAAGGTAGGGCAGCTGGTCCTGTCGGGGAATAAGAAGGATAGAACAGGGGCCAAAGCAGGACAGAGAAAGGAGTAAGGACATGAAAGATGCTTGGAAGAAATATCTGATAGGACTTGGTAATTAGAGAGAGTATGAGGAAAGGGTGATAGTCCAGTGGAACCCTGTGTCTGATTTGTTAAGTCATAGCAATAGAATAGGGTGATAACCCCAGGAAGCAATGCTTTCCATCTTTGAATTCAGGGTGGCCTACTCATACTTAGAATAGCCTCACAGGGGCTCACAAAAAAAGTTGTTCTTGTTTGAGTCTACTGGAGATCACAGGAGACCTATGAAATGATACTTCTTTCTTCAAATCCAGCTCTGAACCAACTGATAATCCAAGAGTTAAACAGTGCCAGGTGGGCTACTATGTGCCTACAATTCCAGCTACTTAGGAGGCAGAAACAGGAGGATCAAGAACAGAGGCCAACCAGACCCTATCTCTAAAACAAAGGGGCTGAAAGCATAACTCAAGGGGTAGAGTTCATGCCTAGCAAGTGTAAGGCCATAGGTGCAATCCCCTCCACCCCCTAGTATCTAAAATAAAGGGTGGATGGGTATCACACAGTTGGAGATCAACATGGCAACCTCATTCCTAGAGAACTTGGTTAGATAACGGCCAGCAGTCTGTCCTAAATTTCAGAGCTGGACAGACCTAGTCACATGGGCACAAACAGTATGGTAACCAATGCACACTCTTCCTCCACCCATGTACACATTCCAGGGCAGTTTTGCAATTAACTTTAATGAAGGGGAAAGAAAATGTGATCTCAGTGTTCTGAGAAAACACAGTGAAAGTGAAGGACACCCAGCTACACAGGGTGAACCCTGCTTCTCCATGTGCCACAGAAAATATAGCCCCTTCGGAAGAAGCAAATGAAAAGAAAAATCAAGACTAAGGGTGCAACACTGATCCATGCCCTTCCATATGAACGCAACATGGAGGCCACAGTAGTTATATCTTCATCTTGCCAATAGGACGGACTAAGGAGGGGCTGGGAATGTGGCTTAGCGGTAGAGTGCTTGCCTAGCACGCATGAAGCCCTGGGTTGAATTCCTCAGTACCACCTAAACAGAAAAATCCAGAAGTGGCACTGTGGCTCAAGTAGTAGAGTGCTAGCCTTGAGCAAAGAAGCTCTGTAATAGAGCCTAGGCCCTTAGTTCAAGCCCCAGGACTGGTTAAAAAAAAAACACACTAAGGAAGGAGGTTGGGACCCCAGGTTGACAGATGAGGCACCCCTGAAGGGAGGACAGTTAGGAGATGTGGCGGCTGCTGCTGATGACAGGGTTGGAGAAGAAAAGGCAAAATGGAGGATGAAGGGCTACTAGCAGGGTTGACTTCTGTGGTTCTACTGGGCTGTATAGGAAAGAAGAGGAACAGACATGAGGGCCTTCACAGCAGTGTGCTGACCTACTGTGAACCCGGCTGTGGTGCATTATCTCATTGAGTTATTGCAACTGTTGTAGTAATAAGCATAATTTTAGGCAGAATGAAGGATAAAGAGAGATCTTATACAAGCTATTGCTTTTCTAGACACTACAAAGGATAGCCGTGTTAGAGAAGGAGAAAGAACATATGAAGCATTAGCTAGAGAATTAGAACATAATTGATATGTGGTTTACTTTGTTTAATTTGTCAATTATGATTTTTTTATTGTCACTGCTTTCCATTTTTCCAAGATCAAGCTTTCTTAACTCTATTTGTAATTACTCTTATTTATTTGTCAGTTGTGGGGCTTGAATTCAGGGCCTGAGCACTGTCCCTGAATCTTCTTGTGAGGGCTCTCCCACTTGAGCAACAGTGCCACTTCTGGATTTTAGGTGGTTGAGATAAGAGTCTCATGGAGACTTTTCTGCCCAGGCTGGCTTTAAACCTCGATCTTTTATCAATATGATCATCAGCTCTTATGTTTTGAATGGGGTTTGCAGAGAATTATATTTGCCCAATATTCATAGTAACACTATTATTTTCTATGTAACATTACACTTACTCATTTTCTCCCATTCTTCAATTTTATCAGTTATGAATCTTTTAGTTTCAAATGTCAGTTCTTTATTAAACTGGAATCAGGTACTACGTGAATCATGCCCTTTCAGTTCTTCTTCTTTTTAACTTTCAGTTATTTTTATTTCTTTTAGTAATTGGTCAGAAAAACATCTTGCTTTGTCTGGAGTGGGATTTTGACTGTGGTCTTCCTACCTTTGCCACTGGTATACCTGGGATTACAGAAGTCAACTACCATTCCCAGTTTTAAGTGTTTGAGAGGGAGCCTCACTATCTTTTTGCCTAGTTGACCAGTTGACTGTGAGCCTTCTAATCTCCACCTACTGAGTAGCAGTGATTACAACCTTGAGCCACCAGGCCTCATTTATATTGTTGTTTTTTTTTTAATTAGAAACTTTTGACTCCCATTTCTGTCTGGTAATAAAACTATTGTGTTTCATTTTGCCAGTGTTATAATATTGATTTCTCTTGCCTCTCTGCTGTTTCTTATCTTTTGCTCAAGGGCATTAATAATATTATTAGTACAATAATAATAATCTTTATAAGGAAAAGAACACCTACATTCTCTCAGGAAAAATGAACTTATTTTTGTACATCTGTAGAGGTCCATCTCTTCCTTCTTTGAGGTGCCTCACTCATTTGCCATAAAATAATGCTTTCTTATTGATTTTTCATTTATTGTTACTGTAAAGATAATGTACAGACTTTTATGGTTATGTAAGTCAGGAAAATAGTACATTTCTTTGTGGACAATGTCACCTTCTCCCTCTCTCTCTCTCTCCCAGTTTTTCCCTCTCATCCCTACCCATGAGTTGTATAGTTCATTTTTAACATAGTGTCCAGTGAATACCACTGCTGCATTTGTTCACCCTTTGTTACTCCATTTCTGTGCCTCCCCCATACCCTCCCAAAGACAGATAAATGAACGAACTAGACATATGGAAATGGAAACAAAAACAGCAACAAATAAGAAAATAAAACCTCATTTCCATTTCCTGGAGTTCATTTCGATAAATATTATTTTATCTGGTCAGATGCACATAGCAATTTTTGTATCTATCACTTGAGCTGAGGCACCAAGGTAGGAGGAGGGCTGGCCAGTCCTCACATTCTTCTAGTTCAAGTTCGCAGCAGAAGCACAATACACCTGTGGCCTGGATCCCTGCGTTTGTCATTCATCTCAGAGCACATTGTAGCTGCGGGGCTCCAGGAAGGGGAACAAACCACTATAGAAAAAAGACCAAAAACAAAAACAAAAAACAGTTTAGAGAAGCAATGATGGTGTTTCTAGAAATTTCTTTTTTTTCTTAGCTGATTTGAAAACTTTTATTTGATTTTGAACTATCTTCAAGCCTGTAATCGTAGCCACTTGGGAAATGGGGGGTGTGGGTATGGTGGGTGACTGGAGGGTAGCCAGACATCCCTAGCTACACGGGGTAGCATTAGCAGGAAGATCACAGCCCAGGCCTAACATGAGACCCTACCTCAAAAATAGCCAATGCAAAAAGGGGATATAGGTGTGGCTCAAATAGAAGAGCACCAGTATCAGTAAAAAGGAAGGGAGGGAGGGAGGGAGGGAGGGAGGGAGGGAGGGAGGGAGGGAAGGAGGGAGGGAGGGAGGGAGGGAGGGAGGGAGGGGAAGGAAGAGGGGAAGGAAGGAAGGAAGGAAGGAAGGAAGGAAGGAAGGAAGGAAGGAAGGAAGGAAGGAAGGAAGGAAGGAAGGAAAGAATTTTTTTGAGTTAAAGTTAGTGTAATACTTCATAAGCATTTAGAATTAAGGACTGCCTGTGATGTGTGGGAGAGTATGGTGAAATCCTTTTGAACAATGAATATGTTCTTTACCAAAATTTTAGTAATAGGGAACACAGAAAATGGAAGGACAAAAGGTGAACAAATGCAGTGGGACTCACTGGACACTGTTGAAAATGGAAGGGGATAAGAGGGGAAAAACTGGGTGAGAGCAAGGGAAGGGGTGACATTGTCCAAAAAGAAATGTTCTCATTACCTGACTTATGTAACTGTAACTCCTCTGTACATGACTTTTATAACAATATTTTTTAAATGAATGTTAGGAAGATAAAACATGTGTCCTGTTAGGGTGTGTCCACCTGTGGGAGGGGAGAAGGTAAAGGAGGGTAAATACGGTTAGAAAATGTTATGTACACGTGTGAAAATGGAACAATGAAGCTTGTTGAAGTCCATTTGGAAAATGAAAGAGGGGATGCGAAAATGGGGGAGTGAGTCTGATCACGGTACAATGTAGGCAAAAGGGACACAGCCAAATGAAACTCTCCCAATACTAACAAATGACAAAATAAAGGATGATAAAAAAACAAACAAATCCTAGAGCCTTGGCTTCCTTCCTATTTTAGATAAAGAAGTGAGTACATAGATTCAATTTTCCCACTTTTTCCTTTTGTGGACATGACCTTGGCTTTCAAAACATGGCTATTACTGGATAGTCACTGGTATTACCATTAATTCTAAAAGTAATCACTTATGTGTGTCTGTGTATGTACGTAATGTATTCTTCAAAATATACAAATGTCGGGCTGGGGATATAGCCTAGTGGCAAGAGTGCCTGCCTCGGATACAGGAGGCCCTGGGTTCGATTCCCCAGCACCACATATACAGAAAACGGCCAGAAGCGGCGCTGTGGCTCAAGTGGCAGAGTGCTAGCCTTGAGCGGGAAGAAGCCAGGGACAGTGCTCAGGCCCGGAGTCCAAGGCCCAGGACTGGCCAAAAAAAAAATATACAAATGTCCATATAGTTGATTTGCTTCACAATTAGTCAATTTATTCTATGACATTCTAATTCTCACGTTTTACATATCAATACCCATACCCTGTCTGAAATACTTCTTCCAGTTAGGAGCTCCGGTGCACTAACAAAATTCCAAACCCTCCCATCCTCGGGGTCCACTATCCACTCAGATCCAAGAATGTGTTTTCTTGAATTGCTATATGGAAAACCTCTAAATTTAATGCATGGTATAACCTTCCATTCTTCCCAATTATACCCTGTAGACGTACTTTCAATAATAAATTTTAATAGGTTTTCACTTTTCAGACAAAGTGTTAAGATCAGTTTGTTTGGTTTTCTTTCTTTGCAGATGACTGTTTTCCTGTTGTCTTCTGTTTATCTCTGAATGTAAAAAACAAAGTCACTACCATAAAAACTCAGCTGTTTGTTTTTATTACACTCACCTAGTACCCAATGTACCTTTTTACTATCTGGACTCTTTGCTTTCTGTCATAATTATTTCTCTCTCTTTCTTCCATATACTCAGGTCGCTCCCCCTGACAATAATCCAGATGTTTTGGACCTTTAGAACCCTTTGTGCCAAGTCCTTCCATGCCCCAACTTCTTTTTATCAGATGATATTCTTAAATTTATCGTCTGTTTAAACATACAGGGTATCTGTGGCTCTTCCCTAACTACTGCACAGAGGCTGGCTTCTCCCTATTCTTAGTCCTCCTGTTGAACATTTGACAAGGAAAATAAAGGCAGAAAAGCATTCTACTCATGATCCAGCCTCATTTGACCTTGACATGCCCTCTAATTTCTGTATCCTATTTCTGGATAGCAGCTGTCAAGCATATGGCAGAAGCAAGGTGGAGATAAATGCTGATAAGGAGATAACACAGCCCAGAAACTGACTTGGGTGAAAGACCTGTCCCAAGGAGGCAAAGAATGGGATAAGTTATAACAGATGCAGGCCAGGTCCAGTTGAGAGAGTCCAAGTAGGATGGGGATGGACTGCAAAAGGACCTGAGGTCAGGATCTGTGACATTTGAAACAGAAGAAGAGAGAAATGAAGATGGCACCATGTCTTGCCAGACACAGACTCCTGGAGCCACAATGTGTGCACCAGGACCACTTGCATAGCTGGTACCCTTGGGCTTATCTTAGATCCTGTGTATTTAACTCATTACTTGGTCTTCTTGATTCCATGTTCTTTATGGTGACAAAGTTCATTTCCATCTCCTCATGGTCCAGTGCCACCATTCTAGTCCAGGTTTCCTGGACAAAACTGGCTCTCACATCTGGTCTCTCTACTTCTCTTTATGGCTCCCTCCTGGACCTAAAAGTGAAAACTATATTCCTTTGCAGATGAGACATTTTATGACTTATCCTCAGGATTGGCCTCAAGTTAATAATGGCATGCTAGGACCAACTGTATATGATGCCTGTAACCTCTGCCACACCCCACATTATAGGTATGCCCCCTTACTATCTTCTACTCAGCCACATCTCTCACACCAGTCCTAGCAGCTCCCAGCTGCTGCTGCTGAAAACACTCCTTTCCTTGTCTCTGAATGTGAACTTGATGCTGACTCAGGTTACCAAAACACCCTCTCAACTATGTCCATCTATTGTAAAGCAATGGTCCATCATAGTCCAGCACTTGGAATCTGATGTCTAAGTCACTACACTCTCATTCTCTCCTCCTCTCTCTCATCTCACCCTCCCCACACTTGAGCAGTTTCCTTGAAATTAAAGCGCATAGCCACTGTGCCCTGTCTCAAGTGGAGAGCCAAATTTCATTACCAATTGGAGCACTTTAAATCAATATTTGGACATTTAATGATTTTGCTCATTTTATTTGAATACATTAGAGGAGTCTGATAGGCCTATTAGGGTCCCTGTGATTAACATCTTCGAATCAGCCAAAGGTGCCAATTTAAAAAAATCATCTTGTTTCAGGCCCACCATAAAAATCTGCATAATTTAGCAATTATTTTATCATTTTGAATATATATTAAAAAGTAGTTTTCAGTGTTTAATTAGAAAATATAGTCAACATATTTTAAAGCAAGCTACCTCCTCCATGCTAGGTTGAAAGCAAGGAATATTGAGGGCTGGTTCCAATTTATGAACTAGTCTCATATCATATTTCTGCCCCAGGGCACATGCGATTCTCATTCATGTCGCAAACCCCTCTTATTAGAAACTGATTCGCCACTCATCAGATGAACTCCACTCTCCCTTGGAGACTCAGATGGTGACACCATAATTCATGAAGAAGTTATGTTAAAGTTCTGGTGCTACCACAGGCAAAAATCACAGAGGGTTTTTGTTTCTGTCCTCAGAGGCCCAGACTTGACCATGTTCCTTTTGTCTTTTAAGAATTTCAGCTTGGGAGGATGAGTTTCACCTGTCCACTTCAACCTTTCTGGTTTCCCTTGTTTGGGCTCATAATGAATGTAGTCACACCTTTAAGGAAAAAAATCTCATGACTACATGTGGTAAAATCATAGGTGATGGTTACTAGTGGGTGTTTGGACTTCTTTGTTCAAAGGGTTTGGATAGGGCATCATCTAAGCAAGTGAAAGATGGGAGATCCTTCCTTACTTAGAATAGGACCCCTGCCTTGTATGATATGGATGTTGGAAGCTAGTAAATATCATGCAGACAACAAAGGGGATGTTTGGTTATTAAGTGTTAGGCAGGACAATATAGAAGGGGAAAGGAACAAACACCGGGCAGAACTGATACTAAACATCAACAAGACTGAGAGTATTGGCTGAAGGGTCTGAATAATGGTGACTCAGGGATAATGTGCACTTTGTATGTGGGTTATTTATGCTTCCTTAGTGATCTAGGCAGCTGAGATTCATCTCAGACTGCAGTCCTCATTCATCTTCTGCATCCCCCTAGTGATCATCCATCATCCCATTGGCCTATCTCCTACAACTCACCCACCATTCCTGCTTCTCCTTTCTTTGGCTATCATGTTTGCAGTTTCACAGCATCTTCCCTTTTCCACTTTGGAACTAGTTCCTTTATTTTTATTTTCCTTTATTTTATTTCATTTCTACACCTGAGGTGTAGAAGGACCTTCTGAAGTCCTTTTAAGACCTCAGTTCCTTTTTCTGAGTTTAACACGTGTCATCCTGGCTATATAGAAAAGTGATGCTTTCATACAACCACCTGTGGCCAACAAGACAATAAACAGAGGGAACTAGGAGCTGCCATGAGATTACACTGAAAGAGGAGGAAGAAGTTGGAGGTAAACCAAACAGCTAGTGGTGCTTCCGACACACAGGTTATATTGTAAAATGCTTTCATTTCTGGAGCAGTTATGCTGATGTTAGCATGGTGAATGGGTAGAGGCTATGCAAATGTCACCTAGAAAGCTATAAGCATTAATAGAGCAGAGCAAGGTGGTTAGGATGACAGATGAGCAACCAATGTGTCTTCAGCTACAGAGATGAGAGATGGAGCCTGAGAAGGGAAACTCAAAGACCTCTTTAAACAAAGAAAAAGGCCCTCTAGGATAGGGAAACCTCCAGACCTCCTCTGGCTCCCTTCCTAGCTAACTACCCTAGCCTATCTCTGGGCACACACTCACCTATGTGAATCGGGGAAACTACTATTGTCAGAGAATATAGACAATTAGCCAGTAACTGAGTAAGAAGTATCCAAGAGGGGTGCTGTGGTGCCAGTTAGGCAAACAGTTTGGGTGCATTCATCATGGCATAGAAAAAAAATACCACAGGATCTTTCTTTTATGGGGAACCCTGAAAAGCTTAACTTACAGAAAGTAAGTAAAAGAATGGTTATCAGAGCTGGAAAATAGGTTAAGGACTTGAGGAAATGTGGGTCAAATGTCAGGGCTCACTGTTCTCCTTCAGCAAGGCTGAGAGCACACCAAGTGCACAGTCACAATGCCAAGGATGCCTTCACAACAAGGATCACTTAGATGGAGCACAGAGGCATGCACAGGAGCACAGTGGTCCTGGCCCTTATCCAAGATGGAATGAGGAAATAGCTATGTTTAAGAATGAACACATAAGGTGATGCTAAGTGAAATGAACTCCAGGTTATGGAAACGACTGTTATATCACTGTTGTAATTACTTTCAACATGCCATGTGAAACCATAGTTTCTATTGTTGATGATCCTCTTGTATTCCCTTCCTGTGGTTGTATCCGCACTATCACTGTATCTCATCTGAGTACACTGGATACTGTATATACTGGTATTAGAACTAGCGAAGTAAAAGGGAATATCAAAAGTGAGAGACAAAGGATAAAAAGACAAACGACTCCAAAATCAATACTTGCAAAACCATTTGGTGTAAACCAACTGAACAACTCATGGGAGGAGAGGGATGAGGGAGGGGGAAGGGGGGAATGAGGGAGGAGGTTACAAACAGTGCAAGAAATGTACCCAAGGCCTAATGTATGAAACTGTAAGCTCTCTGTACATCACTTTGACAATAAATAAGAAAAAAAAAGAATGTTGCTCAAGAATGTTCTACTTAGCTTGTAGTTGTTTTCATGAAGAGAAATGTCTGCCTTGTTTTAGAGTAAGAAATTTATCTAACTGTCATGAGTTACATTCAAGGTTCACTGTCTCTCCTACTTGTATCATGCTGGATAATAAAAACTGCCTGGGAGTAGGGAACTGGTGTGGTGGGGGGAGGGGGCTTATGCCTGTCTGTAATTCTAGCTACTCAGGATGCTGAGATCTGAGGATCACAGTTTAAAGCCAGCCCAGGCAGGAAAGTCCATGAGACTCTTATCTCCAATTAATCATAGAAAAAGCTAGTAGTGGCACCTTGGCTCCAGTGGTAGAGCTCCAGCCTTGAGCACAAAGAGGCTCAGAGATAGTACCTAGACCCAGAGCTCAAGCCTCAGGAACAACAAAACAACAACAACAACAACAAAAAAAAAAACAACAACCCTTGCTGGGAAGGGAACTGGGGGCTTTTCCTGTCAGATGAAGTGCTCTGGTTCCCCAGCCTTGATTTCTTGAGTTTGTCTTTGTGTTTTTGTCATCTGTTTCCCTTCTAAGTTTCTGAACACCCTCCTGCTCTAGACTCAGGAGTTAAAGATCAAAATTTTGAGGGGCCAAAGGGAGAAGGAAGATGAATGGAAAGAGGAAGGGTGAGCAAATACATTCATTACATTCCATGTACATTATGTAGATGTTGAACTATGTAACTTTAGGGTATGGATAGGATTGGGAAAGATGGAGGAGATGGATGAAAAGGGTGACATTAATCAAGATGCATTGTCCTCATAATTTGACTTACTGAATTAAAACTCCTCTGTACTTAAAATCCATTTAAAAATGAAATAGGTCAAAATTTCAGTTAGATAGAAAAACTATTTCAAGAGGTCAACTTCTCATCATGACTACAGTTAATAATATATTACATATTTGAATATCACAGGGTAGATTTTTATAAATTATCATTGAAAAAAGGAAATAGCAGAAGGTAGAGATAGGAGGATTATGGTTTGAGGATAACCTGAGCAGAATTTTAGCAAGACCCAATCTCATAAAATAGTCTGGGAAAATTGGCATATGCTTGTAATCCCAGACACTCAGGAGGCAGAGGTAAGGAAGATCATGGTCAGAAGCTGGCTGAGACAAGCACAAGACTGTATCTGAAAAATAAAGCAAAAAATATTGATCCACTTGCCTAGTAAGTGTGAGGCTGAGTTCAATCCTAGTACTACCAAATAAAGAGGGGAGGAAGGAGGGAGGGAGGGAGGGAGGAAGGAAGGAAGGAAGGAAGGAAGGAAGGAAGGAAGGAAGGAAGGAAGGAAGGAAGGAAGGAAGGAAGGAAGAAAGGAAGGAAGGAATATCAACTAGGCACTCAATGAATTATGAGAAATGATCAAGTGACACCAAATACCTATGATTGTAATACCAGATGATGAGACAAAAATTGAACAACAGGAAATATAGTTTTAAAATTACAGCTGAAATTTCCAAAATAGGCAGAAATTCATCAAATTTCATCCAATGTTCAAATCTGGTGAAATCTGAATGTCCACATATTCAACATACTCACGTGGACCCAAGCAGAAGAAACAGAAAAACAGCCAAAGTATGTCACAATGTAATAGTTAAAAACTAGTTATGAGAGAAACTGAAAAAGTAGTCAAAGAAAAATAAAAGAACAATTGTTTTCTTGTCCTACACAAACAAGACTCATTTAAGGTACTGAAAAAATAAACAAACAAACAACAAAGACCTGTCAGCCAAGGGAGAAAAAAAATCTTTCAAAACTGAAACAAATCAAAAAATAAGAAAGCTAGAGAAAATTTATTGCCAACATTTCCACAAGAAAGAGTACTTTAAGCAGAAAAAAAAAAACCAGTGAAAACTGAGATTTCCACAATATAACTGAGAACTGGTAAATATTTTTTAAAGTGGCTTTTATTTTCATTTTCAGTGTCCTTAAATAATCAGTTTTAATTTAAGGATATTAGCTTCCTTAAATTACTGACTTTTTTAAAGCAAAACTCACAATGTATTGTGAGGTTTGTACACATGTAGAATTGAAAATGGTGACAATATCAAAAGGTACAGTAGACAGAAATATAAATATAGCATTGTAAGTGTATTACAGAATGCATGTACTGCTTTATTATTTGAAGATAAATTATGATCATTTAAAAATGCATATTCTAAATACTGAAACAACCACAGACAAATATGTCCAAAAACTAGACACTAAAGAACCAAAAACCTTATTTAAAACATTAACTAATTAACAAAAAGATAAGAGAAAAATAATTTTTAAAAGAATTAAGCACATTTGTATATCCATATTCATTGCTGCACTATTTAGAATAGCCAAATTGTATAAACAGCCCAGATGCTACAATAGATGAGTGGTCAAAAAATGTGATGCCTATTCACAATGAAACTTTACACAGCCATTATAAGGAATAGTATTATGCCGTTTGCAGAAAAAGGGATGGACCTAGAACAAATCATGTTAAATGAGGTAAACCAAGCTCAGAAAGACAAGCGGCAGCGGTTTTCTCTCAAATGCACAAGCTAGATCTAAAATATACTAGGACATAATAAATTATACAGGATTCTAGGTATTCACACACAGTGAGACCAAAGAAGGATACTCTTAGGACAGGAACAGAAAGACATGAATGATGCTTATGTACATCTGATCATACAACATGGCATTTATCAAATGAACTCCAGAAAATGAAATTGTTTTCATTTTTTCTGGTTTTGTTTTCTTTTTGTTGTTTGTTCATTTATATGTCTTTGGCAATGTCAGGGAAGTTACATAAATAAAGTGACAAAGAGTGGACAAATACATCAATGGTACCCACTGAACACTGAAAATGAACTATATAACTTGTGGGAGGGAATGGGAGAGAGAAACAGGGAGAGAGAGAAGGAGTGACATTGTCCAAAAAGAAAGTAACTCTTTACCTGGCTAATGTAACTATAACTCCCCGGTACATCACATTTATAATAACAATTAAACATTTAAAAAGAAAGAATGAAGTATTCCACTGGGCAAAATGTAGTAGAAATGCTGTAGTCAAAATCAGAAATTGTAATGCTATACAAAAAAATCAAGAAACAGGTGCATGATTTGAAGCCCAGAATCACAGAAAGAATGGAACTAAAGGAGGGGATGGTAGAGCATGCAGAACCTCATCAGCAGAAAGCAGGAGGGCCTTCAAACAGGGAACATTGCCAAGAATAAAGAGAAATCCTAAATAGTGATTAAAAAATAGCAATTCATCAAAAAGACATAAGAATTCTAAATTAGTATCTATCCAACAGTAGGGTTTTTAAAAAGAAGAAAAAGTAATAGAACTGAAAAAGATAAAAGGACAAATTCAAACCTGCAATTATAGTGAGGAACTTCAACATCCTTCACTCAGTGATGGATAAAAGATAAAATATCTGTAAGAAACTAGTGACTTGAGCAATTCTAGCAACTGGCCTGATCAGACTGACACTTTTATATAGAACACCCCTCTCAAAAAGTGCAGAATGTACATTCTTTTCAGGTACAAACAAGATAGAACACATTCTTCGCTATAAAGCAAACCTTAATATAAATTTTAAAAGTGAAATCATACCAAGGATGTTCTGTCACAAAATGAAATTAAATTAGTATTAAGTAATATAAAAATATTTGCTTAGTTTTCAAATATTTGGAAATTAATATAGTCCAAAGAGGAACTATCAAGAATAAGGAGAAGCTGGGTGCTAGTGGCTCTTGTAATCCTAGCTACTCAAGACACTAAGGCTCAAAGCTAGCCTGGGCAGAGAAGTCTGTGGGACTCTTAACTTCATTTAACTAGCAGAAAGCTAGAAATGGAGGGGTGACTCAACTGTTAAAAGTACACTAGTCTTGGGGCTGGGGATATAGCCTAGTGGCAAGAGTGCCTGCCTCGGATACAGGAGGCCCTAGGTTCGATTCCCCAGCACCACATATACAGAAAATGGCCAGAAGCGGCGCTGTGGCTCAAGTGGCAGAGTGCTAGCCTTGAGCGGGAAGAAGCCAGGGACAGTACTCAGGCCCTGAGTCCAAGGCCCAGGACTGGCCAAAAAAAAAAAAAAAAAAAAAAAAAAGTACACTAGTCTTGAATGGGGAAAAAAACATGCAGGAGCTCAAAGTCCTGAGTTTGACCCCTAGTACTGGTGTGCGCATGTGCACACATGCACACATGCATGCACACAACACACACACACACACAGACACACACACACACCAATAATGAGAGAATATTTTGAATTGAATGCAAACAAAACACAGTATTTCAATGTTTGTGTGGTATAGAAGTCAACAAACTGTGGCAATATGGTACTCAAGCTAAGTATAGTTTTAATTATTTTAAAGAGTTTTAGACAAGGAGAAGGAGAGGGAGAATGGGAATGAGAGAAAAGAGTTAAAAGAGGAAACACTGATAACTATGTTACAGGGATAATTTATAGGCTGCAAAACCCAAGTATTTATTATCTGACTCTTTTCAGAACAGTATTTGCCAACCCCATTCCAGGAAAGAAAATAAATAGCACTCAATATTTATATTAGAAGTCAAGAAAGTTCTCAAATCAATAGTCAAAGTATCAAATCTGAAGAAACTAGTAAAAGTAGTGTGCAAAACAAAGAATTAATAAAGATTAGGAGTACCAATCTACTCAGAAAGTCAATAAAACCAAAAAGTTAGTTCATTCAGATAATAAAGTGGTAATTATCATGACACTTATTTTTTGAGGTTCACAACATGCTGTATAGCAAACATGATAGAGATATTATAAGAAAACA
Organism: Perognathus longimembris pacificus; assembly: GCF_023159225.1. Classification (NCBI taxonomy): domain Eukaryota; kingdom Metazoa; phylum Chordata; class Mammalia; order Rodentia; family Heteromyidae; genus Perognathus; species Perognathus longimembris. The sequence continues at coordinate 22,138,663 of NC_063173.1, read as the reverse complement.
AACTTGTAGAAAAATGTCCCTCAGGAATAGAGAAGCAACAATTCTTAACAAAAACAGTAACCAATTGAATTCCCAAAATAGGCTACTAGGTTATGACTAAGTGGAGTTTATCTCAGGAATGCTAGGTAAATGTAGTTTTCAAGAAGTGAGTGAATATAATTTATTGAATAAAGAGACAGAAAAAGAAAAATGGGAAGATAATCTCAACAGATAATAAAATATTTGACAAAATTCCACACTTAAATATATATATATATTTTTTTTAACCTGAGGAAATTAGAATAAACTTAAATTTTTTGTTGTTATTATAAATGTGATGTACAGAGGGGTTACAGTTACATGAGTAAAGAATACATTTCTTTTTGGGCAATTTCACCCTGCCCTCACTCTCTCCTAGAGAACAGAACTTCTTATACTGAATAAAGAAGGAGACACCTGTGCAAGATCTAATAGCCTATAACCTATTTAATAGTAAAAAACTAAACACTTTCCCCCTAAGACAGGGTGTCTGTTACTTTTTATCACTTTTGTTCAATATTGTACTAGAATCCCTGGCCACTAAAAATAGGCAAGGAAAGAAATAAACAGCATACTTTTTGGACAAGAAGAACTGATTCATAACTGATATGATTATGTAGAAAATCATAAAATAAAAATAAAATAATCTATTATTTGAACTCATAAGTGACTTTAATGAGATCCCAGAATATTGGCTCAAATAAAAACATAAGTAGTGTTTCTATCATCTAAAAATAAGTAAAATGAAACATTCAAAAATCATGTTATTCATAATAGCATTAAAAACCACAATTTAAGGTGACATTTCACAGAACAATATATGCAGAATTTATACACAGAAATTCACCTGCTGGGAGAAATCAAAGGCCTAAATAAAGAGAAAAATAAATAATACCAATGCAATATTTCTAAAAGGTCGATTCTCTTGAAATTTAAATCTACAGATTTAGTGCAATTCCAATGAAAAACTAAGAATGAATATAGAGAACATGATAAACTACATTAAAAATTTATACAAATGACAATTCTATAGCTAGACTTCTTGATTTTCAAATAATGGTTTAGAAACTTCAGGAAACCTTGGGTGTTGTTGACCTAAAACTCCCTTACTTTCCTCTCCAACCATGTCTCCTTTCCCTTTGTGCCTCTGTCCCTGGATCCTAGGTAAATCTGGAGATGTAACCTTATTCATTTTTATCATTGATTGGGTTAGAGACGAGCATGGCCAATGGAAGATGAGTAGAAATTAAAGGAGAGATTTTTAGATAAGGCTCTCTTATTAAGAGGCATTTCTCTTCTTTCTGGATATGTTCCTACATGGATGCTGCTTATTATGAGATAAGTTAGTTAGAGGATGGGCCTGACAAACAAGAAGATAGAGCACAAAGGTAGAATGAGTCTGAATTTAGAAATAACATAAACTAAATTACCTATTCACCTTTTGAGGAGATTTGTCACATAAAAAAAGAAGCTGTTTGCATTTTTAAAAAAATGATTTCACCTTGTTCTTTCAGGTTCAAACATACTGATAAAACTTCTGAAAGTTAATTGCTCTCTGCTTCTGTTTTCTAAAATGGGAGATAATATTAGTATTCCTGCTAATAATATAACTTACCCTCATCAGGTTTCTAGGTAGATTCGATGAGATTATGCAAGTGAAAGTACAAGAGTTAGTGGAAGTATTCAACATGTTAGCTGTTGCTATGATTACAAAATATGTCAACACTCTTTCCTGAAAATAAGAGTAACTGAAACAGAGATTTAATTCAATCTACAAATATCTAAACACTACCAGTTGTATGTCAAACCCTGACTTAATAGCATCAAATGTGTTCCCTTCTCCAAAAACTCACAGCCTAAAGGGAAGGAGACAATTTCAAGATGAGCCTCTAGAAATTTGTAGTTGTTTTTAACTAAAATTGTACAGAAAGGAGACAATTTCAATATGGTCCCCTAGTCATTTGTCATTGTTTTGTTGACTAATTACATTTAGGAAGTCAAAGTTATGTAGGGCTTGTCACTATAGCTTGGTACGGGGTTAAGTCAGTAAGACTTACTAGAGGAGATGACAAGGTGTCAAGAACATGTACAAACTACCCAGATTGAAGGGAATCCAGTAGGACATTTGGAAAGAGCCCCAGGCAGAAAAAGCAGCAAAAACAAAAGTTCAGGAACAAAGAAGAGCATAGAGCATTTAAGGAACCCCACACAATTCAGTATGGCTAAGTCATAGATTATCCGGCTAAGAGATGAATGGCACAGTGAAGACTCATGGTGAGCCCTTCAAAGTCATGAAAAGGAGGAACCTGCAGTCTCCTTGGGAGGGTTTCTAATTTAGAAACCAGCATAAAGTAGGGCTTAGTAATAAAAACCGTGTAGCTTCTGGTTCCTGTCTCTAAATATGAATTTGACCTGTTATTTATTTAAGATGCGAAGCTCTTGCCTATACATCAAAGACCCTAGTTTAAAAAAAACATAAAATCTGACTCAAGTTAAGATTGGAACTTTTAAAGTGGGGCAAGTTATAAATTAACAAAGTTGCCTACTGTATGCATGAATTGGAGGCTCACACTGAACTAGGTCACAGACCTGGACCAGATTAATTGGCCTTCATGCTATGAGTCCCCAAGCTGTGATAGATATTCCAGGCAAGGCAGAGGGGAAGGTTGAAACACTCGGTGAGTGGTGAGATCCAGAATTACAAGAGCAATTAACTTTGGGGATTGCCGGGCTTTGCTCTTCCTTCATCTGTGTGGAGGTGCTGGACCTCTCTGCCTCTTCAGTGTGGTCCTCTGTCTCCCTTAACGCATCCCCTGGCCAGTAGGGATTGACTGCGGGAACGAAGGCCGTGTGCAGCCTCGGTCAGCGTGTGGTCGCAGGACGCCCTGCCCCCTTCCCCATACTCCCCAAGGAAGACACGGGCGTAGGGTCCTGGAGAACCCTCAAGAGGTTTTCTGGTTTAATAAGGGAGGGGCTAACAGTCTTATACCAGTAATGACATGCAAAGGAGAGGGATTGGCCAGGTGCCAACGATAGGCTAAGGAGCTTGTCCATCATGGTGATGTCATGGAACTTCCCGCAGAGGCGGAGACCTCTTGGCTCAACTGGTGCCATCCTGACCCATGTGCTGGCTGCTGAGAGGCGGGGGCTGGCCTGGCTTCTCTTCCAGTTGAAGCCGGAAGCGGGTGGGACGGGCTAGAGCCAGCCATCTCCTCTTAAAGGCATAGCCGTTCCCTACAGGGGATGATAAGAACCAGAAGATTCTCAGAGTCCCTTGGATCAGAGTTGTCAAACTTTTAAAAAGAAAGCATCTTTTCTTCAACCATTCAAGTTCAACCTGATAGTTCACAAAAAATAGCCAGCAAATCCTACCATTCCTTGTGGACATGCACTTTGTAGTGTGATGTTGCAACTTCTCCTACCAAGAGATGGAGTTTATGTCTTAACCCTTTACACCTTCAGTTTGATCCTGTTTAACATATTTTGGTCAATGGAATACCGCCAAATATGATGCAGGCCAGGTCTGGGTAAACTCTTGTGGCTATGGCAGCTTATCTTTTTCAACTTTAAGATCATCAAAGGAACAAGCCCAGGCTAGGCTGTTAGAGAATAATAGGCCACTAGAAGAAGGTCCAATCTTCTCAGTCAAGGTTATCACAAAAATGAACAACTCTGACCTTAGTCTCATGAGGGAGCCACAGCTAAGACAAATTGAATCTGCACCTAGCCCAAACTGCTAACTCACAGACTCATGAACCAATGAAACTATTGTTTGAACTCATTGTGACTTGGTATATTTTGTTACGTAACCCAAGATAACTTATACATCCATGAACAGCTCCACCTTAAAAATAAGAGCAACAAGATGCAATCTTGACTGAAGCAAAAGGAAGGGAAGAGAATCTTAGTCATTCACTTTCTAAAAGTTAGACTCCATGCTTCTTCCCATTACAGTCCCCAAATGGTTCTACAGCAACAGTAGATCTTGAATATGAGTCAAGGTTTGGCTACATGCTAGTGGCTGATGCCTGTAATCCTAGCTACTTAGGAGGCTGAGATCTGAGGGTTGCCATTCAAAGATAGTCTGGGCAGGAAACTTCCATGGTATTCTTATCTCTAATTAATCACCATAGAAAATTTTTTAAAGCTGGAAGTAGAGCTATATTTAAGTGGTAGAGTGCTAACTTTGAGGGGAAAAAAGCTCAGGGACTGCTAAGCCCTGAGTTCAAGCCTCAGAACTGAACTCTCTCTCTCTGTCTCTCTCTCTCTGTCTCTCTGTCTCTGCCCCTCTGTGTGTGTGTCTCTCTCTGTGCATCTCTCTCATATGGACCCAACAGAAACTTATCAAGGTGTATCTTTAGAGCCTCCGTTATATAATCAACAATTCCACTGTGTTTCTTAAGTGAGTTTGCGTATTATTTTTGTCACTTAATACTTTTAACTGATTCTCTAATGCTAATGTGCTAATTCAAGTCCACGAGGATGCTCACTGCCTTAGCCAAGACTACCCAAGATGACAGAATCAGCAGATGGAAAAGTGTAACCTACTCATCCCAAGTCATATCTGTCCTGAATCTGGAACCCTTCCTATGAAGGAGGTAGAACTAGAAACTAAGCAGCTTGAACAGCAAAAACTAAGCATCCTTTTCTGGTGAGACGCCTGAACTCAGAAGCATGTGGACTTCTAGTGAAAGAACTGGGGCACATGAAAAGTGTAGCTTTAATCTGAGTTAAACCAGCTGAACCAGTTAGGCTAAATCATTAACATCCAACCCCTTAATATCTCTCATTTGACTTCAGACTTGGCATGAGAATGTGGATGGGAAAGGCAGCTTTGCTCTTAGTGGGGTTCAAGAGATTTTTTGTGTGGGGAGATAGTGTTAGCATAGGATAAGAGACTATGATCCCAAACAAGATATGAAAGGTAGCATGAAGAATGATGTCCCCATGCAAAGACGCCACCTCTTAGAACCCTGTTTCTTGGCTGTGAACCACATTTACCATAGTTGGACCAATGTGTGCTCTATCTAATCATCAGAAAGTAAAAATAAGCCTTTCCTTCCCCTACTTGTTTGCAAATTGAAAGTCTAACAACTTTACCACTCAACTGCTTGATGATTAGTAGGCGGTAATTTAAACTATACACATTATGCTAAGTATCCTTATATTAATTCAGTCTGAGTGAGTTTTTATAAAATGCTTTGTTCTGCTCAATAAAGTTAATTATATGTTCTATGTTTCATAACTGAGTGTCTTGATTTAAAAAAAAACATAATGGCAGTTTCAATTGCATTTCCTTATAAACTCAGGGAGGGGGATTACAAAAAGGAATCCATAGAAGGCAGCAAAGCTGTCCACTCCCAACCACCCTGCCTCCAAACCCCCAAAAGTTGCACAGAGGTGAGACATAGCTCAGATGTTTGTAAGCGTCTAGTTGTACCCAAGGTATTGAAACCCAAAAGAAAACAGGCACTGCTTTGCTTCTACATTATGTAAGGAGAAGGTAGACCCAAACTAGGAGTTATTCAGGCTTGCTTCTTTGTTTTGGGGGAGGTGGGTACAAACCAAGGGGTTAAGAAAACACTACAATAAACAGGGCCCTTTCCATGATATGTAGCTACTAACAGGGCTCCTGAATCATGTGCAGAATGCCTGTCAAGTAAGCAGGTATATATGCTGCCTCCACCCTGTATCTAAGAGCTCAAAAAGGCATACAGTTAAAGACATATAACCCTTATATGAAAGAGATAATAGAATATGAATGGCTAGCACTGCCTGAGCATTAACTACCACCACTTTATATATACTAACTAGCCTGTTTAATCTTCCTTAGGTTAAAATACACTAGACTCCTGATTTACAGCAAGGGAAGCAGGTTTGTAGAGGTCAGGCAAGGGGGTCATAGAATCAACTGTTAATTAATACCTAAACTCAACAGGGCTGACAGGAGTCAGCATCCCAAGGATACAGTTAAAGCAAATGCCAGCCCATCATTGTGAAGCAACTGGACAGAAACCATGTGGCTAACCCACAGGGGAACCTTGGAAGGAGAAGGTTAGAAGTGGACAAAGAAGGCCTGGATTCATTTAGAGTATGGAGTCTTATGCATGGAGCCCCAGCAGCTTCAGACATGTACAGGAAGGAGGCTATAGAAGGGCTAACAAATGCTACTAAAAAAACCAGAAAACCTAAGACTCAGGAAATGGAAGGAAAGAACTTATTGTTATTTATCTCATTTTCATTAATAATCTAGTAATGCCTTTTTATTTAATTAATGTAATCTCCATATTTAGTTGATTGGCTTATCTAATTAATGATTTAATCACTTTCACCCACTGGGTTTGGCACATTGTAGGAAGTGAAGAAATATTAAATAAATAATCTTCATTGATCATTATGGCTAGACTTCTCTTACCTGTGCACTCTGAATGTAGTCACATTTAGTGGAAAGATGGTAGCATTTATAGAGCAGATTCAAATATAGCTGCCAACATTTTTCATGCATGTGTTCTTGGACAAGTCATTTTTTCCACTCTAAGTCTTCCTTGCTCTCATAACAGTAAAAGAGAATAATGTAACAGAAAGCCTACTCTCAGGGCTATTTTTAAGATCAAGTGATAATGCATATGAAGGCATTTTAGGAACTATAAATACCATCTCCTCCATGGTTCCATTAGCCTAATTAACTTTTCTATTTACAAATACATTGCATTTTGACAGTTAATATTTCATTTGATCTGCACACTGAAAATTACCTTCAGAATGTGGCTACAGAGCACCAACAAAGTACGATTCTACACAAGTTGATTTTTTTCTGATCCATTGGTAGTAAGACTCAAAACCCTGAACATGTACTGAAAGAACTAAGAGTTAGCTGGGCATTGTGGTACATGTCTGTAGTCTCTGTTTGGGAGATGGAAGCAGGAAGATCATGAGTTTGCGGCCAGCCCAATGTTACCTAGACTGTATCTCAAAAGCAAAATACAAATAAAAGGGTTGGGGTGTGAGTCGAGCAGCAAAGCCCTTTGCCTAGTGTGTGCAAGGCCTGTGGCTTTTCCATTCAATTACTTTGTAACCATAAGCAAATTGTCTCAAGTTCTATTCCAGAAAAGATAGATGAGGGGAAAAATCTGTCCTATCCTCTTCTATGAATGAAACAGGGAATATGGAAAAACCAGGTGTCTCGGAGGTCTTTCACCTGTTCTTATCAGCAGACACATTCTGTAGAGGACCTCTAAGGTTGTAGACAACCCATAGTACATATAAAGTTCACTGTGAGCCCTGAGAGATGTGGGGCAATAAACCATCAGACTCTGACACCTATAATGCGCACCCTGGAGAGCCTAAATTCCAGGTAGGAAAAATGAGGCTTCATCTCAGACAGGCACAGCAATGAATCCAAAATATCAGATCATCGCCTTTTTCCCTCATTACAGAAAGGAAAGTTTGTTTTATCCAGCTTCATCACAAATATGCGATCCTATTAAATCCTATTAAATTCTTCCAGGTATATATTTCTATTTTGAGTAATTTCCCCAATAACTGAAGGAGATTAATGTTCAAGTGAACCAGCCTCAGACAACTCGGTGTGTCCAGTGGACAATCTCCCAGAGGGAGGAGGCAATCTAATGCAGTAGGAGCCATGAGTGCAGTCCCGAAGGAGGAGACCAGTGGTTGGCTGGAGCTTCCATGCAAGCCTCAGTCTACCTATCTGTCAATGAGGTTGTAGCAGTAGATGATGCTGAGAAAGTAGCAAACTTCTTTTTATTCTTCTCATGTGGAGCATTCTATGAATGATTTATGGTCACAGCTTTTTCTTCTTTCTATCCTTCTTTGAACTTATTTTTAGATATTTGTCTGTTCGGTTAAGGCTTTATTGGGAGCTGACCTCATCAATCACAACCTCCAAACCCAAGGGGGAGGAAAATAGACACAAAGTGAATGTTCCATTCAATTCTCTTTTCCAAGGAGAAACTCCTTTTTCCTTCACCTTGTAAGAAAAAAAAAAAAAACACCTCGGTAGCTTTAACCACTAATCACAACTAATGGAAGATGCACTCCGCTGTTCTTGACTACAATGACTCCAGACAAACCCCAGGGAAGTCAATATTAGATCAATTTGTGACTGGTGGCTGGGGAAGGTGTAAAAAGCTCCCACCGTGGGTCCATTGTAAGACCCTGTGAGGGCTGCACTTGACTGGGAAACATTTAAATCTATTTTCTTTTGACCTCTGAGGACTCTTAAGTGAAGGGGAAAGAGGCCTTTGCAACAGGTCTGGTGTTTTGACATTCATTTCCCTGGGTGCAGTCTTTCTGAAGGAGAAGAGGGCAAGTGCTTACTGTTAATGGAAGCCATGCCGGGCAATTGGTATCATCAGAATCCCAGACTGAATTCAGATGCAAGGCTAGAAAATTTAAGGAGACATGAAGGGATGGGATAAGGCTGCACCCCACAGTGAGCTAAGAGGGGGAAATGAAATGTGGACAACCTCAACCAAAGACAATGTCCAAGTGATACTCACCAGACACGATGTTAGAGATGAACTATACAACTTGGGGGAAGGAAGGGAAAAAATGGGAGAAAATGAGAAAGGGGGTGGCAGAGTTCAAAAAGAAATGTTCTCATTACCTGACTTATACAATTGTAACCCCTCTGTACATCACCTTTACAATAATTTTTTTAAATCCCATGACAGATAAGGACAGAAAAGGATGTGGCCTCTAATTCCAACTAGCATTTGATGCATATATGTTATATGCCTGACACTACAGCAAAGACTCTCTGTGATTTATCTCACTAGGTCTTCACAAGAACCCAAAGAGTAGATGCTATTGTTCCTATTTTAAAGATAGAAAATAGTGACCTTGAGAACTAGATTATCTTACCAGTTTGCATAGCTCATAAAACAAGAGCCAACGAAAATATGGGCAGCACTGGTGGGGATGTGGGATGAAGGAGGCATAGGGCTGGGTTTGTTAGAGGATAAATAAACCCCATCATTGTTGTGGAGTAAGAGATCACTGGCATATTATAGTCCTCTTTGTAGTGTGACAATAGACATGGGGGATTCATCTAAATTGCACTATCCGTACAAACATCAGGAAAGGAATTTTTCTAATGAGTTCAGAGTACATAGTAGGGTTTTCTGTAATATACCCATTCTCCTTATTATTTTTTCATTTAAGTTTTATTGCAAAGTTAATGTACAAAGGGTGACAAGTTACATAAATAAGATAATGAGTACATTTTTTTTTAGAGATGAAGGTCCAAAGCCAAGATTAATTTCTTTTTGAACAATGTTACCCCTCCCTCATTTTCTCCTATTTTCCCTGACCTCAACCCCTGTTCCCCAAGTTGTAAAGTTCATTTCCAACATAGTGTCTAGTGTATCACTGCTGTCCCATTTCTGTGATTCCACTTCCCTTCCCCAAACCAAATAAACTCACATACAAGACAAAGAGTATAGAAATAAAAAACAGTGACAACAGGGAATAAACCAAAAGGGGAAAAAAAGAAATAGCTGTAAATGGAACAATAAAAATATCTTGTTTCCATTTCCTGGAGTTCATTTTGATAAGCATTATTTTATATGGTCATATACACATAGCTATTGAGCCACTCAGATTCTTTTTTTTTTTTTTGTCCAGTCCTGGGCCTTGGACTCAGGGCCTGAGCCTGTCCCTGGCTTCTTTTTGCTCAAGGCTAGCACTCTGCCACTTGAGCCACAGCGCCACTTCTGGCCGTTTTCTGTATATGTGGTACTGGGGAATTGAACCCAGGGCCTCATGTATACAAGGCAAGCACTCTTGCCACTAGGCCATATCCCCAGCTCAAAATTCAGCACACAGTGCTTATTTAATTTTTTTTTTTTTTTTTTTTTTTGGCCAGTCCTGGGCCTTGGACTCAGGGCCTGAGCACTGTCCCTGGCTTCTTTTTGCTCAAGGCTAGCACTCTGCCACCTGAGCCACAGCGCCCCTTCTGGCCATTTTCCATATATGTGGTGCTGGGGAATTGAACCAAGAGCTTCATGTGTAGGAGGCAAGCACTCTTGCCAGTAGGCCATATTCCCAGCCCCACTTGGATTCTTTCCTAAGAATATTCTCCTTTGTTCTCACTGTGCAAATGTTTAGAGTGCTGTTTAATTAATCATATCCAAGAGTAATTATTTTTCTTTTATTATCCATTGGATTAGCTTGTAGATTTATGGACATATTCTAGCTGTTACAAATGGGTGAAGCCACATAGCCTGTTTCTTTTTGTCTGGCTTACTTTGCTTAATACAATTTTCTCCAAGCCTTTCCATTTCCTTAGTAATGAGGTAGTGTCATTCTTTCTGATGGAAACATAGAATTCCACTGTGTATATATATCACATTTTTCTTGATCCATTCATCTACTGAGGGGCATCTCTGTTGATTTCATATCATAGCTATGGTAAATAATGCTGCAATGAACATGGTTGTGCTGGTTGCATTAGTGAGGGCTGGTTTGTGGTCATTTAGGTAAATGCCAAGAAGTGGAATTGCTGAGTCATGGGGAAGCTCTATGTTTAGTCTTTTGAGGAACTTCTATATTGATTTCCAGAGTGGTTGAACAAGTTTACATCCCCACCAACAGTATAGTAGTGTTCTCTATTCTCCTTCTTCTATAAGTTTTAAGGTTTGGATAAGATTAACTCTATTTCAGCTCTATCAATGAAGCCTGGTTCAGGGATCAGCAAACTTCTCCAAAAAGCCAAGTAGAAAATATTTTAGGTCATGTGAGGCAGGTGTGCACAAGATAAAACCATAGTCATTTAAAAAAACCATTAAAACCCTCTGTATATGTTGCACAGAAAAATAGACAGTAGAATGTGCTTAGCCTGTGATTATCACCTACAGGTCTATGTCAATGAAGAAACTCCCTCTACCTGTTTTCACAAGACATACAAACCCAATGCCACTCAGAATTCCAGAAACCATGGTGATGGACTCTGGGGAAGTCTAACTAGACAAAATATTAGGAATTTGATGATTTTTGTACACAAAGGAGCCAAAGGAAAGGTAGTATTTCTCCTGGTACATAACTAGAAAAATAATCATAAGGAAAGAAAGGCTGAAAAAGAAGCTAGTAAATGCTATGTATATTTGTGTGTGATGTTTAGAATATAGAAGTACATATACAAATACATTATCTTATCATACATGAGAAAATATAGATATATAATATTCTATAGAATATAGAAACCAAACTAAGGGATTGATTGAACCATGCCTGATGCCACTCCCACTTTTGACTTCATAATTATGAAGGCAAATACAATTCTCACTTGATAAGCCATTTTGAGTTTGATTCACTAGTAATTCCAATACAGCATCCTGACAGGTATATTTGGGGGATCATATAAACTATGGAAGACAAACGCCATGTTGTTTTGCAACTAAAGTAAAACAACCAATCACTGAAAACAGAACAGCTTTAAATGCAGCTCAGATTAGGGATTCAACATCGATAGGGCCTCATCTCTTTACACCTCGCAGGTCCAAGGTATCTATGCCATTGCCTAAATCCTAAACATGTTTTTGAATACCACAAGCTAAAATGAGAGCTACTGAATATTTGCTATTTCTGGAAACATCTCTGAGAGAAGAGACTCAAGTTTGATCCCAGGCATTCTGGGGTTCCTTCCATGTGTCTGATTAAGTGTTGGAGTCCCTTTGTGAACCTCTTTGTCCTAATTTCTAAAATTAGCATCTCAGGTGAAATGGGAATCAGAAAGGTTCTATCCTGTCGTGGCCAAGTCAGAGCACCTCACCTCCATGACAATTTGAGACTGAGTTCTTGGGCTGGGGATCTGGCTCAGCGGAAGAGTGCCCACCTAGTAAGCGCGAGGCCCCATTTCGGTCCCCGGCTCCAGAGAAAAAACAACACAAAACTACAGAAAACACAAAACTACAAAAGAGACTGAATTCTTTTTGTTACACAAAAGTGACCGAAAGGCTATGAAAATATTAGAAGGTAGAAAAGAAAAAAAAAGACAAGTCATTCTCAACACTTCTGTTGAGTATTATCACTACAAACATTTGGTTGTGCATATGTACACATTTAATGTCAGTCTCTGTCTCTATCACATGCACACACACACACTGTACACCCACACCCCACACACACACTTTTTGTTCCCTGTCATTCTTTTTGACCCTCCAGCAAATATATACCTCATATGTGTATAATGTAACTTGTTGAATTATGTTAAAATATAGTAACTTTTCCTTATCAATAAATATTGCCCCAATATAATAGTTTAATAGCTATAAAGAATTTCTGCTGCATAGATATTTCAAAATTTATTCAACTAATCTTTCTGTTGGAAATTTAGGCTTATCTAATTTTCTGTTTTAATAGTATGATGAACATTATTGTAGCTAAGTCTCTACACATTTGCATTATTATATCCTTAGGATTTATATTTAGAAATGAAATTACTAATTCAAAGCATATCAACATTTTAAAGTTGTTTGATGCATTTTACCAAATTATCCAGAGAGTTTATGCAAATATAAACACCCTTGCCCTGAACATGAGAAAGCCGTTGCCTCACACATACTTACCACTCATTGCCATGAATTGTTACATTTCAGTCAGAAGGAGTGAGAAATAAGGGGCTTCAGATTCAGGGTGAAAACTTTATATTCTTTGTAGGGTAATTTCTTTGTGATTGGACCCAGGAATATGTTAGGATCTAACTTTACTTACTTGCCTACAAACAAAGGGTCACAGCATAAGAGAACAGAATGATTCCTGTTCCAAGATCTAAAGGCACCACAAGTTCCAGCCTTCTGGTATTCACTTGGTTAGACTGTAAGCTAGTTGTTTAACGAATTTACACCATTGGACTTCTCTCCTTCCATACTTAATGAATACATTTGTGTAATTAGGAGTTTGGAGTTAGTGGGAGAGGTAGACAAAGAGGAAAAGTCTCATGTATGTGTGTGAAAATGGAACTAGGGATATTTAGGGGATGGGTTGGATTGGCAGTGGTGGGGGAGAATAGAAGGGATGACATTGATCAAGATGCACTGTACGCAAGCACTGATGTGTTGAGTCACATGTTTGTGATGATATTGGTGTAAACAAACCTACTGTGCTACTAGTTCTAACAAAATATAGCACATAAAATGACCTAACTTACCTGATAGTGATAATGGTCATGAATGATTGTTATTGGTTTATGTATTTACTATAATACTTTACTTTCTTTTTCTTGTTGGTTGTGGGGCTGGGCACTGTTCCTGAGCTTTTTTTGCTCAAGGTTAGGGCTCTACCACTTGAGCCACAGCACCACTCCTGGCTTTGTTTCTGAGTAGTTTATTGGAGATAAAAGTCTTACAGACTTTTCTGCCTGCCCTTGATTTGAAATGTGATCCTCAGATCACAGCCTCCTGAGTAGCTAGGATTACAGACATGAGCCACCAGCACCCATTGTACTATACTTTTAATTCTTTTTTTAAAATGTATTGTAAAAGTGATGTACAGAGGGTTACAGCTACATAAGACAGCTAATGAGTATATTTTTTTGAACAATGTTCCCTCTTCCCTTGTTTTCTTCCAGTTTTCCCCTCCTGACTCCCCTCACCCATGAAAAACAAAACTTTTACTATTGTCCTTAAAAAGAAGTAAACTTGCTGGGAGCTGTTGGCTCACATTTGTAATCCTAGCCATTCAGAAGTCTAATATGTGGGAATTATGGTTTGAAGCCAGCCCAGGCAGTAATGTCCATGAGACTTGTCTCCAATTAACCACCAAAATACCAGAAGTGGAGCTGTGGCCTTGAGCACAAAAGCTCAAGGACAGTGCCGAGGTCCTTAGCTCAAGCCCCAGGACTGGCACATGCACACATGAACGCATGCGCACACACACCATACACAAACACACACAGAAGTAGCCTTTCAAAAGCTGCATAGCAAGGAAATAAATTAGCAAGAAAATAAATTCTGCAAGCAACTTTGAATTTCAGTTTGGAGGCAGATTCTTCTCCTGTTGAGCCATTGATGAAATCTCAGCCAATATGGACTGTAGTCTGATGAAACCCGGAGGCAAAAGCTCAGCTAAGCCACGCTTGGATATTTCTGCCGATGGAGACTGAAATAATAAATGTGTATTTTTTGAATCTTCTAGGTCGACAAGAATTTGCTATGCAGCAATAGAAAACAAACACATCCATATATGCCCCTTTCTCTCATCCATTTCTCAATTCTCAAATTCTCAGTTGCAAACACTCTGTCTGATTTAAACAGAAAAGTAATTCATTTGAAGCTTACCAGATAGGCCATGGAATCAATACAAAGACTATAGGCCAGGCCTTTCTCAATAGCCAGGTAGTAGATGCAACCAGCAAGCAGTGGGATCCACAACCATGGTGTTTTAGTATCAGACTTGTTAAGACAGCACCACTGCTAGACAACACTGCCACTGGCCTATTGCTGTTACGGGCACTGAATATCAATAGGTATACCAGAGGGGACAGACACTATGTAATGAGGTTTTCTGGTACTTTGTGTCTTTGCATCCTTTGTTGAGAATCAAAGTGTTTGAGTTGAATATTTGAGTATGATATATCAAGCTTAAAAGTCAAATCCCTTGTCATAGCTGCCAAGAACCAGTGTAATAAAGTCTCTGTCCAAAGAGCCATGGAATTGCTCAAAATCAGAGTGTATCTTTTCATCCTATACATATAGGAAGTATTGAAATCTTACAGAAATCAGCTAATCAGAGACACTGAATACACTAGTGCTGTCTGAAAGTATTAAGTACATAGCTATCCATCAATATTACCAGGAAGAGGCAGACATACTGCATATTAACTGTGTATTGTATACCTGTTACCCAGATACCCTCTGTGGTGGAACAGAAAACTGAATGTCATCGAAACTTACACCATGATCTTCTTTCCCATGGAAGGTTCAGATGTAAGGTGATTATGAATAGCAAAACATCAATAGGGCTTGTATCATCAAGTAATAGATGGCAATTGGAGCCATGTGAGTACATAATAGTTTGTAACCCACAAGTAAAACATGAGGAAAGCAGCAAATCGCAGAAGGCACATTAAAGATCTTCAGCATTGGAGGGTGAATTAGAGAACATGTTCCAGAGAGACCTGTGCATTCCCTAGGTGGGGTGGCCTTCAAGGAAAATTTCCTAGAAGGACTTCAAGCCACATATAAACTAATTTTTATAAAGAAATATTAAATTGTTCAACAGCAATTTTATTTTAGTAAAATGTCTAAAAATGAAGTGAAATAATTTTTTTCCCTTTAGATTTCCCATTTGGGGTTTGGACGTTATGGTTCTGAGGCAATTTTCAAACATATTTTGCTGTGTGGCATTAAAGTAAGGGATCAAGATCAGGACTGATGGTTCAAATATTCTTTCCTTCCAAATAATTTCAAACCAAGTATGGACTTTGGTTCTTAGCTAGAAGTTGGCAGAGGGAAGATTCAAACCAGAGCCACTTGACCCCCAAACTTGCAGATCTATTGTCTTTCAGGTTACACTGACCTTGCGGGCCTTGTCAAACTAAAACAGAAGCTAATCTGTGTCTGAGCAAAGCTTGGAAGTCATCTTCCACTAAAGGATGACCAGTGGTCTGGAGCAAGCCCCAAGCACTTTAGATCTCAGCATGCTGTCTGCACATCTACTTCCATAATCTTCCTGTTGGAGGGCAGAAACCTCATCGTATTTTCATCCCACTGAGGAATGGGACCAGGGCTGAGTATGGTTGAGTCTATAGTGAATGGTGTCTAGGGACGACATAGGCTCCGCTGGAGCACAAGCTCATTACTAGAAGGGACTGTGGCATGGTTATCTCCCCTACCTGTCTGACATGCTGGCCTATAGTAAGTCCTCCATATGACCTACTGAAGGGTTGATCTCTCCATTGATGGATAGGACAAATGGCTGACTACAAGGGCATTAGAGCCTGGTTATTCCATCATCCCTCTTGCTTCCTCAGACCTGACTTACAGAGATATGACTTATTGCTTCCCCTCTCCTCCTCAAAGAACATGACATGACCTTTCCAGTTCTCTAGAACATATTTACTTTCCCCTTGGGTGCTTTCAATTTGCATCAAGTGAAACAATGCTTACTTTGCATTCTCTGCCCCTGATAAATGGAAGCTGTGACTTCCCTCAATGTCCCAGACAAGTAAATGATCCAAATCACATGACCTCTGAGCATATCGTATGTTCCCAAGGCCAAGGCAATGGCTATATTCACATACCATCTTCTGTCTCTTGTCATTGCTTGTACCTCTATCTATCCTGTACTGCAATATTCTCCTTAATACCTTTAAAGTATAAAGATAGGTCTTTCAGCTGAGTGCCTGAGGATAGCATAGGCCAATCTCTACCTCCTAGTGAAATAGAACAGTCACAAGCATATATGAAACCAGAGGTCTAATAAATGGGGTGCTTCATCTCAATGGCCTATCTGCAGTGGCACTGGGTATCACCTGTATGAAATTGTATCAGGAAAAATCAACTGCCACCTGCCAAATACTACACACACCCTGTCCATGCATCTGTCTCACTCACAAAGATGCTACAACTTCTTTTCCCAAGAATTGTGAATTTCTCTCAATAGAAACATGGCTTCTTTATCCTAAAGCCTTACAGCAGTGTGTGCTCTTCTTCTCTACCATCAAAATGTCTATGTATCAAAGCCATCTTATTAAAAATGCCAAGATGTCATCAACTGAATCAAGAGTGAAACAGCTTACACTTTATAAGTACAGAAGATGAGAGGCATAAACTGGGCTTGCTCTGGGGAAATGAAATGTGGTAACTCTAATATTGACTGGCCAGATTGCAAAGCGAGCTCGCTGTAAGCATGCTCAGAGGCCCTGTCTCCTCTGCTCCACTGTCCAAGTCGCCCCCCACCTAGTCCTTATTGAGGGTGAAGGTACCTAGTTCTCTCTACATCCTCTCCTGTGACCCCTGTTAATCTATAGGTTTAGATGTACAGGAATATCTTCAACCTCAGGACCACAATGCTCACCAATGCATGAGCACAGATGTTTCTAAAAAATAGTACAATCACAGTTGTATGTCCATTTTCTAAGCTTTTATTTAACTTAGCTAAATTTAGTTTCTTATCTTTTAAGCAACCTGACTATGGCCCTAGCAGGTAGGCACCCCCCCTCCAAGAGTGCCATAGTAGCAAAAAGACTGGGACAGTGGGGAGCTGGAATCCATAATCATCAAGAAGGAAGCTGCTAAAGCACTAACCTTAAGCAGGACACGCCAAAGTCAGACAAAGACGAAGAGCTGCAGTCTACATAACCAAGGACCACCACACAGCACATGGGGACTCCTCGCAGTGGTGTGGGTACTGCACAGCCTCTGGCTCTCCCTCCACAGTTCTCAATGCCACCTTCTCTTTCACACCAGTCCTTCACTCCTGCACACTCACAGCTCAATCCTCTGCACCTGTTTTCTGGGGTCCTCACAGATGCAGAGATTGAAGACCCTCCATGCTCCTCTATGGCTTCTCACATCAGCAGAACAGTCCTGGGTGTCTTTGCTGCATTTGTAGAGGGGAGTTTCTCCATCGTCTGAGGCTCCATCATTCTATTTCCATCCTCAAGATAAATACTCAGGCTTTGGGGGAGGAGGGAGAGAAGACACCACAATCTTTGGAAGATCCTTATTTCCTATAGAAAAGGCAGAGTGCTGCCTTGATCTACTCTCAGTGGTACATGTGGACATTTTGATGGGAGTAGTACTCACTGTTTTACAACATCTTGTCCCTTTTGATTATACTTGGAGGCAAAATGCTTGTAAATTGAGCCCAGAATACAGGAGGATTTGTCCGAAAGCGATGGGACATTATTGATAACATACACACAGATAAAGTAAAATAACAATACTGGACAAGTAACTTATGAAACCCAGGAAAGAAGCTGCAAAAGGAGTATCAGTTTGTGACTCTTTGATAGAAAGACATAAGGTAGGATTATTCCACTGTGAAGAGATGATCCTATATTCTGTAGTCATTATTAAACAAGTCGTTATTAACTCCTCAGAATCTCATAGGCCCTTCAGGCCCAAAGGGGGCTCAATAAATGCAGACTTCTCAGAACTCTGGCAATGTGTTTCTTTAAAAAATATTTATTTAAGGGCTTGCTGAGTAATACTTCAAACTACATAATTACAGATGAACCCAAACATGCAAATGGGAGAAAGAGGGCAAGAAAATATTTCAGAGAACTAGGCATCAGGAGGCAGAATCAGCCATTAAACTGATTTAAAAGAAAAACAAACTACTTTTAGCCAGGCACTGGTGGCTTGTGCCTGTAATTCTAGCTACTCAGGACGGTGAGATCTGAGGATCCCAGTTTAAACCCAGTTCTGTAAAATGAATAAATAAGAGTCAGTGAGACTCTTATCTCTATTTAGCCAACAAAAGCAAAACTGAGGGAAAGGGGGAATGGGAGGGGGGAAATGAGGGAGGAGGTATCAAATAGTACAGGAAATATACCCACTGCCTTACATATGAAACTGTAACCCCTCTGTGTGGTTACAAGCAATAGAGCTCCAGCCTGGAGTGAAAAAGCCAAATGAGTAGCTCTGAGTTCAAGCCCCAGTACCAGCACCCCTCCTGACCCCCCCCAAAAATCTCCACATTTTATAAGACTACTCTAGTTTAATTTTAAGTGTGATAGAAAAAAACCCTGAGTTTTAAACAAAAGCTATGCTCTATTAGAGAGTTTGTGATTTTTATTTGAGTCTTCGTTTCCTCCGGTGTTCAATACAATCCTTCATCTCCTCCTAACAAAGTGAAAATGTTGCATGAAGACTAAGGCAGCCTCTTCTCGATCTCTGCCCACACAATCTTCCTCCATATTAAGAAGAGGCTAGCATTAGGACCCAGCTCAGTGCCCATAGATCCATCTCCCTACCACATGCAAGGCATCAAAAGAACAGCTCTGTCCATGGAAATCATAGCAGGAGGAGGGAAATCAAACCCAAAATTAATCAAACAGGATGTAATTCCCTGAGCAAACATGCATCAATTAGGGGAAATGTTACCGTCCTGGTACCCGGGTTGGAATTTCACGAGGGACTCATAAGGTGAATAAACTAAGCTCTGACATTGATTATGGAAAGCAGCAGCTGTGTGATGTCAGGACTGCTGTGATCAGTCTAGCCAGAAATTCACTTGTTGGTGCCTTGATTCCCCGGATTGTCTCTGTGCTGACTGGCAGCCAAAGAAAGAAAAACTTCCCCGTTTAAATGGAAAACTTTCTCTGCTCTATTCATCTTAACAGCCAGGCACTCTGGCCAATGCTGATTGTCTTTGTTCATTTAAAAATTATAGATTTTTTTTTAAATTGGAGTAAGGAAGAAATTCAGATGGATGTGTTTGTGCACACCTGTAATCCCAGCTCTCTAGAGGGCAAAGTGGAAGGAACACTATATCAAGGCCAGCCTAAGCTAAAAAGTGAGACCCTATCTCAAGATGAATGAATGAATGAATGAATGAACATTTCCTTCCTTGGTCCCTGTTTATACAGACACAGTATTAAGCATAGTGACAGATACTGAGATAACGAAAAGAATTTCTCTTCAGAGAGGAAAGGAAGAAAGACCAAACCAATTGCTACTAAAGCTTTTCTCTGTGCCTGATCTTACTTCCTAATTTTAGGTTAACTATTGTCTATTTTTTTTTCTCAGCAATCACATAAGGTAGGTAGGTATATTGTTCCCATTCTGCAGATAAATTAATTGAGTATCTAGGAGACCATTGATTTGGCCCTACCTTATTAACCTCTGCACTTCCTACTCTAGCTGATCAATATTCAAACATCATTTTCTTGTCTGCATAGATCACAGGATGGGGTGGGAGGTATCAGGTCATTCCATCAGGATCAGCAGGTACAACCTGAGAACTTTCTGTACTCGCCTGTCCCAGTCCAGGTGCTGTTGACTCCCTCTAGTGAAGGTCCCCTCACGGAAAATCAATTACTCCTTCTTTTGTCTTTGCTATTTTCTTTGAATTTCTCATAAGAAAATGTATTCCTTTGCTTTGTTGGGGGGAAAAAAAGGCCTATTCATTACTCCTTTCTCCCAGTTTTCATTAGCATAACCTAGTACAATTACATATCTGTTTTCCCCTAGCCTTTTGGAATTCTAGCCATCCTTAAAGATTTGATACAAAGGACTTTTTCTGGTATCAGGTACTAATTGTTTCCTCTGAGCACATACTCCCTATTCCTACTTCCAAACTCAGATATGAAATCAGTCCATCAAATCAACTGTCCATCCTCATCTTATTTGATCTGCAGCACCGTCTCCCTGTTTCCCATTGCACCTGCATGGTTATTTCACTTGGTGAGTTCCTGCTCTTTCCTTGTGTACCATATTGACATTCCCCCATCTTTCTCCCTCCAGATTCAGCCATCAGCTACTCCATCTCTATGGCATTGTTGATTCCTCAGAGCTCCTCCGCAAGAGAAGTGGGGCCCTCCTGCTCTCAGACCCCACAAACCCAGAGGTTCTCCCTTGGAAGCAATATAAGACCTCCCTTTCCCACAGCCACCATCATCAGTACTCATGAATCTTTACAGCATCACTCATACTCCCCAAACTAAGAGGACCATTTCAAATTGGAGATTGGTAAGAGGGAGAGAGATAATTGTCCTCAAATCATCTAAGCTTGAGCTATTATATCATCCTCTCCTTTCTCCTATGAAGATGAATATGATCAAAGCACAACATAGGTATATATAAAAAGTCACAGTAAAACCAGTTAATTTGCACAAGTAATATATATTAATAGTCATACTAAAAAAATAAACATGAATTCACTGAAAACAAAACAAAGCCTTTCAACTGTAGTCAGGCTTTTTTGTTGGCCAAATTCTTTTTTTTTTCCTTTGTGACAAAGTGCAAATAGCAGAGGTCAGAGAGGTGTTAAAGGCAAGGTAACAACAACCTAAAGTTCTCCTTGGTAAAAAGGAGACTTGAAATCAGAAAATAAAGTGTCCCAGTAGTGAGTGTTATTTATTTAAAGGCAAGCTGTTGTACTGGACAAATGCTCAGCTTGCCACTGGAGGAAAACGACCTGGGCTGAAAGCACTGGGCTACATGACATTTCAATCTGCCAGTTCTCCAAGCTTCTGCCCAATCCTACTTGTCTCTTTGCCTTCTTGAGGTATTTGCACAAAACCCACCTCTTGTCCAGAACTGCATGTTTCACTTCTATTCTCAGCCAGGCTGCCATGCCTCAATGTCTTCCTGTTACAATTCCCACTGGAGGGTATGGGGTGGGGTGTTAGGGAGGTCCCCATGCCTTCTCCAGGGCTAACAGCCTCCCTATTTCATCTCCACAGGCTTTCTGCTCTCCTTTGGCGGGTCCTGCCCACTCCACTCCATTTCCAGCAGCAGGAGGCCAGCCCCCCTGGGGTTCCCTGGCCAGATGTGCCCCAACACACCTGGCCATGCTGCTGAAGCCTATATTTTTCATATCTCACACTTGTCTGCCTGTTGTCACTCACACCTATGGTCAGCGGTGTCTTGAAAACACACCTGCTCCAGAGCCAAGCCTGCAGAGAGGGGTGTGAAGCGTGGCTAATGTCCCAGCAGGGGCTAGGCCATGGCTCTCTCAGGAACCTTGGATGATTGATTTTGATCCTTCCTTTCCCAAGGTCAGCCTGAACTCAGCCCTTCCAACAAGGCAGGGGCTATTGTCTAAGAGTTTTGAAGCAGGACAGAGGTCCAGCACATTCCTAGGAGCAGGTGTAAGAGCACACGCACAGCCTTTAAATATATATATATATATATATATATATATATATATATATATATATAATGAGATCAGAGTTATATTCCTCCATCTACTGAAGTTGCCTTTGACAGTGGGAATTCACTTCCTTTTCTGTTTTGAAAAAGATTAGAAAGGGGCAACTTCTGCTTTCAAAAGTGTGGTAATCAGATGCTCAGAAGTGCCCTCCCACCACACACTCACAGTGTGCTGTATAGAACTTAATTTTGAATGCATTGCTGGGCTTTCAGATAGTAAGGAAATTCTCCAAGCACCCATTCTCCCACTCAAAAGGAAGAAAAAAAAAAAAGATCAAAAAGCTGAATGTGACCTGTAAGCAAATCTGGAAGGCAAAGCTTGTGGGAAGGCAAGGCCAAGGTTAGCTCTCTGTTCTGATGAATGGCTCAGGCCAGCTGAACAAGTGAGTTGCTTACCTCAGGTACTAACAGTAATCTGGAAATTCAGAAAGAAGTTTGTAAAGACATTCCAGGTAGGTGGACACCCTCATGCTTCTTGTAGAAACAAGTAAATCTGTCTCTGGATGGTATCAAGAAACCCTGATGTAGGGCATGCAGAATTATCCCAAATCAACTACGAGTTTGTAATAAGTAAGCATCAAACAGAGGGAATAGACCATCATAAAGCAGTAACAACAAAAGAAACAAGAACCAGATTTAAGTGCTGCACTAGACTAGCTCTCCTGTGACAGCTCCAATTCACTTAACTTTCCTGGTCACTGTTGTTACGACGTGTAACAGCTAAAGAAATTGTAAGGTGCCAAGAGACCCTGTCCATACATGTGGTAACCACAAGTGTGGGAGATTCAATACCATATACTCAAAACTGACCAATAAGAATGAGAGCTACCAGGTGTCAGTGGCTCCAGCCTGTAATCTTAGCTATTCTGGAGTCTGAAATCTGAGTTTCAAAGCCAGCTCAGGCAGGAAAGTCTCTGAGACTCTTACCTCCAACAAACTACTAAAAAGCTAGATATTGAGGTGTAGCTCTAGTGGTAGAATGCTAGCTTTGAGGGAAAAAAAAAGCTATGGGGCAGTGACCAGGCCCTGAGTTCAAATTCTAGTACCAACACACACACACACACACACACACACACACACACACACACACACACACACACGAATGTAGAGACCTAATGGACAAATTCTTGCCCATAGCATCATTCCTGAATGATGAGCCTGAAGATTTTATGGCATCTTAAGGTCCCTGAGCATAGGCCTATGCTAGGGAAGCAATCTGTTGCCTTTTGGGACAGCTAGTTAAGAGGATGTCCTCACTTAGTTGGTTTTCCATCCTCTTTTGTCTTTGCACTCATTTCTGCTTTCTAAAGTTTTCCTTCCAGCCAGGCACCAGTGGCTCACGCTTGTGATCCTCACTATTCAGGAGGTTGAGATCTGAAGATAGAGGTTCAATGCCAGCCTGGACAGGAAAGTCCATGAGATTCTTATCTCTGATTAACCACCAGAAAACCCGAAGTGGTGCTGTGGCTCAAGTAGTAGAGCGCTAGCCTTGAGCTGAAGAGCTCAGGGACAGTGTCCAGGCCCAGAGTCACACGATGGGAAAAAAAAAAAAAAGTTTTCCTCCCTAAAAGTAGTCACCCTTCATGTCTAACTTCTAGAAAACTTAGGCTAAGCCAGTCAAGAACTTTAGATATTGAAAATAGCTGGCTCATTGTGTAATAACTGCTTGTGAATTTTTAAATACAAACAAAAAGAGCAATCAACTAAATACTATAAATTAGCCAGCCTGGAAAAAGTACAAAATAGAAGACTATATAGAGCATTTTTTTCTTTATAACTCATTGGCTATGATCAAATTAGCAGATGTGATAAAGTATAGGAGATAACTGGAAGAGCTGAAATAATTATGTGTCCAAGAACTGGACAGAGCTGAAATAATTATCCAGATGTAAGCCAGAGAACAAGACTGATAACATTTCAAGTGAAAACATATATATTAGCGCTATGGTCTGATTATGTCCCCTCTCCAGAATTCATATGCCAAAACCTCATCACCTACAATATAGCCTTATTAGCAGCTGTAGTGGCATTGAGAGGTAATGAAGTCATGAATGCAGAGCTGAGAATCCTCATAAAAGAAAGATTCTTTGTCCCCTCCACCATGTGAGGACACAGCAAGGGGATGCATTCAATGAACCAGGAAGCGGACTCTCACCAGACACTAACTATCCCATCTTCTCCTTTTGGAGATCCAGTGTTATAAATTCCAGATCAAAGGTCAGCAGACTTGAACTCCAAAAATCAAATCAAACAACAAGAAAACCAATGTTACCAATGTTACCTGAAGGAGGAAACCGAGATAATGTCAGTTTAAGGTAGACAGGAAGAATATTCTCTCACCCAGTCAGCTTTTTTATTCTATTCAGACTTTCAACTACCCACATCAGGTACAGCAAGCTGCTTTATTCCCCCTTTCAAATTAAATGTTAATCTCATCTAAGAGATGAGACACACCTTCAGAGACACAGCTTTTTGACTTTATATATCACTCTGGCTATATAAATGAGTAAAATGCTAGATGTCTGAAAATTAGGAATGTCTTCAAAATAGAATGTCTTCAAAGGGTAAATTTAGGTTTATATAAGTATCCACAATGTCTTTTGAGATGCAAATCAAATAAGATATTAAAATTTATCACCAATAGATATTTACTTTCAAAAACAATGTAAAAATGCATATTTCTAGCCTGGTCCCAGGGATTCATGCCATTCAAGAGTCTGAGATCCTTTCCAGGCAGAAAAGTCTATGAGACTCCTATTTGCAATTAACGAGCAAAATACTAGGCTAGAGGCATGGTTCAAGTGGTAGAATACCATCAAGCAAGCTCAACAAGCTTGAGTTCAAGCCCCAGTAATGATGGAACAAAACATATACAGTATATCTGAAATGAACAGGATCCTATTACATTTTTAAAAAGACTGTGCCTTCTATCTTTCTGGAAGACCTTCCACGACATCCTTACTTTACACACTTCTACCAAGTAAACTGCTACCCACCTAGCAAGATAGTAAATGTGGAACTTCCCAAGTTCATTCTTCCTACTACATGAGACTACAAGCATCGGGCAAGCACCCTCAAAAGTAACCTTGTGAAAGACAAGGAAAATGAAGTCATGCTCTACAGAAACTGCAAGATGAAAAATATGTAATTCATTAAGTCAATAACGTTTCAGGGCTATTTGTTACTCAGTGAAAAATAACTAACATACTAGACATTGCACACAAGGAAACAATTGGGAGAGGTGGGAGAGAATAATCAAAAGAGGGGATGACATTGACCAAGATGCATTGTTCTAATAAATTGATATGTTGAACCGAAACCCCTTTGTACAACTACTTAAAGATAATAAAAAAGGAATTAAAAAGAAGTATTATTAGATATAATGAGACAGAGGTTCAATTCACCAGAAAACCATAGCAATTATAGACTCACATAAATCCAATGTAACAGACCAGAGCTATATAACAAAATTGGAACTTTGGGAGATGCAGGTGCAGTACAAAGAGAGCTGTGTTAGGAATAACACACCAGACCTGGTACTTGACTCCGCTACTCATTTTCCCAATATTTCTGTGCAAACTATGTCATTTTCCTGAGTCCCAAGTTCCTATATTGTCTGACATATCTAATGATCAACTCTGTGTCCCATATATTTTTGTTTCCCTTTCTTTCCAAGTTATTTGAAGTCTAGAAGCACTTACCAAACGATGTTTTACATTTTATTATGTTATTACATAGTACTACTTATGCTTCTCTTCCATGGAATGAACAGTGATGTGTAAAATCTTATGGACTTTTGGACCAGTCCAAATAAATACCCACTTGCTACCGCTAATACGTGGATGAGTAGATTGCAGAAATTCAGGAGAGTTTAGCTTGTACAAATTTCTTTTTACTCTTTGAATGAATAGGTAAGCCATCAATTTTGTGTGTGTATGAGCACTGGGGCTTAAACCCAAATCATGGGTGCTGTTCCTTCCCTTTGTCCCTTAGCCTTATTTTCCCTCAAGGCTGGTGCTCTACCATTTGTGCTATACCTCCATTTCTGGCTCTGTGGTGTTTAATTGGAGATAAGAGTCTCAGTTTTCCACCTTGGCTGGCTTCAAACTGTTGGTTCTCAGATCTCAGCCTCCTGAGTAGCTAGGATTACAGGAAGGGGCTGCTGGCCATCTGGCAAGTTAAGCCATCATGATTGAAAACAAAACAAAAACCCAAACCCCACAAGGAAAACAAAGCCATATTCAGACAGGGTGTAGTTCAGTGATAAGAGCACATACTGAGTAACACTAAAACAAGAGACACATACACAAAGACACACACACACACACACACACACACACACACACACACACAGAGAGAGAGAAAAAAAAACACAAAAAAACAAAGCCACATTTCACTTCACGATAGAGCAACATACCCCAGAGAATTTGCCTTTAGAGATGAAACCAAAAACTATCTACAAGAATGTAAAGATCACATTGAGGCTGATGGGATCATGTCCCTCCCAATAGGTAAGGACATTAAATAATGCAGAAGTCAGTCTGACAGGTATTGATTTGGCATAAAAAGTTTCACTGGTGAGATGATATATTTATGTATAAAAATATATAAAATGTTACAATAAAAAGGAATACATACTGTACAAAGAGAAAAAAACATACACACACGCACACTGCCTTTTCCTTATACTTTCTAAACATGAGCCCAATTCTTTGTCTTCAGGCAGAAATTTAGCCATATTCTCTTACAGGTAAGTCATCTACAAATTCTAGCCTCAGGGTAGACTTTTTCACTTTGTATTTAATGCTGTTTGAAGATGCTTGAGTGGAATTTATGAAATTCCCAGCATCACAGAAGAGGTTTGTATTTTCCATTTAACCCCTGAGTTCTACCTCCTCTTCACAAACGGTCTCTTTGCTGCCAGCAGTCCCTCCAGCCTGGAGCTGTCTGAGCCAAGAGGCTTGTGTGGGTCTTTCAGGATACTATAGGAGTTTGACATAAAGATTTCTACAGGACCAAGCTCAGGTAGAGCTAACATTAGAAAGCTCTCTGTAGGGAACACGAGCACATTTCCAGCCCAGAAACTTGAGTTGATCTTCACATCCAGAGGAAAGAATCAACTTTGGGAAGATCCCCAAAGTACAAGCAGATTTGTTTCCAAATCCAAATCCTGGCTTAGCCACTTAATTATTTAACATGGAGAAAATTTCATAATCTCTCTATCCTCAGTTACATAATCTAGACGAGTGTGAATGAATCTTGCATGAGAAGTTTTCTCTGAGAAAATAAGTATAAAAATGAATGGAAAGTATTTAACATTCGACTCTAGCATAGAAAAATTTTACTCAACTAGCTGGGCACCAGTGGTTCACACCTGTAATCCTAGTTACTCAGTAGGCTAAGACCTGAGGATTATGGTTCAAAGCCAACCTGAGAAGTCCATGAGACTTTACAATTTAACTACCAATTTTGCTGGAAGTGGAAGTGTGAGCAAAAAAGCTAAGGGATAATGCCCAGGCCCTGAGTTCAAACCATAGTACCTGCACAAAACTATCATCATCATCGTCATCATCAACTTTCTAGCTATAGTGATGATCAGTATTGTTATCACCATCATTAATAGGATAGCTTATAACTGACTCTGTTGCCATATCTTATTCACAACAAAGGAAAAAGAAAACCTCATGGGAACTTGACCATATCTGAATTCCCCAGCCATTCATAAAGCAGCTAACCTAGTACTGCAGAGATCCTAAGATGAACTTCTGTATATTATCTTATATATGGGGAACTGGAGTCTCAGAGAGGTCAAGTACACTGTTCAAGTTTATCCAGCAAGGTCAATCTTAGTGTCCCAGAAAAAGAGAAGGATTCATATTAACCAAAGCAGAGTCATCAGGGATCTTGCAAAGTTAATTCAAATAACTCACCCCTAAAGTTAATATATTTTTAGGACCGATAAAGCCCCTGTAATGGGGAGGGCCTGGGAATCCAAATCTACTTGGCATTCTCAGGCGTCCTTGGGCTGCTTGAAGATTCGCAGCCTATAGCTTTTGGCAGTCCCCAAAGAGGGAGCTCTTTCCACTAACAAAATACAAAATGCAAAATTAATAAAAAGACCCTTTGAAACTGACAAATGTGCCTCAGGCAAACTATCTGCCCAGCAGCTGGTTAAAATTTAATCAGATTTAGAAAAAAAAATTCAGGCCTATACATCTTTTGTATGGAGCTCCCCAGTCTGAGTGTGGGCAAAGTTTGTTAAACAAGAAATAATAGCCAAGGCTTTCTCATTCTGCAAATAAGCAATGGATGCTTTAAATGGTTCTGTTGCATTCAAGAAACTAATTGCCTGAGTATCAACAAAGCTGGGTAATTCTTTAATAATTTCTGTTCTTTCTCTTAGAAAAACTAAATTGGCAACTATGGACTGTGCAGTGAATCTTAACATCGAGTTAGCTTGTGGATTACATTGTGGCTTTTTCTGGGACGTTGACAGAACCAGAGATGGGGGAGAAAAGGGAAGGGGAGGGATAAATACGAGACTTGACTAGTATGATGACAGTAGTTTTGTATAAAAACTTTGTATAAACTTAGGAAAGAATGGGCACATGGTTATCGCTGTCCCTAAGACCCATAGGGGTTGTTCTGAGACCAGACAATGTTCAACTCTTAGTCCACTGGAGTCTCTAATCAAGTGAACCAAGCTTCAGGACCTAGTCTGAATTTGACTTGTTCTACCTTCTCTCCTTCCATGGATATGTATAAAATTGAAGAGCACAGTAAAAAGAAGATTAAACAACCAAGATGGAACCCATCTTCCAACAAATGAATTAGACAAATCCTCTGTTGTCCACCAACTGTCGCCAACCACACGACTTCTGGTCTAAACATGGTTAGTCATAAAGGAACAACATGAAGAGTAGGAAGGAACATGAACAAGTGTTGTGTGGTCTTGCCAGAGAAGAAAGAACTTGAATTCAAAACACCCAGGCTTTGGAAGTAAATTCTTATTATGACCAAGGTGTGGATGATGGGTGAAGATGGAGTCAAGGTAGAATTTCCTCTAGGTGCTGCTGTGACTCTCATCTTGAGGTAGATTCAGAGATTTCTGCAGGAAAGAGACTCTGCCCTCTCAAACACGGTGGATAATTGCTTACAAATGCTTTCTCCTAGAAGCCAAATTATTCATGTCTGAGGCCTTAACTGTATCCTATGCTGCCTCATTTGAGATAGGATCTGGCAACTCTCCCAATAAGGGAAGGGGAAATACCCATGATGCTTAGCTGTCTGCAATGTGGGAGGCAGGCTCTTGGAGAGGGGTGGCCATTGGCTTGAGGATCACACTTCAATCTCAGCCTTCCACATATCAACTACTTGACCTGAGCAACTGACATTACTTCTTAAGCAGTCATTTCCCTCATTCTAATTAAAAAAAATAATGACTGACTTCTACTATAAGTGTTACAAGAATAAATTATGTAATGGTTCAAACCAGAGCATATGCCCTATGACAAGTAGCTTCATATACATATTGCTATGTAAGTGGTGAATTGTGCACTCAGGAGTATAGGTAAATGCTCTTCGCAAGTCAAATTTTGAGTCCTGTTAACATATCTACTTCTCTGATTCCAAACCCTCAGTTCCTGTTTCTTCCTAGTTTGGGCATGTGTGCTTACCAGAGAGCCCAGGCAGGAATTTATTCCTCCTTCCTATTGTGATTGTGCTGTTTGTGTCTTGATGCCCATATTTGGCACAACACTGAAGAACAGCATAACAGTGACACAAATATTTTATCAACTCTTCCTTGATGATATGCCAGAAACTATCCTAAGAAGTTTAGATATTAAGCCCCACAGCAAACATGTAAGCTGGATTCTAGCTGTCTCCACTTTGCTGGTGAGAAAACTGGATAATTGTTAAGGTCATACAGCAAAAGATTTCAACGCACAGAATGGAGCTTCAAAAGTTTTTGGTTGGGTACCTGTGGCTCATGCCTGTAATCTTAGTTACACTGGAGGCTGAAATCTGAGGGTTTTGGTTCAAAGTCAGCCCTGGGAAAAAAGTCCATGAAATTTTAATCTTCAATTAACCACCAAAAAGCTGGAAGTAGAGAAGTGGTTTAAGTGGTAGAACATCAGCCTTAAGTAAAAGAGCTAAGGGACTCTACCCAGGCACTGTGTTCAAACCACAGTACCAGAACAAAAATAAGGAAAAAGAAGTCTTGCTTTGAAAGCTAGAGTTAGCCTTCTGTGGCTAGATGAATGCCATTAGTTGAAACCTACCAAATCAATGTATCCTTACCTATTTAATTCTTCACAATGATCTTTAATTTCATCTTCAGATGAGAGCATGAAAGCTGAGGTATGTTCAGTAATTTTCCCAAGTCCCTCTGACTCTTGAGTTGCCTGCTAAACTGAATTTAGAACACTGCCTACAAATGCAAACATCATCTAAGTCAGGGGTGGGAAACCTTATTTCTGCCAAGGGCCATTTGAATATTTATAACATCATTTGCTACCCTTACAAAATTATCAACACAGGCAGAAGCCTACAAAAAGCATTTGTGTCTGTCCTGTCATATACAAAATGATTTTGAGGGCCAAAAAAGTGCTACCCAGAAGTCAAATAAACATTTAACAATCAAAGATGTTCCCATTAATTGCTGATCATCCTCAGTTTCTCTTAAACTCTGAAACTTCCTACAGATCAGCCTGTGGATTTCAAGGGTGTTTTTTATGTGTGTGTGTGTGTGTTGTTATTGTTGTTTTGCCTTAATATTTTACCTCTAAGCATGACTGCCACTAAACTTGCCTGCTCTTGTACATTTTGAGCTATTCATGCTCGGTATTGATTCGGGCCTTAAATTATTTAAATATTAATATATTAACACATGTTAAATTTATATGTTTCCCAGATAGGTTAAAACGTTGAACTTTTATTTTCCATATATTTATTCTTGTGCTTTCTGACTGCTTATTTGTTCTATGCATGTTAGTTATTGGTAAGTACATAAAATGTTTGGAAATCATATTTTTGGTATAGGTTATAACCTTCATTTTATTTATATATTTTTTATTATCAAACTGAATTACAGAGAGGTTACAGTTTCATGCATTAGGCATTGGATACATTTCTTGTACTGTTTGTTACCTTGTCCCTCATTCCCCCCTCCTCCTCTCTTTTTCCCTTCCCCCTCCCCCCCCATGAGTTGTTCAGTTGTATAACCTTCATTTTAAATCAATAAAACATCCATTACATTTTTTTTTGGTCCAGATTTTCCTGCCTTGCCTGGCTTGGAACCTCAATCCTCAGATCTCAGCCTTCTGAGCTGATAAGATTACAAGCATGAGCCACCAGCCCCTGGTTCCCATTACATTTTTACTATCCTAATTTTTCCTCTTCATTGCTCCCTGCTACTAATGCTATCTTCCACTTCCTTAGGGAAATAGTTCCTTCATAACCTCCTTTGTGGCATTTGCATGGGATTGGCCAAAAGTAGGTCTGTGACCTCAAGCAAGTGTCTTCAAACTTCAGCAGCAGTTGGTGGTTCAGAGATTAGACTCCTGATCTAATTCACGGTCATGAATCAAGTGCAGAGTTAAAAAAAGCAGATTTCAAGTGTCCACTTGACATCTTTATTTGGATATCCAATAGGCATCTTCAACTGAATATTGCTAAAGTAAAATAGTGAGGTCAATATTTGTAATCTATCATGTAAGTAATTTTGGATTGTAATGTATATTTTAGAATGCTATTGCTAGGAATATTGAAGGGGGCTTTTCTTGCTTTTTTTCCCTTCTTTTTATCTTTTTGTGCCAGTACTGGGGCTTGAACTCAGAGTTTGAGTGCTGTCCCTTACTTAGCTTTTTCACTCAAGACTAGTGCTCCACCAGTTGAGATACATCTATACTTCTAGATTTTTGTTGGTTAAGTAGAGATTTTTTTTTTTAATGTCTTTGCTTGGGTAGGCCTCAAACCATGATCCTCAGATCTCAGCTTCTTAAGTAGCTAAAATTACAAGCATAAACCATCAGTGCCCAGCAGGGCACTTCTATTTAAATGTGCATGTGAAGAAAGCTCAAGAATTTCACACCACCCAGATGGGGACTGAGGTTCTGTAATTTTCTCCCATATTTACCAGAAACAACCATGATAGGATGACAATATCCAGAAGGCAAGCTCAGCTTCCTTGGTGCTGTGTTCCCAAAGAAACAGAGGCACACATAAAGTAGTACTAAAGATCTCAAATCCTACACGTTTATAGTGATAACAGAGCTGCTAGTCTGAGGCTGGATGTCCCACTACCCAGACTTCCCTGGCTGACTTCCAGAGTTCCAATGGGTATTGCTTCTGCTTCTGTACTAGTCTGGGCTTTAAAATTCACAGGAAGCACTCGCTTGCCATTTCTTGTTTTCAGTTGCTAGCATCCCTCCCCCACCCACCTTATTTCAGTGCCAAGAAAAGGGGAGTGTAAAATTCTGCCCAGCTGGAGTTTCTCTAACTACACATATCACATGTCATTAGATGGGGAAATAAGTCCCTGAAGGCCTCCAAGTCTGTAGAAAATTCCTAGTCTGGCATTTGAGCCTTTCTGCAATTTGGTTCCCGCATAATTTTCAACATCATTTCCTAGTGGTTCCAACATGCCCTTTTCTGACACAGACACAAGGCCTCCTCTCTGCTTCCCACCACCAAAGACATATTCCCACCTCCCTGAGGGGCTTTCCAAACTTTCTTCGGAAGCTCCTTCCTGGAGCATCATCTTGCCACCCCCCTTCTCCTAGTCTTCTTAAACAGTTCACCTGGATCAAAAACAACCCCCAACACACACACACACACACACACACACACGCACGCGCACACACATACACACTATGTGCTTTAGCCATTCTGCTAAGTGTGTTTGGGAAATGAAAGTGAGAAAATACATGACTATTTTCAAGAAATTGTTCTTTCCATGTGGGGAATGGAGTACCAGGGTAAAGGGAATCTATGATTGGAGAAGAAAACACTAAGTTAATAATAGCTTTTCTAGATGACAGCTAATTGGATAATTCTGGTAGGGCCAGTGATGAAGGAATATGAGGAATTCCTCGTTTGAAAATTATTAAGAATTTTAAGATGATTATCACAGAATATTAACTCAATGGCCAGGCCCAATGTAATCCCACAGGTTGCTCACAAAGCTGGCCTTACTGTTTAGGGACTACTTCAGAAAGATGAGATGGAGAGAATCTGTCATGCATCTGCCTGTCTCCAGAGAGATTTAGACAATCAACGGAGATTAGGTTGAATTAGTCATGAGTAAATAGAAAACTAAGCAAACATCAACAACAAAATAAGACAACTATTACTTCTGGGAGAAAGAAGTTGGGCAGAAAAAAAGAAAAAAAGGCTAGTAATTGTTTATTTTCATGGCTCAGCTGTGAATACTGTTTGCATAGTATATTAGAGCTCTCCAGGGAAGCAGAATGAGTTGAGTGCAGAGAGAGAGAGAGAGAGAGAGAGAGAGAGAGAGAGAGAGAGAGAGAGAGAGATTTGTTTTAAGGAATTTTGTATATAATAGTTGAGGGTTGGAAAGTTCAAATTTTTCAGGGAAGTCTATCAGGCTAGAGACCCAGAGAATAGCTATTATTGGAGCTCAAGGCTAAAAGAGGCATAGAGGTAGAAGCTTTCCTTCTTAAGGAGATCTCAGTCTTGTTCTGGTAAGTTCCTCAACTGATTGGATAAGGCCCACCTATACACTTTATGGAGGGTAATCAGCATTACTCAAAGTCTACTGATATAAATGTTAATTTCATCTAAAAAAATGCCTTCACACTGACAGTTAGTTTGGTGCTTGATGAAATACTTGAGTACTGTAGCCTAGACAAGTTTCCATAAAAATTTAAGCACCACATAATCATAAAAATGTAAACACTAATATTGACCTAACCACAGTTATGACAAATTGTACTGGAAGGATAGGGAATATGAAGTACATTGTGTATTCAGTAGTGGGGCTCAGGGAGGAATAAAGCTAAAACACTTCTGCAGTAGAGGGGGAAAATGAAGGGATAATGACAAAGCCAGCAAATCAAAAAGAAGGAGCCATGGCTTTTAGAGAAAGGGAGGAGACAGCAATATGAAGGTATGAGAAAAATCTGTTTTATGAAATGCCCCATGTACATATATTTGCATTTTTAATTTGCATATAGAATTTTGATTTAAGACTATAAGCATTTTTTAAAGTAAAATAAAAGAGGAAACCACTGGTGATGGGTATATGCCTATAATCCCAGCTTCTCATGAGGTAGACACAATAGGATCACAATTTGAGACCAACTCAAGCAAAGTTAGCAGGAAAGCATATCTGCGGGGGGGGGGGGGGTGGAAACACCAAACTTAACAGGTAGAAGTGAGACGAATGATTGGAGGTGTGGCTCAATGGGCAGCATGCTTGCTTAGCAAGTACTGAGTTCTAAGTTCAATCCACACTAAACCAAAAGAAAGGAAAGGAAAGAAAAAAATAGCAAGGAAAGGAGAAAAGAGGAGAGGAGAAAACGCAAGTATATACAGGGGAAAATCAATTGTAAAACAACAAAAACTGAGGGGAGATATGGAGTGAGGTTTGGATAATGGGACAAAAGGGCTCGAAGAGGATTAATGGGGAAAGGCAGGAAGATGCTGAAGAAGGGCTCTGCCATGCTGCTAGCACTGCATGGAAAACCCTTGCAAGTGCATGCCAGTCAGAGGTCTTCCTTGCAGAACTAACTTCCCATCAGTTTTATTTTATTCCTCTAAAGAAAGATTCTAAGGGCCCTGTTCAAGTCTCCTTGGGGTCTCTCTCCTATTCGTCCTTCCTCTGAACTCCTACAACGTACAATACTCAAGCAGCATCCCATGGGCTGTTTATTAAATGACTCATCTTTCCTTCACAAAGTCCCAAATGTGGTGGAAATAAGACTTTCCAATTTTAATAGGAACCATAGCCATTGTTAGAGAAGCATCTGATCTGTTCTGGCCCCAAGCTAGTGCCCTGAATGCACATTCACAACTTAGTCTATTTGTGTTAAGTACTATTATTATCTCTAGTGTATCATTTTTGCCTTTGCATGCTGGTTCTGGGACTTGAACTCAGGGCCTGAGCACTATCCCTTAGCTCTTTTTGCTCATACTTGCATCTACCACTTGAGCCACAGCCCTACTTCCAGCTTTATGGTGGCTAATTGGAGATAAAGAGTCCCATAGGATTTTCCTGCTGAGGCTGGCTTCACATTGCACTCCTTAGATCTCTGTATCCTGAGCAAGCTATGATTATAGGCATGAGCCACCAGCACTGTTTACCTCTGCTTTTTTAAGATACAACTTAGAAAGTTAGAGCTAGACTTGCTGTATAGGAGGTGACACCGAATTCAGTAGCGAATCTTTCAACTCCAAAAGTCTATGCTTGTAACCTCTAATGCCACATTCTTTGGTGCTACCACAAACTGCCTATTCTATGCGTGTGTATGATGTGCACATAGTGGGACCAATGGAAAGGGGTGGCTGACAGAAAATGCCAGCACACAGCCCATGATCTGGAAGCATCTTGCTGCTTTTGTGCAGAAGCATGTGGAGTCAAATTTCCATAACCAAGCTAAGCTGTCATGGCGACAGAACAGAGTTCTTTTGACCTACCTGTGCCTCTCATGACAGCTCACTGTGTGTAAACAGATGTCAGGTTTAAATCAATCTAGCTGCCTGACACCTTATTTTAAAACAGTAATTATGTGCTCGTTTTTGAATATGCTGTCCTAGGTAAATTATCTGTCTCCACCCTCCTCTCCAAGTTTTAATTTTTTAATATCAATTAAAGTCTTTTTTTAAAGGAACTCATAGCAGGAGACACAAACAGGGAGGTCCAAACAAAGGAAGAGCTCTGCAGAAAGTGGGCAAGAGGAATGCAGTGAGGGAGACCCCAGCCTGCCACAGAGCAGGAAGATGTGGGAAACACAGGGAAGGTTGTCATCAAAAGAACATAGCAAGCCACCTGATGATGTGAGAGAGCAAGAACCACCTAGACTCTATGCCCAGCACCAGACAGAGCAGATGCAGAGATATAGGCAATCACCAGGAATAGACATGGAACCATGGAGAGAGCCCCCGGGGAATGGCTGCTCAGGGATGCTCTGATCCTGGAGAACATAGACTTTCAAGACCTACCAATCTGGGTTCCTTAGTAGCTCTCCTGGTCCATTTGTACTGTTATAACAAAGTACATTGGAGTGGAAAATTTATAAAGATCAGAAATTGATCTCCCAATCTCTCATTGTTTTGGAGAATGAAAAGTCCAATATCAAGGTGCTAGCATGCAGTGTCCGATGAAGACTGCTCTATGCTTCTCAGGTGGAGTCTTCATGCTTTTTTATCTAGAGAGATGAATGATGTGTCCTCACAGAGTACAAGGACAAAGAACATGAAGCCATTTCATTTAATTTGGACCACATTTAGGTGCTTTCTGATACTTAGGACAATAACCACCTCAAGTCCATACCTCTTAACACTTGCAATGAGGTTAAGTTTCAACATGAATTTTGGAGAGGACACTATAAGTAGCCCATGACTAAGACAGACAATAGTAATGATGCCTCCTCCCTTCCTCCAATACAGAGATGCTGGAACAGGAGTTTATTCTCTTCTCTCTTGAGAGAAAAAAGAACTCAGAACTTCCAGATTCAGATCTGGGATTGAATCTCAGTTCTTACTAAATGTGTGATCACAAGAAAACATTCACAACTATGGCATCTGAGAGGCTGTTTTAATGTAAGCAAGTTGCTCAATATTTGTGTAAGCTTCCATTTCTTCAGCTACAACATTTACATATTTAATTGTGCCTATCTTATAAGGATAATGTGGGAAATAAATGCAAGATATATAAATCCCCTACCATAAAGTCTACTTACTACTAATTACAAAAATAATTTTTGTTCTTTAAGATTTTGATGACTAAGTAGGTAAGGATATATTTCAAGTATCAAACTCAACAAATGCCAAATGCCAGTTTCCTTTTCCTTTCCATTTTTGCCACTTCTGGGGCTAGGACTCACTGTCCATGGCTTCCTTTTGCTCAAGGCTAGCACTCTACCTCTTGAGCCACAGTGCCACTTTCAGCTTCTTCTGTTTATGTGGTGCTGAGGAATGGAACCCAGGGCTTTGTGCATGCTAGGCAAGCACCCTACCACCAAGCCACATTCTCAGCCCTCCTTTCCTTTCTTTAAGTGCATTTGCATTTAGTCATGGATTTGAGGTGTACACTTTGAACTCTATGAGAGAGGCAATCCTGGTAGGGAGGCAGGAGGTGGCTTTGGATATCAACTGTTCCATCTTTGGTCAATTGGTCCAAAATACAGAAAGGGAATCTAACAGACAAAGTGCATTGTGACAAAGGGACCAACAGTAGTATAAGATAGAATCACATGAGACCAAGAGTACATGCCCAACCTGAAGACTGAACATATCAGGAAACAAAAGGATCATAGTGCTCTTGTATGAGAATCACACCAGGTTGCTCTGTCTCTTTCACTTGCACCAGTGGTTTCCACACAACTGAACATGACTCCATCTTTACTTTTCCAAATCCCACTAATTCAGAGGGAATAGAGAAAAGGACTCCTACCACCCCAGCCATGCTAGGCTGATTGTCCTGACACTGAACTAGTAGATGTGTAATTCCATCTCTCACATCTGTTGGGCTCGGGTCGCCTCCCCTGGCGTGGGGATCAAAGCTCAGCTACGCTTTTCACCACTCCCTTTCTCACCCTCTCTCCTGGTCACCCGGCTGGCAGGTAGGGCCAGGATGGAGCGGGGAGTCAGCACTGACCTCACGTGCGCGCGGCCTAACGAGAACACTTACCCACCTCCTTACCAGTAAAGAAAGCCAGGCATACTCGAGTCTCGGAGAGGCTTCAAGAGCTATCTGATTTATTAAGGCAGGGGTAAAGGGAAGTGATAGGAAGGGAAAGCGATCGGCCAGGACGCTGATAGGCTGAGAGCTTATCACATGACCCCCTCTTGAGCTAACATCACTTGAAAGTGCCCCGCCAGGGTGAGGCTGGGGGGCGCCTGGGCTGGCAAGAGAGTTGGGGGCTGGGTGCAAAGCCCGTTCTTCTGGTTCCGGACCCAGAGAACCCCATAGCCTGCTTCCGCATTCCCCCAGGGCTGGGGGGAAGGGCGTCAAGTCCCCAGTCAAGTCCGAAAGCTGGATCCCAACAACATCAGTCTGGCCCTGGTGTCACCACCTAGATACCCCCACTCTTCTTAGCTCTAAACTGGTGACAAGGATCTAGTCCTCTCCCTTCCCTTTTACATAGCTCCACTCCTCACCTTCTCAGCTTCATCTGTCTTATCCCTTGTTTGCATGGATAGGGAACATAGTCATTCTTATCACCAAACATAAATAGAAGTGTGGCTCAAGTGATAGTACAAGTCTGCTGTTCAACTCTTAGAATCAGCACAAAACAAACAACAACCACAAAAACCTCAGCAGAACCAGCTCACAGCATGCTGGTTGTTAACTCAATCTGGAACAGAATCATGGTAGTAAGGAGGGGCTGGTCCTGAGAAACCTAAGCCATTCCCATGCTCCAGGCCTCTCAAATGGCTTTCTGCAGGTTCAAAGCCAACATCTTCAGGATGCTGCTTCTCTGGTATTGAAAAGAGGGTAGAGTGTACATGTGCCCTTTCCTTCGTTCCTGCCGCACCTGAGCATGCCATGCCCTCCACAGGGCCTCAGCACTTCCTGATTCCCTCTGCATGTAGCTTTCCTCAGGCATGGATGCTCTCAGGTGCTTCTCATCCAGGGCATTGGTTCCCTCAGTTCCCTGCAGCTAACAATGCTGTAGAAAAAGGTCCACCAGAGGCTGTACCCACAGTGCTCCACTGAAGGTCAGAGCATGACCTTGGTTGGAGCAGGAACCTTGCTCACTCCTAGTTCATTCACCTCCCCAACCCCTTGTAGCTCCTTTTCCTCATTAGTCAGTGTTCTGTGACTGGGGAACTGTTATTACAACCCATTACATGACAGGACCTCGCTGCCTTTGCAACAAGTCTAAGTCACTTGAGCTCTTGGTAACTAACTTGTTTTTAACGATGTAAGAATAATAAGCAGTAATAATAAGGCTTGGGTTAAAAAAATCAACAAAGCCTTTCTATGTCAATTTTATTACTTGCAAATTGAGTGACACCTATACATTCTGCATATCAATAATATGTGTAATACATATTTTTGTAAAAACTATTTATTGAAATTATTTCCAGGAAATGAAAACATGAGTTATTTATTTTTTCTGATGTTGCTGTTGTGTTTTTGGTTTTTTTTTTCATTTTCTGTTTCTTGTGGGGGGTAAAGGAAGATGCAGAAAGAGAAGGAGGAAGGGTGAACAAATGCAGTCATGGAATTCAGTATACACTATGTAGAAAATGCAATTCGAGGGCAGGGATGTGAGGAGAAAAACAGGGAACAGTGAAGCAAGGGATGATATCATTCAGAAGAGAAATGTATACATTACCTGAACTGTGAAATGGTAATCCCTATATAAACCACTTTAATAACAACAATTTTATATTTTTTAAAACCCCACAACTTCCATGAAGTGATCACTGCCTTGCATTGCTCCTGAGAGACATATATTGTTCAGGACGCTCACAGACAAAATGGGGAGCCTTCTAGGAACTGAAGACACAACTGAGAAAGTGTTTCTGTTCCAAGACACTGACAGGGACTCCAGGCCAGGGTGAGCCAGGCTTCTTTACCTGACAAGGAGAAAGCCATTATCGCTTCATAAGCTTTCTCTGTATGTCTCTTGAAACCATTGCTGGAATGTACTACCTTGACCAGGCAACCCCCACTCCCTTCCTCCCACGTTCCTGGACAGAAATGAGAGCGAAGCTGTGGAAAACTTTGAGAGTCTGGTAACTGATATCTGCTCTGGGAATGATTTTCTTTCGCCCCCAACCCCTCATAGGGCTTCAAGGCCAAGGCCAAGGCTTTCCTCTGAAGGCTACCCTGGGGCCTGGGAGTGGGAGGCACAGTGGTCTCCATTGTTCTTTCCTGGCATGAAAGGCTTCTAATAAAGCACATGGGGCCTGCTGCAGAGCCAAGGCATCACTCGCTTAGGGATTTGTCTTTAGTGCAATTTTGCCTTCAGAAAAGGCTTCTTTAAAGATTTGGCAGATCCCAAGGTGTCCTGAGACAAGGGCAAGCACAGATATGCACTTCAAGCCTCTTCTGTCTGTGTCACATGGCAGACCTGTCTAGGAGGGCTGGCACTCCATCAGGTCCTGAGCTAAGCCTGGAAGAGACTGTGTGGTGTACAGGCCCAGCTTAGCTCTGCTGTATTAACAATGCAGCTCAAACCACAGGGAGCCCAGAGCCTGTTCCTGATCAATGCCTAGCTCCATGGGGCTTCAACCGCAATATGGAATCCAGGGCATGTCACATGATGTCTTCATTCATTCATCTACTTGGCATTCATGGATCGAGTCCCTAGGCATCGGCCATACAATGGTGAGCAAAGCATGATCCTCTACATGGGCACTGTAGTCAATTGCAATCAAATAATCACACAAAGTATTTGGAGTCATCTCAGTGCTAAAGATCATGAAGTTGTGCTATACACATTATAAAATGGCATGGAGCCTTAGACCTCCCTTTCCCCCATTTGTGAGATGCAGTTGACACATTACAATTTTACTACTCTGTCTGATTCAAAATGGAAGACCTCATCCCAGGCCCTCCTCAATTCAGTGCCCCCCCCCATCACTAGTGTTTCTAGGAAAAAAATAAGATGATGCCCAGTCTGGTTAATTAATGAACAAGCTGTAGGGTTGCGGTGTGACTCAGTCTCACTGCATTTGCTCCTCTTCCTGGGGGACTCTCACATGAAGCCAGAACTTAACATATCTGAACATTATTTGCCTCACCAACAGAGTTCACTGAGGTGGCTCAACATTACATAGTTTCCATTGCCATTATTAACTGGATGTAGGTCACAAGAACATAAGACCACAAGAGTAAACAAGAGTGATAGGGAAAGAAAATAAGAGCTACAGAAACAGACTTTGTAGATACAGAAGCATCATTTAAAGAAAGTTCATGTAATATTCATATTGTATTTTAAGACATAGTCATGTCGGGTGCTGGTGGCTCATCCTTATAATCCTAGCTACTCAGGAGGCTAACGGTGAAGGGTCATGGTTCAAAGCCACCCCGGGTGGGAAAGTCCATGAGACTCTTATCTCCAGTTAACCACCAAAAGACCAGAAGTGACACTGTGGCTCAAGTGGTAGAGTGCTAGCCTTGAGCTGAAGAGCTAAGGGACAATGCCCAGGCCCAGAGTTCAAGCCCCATGACAAAAACAAAACAAAACATAGTCTTTGAAAGCTAAAGAGATCTTACAAGTCAACAAATGCCATTCCAAGCTCTCATTTTTAAGTGGGAAGGGCTAAAATCTAAAGAGAACTGTTACACAGCTAACTACTGCCTGAGGCAGGAACAACGCCAGGTTTCTACTTCATTCTCTCAGGTCAGAGGCAGAACTTGAACATTCCAGTACCCACTCACCACCAACCCCACAGCTTTACCTGGCCCTTCTTGGTTTACCCTTCTCCATGGTGCATCCTATAGCATAAGCACACTTGTGTTTCTTTGCTCTTTCGGTGCTCCCGTGAGGTTACTACAGCCTTCCAGCTCAGACTACCTGTTTCCCCAACACTGCCAGCGTGACTGCCTCTGCCCAAGGGCCCTTAGCTCCCTGTCAGGGAAGACTAGGTAGAACT
Organism: Perognathus longimembris pacificus; assembly: GCF_023159225.1. Lineage (NCBI taxonomy): Eukaryota > Metazoa > Chordata > Mammalia > Rodentia > Heteromyidae > Perognathus > Perognathus longimembris. Next base: position 22,097,003 of record NC_063173.1, on the reverse strand, counting down.
TTACATGCCATATGTTTCTTAAGGGATCAGATCTATATTTTAGGGCTGATAGTTCAAATATGGTTTGGACTCCATGTTCAAACTTCTCATTTACAAATTTTCTAAGAAACCTCAGAACTTCACATAGCTATGTCTGAGGAGTTGTTCTGATGTTTCCACAAGCAAACAAGGAGAAATGAGAGGCCATTGAGATTTCATCAGGTGTCTGAGCAAGAACATCCTGCCTTAATATGGGCTGTGGCCCTTCCTTGGTTTTTGTCCCTTTTTCCCCTTCCACCTCATACTCTCTGGCAGTGCTCCATTCTTCAAGTCTTGAACCTCCAAACCATCCTACTGGAGATCTGCTCCTAGAGAAAGGTGTCTAAAGTTTTACCATCCTCTCAGCCCTGTATGGCAGAGTGGAAGGAAATGAAGCAGACCTTCCAGATGCATAGACTTGAGAGTCACCTCAAGGGACTCTTATGTGTATTGCCAGCATAGGCTCAGACTTACACACATGAGTACTGAAAACTCTGTTCCTGGCCTTGGGAACCACTGTGCCTCCCACCCCCACTGCTGCTCTAGGATTTAGCCAGAGGGTCTCAAATGATCTGCTGCCTCTCTCTAGCTCCCTCCAAAGTTTTGTGTATGATGTGAATAGGGGCCCAACTGTCATGGTAACCTTGTGCAAGAGAACAATGCATGATGGTCCTAGTTAGTGGCTTCCTGCTGCCTTCTAGATAGAGTCCAAATTTGTGATGATCTCTCCTGTACTGGCTGTACCTACAGGAGCCTCCTTTCAAGTACCTTCTGCTCCAGTCAATGTGCAATCTACAGCCTTCTCACCTCTTCAGGAATTTCCTTCCGTCACTCCTTGCTCACTGTGCCCTGTTTCTTGATACTGTAGCTAAGGAGCCCATACTGTTACTCTGCAGCATTTATTCTTGGAGTCCTGACCCACATTCCTTTCTGGTATTTATGTGTATTCTAATTCTTGAATTATCTTGAGCTCCTTAATAATAGATTTCATGTCTCTTCTAAACGTAGAACTCCCAGATTCTAATGCTGAAACCATAAATTGTCAAGATAACTAATTTGGCCTCTTATCCTCTGACTCTTTTACAAGCTGTCAGGTGACCTCAGACTTCAGACATGCTCTGTGTACCAATCTAATATCTGCCTTCTAAATCTAGTGAGCTTTTATCTGACATTGATTTTCTGACTCTGATTGTGTTTTTCTCTGTAATTTCTAAGAAGCCTCTGTCTCCAATAGCTTCCATCTTTACTTTTACAGATTTAGACTTATTAGACCTACATCTAGGATGATTCCATCATGTTGTAACCTTGTGGCCAGGGTTCATGTCACTTGCTTCTATGAACATTGTTGCTTTTACCTATCAATGAATAGGTTAACCCAAGTGTCCTCAAAACTTCGTTATTTCCTAATTCTAAAAATCCAGATGTTTTATGTGTTAATCTCCTATAAGCACACATTTACAATATCATTATGTTAATATTAAAGGGGCATGCAACAAAATGCAAGCAGCAGTTTGACTGGATCCAGTGATTTTTCTGACCTCCCTGTTCCACCCGGCCCTTTCTTTAGGGAATGCTTGTTTTTCCTGCAGTCTTTGAACCTCTCGCAGGCCTGCTCATTATTTTGTTGTCTGAAGTTAGGCAGGAACATTTCTGTGATTAATTAAGCAAAAGGCCCTGGTGCTGGTTGTGCAAGAACCATCAGATAATCACGCCTTTGGGGTGCTTTGCCAGGCCTGGGGAGCAGCCAGGCTGGGGTCCTCAGAGGGTTGATTAACTCTGGGATTCTGAGATTCTACTCTAGACACGTGGCTGCCTGAAACACTGTCCCACTTTATAGAAATAAAGACTCTGCTCAACTTACTGGGCGTTGTAGGGATGGGAAGGTCTGATCTGTAATATTTAGGCACTGTGATGTGTTTAGTGGTATTTTCTGTTGAATTAGAAAATATTTAAACAAGGAGTTCAAGTTTTTCTGGATAGCTGCAGGGGTTACACAGCAGAATGCTGGGTTTAGGGATATAAATGAGAGTAAGATGACTAGGTTCTACCCCAAATATAGCTGAGTTTGGCCTTTGTTTAGTTCCCTAGGCCTTCTGTAACTAAATTTTCTGGGATGGCTAGATTCAGATTGCAGAAATTTATCCTTTCCCACTTCTGGAAGCTAAAAGTCCAAAGTCAATATGGCAGCTGGTTTGAATCCTCTTGAAGGTTCCAAGGGGAAAGTTCGATACATGTTTCTCTAGTTTCTAGTATTTGCTGGTAATTATTGGCATCCCTTAGCCAATAAATGGCACACTCCAGTCTCTGCCTGTCTTCACCTGGCCTTCTCACCTACATGTCATCTCTGTGTCCAAATCTCCCTCATTAGGTACCTAGTCATTGAATTCAGAGGCTATTGTATTTTGAAATGACCTTTCCTCCAGTTGACTCCAAAAAAATTCTATTTCCAAATAAGCTACATTCTCAGGTACCAAGGGTTAGGATTTAACATAAATTTCAGAAGACACAATTCAGAAAATTGGACAGGAAGAGGGCTCCTCTGACTCCTCTGCCCTCAACCTTCAGCCTGATGTCTAAGTCAAGAGTTCAACCAGAGGAGCAGAATTATGTGGGAACTGGCTAGTAGTCTCTGTAAAGCTGCATTTTCATGTCTGCTGATGGAGCTTAAAGATGGCATCAGAGGCTTGCAGGAAGGAAAGTGATATAAGATGCAGAGGGGGGAAGAGGAAAGAAAAATCAGAACTCATAAGCCTAAGAGTCCATGAGAATAAGTTGAAACTAGTAAGTTCCTGTGACCTGTGACCTCATGTGTGTTGGGCACATAGTAGGCATATAGTAACTAGCTCAGAAGTCAGAGAAACTAGAAGAAGATTTGGGGGAAAGGTCGAGAGCAATGGTAGGCCTGGCCATAGCTTCATAGGAGAAGATGAACAAACAGACAAGTGACAGTGAAGGCAGTTACTATGTCCTACAGAATGGGGGCTGCACACAGGAATTTCTCTTGTGGACTACTCTAACATAAAGGAAAAGGAATTCTGAAGCAGGTAATTGAACCTAGCCAATTTGGTATCATTCAAAATAACCACATCTAATTAAGTATTCCCTATGCCCAGGCCTTCAAATTCACATGCAATTGAGATTTTTTTAAATCAGGTTTTTCTCATCTACATGCTTTTCTGCTGTACACAGAGTCTGGAAACAATAACAGGTGGTCACCTAAGGATAAGTGAATTGCACAGAACAGAACCACAAAGAGGCAAACTTCCAAGGCAGATCTCTCCACAAGCAGACTATTCAAGCAGTACACTCAAGCACACTACACAGTATTCTGCTGAGCACTAAGGTCTCCTAGACTTGGCCTCCTCATCTCTACTACAAGGCTAGAAAGATGGACTTCATCTCCCTTAGCTTCAAGGAAGTCAAGTCACTTGTTGGAGATCACATATTTAAACAATGGAAACTTAAGTGAGATCCAAATCTCCCAAGCCACATCCACATGTGATTTTGAAGTAGCTAAGAAAATGATTCCCTCAGCCTTGCTTTCAGACAATATTAACAATATCAGTAGCATAACTCAGAAAGGAGAAAAATCTAATTTGACTTTGAGAGCCTGGACCTGGCTTTCCCTGGTTCTCTGGTGAAAGTGAAAAGTGTAGTGCCAGAGGCAATTAGCCCTGAGTGACAGGACTTTTAGCTAACTGAAGAGGCTCCATGCTAGAGCAGGAGAGGGTATTTCCCAAAGGAAATGATGAACTCACAAATGAGTCCTGCCACCTCTCTAAGGTCTGCTTACCTGACGATTACCCTCTATGCAACAATCTGTTTACTGAGTTAACTAATGAGGAAAGTTAATATAAAGGACTTTCACAAGCGAGCTAACAAGCAGCCAACTGAGGAGAAAAAAAAGATGGAAAACAAATGGGACAAAAAAAAAAAACACAAAAAGGCAAAAAAGAACCAGAGCTACAGTTCTGACCCTGAATCAGCTTCTAAGTAGAGAAGGATAGGTTGGAGGTGGAAAAGAATGAAGACTGGCTCTCTGAGCTGGATAAGCTAGGGGAAAGGCTCTAAAAATATTGGTTCCAAAACATCTTACTTCCTATTCACCTTAGAAGGAAGTTGTAGGGACATGTCAGGAAGTTTAGGCATGGAGACATCCAGAGAGTGTCTGTGGAAATTTCAGATGGAAATCTTAAAATAAGTTTAGTTCATTTAGAGAAAATGACCAAGTAGAAGGAAAACCATGAAGAGCCTGTCAGAATTAGGAAATGTTTACAAGTTCTTTATGCTCTATCCCAAATCCAAACATGACTCTCTAGTAAAGAGATGACATGGAGGTAGGAAATACCACTATTTCTCTGGAAGACTAAAGGACTGCTTTATTCATTGGTATATAAATGTACAGGTGGCCTAGAAAAGTGGAGATGGGCAAGGGAAGATTGTAATCATTTGTCATCTTGTTCTCTATGGAACCCCCAACCAATTGAAGATTGAATGTTCATAAAATGGTTACCAAAGTGAGTGAAAAAGGTGTGTTAGGTACAAAAAGGCATTCATACTCCAAGTTACAAGGAGCCGATACTTTCGTGGAATAGAAATGAAAGTAAGGGCTTTCATTATGGACATTCTAGGACAATGTCAACCTTCTATGAAGGACAATGTGTAAAAGATTCAGAGCAGTGCTCCCCTCCTGACAACTGAGCAAATCATCCAGAGATGCCATGCTACAATGACCCATTAGATTCTCTTGGAAAGGGATGGAAAAGCTGATATTATAGTAGCTTAGGGCTAATGAGAGTGAGAAAAAACAGGATTTTTTATTGGAGCTTCTATGAAATGCTAATATTGGTTTGTAAGATACATTATGAAATCATTTTTGTAGGCATAGGATTTAACTTCATATTGGTATCAACTAAATAAGTTTTAGATGTGCAGGAATTTTGGTTTGTTTGTTCATTTCTATATTGCTAGTACCTTAAATATAAACAGCACATAAATAAATTATATTTATGAATAATATATAAGGGATATATATAGTCCAATTTTCAGTTAAAGAAATATTGGCTTAAAGAAATTAATTGAGAGTTGCTGAGAAAAGGGGGAGCTGCTAGCTTATTTTAAAGCCCAAGTTTGGGAATAATATTAGTATGGCAGGTATGAAAACAAACATAGACAAGATAAAGATAAAAATGCACTGGAATGTGTGTGTGCACACACACATGCATGTGAGAATAAAGAGATATCAGGCAAAATATATTTTTAAACAGCAGATAAAATTGGATGTAGTTAATGAGAAAAGGAGTACAAAAAATGAATGTAGTAATTAGAAAATGCACAATAGCAAAACTAGGTAGCAGTTATAATAGACACAAATGATTAAAATCACTAATCAAAAATCAGTTCTATAGCTTCTCCTCCCTGGCAGGATATATTATATTTTAACAAGCCATCCTTCATTCTTCTACAGCTGGAAGAAAATGAACTATTTTAAAAATCATAGTTACAGTTTTAAGAGTAGAGGGTTAGGTGAACCAATTTGCAAAGGAGAAAGAGCTCTTGCTAGATGAGCTAAGCACATACCTGTGTGTGTGCACACACCCTCTCTAGGGAAACCAGTGAGCTTTCTTACGGTGTGCAAGCCTAACATGACAACTGACTAATTATCAAGTCCAAATTTTGCTACCAGTTTATGTGAAAAGTACCAAAAGTAGTACAACTCAACCTCACATTGCAACCCAGTTCAATACAGGCCAATAACTGCTTAAGAGAAAGGATAAAGACCCTCTAGTGGGAAATAATGTCCGTGTTAATCACTCTGATAGTATATACAAGGTGCTGTCATGCAGAAAGATATTATGAAGGAAGCAAAGATTAGATAACAAGTAGCAACTATAAAAACAAACGAGAAACCTTCAAGAAACAAAAAAAACAGCATAGAATCTATACACACGTTGGAGTATGCAAACCATGTTTAAAAAGAAAAACAACCACATGCCATGAATGTGTTAAAGATAAGAGAACATAGATTAGGAAGAAAACTGAAGTAATGCAGTCTTTTAAACAAAAGCATAGTCTAATTGTTTAATGCAAACAGACTTTTAGATTGAATTAAGTGGAAAAAAATATTTTTTTTTGGAATTCTTTTTTTTTTCTCAAATTTTTATTATCAAACTGATGTACAGAGAGGTTACAGTTTCATACATTGGGCATTGGATACATTTCTTGTACTGTTTGTTACCTTGTCCCTCATGCCCCCCGCCCTCCCCCCCTTTCCCTCCCCCCCCCCCACCAGGTGTTCAGTTCACTTACACCAAACAGTTTTGCAAGTATTGCTTTTGTAGTTGTTTCTCTTTTTTTACCCTGTGTCTCTCAAATTTGGTATTCCCTTTGAATTTCCTACTTCCAGTACCAGTAAACATGGTTTCCAATATACTCAGATAAGATTACAGAGATAGTGTAGGTACAACCATAGGAAGGTGATACAAGAACATCATCAATAATAGAAACTACACATACACATAGGACATTGAAAGTAGTTACAACTGTGATATATCAATTGTTTCCATAACATGGAATACATTTCACTTAGCATCATCTTATATGTTCATAAGGGTATAGCTATTGGGCCTTGTGATGCTCTGCTATGGCTTGCCTAAACCTGTACTAATTATTCCCAATAAGGGAGGCCATAGAGTCCATGTTTCTTTGGGTCTGGCTCACTTCACTTAGTATAACTTTTTCCAAGTCCTTCCATTTCCATACAAATGGAACAATGTCATTCTTTCTGATAGAGGCATAAAATTCCATTGTGTATATGTACCACATTTTCCTGATCCATTCAGCTATGGAGGGGCATCTGGGTTGGTTCCAGATTCTCGCTATGACAAATTGTGCTGCAATGAACATTGTTGTGCTAGTGGCATTACTGTGATTTTGTTTGTGGGCTTTTGGATAGATACCCTGCCACATTTATGTGCAATCTCATAAAACTCAAAACAGGAAAAAGTCATTGTCATTACTTTGTTCAGTGTTGAACTTTCATTAGCTGAATTATCATACTTCCAAACTGAAAAGGAAAAGAGAACTACTCCTCACAGTGATCAGCTGGCATGTTTATACATCAGTGACACTCATGGACACAGATGGAAGTACAGTCCTATATTCTCAGGAGAACAGAAACAGAGGGATTTGCAAAATGATATTAGAGGAAAATAGTTGGTTAATCTAAAAAAGAAAATACTTTAAAATAAAAAGATTCTAAAATATTGGGGAAAGATATACCAAACAAAAATAAATCAAAACACCGGCAGAGCCAAGGAACATCATGGATTATATGTCTGACTGTGAGTCACAAGATGAAAAAATAAACCAAAGAAATACAAGATATCAATATTCATATTAACTTCTACTAATAAAAATAGAAATTAACATAAAAACACCAGAATTGGTATTGTGGATAAGTATGTTACAGATGAATAATGTAATAATAGATTAAGAAACTACAACATTAAGTAGCATAATAAATTATCTTAAAAATATAGCCCTAAGTTATATGAAGTAATTCATAGGCCAACAATATTACATAGAGATTTCATATATCCATTCAAAAACTAATAGACTAAGCAGATAAAAAATAAGCAAAGATAGAGGTTTGTATAACAAAATCAATATTTCAAAATTCTTAAATGATAGACAAGTAAACAAGTAGCTATATAAATGGATAATTTGTATTCTGTCATTTGCACAGGGAACTTTAAGAATAGTTGATTATACACTAGACTAGTAGAGAAACCTCACTAATTTCAAAAGAATAAGTATTATAAGATGTCCTCAATATACATGAAATAAAAATTTTAAATCATTAACAAAAGAATACGTTAAAATACATACATTTGGAAAATACGCTATACACTGTGAAATCATAATTGCTATTCACTGTCACGTGGTATATACATATAGTAACTATATATACACATATATACATGGTATATACATATAAATAACTATAGCTAGTTTATCCATAAGTAGTAACTAGCCACAGAAAAGGAAGCAGACTGTAGTGGTTCCAATCTTCTTGTATTCTAATTTGCAGAAGCATCGTAGGCAGGCCTGTGGTCTTCTTCCATTTGGAGGTGTTTCTTCTCTCTCCAGGTCCTCTCACTAGGCTCATAAGGACTCCTAAGCCTCCTGCATTCCACAGCAGGACCTTGACTGGTTTAGTGTCTGTGCTCGCTGGTCTTGAATCTGCAGATGCTTCCTGACCATCCCCACCCCACCAGAAGTTACCTCCTAACAATCTTCTCCAAAAGCCTTTTGAAAAGTGCGCCTTCTAAGGATGTCTAATGGGCCACTTTCCCTGATGTCCTCAGAAACAAATGTGGGTGCTTCCACTTCCCCTTCCTCATGCTGAAGCAGGGCATTGCAGGGATGAGCAACTAAATGAGAAATTCGCACATTTCCCCCATTTCTCCCTTATCCCCATAAAGCTCTTAGAATGGAAGAAGTCTTTCCCTCTTCTGCAGGTGTAAGCCTTCCCTAGGTAAACAGCTATGAGATAATCAACCAGCCCCACATTTTCACACACTGGGAGAATTAATCAGGCAAGTGAGAAATCTTTTTCTGTCTTCATAATTTCTGTGTTTCTGTACTTTTATTTTCTTGTTCAATGTCTAAAGTCAAATATTTTTGACCATTTTATTCCCTTCCTAAAAACACACAAAACAAAAACATCTGAACATCATGGGTGCATTCAAGGAAAACTATCATATACAATAGAAATGTAATAGAAAAAGTCATTCAGTCTAAAAAACAAGCTAAACTTAAAAAATATTACAGTGAAATTAAGCACTGATTTAAAGAACTTTTGTACAGCAATGCTTCCCATTTAATATCTTGATACAATTTTACTTTTTTCACCTCCCTTAGTAATTCTAATTTCTTTTCATTGAAATAAATTATTGTTTCCTGCATGCTAATCTTTTTTCTACATTTTATTTCATTCATATTGAGGTTTATTCCTCATTACTTTTTTCCTAGAAGTATCTGTGACTAAATGAGAGTCACAACTCTCTATTTTAGTAGATACCAGTGGCTTTCCACCTATAGTCCTAATTACTTGGGAGATGAGATCTGAGACTCAAGGTTCAAACCCAGCCCAGGCAGAGAAATCAACAAGACTACCAAAAACCAGTGGTAGAAATTCATTCAACCTTGAGTGAATAAACTTAATGAGAAGATGAGGTACTGAGTTCAAGCCCCAGTATAGCATACAAAAATATCTCCACAAGATGGTTTTACATTGTCCTCATTGTTAAATAGTAATTTAGATATGTATATAATTCTATGCTAAAGTGTAACTTTTCTTGATATTTTGAAAATACAATTTCATTATCCTTGGTCTCCATTTCTATTTTTTGATATTCAAAATACCAGAAAGTTATGATGTTTGAATTATCATTCTCAATATCATTTTTTCTTACTGCATTCCAAGTCTTCTCTACAGTGTTCTTACTAACTAGCAAATGTGACTTGTTTCTACTTACTCTAATCAAAACTTCTTAAATCTAAGGTTTCATGCCTCTCATCAACCCTAAAGAAAATATACTTTATCTATTTATGCTCTTTTCTCTTTATGTTCTCATTCTTCAACATCTACAATTTTCCAATTGTGCCTCTCACTGTAATGACCTGTGTCTCCTAAGCATCATTTCTTTTCTGAACACTCTATCCAGATCCCTCACTACTGTCTTCATTCTCTTTTCATTTGTGTACCATGTGCTGTTTGTACTGCCAATGGAGTTTTCAGTGCCAAAGATTATATTTTTGCATGTCTTTAAAGTTACAATGGATGCATTTTAGAAAGCAGCCTAAATTTGTCAGCTTAGATTTTAGTTATAGTCTAGCACCTATAGCTCTGTGTCCACTCAGTTTAAGCATTCGTTTGGTATTCTTTTTGGCCACATTGTTCTATTTAAGTTTTAGAGGGCTTTAATATTTCTATTGATTTGCAATAGAGGAGGTGAGTGGGGGGTATAATTTGAATATGAGTTCATCTTTAGTGACTTTGGTAATATGCCATGCAGTTTGACTGAACTTATTATTTATCTATTTAGTTAGTTGGCTAGTTAGCTGGCAGTAATGAGGATTGAATTCAGGACCTCTGACTTACTAGGTGGTTGTTCTGCTACGTAAACAACATCTTCAGCACACACACACACACACACACACACACACACACTCACATTCTAGACAGGCTCTTGCTTTATGCCTTAGCAAGCTTGAGCTGCTTATCTTGCCTTGTCAGTGGGGTAACAGCTACAGGCCACCATGCCCATCCATTAGCTGACATAGAGTCTCATCAACATTCATGCCTAGACTAGCCTCTCCACTAGCCACAATCTCACAGTCTTCATCTCCTAAGTAACTAGAATTTATAGAAATGACCCACAAAGCAGAGCTTGAGTCTTTTTTTTTTTCAGAGAAAGTTTCGATCAACTGTTTCCAGATGTCACATAGATAGCTGCAGAATGACATGGATACAGGCTTCACAGTAGCATACATATCAACTTAAAGTTTGCATTGCAACCCCAAGCCTGCTTTTCCAAGCCTGCATTTACATTTCTCTGGGGAGAGTTTTTTGGTGGTTTTTTTCCTTTTCCTAGACATCCATCAGAGAGAAATTTCCCTGTTTTCACAATGTGCCCCTTTGTCAGCAGGTTTTTCTCTCATTTGCCCCCTGAACTGCTAAAAGTAGCCTGCTTCATTCAGGATTCTCTCTCACTTCACCGGGCCTAAGTAAAAATCCTCCTTTGACTGGGGATGATAGAAGTATACAAATCAGATCCCTAGCATAAACGATCCACAGCTCTGGTTCTTCACTTACTCTACCACCAAATGGAGCCACCACTCACCACTAACTTGCCTCTTCTGCCTCACAAGGAATTTTCCTTTTCTTTTCTTTCCCTTTCCTTTGCTTTCCCTTTTCCCTATCCTTTTCCCTTTCCTTTTCCCCATTCTTTCCCTTTTTAATTTTCTTTTTGCCTTAGGAAGTCAGGTAAAAGTGCACATTTGTGTTCTTATATCTTTCTAGGATTTATGAGTATTTATTATTGAAGAACAAATATTGAGAAACTTGTCTTACCATCTGGAATCTCCTACTACCAGCTGGAGGTAGAATCCACAATTGTTTCTTAATAAGAAGCTTTATACATACATTTCTTAGTAATGCATTTTTATTTATTTGCTTTTTATAGGTACTTTCTTGCTTTGAGGAAGGATGTTTTTTCTATTAAATGTGTCTATAATCAATTGCTGATGTCTAGGAAAAGTTCTAATTTTCATAGGTTTTTAAAGTGTCTGATATTAGTGAATGTAAAATCTAGCTCAAGTAGATTATCAAATTATTAGCAGGAGTTTGATTTTTTGTATTGAATTTAAGATAAAAATTTTTAAAGTTTCATTTTTTTTCAATTTTGTATTGTGTAGAACTTTAATAAATATATTTTTAAACAGTAAAGATAATATAAATTCCTGTCATCTTTGAGCCTAATTATGTCTGCTTTCTTCATATTATCTGTTTAAGAATGTCTATTATGTAAGGAATAGGACGTTCTATTTCTAATATAGGGAGTTTAAAAGTTGGGAATAGCTATTGATCCATCTTTCAAGTTTTAGAGTAGGTTTTTCTTAGTCTTCATACTGTGTGCCTTGCTGGATTCTATTAGCAGGTATGTTTATTTAGTATTTCTTACATTTACATTGTAAATTTTGATCAAATATTTTTCATTATCCTCCTCTCTTTTCCTCCTTCCAACCTATTTACTTATCAACAATCTTCCTTCCTTCTTAATTATATTTAAACTGCTCTCCAAAATACTTAATCATAGTGACCCTACCAGTCTTCATTTTACTGCCTTCTGCCTTTCTTTAGACCTGAGGTTTGACTGCAAAACTTGGAAATCCTTTACATTTTCTACAGTCTAGAATTTCTTGCAATGGAGTTTTGAAAATTGGAATGACAAGCAGAAAAGTCACATTTACCTCATGCTTTTATTGGAGCAAAACCCTGGTATTTAAGTATTATATTGGCCTCTATTTTCATTCTTGGGGGCGGGGAATACTAAGGTTTGAACTCAGAGCATTGTGCTTGGAAAGCAATTGCTCTACCTCTTGAGCAATACTGCCAGTCCCTTTTTTGCTATTTGGAGCTAAGGTCTTCCTTTATGCCAAGACCAGCCTGTCATTTATGCCTATTTATGCCTCCCTACATAGCCGGGTTGATAGGTGTATGCCACTGTGCCCAGCCATGGGGTTAAAATGAAGTCTCACCCTATCTCCTAAGTAGCCACCACACTAGTCCCTTCTTCAGGTTTTTAACTTCTTGAGTGAATTCTGGCAAATTATATTCTTTCTTTCTAAGGGAGCTGTTAGTTTACATCTTCATTTTTCTCCCTTCCTTCCTTCCTTCCTTCCTTCCTTCCTTCCTTCCTTCCTTCCTTCCTTCCTTCCTTCCTTTCTCTCTCTCTCTCTCTCTTTCTTTCTTTCTTTCTTTCTTTCTTTCTTTCTTTCTTTCTTTCTTTCTTTCTTTCTTTCTTTCTTTCTTTTTTTGCCAGTCTTGGAGCTTAAACTCGGTGCCTAAACACTGTCCCTGGCTTCTTTTTGCTCAAGGCTAGCTCTCTGCCACTTGAGCCACAGCACCACTTCTGGCCTTTTCTATATATGTGGTGCTGAGGAATCAAACCCAGGGCTTCATGGATATGAGGCGAGCACTCTACCCCTAGGCTATATTCCCAGCCACTATACCTTCATTTTTACTCACTTGAAATTAGTTTTGGTAAGTATTTCTGCCATTCTTCCCTTTGATTTTCATGTTGTTTTGGGTGTTTTTTTGTATAATTCTCAAATTTCTCACCTGGCATAGTGGCTCAAGACTGAAATCCTAGTTTCTTGGGACGCAGAGATAAGGGAAGTATGGTTCAAGGACAGCCCAGGCAAAAGGAAGTTTGTACCCAATGGCTGGGCACAATAGCATGTGTTTATTATCCCAGCTATAGGGTAGAGGGAGAGGGACCAAACAGACTGTCAGTCTCTCTCTTTTTTTCTCTCTCTCTCTCATCTACACATGCACCCATGCACGCGCGTGCACACACACACACACACACACATACACACACCCCAAACAACAAAAACGTTGTCTCCCTGTCTTTTACTGTACCACCTTGGGACCCTGTCAGCAAGACAGCCATCATAAGGGGAGGCCCCAGCTCGTGCATCTGCAGAATCATGAGCCAAGACACATCTCTTCCTTCATAGAGTAGTCTGCCTTACATACATGCTCAGAGCAACAAAAAACAAAAACAAAACAGACTAATCCAGGGAGAACTTAACCCAAATGTACCTCAGTGAGGGGACATGTCTGCACATGCTGGCTTCTGTTTGGACTAAGAGTGTGTTTCAGGTGTTCCCTGACTGCCATCTTCACATCAGAAGATGACCTGGCATCTACCATTTTCCTGTTTGTTGACCTACAGGAGCAAATGTGATTGCAGAGCTGTGCTCCTCAATTCATCATCCTCGCAGACAGACATTGCTATTCTGAATTTGGAGCCACTGGCTCTTTTTTTTTTTTTTTTTTTCTTTTTTTGGTGGTGGTGGGGCAGTTCTGGGCCTTGGACTCAGGGCCTGAGCACCATCCCTGGCTTCTTCCCGCTCAAGGCTAGCACTCTGCCACCTGAGCCGCAGCGCCCCTCATGGCCGTTTTCCATATATGTGGTTCTGGGGAATGGAACCAAGAGCTCCATGTGTAGGAGGCAAGCACTCTTGCCACGAGGCCATATTCCCAGCCCCAAGAGCCACTGGTTCTTGAAGCCACCATGCTGCTTCTTCAAAGAAGTTGAGTCAGTCTTCTGCCCCAACTCTATTAATATGACCCCAGCTACAGTCCATGGAGCAGAAATTTCCCAAAGCTCTTTAAGATGTTCTTTCTACTTCCTAGATAAAGGTTTTTATTTTTAGTGATTTTTAAGCCATTAAGAACATTCCTCCCACAGAAATAAGTAAAAAAAAAACCTTGAATAATAATAATAATAAATATTTATTAAAACTTTAAATTCAGAATGTGAGAGTGTAGCAGAGCATTTAACTATTAACCTTTCTAACTCAGAAATTCACTTCTAAAGCACAGGTAAGTGACAAGTTAGGTGGAAAATGGAACAGAAAGTTGTGGCAGACAAAAGCCCGGAAGCACTGCTGTGCTGTGACAAGAATGTGATGTGCCATGTTGAGAAGAGCTACCCAGACCCCCAGCCAGGGCTCTGGTCTCAGGCAGGCCCTGCGTGTTAAGTGCTTTCAGCATCCTCCACCCAACTGACTTACTAGATTAAGACATTCTCCAGTCTTGTCTGATGAACATTGACTGATTCCCAAACACACTCTCAATTCCTGTAGCCACTAGTTTGGGCTGCTTCTTGGACTGCAGCACATTCCTGCTCTTCTCTTCCCCTGTGCTTATATCCAGAATGTGTCAACACTTTATTGTGGACAATAAAATATTTCACAACTGATTCAATATAAACATAGGAAAAGTAAGATTTTTCTCTGTGAAAATAAAATGTTTTGGAAAACTTGAGAAAGAGCATTGCCATAGATCATATTGTTGGCTGGGCATAGTGGTACATGTCTGTAATCTCAACTATTCAAGAGGTAGAGATAGAAGGATCATAGTTTGATATCAAAGAGATACTATTTCAGAAAACAAGCCAGGTGTGGTGGTACATACTGTAATGTTAGCTACTCAGTAGATGGAGGTAGAAAAACTGCTGTTTGGGGATGGCCTGGACAAAAATTTGAGACTTTATCTGAAAAATAAACAGAAGTATAAAGAGTGTGGAGTGTGACTCAAGGGATAGAGCACTTGCCTACCAAACAAAAGGCTTAAGTTCAAACCTGATACCATAAACAAACAAGTAAATGCATACTCCAAGCAACACAATGATAATAGAGCTGGAAAGTTAGAGAGTAAATAAACATCTAAGAAGACTTCTTTGAAAGTAATGTTACATTGTAGATCCAATTTAATTGGGAATTGTACATCATGAAAATGGTTTATGCAAGAAAGATTTACAAATCCAATGAAAACAGCACAGGCAAAAGGGACACCTGATGTCATAAAAATTATAACATGAATACACATTTATTTTTCTGGCTACTGCTATTATTATATAAGGGACCTCAGAGGCTGTTCTCTTTGAAGTATCATTATTTTCTAGTTCATCTTCTTCTCCTCCTCCTCCTTGTCTTCCTCCTCCTCCTCCTCTTCCTCCTTCTGCTTTTCCTGCTCCTCTTCCTTCTCCTCAACCTCCTCCTCTTCATCTCTCTCCTTCTCCCTCTCCTTCTTCTTTCCCTCTCTCATCTCCAACTGAGTTTTCTTTCGGGTCTATCTTCCCTTCGACTTTCTCCCTCAAATTCATGAGATGGTTAAACCTGGTGAATGATGTCCTTGGAAAAACACTGCTCTTCCTCAATGGCTCTAAGTCATATAGACAGTCTGCACAGCACAAGTAGGCTTCAAGCTAGATCAGGGTCTGCAATACGTACTCTCCTACGTCTAGAATCCAAATACACAGTTCCCTCAAATGAGGTGAAGAATGGCATAAAGAATGGGAAAAGATGGACTGGAAGACTTAGGAGTCATTCCTTCACTTTTTTCCACACTGCATTCTCTCACTACAAAATGGGCTGTCCTAGTCCATAGCGTTGCTGTGACAAGAGAGTCAGGTTAGCAAGCATGATGCTTAGATAACTAGTTTAGGTTCTCAAGCAAATTTGCAACCAAGATTGGGAGAATTTTCCTCCTTTCAAGATCAGAACCATAGATGATTCTAAATCACATGATCACAGAACTCTACCAGCTCATATGTGTGGCAAACAGACAGAGGTAACACTGATAGGGCCCTATGTGCAGGAAGGCCTAGCAATGAAGTTCAGGTTATAGTTCAAGTCTATGTTATGTATTGCATCTGAGCCGACCATGCTATAGTAAGTTTGCTATTTAGATTTTTCCTGAAATAGAGATATCTCAGAAGATACGATATCTGATATGTAGAGGTAGGGCTTTGTGATGAGACCCTTCCCTTTCCTCTCTGCACAACTCCACACAGGACGTTGCCCCAGAGAGAGAAGAAGGATCATGCTTTAGTCAAAGGCACATGAGTAACTATATCACCTTGCTAAAATATAATTCCGTCTCTTTCCTTCTCAACACACACCTACAGACACATACACAATCTTGGAGGCTGTGGAAGTAACAACCCATCTTGAATTACTGTGATAAAAGATCGTTGTTGAAGAGATGGGCTTTGGAGTCCAACACACTAAATTAAAAATGCTGGTTGTGCTACTTCACCAGCACTGTAACCTTAGGAAAAGCATTCAACCCTTCTGGGCCTCAAGTCAAGTGTCCAATAAAGCTAACAATATCAACTTTATGAAGCAATGTATTAGATAGTACTTGGTTTTCGGTACCTGATACAAGTGGTAAACACCATGTAAAGAAATGGGAGATCTCGTGTTGCTGCTGTTGCTGCTACTGTTGTTGCCTGATCTAGAATCCAGGACTTACTTCCCTAAGTAGTGAGGGATGAGGTGGAAACAGGCAGCTGGGTGGAAACACCCAGCATCAACCCTGAAGGAGAGCTTTTTTCCCCCTCTCTCATAGAGAACGGTGAATGTTACTGTGGCTTTCCCCAGTTGGGGCATAAAATCAGCATCCATTCCCTGTGGCTGCCACATACCCCAGAGTGCCTGAAGATCTCAGATGCTTTGTGAGCCTCACCCCAACATTTGGGGTTTTGAAATGGAAATGATGACTGACTTTATCTTGCACCCTGGCAATCTCAGCCCTTCCAACAGCTCCAACAGCTTCTAGTCATAACCCTGTGATTTGAGAACAATGAATCTTAATATAATTGAGTTAACTGTATCATTTTTAATGTAAGACAATCTTGATTACAGCCAAAGGGCACCATTAATACGCTGAAGGAATGGTCGAGATTTTAGCATGTGAATGTTGAACAGAAAATAGAACTAATTAGCACTAATTTAATTCGAAGATTAAAGAAAATTCTGCTTTTAATTTTTAATTTAAGACAAACCATTTTACTCTGAACAAAGAAAGAATAATAAGTGCATTTTTTTCCATGTGAAAGGCAATTTTTACTTTTGCATTATTACACTAATATGGGACTGTGGGAATCCTGACCCCATTAGAGATCAAATAATCAGCATTTAATTATTGACAGCGAATTAATATTTAATAAAGACACAAGGGTTCCAGTATATGAAAGAAAGGCACCAAGGTTCTGCTGACCCAGAAACGTCCAAAAGGTCCCTTAGCCAAAATGTGCTCTCCTGCACTGAGAGTAACAAGTTGGGATCCCCAAAGAGTTGTGGCAATTTATTTCCATCTCAGCTACCAAGAGAGGAGCAAGAAGACCAGCAACTCTGTAACTTCTCCCCTTCCTCTTCCTACTGCACCCCCACCAGGTTTTGCCTTAATCAAGCACTTAAGCTAAATAATACATCGGATGTCATAACTGAAAGGAGGACAGTCATAATAAAAAAATAATAAAAGAAGAGGCCAATCCTCCTTTTTATTCTGCAAAAATAATACTGACTTCTCTTTGCTGTGGGACTACTTGTCAGGGATAATTTCTAACCAAAGAAGACATAATGGATTTACAATGAAACTCTGATGCTTTCCCTGGGCCTCACAAAGATTCTGAAATAAGCACTATTACATTAGCGGTCCAGGAAAAGCTGTTAGTTGATTTCCCGAGAAAGCCAAAGCTGTGTGCAGAGAATGGCCTGTGGATGACCTGGTATTGGTATGGGCTCTGAAAACATGACTACACTCCCCTCAGTTCTCAGAAAGAAAGCTCAGACCCCTTCTCCTGTGGACCTGTTGAATGGGTATCAGTTGCCCTAGAGAGGAAATTTCTTAAACCAGCATGGGGGGAGGCTGACTATTTGCCACAGGGTCCCTCATTCCAGACATCAGACCCTCAATTTCTTTTCCACATTGCTGCCTTCAGGAGATTCAGCCTCAACAAGTTGAAGATACCAAGTCAGAATGACAAGTCAAACCTTTGTATAGTGCTGAGTAAGGAGAGAGTTCTCTCATCCTCAGTGTTAAAACCGGAAGTGCTAGGCCAGAGACCCAACTCCAGAGTTCCACATGGCATGTTTAGCCATTCAATCCAGTACACCAAATAAAGAGGTGAACAGAGAAGAGAAAGGGAACTTATTACACAGTGCAGTCATGCCATGGAAAGGGTCAAGCTAAGCCTATTAGCCCTTCTTCATAGAAAAAGACATGAGCTTTTGGTTTAAGTAAAAGTACTAGAGCAGAGAGTAGGAAATATGCCTGTTTATTGAACAGTCCCAGTCAGGGTCAGATCGATGTTCATCTCCAGATGGTCAGGTGGCACCTGGTGGCAATGAGAAAAGCACTGTTCTCTAAGGACAATTTATTTTTTCTCCCTGCTGGCCCTGGGGCTCAAAGTCTGGGCCTGGGCACTGTCCCTGAGCTCTGTTTTGCTCAAGGCTAGCACCCTACCACTTGAAGCACAGCACCACTCCTGGCTTTTTCTGTGATTAATTAGAGATAAGAGTCTCACAGACTTTCCTGCCCTGACTGGCTTTGAACCATGATTCTCAGATCTCAGCCTCCCGAATAGCTAGGATGACAGGTGTGAGCCACCAGCATCCAGCTGAGGGGCAATTTCTACTGTTGTCACCAGATGTCAGTTCTGCCCTTCCTTGGTTCTACAGTCTAGCAAGGTGACTACAAAGAGAACCACTCAAAGCAAAGATAGATGCAAAATGAAGGCATAGATGCCAAGCTTTTGTCCTGATTTTATTTACACGTTGAACATGTACAGGCCCAGGCAGAGGACTTCACTTTTTGGCAAAACACAATCTCTTAAGTGCTTGTCATAGTGAAGTCTCCTTAATCACCATCCCCTGGGCCCTTGCCCAACTCAATGTCTCCGTGAACCCCAAACTCCTCACACTTACCACATCTGAAACTGAGGTCCACTGCACTGATTTACTCCTCCTATAAGCAGAAAATATGTCATTACCTTCCCCCTCCCATCACAACCCTTCAACCCCCATCTGTGAGGATACTAAATAGAAGGTAAGATCCTTGTATTGGATGTTGCTTAGAAATGCAGTTTGTTCTGAGATATGATGAGCAGCCATTTCAGGCTTCTACCTTGAGTCTGAATGCTTGTGAACAGAAAGATTCTTCAAAGAGATTCAGTGAGAATCAGTGTTGCATTATCCCACATTCCTGGATGCACAACTTACCTCTGCCTCTTCCTCTTCTTCTTCCTATCTGGATAACTTGGACAAGCCATTCAATCACCATAGATTTCACTGTTTCATTGATGAAGTGTGGCCCTTATTGGTAGACTATATGAGTTAATCCACTTACAAAGATGGCAAGCCAGGTGCCAGTGACTCACACCTGTAATCCTAGCCACTCAGGAGGCTGAGATCTGAGGATCACAGTTCAAAGCCAGCCCAGGCAGGAAAGTCCATGAGACTCTTATCTCCAATTAAACCATCCAAAACCAGAAGTGGTGCTATGGCTCAAGTGGTAGAGCACTAACCTTGAGCTGAAAAGCTCAGGGACAGTGCCTAGGCCCAGAGTTCAAGCCATTCAAGCCCCATGACTGACCAAAAAAAATGGCAAATAGCAAGTGCTTAAGTTCATACATGATGCAGAGTCCCAAATTACTTTCTGCTCACCAAAGACAGAGAAGAAAATCTGATACTACTGGGCATGAGCTCAAGTCCAGCTCCCGTAGGACTGCATGCAGGCTGTTTCCTCTACAGAGTGGTTTTCTGTCCCTGGTATATATAGATCTAGACTTCTGCCTTGAGGTTCCAATGTCAGTCTTTACAAAATGTTGGTCTGAGTCTAAGTCTATGGTAGCCTAGTAAGAAGAGTTCCTGTTCTGTACTGCATAGTTGAAGTCTAGAACCAAAGTTCACAATGGTCATATTGGGTCTTATTCTAAAGAATCCATATAAAAACATATAACTTGAATTCATTGCATCCCAAGTACTATCTACTGGAGATAAGAGAGGGATTCTAGGAGAACACCAATTTTCTGGAAGTAGGAATGGGGATTTACATATGAATAAATGCCTATTCCCAAACCTATGAGATTTAAGCAAAGGTGCATCTGCTCCGGGGAGGGAAAACTTCAGGGCAAGAAACAAACCAGATTGTGCTCATCATGTGCATTGTGAATTTGCCCCTTTTCTGAACTTATCACTAACTAGAATCAGACCTCATTTTTTTAAAAACTTCAATTTTATCAACATCTCCTCTAATTTTCTCCTATCTTTCATTCTCCTCCTCTTGGATCTCATCTGCCATTACATACATTTTTTTCAAACAAAGATTTTTTTTATTTAAAAATTCACCTCAAAATTCAGTGCTGGGTTTTAGTTTAAAAAGAAGCAAACATTTAAAAACATCAAATGTTACTAGTCTACAATCATCTTGTTATGAACACTTAGTGTGTGGAACAGGGGAACAATCCTAGTACATTGATTAGGCACATGGCCAATGGGCCCCAAGTGGGGTCCATTTGTATACTCAGGCAACAATTAGAGGTCTGACGTAGGTGGTCGCACCTGGATGGCAGGCATTGCAACCTCTACCTCCTCTCTAAAGGCTGTCAGGATGTCTCAAATCAATACAATACCTTGTAACTTAGGTCAACAAACAAACAAAACCCAAGCGACCATCCCTGCTTTCTAAATTATACTGCAAAGCCAAGACAGACGCAGGTCACTGTGACTCCCTGTTACTAATGGTCTGGGTGTCCAGATCAGGTATGGTATTCTAGGCAGAGTGATATCACTCCTCTGATCATCGCAGACACCTGGCTGGAAGGAGTCTAGGATTGTAAGATTTCACATTATAGCAAGTCTCCAGTATGCTGTGAATTGGGACAGTGAATATAAATCACAGTACAAAATTCCTAATGTTCTTTTTGACTGGAAAAGCAATAGGTGCTACATAGAAGAATTGCTTATATACCACCTATCTTTTTAAAAAATGGAAATATAAAACATTAATTGCATAGGGATTTAAATATAAGGCCAAATATATATATATGTATGTATACATATATATATAGTTTAATCATAGAAAGGGCACTATGATGTCATAAGATAAGTTTCATTCTTAGAGGAAGAATCTGAATGACTAATGGGAAAAAAAAATCACAGTATGTGGCTGGAACTAAGAGTGAATGTCAACGGATTCATTAATCCCAAAATGGAAACTTAATTGTTAGGACTTAACAAAAACACAACTAAACCTCATTGTCTAAACCTGATCAGTGTATTCGCACATGAGTGCCCAGTATGTACCTGATTAGTTACAGAACCTACCTTTTGCAAATAACATTGGGAGACAGTCCACAGAATCAGAAACACCAACCAAGAATATGAAATGAAAACCTCCCATGGCCCTGTCTGAGCAAATGTAATGTGCGTTGGAAAGATCTCCATTTGGGGAGATAGTTGGTCCTCACACTTCCACTCTAGATGGATGGATTGATCCTCAGACAAGCTGAGCTGAAGTCAAAGGACCTGTGACAACATGGAACACTTTAGACCATACACTGTGCTTCGGTGCTTCATGCCGTGTGTCAACAATACGCAAGCTTGTAAATAACGTGGGAAAGTGGTAACATTTGGCTACCAAACACATCTCCCATGGCTAACTGCATTTGTAGTATTACTGATGCACTTTTCCATCAAAACATTGGCTTAGATTCCTAGCGTATCTTAACCAAGTTCTTGGATTTCTTCACATTACTCTATGTAACAATACTAAGTGAACTAAAGCTAGTTGGTTTTGTTTTTTGTTTTTTGTGTTTTTTTTTAAGATTTGGAAATTGCTGTCAAAGCTATAGTCTTAATACCATTACAATGAGGAATAGATTGAAAAGTTAACTTTTCTACATGAAATATCAGGTGGTAACGCTCAGCTTGAACTACAGCCATAGTATAGTGGACTTGATCTTTCATTTCCTTTCACAAATTCTGAAGATAATGTATATTACTGGGGTCAGGACCTAGTTCTCTGGCTCGTGTACATCTAGCTTTTAATGGTGGAACTTTTGTTATCTTTCGTTAATTACAGTGTCGTTTTGGTTCATTGAGTAAAGATTCTGCTGGCTGGGATCCTGTAACTTTGACAAATTAAATGTAATTACACTCTCAAGCCTTCAACTCATTGGTAGATGTGCTTTTATACTTGTTAACATGTATTAAATGTTATTTGCAAAAGGTAGGTTCTGTAACCATTATATACATTTTAAGATTCAGTCTGGAGTGGAATATGGTTGCCCCTGCCTAGCTAGCTTCCTTGTTCCTCACAAAACGTCAAATCCTGATCTTGAGAGGGTGGTGATCCAGTGACTGGAAGAAAAGGGTTCATCTCTGTGGCTGCTCTCTGAGATCTGTTTGCCGATATAGAGCTTCCAACATGCTCAGAGGATCTAGCTGCCCTGACTGGAAAGGTTGGCTGGTTCTCTGTAAGTCAATGAACTTACTAACACTCAGGTGTTTTTTTTTCTTTTTTGTCTCTAAAACAAACCAACTGAGATGAAAAATAATAGGCTAATACTACTATATACATAAAAGTATTATGAGGGCCAGGCACCGGTGGCTCATGTCTATAATTCTAGCTACTAAGGAGGCTGAAATCTGAGGATCATGGTTCAAAGCCAGCATGAGCAGGAAATTCTGTGAGACTCTTATCTCCAATGAACCATCAGAAAACCAGAAGTGGTGCTGAGGCTCCAGTGGTAAAGTGCTAGCCTTGAGCTGAAGAACTCAGGGATGGTGCCCAGGCCCAGATTTCAAGGCTCATGACTGGCAAAGTAGGTAGGTAGATAGATAGATAGAACTACCTTGACCAAGTGGGTAATGGAGATTCCACACATCTTTTAGTGTACGCCATTACCTATGAGTCTTAAAAGTATTTAACTCTTGCTAAACTTAAGAAATTATCCTGGGGCTGGGGATATGGCCTAGTGGCTAGAGTGCCTGCCTCGTATTCATGAGGCCCTGGGTTCAATTCCCCAGCACCACATATACAGAAAATGGCCAGAAGTGGCGCTGTGGCTCAAATGGCAGAGTGCTAGCCTTGAGCAAAAAGAAGCCAGGGACAGTGCTCAGGCCCTGAGTCCAAGCCCCAGGACTGGCCAAAAAAAAAAAGAAATTATCCTATCTTCTTTTTACCATATCCTCATTTGATAAGGTATAGAAAGTAAGTTAATGTTGGCAAATACCTCCATGAGATGCTTTGGGCACTCTGATTCTCACTAGTGAGGACTTAACAAAATATTAGTCCTGTAGAATCACATAGTAGGTACATATTGTGGCTGTCAGAATTGGAGGTTGAAAACTGGATGCCTGAGAGCAATTTGCATCACAATGTGTTGACAGTTCAGTGTTTGAGTAAAGCAAGTATGGGATTTAGAATTTGAAAGTGATTGGATCTGTAACCCTAAGCTTTTTGCTAGACTTAGGAGATGAGAACAGCCTACAACACAGACACTATGACAGGCTGCTACAAACAAGATCACATAGGGGAGTACCTTAAGAATGTCTTTCAGATTGAGACTAGATGGGGAAAAAATAACACATTTAAACTTAAGGGCTTGACAAACCATACCTATTGGTATCATTTTATGAGCCCAAATTTTTGTACTATTTCTACATTGGAATGTTACTGAATTTGTAGCCCAGAGCAATTCCCTTACAATAGGGAAATGGAAGCCTAGAGAGACTAGTTGTTGACTTAAACTTGTATAGTGGAAGGCAAAAGCAACGAAATCCCAGGGTAAATCTTTGTTTATTGGATACCATAGAAAATATGCATATTGCGCTCTGGCTTGAGTGGGAGGTACACCCAGCTCTGAGGCTCTATCACATAGAACTCTATGGGATCCAATGAGCAAAGGCTCATGCAACAGAAGGAACAAATAGTGAATATATCTAAGCAAGAACTCCAACTTCTTATGTCTAAGGGGCAGAGTCTTCTGAAAAACCTTCTGCATCCAGGGTATGCTGTCCATAAGCCCATTCTTGAGTTGGCCAAGCAATATTTTGACCCAAGATGAATAGTTCCAGAGCCAAAAATGGCCCCATATGACTCCTGAATCTTTCTCTCCAATCTCACCCTTGCATGAGGGTATAGTTGCATCTGGAACAAGCCCTAACCTGAAGATGAAGAGGGACAACATACAAACAAAATTTTAATCAGAACTTCATTCAATAAAGCTCACCTTCCCCAGTAGCTCTGGTTGAAACACTGGTGGCCTCGAGTTTTACCCCCTCAGCTCTCCACCATCACCACCACCAGGCCTTCTTGAGCCAATCTAGAAGCACCTGCTCCTATATATACAATGGACATCACTTTGCTCCTATGCATCTATGTTCTTTTCTTCTAAACCCACCCTTAGTAAGCTGCCTAATTAGTGCTCCTGCATCTCACTTCTCATGTTTGCCCAACTCAGAGAACACTTCTCCTTGCCTGCTAAATTCAGAGCTAATTCTTCCTTCTGGCCTTTGTGCACTTTTCTACGTCACCATTCTTCCTCCTACAATACATTTCTGTACTCTCACTCTGACATCTAGCAAACTTAAGTGACCAACTTTCTCTAGGAAGCTCTTCAGACTAGGACAATCCCCCCTTCCACATCAGTGTTCTATGTTTTTCATGGTATTCTGACATGTATGATATTTTTTGTGAGAATCTCCTTGTTTGGGGCCTGAAAATCATTCCTGTGCCCCTTATTGTGCCTCAGCATTATGCCTTGCATATTTTAGAGAAGGGTTTGTTAAATCAGAGAGAGTTGAGAGTACTTAATTAATCTAGTGGCAGACCAGGAAAGCAGTCTTTCAAATTGTAAAGTGGCCAGTTTGACATCCCTCTATCCCCTCAGTGTCTTCTTCCCCCACCTATGCCCCCCCTCCTAGAAATGATTTTTCCCCTCTAGCTGGCCATTAACAAATCCTTGGGAGAAAATGAGTTTAAAGGTAACTAAAAGCATAAGTCTGGTAAGTCCTTCTCCCCTACCCCCTCTAGGAAAATGCAATCTGGGCTTTTCTCAGGCCCCAATAGAGAGGAAGCTGGCTTCCCACCAATCCTTACACCAGAAGCAATGATCTGACCAATCCACTCAGAGCACCACCCAAGGGTTGTCACTCCCAAGCCAGCAAATGGGTGAAGCAGTCCTAGGTGCCCGCCTCTGAAATCCCACGTCTAGGGTCTACCATGTGAGCCCCACTTTCATATCCACTGGATATGAACCACCTTAAAATGTGATTGCCCTTGCTGTACTCTAACACTTTCACTTCCTTAAAAAAAATGTTCTGTTCCCACGACTCTTCTCTCTTCCTGCCTCATTCCAACAGGGGCCACTTTGCTCAATCAGAGATCGTTTTTAGTTACTTTAATAAAAGAAATACAACCAGGCTTAGTGGGGCCCAGAAATCCACTTGACATGGTTATTCGTCTGTGTTCTGGTCTGCCTCTCACTGCGTGGTGAGAGACATGGCACCCCTTCTCACTCTAAACCTATGTGACCATTTTAGCTTCAGATTCTACCACCAATCAATACGTGTATCTTAGGAGAGTCTCACAACATAGAATTTGATTCACTTAATCTGCTTTCTGAATTGAGTGTCACCTGGCCAATCTCCATTATTCCATAGTATGTATATTTATGAATATCTAGACCCAGCTTTTGGGCAGGAACTGTGGCCAGTTGGTAATTTTTCAAAGATGAAGGCAAGGGCACACAGTTGGAGATGTTTTAGGGATCTCTCAGGTACCTCTGAGGCTATGCAATCAGAGTAGAGAATGGAAGATGGAGGAGGGAGAGGATGAAGGCAGAGAAAATACAACTATAATAGGTTGAAAGTGTGCTAAGCAAAAAACAGGCTCTTAAATTTAAATCATCCTGTTTTAGCCACATGATAATTCTTCCCAATAACTGTTGTTGTAAATTCTTCTTTCAGTCTCAGAGAAGTGAACTGAAGTGCCGAGAGTCATTCTGTAATTAGTGGCAGGACAATGGTCTGAACTAGGGACAAAGGCTAAAGCCTTTAACAGTTTCACCATAGGTAGTTGTTCCGTGTGACAAATTTAGAGACATGGCATGAAAGCCAGTTTTCTTAAAACAATCATGACAAAAGGGTGATTATTGAAGAATGTTAATTGATATCTCACTGCACTGGTTACTTCTGCTTGATGGTTTAATTATTAGTAGCTCTGTGAGTTTCATTAGGGACTTATTGTGCTGCTGTTGGCAAAACAACACTGGCATCTCATGTTCAATAATTAAAAGCAGGAAAAACAAACATTTTCTTTGGAGCCCTGGATTTATAAATAGCAGTGGTATATGGTTCTTTTAATCAATAACTAGCCTGGCTTGGATGGTGGCGACAAGGGGTCATATTAATTCCCCTAACACTAAATTTGCACAACCAAGCTATGCACAGTGGGCATCCAGCCTGGCAGGGCCTGCCTTTGGTCACATGAATGTTAAAAGGTAACTTGGTTAAAAAAAATTAACATCCTGACTATCATATTTAAATGAGTACAAAACATTAAATGAGCATGTGAGAAAGAAAGAGTTGGAAAAGATGCTGCCACTCATTCAAAGGAGACTTAAGAACCACAAACTCATAGGAAGTAACAGGATATAGACATGAATTTACACATAGAAGTGAAACTGGTTTTGTGTTTTGATTTGTTTTTGTTTTGGCTAAGGGGCTGGAAGGGGCGAGTCAATTAAACCCAGACTGGACAGAATTTATTTGCATCTCTATAGACCAGAATTAGTCTGCATTGCTAACAGTCATATACAACTTACACTGTAAATCAGCTCTAGGATGACAATGAAAGACTAAAATAAGATTAACATCAAGATTGTGCTCAAACAATGCATTGCTTCCCATTGGATACATCCAGTAATCTGTCTTGTTTATTGCCAATTTCCTTATATACTATGCGAAAGCAAAACAAAACAAAACATGTGCCTTAGGGTCAAACTGCAGTTTAAAAGAAACGGTTCATTTGTTATGAGTGATCTTGGATGAGTTTCTAACCTCTCTGAACATCATCTGTCATAGTTAGTGTCAAATCCTCACTTTATAGACATGAAGTGTAGGTCAAATTACTAACACAGAACTTGACACACAATGTTCATTAAGTGTTCATTCTTGTAGGCCATTCTCCCAACTTGGCAGCCCAGAGACTCCAGAAATCCATTCCCATTTGGTGACTGCTGGGAGGGTTGAGCTACTAAAGTGAAAACCAAATACCCCAGGTTCTCTCTGTCTCTTGAGCCTTTGATAAAATGAGACAGAACTTTCATATCACAACATAGTTTCTTCCTCCATCCCAGAGCTGAGCAAAGACTTAGGAATGGATATGCAATCAAAGGCTATCAGAGACGGCCATCCCTGGGCAGAAAGAAGACTGACAGAAAGAGAAACAACATCCCTGCTGAATGTCTTCCAAGGTCCTCTGGCCCTCCTCAAAGGTGACACAGAGGAGTCCAACTTGGGGAGGAAGAGCATGAAGAAAATGGAAATCTGCCTGAAGTACTAACCTATTGGCTCTGTGAGGGAATGGGAAGTGCTGAATAAATTTGTCACCAACACTATTTTATTCAAGAAACAATCATGGGTGGACCACCATATTACTTATGTCATAGGACACTGTGACAGAGGTACAAGTGTTCCGTATCAGGTAGACCCAACACTGGATTTTTTTAATTGGAAGATCATTTATTCATGAGATTTCCTTAGCTAAATTGAAATGGGATAACACCAACATCCAGACACTAAAAGGTTAAATTAAACATTTATAATGTTAAGAAATACATTCTAGATCAGGGAATAATGTTCAGGCATCCTTTGTAAAAATTGCAGATTTGACTGTAGCACCATGCACATAATAGATGCTCAACAAAATTTTACATGTGGATAAATGAATTTGCAAAATATGAATAACATTGTGTTCTATATTTTTTTATCTGGTTTCACATTCATATTTGGAAAACTTGAATTTGATGTGCCTATTTGAGAAAGGATTTGATCATTTTAACTCTGTTAATGCATTTGTAAGTTACTTACCACCTAAAGCTAGTTAGCACATATGTTTTCTTTTTAACAATTGGAACTGCCTGAATTTTGCAATGTACTGTACATATAAGGAGACTGTTTTGCTAGGAAATATTGTTGAAAAAAATCCCCAAATTTATTCACAATGCTAAATCTTAATTCCCAGATCCTTGCATTGGCCTTTATCTTCAAGTTCCTCATTGATTAAAAAAATAGTAGTCATTAGAACTTGAGGGATTGTTCTCAGTAATATTGTTGAGGTCATAGCAAATATATGAACAACAGAGGGAAGCTATAGCAGATACAACTGTTGAAGAAACCTGGGCTGCCCTGGGCTATGTTTATTTACATCTGTACAAAAATGTTTGCCAACTAAGCTGATGGCAGAACTTCAAAGTCTAAGGTAAGGAGAACCAGGTCAAGAAGCATCTCCATTACCCCCTTAGTTGCTGACCTGTACATATTCGGTAATCTGGTCCTGTGGAAGGCTACATTTCTCAGCTACTCCAAGGGGATGAAGTACAAATAGCATTCATCTTCTCTAGCCAGCACCCCTAGGGACTATTGGCTCTACCTTTCTTTTCTTCTCTTTTTGTTTGTTTTTTGTTTGTTTTTTTATTTTTTTAAATTTTTATCGTCAAACTGATGTACAGAGAGGTTACAGTTTCATACGTTAGGCATTGGATACGTTTCTTGTACTGTTTGTTACCTCCTCCCTCATTCCCCCCTCTCCCCTCCCCCTTTCCCTTTCCCCCCATGAGTTGTTCAGTTGATTTACACCAAACAGTTTTGCAAGTATTGCTTTTGTAGTCATTTGTCTTTTTACCCTGTGTCTCTCGATTTTGGAATTCCCTTTCAGTTTCCTAGTTCTAATACCAATGTACATGGTTTCCAATGTACTCAGATAAGATACAGAGATAGTGCAAGTACAACCACAGAAAGGGGATACAAGAGGGTCATCAATAACAGAAGCTACAGTTTCACATCACATGTTGAAAGTAATTACAACAGTGATATAACAGTCATTTCCGTAACATGGAGTTCATTTTACTTAGTATCATCTTATATGTTCATAAGGCTATAGCTATTGGGCTCTTGTGATCCTCTGTTGTGACTAGCCTAAACCTGTGCTAATTATTCCCTCTGAGGGAGACCATAGAGTCCATGTTTCTTTGGGTCTGGCTCACTTCACTTAGTATAATTTTTTCCAAGTCCTTCCATTTCCTTGTGAATGGGGCAATGTCATTATTTCTGATAGAGGCATAAAACTGCAGCGCTTCTGCAGGGCAAAGGACATAGCTCACAAGATAAACAGAAAGCCACAGATTGGGGAACGATCTTTACCAGCCTTACAATGGACAAAGGTCTCATATCTAAAATATATGCAGAACTAAAAAAATTACATTCCTCCAAAACAAAACTGCAAAGAACCAAATAGCCCTCTCAACAAGTGGGCTAAAGACTCAAAAAGAGACTTCTCTAATGAGGAAATGAGAATGGCCAAGAGACATATGAAAAAGTGCTCTACATCACTGGCCATAAAAGAAATGCAAACCAAAACAACATTGAGATTCCATCTCACCCCAGTAAGAATGTCCAATATCAAGAAAACTAACAATGACAAATGCTGGAGGGGATGTGGCCAAAAGGGAACCCTACTTCATTGTTGGTGGGAATGTAAACTGGTTCAGCCAGTCTGGAAAGCAGTATGGAGATTCCTCAGAAGGCTAAACATAGAGCTCCCCTATGACCCAGCAGCCCCACTTTTGGGCATCTACCCAAAAGACCACAAACAAGAACACACTAAAGCCACCAGCACAACAATGTTCATCGCAGCACAATTTGTCATAGCTAGAATATGGAACCAACCCAGATGCCCCTCAGTAGACGAATAGATCCGGAAAATGTGGTACATCTACCTTTCTTTTCCTATAACCACAGAATGGTCTCAACCAGAAAGGAAATGCACTTAGCAGTAGAACGACTGCCTAATGCACGGTGTCTTCCTGTGCACCTCAAGCCACAGAGTCTCTTCTGAATTCTAGTTTGTTCTCACTCTCCTGGCCCACCAACATTGACAAGCATCCTGCCTGCCAAGATAGTAGTTGGCAGGCCTTCTCCCAGGATTAGGGATTAGAAGCTCCTCCTATGCTCTGTCGCTGCTTACAGATGAATTCTTCTCCCTCCTATTGGAAACTTTTTCACTTACTTTAAAAAAAAATAGCCCTGTCCTTCTACTTCATAATTTCTGACTAGCAAGTCTGCCACAAACCTTCAAAGGTTTTTTGGGCAGTTTTGTGCTTCTTTTCCTTGGACCCATCAGAGCCCATAGACCCTTAGAGAGATACAAATTGTGGACTCCCCATGGGGCCCAGAGGGAAGATAGATGAGCCAGACTTCTGGTGACCCTCCTTTGAAAGGCTGCAAGCATTTCATACTGTTCTATTTGTCTGTTGTCTAAGACCCTTCAATGCCAGGTAAAGTGCAAACCCTTTAATTCTGTTAGCCCTGTGGAGGGATTTCCCCTTTTGAGATGGGCTTAGTCTGCATAGACTGTCAGGTGTGTCTGCCAAGGAAATGTGCTCCATTGAAAAGAAAATCAACTATTAAGAAAGGAATGGAAGGGTCTAAATGGAGCTTATTCTTTCATACTGGAAAAACCGTGAATAAAAGTTACTTCAATTTGAACAAAGAACATTCTCTCCAATATTAGAGAAGAAATGCTTTGGGTGATAGTGAATAGGCCCTATTCTACTTTTACTATCACATGAGAAAACTCCCCCAAAGATCCAAATATAAATCAACAGGCCATTTTCTTGAACCAAAACACCAGAGGAAAGATTGAGTGTGAATTTTAGAATAGACACCTTTCCCAGAGCTGAGCCCAGAAAGTGGTCCAAAAGTACAGACAACTCACTCTCTGTGGCTGCCCCGGGCCTTCCTTTGCTGCTCAACCCCATGGGTATCTATGGGTGAGTGATAAGTGAACAAAGCTAATGTCAGATCAGGCATGATGGAGAGTGTATATGCCTTCTCCAGACCCTTTATCACTCAGAGTGAGTGTTTTATAGCCCTGCATAGAGGTTGCCATAAAACAACATTTTAAGGAGCTCAAAGCCATATTTCATCCACTAATGTCCTTTTGCCCCAAGAGGCAAAACAAACTAGCAGGTGGCTCAGGATTAACATCTTTATTACAGATGACCTCACTATTGTGTTCTCTATAAAGAAAAAATATTACAAAGCATTAACGCACTTTAACTATTAAATTAATACAGATTTACGGCTCATATCCGGATCTAAATTTCTGGGCTTGCAGGGTCATTATTTTTCTGTGATTTTTTTTTCTGACAACATTGCTAATGGGATCCAGAGCAAAATTGATATGAACTGTGATGGTGGATGCATGAATTCAGGAAAGCAGCAGGTTATGTCTCCCCATAAATCACTCCAGTGGCAGTTTTGCACTAGAACTTACACAAGTATTTTCAATATTTGAGCAATAGCCACAGAAGGATATTTAGCTGAGAAGATTCAAGTGCTAAGATTCCAATATTTACTTTGTTCTGACAAATGGCAAAACATGAAGACTGCACTTTAATTACTTGGAAAGGCTTTGGAGCATAACTTCTGCCCCCCCCCTCTCTCTCTCTCTCTCTCCTTCTCTCTCTCCTTCTCTCTTCCTATCTGTCTCTCTCTCACTTATATGTTTAAAGTAGCCATTACTTATTTTATCTTGATAGTCCCTACTGGATGTTGTGTTTATATATTCTATAGGTTGAAATTCCCCTCATCTCCACTCCCTTCTTGTTTTTAATGTTCAGCAGTGATCCAAAGCCCCAAAGATTTGGAGGTATGTGTCTTATAAGAACCTAAGACTAAGCCTTCTTCCTGCCATGCAAATTTCAAACATGGGACTCTAGGTCATCAATATGTTACAGGAGTAAAAGAGAGAAATGGGCTATGTGCCAGTTTAACTGCCATAGGAAGAAGCTCAAGAAAAGCAAGGGATTAAGAGAGGGCATTTGTAGGAGCTCTGACCTTGATCACAGAAACTTTTCCGCAAGGCTAGTATGGCATCCATGTGTAAAGTTTTTACACTGAGGTTAGCAACTTCTCTGTAGGGAAGGAAATGTATGTGAGGTAGCACCTTCAGTACCTAGGAAGAGGAGGAGAGAGTCTTTGAAAGGAAAGATTGTATTTTTCTATGGGCTGCGGGGCAGGGGGGCTACTAGGAAAAAGTGAACAGTGAAGTTTCTGGCTATTGTTTAGAACTTGCAGAGAAACTTTACCACCTATTCCAAGTTTCTGGTGTCATTAGGAGTAAGACAATATCTTAACATGTAAGCTATGAAAGTTCAGGGTTCCCAAAAGCATGGACCTATATGGCCCATGAAGCAACTTCAAAGCATCTTTACTTGAGAGCACATCTCCTTGATATTCATAGGAGCTACTGCTGGGCTCCTTCCAAACCCTAATGCCAACCTTTCCATGGCTAATCTGGGAGCAAAGGCATTGAAGCCTCAAGCTCCTGCTGACTAAGTAAACAGGTGAGTAATTCTAAGCACTTTCCAGGGAAGGTAGAGAGCAGGTATCTTAGAGGTGAAGCTAAGGTAGAGCCTCCTCCAGATCCCTCTCTATCACCAAACTATCTTCAAAATTACCATCCCTAGAAAACAACAAAGGTACCTCAAAAAGAGGATAGGAGGTAGAAACAAAGTTAGTTTAGTCAAGAACTGAGTTAAGCAAGGGAAACCAAATGTGAAATACAGGAACTCTAAAACCATCCCCAGTAATAGCTGCCATCTTGACAACATACATGTCAGCTTCAGTAGTCCTAGATCATGCTGTTCACTGCCCAGTCAAGAGCTATAATTCCTCTCTTCTCCCCATTTCCATTGATGAGGAGCCAAGAGACTAATCAGAAGATAGTGACAGTGTTCCAGAACACAACCAATTGATCCAAAAAGTCTCAGCAGAAGAGGGACAGATACATATGCCTAATATGTCCTGATTGCTTTGACCTCTGGCATTTAGGAAGCTTCTTCCCTCATTTCCCCCTGCCAAAAAAAAAAAAAAAAAAGGAAAAAAGGACATCTTTATAAGGAATGATGTGATATGGGACATCATTGGCCCTGGTATTTTTGGATTATTCCCATGGACATAATCCCCAAAGATTTGAAACACTTATCTTCCCTCACCCTCTAATCTAATGCATGGATATTTACTGACATATCAATAGCCAAGCTCATAGGAATCTGTGTACACATGGAGGTACACCCTGTGTGTGAGCTTAAGCTGGGTTGAGCCTCCTGTGCATACAAGGGACATCATATGCATATGTGTTAGTGTGCACTTATATACAACCTGCAGATACACAGACACATGCATGTGCATATGTGCATTGGTGATTAATGTATGTGTATGCATTAAATGATTATGCATGTGTGCACCCCCAGGTGTGCAAATGATGTGCACACGAACATGAGCTGGAAAGCATACCATGAGCATCAGTGCACATGGAAATTCTATGTCTGCATGTTTATATGAGTCTGGGTTCCTCAGCCCTACCACGCACCAGGCTGTTTGCAGCCAATGTGGAGCCGCTAATGATTTTAATGAGAGTGCCTCTGGATTCATATTTTTTTCATAAAATACATCACACTAAAACCAAATCAATGAGAAACATTAATTAGGGCCTTTGTAGATGCCTTCTGTGGTGGTGTTTTTCTTTTGAGAAGCACCAGACGAAGAATGCTGGGCTTTATTTAAGCTAAGTTGTTTGACATTTAGATGAGAGAAAAAGGGGAAGAAACTCACCAGCCCAGGAAACGTTTTTGACAGCTCTTTGTCATGCGAGGGAGAAAAAAGGCGCCGGCTGTGAGAGTCTACTTTGAAGCCCTGGAAATTTGTAATGAAAAATTTAAGATACAAGAGAGGCAGAAAGATGAGCTATTCAACGGGGCTCTGCATATATTAACACTTGTAATGCAAACTAAAGGTTTGCTATGTGTTTTTATAATTTGGCCGCTAATAAATATCTTCCAGAAGTGCTTTGATTTTTCTAAGCTTGGGTATAGAGTTCGAATCCATTAAAAAGTAAAAGAAACAATTGGCATTAAACCCAGGTCTCTGATTAGGGGATTGTGCACATCAATTATTACAGCAGACCGCTGACTGATTTCAAAGGATGCTGGATGCTTTGCACACTCGGAAGGAAGGCATGTATTTATGGACAACTCCTCCACTGTGACCATCCTCTACATCTTCCTCCAGATCAACCCATCTCAAGTACTTAACCTATCCTCTCCCTTGACTTTCTGAATATAATTACTGACAATTCTTCAGATGTCAGGGATCTGGAACGTGATCACCAATAGAAAAGTACCATTTTCATCTTTCAAAGTTCACTTCCTCTACAACCTTTGGAATTTAAGTTTCATTTCTCTTCTTCATCACAGAAGGTGGCTTGTCTGAGCACTCTTCCCAACTCTTCCTGGGCGCTTATACACGATCACCCCACCACTGCCACGCAAGACACTTCATACTGGAGCTCATGCTAGATTTAGATCTAGGTCAGGTTAGATTTCTGCTCCTTCTTGGCATTAATACTGCTCATCAATTATTTTGGCTCCAGATCACCCAAATGGCTTCAAATGCTATGTGGATTTCCTGATCAAAGCCTCCGGTATCTTGACTTTCTTAGGGAGCATTAGGAAGTGAAGGTTCACGATGGCTCTATCCTTCTCCTGTCAGCTATACCTATGGCTGCAGGTATAAAGACCACAGAACACAGTAAGTTATCAAATGCTCTTCTTTTATTCCAATCCCCTTCTCTCTCATATTCCCACTTGTACTTCATGAGATATTTGGCCTCAATTATTTCATGTTCACAGATACCCAACTTTTCCACTACCCAGTGGTAATCATTCTTATAGCCACCTTTGAGCTAAACACACCCTGTGCCAGGCACAATGCTATTCCTCACAATGCTAAGAAGTTGGTATTATTATCATCTTCATTCTTCAACATAAAAAAACAAGACCACCAAAGGTCATTAGGCAGTAAGTTCAAGAAACCTAAAGCCAAGTGTTTCTGACATTGATGCTTCCCCATCCGTCCCTCCTACCTGTTGCTTCC
Source organism: Perognathus longimembris pacificus (assembly GCF_023159225.1). Lineage (NCBI taxonomy): Eukaryota > Metazoa > Chordata > Mammalia > Rodentia > Heteromyidae > Perognathus > Perognathus longimembris. The sequence continues at coordinate 22,061,612 of NC_063173.1, read as the reverse complement.
TGTGCCAAATCTTTATGGAGCTTGTGAATGGCCACCTGAGTTGTTCTTTGGACCTTCCTCCATATGTGCCTTACAATCATCTTACAATATCTTCTAAACCACCTTCGTTTACAAATAGTACAAATACTTTTAACTGATAATCTTTAGTGCCATCTGACACATCCAAGGGAAAACGGAACATATTCAGCAGGGAAACAGGCCCTTTTCACAGGCAGAGATAAGGATGAAAGGTGGACCTGCCACAAACCACCCAACATCTTCCAGACATTGCAAGCAAAGCAGGCTCTGTGGCTCACACCTGTAATCTTAGCTGCTCAGGAGGCTGAGATCTAAAGATCATTGTTGAAAGGCAGCCTGTGCAGACAAATCCAAGAGACTCATTTCCAATTAGCTAGCAAAAATCCAGAAGTAGAAGTGTGGTTCAAGTGAGAGAGTACCAGCCTTAAGCCCAAAAAAAAAAAAAAAAATCAAAGAAGCTAAATGAGAGTGTTGTGCCCTGAATTTGATCCCCATTTCTGGGGGCAGGGAGTGCAAACCGGCCAACTAACACATATATTAAAGAAGGAAGTCTTGGCTTCAAGAAGACCAAGAAGTTTATCAGAGCCACCTATGTGATAAACTACCTCCAAGCTTGTCCTCCCTTCCCCTCCCCACCTCTACCACAAGGATCATTATAACAATCTGGCCACAAAGAAGGACCTATCAATCCCCTACTTGTTCTAGAAAGTGGCTGCCTGGAGAAAATCCTATACTGCTATCACTAAGCTTTCCATCTTCTGACAGCCCCCATATGTGTGCATCCGCAAAGACAGCTCTGAGGAATGTTGGCATTCAGTGTCAGAGGTCTCATCTCTCAAATCTGACAGTGAGTCCTACTTCCTCATACTTGTGCTCTGACTACAAGTTTCTACAGAATACTCTGAGTCCTTAAATGTTGCAGATCCATTAAACAAAAGTAAATGCACACTAGTCAGAACCTCTCAGCTTCTAATCTATATCTGGGGACAAACAGTTCTTCATTTCAGGGGGCTTTCCAGGGCCTTTTAGGATGTTCAGCAGCACCCCTAAGATACCAAGGACAGAGATCCGGGTTATGAAAATAAGAAATGACTCTGGACATTGCCATCTATCCTGCTGGAGACAAACTCATTGAAGCTGGGAACAATTAAACTAGTCAATTCTCCAAGCAGCTATAAGAAAACAAAACAAGTAAAAGTGCCTTATAGGATGGCATAAAATGTATGTTACTGCCCTTCTCCAAACTTTTTGTCTCAGGACCCAGAAGTCAAGAATCTGTTATCATCCTCACACCTCTGAATATCTCAGAAATTCAATCTCCACTGAAGACCAACCTTCTGTCTAATAATGCTATTAGCTAACTTGTTTCCATCTACAAAACTGGACAGTACCACGAGAACTACAGACCCATTTGACTGCTTCCATGAGACCCAATGTGGGGATCTGGGCAGTGATCCTTCAGTCAGAGTCACCATTTATAAGGCTGGAGAAGAATTACCAAAGGAGATGATCTGGAAAGAGTCAGGGATATGGAATAAAAGAGATAGCTAGTTTGAACTGGCACTCTAAGAAGAGTTCAAGGTAGTTAAGTGGAAGGTATAAGTAGTTTCATTCTTTAACAAAGGGTATGACAGAAGGAGAGAGTGGAGGAAGTCAGGCTGGTAAGAGCTGAGGACCACTCTTCAACCCTGGGCCAGAAGGGGAAAGAGAAGGGAGTGATTAACAGCTAACCATTTCTGTTCAAGAGAAGCTTCAGAGACTAGATGCAAACAGCAACCCACCCACAGATACCGAGAAAGAAGAAGGTGGGAACAGATCCCATCCTCTGCTGGATCCCATTCTTTCCTCCAGAAACAAGGGAACAGTAGCCAATGAGCCAGACCTCCAGAGAACAGAGCAAAGTAGAGGAAGAAGTGAGTAGATCAAAGAGTAACAGAGGTAAAGAGGAATGAGAGGTGACTATTGTTCTGGGCTGCTCCATCAGCCGAGGCATCGTCAAAGATACAGATCAACTGAAGGCAAAGGCAGGGCCACAGAGGGCTGGGCTCAAGAACCAGTCTAGAGCAATGCATAGCAATCATCTTACTAAGTAAAATGAGCCAGTCCCACAAAAACAAGCATCACACCAAAAATGTGAAAACCCGCTCACTGTGGAAGCTAAGAGAAAATTAACTCTCTCCACACACAAAAAGACAAAGATATAAAGGTAAATAGGGTGTGAGCCATGAGAGGAGGGTGGGGGGAAGAAAGGAAAGGAAATATGGAGGGCTAAGAAGGACTAATAGAGGGGATGAATATGATGCAAGTAAATTACGTACATGTATGGAAATACCATGACAAACCCCTCATTTTGTATGATTTAATATATGCTAACTAAATAAGTGGCCTGGGAAGATTCTGAAAAGCATATGGTAATAGTAGCCTTGTACTGGCTGCAAAGCTGACTTCTGAAAAAAACTGGCTTGCTTGAAGAAGCAAGAATGAAAGGATATATCCAATCAAAACTCTTGAGCTACTGCCTACATTTCCTGGCATTCTCTGTAACTGGCTCAAATGGCATTTTCTTTAGATTATTCCCCTCAGAAAGATGGGTATCTTTGCAGAATCGTCTGTCTGAGCTCTCTTAGTGCCTAATCTGGTGTTTGCCAGAAACTGAAGCTTCACTGGGATTTTACATGTACATCTAATGCTGCGAGCCCTGGATTCCTGGACATGCTCATATAGTTGTGTGCTAGCCATGTGGGAGAGGACTACCCAGAATCATTGCCATAGTCCTTCCATTCCCTTCAGCAGGGATGGAATCTCTGCCACAGAGTGTGCACAGCTCAAGCAGGACTTCAACTACCTATGCATTCCTCAGCTGTCTCAAAGGGCCCTGGGAGGAGAGCAAGGACTAAAACCAACTGGGAGTTATAATGCTTTATGTCCCCCCAAACTGTATAAATTTTTATCAAGCCTATATTAATTAAATATGGTCTGAGTTAAGTACAGCCAGTCCACCATCACTCCAGCAGCAGGCTTCAGAGTACCAACTGATCTAGCAAGTTTGATGACAAACACAGATGCCTCTCAGAAAAGCTAGAGGTCCTCATTCTTCAGACACACACCCAGCATGACAGCACCAAGCCACCTGACTTTCTAGAGTCACAAGAATCCATGGTCTAGATTCCTTCAACCAGCCAGGATACAAGCTGTAGAGCTTCCTGCAGCACATGCAAGTTAGGCATAGACCACTGTCTCAGGAACTCCCACTCTAAGTCTTCTTTTCTTCTTTTCCCAGGCAGGCCCTGGCACTGAAAGTCCCTACAAAGTCTTTCAGTATGTTTGGTATCCTACATTAAAATACTCATGTGGGCCAGATGTGGGTAGATCACGTCTATAATCCCAGCTACTCAGACAACTGAGATCTGAGGATTGTGGTTCCAAGCCAGCCCTGGCAGGAAAGTCAGTGAGACTCTTACCTCCAATTAATCTCAGAGAAAGGCAGAAGTAGCCCTGTGTCTCAAGTAGGAAAGCTCTAGCCTTGAGCAAAAGTAGTTCAGGGACAGCACTCAGGCCCAAAGTTCAAGCCCCAGGATTAGCAAAAAACAAAAACTCCTTGTGGGCCAGATGCTTGTGAATCACACCTGTAATCCTAGCTACTAAGGCGATGGAACTGTGAAGATCATGGTTTGAAGTCAGCCTGAGCAGGAAGGCCTGTGAGGCTCGTATCTCCAAAAACCATTCAGAAAAAGCCAGAAGTGGAGCTGTAGCTCAAGTGGCAGAGCAAAAGAAGCTCAGGGATAGCACCCAAGTCCCAGGACCAGCATGAAAAAAAAAATCACCCCACAAAACAACAACAAAATCCCACTGTGCTTTTAATGTTTTGCATAGTGATGGTGATTTAGAGAACTTAGAAATAAGGTATCACTTCATAAGGAATATAACCCTATTTATATCACACTTAGATGGATCTAAAACAGACAAGTGATAACAGGAAGAGTTTAGAAGAGAGACAACCCTCACTGGTAGGTATGAGCTGCAATGCCATGGAGGTGGGTGAGGGCAGGACAAGGAAGTGAGTCGAAGAGGAGGCACTTAAGCCACCTGTCCTTGCTTAGATCTGGAATGTGCCCCAATGTGTTGAAGGCCTGTCACAGGCAGAGCTTTTGAGTGATTGGATCCTAAGAGCAGTGACCCCATCAATGAATTAATCCATGGATAGGCTCATAACCTGATGAGCCCCTTGGAAGTGATAGCTTTAAGGAGTGGATCCTTGGGGATGTGCTCTTCATGACTATATCTTGTTCCAGGGTTCTGCCTCTCTCTTTCTCTCCACCTCCTCTCTCTGCTTCCTGGCTTCCATGAGTTGAACAGCTTTGCTTGGCTATACCTTCCCCACTACAAAGGGCTGCCTCAGCACAGACCTTCAGCAACGGGGTCTGGTCATGGACTGCAACCTCTGAAACCATGAAACAAACCTCCTTACTTTTAAGTTGATTTTTTGGTCATAGCCAGGGATAGCTAACATAACACCCTGGTCCTACGGGCAGAGTTATTAGCTGAAATAACCACTTTTTTTGAGTACTTTCTAATGTATAGGACATTCCCCATTCCCTTCCTGCAGACCTTCCTGCTGTTTGTGACCACTGGGACAGTTTTAGGAAGGAGAAGATGTTCTGGTCATGTTGGTTAAATAACTCTATCTATGGTTTTCTGTTCGAAGCTGACTTCTTAATTATGCGCTATTGCCTGGACATAAATGCATTTATGTATATTAATTTTTGCTCCACTTAGCAGACTGGTCACCTAATTAAATGTCTTCAGTTGTTTTATTGAAAAAAAATATAACGTCCCCCCTTCTCTCCTCCCCCCTGGGTCCCTCCTTCCCACTTAGCTCCTCTGTTGTACTGTGAATTTAAACACACTATTTGTTGCTTTTCACTCCATTCATTTGTAACCCTCATGCCACTGCATTTATAGGAACTGATATTAAAAAGTAATATCCAAGACTAAAGTCGCTAGACTGTTTAGTAGATTTTTAAATTGAAACCAGAATTATACAGATTTTTCATTCTGATAATTCCACCAATTCACTAATTCTTTAATCTTTACAGGTCATTGAGCAGATCCACATTAATGAGATGTAGTTAAGAATAAATTTTACACTTTTTCCTTTTTTTCTTGAAAAATGTTTCCTATCATTTGTAAATTAGAAAGAACTTGTTCCATTTATGGTCCATTTATTTAAAATAATCGAATGCATGGGATCTGACTGAACACTGTGTGTAATGATGCTTTTAAACAAATTACCATTTATTTATAAGCAAGAAATAGACTTTTTTTAATAAAAAAAAAGCACCCAGACTTGGTTGCATTATTAATCGTATTCTTTAGGCCCACCAGCTTTGGTGAGGGGAGACAGAGGGAGGGAGGGGGAGGGAGGGAAAGAGAGAGAGAGGAAGAGGGAGAGAATATAGTTTTAGAATGCACAGAGGGAAAGAGAGAAGAAAAGAAGGAGAGAGAGAAGGGGGAGAGAGAGGGAGAGATTTAATTCAGCAAGGTTGAAGATTTGAGAGTAAAACAGAAAAAGATTTATAGAAAAGCAGCATTTTCCCCTTTTGGGGGAAATTTCAACTATTACTGAAATCAAGGTATAAAGAGTCATCTATCTCCAAATCCCCTCTGTAAATACAGGCTAATACCACGCACCCAAAGCAAAGAGCAGAGTCAGTTCTCACCCAGCCTGGTTTATGTTGCCAGGCATAAGGACATGGAGGAACAGCAGAGCCCTTCATCCCAGCCAGGGCAGAGCATGCGCAAGTATGCAAGGCCCACCTCTTCCAACCAGGAGCCAACGATTTCCTACTTAGAGAATAATTGCATTTTCATGAAATGCTGCAGAGTTAATTGCTTGGATTCAAGTATTGCAAATTACTATTATTCCTTACCACACACTACTGCAGGGAGGAAAATGTTTGTCCTGTTAAGTGTTACTTAAAGAGCTTGAGTTTTAGTGAACTGAGGGAAGTGGCTGACTATGCTGAGAATTAAAAGGGAAAAATCATTCTGGCTGCACTAGTGTTAGTCCTGTCCATGTATAGGACCCTCTCCATTCTCTTTTTCATAGTTCTATTGGTCCACTTAAGAATACATAACTAGTAGGTGCTGCCTGAAACCTTAAAAACTTCTGGGATTCAAGCCCTGCTCCATGACCCTCCACTTCCAAGAACTGTAAAATTCATCTGTCACTGTCAACCCCAGCAAAGCTATCTGAAGGATTCCTGTTCATCCATTCCATTTCTTTGAGATGGAGTCTTGAGGTGTGGAATAAGGCTAAGGAGTGCAAAAAGTAGAGAGAAAAAGAGAAGAAAATTAAAAGACAGAAAATGTGTAGGGAGCTGTGGTAAACTATAATGCCAGAGGAATCCAAGCTGCTAACCAGAGTAACAATAGTTTTCAAGACCTAAAAGAACATATAGTCTGAACTACTTCCTGTCAGCATTATCCCCAGAAACCATGGGGGGAAAATTAATAAGGAAAGGTACTTAGAGATAAGATGACTGAATCATAGATAACTTTGGTGTTGCCAACACTAAATATAAGATCTAGTTATTTACTGAATAATGAATGAGTGCATACGTGGCATTATGCTGCTTTTCAAAAATGGCAAAAGCAAGGGGGGGGTTCCTGCCTAGAGGAAGTATAAAGTATATTGAATACTGTCAAAATAGATTATTTACAACTATGAAAACAGAGCAAGGAAACCTGTTGGAGGTGGTGTTTCTTAGAGGGAAGAGTGCAGGGGTATGAGAGAGGGGGTGAAATTGACCAAAATACAGGGTAAACATGTAGAGATGGAACAATGAAATTCTTCCCTTTCTCTTTATAACTAGTGTTGGCCTAAATAAATAAATTACAGATCTAGACACTACAGTCTATTTACTCTGTAGCTATCAAAACAGTAATTGATTACTAAATCAATGGTTTGGAAAGCATAGACAATGACCAGTAGTGGCTGTGCCCCACCAGGATGAATCTTACCAAGTAAATACCGTGAGATTGTTTTCACTGATTTATGAATAAATAGACCAAGACTGTTTTATTGTAAGTCAAGTGTTTCACACAATAGGCTTTGATGTGTCAACAATCAGGAAACAGTAGTAATGTGCGTAATACTTGTTTGAATATCTATATTGAAAGTGATAATGACTCAGGTATAAAATCTCTACTCAAATGCTGTAGGCCCCTTTACTGTGGGCTCCTATCAGAAAGTGAAGTTAACAGAAGAGACTGTGAATGGGAACTTTGTTTTAGGAAACCCAGTCTTTATGGTTCTTCCTAGCCTTTGCCCACTTAGTATTTCTCCCAGCATTGTAAAAGATTCTGCGAACACATTCACCAACTTCTGTAGGTGACAAAGTATTGGGAGGATCCCCACATAACTTAATGAAGTACTGGTAAGTATAAACATAAAGTCCTCAAAAAGCTCAAATATACTCAAGAGGCTCAGTTCTGAGGATTGAGGTTCAAAGACAGCCCAGCCTTAAAGTTAAGAGACACTAATCTCCAATAACCAACAAAAAGCCAGAAATGTAAGTGTGATGCAAATGGTAGAGTTCCAATTTTGAGCAAAAAATATCCAAGCAAGACTGTGATACTGTGAGTTCAACCCCCTGTACTAATGCAGACATATGCATACCTGTGCCTCCTCCCCCCAAAGCTAAAAAAAAATCAACCCTTCATAAGTAGACATGTACAATCCTTAGCTAAATAGAAGCTTGGGTTTTAATTGTAGGTTTAATATGCAAAAACTATCTGATATGATTGCCAAGGGTTTGCTGGTGTTTCTAGCCAAGGAACTACTACAGGAAGATGGCAGTTGGTTGAAGGAAATGAGGTGTGATATCACACAGAAAAGTCTTTGACAGATAGGAGTACTGTTTTAAATATCTGAAGGGCTGTCTTTTGGAAAAGGGAAAAGTCAAGTCCTTTACTATTCAATGGGAAAATGTCCCAGTTGGACATGTCTAGAAATAAGACAGGATGCCTTGTTATGTACCCCTATTCAGCAGGAAGCCATACAGGCCCTGAGGGAGCTGTTACGGAGGTGTTCTAGAAAAAGACATTGTACCTAGTAACTCAAATCCATACACTTCTAAGATGCCTAGGTTCTGTGACCCATTCCATTAAGTTCAGTGTTACATGCTTGGATGTAGAGTTGGGTGTTGATTATACATGAATGCCATGATGAACCAAATAACACAGCTGGAGAACCTGAAAGTCTGCAACTCAATTTTCCACCTCAGTTGATACATTCACATGTAATAATACAATCAGACACCAAATCCATATTTCACAAAAGAATCCATATTTCACCAAAATCTAAGACAAAAATCCATATCAGGAAAAGGATGATTTTAGTTTATTTTTAATTGACAAATTAAAAAAGTATGTATTTATAGTATATAACATTTTGATGCATGTAAACTCTGTGGAATAGCTAGCTATTTAACATGTGCATTCACTAATATATTTATCATTTTTGGTTAAAAAATAATCCACTTAAAGTCTACTGAGCAATCTTAATCTCTAAATATATTTTTCTTAACTGTAGTCACCATGATGTACTACGAATTTCCTGCACTTGTTCTAATTGAAGTTTTGTGTGCTTTGATCTAAATCTCTCCAACCCCTGCACTCCAAGTTTCTATAAATCTCCATTTTTACATTTTTTTTTAATTTTCATCATTGTTACTGAAAAGGCAATGTACAGAGGGGTTACAGCTACATAATTCAGAGAAAGAGGGCATTCCTTTTTGAACAATGTCACCCCTTCCCTCATTCTTTTTCTATCTTTTCCTCCCTCCCCTACCCAGATATTCTAGTATCACTTCCTTATTGCTCATCAATTCTCCCTCCCACAGACAGATAACTGAACAAGACAAAAAGAAACCAAAAACAGCAATAAAAATAACTTCTTGTTTCCATTTCCTGGTGCGTTTTGATAAATATTATTTTATATGATTAGATGCACATAGCTATTATGCCTTTGTGATCCCTCCTAGACAAGTAAACTTACTGCATGGTGAAAGAAAAAGAATACACTCAGGCTTGGAGACCTCACACAGAGTGAGACCAAAGGAAGATATTGTTAGGAGAGAATCACAAAACGACCATTTTTCTCTTTTTTGTTAAGTTCAACTCAGACTCCACAAAGCAATGTGATTGTGCAATACTTGTATTTCTATGTCTTTCTTATGTCGTTAAAAATAACGACATTTGATTTTATCCATATTATTGCTACATTCATATTCTCTCTTAGTATCCTGTTTTATATTTATTATATTTTCTACATTTATTCTCCTATTGATAGACATTTAGTTTGATTGTTTATCTTGGCTGATATGAATAATACTACAGTGGACATGGAGATACAGATAACTTTGTAACATGCTGATTTCATATATTTTGAGTATATACCCAGTGATGGCATTGCTGGATCATGGTAGCAATTCTGTTTTTAAGTTTTTAGGAGCCTCCAGTCTATTCTCCATAATATCTGTACTAATTTACATTCTCACCAACAAAGTGTCAGGGTTCCCACAGTTATTATCCTCTGCTCCTCGTATTAGCAGTGTTCTAGCAGGTGGGAGGTAATATTTCATTGTGAACAATGATACTGAGCACTTTTTCTTACACCTACTGCCAAGACTTCCTTTGAAAAAAATATCTGTCCTGGAAACTTACAGTGCTTTTATATTGAATAAGCTTCACATTCTGAAGAACACTCTATTTTCTCTACTATTCTCACTATTTTGCCAAGAGTTGGAAACGCTCTTGTAGCTAAAACTAGTATCCAGAAACCACAGATATGGCATCAGGACTCACCCTACCTAGCCTGTCCCCATCCTGTCCTTCATCAACCCAGCATGAAAATGACAGTGATCCAAAAATAAATGAATCTGTTTTTTGTAGTGACTTCCCAAAGTCTTCACAAAACTGTTTGCTTAAACTTAGCTCTATCAGTCAGTCCTCAGCCAAACAAAGTATCATTTAATGCCTCCACAGACATTTACATCAAAGAATGGTATAAGTCAGAAAAAAACACAAACACTAAATGCAAATCTCATTTTTCTCAATAATTATTGTCAGCTGTCTCAACATTTTTTTTTCCAGTCCTGGGGGTTAAACTCAGGGCCTCAGCACTGTCCCTGGCTTTCTTTTGCCCAAAGCCAACACTCTGCCACTTGAGCCACAACACCACTTTGGGCTTTTTCTATTTATGTGGTGCTGAGGAATTGAACCCAGGGCTACATGCATGCTGGGCAAGCACTCAACTGCTAAGCCACATTCCCAGCCCCTGTCTAAACATTTAAGCTTGCACTATTGTTTATTACTCTGAGATTACAAAGGTTATCTCCATCATATAAGTTAATCTATATACAGGCATTCTGTTTGGTCAGTTCATTTATTACTATGTAAAAACCAAGGTTTGCAATTGTTAGGACAGTTTTTTATGTATCAAATCTTGGAACTAAAATCCCACCATGTCATTCCTATTTTCAAAGTGTTCACCTGCATACATTCTTCCAGATATGTTGTAAATGTTGGTCACGTTTCAGAAAGAGACTCTCTTTAAGATTTTAATTGAAACTAAACTTACAGAATGATTTTGAAAGAGTCAGCATCATCTGTTAATAAGTGTTCTCATCTAGGAGAATGCATATTGCCCCATCAGTATTTATGCAACATCGCTTATAGGCCTTTTCAAATATTTTGTAAGGTTTTTGTTCCTCTGTGCTGATCCTTAGGCTTGAATTCAGGGCCTGGATGCTATCCTTTAACTCTTTCTGCTCAAGGCTATCACTCTACAATTTGAGCCACAGCACCACTTCTGGCTTTTTCTGTGCTAAACTGGAGATAAGAATCTCAGGGACTCTGCTGTCCAGGATGACTTCAAACTGCAATCCTCAAATCTCAGCCTCTTGAGTAGCTGAGACTATAAGCATGAGCCACTAGCGCCCAGCAACATTTTGTAGTTTTATTCATAAGGTCTATAAGATTATTTTTGATAATTTAATCTTAGATTTTTAGAGATCGTCTCATCTTTTCACAACATGTTTTCTGGTTCATAAGAAATCTGGGATGGGGGTTTGCATTTTGATGCCTGTACTGGGGCTTGAACTCAGGGCTTGGTGCTTTCCCTTAGCTTTTCCCACTCAAGGATGACACTGTAGTATGTAAGCTGTAGCTCTAGTCCCAATTTTTGGTTGTTAATTGGAGATAAGAATCTCTCAAGCTTTTTTCTTTCTGAGCTGACTTCTAACCACAATCCTCAGACCTCAGTCTCCTGAGTAGCTAGGATTACAGCTATGAGTCACTGGCATTCGGCTAAGAAAATCTGGTTTTTTAACATTGTTGTATACTTAACCTTCTTTCAAACCATTGCATGCAATAGTGTTTCTAAGGGATTCATGAAGCGTTTTCTAAGAATCCTCAAGAATATTTTTGCCTAATAATGATTTTTATTTTTGTACTGCAGTAGTTAGTTAGGACAAATAATGTGGAGTAGGAGTGGTGATTGTATTATTGTAGTATCCTTTACTCACTGGGTTATTTGCAATGTCTCTCAATGAAACCTTAGGAGGCTGTGCAATAAACTGTTGGGATAAGGGAAATAGAGGTTCTATACTCACTCCTCTGTGAGGTTTTGATAAGCTGCTCTCAGTAACTCACAATTAAATTTAGTGAATCACAACCCTCTACCAATACATTTGTTGTATTCTTCAGGGGTATCTGAGCAGGCACATGTTGAGAAGATGAGAAATCTGTGTTGTTGTGCTCCATTGCCTGGTCATATTTGATGTCTGTTTAGGGTAAATATTCTGAAGGAATGTATTTCTGCATGCCTACATTAATGAAGAGTGCACTCTCTCTGTCTCTCAATTTCTCTTTCCCTCTATCTCTATCTGTATATCAGTTTAAAATAGATAGGAATCTTCACGACATGTGTACTACAAACCTAATAAGATTAGGAAGGGCAGCATAGGCTCCTGCAGCAAGCAAGTTCCCGCACTATTGTTCACAACTTGCTGACATTGTTTTCAGGTGTCTTGAAGCTCTATTCATCTTCAGACATCTTATGCTTCCACCAAACTGACTTGTATATATGCTTTCTAATTCCTGTGCCTTCTCCCTGCTTTCCCCTATTCTTTCCTTTTTTGCTTTCACCTGCCCAAATCCCAACCAAACACTCCTTCAATGAAGGCTCCTGATATGATGTCTCCTCTTCACATCTACCTTAACTTGTTTCCACACAACCCTAATGGCACTGATCTCTGTCTTCAAAATATCAATTCATCTCATCTCTGCCTGTGGGTAATGAGTTTCTTGAAGGACTTAGGCCTGATTTAATTTTCTATTCCCTACACTATTTTATAAGGGTGTATAATCAATGCATGGTGACGCATACAGGCTGCAAAACTTCCATCCTAGCTGTCTTTCTAGGCGAGTGGTTATGGGTATGTTATTAACCTTTTTGCCTCAGTTCCCCCCTTAGCATTATGATATAAATGTTATCTACCTTACATTGGCGGGATAATAGAGAGTCTTGGAAGAATGGTTAACACAAATTCAGTCCCCAAAGTTTTATCTTTTAGGACATAACAGACTATAAGCTTTGAGTGGACAGGTGCTTCCTCCCTCTTGTCACCTGACGCTTCTTATCACTTAGCACATATTAAATAAGGGTCATGCAATGACTACTTAAGTGCTAAATTAATATATATATTTGGATGATAAAATTATCCTTTGGCAATCTGAATTCTCAGGTTGGTTTTGGCTTCCCATGACTTCACCCAGAGAAAGTAGATCTCCTGTGTCATAAAACCTGCAATGTTCCAACCTATAATTTCTCTTCCCCTGGAAGCTAAATACTAGCCTGAGATAAATACACAGCTGGGATAGGAAAAAGAAATTAGGAAGCCTCTGATGGTTGAAGAGCAAAGCTGAGACCTGCCCTCCAGCCGACAAACTGTGGCAACCAGAAGCTCTGTGGTCACAATGAATAAATCCCCTCTTTGATAAGTGCCAGATGGACCAGGTTTGGGTATTCTTCTGCTTCTTCTCAAGGCATGAAGGTTAAAAGTAATATCACAGAAAGGAAAGAATGAGTCAAGTGCTAAAAACAGAATGCAATCCACTACTGAAAGCAGGGGCCAAGACATGAGCCTTTAAACACAGACCTTTTTACTAACTTATAAACAACTATGCCATGAACTACTTCAGAAAAATGGCACCTAGTGTTATTTAAAAAAATGATTAATTTTGCAAATGATCAAACTGGAATTGGAAAAGTTCAGAATTCAAATAATATGTCCAGTGTCTGCCAACAATTTGAATAATACCTGGTTTATTGGAATATTAACATTTTAAATGGTCTTTTTTCATAGTCTTTTTCCTAAAAAAAAATTATTCCTCCTGTATGATGAGCAATCACTGTTTGGGTCCTGTGAGCAGTTTTGGGCGGGAGGTACACAGTATAAGAAAGAGAAGCAGAATTCCTGCCTCCATGTCAGATCAATCATTCTAACAAGACAGGCTTTGAACTGAAATCTTTAGTCTATATGGCCAATGCTAATGATATAGCAAATGCTTTTGTATACATAAGTATCTATGTGTGCCTGCAATTAATACACAAAAAGGTAAGCTGCTATCAATAATGATATGCATGGTTTCTCTATTTTCTTTTCTTGCTTCTATATTTGCACTTGCTTATTATAAACAACTTTGAAATCGGGCCATTTTGAGATTGATTCATATGTAGTATTAGAAAAGCAAATTCAACCCACTGAATCTGTTTCCTCATACCTAAATCTCTACCTCAAAGAATGATCAAAGTGACTGAGATCCCTACAGTCCCATCTCAGATCTGGACTGCAGGGTTTGCTAAATTATGAGCCTTTCTCCTCTGAGTCACTGTTGTATAGAGTCACCCTTATATGTGACACGTTTCCATATCCAGAAATTTCTTTTGCATTGCTGAAACAAAAGCAAAGAAAAGTGTTTTTTTTTAAAGAAAGAAAAATGTTAATGCTGCAATGAACATGGTTGTGCTGGTAGCTTTACTATGGCATTGTTTGTGTTTTATTGGATAAATACCCAGGAGTGGAATTGCTGGGTTATAGGGAAGCTCTATGTTTAGTCTTTTGAAAAACCTTCATACTGCTTTCCAGAATGGTGGAACAAGCTTACATTCCTACCAACAGTACCCTGCCAGCATTTGTTGCAGCATTATTTACCATAGCCTAGATATGGAATCAACTCAGATGCCCCTCACTGGATGAATAGATCATGAAAATGTGGTACAAATACACAATGGAATTCTACTCTCCCATCAGAAAGAATGACATTGCACCATTCATAAGTAAATAGAAAAACTTGAAAAGATTTATAGTAAGCGAAGTAAGCCAGATCCAAAAAACATAGGTTGTATGGTTTCCCTCATTTGTTGTAATTAGAATGTGTCTATAAATCTACAAGTGAACACACTGGATGGTAAAAGGCAAAAAAGTATACTTCGACATGGTAAATTAAACAGGACTCTAGACATTCTCACAGTGAGACCAAAAGAGAATACTCTTAGGAGAGGATCACAGAGGTTCAATAGCTGTGTGTATATGATATATAAGATGATGTTTATTGAAATAAACTCCAAGAAATGCAAACAAGACTTTTGTTGTTGCAAAAATAATTTTTAAACCTCTCAATGCTTGCCTCATGCCAATCACAAAAGAAGCTGGCCTAATATATATCATATATCTATTTGAAAAAGTTAAAATATGAATTTTTAAAAAGAAATCATAGCAAAAATATTTGTAATCTTTGGGGTAGGAAAATATTCTTAAAAACAAAAGAACAAAATATAAAGGAAAGGGAAATGTAAACTTACATTTCATCAGTATTAAATCTAAAAATCTTTTGCTGTCAAGAAGCACTGTAAAGGAAGTTAAAGTCACTTCAGAGGCTGGGAGGAAACATTTGCAAAGCACATATCCTGATGAAATACTCATATCCGAATAAAGAACTGTCACAAGTACAAGAAGGCAAACAACTCATAAATAATGGGGAAAATACTTGACCAGGAGATAAATGTTTTGAGTAAGCCCATGAAAAGATGCCCAACATACTAATCATTAGGAAAATGTAAAATAAAAGAACAATGGTTTACCAACAGGCACCCACTAGTCTGACGCAAGACAGAAACACATTATAAATGTCAGTTGTTGCAACCCTCATACACAGCCAGTGAAAAGACAAAATGACACAGATACTTAGCAGAGCAGCTGGCAAATTGTTTCTAAAATAAGCATACATTTACTCTCAGACCCAGCCATACTACTTCTTGTATTTCCTAAGGAGAAATACAAATCTATGTTCATACAAAGACTTGATCATTAATGTTCATAAAAGCTTTATTTGTAATATCCAAAGATCTGAAGTTATCAGCTGATAAATGGGTAAACGAATTGTGTCATGTCTATAGATTGTCACACTTCTCTGAAATAAAAAGAGCTGATGGCCAGGTACTGGTGGTTCACACCTGTAATCCTATCTACTCAGGAGGCTGGGATCCGAGGTTGAGTTTCAAAGCCAGCCTAGACAGACAAATCTGAGAGACTCTTATTTCCAATGAACCACCAAAAAGCTGGAAGTGGAGGCATGGCTCAGGTGGTAGAGTGCCAACCCGAGCTAAGCAAGAGTGCAAGGCTCTGAGTTCAAATTTCATAACATGCAACAACATGGATGAATCTCAAGAAGACTGTACTAGGTGAAAGAAGTCAGTCACAAAAGACTGCAGTATATGTGATTCCATTTTATGGAATTCTAGACAAGATAAATAATAATAATTGAAGGAAGATCTGTGGTTGGTTAATCCTGTGAGTGGGACAGAAGTTTGGCTGTGAAAGGAAGCTTTCTGGTATATTGATCATTTAAAAAATCTAATACAAAAGGTAAAGTGAAGCACCAAAAATGAAAATGATGTAGGTATTGATTATGTTGGTATTCACATGGTTGTATATATTCATCAAAATTTATTTTACTTCACACTTAGAGTGCCTTTTAGAAAACATTCAAGCTTATTGTCAATCAATAAATTACACAACAACATCCTCATGCTCAAAATTCTCAAGTAGCTTTCTATTGTGATGATAATAATACCTAAGAATTCCTGCTGTCCATGACCTGCCCATAAACTAGGCAGACATAGATCTCTACTCTCTTCCTATCTACTCCTTCCTAAACCTTTTATGCTCTCATTTATACCAATATATAGATATAGATACACATGCACACGCATATCCTCTAGCGTAGGTTAATCCTTCCTCTCATGTTGATTTCCTATTTCCTCCACATTCCCATTTAATTACAAAATTATCATATAGGTCTTTCCTTAACACCATTATACATACCTTCACCTCCTTCTCATCTGGTTATTGCATGACATTATTATCGTGTGTGATTTGCTTATTTTCTTTGCCTTATTTGAATTAACTCCATGAGAGGAGGGGTTTCTCAAGGGTTTTGTGCCAGTCCTGGCCTTGAACTCAGGGCTTGGGCTCTGTCCCCAAACTTTGGTGCTCAAGGCTAGCACTCTACCACTTGAGCCTCAACTCTATTTTTGGCTTTGTTGTGATTAGCTGGAGATCAGAATCTCACAGAATTTCGTGCTTAAGCTGCCTTCAAACCAAGATGCTCAGATATGAGACTCCTGAGTATCAAAGATTATAGGCATGAGCCACTGGGGCCTGGATTCAAGAAAGGTATATGTCTAGTCACTACTACATATTTAATACATAGTAGAGCTTCATACAGATCTCACTGTAAAACAGTACACACAGAAAGACTCAAGTAATAGAAAACTTCTAGTAATAAATAAGAAACTAAATGAATTAGGCACTGAATTAAAAAAAACTAAAATGTAATAATCCTAAAGAATACAGAAAGGATGAATAAAAGTAAAAATAGAGCCAGGAGCCAGTGGCTCATGCCTGTAATCCCAACTACTCAGGAGGCTAAGATCTGAGGATCATGGTTTGAGGTCAGCCCAGGCAGAGAAGTCATGAGACATTTATTTCCAATAAATTACTCAGGAAAATCTGCATGTGGTGCTGTGGCTCAAGTGGAAGAACACGAGCATTGAGCAAAAAGATGCTCAGGGACAGGCCCTGAGTTCAAGCTCCAGGACTGGCAAAAATAATAAATAAATAAATGCATAAATAAAATAGAAAGCACTGCATTACAAACTAGACAAGCAATTCAAGTAACAGATAAATCCAAGAAATGAAAATCAGGGAACTTAGAATAAAGGGGAATTATTTTTAAAATTTTAAGTAAAACTGATTTGTTTAATGCTATGTAAACATACTAAAAATAGAATTGCTTTAGCCTTCCAAATATAAAGCATTGGTTTGGCACCTTTTGACCCCTTCCTCCTCCCTGAGCCCCACAGACCTCCATCAACCATGGGCCTTCCACACAGCCCATCAAAGAGAACAGGAAGCAGCTGCCTTTCATCAGGTGGTGCGTGACCTCAGAGCATCAATACAGCAAGATGCTTTAGAGCACAAGCTCTTGAGTCAGACCATCTTAACTCTAGCACCCAGTGACTCTGGGTATCTTTAATTTCATCATCAGATCTCAGGGTCCATTTACAGAATGGAAAAGTAATGCCTGCTTCTCTGAGGTGGGCAAGAGAGGAAAGGCAGGTAAGGTATAGTGCACACCCACGTGTGCTATGAGTTTGGGTGGCAAGAGAAGCCTGTAGGCTGTGTGGAGAGCTCATCACTGGACACTAAGAGATGGTGTGAAGCCCATCACCCTGACCCTCTAGCTTCCATCATGAGCCACATAAAGTTTTGGCCACTGATGGTCTTATGAGATTATAACTTAATTGAAAAACTCCTATCAATCAGTGACATCACCATAATTATCACTCATTATACTCATTATAATTCACCTCTCTGTGGTGATTCTGGTCCAAACAGTCCTGTATATCTACACATACACATACACATACAAATACTGGCCTCTGTGCTACAATTAACCTTATATTCAGTGCAGGTATGTGCTATACATACTTGGAGCCTAGGGGCCTACACTACACCTGATAGTCTTATGTACTTTGTAGATGACTTTAAATTTGCCTAAGTACATTCTATGATGTTCTCACAACATTGAAATCACCTAAGGACACATTGCTCTGAAGATGCATGACTCTTCTCTCAGCACTGGCTATATTTCCATGGAAAATAACTTTCTGAAAGTGCTTAAGAGACATAGGTCTTGGTTAAAGCTCACAGGGGACTTGCTAGTTTGAGCCTCTGCTCCCTGGGAAACTCTATCTCTACAGTTTTCGGACAGTATATACAAAGATAATTCCTTGTGCAAGCCACACTGCCATTTTCTTTCTTGAATGGACAGAAGAAACTCTCCCAAGAAATGCCAACTAGGAAGCCTTCCTACTGGCTCAGCCCAGGCCAGCTCATCTCACCAGTCCATGGGCATCTCTTCTGGACAGATTGGGGGCACCTACTGCCCTAGACAAGAAAGTCAGCATCACTCAGAGCTGCACAATATTCTTTCACGCAGTGGTGAAGGACTGGGCAGAAACTGAGGAGGGTGACTGCTGAAGCTTTTACAGGTTGTGTTCTATCATACCCAAGGAAAAAAAGTGACATAAATAGGCATGCCTATGGCAAATTCACAGACCACCCTGGATCCTCTAGTGCCTGAACTGGGTTATACATGCAAAGAAAGCACTTCCGCTCACTCAAGCAGTTAGTACCAGTAGAACTGGGTTTACTGTTGTCTCAGAAACTCAGAGCAAAAACAAAAGAGATAGCCACTTAGGTGTAGCTACTTGCTTTTGAACTTGACATATAGGTTCCCAGAGATATTAGTCTTCCATTTGAAAGTCAGAATTTTAATAAGGGATCCAATAGCTCATACCTATAATCCCAGATACTAGGGCAGTGGAAATTGTAAGATCTCAGTTCAAAACCAGCTGTTGAAAACCATTAATGAGACCTCCTATCTCAGTAAGTCAGGTGGAGTGGATGATGCCTTTCATTACAGCCCTGCAGGAGGCTGCAGGGAGGAGAATTGCTGTCTTAGGTCTTAAGCAAAAACAAGAGACACTACCTGCACAACAAAAGCAATAAAAGACTGGGAACATGGCTTAAGTGGTAGAGCACGGGTTCAAATCCTAGTATCACTAAGAAAACAAATTGCGAATAAATAACAAAAAAGAAAATGAATTTTTCCCAGGCTGAGTCCTTTTTTAGAACCCTTACTAAGGAGCCTGGACACCAACAAATTAAAAGTACACCCGGCTGGAAGAACAGGAACCCCAGAATGCACCTCTGCAAGACCCCATGTTTCAGCATGGGGATTGGGCCAGCAAAGGGGGTTATGCAAGATGTATAGGTCAAGGGCAGGAGCAGAATTAGAAACGAGCCACCCCATGCTAGAACAGTTCTTTTTCAACAGCATCACGCTACAGGCAAAGCTTAAAACCTATAAATTGTGAATTTGAAATATCCAAATCCTTTGGGAACTTGTGTGTACCAGATGTCTTGCTTTCAAGTAGACATTGTTCAACTTGTTACAGGAAGGCCTCAGAACTTGGAATAAGGCACTTTTCAGGTGAAATAGAGCTGGGTGGGATGTCATGGGCTAGGACTTTCAGACAGCTGGAAATATCAAAACATCATACAGCTTCTGGGTTGTCTCCAACTGGATCTCACTCTCTGTTGTTACCCTCCCGGTGCTAGCCACCCTCATCTCTAGCCTCGGTTCATTACCATAACACCTCTGTCCATCGCCCCAATTCTTCTCCCTGGACTTCCTAAAGTTGAGTCCCAAAAGAGTAATGAGTATGGTCCTTTTCCAGTCTATGGCAGTTTCACCATTCTTGGTTGTGTATTTCCTGGCCAGCACATGCTCCCTTGCTAAGTTCTACAGCATCTGACATCCTCTCATTCTGCACTAACAGTTTGATTTGGCATGAAAATGCCACAACGAAGCCCTCTTGTACAAATAATAATTGTTTTGCAAAAAACTTTTAAAAGAAATACATCATTATCTATATATAGTCCTCCTATTGTCCAATAGAATCATGAACTTTTTCTAATGTAAGTATAAATTAGTACCCACTGATCAACCTTTCCCAATCCTCCCTACCCCTAGTTACCATTCTACTCTCAACTTCTATGCGACTAACTTTAGCTCTTATCATGAGTTTCCTCTTGCCTCTGTGAGGAAGAAAGGCAGCCAAGAAGCTGTGGAGCCCAGAGCATATTTTTGCTATGCTGAGTATGACTTTCCCCATTGAGAACTAGCTCCTCAACTATTTGAGAACATCTCTCTTTCCAAATTACATGTCAACTTTTTGATCATTAATTGTTGCTTAATAAATATTTCCAGCAATGCAGAACCTCTAATCTATGGGAACTATGTCTCTATACCAATGTTAACTGCTTCCTTATCTCATTAATTTGGTCATAAAAGTTTCAGAGTTCATGTGAACTTATATTATAATGGTATTGAATTTGATATTTGGTTGATTTCTAAAGAATGGGTAGAAAAATTAAGAGAAAAAGTGAAAAGAATTCAGAAAAAGCATGTGTAATCAATCATCATAAGATAATCCAATGCCAACATTTTCAATATGCTATTTTTTTTCACTCAAGCAAACTATTAGAAGCCACTTTAAATTCTTCTCTTATAAAAAGGGGGAGAACAGTGAAATCAAATCAATGAATTTATTATTAATTATTAATAAAATAACTTTGGGCAGGATCTATGTTAAGCAAGGTTCAGTTGTTCTTAAAGGTCTTAGAAGACGTAAGACTGTAGCTATTCCTCCAACCTCTTCACTCCAACTGTGCCTGAAGTGACAATGGTGGAGATCTCTGGGAGAAGAGGAAATCAACAAAATCTAGGAGGTGGTCAGCCCTGGCCTCCCTACAAGGGCAGCAGGATATTTTCCCTAGTACGTCCTTGCCCTCAGAGTTAGGGAAGCCCAGCAACCCCTCAGGAGGTATGAGGTGTGGGAGCAATTTTCACCCCATTTATCTCTTCAACATCAGCAATTTTTGTGTGTTCCTGACAGCAATGGATATCATGCTGGGTAATCCTCTTCCTGTTGAGAAGGGACCTAAGCAATTACCAGTGAAGTATTCATGAAGGCTCCACGGGGAAAAGGTAGTTAATGACGCCTTTTATCAGTCCTACCAATACAGGAGAAACACACACAAGGGAACAAATAGAGGTTTTTTTTCCCTTTAAGGGCATACAATGAGAGTTGTGTTATGGCCTTTTGTATGTATGTATGTATTTGTACAAATGTTTGTATGTGGGTGAATAGATTACATATTATCAGTATAATTATTGTTAACGATTTCACCTTCAGCTCATCATAGAATCTCAGAATCGAAACAATTGGTCTTCTACCTTTTTTTACATTTCCATCCTTACTCCTGTGGCTCCTTTGCTCTGTGCTCAATGCAACCAAACAGTACAAGAAATGTATCCAATGCCTAACGTATGAAACTGTAACCTCTCTGTACATAAGTTTTATAATAAAAAATTTTAAAAAAATCAAGCAGTGCGTGTCCTCTCCATGTGTCAACCGCTGTACCTGGGATAAAATTCAAATGAGAGCCTCACCATGACCCTAACCAGGCCCACTGGATTACGACTTCTGAAGTGAGTCTCATCTATGCCCGGCCACTGCCCTCCTTCCTGGACTGTAATTGTACTAGGCTGTCTTTCTCATAGGGCCCATGCACCTGCAGAGCTGGTGCCTTTCACAGGCCCTTTTCTGCATCAGAAGCCAGCTATCCATCACTTGGTTTCCTTTTTCCTTGTTTATCTTCAAAGCTTAAAGTCTGTTCTCCCTCAACAGCTTCCTCTAAAAGTAGAGACTCACTGGTCTCCCTCCCCAAGGCAGATCCGGCACCTGCAGGTTACCTGGGCCTTTCAATGACTAGCTGCCTAAATTAATGAGCATTCAACTTGGCTGCCTTCTCTGTCTGTCGGCTGTACTTTTACTGGTCTTGTTGTTGTTTTGTTTTTGTTTTTTGTTTTTTGTTAGTCCTGGGGTTTGGACTCAGGGCCTGAGCACTGTCCCTGGCTTCTTTTTGCTCAAGGCTAGCACTCTGCCACTTGAGCCACAGCGCCCCTTCTGGCCATTTTCTATGTGGTGCTGAGGAATAGAACCTAGGGCTTCATATATACAAGGCAAGCACTCTTGCCACTAGGCCATATTCCCAGCCCTAGAAACTTTTAATACTATCAAGAGATATGAAAGAAGCTAAAACTGGGAGAGAAAAACAACAACAGTGTCTCCTCCAGTCCCATTTCTCTCTGTGGAAGTGGCAGAAGGATCAAGTGTAATGTCACAGATGTAGGGACTCTCTCATTTCTGAGGAAACCCCAAACAAAAGGCTCCAGCAATCTGGACTTTTGGGCCAGCGGAAGGGTGAAAAGGATAGGGGTAGAAAAGAACTGGATGTTGAGTCAGCGTAGGGTGAGATGTCTAAGTGTCCCTTCTTAATGGACAAATACAACCCATAAATGGATTTAGGAGAGGTGTCCAAAGAGAGTGTTGACCAAAAGCTCCAGGTACAATAAAACAACCTAGACTAGGAATGGTCATGTGTGAATGACCATTACCAGCCAAAGGCCCTGAGACTTTGACTGAAATTTCCTACAGAGGCAATGATGCCCCCTCTATGCCTCAGGTCTGGGCAGCAGCCCAGTGACCTGCAAGGTATAGCCTCTTTTAGTCTCCTTGGTCAGGACAGAAAAACACACACACAAGACTCTATCAAAAACTCAACTCCTCAGCACATCAAATTCTCTAAGCCACTCGTGCAACTCTTCTATAAATCTAAGATTAGCTCGAAAATATAAAAGTTTAAAAATAGTAAACAGCTTTTCTCTATTCCATCATCCCCATCTCCCAGGCACACAAGTAATGCTGTTGATAACTAAGCTTCATTAACCAGTTTCTCTGTTCCTCTTTTGAAGGTCTCCAACATGAATCACATTAATCACTCAGGGCTACATCAGAGGCCTTAGCAGATGTCCTTTCTCCTCTCCCTCCAAGCAAACCCTTTTCTCAAGTACAAAGAATTAAAGCATCTTAACTTCAGAGTCCTTGCTTTTAACACCAGTTGTCTCACAAATTTGTATACTATTCGAGATTGAACTATGCATTATAAAGTATAAAATTTTGGTTTCTACCAAGGTAATTGACTCATTTTCTTTCCTTCCACCAAAATTAATACATTAGAAAAATATATGAAAGCAAATATGAAACTATGGGTTCCAAGAACTAACAATAACAAGATGTGGGCCCCTAAGACTGTGCTCCAATGCCTGGGGCTGGCATATGTCCAGGAAAAGGGAAAACTGCATAGATCTATGCAGCCAAAGATGGACCACCTCCTGACCTTCCACAGCACAGCCAGCCCAACACCAGGTAGAAAGCCCTGCTGGAGAGAGGTGACAAAACAGGCTGAATGTGCCCCAAACCCTTAGGATTCCACATTCCCCACCCCAGGCCTCTGAAATCCAGGTTGGACAATACAGCCTAAAAATAATGCTTCTGCCCAGGTCACTTCAAACTTTAAGTTTATCCCCTGCCCCCACCAAGGTGCTTGGGCTCTCTGTCCTGGAACTCGTGTTCCTATTTTTCTTTAAACCTATATGAACAGGTATCTGACCTCAATCTTTCCCCCTTAAACATTACCAAAGTGTTTGATTGACAGCCTCAGGAAAATACCTCTTCATAAACCAAAATAACTAGATTTTGAGATATCATAGCTATAAGGAATTATAACAGCATCCCTGGAAGCAGAATTATTGGAACAAGTAACCCAAAACTGTAAAATATTCACAGTGAATATACTTACATGAGATGTGAGGAGAATTGTTAGTGATATAAAGACAAGAAATCAATAGACAATACCAACTGGAAATTTTACATGTGAAACAATATAAATAGTCACAATAAACAACATAATCAGTGGGATAAATAAAAAGATGCATCTGACTTAAGAAAGACCAATTATTGAATTAGTATGCTGGACTGAGAAAATGACTGGCCAAAAAATATATAAAAGAAAAGCTGAGATACATGAAGGATAGAAAAGACGCTGTGTAGTAGGAAAGTCCAAGGTAGGTTAAGTAGAAAAGTACCTTGAGAGAGTGAAGAACATAGTCCCTAACTCTGGGAAATTGAGGAAAAGTTTAAGAGGGATAAGTCTTGAGCTGAGACAGAAAGGATAGTAGGCATGGCCAAAAAATAAAAAAAAAAACAGACAGAGAAAAGTGATACCTATAAATGAATGAAAAATGGCAACTGTGAACTGCATGTGGTTTATGATGTCTCAAGCAAAGGCTATTTGAAGATCAATGAAAGGTAATTCTGAAAGGCAAGTGAGAGTCAGATCAGAGAGGGTCTTAAGAGGTGCGGGGTACCATCTTCCCCATTTGAAATATGAGAAAACGAAGCTATATTCTGACAGGTTAAGTAAGCTAGCTTCCCCCTGCAAGCTCTTGCTTTTTGCCACAGCGCTGATCATCCCACTTAAGGGTCACTTAAAGTTGACTTAGCTTGGAGGTCTCAGTGTTTGGCAAAGTCAGTTCAAACTTTAAAAACTGAATGAGTCTCTGGAATAGGTAGACTATGAGTTCAGAATCAGACAAATTTTTCTGAAAGGGTCTGATCTATCTGACAGTAATTTGAGGTTAACAATAAGATCAAGGCTAAGAAAACCGGGTATCAGTCACATATTGGACTAGGTACATTCATGAGAATGGATGGGGTTATAATAGGAACACCTCATGTCATGCAGTTAACAATTCTCTCCAACAGAACTCCAAATCAAAAGAAAGAACTCTGAATTCTAGGTGCCCAGGAAAGGGTTTTTATCCAGGAGACAGATGGCATTTCTCCTACTTTTTAGGTTAAAAAAAACCAAAAACCCAAATCTTAGAGAGAGGCTACTTGAATTACCCACATGCACACAGATATGAGGACACTGGGCTGAATTCACAGGAAAACAGAGCCCAGGAAATAGAGACGGAACTAGGCTGGATGCTGAATACCAAGCCATCATTGTTACTCTCTCCAAGTCCCATAGTCAAAGGATGTCAGTATGTAAAATCCAGGTCTGGTCCTAAGAAGCTGGAGAGTCGGGCTGGGCATTTGATTGGGGGAGAGTGAGCCCATCTTAACATTGCCATACTTTCTGTACAACTGTGACCAACTCACTTCCCCTCTGTGGTCCCTACTATATGTAGGGGAAGTCTAGGATACAAGATGTCTGTGTCTGGTCAAGAGACTTCCTATAGTCCTTAAGCCCCCCCACTTCGACTGGCAGCATCCATTGCTCTCTTCCCAGTGACTTCCCTCCCCTTCGTTCAGACCAGCCATTAGAACTCAGGGCTTCCCAGCCAAGGGCCTGGTAGAGATTGTTGGAAAAGACATATGGCATACCATTGCAGCCGAGAGTCCAATCTCGAGGGGAAACCATTGTTCATTCATCTGGACCGAGTGACATTCTTTATGCAAGAATAACTCTTGATTAAAGGGTGAGTTTTAATGGAAACTAATTAGGCAAACTCTTTAGCCTGGGCATAATGATCAAATGAGCTGTCACATCGTACCTGATACAATGATCTCACTCGCTACAAGATTTTATTCCTTAGCAATTACACTCCCACATGGCACTGCGTGCCGTTATTGCCTGGAGCACACATGTCAAATTAAAGAGCAACTTATGCACCTGATATTTAATTATTGCCTAGTACTACAGACACCCTGGGAATGTCAAAGTGAGCAGTCCTGCTTGGGAGAAATGAAAACTGAAATCTTCTTCTGCAAGGGAGAGAAAAAAAATAGGGATAAAATATGTATAGGCTACTATAGTTTCTTATTCAGCCATCTTATAATTCACAGTTACAAAACTTGCTCTCCCCAAACTTGAATAATTCACCATTTTTTATTCTTCATCCAGAAAAGTCAGCAGAAGGAGAATTACAGGTAAAGGCACTGGAGCCCCATTGGTGTTTGTTTACTTCTGTGATTGATGCGATAGTCTGGATCCAGTCAAAGTGGAGCTCTTCATGCAAGTGATATTTCCCCTAACAGGCTCTGACAGGAAAGAGGGTGCCCTGAATGCCTCCACAGCCCAAAGGGAAATCTCTGCCCTCCAGGCTGAGCACTCAGAAAGCCCCAACTTGTGCTTCACTCACACTTGGTAACAAACTTTAAAAGTTGACCAAAGTTTCTCACCAATGCACTTGCCCAAAGACTAGGAAGGTGAGAAGGTCTTGGGATATCAGCGTCCATCATAACTTCAGTTCTATGGTGGAATAATCCAGAAACGGTTTCAAGCATACTGATACTCAGAGTACCCTTGCTGACTAATGCCATATACATCGAGGGAGAGGAATTGGTGTCAATTTATTTTTAAAGTTTCCTAGATGGTTTTATTATTTAATTTGGACTAGGAGCCAGTGGCCTAGTTAGCAACCAGTCAGATATTAAAGGAACCTGCTTCTGTTCCTTCTTCATACCCATGAAATGACAAATAAGATGCCTCTGTGCCTTTGCATGTGTTCTTCTCTCCTCAGGAGAGTGGCCTTCTTCCTCCCTCCTTCTACCTGCAAAACTCCAGGTATCTTCAGCACCTAGGACGAATGTCCAGTGAAGTCTCCCCTGGTCTCCATATCACTTCAGCTCATCACTTCAGTTCATCCATCAGACGTGACATTTGTTGCCCAAGGGACAATTAAATTGTCTCCCTCAGCAAAGAAGGCAATTCTCATGTCTCTGGCAATAATCTGTATCCCCCGATTTGAGCGCATTCTGAGTATGTCTTGGTCCCTTTTGCTCCAGAGGGGAAAAAAAATTCAATTATCAGTTATCAGACTTGTACTGCCTAATACTAAAAGGCCTTAATAAGAGTGTTTTGTATTTAGTAAACTGCACAGCTTGTGAAAACCCCCTCCAAACATCTGGCAGGAGGCCCAGCAGAGGTAAGGCTGGAACCTCTAATGATGGCAACATGTAAACAAGTGTTTTGTTTCAACTGATAGTCATTAACTCCCAGTGTCAGCTTTATCCCCAAAGGTCTACTTCCTCAGCCTTGCAAAGGCTTCTGGGAAATAGAAAGCAGGAAGATGCCTGTGCATAGCCAGGGCGGGGGTGAGAGGGATACTGGGGCTGCACTGTGCCTCTGAGGAAGGAGAGCAGATCCACCCTCCTTCCAGGGACTTTGAGCCTGGGTAGAGACTGACTCTCCACTGTGCCACTGGCTGGCCATGTGCACTGGAACAAGATGCTTCAGGTTTTCTGTGTTGTTGTTTTTTTCTTTTTTCTTTTTTCTATTTGGTCTGTGCAATAGCATTAACAACAGTCTACTTCCCAGGGTAGTTCTGAGAAACCTGTGAGGAAATGTACCCCAGCGAGACTCCTGGCACTCTACGGACTAGTAGAAGATAGACCGTAAAAGAAATGTCTCATTTAATTCTGCCTTCAGATTTTCCTAATTGGGGTCTCCACCAGTCAGGGAACCACTTTTCCTAATTCGATGAGGAAAGGCTACCTTATCCCATACTCACGGGGCTAAAATTCATGGAGCCTGCATACATGAATACTTCAAATAAATAAACCCAGGGGAACTACTAGGTCTGTATTCTCTCTGACCTCTAACAAATGGTGACCCTGAGTAATCATCCACACTCAAAGGCAAATTCAAATTCAGGGAGCAATTCATTCAGTTACCACTAACTGAGCAAGTGCTGTGTCCCAGGGACTAGGCATGCCAAGATGATCTAGAACTATCCACAGCTTAGCCTCTCTGGAAGGTAGAAACTGAGGCAGACTTTAACAGAAGGAAGCTATTGAAGAACTATGTTGCAGATAAAGGAGATGTTTATGTATTGGATTGTTTTTTTCTTAAACATTCGTGTGCTGAGTCTGTACACACACACACACAGCTACACTTGGAGATAGAGACTGTAATGAGTCATTAAAGCTAAATAAGTCCATATAGATGAGGCCTTCACCCGTAGGACTGGTGCCCTTTATATGAAGAGCAGTCTATCCACACATGCGTAGAGGAAAGGCCATGTGAGGACACAGCACAAAGCCATGTGTGAGCCAAGAAGAGCAAACTCATCAGAAAGCAGCCCTTCTAATTCTTGATCTTGAACTTCCAGCCTCCAGAACTGTGAGGAAATCAATTTCTGTTGTTCCAGCCATCTCGTAGCTGGTATTCTGCTATGACAACAGCCCAAGAAGACTCATTCGGGAGACAGGAAGGAAGGGCAGAGGCGGACCCTGAACTGTGATATGCTGTAGTCCCAGTAAACACTCGAGCTAACCTCCTGGCTGTTTCTCGATCTGGAGTGACCCTCTGGAGTCATTGCTAGCATGGAGTAAGGGGATGGCTGAGTCCTTAGGCCTCTAGATCCCAGAGTATTGGACACAGTTGCACCTGAAGAAGTGGCGACCTGGGAGGAGTGTGTTCTAGCTGAGGTAGTTTCCAAGAAGGCTGGCAGGACTCCATGCACAATCCCACTGCAGGTTGTCCCTGCAAAGCTCATGGGGGGTGCCCTTTTGCCATCACTCACCATGTACCTGATGCACCACTCATGTTGTTGTGTTTGATCTTTACAGCATCTTTGTGAAATGACACCAATGCTGAGAAGGTTAAATAACTTGTCCAAAACCCACAGAACTGGCAAATAACCAAGCCAGGACAGAAGGAAGCCTCTTTTCCCCAAAGGCCTCCTCTTAACCTTGACAGCTTGCTGCTTCCCATAAGAAACCTCGAAGGTTCACCACAACCAGTGCTCCTGTCCTCTGACAACTGTTCACTGTCCCCAGAGCTCACTATATAGCTCTCTTCTAAGCATCATTTCTTTGGCTTACAACAATCATATGAGTAAACACTTAGGTATCATTTACCTTGACCCAGGTACTCTTAGGAGCATTTTTCACAAATAATTTATTTAATCTTTCTAGTAGATCTTGGAGGTATATTGTCATCACCTCCCACAACTTTCTTTTAGATGGCTATCACTATTTTACACAGGTTGATTTAGGTTCAAGTGATCATCCCACCCACCTTAGCATCCCATGTAGTTGGAACTATAAGCTAATGCCACTGTGTCTTGCATAGTTCACATTTCATTCATGAGAAGGCTATTAAATAATTTTCATGTCAGATAGCTGGAGAACATGACCCACTCTTTCTTTATTACCCTCAGTGTCTTCCCTGGGACTAGCTTATACTAAGTTCTTCACAAGATTTTCCTAAATAGTTGAATGATGCCTTGCATATGAGCTTGTACCACCACCCTGAATCTTTGAAAGTTGACTTTTAACAGCTCGGAATGCATGGTGCAAACTTCCTCTGTATTCCCTACTATGCTTATAAACACTGATATCTATAACCATTCTGATTATGTAGCTAGGGCAATAAGGGGTTCCCTGGCCTTAAGATCTTGTCCAGATCACATCCCTGGAGTCACAATATGGGGATGTCTTTCCAAGTATCCAATAATGAATTCTAAGACAGAAAGATTAAAATTCCCATCATTGCCACAACTCTGACATCACGTCTGAATTGGGATCTGAATACTAAGAAACAGCCAACCTCCCAACACTATGGGAGAACAGCATTCCAGATGGGGTGGGGGAGTGGGTGCAAAGGCTCTGGGGCAGGCCCAAACCAGGTCATGTTCCCAGGGACAAAAAGAAGGCAGACTGGCTGAAACAGAGCAGCAGAGTGGTGGTGGAGATACATAGGAGGATGGTGAGGCCTGAGGAAGAGAAGGGAGAAATTAGCCTGTCCAAACCCATTTTCCTTGCAACATAATGGGTAACTACTGGAAAGCTTTAAGCAAGAGGGAATTGTGCATACTTTAAGGGTTTGAAAGATTACTCTTAGGTGGAGAGACAAATGAACTGTTCAGAACAAAAGTGAAGCAGAATAACTCAGCTTGCTTTCTTCTAGATGTCTAGGTGAGTGATTGTTCTCTTGTTTCTCATCCTAAAGTTCTTGCTCAGCAAATCAGATTCTTGAGTTCCTTCTCCTCTGACCCTAGGCTTCTCAAGTCTCAATCTGCCCTGCTGGAGGCCTCCTCAGTCACCCTCTCATCTGCCCAGCTGGCTCAGCACAAGCTAGGGTCAGATGAATCTTCTAGATTTTCGAAAGGCCATGGTTTGGCTCATAATTGTCACTTGTAAAACCCAAAAGCATTGCAAGATCCAAGAAAGCAGAGCAAGAGTTGACACTGTTCCTCAAATCATGTAGTAAAAGCTCCAAAGAGAAACAAAGTTAGCCAAATGGACAGAGGGGCCCACTAGGCTGGTTCATTACTGGCCTGATGTTGCACATCTGCAACTGGGTAATGTCTATGTTAACTATTGTCTCCAGCTATGACAAGCACTCATCACCATGTTGTATAGGAAGCCCATTATGTGCTGTCTCTGAATTGACAAAGAGTGGGTGAGTTCAAAGGGATAAGTCTCCTCTCCCATAAGCTTGGGATATGGCAGACCAGGAAAAGTTTCTGAGATGTGTCACTCTCTTCAAGCATCCTAGTACTAACCTATCAACACTTAAGATAAATTCTAAGCCTGATGAGACTGTATGACTAGGAGAAAGTCATTTTAAAGCTACTTTTTATGTGCTTAATCTTTCTCTTTATATATAAACATGCAATATCTGTTTCTATTTGTATATAAATGTGCAATATTTGTTTCTATTATTATTGCTCCCCCCCTTGCCCCTTCAAAGGAAGCCATCCCTCAGGACAATAAAAAATCTCAAGAGACTGTCACTGGTTCTAAATCTATAGATTTGGGTTCTATGAGTAGACCACCACTTACTATATTGTCCTTAGTTATTTCAAAAACCTCTCTGAGTCTCAATTTCCTCCTTCATAAAGTGGAAATGTCAGACCACCCATTTCTAACAAGGTTGCTCTAAGGAGCAAAAAGCATAATACCAGTAATACTTAGTGAGGCTTAGTTTCAGCCATTCTCAATATGTTAATCCACTTAAGTCCCTCAACAACCCTCAGTGGCATCTCAGGTTTGAAAATGTAGAGGCTGAGAGGTTTTTCAGGTTTGCTGAAGGTCATAGTAAAGCAGACAGCATTTAAGCCCAGACAGTGAGCCTAGAGCTAAAAAAATCAGCCCAATTCTTAGGGCAGAGTCAACTGTATTTGGCAACACTTCTGGTCCTTATCATTTGTATACCTGCATGTCAGCTCTATGTATGAGTCTTTATTGCTGTCACCAGACTTTAACTATGACTCATAGGCTTTATTCAAAGGGATACAGATGGCAATGAAGATCTCTTAAGGGAGGACCAGTGCCCGGTGTCCCCAGATCTTGATCCTCAGGCTACCAAGGAATCAGAAGATGGTGGGGGGGAGGAGGACCAGTCCTCTAATGAGTAAGACAAGAACAAGAACAGAAGATTGCACAGAAAGGAAAACCAAAGAAATAGATTCTAGCTCCCACCTCTAACCTGCCATTATGGGAGCCCACGCAAGGGCATTCCTCTGGGTATGTATGGCTGATCGTGGCCTTTCTCTGGGATTCAGATGTGATAACAAGCCCTCAAGCCCTAGGTTCCTTTTTTTTTTTTTTTTTTTGCCTGTCCTAAGGCTTGAACTCAGGTTCTGGGTGCTGTCCCTGAGCTTCTTTGTGCTCAAGGCTAGAGCCACAGCACCACACTTCTGGCTGTTTCTGAGTAGTTAATTGGAGATAAAGTGTCTCATAGAGTTTCCTACCTGTAACCGTGATCCTCAGATCTCAGCCTCCTGAGCAGCTAGGATTACAGGAGTGAGCCACAGACTCCATTTTTGCCCAACTTTACTTCCTAGAGTTCATCCCCACCCCACCGTGTTTGGTAGATGGGATTAGAGAGGCAGAGCTCTAGCCTGGCCCCTCAAGACTCTGCTGCATATCCCCAAATCTAGTTAGGCCCCTCTTTGGCCTCAGTTTCTCCCACACATCAAATAAGGAGGTTGAACAAACAAATTTTGTAATGCCTCTAACATCTTGAAAATTCCATGTCCCTAAGCTTTACCTCACCCACAGCCATAGTCTAATATCCCCAGGGCAGAGCAATTTCATTTAGGTCAAATGATTCCCTGCACATAAACAAGAATGAAACAAAGGCCCCCTTTCTCTGAGTTCTTAGTTCTCTCTCACACACACTCCTGCACCCTCATAATGCTTATACAGCCCACCCCCACCCTGGTTACACACAAAGGCACACACACAGGCTTGCGGAGGCACAAACACCTGGACTCTCTAAGCTGCTCCTTCCCCCACCCCCATTCTTGTTCACTCCCCACCCTGCCCCCTCCTTCCAACTTCCCTGCTGGGAAGCAGTGGGGGCCTGGTGTTCCACTCTCACTTACCTAACCTGATGGGCTGGTGCCACCCAATGGTCAAGATGGGAAGTGCACCTTTGTTTCCAAGACCCAAAAGGGACTGGACAGAGGCCCTAGTCATTCAATCCAACCCTTTCCCTCCGGAAGCTGCACCAAAAGCTGCCTTAGATAGCACAGGCTGTATGTGGTATTAACATCTTCCAAAGGTCAAGCGATTGCCACCAACACTGAGGATAGTCTTGGGCTAGATTACAGGCTAAGAATACTGGGTGTAAACTGTGTGTGCTCAGCACCATTCTAGAAGTGTTATCTGGTATCTTTTTGATTCTCACACCTGCACTGTTCATGGAGCAGGTGTTACTGTCTTCGTCTTAAAGAGCTACTGCTAAAAATGGAGGCTCTGAGACATAACTGCAGCTCTTTCTGACCCCGGGACTGACTGCAGTTTTGTCATCCATATGCAATAAATTGGAATCATCCATTGTGTCAGTGCACATTGACTGAGCAAGATCTGTGTTAAGAGCTGAGAATTTGGCAAACACCAGGGGATAGCCCTCAACTTTAAGTAACTCCCAGTCTTCCAATCTTCCTAGGTCCCTTGACTCTATGACCCTAGCATTTCTTCTTTGCTAGGGCCCTGAAAAGAGACCAACAGGGAAATAAATAAGGGCTAGACCAGAGTGGCAAAGCATCCAGCCACAGAGGAAAAGGACATTCAATGTCCCTACCCAAGTGTACCCAGATCCACCTCTAGTGCTAGCTGAGTCCAAAGCCCAGGCATGTGCAGAAAGGAAGCAGAAAGAACTGTGGTTCTCTGGCTTTACCATACGGTCCTTCATGCCACAGCAGAAAACCAGAGGTGGCCATGAAGATGATGTCAAGAGCTGGAAGACGAAATGATAAAGGGCTTTAAATGGAATTGCACAGCCCATTGTTCTATTCCCAGCCTCTGCAGCCTGATTCTCCTCTGTGTTCCTATTGTCTGTCTCTCTCCAGCTAGCTCCCCCAGATTCACAGGGCTCCTTGTTTCCTGACAGTGCTTCAAACATCCTAATCTTACTAATAAATGGGTGTAAAAGCAGAATAGTGGAATCTTTGAGTACCAAATACTGAAGACATCAAGTCTGAGCTCTATGAATGTGAAGCATAGGCCTTGGGAGGCAGTAACAACTGGTCTAAGTTCTCAAAGCCAAAGCCAGCATATAGTACAGCATAGACACATAGAATAATTAGGTTTACAATTCCATTATCCCTTCCCAGTGTGAGGACCTTTATCTATCTTTCTATCCATATGTAATTGAAGAGCCTTCCTCTATTCTGAAATATCTGTTTATACTTTCTTCCTTTCTTCAGTTTCCCAGTTCAAGTCGCCCTCATGTATAAGCCACCTGAAAAATAGAAAACATCTTTCCTTTTTCTGAAGTCTTAATTCTAACACAATGATTAGCAGCCAAATATTCAAGAGTAAATGAATGGACAAGAGACCTAGACAGAGGATGAATGAATGAATGGATGGCTGGATGGACGGACAGATGGACAGAAGAACAGATGGAAGCATAGGTGTACTAAATTGTTTATACTTACACCTTACCTAGTTCCCTGTCTCTCATTACCTAAAACCTGGACTGTTATACACACTGATATCAAAGTGAGCCCTAAAATACTAAAACTGATTTTCTCTTCCTTTTGCAAAATCAATTTCCTATCATCTAATGGAAAAGACAAAGCCACTAATAATAGAATACTGTTAAAGGATCACACTATTGCACTATCACACTAGCCTCACAAGCTACTAAATGCACACACACATACACGCAGGAATACACACACTCTAACCTCACTCTATACTGGAGGAAAAACTGACAACTTGTCACTCCCTGAATAAAGTGTACATGTCCTCTTCTCCAGGTTGGTCTTGTACCATTCCCCCACCCTCAGATCTTCAGAATCAATTCATGCCAATCCCAGTATCAGTTACAATCCCGGCTCTCCAACAAACCCAGTGCCAGGGCCGCCTCCTTGAAGTCTTCCCAATCCCCTGACCAGACTGCTCTTTCAGAGTATGTAGTTCTTAGCTTTGGTACACAAGGTACATTTCATTCTGCCTTTATTTCATGATCTTTCAAAACCTTCACCTGACCATCGCAGGTGGCCATTTTCTGCCCAACTCTCTGAACAGACTCTCAGCCACAAATCTGACACATGAAGTGCTTACTCGGCATCTGTTGAATGGATGCTCCTCTTATTACACCATATGCTTCCACTGCCCCTGAGGGTTCAGCTATATTTCATTCTAAAACCACTTAAGTTACTTCCTAGATCATTATAAACAGGAGCTGGACACAGTGTCTCCAAAGAGCCACAGCACTACAGCAGAAACAGGGTGGGATTGTAGAGTGAAAACCAGTGTGTGAGGAAACAGATATCTCTTAAAGGCAGAGAGAGCTAGACCCCATGGGGGAAGGACTCACCAAGTGAAATTATTCCTCAACACACAGATCCTTTTCTGTGTGGCAGTGGAACAGTCTTCCAGGACAGAGTGAACCCTCTGGCCCCACGAGTATCTTAAGTAATGACTGCAGATGGCCACGGAAGACATGGAATATTGTAGAGGGAACCCTAGCAATGGTCAAACAATGCCTTTTTTAAGGTTCTATGATTTCATCAAATCTCTAGAAGTGGCCTGATCAAAAGGACTCAAAGCTACAGTCGACTTTAATTGCCCATTTCTAACCTACATTTCAGTGACCCTACCTACCATGACTCTCCAAGATGTCCATTCCCCTGAAATTGCTAGGAGTAAAGGGTTCTCTTGGTGCCCCTCTCAGCCCACCCTTAGGCCACACCCGTGTCTTGATGGGCACTAATCACATACATCAGCTTCTCAGAAGTTCCCAGTAGGCTAGAGGCCCAGGTGCCTTAGTTGCTATAATGCAACTTTTGTTCCCTTCTTTCTGTTTGCACTTTCCTGTTACCACTGCTTCTTCAGATCACTCCCCAAGTAACATACATGTAACCAACATTTTTGTTTCAGGGTCTGTTGCAGGGGATAGGTATTCGGTCCACTTTTCATTGTGAGGAATCAAAATGAAATCTTTTTGTGATGACTCTACGCTGGAGACCGGCTTCATCTTGGGCAATACAATCCTTCTCTATGAACCTATTTCAACTGGTGAATTGAGGTTTAAAAGAGCTATTTCCAAGATTGCATAGTGTTGTGATGCAGCTCTCTATAGTAATCAAGTTAACAATCTCGAGATGAAAGTATCTTAAGTTACCAAGGTAGGCCCTAAATCCAAGGTCAAACGTGTGTGAGAACAAAAGACACAGAGAAGAAGGCCATGTGAAAAAGGAGGGGGAGATGGCATCATGTAGGCACAAACCAAGGAATACTTGCCACTCTCAGAAGCTTGAAAAGGCCAGGAAGGATTCTCCCCTAGATTTCAGAGTAAATTGGACCCTTGTGACACCTTAGGATTTCACACTGCAGAACTCTGAGAGAATACTTTTCACTTGTGTTGAGCCACCAAATGGGTAGGGGTTTCTTATGTCATCAGTGAAGGAAAGTTACAAAAGCACTAGGGGAGCTTAAAGAAACTCCCCAGTCACAGTGTCAGAACATGGTGGAGCTTAGATGGAATCCAAATTTTCCTAACAGTAGCCAAATGTTTCCAGCCACCAAAACAAGACAAGTGGGACAATGTGCCAAACATTATGCCATGCACATGATGCATGCTCAGGGAGTGTCGGTTCACTCCTACTATTTAAACTTTCCCTTCCTGTTTGTTGCTCATTCTATCCACTGACCATTACCAGGTGTCAAAAAGGTAATCAGATAAACCTGATGGTCTTGATCTATGCGCCAGTGTATCACCTCTCCTGGATGGGGCTTCGACGTGGAGTAGTTATGCTCATCTAGGAGGTCCTAAGCAGCTGACTTGTGGGTAAGTATTTTAGCACCATGGCAGCTGGCGGAAAGATAGATTGGGGCCTATGCCTTGAGTTAATGTCACTCTGAATTGAAGATGTGCCAGCCTCATCAGGACAGCTTCCTTAATTAACCTGCTAATCCTGTCAGGCATTGGGTTCATTCTCCTTCTCCAGAAATGTGTGAGATGTCTCTTCTTTCACCACTTTGTCATTTGCTCTATTTCAGATTCAAGGTGTCCTTTAAGCTGTGCTTTAAAAGACTTTCTGTCCTCCAAGTCAACAGCTATTGGCCCTTCAAACACTGTCTTGCTGCTTAACCAGCACAACTTTTCTCTCAGTGCCTGCTCATAGTAGGAAATCAGAAATTTCTATATAAAAATATACAGAGCAGCTACTATGTGCCTGAATCAACCCTGGGCATTACAAAATGAAAGAATGAGTTCACAGTCCTGGGTCCTGGCTTAGACACCTGCTTTCAGGGAAGCTTAAAACAAAGCAGAGTGCTATAGTGTTTCCCAATTTTTCACTCTATTATAAGTACAGAAAATATTAATAGTCTGGAGGTCAGGCAAGGTTAAATTCATGAGGTTGCTATGAACAAAGGCAGCCTTCCCAGGAGCTTCAGGCCACCAGAATAGTTTATAGTGAAGGTAGAAGTTTAGTCAGTTCAGAGTTCTGAGACGTTCAAGTTCTAGCTGAAGAGTTCAAGATCAGACAGATTCAGCTGGCAAGTTCTTAGCTGGTGAGAATTCTGCAGAGGCAACAGCAGACATCAGATTTTTAGGCAGAGCATCCTAGCTTAGATCTCCTCTTCTTATAAAGTCATAGACTCCACCTCTATGGTCTCATTTAGCCTTAATTATTTCCTCCAAGGCCCACATTCAAAATATATGGACTATGCTTCCATCTTCTTACTACCTCGCTTAGAGGGGTTAAACTGCAACCTGAGTTTGACTGGGACAGTCAACACTTCATGTATTAGCAATCCATTATAATCACCTTATAACTGTGGAGACATAAGCTCCAGACACCTGTCATTCTCATCTTTCCACCTTGCAGCCATTTTTGCTCTGTGAATGGATTCTGCAGCTAAACTCCAACATGGGCAGCATTTTTCCACCTTGGAGAATAGAATTTGCTAATGAAGAACACTTAACTAAACCTTCTACCATAGTTTGCAAAGATTTCATATCCAGCTACTCATGGACTGCTAGACTAGCCTATGGGTAACTGAATAAATGGGTAAGGGACAAGTTATTAGGAGAAAAAGTTCAGAGATAGTTAATGATGCTTAGTTCAACTGCTTGCTTGCTTCTTGTTTAACTTGAGGACTTAAGAGTTGGAGAAGGCTTAGTGTTTGTTTCACGTATATGCATCTAGAGAGATAATATTTCAAAAATCTTTAATAGGTCTTGATTTCCAGGCAATTTTAGAACCATTGAAACCAAACCAAAGTGAATTAATCTGTCCTCTAAAGAGAACCAATTGGCACTGTGAAGCCTACAAATTTTCTGTGTGTGATGAATGAATGTGTGTGACATTTCCTTTCAAAAATTATTCCTAGTTGTATTCATTTTTAACCTGTTGCTTTGTCTACCCAGCAGAATCAAGAGGAAGCTGGTAAGAAACTTTTGACATTCCAACACCAGTTGAAAAGGACACAATGGACATCAGTGATTTCCTACCAGAAGTGCAAAAAAAAAAGGTTGTAATCACAAGACAAGTAACAACATAAAAAGTATGGTGTACAAAACAGATCATCTATATTCTTCAAGTACATTGAGAAATCTTTCCAGATAAAAGGATATTCGAGATTCGTGATCTTGAATTGGATCCTGAATGGAATAGGGGAGAATAATCTCATGGACACTATTAAGATAATGTCTGTTAGTTAATATCAGTGTTACATCTCTTGATTTTGATCATACTTCAGTTACAGAAAGAAATATTCTCACTCAAGGACCATGCTGATACCTTTAGGAAGGAGATACATATAGACGATGAAGGGAATGTGTCCAAATGTAACAGATGTTGAGAATTGGCAAGCTTGGATGAAAGGTATGTAAAAGTTGTTGCATTATTATTGAAACTTTCTCTATGGGTAAATTTATTTTGAATTAACAGGAAAAATAACTGAAGGGTTGGTAGGCAAACAAGGACAAATTATACCTGGGACTTTTTTTGTTTTTGTTTTCTATTTTTCTCCTGTACACTTTAATCTCTTCCCTATTGCATTCACAACTTCCAACAAAAATAATTCTTAAAATATGAGCCATAACTGTGACATCTCCTAATACAGTATTTCTTATTAAGTAAGAAATGTTCACTGATACTCCACAAATTCGCTACCTGAGGGAAAAGCAGAGTTAACAGGAGAAAATGATTGGCATCTTTTTGGCCATTTATTATATGTACTCTTTACCTTATACATTCCTAAACATTTAAGGAATGCTATCATACATGAAGAAAATTGTCCTCCCCAAACAGACTCCCAGTGATGGGATTTTTCAGACTGAGTCAATCCAGGATAAAACTACCTATTACATTGCAAGAGAAGAAGCCTCTACTAGCCTAGACTTGGATTTCAGTTTACCCACTGTATTTATTTACTAAGGCTGCCATACCAAACTTCCACAGAATGGGTAGCTTAAGCAACCGTAACTTACTCTGTCAAAGTTGGAGAGTCTGGAAGCCAAGGTAGAGATGGCACAGGGTTGGCTCTTTCTAAGACATCATAGTCTTTTAATCTGTGTTTCTTATAGGACTATAAGTTGGAGAATTAGTAGATCCTTTTAATCATAATAATTTGGTGGTTAGAGGTGAGTGAGAATGTGGAACATTTTCAAGAAATAAATAGCATAAATTCTATTTCCATTGCTGTTTCCTTAGTGTTTTCTTGCTTAAGGGAAATGACCTATGCTTAGACTAGAGGCCCTGGCTATTCTGGTACTAAAGCCTTGACACCTCAAGATATAAATTATAAGATGAGGGAAACGCAATCCTAACTATTAGGCTATTATTTTAAACTAAAATAAAATACAGCCTTTTATTTCAAAAGCATCAGGGTTCTTCCCTAGTCCAGAATCCACAATAGACTCTCCATTAAAATCCGTGGGTTAAAAAAAATTACCTTTCATTATGATGAATTTCCTCATTTTGCTTCCATATTGAGAGTGACAATTTCCATTTGTGATGATGAGGCACAACCTAGATGCAAATGTGCTAAGGAAAATTAGGTGTATCAGAGCAACGATCTTATAAAAGACTGTTTTACATCCTAACCCAGTGAGTAGAGAATTACTCCTGCTCTATGTACTATATGCAAATGCTCAGATTATAGCTAATTATATTGTTGCAAAGCAGAGCCAAGAAACTGCTACAATACTTCTAGTCTCCTTGGGGAACACTCCACGAAAATAACTTTTTTTTTCTCTCCTTTGTAAATTACACTATGATATAATTGGGTCTCACTGTTCATGTAACACTCTGCTCAGGGATAGCACAAGAGAAATGAACAATGTCTTACAAAGTCCCTGTTAAGATCATTAAATGTAGATCACAACATGCTAGCAGGCGCAGTGTCGCAGTAACAAAACCGAGAAAAGAAGAAAGTGACAAGTTGCGTCACATTATTTTTCTCTTACAATGAAGTTTAAGGTAATAAAGTGTTAATGAATTCGGCCCTATGTAGTTGGCATTGTGAGAGTCTACTTTTTTAATTTTTTTTTACTACATTGTAGGAAAAATTGTCATATTCTGTTAGGCAGCTGTTTGGAGAAAAGCTTTGACAGTGTATAATTGACTCTATTTTTACTGCATTTCATATGGCATTGTTAGGATTACGTACTGTACTGAGTTCTGCTTTTCAGTTTTACACACGAAGAAAATTTCCTTTTAGACAATTTTTTTCCTTGTTGGCTTGCTAGATTGATCACATGTGGCCTGCTTTTCCTCTCCCACACCTTGCAGGAGTTTTTTAGATGTCAAGATGCATTTCCACCGGAAGAGACCCCTACGTTCAAGCCCCTTATCCTACAGGAATATTATAAATATATTCCTCAAATTATACCCACTGAGCTTTCAAAGTGGTCAACATAGTCCTCTGAAGTTTATTATGAGAGGTAAGAATTTCAGAACTGTATGACTTCTTTCTTCCCTCATTTTGTGCTTTTTGCATTTGCCATGTTTTCATTGTTGTTGTTGTGTCAATAGCATCTCTCTTGGGAAGGTGTGGCAAGGGTTTTTAATGACACTCATACCTCATTGCCCTCCCCTTCCTCCACACGCAATCCACGTGGCAAACACACTTGACTACTTTATGATTAAGGTCTTCTGCATTTGAAATTTAGTTTCAGTTCCCTTCGGATTCCTATTAATGTGTAGCCAGTTCTAAAAAGATATCCCACATTTTTTCCTTTGTATTTTTCCCTTTTATCTCTGTTTATAAAGATCTCATATTGACAGTGTGACAGGACATACACACATCAGGAAAGACCCTGCTTACAAACCAGCTGGGCTACCAGCCTGTAGTCCTGTTTGGCCGTCAGCTGAGGTCATGACCACTGACTTTTGGAGTCAGAGAGGTTTGTACTTTAGTCCTGGCTCCATCAAATACTGATTGTGTGACCTCAGGCTGGTTAACCAAACCCTTTCAAATAGTACCAACATCCTAGGGAATTGTGGAAATTAATGAGAAAATACATTTTAAAGCACTTAGCAACCTCTCCCCACACACAGTATACATTCAGTAAGTGATTGCTCTAGCTGTTATGATCCATAATGGACTATTTTCTTTATTTAAAAAGGCATTAATACTCTCATCTTTCTGAACAGTAAATTGACTTTCTGACATTCCTACCCCCTCCCTTTTTATGCACCTTCCCTTTGTCTATGCCAAGTTTTCTATGGATCTGTGGCTGCTGCCAAAGAGTAGACTAACATGGGAGCTCAATTTATTTTAAAATATTTGTGTCGGTGTCACAAAGTGAAAAAGATAATATTGCTCAGGCCAATCACTTTCCATCACATACACATATGCAAACACCCCTCCCCCCACACACATACACAGAGCAAGGATAAGGATTACCCTGTTGCTCTTCAGTGAT
The DNA here is from genome assembly GCF_023159225.1 of Perognathus longimembris pacificus. NCBI lineage: Eukaryota > Metazoa > Chordata > Mammalia > Rodentia > Heteromyidae > Perognathus > Perognathus longimembris. Next base: position 22,020,075 of record NC_063173.1, on the reverse strand, counting down.
ACTTTGATAATAGTGATATTAATAGTGATATTAATAGCTACAACCTGAGTGTCGCACTATTGAATTCTTGGGACCTAACCCTTACTGAAACTGCACAAGATAAACAATAGGAAGATATCTGTTTTACAGATAAAAACGCTGAGGTTAAAGCACTTGTCCAAGATCACAGAAAGTAAGAGGCTGAGCTGGAGTTCACACCCAAGAACTGTGAACTTCAAAACATTTACTCTCAGTGCTCATTTATGATCCAATATCTACCACTTACTGAAGATGACTTCTGAGCCCAGAATCCAATGTGTATGATAGCGCATTTAGCCATCGTCATTTGGTATCACTGAGATGGTAAGAGACAGAAGTCAGCTCCAAACCTAGGCCTATCTGCTTCCAAAGCCATGCTTTTTCCCTCTGGAATGTACAAGGTCATGCAGAAATAGCATGCTTGCTTTAGAGTGAACTTTAAAAGACCAAGTGCCACCTCCCTCTTAAATGTTTCCATCAACACCTGCCCACATTTGTCTCACCTTGCTGGGAGCCACACAACACTTAGCACCTACTTCCCAAGAGTTTGGTGGCTTGGGTTCCATAATTGTATCACACGATTCACTTGAAACTCCCTGGTGAAAACTTCAAGTCACTTGAGAAGAAGGCTCCCATCTTTCCTCTCTTTTATCCCTACCATTTGGAGCAGAATTAGGCACAGAATGAATGTTTTCCTATTGTTGGGGTGACCCTTTGAAACCTCCATTTAAGGAACGGAGGTATCAAAGAAAAATACTGGATAATCTTTGTACCCCCCTCCCCAAATCACACCCTTTGCTCATGCTCCAATGATCTTCTCAAGTAAGACAGAATCTTGTCACTTTACATCAACAATAAAACTCCCAGAGCAGCAGAGACAATGTCATCCTCTAACAAACTTCTCATAAGACAACTGCAAAGTCAGAAGGCACTCTGGAGTCCACTTCCAAGGTAATTTTGTCAAAGAACTCATCAAACTAGAGTGTGATTATATGACTTTAACTTTCAGGTTTGATAACAGCCTTATTATCCCAGTCTCTCAAAAAGCCCCATGAACACCACTTTTCCCTTGGTACTGGATGTCATCAAAAATTCTTCCAAGTGGTCTTTCATTCTCAGCCTAGGAACTCTCCCTTTCATTCTGCTTATGGCACAAACAAAGGGCTGTGTGGTTACCAAATTCATTTTCTTTGCTTCCTTGGCACAAAGACAGATAATATTCATAGGAATGGGAAGCCATGGGATTTAAAAAATTCTCATCATTGATATTAAAAAAGGAGCAAACCCTGGAGGAGCCCTAGTTCTTGGGTCAATAGTTAGCAAAAAATAGCCTGATCCTTATTGGATTATAAGAAGAGAAAAAAAATGTTTAATGGATTACGTCAATGATATTTTGGGGGCTATTTGCTGTAGCACTCAGAGGTGAGTGTACTCTAATTTTCTCTGTATGATGGTAGATGAGTCAGCTTCAAGGAGATCTCTGAACTTTTCCTTTTCCAGAACTTCCAGGCATTTCCTGCCTCTATGGGACATGTCCTGTTCATCTCTGAATCTCTAGTGCATATCATTGTGCCTAACCTTGAGATGCTAACCAGTAAGCCTCTTTATTCAGAAAATATTTGATAGGACCTATGATGTCCCTGGCATATCCCCAGTCACTAAGATAAGGCAGACCCAAATAAATTCCTTGGTTCCCAAGAGCTTATATTCTAGTAGGGGATATGGATGACAACAACAGAGATTTTTATTGAGTTTCAGAGGATGATAAGTACAGTAAAAGACAGGAAGTAAAACAATGGTGTAGAGACTGACTTTCTATGGAGAACCATTGTCCATAAGATGGCCAGGGGAAGACTCTCCTAGCATGAGACAAAGAAAAGTGAGAAAAAGACAAGACAAAAGGTTGGTGTGATACATTGTCAAAGCCAACAGGACAAACAACACTAAATCTCAAAGTGTGAAAATCACCTTCATTGATTCCATACCCACTTTCTAGAAACTCTGGAGTAGAGGTTAAACCCTGATACACATAAGACTCAGGGCCTCATTCCCACATAGATTTACAAGGTCCAGCTCACACTATAGCTACTCTACTTTGAGTAAGTCTTAGGCCGCTGGCTCTCTCAGGCTGAAGTTGCACACTAGTAGCACTGTAATTCTAGGTCTTGGGATGGTCCACTCCCCCCAAACTCAGCTCCCTGTCATCTCCTCTCACTTAAATGTTTGAATGTGCTACCCTTCCTGGAAAGTCTGCTGAGTACCTACTCTGTATGCGGTTAATTTCTCATCTGCATGGACCTGGCTTTGTATCTCCACTTTTTTTTTTTTTTTTTTTTTTTTTTGTCAGTCCTGGGGTTTGGACTCAGGGCCTGAGCACTGTCCCTGGCTTCTTTTTGCTCAAGGCTAGCACTCTGCCACTTGAGCCACAGTGCCACTTCTGGCCGTTTTCTATATATGTGGTGCTGGGGAATCGAACCCTGGGCTTCATGTATACGAGGCAAGCACTCTTGCCACTAGGCCATATTCCCAGCCCCTGTATCTCCACTTTTTAAAGAAATCTTATATGATCTCATTAAATCAGGGTTTCTCAAGATCAATACTCTTTAACATTTTAGGCCAGATAATTTATTGTTGAGGAGTTATTCCATTGTAATATGTTTAACAGCATCGTCAACCTCAAGCCCTGAGGTGCTAATAGCAAGCTCTCACTCCAGCTGTGATAACCAAATAAGTCTCCAGACATTGTGAAATGTTCCATGGCATGGAGAAAAATTACCCCTGGGCAAAAACCACTGTCTGGATAGAGGAGACTAGTCCTTCTCTATTTCCCTATAACATAGGAAGTTCCCATAATTCACCTACATCCTCTGAACAGTCATCACATTGAGTTGTAATGGTTAAACAACTAACTCTCCTCTCTCCCACTGATCTTTAGAAACATGAAGAGGAAGATATCTCAGCACTTTGCATATATCTGACACATAGAAAAATTTCAATAAATAAGAATAAATGAACAAGAGTTAGGCCCTCAGGAATAGAGTCAACATACCACATCTTCCCATATCTCCTTTCAAAGTTAGTCTGAGCTGACTTAGGCTGGAGATCCATTTTTCTTCATTCAGGTTCTCTCTTGGCTGTACTCTGAGAAGTAAAACACCCCCACTCCAGACTGGACTTTGTCTTTTTGTCAGCATCCCAGTCACCAAGAAAGTCCAATTTCTAGTTTCTTTCTAGGACTTAGCATAAATTTAAATTCCAGGTTAAAATGGGTCATTCCCCTTCTCAACTCCACAGTGGCAAAGTATTCATCCTGAAACATCAGTTCCTTCATAGAAGTTGCTCTATAATCATTTCTGTATCTCTACCCATATCTAGTGGCCCAACTCTACCTCCTGTGTGTCTATATTTGCTGAAGATGTAGCATGTGCATGCCAGTGTAAACTGTGAGGGCAAGGGCTCTGTTTACCAGTGAATGGCCCACCTTCTTAACATAGAAGGAATGAATAGGTAGATAGGTAGACGAATCACTGCTTTGAGTTTTGTACCATGTGTGTCTCATTTAAGCCTCATAGAAAGCCCATGGATCAGATCTGACTTCCCCTTGCAAATCAGCTGATAAAAAAAACCTGGGACTCAGAGTAATCATCACTTGTTACCAAGTCAGACAACTAAGAAATGCAACCCAACTCAGTAGAAACTAAGGTCCCACTTGACTCTAAATTCTATACTGCCAATATACTATCAAATGAATTCCGTTGAACTGAATTATATCCTCCTATAGATGTGACAACTGACAATCTTGACAAGACATGAGATCCCCAAGGATTTCAGGGACTCTTCACCAAAAGGTTCAGTGGGCTTCAAGGGACTTCAAAGACACACTGGGACTGAATGAGTATTTTCATCTGTGCTTCTAGTAGGTTCAACCATTCAAATGTCTAGAACAGGAAATCACACTTGAAGAGTAATGTTAGCAAGTTTACTTGGTCTAAGGAGGAAGACAAAATAGAAAGGAAACCTAGAATCCGGTTAGGAGAGGAAGAACTGAAGCTAATTGGCCTATAGAAAACACCGCTCCCGTAATTCCAGCTTCTTTTGAATACCCAGAGAAAGAGGTTTGGACTTGTGTTATTCCAAGAGACAAATCCAAGGCAAAACACAAGGTTAAGGTTTCAAAATCATCATTTGGGGGAGGAGGAGAGGGAGAGGGAAAGGGATTGGGAGTAAAGAAAAAGGAGAGAAGGAAAGAGAAAGGAGAACGGGCAAAGAGGGAAGGAGAAAATGAGGGATAGAAGGAAGAACGCTGGCTATCCTAGAGAAGCCTTTATTCCCTGTAGACTCCCAAGTTACAGACAAAAATTGCCTGTGAGGTTGGTAGGGGTCCAACACAGAACAGTTACTGTTACAGTTTTTGTTGGGCCAGCTGATCTTAACTCCAGAACACTGATTGTCACTCAGGAAAGTCCCAAGTGTGCTGCTTCCCTTCTTTGAAGCAATCTTGCCATCTCACCTCCACTGTCCTTCACTGCTGTCTCTTCCATCTTTCCACCTCACCAATTCAAAATACATCCTTTACACATGACAATAAGCTGGAAAAAAAAATTCAGAAATCAAGGCCTAAGTTTCCATCAAGCCACCTGATCATAAAATTGTCAACATCAAATTCAGAAAAGTCTGTTGATTAAATCCCCCTATGACAACATTGAATGCTTGACCAGAACTCCAGCCAACAGCTGACCAGATGTGTCTTCGAAAAACATGCCCATCCATCACCACCAAAGGTTGATTGGGTAGGCCTGGGCTTTTTGTTGTTGGGTGTTTTTTTTCTCTGTTATGGTACCAAGGTCAGATGAAATCTATTCATAAAGGCCTAGTGGCACCCTGAAAACTCAGTGTGTAAGTTTGCTAGAATAGATAGAAGCCTCAATACGACCAAGAAATGTCAACAAAATGCCACCATGCCCAACCAATTTTCCCCCCGGCCATGCTATTCTTTTCTTGCTAGTGGTTGTGAAACGAATATGCATACACTCTGTTGTGCTGTAGCATATCTATTCAGGAAATATTTTTGAGCATCTGCCATGTATCTGACAAAGTCAAACATGTACTTATGTAACATAAATATATCTAAATGGTTGCACCTGATTACTAGGACATATATGCTATGTACACAAATGGGGGTATACACATGAATACATACCATGCATGCAAACACATAACAGTGTAATAAACACAAGTGTATATTCACATAACATCATCATGCATATTACATTAGTGTTTTACTGCAAGTGCTAGAAACTGGCATTACAATTACTTACTTTAAAAAAAAGGTATTTATTTCTAACAAAATGAAAATGAAGGACAACAAAACAAGGTTGCCACTGGCCTTAGGATTAGCTGAATTTATCAACTTTAGGAGTCAAGTTGGTCCTTATTGCTGATTCCTATGTCTCTCTATGCTGGCTTTACCACAAAAAAAATATGTATGTAGCCAAATGTGGAAATCAAGGCCTTTCTCCATGTATGGGAAACACCATCACACATTCTGATCTCTAACCACAGATGGTGCTAAACGGAAACCACTACAAATGTTTTCTGTTGGCAAAACCAAATATCCAAGGGAAGGAATAATTGATCTCAGGGCCCACATATTTTAGACAGTTTAGGACAGATTACACTGCAGTAACAACAAAAGCCTTTCATAGCTCCATGTCTTGGTCTCACAAGGTTTTGTTTTAAAGTTCATTCGCCCACAGACATTGTTGTGAGTTGGCTGTGACTCTGTCCCATGCCATCTTCTTTCTGGGACCCAGGTTGGTAGATCAGCCACCATCTGAATATTTTAAGTCTCATGGAAAAGGGAAAATAAAAGAAATGGCAACCCATGCAAGAGGTCTTGGGACTTCTGTTTGAGCCTAGTATGTGTCCTGAGTTCTCATTTTATTGGCCAAAGTAAGTCATTCAGCCATACCTGATCCTTAGTGGGAAGGAGGTAAGAAATGTTTGAACCTTTCACATAATCCCCAAACTCTCTATGCCCATGTGATGGCATACTGGGATTGACTCATCTACCAGCTAATTGAGCAGCACCAGCTTGTGCTACTATAGTCACACTAGTAGTAGTATTGAGAATGAGAAAATCTCAAATTGGGGTTGCTAAGAAGATACATTATGTTATAAAGATAATCGCAACTATGCCGATATGCAAGCATGCATTTGATCCAACATTCCACATAGAGCACATATGAGTATACACTAAGTCCTGTATACTGAGGGGTACACACAGGCATGTGCATGTGAGTGCACATGTGTAAAACTGTAGTACACATGTGCATACATATGTGCATGTACAATACACGCATTATCCTCCCTCATTTACATGGAAACCCACACAGACATGCCACCCTCAGACACACATGCACACTCAGGCTCAGCAGGGAGTGGCTGCTTCTGCCACTGGAGAGATCAAAGGCAGCTGTTCCCTCTGCATATTTAAGGAGCCCCTGCTGCTTCCCTGCAGTTCTTAGCTGAGCCCCCTGCCTAGCCCAAGCCCTAGTCTGGGAAATGCCTCCCACCTCCCAACTCTACCCCAGGGGAAAGACATGGGGATATAATCACTTCTTTCCTCAAGCCCTTTAAAAAAAGGTCCCAAAGAGAGGCCCAATGCAGGCCTGGAGGAGCCACCTTGCCCTAGCTACAGAACACACAGCTGTGGCCAGAGCATCAGCAGAGTGGACAGCACCACAGGGCAGAGGAGAGCTCAGCCCCAAGGAAGGAAGGACAGACATCAGTCATTCCGACATAAATTCATTTGTATTTTCACTCAAGGAGCATTTGTGCTAACTAGAGACTCCATGTAGAACTTGTGTCTTGGTAGAGCAAGTCCTAAACAGGAAGTGAAGTCCCAAGGTTGTAATCTTAGTCTTGCCATAAACTTATTTGGACCAATCATGTACCTGAAATCCAAAGCTTCTATAAATCATCCAACCCAGAAATTGCAAATGCTCGGTCCATCTACCCCTTACTCAACCCATTCAATGCCATGGCAGACATCACTAATCTACCACTAATACTTGATTGCTATAAAGATAATCGCAACTATGCCAATATGCAAGCGTGCATTTGCTCCCACATTCAACATAGAGCACATATGAGCATACATTAAGTCCTGCATACTGAGGGGTACACATAGGCATAGGCATGTTAGTGCACACGTGTAAAACCGTAGTACTCGTGCATACATATGTACATCCACAATACACATATTATCCTCCCTCATTTACATGGAAACCCACACAGACATGCCACCCTCAGACACACATGCACACTCAGGCTCAGACTGAATTGATGAGGAAAATGAATCTCAGACGAAGAAAGACCCTTTCTCTTCTCCTAGGAGTAAATTAGGATGTTGAAATAGATAAATCTTCATCCTTCACCTCCCCCACACACCCAGTGCTCAACCAGCAGTGGTAAATGGGTTATCATCTCACTTGCCATTTCTGATCAAGAGGTAATAGCTACAGAAAGATCATATTGAGAAGAATCCTAAGAGTTTGGTAGGAAACAGAACCAAGGATTCCTAACATCTGCCATGAGCATGGGTATGCAAAGTGAAGCACTAGACCCAACTCTTAGGTTATATGGGTGTGAACCATATATTTTAATTTACATGCAAGATAATAACCTGGCCTGCCAGCACAGGGAGATGTGCTTTTTTCCCAGCAATGAAGCTACTTGTATTGGGCCTTGAGAAGTGTATAGTAAGCAATTTAAAATGTCACTGTCATATAAGAGATAAGCCATCTCAATAGCCAACTAGGACTCTATGACAGACTATTTTTATTGCTGATTAAATTTGTTCATAAGAAAATATGGGCACTAACATCCATGCTATCTGGTTCCTTGAAAGGAAATAATACCGAAACAATAACAACATTATTGGTTGACCACCAACTATTGGTCAGGTAATGTGCTTGAATCTTACACACTCTCTTAGCATGTCTGATTCTCACATGACTGCATCTATACTTTAGATACTTTACTTAAACACCAATACTTTACAGACAAAGAAATGGATGTGCCAAGATTGAAATGACTCAGTATCACTGAGGTAGAAAGAGAACAGAATTCCAACCCCCATTTTTTCTTACAACGAGGCCTTTCCTCTTTGCAATAAATAACGCCATAAATTTATTTGGACCAGTCATGTCCCTTTCTGAACCAAACTGAGAGTCAACATAAGCTTTGGGAATAAGAAACCCAGATGGCATGGGGGAAGTGAGTAAAAAGCATGGAATATTGGTTCTCAAATCTTGGTAGTACTATCACATTGCTCACTTGTTAAATCCTGCACCTATTAATTTACTTAGAACTAGACCATTACTATTACCCAGATTTCCAAGGATTAGGAGCACACATTGTGATTTTTTAAAATGTCAGTCTTGGGGCTTAAACTCAGGACCAGGGTACTGTTCCTTAGACATTTTGTTCAGGGCTAGCACTCTACCACTTAAGCCACAGCTACACTTCTGGCTTTTGGGTGATGAATTGGAGATAAGAGTCTCAGAGACTTTCCTGTCCAGTCTGGCTTCAAATTGTGACCCTCAGATCAATTACAGGAGTGAGCCACAGGTACCTGGAGATATATATATGTATATGTGTGTGTGTGTGCATGCACATGCATGCACATGCGTGTATCCTGTCTGTCTCTCTCCATCTCTATCTCTGTCTCTTTGTCTCTGTCTCTCTGTCTGTCTATCTCCCTCTTTCTCTCTCTCTCTCTCTCTCTCTCTCTGGAATGGGGTTGGAACAGAGGGCCTTTTGCTCACAGCTTGCTAGCTCAGCTGGCACTCTTACCATTTGAGCCACACCTCCAACCTTGATTTTTGTTGGATATTTTGAAGATAAAGTTGTATTGACTTTTCTGTCTAGGCTGTCTTTGAAACATATATCTCAGACTCCTGAGTAGCTAGCATTATAAGCATGAGCTACTGGCTCTGGTTATATTGTGAGGATTGTATTTAAGCTTCTTGATGCAGTTTAAAATAACTCATTCCCCATTTTTAAACACAAGAATATTATACCAGTAATGAAAATAAACACAAAAATAATGACTCCTAGCCAGGTACTGGTGGCTTATACCTGCAATCCTAGCTACTCAGAAGGCTGAGATCTGAGATCATGATTCAAAGCCATCCCAGGAAGGAAAGTCCATGAGGCACTAATCTCCAATTAACCACAAGAAAACCAGAAGTGGTTCTGTGGCTCAAAGTAGTGGAGCATTAGCCTTGAAAGAAAAAGCTCAGGGACAGTGCCCAGGCCCTGAGTTCATACCCCACAATTGAGAGAAAGAATACTCCTAATTCTTCTAATGGAAATTGCCATTATTAGCACTTTAGTATCCAATCTTCCAGATTTTTTCTATGTATATTTGATTTGCATAATAAATTCCTACCACAATTCTGTTTTTGTAATCTACCTTTCCTATGAATGATTATACCGTATGTCCATCTAACTCACTGGTTACCAGTCATCTCATAGATCTATTTCATTTAACTAATACCTTTTAATTAGCATGAAGGTTGTTGATAAAAATATTATAACTAATCTTTGTATATTTTAACAGTAGGTAATTCTCTTCAAATACACCTCTAGAGTTGGAAGGTTAAATGTATAACTATCTTACATGTTTTGTTACCAAAGCCAGTTTGCCTTCCCGTAAAATGTCTTGCCAAGTTGTTACTTCTATCATTTTCTCTAGATTGTTGCCCACCCTGGACATTTCATTTTTAAATCTTGGCTTCCTAGTGTTCATGTTCATGAACATGCACTTTGGAGGGGTCCCAGGGGGCCTCCAGGAGGCCTACGCGTTGACTGTGGAAATGGACGTGCTGATTTATTTAAGTGGACAAGTGTCAGCATCACTTGAAAGGAAGGTGCTGATACACCGGATTATGTGATGACAAGCCATGCCAATGGCACTGCTACACCCAGGCTTAACACACTGCAGAGTGCTGTCCCCAGCCAAGAGAGAAAGCCCTGTGAGGGTAGGATTGATGCTATATTATCTCTGAAACCTACTAGGCCCAATGAAGGGTCCTGCTCACACTGGCCATTCTAAATACAGTCTTTATCTCTCTCAGTGTGCTAAGATTTACTGAGATTCAAACATAATGGAAAACCGAGAAGGAAGATTGCTGCCTCAAGAGAGCAGTGCCTGATTTGGAGTCAAAAGTTCTGAGCTCAGGCCCCAGCTCCTTTGCTTTCTTTGGGAGCGTTCCTTAACCACTCCATCTCTACTAGGTTCATCTAGAAAAGTGAGTGATGATATACACTGCACATAATTAGAATGATTAACTGAGAATGTGAGTAGAAAGTATTGCAAATAACAGACACTGTATTTACTTTTCTTGGACTATGACCATATCAATCACTGGGACTTGTATTATACTGCCTTACCTGGTACAAAAACTAGAAACTTTGAATTCACCTGCATATTCATCCTTTTAAAGATCCCGATAAGTGGTCAGAGCAGGGGTGTTCAAGAAATATTTGGATCCTGCCTTCACCATTGACTAGCTTTGTGACCTTGAGCAAGAAATCTTAACTATTCTGTAATATTACTGCACACACTGTGTGAACACAAAAGACAAGAATGTAAATGTCAGTGCTCAGTGCAGACAGAAAGAAGGGTAGGAATTCATGAAATGTCCCTTTTTCCTTTCTGACAACTATAAGCAGGACTTCTCTGTCAGTCAACCTTAGTCTCCTGTCATCTTTTGTTGTGTCACTATCCACCCCAAAACATACTGACATGAAATGAGAATCATGCATTTAGCTCAGAATTCTATGGATCTTCCATCCTAGAATCAGCTGAGTGGTTCTTCTGCTGGTCTCTACCAGGTTTGCTTGTCTTGACAGCTACAGGCAGCTAACAGTCAATGGCTTCCCTTACATACATAGCACTGGTAGACAGCTGAGTGTTGGTAGAGCAAAGAGGCAACTGGGCCTTGGGTATCCCCATCTACCAAGCTATTTGAAGCTCATGTGAATGAACTCCAAATGGTCAAGTATATATTTTTAAGAGGGCTAATTTGCAAGAGGGCAAATCACTGTGCACAATTGTGCTCATGCCTCTCTGACCTAAACCACTACAGAGACAAGTGGAGACTCAAAACATTTTTTGCCAGTCCTGGGGCTTGAACTCAGGGGCTGGGTACTGTCCCTGAGTTTTGTTTGTTTTTTTTCCTCAAGGCTAGCACTCTACCTCTTGAGCCACAGTGCTACTACTGGCTTTTCCTGTTTAAGTGGTGCTGAGAAATTGAGCCCAGGGCTTCATAAATGCTAGGCAAGCACTCTACCACTAAGCCACATTCCCAGGGCAAAACTTAAAAAACAAACAAACAGATTCTACCTCAAGACAGAACGAGTTTCAGTCATAAGTATATGTGCATTCTGGGAAGAAGAGAATCTGTGACTATGTTTGCAGTCTACTCAGAAGTGAGGGCTTCTCCTAGGACAATTCACACCCTATGGTCCAATCACTCAACAGGTAAATCCCCTCTGTGCATATCAGAACATTTTTTTCCCATAACTTTCCCAGGGCTTCCTCCATTCAATGCCAAAATGGTACCATGATCTCCAGCCTAGAAGCCTGCCGAGCAGGAGATGAAGACAAAAGAACAAATGCTTAAATTATCTGATGAATGTCAGGTACATTAAACTAATTTATGTAATAATGTAAGCACAGTGATAGGAAAGTAATATGAGAGACATAAATTATACATTATTATTGTCAGCTCCAGCACTTATCTTAGTAGTGTGTCAAAATACATCCTGATATGTTAACATTTATAGAAATGAACAACAAGTGCTGGTGCTCAGGGCTCTGCAGTGAGAAGCTGTATGTCATTTGCATGTGCGCATCAAGCCATCATTGTCTTTCTCAGGACTGACAAGGAAGGAAAAGAGGACACCCTGTACGCACAGTTTCCCTAGGAAGCCCTGAGCCTGAATCCTCCTGTTTCCAGAGTGAAGTCAATAGAAGAAGCCAGGAAATATCATCCTATTCGGGCGAGGCTCACAATTTACCAGCATTTGGAGCCAAGACATTTTGCTTCTCCAAAGCTCAGTTTTCACACCTCTGAAATGGGAATACCAAATCTGTCCTGGAAAGATTGCCATACATAGCTGTGGAAATAACTTTGGTTTTCTCCTCACGAGGCAGGCGCGCATCTCTAGGTGGGGTGACAGGTGTAGCTACACAGCAATCTTAGGCTTGGATGACTGGAGGAAGCCTGCCTCATCCATCCCAAGCACAAACCATGGCTGCTTGACTATTGCTTTGTCTATTTATTGTCATTCAATAGACAAGGTACTACTGATGTTCCCCTTTCCCTAATGTGTTGTCATCCAAATGTTATACTTATGCTCAGAGTAGAAGACCAGGAAGCTCTTAGCAGCAGCATCCCAGGGCTGATAAAGTCTGCGGGGAACTGTGGACTCATCCTGGGCACTTCCAGAGTCTGGCCCCTGTGAAGGCTGAGGACCAGAATCTCAAATCTCTGGAGATGGAAATATTAGGGAGTCGTTCAGAAGTATGGAGTGTGGTCTAGGGAGGGCAGTTAGTACACAGAGTTATTCAAGTGGGAAATTTTCAGGAAGGATGACCCAAGGATAATTGTCTGGGCCATGAACACATCTTGACTTCAAAAAAGGGGCCATGGGTACTATTCAGCTCAATCAAAATCAAGCCCTGGACCTAAGCAACCCTGGAATTTGGGAAGTGAGGGGGAAAAAGGCAGGTAGAAGCTGAACAGAGAGCCCTCAGGAAGATAGGATGAACAGCCCCTGGAAGTGCACTATTTTCAGCAAGGGTAGAAATAGACCTCAGTGATTTCAATCCAGTCACACAAATGTAAACACTGATCTGAGCAATAGGGCAGACTGATTCTGTGAGGTTGGGAGAGGAGCAGTGACCTCAGAAGTGGAAAGTAAAGAAGCAAACACCAGAGATGGAGCAAGGATTAGAAACGAAATGGCAGGAATCTACCTCCTCCATCTCTCTTTCCTTGAGATCCCTATGTTTAAGCCTATTACTCTTTCTACAGGTTGAACTCAGGTAAGTCCAGATCCCCTCCCAGGTTTCTATTTCTCCATTTTGAACATAAGCCAAAGAAATCATGTGTCTCTGGACTAGTTGTTCTGGTCATACATCTGAGTGTGGTACCTTCAGAAATTCCACATCCTAGCCTCCTGTCCTGCATTGTCCTGGCTCTATTCTACACTGGTCCTAGTCCTGGTTATTGATCCTGATCCTTGTCCTGGCCCTGCCAGTTCCCACAGCTTCTGTGAGGAGTCTCAGGGTTTCAGCAATGAGCATATTTGGCCTCAAGACCACACACACCCTGCTCTAGCACATCTCTACATATCCAATTCAAAAGTCAAAACAAACAAGTGTTTTTTTTTTTAATTTTACTATGGCAGATTCCAAAGAAATAATCCCACAATTGGAATGTGACATTTTCAAGAGTAGGAAACATTTTTCAAAGCTGGGTATCATCACCATTTGCCTAGCGTGCCTAGGAATTTAGACGAAGGTAAGAAACATTCAATGACTGAGACATCTTAGATTTCTTTTGTAGAATGCAATTTTGTTGCTGTGACCAAATCAACACACGATGTTCAATCAGAACAAAGATCAGAACAACTTTCACCCTTGAGCCAAAGATCCAACTTGTATATTTTGTAAATAATACTATATTGAAACACAGCCACTTCTCTTTATCTACCCCTACTTTCATGACAATGGCAGAATTGAGTGATTGCAACACAGACTGAATAATCCCTTGCAGAAAAAACTTTGCTGATCTTTGCACTAGAGACTCATAGACTATAATGAATATTGACATGAAGATTGACAGGTGACTAGATCTTAATTGCTATAGCAAACACCATCCATTAAATCCTCCACAAATGACGCCTTTCTAAACTCCACTTTCCCAAGTGCATGGCACAAGGTCCCTTCACAACAGGAGTGAACAAGAAAGTAGGGGTGCCCACAAATCAGGCGTCAGCTGGTAGGAAGGACAATTCTCGCTTCATCTTATCTTCAGGCCCCCTGACACCCAAGCAACAATATCATTTTCCTCATCTCCTAGTAAAGCCCAGAAACTTTGCCCACCCATTTGCCATTCGACAAAGTCTCTTAAACAGATGACTTTTAATAAGTTAATCCATTCATTGTCTGGAGCTCTGAAAACTGACATAAAAGCACAATGACGCCTAATTAAACTTGTTCTGTGAAAACTAATTTGTCAAACCCAGAAGCACAGTTCATGGATAAATGCTAATATTTGAAAGTCAAATTAAAGTTGAAAAGGTTTGTAATAACAGTTAATTAACTCTTGTTTTGTTTTCCTTCACTACAAACTTGAACCAACTGCATTGCAGGCGCCTCTTTAACATTTTGGACCACAAAGATAAAATTCAAAGCTTTGAGATACGCCTTTGATGTTGGTATTCTCTGCAGATTTGATATTATTTTAAGTCTCTTTGTTTAAAAATTCATTTTTATTATCCCTGCATGAAATGCATGGCAATTCCCCAAATAACGAGCCATCAGTGCAATTAACATCGTCGATCGACACCAGCGTCCTGATAATTAATACAGACGCGCTGCCTCCCCAGTGAGAACTGTGAGGGCTTGATTTTTCAGAGCAACTGTTCATTTACAGACTCAGCTTCAACCTAATGAAAATGGATTGTGAAACTTTAATGAACAAGACTTTGCTGTCATAATAATAAAGACTTTGAAACAACGCGGAAGCCTCCATAGCAAACGTCTGGCGCTGTGCTTGTTGCTACGGTACATCAAACCAATTAAGCCATATGATGAATATTTACACCAAGTGGGTTTTTTTCAACTCTATGACATAAGATAAACTCGTAAAAGTGAGCATTAATTCTGCATCAACAGTTTCTGACATTACATCCTAGCAAAGACATATCCACCCAACCATGAGGCTGTGTCTACCTACCTCTGTTTTGTCTTAATAAATGTCAACAAAGGATTAGGACGTTCTGAAATTCCAATTTGCATACACAGGTTGGAAGCAGGAGTGAGAAAAGAAATTACCTTCCTAGAGGGTGTGTGTGTGTGTGTGTGTGTGTGTGTGTGTGTTTATTTTGCCTGTAAGGCGTGGGTAATAGTTATCCTATGAGCTGTGTCAGAATGTGTTCATCTTGATGCTTGAAGGAATGCTGTCTCATGAATATGAATCTATTGGCTTAAGTAACAGTACACAAATTCAAGTTCATCTAGTTCTCTGTGCGTGCATCATTATTTGTGTATGCATCTGTATCTGTGAGTATGCACATATTAGTGATGAGAGAGGAAGATATGGGTTTGTTGGCAATTGCATGCATCTCTCCAATGGTATTTACTAGGCATCTAATACATACTAGAGTATGTGGAGTGGCAATAGTTAAGAAATCTTCAAGAACATCTTGAGGAGCTGTGATCTAGTGAAGGCTCTAGTTCAATTAATAGCCAACCACAGAAAAGCAGGATGGAGCCAAGGTAGGGAAAATGTGTGCATAATTAGAACATATAACATAAATAAAGAGTAATTAAGACAGTGGTCTTCAGAGGAAGTGGAACTTAAGCTGAGTATGGGGAAAAATGAAGTTAGTAAGGTAAAGAGAGCCAGATGAGGATGATATAGCTAGGTGCCTTTGTGCATATGTATACCTGTGTGCATGAGGGGTGGATTGTGCTGGTTGTATTTGTATATGCACTTGTACATGGGTAACACACACACACACTTCTGTATACCCAGGCCTGGATTTTTAGGACTCAAGGCAAGAAAACTCTCAGAACTAAAATATTTAAGTGGATTGTAAATGAACTAGAGAGCAATGGAAGGTGCCTCTGATGGCTGAAGGCAGCAGTTCTGGACCTGGAAATCTGGGTGTTAATCTAAGCCAAGTGCAAGTCAAACTTCTATATCCCATCAGCCTGTGGCCCTTATATATAGAAGTAGACAAGGTCTCATGAGCTACTAGAAGATGAATTTATTCTTTAACTTTGAGAACAAGTTCCACAGCTTAGTAAGTTAAGGATATCCAAGTGTCTTCTAGAAGTAAGAGTGTCACATACAGAAAATCAGCCAAACAACAGTAACCTCTGAGCTCAGATATCCCAACTATACCCAATTATAAACACATGCCATTAGTACAGTGAAGGAGGAAGAGAAATCAAAGGAGGAGAAGGAATAAAAGAAGGGCAGAAAGGAGAAGAAGAAAGTCAAGATATTGACAAACTGTATCTGAGTACTACAAGATTTCACAATTCATCTCCCAGTTAGCAAATAGGTCACCACTACTACTCTCCATGTCCAGAATTCAGGTACAAGGAAGGAAGTAACAATAACCAAAACAGCTAAAAGAATGGTCACAAACCCATGTAGTTTATCCACAAGGAGACTAATTCATTCTCATTACATAAATTATTAGATGTTGTTTTCACAGCCTACAGAAGAGGAGAGGCAGCCAATTCAATTCATAGAGAAAAGCTACAACTCACAGATGCATCAGCAGAAGTTGAGGAGGCAGAGACTTATCTAGAGCCATTCATTACGGAGGCAAATAGTTCTACTCACCATGCTGAGGGACTCACTGAATCGTGGCTGGTGTTCATGATGATGGCTGTGAGTCACCAAGAAAAGTTTCCAACTGTTTCTGGTGAATAAGAATATAAAGAGCTGCAATGAAGTCATTTTTTAAACTTTGTTGTTTGTTTTGTTTTGACTATCCAGAAAGTTCAATTGTCCAGACTTAGAGTCACTATCATATACTGAGTGCCAGTCCTCTCAGAGAATCCTTATGTAAACCTGAAGTACAATTTGTGACTCCCATTTTAGAGAGAAGGAAGTGGAAACAGAGAGAGGCTGGACAGTTAAGGTCAGGCATAAGTCTGTTTTCATTCTTTATTCTTCCTGGGCAACAAGCATATCCAGGATTTTAGAGGTATGAAATCTAACAACAGATACTTGAAGTCTTTCCACATATCATTCAGCTCATTCCTCTTGGATTCTACATAAGTTTCCTGATAACCTCTAACCCTACCTTGGTCTCTTCTCCTACGATCATCAGAAATAGGCTTCAATGTGGGGGAAAATGTTATGCTCTTAAGAGTGGCACAGGTCCCTTTAATGAAATAAAGTCTTGAGGAAAGAAAAGTGACACTGGTGTTTTCCTGTGTGCTCTATCATCCAATCTGGACAGCCATCTTTTACTTAGGTATGTCTACATTATACCTATTCTGATGCACATTATAGAATTTACCTGTACTCTACCTGGCACCACACAAGCATTATCTCAAAGTTACAAAGCATTATCCAGTTACAAAACTGAGAGATAGTCTTCGAATTTAATCCCAGAAATCTAAGTTAAAGCCCAGCAGTGTTTTTCCCCTGGCATTATTCTGTCTCTAAGAGTCATTTCTCAGGCCAAAGGGGGCTGAGCTTATGACATCTGCTGGAAGGCCTTTCCAGTTTGAGGCCACAGAAAAAAAGGAGGCTGATTGTCTGTTTTGGTAAGTTACCTGGACAATGCAGCCCTCTGGCTAAAGGGTCTTGAAATGTGAAAAGTGTGATTAAAAGATCAAACTCCATGACTCCTGAAGCCATGAAGGACTTGTCCAGCCTGGGGATTTAGAACAAGAGACTTTAGAGGACTGGAGGAGCCCAAGCACAATCCTGCTTAACTTCTCTGCAACATCCCTAGAGAGTACGACTGACAAACTCTCAGTGGCTGGAAATTCATCTCAATGATCAATTCTATCCTTGTGGAGAGTTGCCGTTCTACAGAATTAAATTGGGATTGGTTTGCCTCTCCAACTTCTACCTACTGTGCCATGTCAGAATGCATGCCTAGGGCCTCTTGATGGTTTTCCTTCTGCTCAGTGAGCCTCAATGGGTCAAAGACCTTCAAACTGTGAGGTAGTCAGATGTGCTGAACATTGGGAAGAGCTGTCCTCACGGCAGGACTGAGATCATGAGTTTGGTCTCACAAGATTTGAGTTTTGTAGGTCAGACAATCCCCCAAGACAGTATACTATCCTACCAGATAGTGCCTCCTCTCCATCCTTAAATGAGAGTCCAGGATCCCAGTGAATCATTACAAAGTGCATAGCAAATTTTCGCGGAAGGATTGGCAACTTAGTATATGTTATTTTCATTTCTAGTATTACTATTGTTACCTAGAAATAGTATTAGAGGAACTCACCCCAAATGCTAAGGTGTCTTTAAAGAACATAAATGACACTGATATGGGGGTGTGGCTTTCAGTTAAAGTTGTCCTTAAAGATAAGGAAGTAAAGGAGGAGGCTTTTGATGATGAGAGCCACACAGAAGCAATCACTATTTCTACCCTGTCCACTGATACAAATGCTCACATCCATTATGGAAAATGGATACATTATTGGCTCCCATTTTACAAAGAAGGAAGCTGGGTAAAGTAACTTTGCCAAAGTCACATAATTGAAAAGCAATGGGATTAGAATTCTTGTATTCAAGGGTCCCTGGGCTCTGGCTCTTACCCACTGTGGTAGTTCCCATCACCAGTTTGCTTTGAGAGATTGGGCAAGGTCCCACCTCCCTCCGTCTCAATTTTCTATTGCCTGGGGCTTTTAAAGCTCCAGCAGGCAAAAAAAAAAAAAAAAAAAAAAAAAAAAACTGACTTGAGAAAGCCAGTGGAAGTTCCTGGGGAAGCCAAAGCTCTCCGCCTGGACACATCATCCCACCTCCCTGCATAGGAAATCCCTCCTGGCTGCCAGAGAAGCTCTCAGGCTCATCTGAACATGCAAATCAGAATCAATTATTCAAGATTGGGCCTATTTTGCATACCAATTCCATTTTCTTCTGTGTGGGAAGGTTCTCACCCCTTTTAACAGTTTAGAATCATGTGCAT
The DNA here is from genome assembly GCF_023159225.1 of Perognathus longimembris pacificus. Taxonomy (NCBI): domain Eukaryota; kingdom Metazoa; phylum Chordata; class Mammalia; order Rodentia; family Heteromyidae; genus Perognathus; species Perognathus longimembris. The sequence goes on along the minus strand of NC_063173.1, from coordinate 22,001,082 downwards.
CAGACCTCAAAAATGAAAATAAAAGTGTTTTTCTTTAAGTACTGGAGGAAGAGAGATATGTTGGTTTGATTTGTTTGTTTTTGTGGGTTGTTCTCCCTGCCTGGTTGCTCCTCTGGTCTGGGGCTAGGCTGAAGCTTGGTTAGAAACGAGGCGGCCAAAGGTTCCTGCAGGCTGACATGGTTGACCAGGGGCCACCAGAAGTTTCTACAGCACGGATATCTAAGAATCTGGTAAATTTATAGACTGTCTTCTCCACAAAACTATAAACACAAAACAGGGCAAACAAACTACAATGTGGGCTGTCCTTTGAAAACCTGAGCCTTGGTCACGAAGCCTTAGTCAAGTGTGGAATGTTTTCAACCAGAACTAGTGTGGGGATGAAGGCCCCACATACCCTGTTGGTGGCAGAGGAAAGCAGGTGAGGTGACAGAGGAGTGGCCTTCACCCTTGTCACACACTGTCACTTGAGCTACCTAATGAGTGATGCCCTGAGACAAACATGCACCAGAGCCCAGCCCTGGCCCAGCCTAGGTGATTGGCTCACCTGAGAACACATTCTTCAATTATATTCCTTTCAAAGATGCAAAAATACTATTTCCATTTTATATGACCAAGGCTCTAAAAGTAGCTACATAAAACCAAATGGAGAAGAAAGTAAATAAAACGCTCACGGTTATTACCATTGACTAATATAACAACAATAAATCCTATTCTTTTTTGCCAATTCTTAATACATTTTTCCAATTTTCTACTATGAAACTTCTGTTTTCTGATTATAAAAAAAAAAAAAAAAACAATAGAGGGGCTGTGAATATGGCCTAGTGGCAAAAGTGAAGCCCTGGGTTCAATTACCCAGCACCACATATATAGAAAATGGCCAGAAGTGGCGCTGTTGCTTAAGTAGCAAAGGGCTAGCCTTGAGCAAAAAGAAGCCAGGGACAGTGCTCAGGCCCTGAGTCCAAGGCCCAGTACTGGAGAAAAAACAAAACAAAACATAGAATTGACATTAAAAACTGAAAAAGTAAAACCCATCTTTAGCCATGACTAATCTCTGCGAATAGACAAATGTATTACAGTAGGATATTTAGAACAAACAGATAGAAAACAACCCTAAACTGGGTACAGTTGCTAATGCCTGTAATCCTAGCTACTTGGGAGATAGAGATCAAGGAAACTGAGATTTGAGGCTAGTTGGAGGTGGGAGGAGGCAGGGAAGAAACCATAAAACATCTGAAAAGAACTACAGGAATATGTGCTGGGTAGAGTGCCTATCTAGCAAGTACAAAGTCTTGAATTCAAACCCAAGTACCAGGGAATAAACAGTAAAAAAAAAAAGAAAAAAATCCTAAGAGCTACATTAACTTATAGGAAGAGCTACTATAAACTGAATAAAAACACAGAAACACAGAGAATGAGCCACTCAGTCATGTACTAGGGAGAAGCAGAGAACAGAAATGAAGATGGCTATGTTGTCACTCCTCCCTAGAAAAACAGAGAAAACATCACACCCCAGCTCCTGTCTCGTTCAGGAGACATGGCATTGATTCCAGCTGGCGTTCTGTGACACAGCTTTAATCTCTCCAACAAATCTTTCCCCTAAGCTGCTTTGAGTAGGCTTAGACTCCTGTAACCAAATAATACTTAAGGTAGTGTGAAGCCAGACAGAAGCAGCGTGTCTACCTACGACTGAGTGTCTGGAACATCTGAGTGAGTGCAGGGGACATCTGAGAAATTATGTGTAACATCTGCATGGGTGTGTTTGTGTAACAGGCTGAGTGTGTGTAACATCCAAGCATTTGTGACATCTTGAGAGAGTGTGTGTGAGAGATCAAAGTAAGTGTATGTAGCACTGGAATAAGTATGCATAGTTAGCTGGAGTCAATAAATGTTTAAATCTGGGACCTGTCAGTTGTAATTTTTATCAATTTTCCCTCCACAATCTGGTCTTTTATTCAGCCCAAGGGTCCCATCTTTGCAAATCTCACCTGAGACCAGGGCAGATTTTTTCTGGAAGCTTCTTCTCTGCTTGCTCAGATTAGCAGAAAGAAGAACAGACAGTCAAATTCTTCCTTTTTCTGATCGTTAGCCACTCTCCGCTGATTCTCTTTAACTCTTTCCCAAGACTCAAGCCAGGGAGCAAGAGGCAGCTTCCTCTTGCTTGTTCTTAGCACTGTTCCACAATCTCATCTGATGCTCAAAACAACCCTTGGGTGTTTTGAAGGTGGAGATAATTATTCCTGGTCACTGATAAGTAAAACTGAGGTCCATAGCCATCCAGTGTCCATTAGGACTTTTTCAGAGCACATGGATTAGGAGTAGACAGGATTTGAACTGCATTCTCCTAACTCCAGAGTCTGGATCCTTCACATTTTGCCACACTCCTCTTCAGCAGACTCTGCAGATAGAAGAGCCAGCTTTTCCCAGTCCTGCTGTGGCCACTGTTCACTTCTAATTGCCATCAAAGAGCTCTCAATGGGCAACTGTGCAACACAGAGCTTGCAGGAGTTGCTCCAGATCCCATTTGATAGTGGCTTTCACACCACTAGCACAGGGCTTGACCTAGGAATGAAGAACACTGAGCCTCAACACTGGACATGGTATATACCATGTAGGTGTCATGAAGACAGACTCCTGCTCATTTCTTGGATTTGGTTTGATTTGCCGAACCAGTGACAGAGATTACTACAGGAGAAAGCCTTACTGAAAGAGCTTCATCAGCCTCATTTCCTCAAGACTAATGCCAAGGAGATATACAGCCTCATCAAGCACTTCTTGTAGCCAAAACGTGCTTCTAAAACTCTGTCTGGCAGATGGAAAGACTATCATGACACCAGTATGCAGTGAACATTAAGAAGGCACCTGACTTAGCTGAAGCCTCGTTAGATTTCACCATGTACTGAAGCCACTGGACAGTGTGACATAGGCAGCTACTTGTGAGGAGTGCTGTTGACTAGCTTGTTGATCCAACAAGATCTAGTTATCCCAAGAGGCCGTTTGCAGTAGCCAATACAACTGTGTGGAAGAAGCTCCTGCTGCATTCCTCAGCTGTGTCTACCTTTCCGAGCTGTGAATTTCTATCATTGGTCTTGAGACTCCAGTGGAATGCACCTGCTAAAAAGGACCCCTTTGGCTCTATCTTCATTCCAGAATCACCCCAAACAATACCTATGCTTTTCACTGTGAATAAGCTCATGGGAGCCTTTCAGAGCAGGATTATCAGGAAAACAGTGATCACATACACAACCTGGGTAAGGTGAAAGAAAGGGTGGAGAATGTAGAAAAAGAAAGATTGTAAGGTCAGAGCCTCAGAGATAACTGCAGCAACATTTTAGTTTGCAGATGGCCTGCTTACAGTCTCCTGTGGTACTCTTTGCGGCAGGAGCCCTAATGAAATGCTTTCCATGAGTGGGGGCACAAGTTAAAGCACTCTGTACATTAACTCTCTTAATCTCTTTTCTCTCCAGTCCTTGGACTCTCTATTCTGCAGCAATAAAGACATTCACGAGTAGAAGATGGTCTAAATGCCTGGGATGGATAGATATGATAGTAAAGAAAGAGCAGCTCAGGGGATAACTCCTTTGTGTCACTGATACTAGTTTAGAAAATATGTTCCCGTCCATATTCCCTAGAACTATTTTCAGCGGATCTATTTTATCTTGGCTGTCTTTTTTTTCCCACTTGGCTAGGAAACCATCAAATGAAAAATAGTAGATTTCTATTAGAAATAGAGAACAAAATCACAAGCACCACTATTAATGAGGTGATTTAAAAATATATATATTCAATCAAGAGTAATTGAGACTGAGCCCAGTAAGTCATGGAAAATTATAAACTATGCCCACTCTAGGGCATGACTGACTATTAAAATCTTTTTCACACCATTGCCTACAGAAAGCAGCTGGGCACTGTGCCACCAGGGAGGTGGCAGCAGAATGGCCTCATTCCCTAAACAGGCTTGAAAAGAAGAGAACAATCAGATGGATTGCTGAATCAAACTTAACTCTTTTTGTGCCATGCCAAACGGATTTTTTTTTTGGACCAAGAACAATTAAGAATAAACTCCTTGAGAGTAAGACATAAAATGACTTATTCACTTGAAAAAAAAAATCGATTGACTACATTTACTAAATATTCACTATGAATTTCTCCATCAGTAATTCACTGTGAATGCAAAAAAAAAAAAAACCACCCTATATCTAGCTCATTTTATTAATTCGTGGGTATAGAGGCAGAAACAGGAGGTCAGAAAAGCCAAAGTGATCTGTGCAATGTTTCAGTTGATCTGTAGCAAAGCTGCCACTGCCTATGTTGACTCAACACCTGGAAGCCTTTGTGTGTGTGTGTGCAAGCATGCGCACACATGCCCCCCCCACCCCCATACCTCCGCATAGTTTGCTGGTGCTATGTCCCTTAGCCCTAGCTCAGGAAAAGACCAGCAAATCTGAGTTATTTGGAATTCTTGGCAACTGACAATTTTTTTTAATGTCTTTTCACATTTTTTTTACTCAAAGAGAAAACCTTGGTAGTTCCTAAGTTTGGGACCATATCCAGATTTCCTCTGAGTTAGCTGAGTTGCTAGTTGCAGAAAATGTCTCTTTGAGAGTATTTCCCTGTTCAGGAATGTGAGTGGACTCGTAGAGAGGATGGGGACCCTAGGATCCTGACCCTCCAAAGTTCACAGCCCTTGTTTCTTGCTGGTACTTCCTTTTTCTTACTTCTTACACACACACACACACACACACACACACACACACACACACACACACTTGGCAGATTTGGTGATGAGCTGGAGTATCTTTTGTTCCTCTCTAATAAATTCTTAATGTGAGGCTGCTTCGTTGTTCCATAGTCCATATTCTTTTTTGTTGCCAGTCCTGGGGCTTGAACTCAGGGCCTGAGCACTGTCCCTGGCTTCTTTTTGCTCAAGGCTAGCACTCTGCCAACTTGAGCCACAGTGCCACTTTTGGCATTTTCTATATATGTGTGGTGCTGAGGAATCCAACCTAGGGCTTCATGTATATGAGGCGAGCACTCTTGCCACTAGGCCATATTTCCAGCCCCATATTCCATATTCTTAAACCCATTTTTAAAGAGCAGAGGGGAAACTACAAATCCTATCTAGGTAAACCCTTGGATCAGGTGGGACTCTCTTGTCAAAGTTTGAGGCCACATTGTCAGATAGAAGGCCCTCTGAGCCAAGCATCCATTAACAGAAATTTTAGCTTCAAGTGTACTCTGGGTTACTGGTATATCGATGGGATGTTAATTTAACCTAATTCTTAATTTCTTCAACTGCAGGTGGAACTAATGATGCTCATCTACATCGCATGATGCTTGTGAAGATCAAATCTTCTAAACTATCCGAAACATTTAAAAGTGCATATTTCATGTGATGACTCTGAAAGATCCCAGTCTCTGGTGCATAAACTGCAGCATTGCTTGCACCGTAAGCAGAGTGGCATGAAAGGAGCAAAGGCTTCCAGATCATTCTCATGTAAGTGCAAATGGTGATTCCACCATGTACCAAGTAAGTGCCATGGAGAAGCTGTTATCCTTGCAGTGTCTCGCCTTTCTGTCTATAAAAGGAAAGTAACAATGTCCTTCTCACTTAAATGTACAGGGACTGCAGTGATGTGGCAGTAAATGTTTAACCAGAAGATTTCTCTTTTTTATTCTTTATGGGGTTTTTTCTTGCTATATAGTCCAGGCTGGCCTTGACTCTGGATCTTCCTCCTGCCTCCACCTACCAAGTGCTGTGATTACAGGCATGAGCTTCCAAAAACGATCTCCAAACAACAATGCCCTGCAGCATTTGTTGTAGCATTTGCCTGGCATAAATATCCTCACAACAGCAAACTTCAAGTTACCAGTGTGGTGCCACTAAAAAGCCAAATTGGGAAGAGATGTGTAAAACTGGCTCACAAGTCAGCCTGAGGCAGGGGAGATGAGTTAGTACGAAGCTATTCATTCATCCACTTGCTAGGAATCAGTAAGTGCTCACTCCCTCTCTGCCTACACAGGCGCTGTCTTCCAAAGTTCAGAATCTGGAGAGGAAAATATTCCACAATAGCTCAATAGCTATGTACATATGATCATATAAAATAATGCTAATCAAAATGAACTCCAAGATGTGAAAACAGAGGGGTTTTCTTTGGGTTTTTTTAATGTACTGCGTGAAGTTATTTCTTTTTTTCTTTTCTTCCTCTCTTTGGTTTATCCCATTATCACTGATTTTGATTTTGGTACCCTGTGTCTTGTATATATGTTTATCTGATTTGGGGAAGGGAAGGGAAATCACAAAATGGTGAAATAAAGGACAAAGGGTGAACAAATGCAACAGCAATACTCACAAGACACCATGTTGGAAATGAACTTTACAATTTGGAGGGAGGGGATCCAGGGGGAGGAAAAGCTGGAGAAAATGAGGGAGGAGGTAACACTGTTGGACAAGACATGTCCTCTTTACCTTACTTATGTAACTTTGACCCCTCTGTACATCACCTTTACAATAAAATATTTTTAAAACTCCAACAAGCAGATTCATTGCTATAGTCAAAGAAATGAGGAAAACTAGAAGTTGCATCTGATGCTACTATGAGGACCATGTCACCACACAAAGATAGGGAAAATTGGAAACATTTCCCTGCCAAAACTTGACCATGAGGGTCCTGGAATTCATCCTCCCACCCCTCCACCCATACCCTCTTTCCTCCTCCATCACCTAGGCAACTGAGGCAATGTGGGATTAGTTGCCTGGCAACAATGCCCACATTTTTATTCCTCTATGTATCCATGTGCCCTGACCACCAGTGACATTCTGTCCCTAGAGGCCACTTCTCTCTACTGCAGCCCCCAGCCCTGTGCCAAGCCCAGGTGCCAGTTAACCACTGTACACTTGGAAAGAAATCCACACTTCTGCCTGTTGTCATGAAAGAAAAGATGCCCCAAACAAGGAGCCCAGATCAAGAGCCAAGAGACTTGAAGTTTAGTCTTAGCCAGAGCTCGGGAAGGTTGCTTGACTAGTTTGAGCTTTCGTTTCTTCATCTGCCAAATGGAGATTTTCCTCAAAACCTATCCAATAGGGATTTTCTTTCATCTGCAAAAGGCAGGATTATAAAGCCTGCTGGGCCTCCACACAAAGTTGTCTTCAGGTCCATATGTGTGATGAGTCCCCTCAAGTGCAAGAGGAGAGGATCGCCAGCTGTATTGGAGCATCTGAAAGAGCTTGGGCCTCTCCAGAGTTCCTCAAAGCGAGACTGGGGCCTTGGCACGGGGAAACCGAGAGATTCGGCAAGCCAAATCTCTTCGAGGACAAAGCAGGTGACATAGCCTAATGGATTCGGAGGAGAGTTCGTGTTCCTGCCCTTAACCATTGTAAAACCATTTAGACAGGCAGCCCAGAATCCTGCCCAACAGCTCTTTCTCTCTGAGAAGGAAATTGGCAGCCCAGAGAAGTGAGCAGCTCTCAGCTTGGACTTGATTAGAGACCAATTTGGGCCTGTTAGCCGAGTCTCCAGTATCATCTTAGCCAATTACTAGCCCAGCCTGGCCTGCAGCTGGCTGCTCTCCTCCAAGCTGGACACTTTTATTTCCAGCAGAGCTCTCCCCTGTGCCTGAGGCAAAAGACCAGGGTGACTATGGCCCATAAAAAGATGTGGAGAGAAATAATTCACTCACCAAGGTAATGGTATGGGTGGGGCTTCAACTGCAGCTTTAATTTTTTTCTTAAAAAAAAACCTCAATAAACAGTTTTGTGGCTTGTGTTTAATAAGTATGGGAATTTATAAACTCTCTCCAGCTATGGGGCTCCAATGACTATTAAATTTCGCGTCTGGCAGAGGAATTTTGGCCTTCTGTGCTAACTGAGCTAGTCTATCTCTGCCAAGCCAAACAGGCTGGCAACCCAGGAGGAAGGCTGGTGAAACCTTGTCCACATGGTCCCCCACTCCCATATTTCAAAGATCCTTGGTCTGGGCTATCCCCCAACCAGGGCCCATAGAAGTGTCATGTTTGCACAAAGACCCACCTTCCTGTTCCTCTTCAGGCCTCTACAAGAAACTGGAATTGGTATGGCCTCCAGGATACAATGCTCCCAGGGATAGGAGGGAAAGGGGTCAACCTTAAATAAGGCATTGCCTCGGCTTCTGATTGGTGCTGCCTCTTGTATCTACCACCATTCAGAGCCTCTCCCACTCTGGCCTCATCTACCCTTGCCCCTCCCACCCTGGTTCCTCCTCCCATTTGCCCCCACACACTTTGACTCCTCCCTCTCTGGCAAGACTAAGACCTCATTTTTTTTGCCACTCAAGGCATCCTATGTGCTCTCTATGTACTTTCCATTCTGACTCTTGTCTGCAAGTCTATTTATGCTGTTCGCTCTGTCTTGAGTGGCCTACTCCTTATGTTTTTGCCCTTTGTCAAATAGTCCTTAAAAACACAAACCCTAGAGCCATTCTAGAGCTTGAATTCCTGTTCCACTACTCACCATCTGCTTAATGTGGGGCAAGTTTCTTCACCTGTTCCTGCCTTTAATTCCATCAGCTGTGCAATGGGAATTACCTTACCGACATCAGGAGTTATTGTGAGGACTAAGTACACCTGGGGGTTACAGGTACCTGTGCAGATGTCATGTCACTTCCCCTCGCTATGTAGAATTATAAACTGTTATCATTTTCCTTTAAGACAGATATTAGCAAGTTTTCACCTGCAGGCCAAATCCGCTGCCTATTTTTATAAAGTTTCATTAAAGCACAACCACAGTCATTTATTATAGAGCATCCATAACTGTTTATCTGCTCCTATGACAGAATAAGCATTTGTCACAGAGACTGCATTGCCCCAAATCTGAAATAATTATTATATGCACCTTTGCATAGAATTCTGTTGACCTCATTGCCTTCAGGCCTCATAGCCTAGGCTTTTTTTCTTTTTTAAACACTTCCCACACTATCAGCTATTGTACCATGGGGCTCTTCATGGGAAGAAACCATATTTTCTTCATTTAGTTTTCTTTTGGGGAGCATACAGAATGAATTCTAAATAATACAGACCCAGGGAGGATCAGAGCCATGGAGACACGAGCACAAATGTAAACATCTGGACATTGCTTGAACCTAGTTTAAGTGAGGGCAGCTGCAGCTCTCTAAGGGCTTCTGTGACATGACAGGGAAGTCCTTGGCCTTTGCTGCATTTTACCTGCTCCATTTCAGAATAAAACAGCTTCAAACACAGGGGGTAATGGGAAGGAACGACAGCTTTTAAATGAACCACAGTTTCATAATCACTCATTATCAGAGTTTAAAAATCCTATTTATTTTCCTTCTCCCTCTTCCACTGACCTTAGTTAGGTGCTCAAAAGTGACTTGTAACTGGGTGCCAGTGGCTCACACCTGAAATCCTAAACATTCAAGAGGCTGAGATCTGAGGATGGCAGTTTGAAGCCAGCCCAGGCAGGAAAGTCTGTAAGACTCTTGTCTCCAACTACCAAGAAAGCCAGAAGTAGAGCTATGGCTCAAGTAGGAGAGCACTAGCCTTAAGCAAAGAATCTCAGGGACAGCTCTCAAGCCTGGAGTTCAAATACCAGGATTGGGACCAAAAAAAAAATATTTTAAGGATGAAGGAGGAGGTGGCTTGACAAACAATTCACACGAGATTGTAAGGAATGCGAGGTGATGAGGATAGTATGGGGTTGGGACGCAAAACATGACAGAAAAAGGAATTCCTAAGTCAGATGGTGGTTAAGAAAGCTAAACTATGACCAAATCTGGGGGGGTTACAACTGTTCTCCACCTATTCCTTGTTGAAACAAGTAGGATACCTAAGCTTGAAGATAAAGGTGATACAATGAAGGATGCTATGACCTTTTGTACAACAAATGTCACATTCAACAGCAAGAGGTTTACCCTAGATAGGGAAAATTTCCTATGTGGCTTAGGGGAAGGAAGGTCAATAGAAATGAGTAGGCAAACAAACAAGAAACCTCAGCCCCTGCCTTCATTGAGTACATCATCTAATCAGTTATTAAAACTGGTTGAATTGTGATTGTCCTTGTAAATTTGACTGAAAACCCAACCCTAAAGGTGCACAATGAACCCCAAAGATTGAACTGGATCCTATTATTATGAAGTTTCAGCTTAATCAAAGATTCCCAGCCAATGACGCACTCGCTGTCAGCAATATTCAAAACAATAAAATCTCCTATAACAGGAAAAGAATTCAAGGAAGTCCCTGGGGTCTTTATAAAAGAAAAACTGCTTGGCTCATATAAACCTTTCCTGTGTAAATTGAATGCCCCATGATACAGAACAAAAGATCAGGTGAGGCTCAATTGTGACAGTTACCAAAGAGACCACAAGCAGCAGAAATCCTCAGACTTCATTCTTTCCAAGTAGAGCTCTTGGTATGTCTCTAGATACTCAACCTAGGAATTGTCTTTTTTAAAGTATTTTTTCCAGTAAAACTTTTAGTATGTCATTTGGCAGTATAGTCTTAGAAAGAGAGAGCACCATTCATTGTTTAAGTGTTTTTCATTTACTTGACCTAGAAATGTTCTTTCTATACTGCATCACTCAGCTTTCGTCGTACAACTAGAGATAAGGGTGATGGCAGTGTTGTGATCTCTTTTAGGAAAGAGTCTCTGGTCTTTTTTGATTATCACTGGTGCTCAGGACAGACCCTGGTAGAGACAGACGCTTAGAAAACAGATGGTGGTAGACAGAACTGACTTCCGTCTCAGACTTCACTTAAGCTCTACTATGGGTGTTAGAAATGAAAGTTGGGTATGCTTGTCCACAGATTAGGAAAAAGGCTATTCTTCTATGAGAAATCATTGAGTCACATTCTCCTGAAAGGTCTAAAACCCATGGATCCTTTATCTCCATAGTAAGGAAAATATGATGTGGCCATTTCTTCCTGAAACTAGTAGGGTATTAAAACTGGTAGTATTTAGAGGATGTTTTAGAAGAAAAGCTCATGTCAATATCAATAAATTTCTTTTTTTAATTAAATTTTATTGCCAATGTGTTGTGCAAAGGGGGTGCAGTTACATAATAAGGTAGTGAGTACATTTCTTGTGATATTTTACACCGTTTTTTCTTTCCCTTCCCTAGATCAGATAGGCATATATACTATATCCAGTGTACCAAAATAATATACAGTAACCACATAGGGTATGCCAAAGGAAATTCACCTAGAATATTGAACGTAACGTCAACAATAGAACCCTCCTGTGTCCTTCTCTTGGAGTTGTTTTTGCTTATTCTTGTCTTATATGATCATGTGTACATAGCTGCTGAGCTATTGTGATCCACTGATAGGTCTATTCTAGACCTTCTTATGTTTAGTAGTTGTTTGGTTTTAGATACATAATGTAAAATCGCTGACCCAAACATGTGGAAATACTATTGAAAAGAAGTTTGTTATTTTGCAAACCTGGTCTCTACTGTCCCCTCCCCCCACCCCCACCCCCGCAACAGTCATATATCAAAGAGACAATGCCCCATTGTTCTCTGTGTTCTAGGCTTGTCTCTCTCAACATTATTTGTTCAAGCTCTGACCATTTCCCTTGGAATACCAATATTTCATCATTTCTAATCGCTATGTAGTATTCCATTGTGTACAGGTACCACATTTTTTGAATCCATTCATCTGTAGTGGGGCATCTGGGTTGTTTCCATATTTTGGCTATTGTGAATTGTGCAGCAATAAACATGGATGTGCAGATGTCTTTATGGTATCCTGAGACCTGTTGTTCAGGATAGATGCCTAGGAATGGTATGGCTGGGTCATAGGGTAGGTCTATTTTGAGCTTTTTGAGGAACCTCCATACTATTCTCCAAAGTGGTTGTACTGGTTTGCACCCCCACCAACAATGGAGAAGGGTTCCTCTTTCCCCGCATCCCCTCCAGCATTTGTTGTTGCCTGAGTTAAGAGTATAGGCCATTCTAACTGGAGTGAGGTGGTATCTCAGGGTTGTTTTTATTTGTATTTCCTTTACTGCCAGGGATGTTGAACATTTCCTCATATGTTTCTTTGCCATTTTTATTTCTTCTCCTGTGAAGTCTCTCTTTAGCTCCTTTGCCTATTTCATAATTGGTTTACTGGGTTTGGAGGGGGTTAGTTTTTTGAGTTCTCTGTAGATGACGGATATTAGGCCTTTGTCTGTTGCTGTACTGTTGAACATCCTTTCCCATATGGTTGGCTGCCTTTCTAATTTAGTGGCTATGTCTTTAGCTGTGCAGAAACTTTTTAATTTGTAGTAGTCCCATTTGTCGAATCTCTCCCCTATCTGTTGTGCCCCTGGGACTATGTTCAGGAAATTCCTACTTGCGCCTATAAGTTCTAGTGTCTCTCCTACTCTGTCCTTTAGTAGTTTCAAGGATTCAGGTCTGATGTTGAGGTCCTTAATCCATTTTGAGTTGATCTTGGTGCATGGTGATAGGCTAGGGTCTCCTTTGAGTTTTCTACATGTGTGGCTGCCCAGTTTTCCCAGCACCAGTAGTTGAAGAGGCTATGTTTATTCCATTGTATGTCTTTAGCTCCTTTGTCGAATATCAGCTAACTGAAAGAATGCAACTTTATTTCTGGGTCTTCTATCCTATTCCATTGGTCTTCAGGTCTGTTTTTATGCCAGCACCAGGCTGTTTTTGTTATGATGGCTCTATAATAGAGCTTGAAGTCTGCTATTGTGATTCCTCCTGTGCAATAAATTTCTAACAATCACCATGAGCAAAATTCTATTGCACTTGTGTATTCCCTTAAACACAATACTAAAGTGTCTGAAAATTATAGAAATTACTTTATCAGCTACATTAATTTCCTCATGAAATGTCTCAGCCTATCAGTACAAAAATAAAGTATCAAAATCCTGCAGTTGCATTTAAAGATGTTAATAATCACAGGTAAACAAACCCAAGGCTGAAATTGTCCACAAAGAATGGAGGCAGCTCTGTAGAGGCTCATAAACACAATGTAGGATAATTATATACTAAAACAGTTAACCTTGGGATTACACAGAAAATTCACAAAGATCAATTGCTCTTAAAAAAAAGAAAAAAGTTTCTAATCAAATGAGTGCGTTATCTACTTAATGGTTAGAAAATTGATGGGAATTCCTTTGATAACACCATTTTGATTTGATTAGTTGTACTATTTTTATATCTTTAGTAAACAGAGTTTGATTATGCCGCTGAGATCCTTTTCTGCAGAAATAGTACAAACTCATTAGTGGTTAAGAAGAAAGTAAAGAAGGAAGACAAAATAAAATCTCTAAAATCATAACTTCCTGTCCCCTACCCTTTCTTTCTTGTTATCTAGTTGTATTAGTTTACTTGAGCTGCCCTCACAAATAGCTCTGATTTATTAGATGACAGGTTTATTTCCTTAAAATTCCTGATACTACAAGTCAAGAGCCAAGGTTTCAGCAGAGCTGAAAACTAGTAGCCAGCCCTCTTCTCCTCCAGGCCTCTCTCCATAGCCTTCTGTGTCCAGATTTCCTCTTGTAAAGGGCACCGTCATGTCAGATTAGATTCCACTCTAGCGATTTCCATTGAGCTTACTTTCCTCTTTAACATCCTTGCTCCAAATACTGTCACGTTCTGTACATTAGTGTCTAGGAATTGCACATACAAATTTGGGGAACATAAGTCTATAGAACAAATGGACACCACTCCCTCCATTTTGTAAATGAGAGGATCACTGCCTTAAAAAAATTACTCTTCAAAGTGGCACTTGTACCTCTCAAATCTGTTACCCATATCAAGTTACAAATGTTTCTGTTGATGTTATTGCCTAAATTTCTCTTCCACACATCCTCATCATCCCTGATTCTTACAACAGCTTTTCCTTCATCCTTGCTGACATCACTGGCCAGTGATCTTTCTACAGAAAATTAAAAAGCCCCAAACTTACAGCCATTTCCCTACTTAAAATCTTTCCTGCTTGCTTAAAGTACCTAACATTAAAGAAAAAATCTTCCAATCACATTTCTGAAGACTTAACAAAAGGAAACAATCAGAATATTATGCAAGCACACACTTGTAAGGTTTGTTATTGCTGCTATATACAGCAATGTTGACAATAGAGCCAGACTATCTTTCTAGGCACAATTCCTGTCACCACACCCCATCCTGGACTCCACACTCCCTCATTCCCAGGACACCACACCTGCCTCTGTGCCTTTTCTTTTCTTTGTTTCTTCCTCTTTTTTTATTTATTTATTTTTTTTTTTTGGCTAGTCCTAGGGCTTGAACTCTGGGCCTGGGCGCTGTCCCTGAACTCCTTTTTCTCAAGGCTAGCACTCTATCACTTGAGCCACTGCTCCATTTCTGGCTTTTTCTGTGAGTAATTGTAGGTAAGAGTCTTAGGGACTTTCCTGCTAGGCTGGCATTGAACCACAACCCTTAGAATCCAGTCTCCTGAGTAGCTAGGCTTATAGGCATAAGCCACTGGTACCTGGCTCCTCTGTGCCTTATCATGTGCCTTTCCCTCTGTACAAGATTGTGCAAGATTCGGGCTGGGGATATTGCCTAGTGGCAAGAGTGCCTGCCTCAGATACACGAGGCCCTAGGTTCGATTCCCCAGCACCACATATACAGAAAACGGCCAGAAGCGGCGCTGTGGCTCAAGTGGCAGAGTGCTAGCCTTGAGCGGGAAGAAGCCAGGGACAGTGCTCAGGCCCTGAGTCCAAGGCCCAGGACTGGCCAAAAAAAAAAAAAAAGATTGTGCAAGATTGTACAAGATAAGATCTTGAGTGAATAATATTGAGCGAGACAAGCCTAGAGCACAGAGGACAAAGGCCCATGGTCTCCCTGATATATGGTTGTTGGAGGGGGAGGGGAGAACAGTAGAGATCATGCCTGTAAAGCAACAAACTTCTTTTCTTTTTTTTTTTTTTTTTTTTTTCTCTCAAATTTTTATTTTCAAACTGACGTACAGAGAGGTTACAGTATCATACGTTGGGCGTTGGATACATTTCTTGTACTGTTTGTTGCCTTGTCCCTCATGCCCCCAAACTTCTTTTCAAATGGTATTTCCACATATTTTGGTCAGCGACTTTACATCATCTCTCTAAAACCAAACAATTACTAAATAAAATATAAAAAGGTCTCAACAGCTACATACATATGATTATATAAGATGAGGCTAAGCAAAATGAACTCCAAGAGATGGAAACAGGAGGATTTTACTGTTGTCAATGTTTAATGTACTAGGTGAATTTCCTTTGACGTACCCCCTGTGGTCACTGTATATGATTCTGGTACACTGGATATTGTATATATGCTTATCTGAACTGGAGAAGGGAAAGAAAAATGAAGGAGAGTATAACAAATATGACAAGAAATGTACTCACTACCTTATTACGTAACTATACCCTCTCTGCACATCATCTTATCAATAAAATTTAATAATAATAAAAAATTTTAAAAAAAGATTATGCTTTCCCACATGCTTTGACTGACCAACTCCATTCATCCTTTAAAACCCATAGCCAGTATATTCTGCTCTGTGAAGATTTCCCTAACTCTCAAGACACAATGGCTCTTCTATTTTTCTGGATCCTTAAGTTTGGTTTTATGCTTCTATCACAGCAAATGGCTTCCCCAACTTTGACTACTTCCAATGTTATTTTCAGTAGTCTGTGGCACCCTCAAACTGTACTAGGATGTTAAGCTATTTTTATGAGATGGTGGTCCACTCAGATAATGTCGCAATCTTGCTGAAGAGCAGAGGGAGTGGGAAAGGAAGTGTGAGGCTCAGCACAAAGGCTCATCACATGTCTTTCCTCCTCAAGGCTTCTATGCCATATGGAAAGCTCCACTGCACTGGGATTAAGACTGAGTAGCTTAAGACTGTGAGTCAGTGGCTCTTGCTTCTGTAAATGTGATATTAGCTTCCTCCCACCCCCTTTATCATCAGGCTTAGACAGTCTACTTGTCTTCACTAAAGAATAAGTGAAGAAAGTTCTAGAAAACACCTTCATTTGACCTGGGGATAGAATTTCTGATTCCATTTTTTTAATTGTCAAGGTGGGTTACAGTTATATAAGGTATTGAGTACATTTCTTGTCAAATGTTTTACTTCCTCTCATTTTTCTTCTACCTTCTCTCCTCCCTAACCCCCACAAGTTGTAGTTACTTTACAACATATTTTCTTGTAAGTATTGCTGTTGCATTGGTTCGCCTTTTACCCTTTGTCTCATCATTTTGATGTTCCCCTTCCCTTCCCTAGTTCAAACATAGATACAATTCCCAGGGTATCAAAATCAAATATAGTGACAACAGGGTCTAAACCATAGGGAAAATAAACAAAAGAAATAATTTCACATAGTGCATTAAAAATAACAACAACAATGAGAAGCTTCTTGTTTTCATAACTTGGAGTTCATTTCACATCATCTTATGTGATCATAGGTACATATCTATTGAGGTATTGTGATCATCTGCTAAAACTATCCTAGACATATACTGATTGTTACCAATGAGGGAAACCATAGAGTCTATGTTCCTTTGGGTCTGGCTCACTCCACTTAATATGATTTTCTCCAAGTCTTTCCACTTCCTTACAAATGGGGCAATGCCATTCTTCCTGATAGAAGCATATAATTCTATTGTGTATATATACCACAATTTCTTGATCCATTCATCTACTGAGGGGCATCTGGGTTGGTTCCGTATTTTAGCTATGGTAAATAATACTGCAACAAACATGGTTGTGCTTATTGCTTTAGTATTGTCTTATTTGCCTACAACTTCTTAAAATGAGAAAATAATATACTGACATACAATAACACACTAAACATACTAAGTTTCTATATGGCTTATGGGACCAGGGGCCCTGCAAAATTATCAGAGCAATAGTTTGTCATGTGAAAGAGAGAAAATGTTTTCTCTTCCACTATGGCTGGGAAGCCTTCAGAGGCTTCTTCCATGGACCTGGGTCCTAGCTCTGCCCTAAAGTAGAACTAAGCCAAAGCACCTGACACTTTACTCTCAGACAGTAGTCCATGAAGAGGCCCTGAACATAAAGATGCTGGAACACAGGTGAAACCCACTCACGTGACTTGCTTGGGGAGCCACTGTGGGGACCCCAGTTATACGTGTGAAGCCCTCTTGACCCTTCCAGAAATAAAACAAGGAATAGCCAGATAATGTGTTCCTCCCACTCAACCCCAGCACCTCATCCTTCATTGGCCAGAGAATCAGGGTTGGCACTGCAGGCAGGGTTGGGGTTCCTGTCTACACTGTGTGACCTAGAATTAGAGGGTAAGTGATCTCATACTGAGGGAACTATCACATCCTGCTATCTCCTTACACCCTGGAATCTTCTCTTCTCCAAACCTCCTTAGGAAACTTGTTCAGATTTATTCAGACTCATCTCTCCTGACCAATGAGAATGAGCAAAGGAGAATGGAGAAGACAGTCACATTGGAACAGTCCAAACTACTCTTTCTAATTCCTAAGAGACACAATAGACAAGTCCTCTGGCACACACACACACACACACACACACACACACACACACACACACACACACTAAACTAAGAGCAATAACTGAAAGCCAAAGGCAATTGGTGGAAAGTAAGAGAAAATAAGTTTAAAGGTAAACAGAGGAGAAAAAGGAATTGAATAGCTGCTGTGCATACAGCTTTACAATGAATACCAGCAACACTGTTGCAGCTATCTTTCAAAGTCAACTTGGTGTTGGCTCAACAGGAGTGGGAAGATGGGGAGATGGGGCCAGACCCAGGAAATACTTGCTCCAAACCTTGTTCCTTTTCATTACCCACTCTTAGTCTCTACTGCTTCTCCCCCAATAGAAGAGGCTGCCATCTTCTTTCTCCAGAACAATGAAATGTTACCAACCATACTGTGGAATTCAGTAGGCAGCTTAGAGCAAAACTTTCTGTGAAAATATATCATTGATGAGGATTCTGAAGGAAGTCCCTACTCACCCACCGGTAATAAATGGCTGAGAGAGAAGTAATAGCAGCCCAAAGACCTCACTTTCAGTGGCTCATCACTGATTTTAGTACCCTGGATACTGTATATACGTGTATTGGGACTAGAGAAGGGAAAGGGAACACCAAAATCGAAAGACAAAGGATAAAAAGACAAACCAATGCAACAGCAAAACTTACAAAACTATATGGTGTAAACCAACTGTACAACTCATGGGGGAGGGAGAGAAAAGTGAGGAGGGGGGAGGCAGAGGAAATATGAGGGAGGAGGTAACAAATTGGATAAGAAATGTACTCCCTGCCTTACATGTGAAACTGTATCCCCTCTGTACTTCACTTTGACAATAAAGAAATGAAAAAAAAAAAAACCTGGTGTATTTCTTCACTGCGCAACACCATATATTCAGCAAATTGTGTGTGCTGATCTTGGGTGTACGAGTTGATGCATCTTTATGTATATGCATTTGTATAATTAGCGTCTGGAAATACAAATTGCCTAGCACCCCACAAGGCTCCTTTCACCCCTTCTCAGTGAATATCAGCTCCCTGAGGGATAACTAACATCCTGACTTCTATTGTTCTAGATTAGTTTTGCTGATTCCTAAACTTAATACAACTGTATCAGACTCTGGGTGTGCTACAGTATCTGGCTTCTTTCACTTGAAGTTAAATCTGTAATATTCATCCATGTTTTGCTTTTTTTTTTTTTTTTTTTTTGTCTGTCGTGGGGCTTGAACTCTGGGCCTGCTCACTATCTCTGAGCTCTTCAGCTCAAGTTAAGAGCTCTACCACTTGAGCCATAGCACTACTTCCAGTTTTCTGGTGGTTAATTGGAGGTAAGTCTTCAATTTATTGGGGGTTAATTGGAGGAACGTCTCACGGACTTGCCTGCCCAGGCTGGCTTTGAACCATGATCCTCAGATCTCAGCTTCCTGAGTAGCTAGGATTACAGGTGTGAGCCACCAGTGCCCGGCCATCCATGTTATTTTGTATGCCTATGTGTGTGCTGGTTCTGGGGTTTGAACTCCAAGCCTGTGTGCTATTCTTTGCCTTTTCACTCAAGGTTGATACTCTTCCACTTGAGCCACAACTTCACTTATGGCTTTATGCTGATTAATTGAAGAGTCTCAAACACTTTCCTGCTCGGGCTGGCTTTGAACCTTGATCCTCAGATCTCAGACTCCTGAGTAGCCAGGTGTGAGCCCGTGGCACACAGCCATCCAAGTTATAACATATATAAGAATCCTTTCTTTCTTTTTCTGCAACATTCTGTCACCTGTTTGCACTGCCATGGACTCATTTTTCTCCTTTAATAAACCATGAATCTTCCCACTAAATATTTTAGTGACACTCTTACTTCTTGGCATGTTCTCTTCTTTTCCTTCTCCTCTCCCTGGACTCCATCTCATTCTTCAGATCTGAGACCCAGCTTCACTTCTTTAGACAAACTCCACTCTTGTCAGAAAACCAAGACCTTCATTGCAGTCTGAGGTTGTTTTCATCCAGTCTTTCATCCTGAGACAATTGTCTCTGACAGCAGGGTCCATATATACCCTCTGTCCTCCATTACATCCTTGCCATTGTGTGCACTCATATATGTCTTCAACAAGTGGGTAAAGAAGTAAAGTGCTCAACTCAGTGCCTGGCCCACAGCAGCCCATAATAAGCACAGTGTTCTCCCTCTTCCCTCCTCATGCTATGTGAAGTCTGAGTTCTCCACTTTTTGTGTTCACTACCTAAGCAATTGTCACCCTATAGAAATATCCTGGAGAAGTCACCCCACTTTTATTCACACACTCTTAAGAACTATTTTTTCATGCTGATTCTGGGACTTGTGCCTGGGCACACTCCCTAGGCTTTTTTGTTCAAAAATAGCACTCCAGCACTTGAGCCACAAGTTCCCATCCAGCTTTTTGGTGGTTAATTGAAGTTAAAAGTCTCAAAGACTTTCCTGTCCAGGCTGGCTTCAAACTCCAATAATCAGATATCAGCCTCCTGAGTAGCTAGGATTACAGGTGTGAGTCACTGGTGCCGAGCCAGAAAATTTTTGAAATATTTCCACCAGAGATATTGAGGCTGAAAGAAGCCTGGCTCAGGTTTCATAATGGATGTGGCATTTGTAAGTTTCTATAAGGCTCTTTCAGAAGCAGCCATTCCAGGATCACTAAGAAGGATGTCAAGTAGGATATATGTATTGGGGGGCCAGGGTGGGGGCGGAAAGGATTAGGAAGAAATATAAGAAACTGAGAATACTGGCTTTCTAAAGAAGGCAAGATAGTGTGAAATTGACTTTTCCATACTTTACTATAATTTTAAGTCTCCTCTATGGAACCTCCATGACACTTATAATAACATGGTATTATTTTTAAAGGTGAGTTAGCTCTAGTAGGTCTTCAATGACACATGGGGAAATCTCAAGTTGTGTTCTGCCATTGTTGGGCACAGTCTAGGCCTTCCCGCCCAGGGCAAGGCAGAGGGAGCACAAACCACTGCAGTTCAGTCTCCCAAATCCAGATCATGGATTTCTGCTTGTCTGGGAAGTGACCAGAAAGTTTAGGCCCAATTGAATGAGAGATGTCCCCTGCTGGGCAGACCTTCATGGACTCCAATACAGAACTACTGAGCCTCTAGGGACAGGCAGAGGTCTCAGAGTCCCTGCAAATATTTCAGAGCAATTTCCCTGCCCTTCATTCTCATGTGATTCTGCATTCGCTAAACCAAACTCCCTCCCTCAGCCCAGTGGTCCGCAGGTTACCTGATTTCCATCACCATCATCAGCTCCTACTCTCAACCATCTCTCCTAAGACATGTTCCTATGAACAGAACACAGCAGCCAGGTCTGATTTGACCGTGAGAAGCACTGTTAAGGTCACCACCTTCCTGTTCTTAATATGCTATGCTCATGAATATTAGGACACAGCTACAATGGAGAATTTAAAAGGCAAAGATTCTCAAACCCAGTCAAGTCCCAGCTCCAACACTCTCAGAGTGATGTTGAGCAAGCCCTTTGCCATGTCTGCCTGAGCTTCCCCATCTGTCTGCAAAATGGTAACAATCACCGTGCCTACCTCAAAGGGCAGCGGGACAGTTAATAGCACCGACCCATAGAAAACACTCATAAGAGCGCCTGGCATTGGCTGTGCAAATGCTGTCTGTGATTATGCAGCACTGGGTTTCATTTAAGCTTTTCTGTTTTGTGTTTGCAAAGTGAGAGGAAATTAGCTTCTAAAATTCCTCATTGACTCCCACTAAGATTACAGTTAAACCCCTCAGATCTTGGGCTTCCCCCTTCTAGGAATTGTGCAATTGACTTTTAACCTAGAGACAGCAAAAACAAATGTGCGTTGTTTTTTTTTTTTTTTCCCCCAGAGAAATTCCAGAGGGAAAGTGAGAGACAAAGTGAGCAAGCCAGCGAGGCACAGAAAGAACAGTGACGGAGAGAGGAGGGGAAACCCAGAGACAGAGAAACACAACAGAACACAACAGATTGAAACTGCCAGCCCGACATCAGGAAGGGGCTCTGGAAAGCTGTTCATTTCCCAGCTGGCTTTTGTTGGTTCCTTTCTCCTTACCAGTATCCCCTCCCTGCCCCCATTTCATTTTCCATTTGTGTTCACACTTCCCCCTCTTGTGGCTCAGAAGAAAATCACAGGTATTCCCTGTCTTTCAATGGATTTTTCAAACTGGTTAAGTTAGTGGTTTTCCCCAACCCAGCCGGGTCACACCCTACCCAAAGGACAGAATGGTTACTGGAAATGGAGCTAGATAAAACTCATCATCTCTTTTTTATCCCAGTGTTACGCAAGCAGAAAGAAATTCCTCCTCACATTAACATGAAAAGGTCTAGGAACCCCAGGAGTGACCCTTAGTGCCAGTTCCTTCTAGGAAAGCCTCCCCTCAAATTATAAAGGTGACAGGGTGAATTCATAAAGGGAAAAGCCAGTAGGACAGAAAACTGTAATGCAAAAGCTAGTAGGCCAAAGAACAACTGTCCATCATTGCTTATAATGGCCATGCTCAAAAACACTCCATGGGATCAGTTGTTGTAATCTGTAATGTGTGTCCATTCTTCAAGGACTCCACTTCAAGGCCAACAGCATCCTTCCATAAGGCCTTTTGCCAGTTCAATCCCATACCCTCACACCTAATGGAAGTGTCCTGCTTCTCCCCATAGCATCTTACCTGTGATGCTAGTAAGGCAGTGGCCAATCTATTTTCCATTATACTTGTGTGTATCCTTGTCTTATCATCCCATAGTGTGTGTTTGTGCATCTCCAGAGACCCAGCCTCTGGTATGAGACCTCTTGTTAAAGAGTTTTGCCGTCAGTATTTGATTCAAGTGCGACAAAGGTCTCTATTCCATGATAGAGAACATATAGGAACCCCAAAGGGCATCCAGCCCTTTCCTTAAAGACTCTTATCTGTATCTTCATTTTTAGTGTATAGCCCTGTTTGACAAGTATTTAAATGGTCTCTGTAACTTATTTTCAAATGGAGCAGGAGAAGAGAAATAAAGAAAGAGGAAGGAAGGAAGAAGGAAGTGAAAGAAGAGGATGAGATGGGGAGAAGAGGATGAGATGGGGAAAAGAGGGAAGGGGAGAAAAATGGAGGAGAAGGAAGAGGAGGATGGCAATTAGGATTATTGGTGAATCTAGTTGAAGGCCATATCGATATTTGTCAGCCTTTTCTTTCATTAAAAAATTCTTAAACAGAAAGTTGAAATAAAAAAACTTATATTACAAGTTAGCTTATGAGTGAAAAAATAAGGTAAATACCTACATAAGAAATAAATTTAGAAATAAGTTAAAGTCAGTTTTATCTAATCACTACACATTTACTTTAGGGGTTGTAAACACTGGGACAATTTTGGAACAAGTCCCACGGTGCTGCCTTTTATTCTGGGGTGAAAGTTTTGTATCTTTCATCGGATTATCAAAGATCTTATATACCTTTCTCCAAAACCATTAAAATAGCATTAAAATAGATTTAAAAGAAGTGCTATTGCCAGACACAGGACTGAATCACTGAATAACTGAATGATGCACTGAACCAACTACACTTCAGAGACAAGAAATACCTTGGAGATCATGGTGCTCAGACCTCTACATATAAACGGGGAAACTAAGCCAAAAGAGAGTTCAGTGTGCAATTGACTCCAACCAACCAAACATGTTTCACTGGTTAATAAATGACATCCAGGCCTACAATGCTTTCCTTATGCCACAAAGCCCTTGTTTTTCTCCAGAAAAGCCATTCTGAAAAGCATTACCAGACAATAGCCACCTTGTGGGCCCTCGTAGACAGGGACATGCATCTTTGTTGTGAACAGACGACCGCATTCTTACAGAGCTGATTGCAAAAGATGCTTTGTTGAGGGGGTTATAGGCATCTCAAAGGGACTGGAAACACTCAGCTGTAAGGTGGAAGGAGCGGGCCACTAACTAAGATTGATGGATGGTGCCAGCCCTGGCAGGCCAAACACAATGTGGGGATGGCCAAATGGGGGAACAAAATTACTTTGCGAGATTAGAACGTATTAACACAAGTCAGACAACTGTCATGTCACAGCTCCTCACAGTAATGCTGATTGGCAGGCAAGCGTTTCTGATTCTGATGGCCACAGAGGCGAAGCATCTGCAATCTGTCTCGCATGACATCCTGTCTGCTGGCAAACGCTCCCCACTGGAGAAGTCAGCTTTTCTTAGAAATCTGTGTCCCCTGGGTCTTGTTTTGCAAGTTCCCAGGCCAAAGGTGTATTGCAAGGTGAAGCAGGGCAGGGCAGGCAGATGGAGGAGCTGTCAAGAGCTTTGTGCAGCCTGGGAGGAAATGGAGACTTTCTGAGCTCCGTGCAACAAGTATTTTAAAACACTTGAAAGCCTGGTTCCAGGGTGAGGAGAGCCAGGAGATGCAAAAGACCTCATAGTCCTTGCTTACAGGCAAGTTTAGCCCTATGGGGTTAGCTCCTTGGAGGAGTAGGCCAAAGTCAGTTAGGGCCACCACTTGTCTTCACTCCATCCCACTGATGCTTATGAATGGCCAATTTTCTCACCCTGTTGACTCTTCTCTGGATTTGACAGGAGAGCAATAGATGAGTGTATACTAAGTTCCATTACCTTCCAAGCCAGAAGAAGGTGGCAAGAGTCATGGCCAGCTCATCTCAAGTCCTTAGAGACACTGTTTCTTTATTCCAATGTATGGACATTTGGAAGGTAGACCTTCTAAATTGATTGTATTACATATTGAGAAAATATATAAGAATATTTTTTAAAAGAGCATGTATATTTTTCCAAGACAGTAAGTTATGTTACAAAGACATAAACAAGCACCACATACCAGTGGAGAAACACAACAAATGCAGTTTTCTCCCTTCTGCAAAATCAGCTGCTAGCTGGATAATTCTGTAGATTAACAGTTCTATCAGCAATAGTTCAGCAAGGCAGGTTGCTCAAAAAACTTCACACTCATGGAGCAGAAGAGGAAGGTTATTGCTACACAAAAGAGGAAGGTTATTGCT
The DNA here is from genome assembly GCF_023159225.1 of Perognathus longimembris pacificus. Classification (NCBI taxonomy): domain Eukaryota; kingdom Metazoa; phylum Chordata; class Mammalia; order Rodentia; family Heteromyidae; genus Perognathus; species Perognathus longimembris. Next base: position 21,976,612 of record NC_063173.1, on the reverse strand, counting down.
GTACATGTTCTGTGTGCATTCCTCAGGTGCCAGCCACTTTTCTTCACCCACAGAAATGGCTACCATCTCGAGTGCTGTATTCATCATGACATCAGGATGGTTCTTTCAAACAATATCATCATGTTTTTTTAAAATTACTTTGCCACATATTTTTGTCTTTAACCAACATATTATTCAGTGCTACAGCTTGTGAAATTCATGTAAATGTAATCATGCCGCCTGTGTTTTATGACTTTACTTCCTTAGCTTAGTGTTATTTTACTAGGATTTATGTACTTCTGCATAGCTTCAATCCACTTATTTTTCACTCTTTTATAGATTTCCACTGAGGAATGTAACTATTCATTATAGCGTTGAATGGATACTTGGGTGGTCTCCAAGCTTAGATATTATAGAGATATTATATGCCACGCACATGCTTATTTGTGTCTTATGATGAACTTTAACAAAATTTTTCTGTAGGAAGTAATCTAAGACTACATATCAGAGACAAAAGTAGGCATGCAAATAAATTGGTAAATATGTGAGTCTCAACAAACTATCACTATATAAAACAAAATAATACTGTCTTGTGGATTATAAGCCAAACAAAAATAAATATACCAAAATGATAACCATTCCCTGGAAAAGATTGATTATAATAAGGTATCACTGGTAATATTTAGAAGAGTGATAAATTTGTTGATTAATTTTTTACTTTAGAAAAGCTAACCAAGCCTGATATGTTCAGGGAAATCAAAAGAAAAGGAATGAGTAAAGATAACTTCCGTAACAGTCATATCTCGTCAAGGTTTACCTGGTATAGTCCTTGTGAACTATATGTTAACTAGATGTTAACCCCAAAAGAAAGATTAATACCCAGGTTGTAGTTTCACTGCTCCTGGACCTCTGTGTTAATGTTATATTATTCATGAAATAAATTGCATCTTTCTATGATTGTTCTTGGAATGGAATTACTTCAACACTACTAGATCTATTTTTTTATTTGAAGATTAGCTTCAACTCAGTTCTCAAACCATCTGTTTGAATTCTGATTTATAAAGTTTTCTCTGTACAGTAATATGATGGGAGAAAAACAGCTAACATGTTTCCACATATGTTTTAGTAGAAGTCAAAGATAAGCAGATTTGCTCTTGACCTGGCCTTGGGTTGTGAGAGAAAGGATGCATGAGGTGTCACTCAAAGTCTTTCAGTTTAAGCAATTAGATGGGAGGGACTTGTCACTACCCGGGGATAAAGATGACCACGGGAACACAGGACGAACTGCTTCTGGAGATGGAAAGGAAAAACAGTCCTTTTCATCCAATCTGACTTCCAGCTCAGAAAAGGTAACTATGGGTAAGTCTTTAGAAAAGAATTTCAGGAAAATAAAATAAAACTATTACTGAAAGGCCAAAGACATCATCTCTCTTTATGAAGACCTCAGACTGATTAATTATACAACTCACCATGAGGACTCATAATAGTTAATGAGTATAGTCAAGGATTGGGCTCCAGGGAATTTGAGAATAATCAGTCTGGAGAACATGGTGTCAGGAACACTTTTTATTCCTGGAAAACCACAAATATTAGATTATGGGCAATATAGCTGAATGATAGGGAGTCAAAAGAAACAAACAAGATGATGCTATGTCCAGGTTTCATGGTGCACACCTATAATCCCAGTTACACAGAAGGTAGAGAATAGGATGGCAGGTCAAGGCCAGCCCAGGCAAAAAGTTGGCAAGACTTTTTGCCAAAACAAGAGAAGCATAATGGCACATTCCTGTAACCCAAGCTATGTTAGAGGTAGAATATATTGATACCTGAACAAACAGTACAAGAAATGTATCCAATGCCCAACGTATGATACTGTAACCGCTCTGTAATCAGTTTGATAATAAAAATTTGAGAAAAAAAAAGTGAAAGCCCACCTGAAAAATAAAATAAGAGTGGGAAAATGGATCAAGTGGTATAGTACTTGCCTAGCAAGCATGAGGCCCTCAGTTCAAATCCCAGTGCCCAAAGCAAAAGAACAAGATGTCATATAGCAAGATACTAAAAGATGATTTAAAGTTAGATACATAACTAAAATTATACCCCTAATTCACCGCAACATTAATTGATTAATTAGTTAAAAAATCCTAGCTATTGAGAAGAAGGAGACCAAAAGGATAGGGGTTTGAGGCCATCATAGTAAAAAAAATTAGTAAGACCTCATTTCAATGAAACAAACTATGTGTGGTGGGGAGCACCAGCCATGCCTAAGTAGAAGGCTGGTGACAAGTAAGGGGATTGCAACCCTAGACTGACCCCAGACAAAAAGCAAAACCACACCTGTGTAAATAACTAAAACAAAAATAAATAATAAAAGTGACAGAGATGTGGCTTACATGATAGAGCACTTGCCTAGCAAGTGCAAGGCCCTGAGCTCAAACCCCAGTACCACCAAAGAAAATCAATTGCTGATGTCATCTATCAAGCACTAACTCTCTTTATACAGTGAGGTACTCCTTCTCACGAAAACTGTAAAAGAATTTATGAGAGTCTTTGAAGAAAAGAAAAGAAAATCCTAAAGAAGCCAGGAATTCCAATCAAACACAGGTGGATACAAAAAGCATCTTATCATTGCAAAGAAAAGATAAAAGGTCCCCAGAAAATGGAGAACTTGAAATCATATCCCTATAAGTGCTTCGTAACAATTAACAGACCTTGGCCATTTGATTACAGATCAGAAAAGAGATATTAATGTCTCAAAAGGAGGTGCAGAACATGAAAGAAAAGCCATGCTGGCTCATAACTGCCTAATTGAACATTTAACAGACTAGCTTAATATATATATATATATATATATATATATATATATACTTTTTTTTAACCAATGTATCCAATCAGAAAGGATTACAGGGTATTCTGAATATTCAAGCACCTGGAAGGAAAGAGGTAGTACTACACTGATAAAAATAATAACTGCTAATGAAATATATATACCTTTGACTACAAAATTGTTGACATAATGATTAGAATATCATTGTTTCACAAGCTGTGACTGCTAGTTAATTGGGATATTTTATTACAAGGAATTCAGATTCAAATGAATGCAAAAATATAAAAATTGCAGATTACCCTCTGTCTGTATGAATAACAGATGTTACATTTTCTGAATCAATTTGAAGTTAGTATTGTAGGTATTTACAGTAAATGTTGCTTTCAAGCAGCAAGCAACCAAAGCTAATAGCAAAGCTGCTATAGTGTATATGTTTTCCTGGTCATCACCTGAAATTTCAGCTCTTACACCATTTTAGAAAGGCTAGGCTTCAGTCAGAATTCTTCCAAAATGTTTGTGATAAAAATAGAACATGGACATACTCAGTAATCAAGGTTAACTTGCCAGTCCCAATATGAAGAACACATAGTATCCAGCTTAAAATACTTAATTTCTTGATATTACTATGGCTCTTGTCTCTGTGGCATCTGTGGATGGCTGAAGATAAACATTCCTTCTACATCAAGTTATGAATGATTGCCCAAACCATTTGTTTTTTAAGTGATCTGGTATTTTAGAGACTCTCACTTTTTGATTTTAAGATTCTTTTTTAAATTATATTTTTATTTTTTAAGTAGCTGGTAACCATTCAGTAAATCAGCTTATAAATATAATGCAACTTGATTGATATCAACCCTTTCATCATTCTCTCCCAGATTTTGAGGTTCTTGAATCTTGTTCCAACATAAAAAGAACCATTAATCCTCACTAATCAAGCATATCTATTAAAGGGAGCATTCTGAGTGAATTTCATGTGATCACTTAAAATTTTTTCATTAGAATTTTTATTATGTGTTGAAAGATTATATCAAAGAACAAAAGGGTTTTCTAGTCAGTGAATATTTAACTTCTGTCATTCATAGAAAGGCAACATTTGCTTTTGGGAATGGTAGAGTAACAGCAACTAGATTTGACTTTCTCTTGAAGTAACTGAAAACTTGAATGAAATGTGTAAGTCAATCACTCTTACATACTGTGAGACTGTAAGGAGGGTTGGAAATTAAGTGGCACTTTTGATTGTTCCATGTCCCTGCTGAGTTTTCTAAGCTGCAGAACAGGGAGAAGAAATCTTCACAGTGTCTGTAGTATTATGAAGTGAGAAAATGGAGTTGGGAGGCAGAGAGACCAGTGCAGCTAGAATTCAAAAGACACACTGTCAGAGAAAAGAGGCATCATCAGTCCCCCTTTAGGTTCTAGTTGTATAGTGATCCATTTGGTTGTAGAAGGAAAGTAGTCAGGACTACTTTAGAGTAAAAATACCCAGAGTTTACACACAGCTAGGAACATGCAGATCTCACCATCCCTAATGGAAAAGTTTTACAATTCATAAGACAGCAAGTAGAAAGTGATCCCCCCCAAAAAGCATATTTGCAATAGTAGGGAAAATGTATTCATAACTTAAGGCTACTTATTCTCTATTACCGATGCTATAAGCAATCCTTGAAAACCAAAATTATTTCCAAACATTTTATTTATATCTTACCACAAAATTTAAAAGTATTTATAGAAACACAGAAAATATCTAGTACACCAAAACTGAAATTCACAACATATTACATACAATCAATAATAGCCAAGTACTCAAGCATAAAACTAATAGCTATAAAAAATAACTGATCAATAGAAACTGATCACAAAACGTACAGATGATAGAATTATTACAGAATATTAACTTAAGGTCTGTAAATGTGTGCTAGAACAATGTAAAAAGGAATAGCTGTAAAAACACAGAAGGTTTGCTTTTAAATACTCAAGTTTAACATTTAGAGATAAAACCTGCAGTCTCTAATGAAAATACATCCGATATCAACAATAATAGGCTAGATTTTACACTAGAAAATGTTGATAAAGTTTCTATTGAAGATACAGTAATAGAAATTACCTCAAATAAAACATAAATTTTACCAAAAACTGGGAAACAATGAAGGGAGTATGACTGAGCTGTGGGGGAATTTCAAGCAGCTCAATATACATGTGCTTGGAGTCTCTGAACGAAAGATGAAGTGGATCAGAAAATGATTCAGAGACATACTGACCCACATCTTTTCAAATATGATGAAAATAATAAACAGATCCAAGAAGGTACTAGAACCAAAATCACAATAATCACAACAAAATGATATCAAGGCATATCATAATGTGATTGCTTAGAAAACTGATAGAAAAATTAAACTACTACTAATAAAAGACATACCTTTGTATATAAAAATTATAAAATATAAATAAAATATAAGATAAAAATGACAGCAGAGCCATTGTAAAACAATGTAACGCAGAAGACAACATAGCAAAAATGGAGTATAAAAGAGTCATCCAAACTGTCAAGCACTACATCATATAAAAACGTTTTTTTTTTCCAGACATTCAGAAACTAAAAGAATGCAATACTGACTGATAACGTTACAAGAAATATTAATGTAGGGTCTTAACACAGAAGAAAACTGACACTAGATATGTTTTGAAAATATGGAAGTAATGAAAACTGCACCAACAGTGTGTAGCTTTTGCTTCATCAATTAACAGAGACACTGATGGTAATGGCATAAAAGTCTTCAGTTTGGAGTATCTTCCCAGCTTCTACTTTCCAACCGGATCATAAAATCTGAAAATGAAATGGGAAATGATTGGGTGTTAAAATAGAAAATTCTGAAATACATGAAAGAATATAACATGTATTCTTATATTATAAATACAAAGAACACAATACATAAAGAATATAATATAATAAATATAAATAAAAATACCTTTTTTCATACCTTTTGCACTTCATCATGGAGCTAGGGTTTGAACTTCCCATTTGCTGTGTGTGTTACAGCAGCTTACTGCTCAATAATCTTGAGTATAAGTACAGCATTATATACACTTATACCAAAAGGATGTACTTATTAAGACAACTTCTAGTTGCAACACAGGATTTCATATTATCTATGAAGAATCATGAATCTATAAGAAAAATATTAGCTGAATCTACCTATTCAAGCAAAGCTCTACTTGTCTTTCTTACCTTACTCCCTGGAGAGTTTTGTGATCCATTCCTCACAGAGGATAATTTACCAGGAAGTCTGTATTTAATTAAATATGTATAATAAAAAGTGATCTGAAAATTGTATACAGACCCCCCTCTCCCAATAAAGGGAAATACAGTTCCTAAGTCATTCAGAGAAGTTTCTATTCTGGAGCATGTCCAGAATTCAAGTATGGAATAACATGGCAAGAGCCTTCTGGAGAGGATTACATCTTGTCATCCATTGATGGAATGGCATTCCAGACTAAAGAGAGACACAAGTATGAGGTGTCTTTTCAATGTATTATGTAAAATGTGCATCAATCACCAATCTGGGGAATAGAAATGCTTCCACTACCTCTTCAGGAACATCTGGAGCATATGAATCCATTGCTGCTTTTGTCTGTTCCTGTACTTTCTTAAGGATGCTTATCCACATTCATTCCTTGACACACTCTGTGTGAGTGACTGAATCATCTCTCATTGCTCTCATTGAAGTTGGATCTGATCCTGAACTTTCCTTTTAAAATTGGGACTTGAAAAAAAAAGTCTGCCTCTTATCTGTCCTGTTGTCTCATTAATGATGTGTATCCTACATAGTCTCTAAGTCCTTATCATTGATGTAAATATTGAGGGGTCTCTTATTTCTACTGCTAAAACATTTAGAAATTCGGTGCGGTTCAATATACTGATTGTCCTTCGATCCTCTTGAAATAGATGAACTCACTCCCTAACCGTCTTTGGAGCCCTGATAGTGCCTCTTTGATGAGAAGTTGGCAAGATGCTTCTTTAAGTCTTATTTGACTGTGAAATGATAGTTCTTTCTTTTGCTATTAACATAAATGTGCCTAGAAATGTTTTCATATAGCCTTAAAACATCACACTGCACTTTGAAGGACATCAGAGGATGTTTCATTGAGGAACAATAGTCTTAATATTTCTTTTATCTCATTTCTCTTAGTCTTGGAGTATCTCAGCACTCATTAATTATGTGCAGCTGTGGGATGTTCCTCTTTTCTTCTGAATAAAAAAAATGACTATCTTGTATTTATCATCAAGTATGGATTGGGCTCAAATTATTTATAGAAAAATAACTTTAGACCCTTTACAAAAAAGTTACTCTGCTCTTGAGTTCATTCTAGAAAGGTCTTTTCATGTATTTGATTCCCTGCTCCAAAAATGAAAGTAATCTCCCATTAAGATAAAACTGTTTCTCAGATAGTTCTTCTGCTCAACATCTAAAAGGGACTTTTAAACTTACTCCCTGTATTTTGCTGAACATGCCATTCCTGGACATCATGTCAGAACTTGATCAATGACTCAGCACTGCTAGACTTTGTTCCAATGAGTCCCTACAGAAACTCTAGCTTGACACAACCCCCGACACTTAAAAAGTTTTCATTTATACAAATGTTTTCATACAGTTTTAAGCGTGGGTTGCATTCACCACAACAACTGAAAATATAAGAATATAGAAAGATTAAAAATAAAAACAGGCAGGTGAAAAACCTCACAATGAAACTAAAACATCTGGAGTAACAAGAAATGATCAAATCTAAAATGACAGGGAGGAGAGAGATCACAAAGATTAAAGAAAACATAAATCTGATTGAAAATAGAAAGACCATTCAACAAATAAATAAAACTAAAAGCTGGCTCTTTGAGAAAATAAATAAAATTGACAGACCCTTCACAAGACTCACAAAAAAAAAGAAGAGGAGAGACTCATATACGTAAAATCAGGGACTCCACCAGAAAAATTACAACAAATACACACGATAGTCAAACAATCATAAGGAACTATTTCCAGAACCTCTACTCACTACAAAACAATAATTTTACAGAAATGGATCAATTCGTAGAGAAGTATAAACTGCCCAAACTGAATCAAGAAGAAATAAATCAACTAAATAAACCAATAACTTACAGCGAGATACAGGGGTTAATCAAGAGCCTCCCAGCAAAGAAAATCCCAGGCCCGGATGGATTCACCATTGAATTCTATAAAACCTTTAGTGAGGAGCTAATACCAATATTCCTCAAACTCTTCCTCGAAATAGAAACAGAGGGAGAAATCCCAAACTTATTCTATGAAGCTAATATTATACTCATCCCCAAACCAGGCAAAGACCCAACAAAAAAAGAGAAGTACAGACCAATATCACTAATGAACACAGACACAAAACTCCTCAATAAATTATTAGCTAACAGGATCCAGAAACTGATCAAGAAAATTATATATCATGACCAAGTAGGCTTCATCCCATAGACACAAGGATGGTTCAAGATCCGTAAATCAATTAATGTAATTCCCCACATAAAAAGAACTAAAATCAAGAATCACATTGTTATCTCAGTTGATGCCCAAAAAGCCTTTGACAAAATACAACCTTCATACTTATTAAAAGCTCTGGAGAGAACAGGAATAGATGGAACATTCCTCAAAACAATAAAAGCCATATACAACAGACCAACTGCTAATATCGTATTAAATGAGGAGAAACTAAAATCATTCCCCCTAAACTCAGGAACAAGACAAGGATGCCCACTCTCCCCACTTCTTTTCAATATAGTGCTGGAATCCCTAGCCATAGCAATAAGGCAAGAAGAGGACATCAAAGGGATCCACATCGGCAAGGAAGAAATCAAACTATCCCTATTCACAGATGACATGATCTTATTATATGTGAAGGACCCAAAAAACTCAGTCCCCAAACTCCTACACCTAATAAACCATTTTGGCAAAGTAGCAGGATACAAAATCAATCCACAAAAGTCAGCAGCTTTTCTGTACACCAGCAACGTACAAGCAGAAAAGGAAAATATGGAAATAAAACCATTTATAATAGCTAAAAAAAAGAATAAATTACCTAGGGATCAGCCTAACTAAAGACGTGAAGGACCTATTTAATGAGAACTATAAAAATCTAAACAGGGAAATCAAAGAAGACACAAGGAGATGGAAAGACCTTCCATGCTCATGGGTAGGCAGAATCAATATAGTGAAAATGGCCATATTGCCTAAATTGTAATACAAATTCAATGCAATCCCCATCAAGATCCCAGCTACATTCTTCACTGAAATAGAGAAAGCAACCCATAAATTCATATGGAACAGCAAAAGACCTAGTATAGCCAAAGCAATTCTAGGCAAAAAAAGCAGTGCAGGAGGTATCACAATACCAGACTTCAAGCTCTATTATAGAGCCATCATAACAAAAACAGCCTGGTATTGGTATACAAACAGACCTGAAGACCAATGGAATAGAATTGAAGACCCAGAAATAAAACCACACTCTTACAGTCAGCTGATATTCGACAAAGGAGCTAAAGACATACAATGGAAAACATATAGCCTCTTCAACTACTGGTGCTGGGAAAACTGGGCAGCCATATGTAGAAAACTCAAAGTAGACCCTAACCTATCACCATGCACCAAGATCAACTCAAAATGGATCAAGGACCTCAACATCAGACCTGAATCCTTGAAACTACTGAAGGACAGAGTAGGAAAGACACTAGAACTCATAGGCACAGGTAGGAACTTCCTGAATAGAGTCCCAGGGGCACAACAGATAGGGGAGAGACTCAACAAATGGGACTACTACAAAATAAAAAGTTTCTGCACAGCTAAAGACTTAGCCACTAAACTAGAAAGACAGCCAACCATGTGGGAAAGGATGTTCAACAGTACAGCAACAGACAAAGGCCTACTATCTGTCATGTACAGAGAACTCAAAAAACTAACCCCCTCCAAGACCAGTAAACCAATTAGGAAATGGGCAAAGAAGCTAAAGAGAGACTTCACAGGAGAAGAAATAAAAATGGCAAAGAAACATATAAGGAAATGTTCAACATCCCTGGCAGTAAAGGAAATGCAAATAAAAACAACCCTGAGATACCACCTCACCCCAGTTAGAATGGCCTATACTCTAAACTCAGGCAACAACAAATGCTGGAGGGGGTGCGGGGAAAGAGGAACCTTTCTCCATTGTTGGTAGGAGTGCAAATTAGTACAACCACTTTGGAGAACAGTATGGAGGTTCCTCAAAAAGCTCAACGTAGACCTACCCTATGACCCAGCCATACCATTCCTAGGCATCTATCCTGAACAACAGGTCTCAAGATATCAAAAAGACATCTGTACTTCCATGTTTATCACTGCACAATTCACAATAGCCAAAATATGGAAACAACCTAGATGCCCCACTACAGATGAATGGATTCAAAAAATGTGGTACCTGTACACAATGGAATACTACATAGCGATTAGAAATGATGGAATATTAGTATTCGCAGGGAAATGGTCAGAACTTGAACAAATAATGTTGAGCGAGACAAGCTTAGAACACAGAAAACAAAGGGGCATGATCTCCTTGATATATGACTGTTAAGGTGGGGGGAGGGGGAGACAGTAGAGACCAGGTCTGCGAAACCAAAAACCTTTTTGTCAAATGGTATTTCCCACAGGTTTGGGTCAGCGACCTTACATTATGTAACTAAAACCAAACAACTACTCAACATATAAAGGTCAAAAATAGACCTCTCAGTGGATCACAATAGCTCAAAAGCTATGTATGTATGATTCTATAAGACAAAGATAAGCAAACTCTATTGTTGACATTATATTTAAAGTCCTAGGTGAATTTCCTTTGGCGTATGCTACGTGGCTACTGTATATGTTTTTGGTACACTGTGTATTGTATATATATCTACCTGATCTATGGAAGGGAAAGAAAAACAGGGTGTAAGATATCACAGGAAATGTACACTCTGCCCTGTTATGTAACTGTACCGCTTTTGCACAACACCTTGTCAAAAAATTTTAATTAATAAATAAATTAAAAATTAAAAAAATAAAAATAAAAACAGGGTCTAGGAATGTGGCCTAGTGGTAGAATGCTTACCTAGCATGCATGAAGCCCTAGGCTCAATTCCTTAGCACCACATAAACAGAAAAAGCCAGAAGTGGTGCCATGGCTCACATGTTAGAATGAGCAAAAAAAGCTCAGGGACAGGGCTGGGGATATAGCCTAGTGGCAAGAGTGCCTGCCTCGGATACACGAGGCCCTAGGTTCGATTCCCCAGCACCACATATACAGAAAACGGCCAGAAGCGGCGCTGTGGCTCAAGTGGCGGAGTGCTAGCCTTGAGCGGGAAGAAGCCAGGGACAGTGCCCAGATCCTGAGTTCAAGCCCCAGGACTAGCAAAAAATATATACATACATACAAGCTGGGCACTGGTGGCTCCCACCTGTATTCCTAGTGACACAGTCTGCAGACTCTTATCTCCAATTAACCACTAGAAAACTGGAAGTGGCACTGTGGCTCAAAGTGGTAGAGCATTAGCTAGCTTTGAGCAAAAATACTCAGGCAGAGCCCAGGCCCTGAGTTCAGGCTCCACAATCAACAACAACAACCAAGTAAAAACAAAAGGAAATATGTGCCTAAAAATATTACTATACCAAATGTATAATATTCATTTAAATGAAATATAAGAAAACATAAAATAGATAGTATACCATGAATTAATTCTTTGCATAGACTAACAAAATCAGCAAACTTCTGATAAATTTGGTCAATACAAAAGATAAAAGCCCAAAATACTAGAAATGAGAATTGGGTCATAATTCAGATTCAGTTTAAAAGGCAATTAAGGGCTATTCTGACATTTTTTCCTAATAAATAATCTAGATATGAATTACAAAATCCTCCAAAATTACAGCTTATGAAAATTGACTCTATTAAAGAAAAAGCCAATAATCCCTAAGTAACTTGAATTGATATTTGAAAACTCTGCCCATAGAGAATGACAAGGTAAAGATGCCATAATAAATCCCACTATTTTACACACTTGATATATAACAATGAAAATTAATGGATTAATTTTACTAATAAAATCAATGTTATCAATTAATTTTAGTAATTCTCACTGAATTAATTTTAATAATGATTAAAATACTACATGTCATAAATTAGTCCAGAAAAAAAACTTTCATTAAGGAGACAGTATTACTTAGATTCCATAAGCTAGCACAGAAAGACCCCTCAGATGTCTTGTCTGAAAATTTATCCTTTACAGGAAGTTCGCTTACATTCAAAGAATATGTAAAATAATTTAGTAGGTATTCTTTTCACCTAATTTATTTATTATTGTCAGATATTTTAATCTTATATTCTTTTGTATCTAACAATTTCTTAAGAGCCATCTTTTATTGAAGTATAAATTACATATAATAAAGTGCATATATGTACTATTTGATGATCCATGAAACATTCTTTCTACCGTTTTACTCACTGATAACTAAGATTTACACATACACTTGTCATTGTTTTTACCTTTCATTTCTTCTTTTTTTTTTTTTTTTTGGCCAGTCCTGGGCTTGGACTCAGGGCCTGAGCACTGTCCCTGGCTTCTTTTTGCTCAAGGCTAGCACTCTGCCACTTGAGCCACAGCGCCACTTCTGGCCATTTTCTGTATATGTGGTGCTGGGGAATCAAACCCAGGGCCTCATGTATACGAGGCAAGCACTCTTGCCACTAGGCCATATCCCCAACCCCTTTCATTTCTTCTTGGTTCTCACTCTCTCTCAGATCACACTTCTTAAAATAAATTGTCTTCAATTTTCTTTACTAAGAGTTAGTAGTTAGAAAATTCTCTTTGTTATCGTTCAACTGAAAATACTATTTTCCCTTTATTCTTGAAAAAAAAAAGAGCTTCCAAATAAAGTTACTTTCTTGCAGTTAGGGAAGGAAAACAAAACAATACAAAACTTCATGCCCCAAAGATGTTCACACTAATGCTGGGAACCTGAGACCAAGTTTTATATTATATCCACATATATATATATATGTGGATATAATAAAGGTCTTTGACTTTTCACATGGGGAAGTGTCCTAGAGCATCCTGTTGAGTCCAACAAATCACACAAGCCCTTAAAAGCAGAAAACTGTCCCTGCCTTCAGTCAGAGACATGCAATAGAAGAAAGGAGGGGAGCTGCAGGAAGGGGAAGATCTGGAAGGTGGTAAATATAAGAAGAATTTGGGATTCTGTTGCTGTTTCTGAGAGAGAGAGAGAGAGAGAGAGAGAGAGAGAGAGAGAGAGAGAGATGATGTTATGTAAGGACCAGAGAGAAGCTGCCAATGTCCCAGGACTGTACCCAGCTGTGAGCCAGCAAAGAAACAAGAACTTCAGTCCTGCAGCTGCAAGGAACTGAATTGTCGTATAAAAACCAAACCTTAAGGAGTATGGAAACAGCTCCCAAAGTCTGTCAATAAGAAGACAACAGAGTAACAGCTTGATTTCAGCTTTGTGAAACCCACAGCAGAGAAACCAACTGAGCCCACCAGGACTTCGGTCCCACTGAGCTCTGATAGAATATATTTGTGTCCTTAAAGCTGTTAAATCTGCAAATTGTATAATGATACTATCATTTGTCTTACACTATTGTTAGCTGAATGGTCATTTCTTTTTTATTAAAGTTCTTGTCTTTAGTGCCTGAAGTTTCAGTTTTACATATGTATAGAATCTATATATAAAATATATAGATATACCTATATATCTATAAATATATGTATAGAATCTACATATGTATATACATGATATACTTGTAGATATGTTCTATATCTACCTATAGCTGTATTTTTATTTCTTCTGCTTAGAAGTTATTAGTTTCTTTTTTTTTTTTAGAAGTTATTAGTTTCTGAGTGTGGGAATGACGTCCTTCACCAGTGAAGGGAATTGTTGATTCTTTAACGTCTTTGAAAGTAATCTTTTCACAACTCTTTCTTCCCACTTCTGAAATTCCAGTTTTCTCTACATAGAATCTATTCTATGCTGTTTTTCCTTAACTCTCTTCTATCAAGGCCAACAGACGAATACTTTATTCAGATATACCTCCCACTTTATCAGCTCACCATTCAGCTGCTATCAATCCACTTTTAGAACAATATACCAAATTTTCATTTCAGTTTTTTTCATTAATTTTAGAAGTTCTTTTGATTTTATATTAAACCCATTTGGGTATTTTTTTAATACCTTTGGCTCTTCTCAAATGTCATAAAATGTCTCATAAAATGTCTCAAAAAATCAATTATTTTATTTATATTTGTATTTGATGAATTGTATGTCTATATTCAATGCAAGTGTAGTTCTAACACTTTCTTGCTCTCAGAGACTTTATATCCTTTTATTTTCCATGGGATTTGTTTTTTGGGTTGAGTTTGGATCTTTATCCGTGTAAATGTTTGAAGCCTTTGAAATTGTTTTGTCCAGAGAGAATTATGGTTTCATCAAATTAAAGTATCACTTTAATCAAAAATCTTGGCCTGCAGATATTTTTATTATATCACTCAGATAACATGAATGCAGGATGAAAAGTCGTGTGAGGGACATCTTGTGGCACAAAGACCTCTCTCTCCCTTAGTGCCAAGAATCAAGCTAGGCAGTTTTCTTTCCAACCTTCTGGTCAGATGTTAGATTTTTTTCTAGCATATCCTTATACTGTAATGGATAAATTCTTCTGAGCCTCAACTTTAAGTGAGGGCTTCTTTTCAGTGTGTGTGTAGGGGGGGGGGTATGTGTGTGTACCAATTGTGGGGCTTGAACACTAAGCCTGGGTGTTTCCCTTAGCTCTTTTTTGCTCAAGTCTAGCATTCTACCACATGAGCCACTGCACCACTGGCTTTTCTATGATTTATTGGAGATAAGAGTCTCACAGACTTTCCTGCCTGGGCTGGCTCTGAACCATGTTCCTCAGATCTCAGCCTCCTGAGTAGCTAGGATTACAGGCATGAGCCACCAGTGCCTGGCAAGGATGAGGGGGTGGCTTCTTTTTAGACTCCTCCACATCCTTTGAGCTTTGGACTTTGTTTTAAATCAGCAATAGTTGTCGAGTTAACAAGGATTTAAAACACACAGCTATTTTTCATCTGATTTAACAAATGTCCTCATCATAAGAGGCCTTTTTTCTTAAGTTTCTACTTTCATTTAATTCACGGCTTCTTATTCTCTTGCCAGCTCATTAAAGCCTTTAATAAGATGTTGTCGGTAATTTATTCACTGTTTTCAGTGGGAATCAATCAGGATACCTGGTAGCTGTCATACCACTAGAATGGAAACTCTATAGTCACCTTGTTCTTCTGTAAGAATCCTCTGAGGAAAGGCCAAGCTACCACTTGCCGATTCTCCCAAATACAAAAGCTCTGTTCCATATTCTAATAATTAGATAGGCTCATTTGTTTTAGGCCAGAAACTCCTACCTGTCCCCCTGTCTAATACCCAACCACACTGTTGCCACTATGCCAATTACCCTTCCGGGCCTATTCTGCAGTACTTAGTTTTCCTTGCCCTTGTCCTATTAATGGTCCACATCAGTCCACTGATCTCATAACTGCAAAGAACAAAATATAGACTAGACCATGTGTTCCTGACTGCATTTGATTTGTAAATGGGCCTTTTTTTTCTGAGAGCTCTGCTCCATTTTCTTGTTATTTTTCTTATCTCTTCAAGTATTCATTGAAAAATACTGCCTTCTGGAAGCTACTGTTGTCAGCACTGGATGTGGAACCTTGAAGTACAGAAGAAAAGAGCTTGGATAAGAATCAGGCAAGCACTCCCATAGGAAAAAATAGTGAACATTCTTCCTTATACTTTGTTTCCTTCTTATGACCAATGGAAATCACTATGGATTATAATAAAAATGAAAATTAAGAAGACAAGTGCTGGTAGTTGGTTCATGTCTATAATGCTAAGCTACTCAGGAGCCTGAGATCAGAGGATGGTAGTTCAAAGCCAGCTCAGGCAGGAAAGTCCATGAGATGCTTATCTCCAATTAACCACCACTAGCCTTAAACATAAAAAGCTCATGGATAGCATCCAGGCCCTGAGTTTAAGCCCCAGCCACATGTGCACAGACATGTGCACATGGGCGACACACACACACACACACACACACACACACACACACACAAATAATTATTTAAATAATAGTAAAACCTAAGTTTGATACTGTTTTAAGTTCTTTAACAAACTAACTTATATATCCTAAGCATAACATCATGATGTAGATATTGCTGTTAACAGGACATACAGATGATGACAAGAAAAAACTTGTTTAAGATTAAGCAAATGGCAGGACAGTCTGGTTGCAAAAACGAACCTCATACCATTTCCAAAGAGTGAGCCTCCAATTCCCATCAGAATTCCCACAAACAGAGCCTTGCAGAAAACCACAATCAATTGTAAGAGTTGTCATATGGAATAGGATCTAATTTCCATCTTTGGCCCAGAGATTCCTAGCTTAGGGTCTTCACTCTGAGGTACTGGTAGACGCACTAGACACACAGTGACTTTAGATCCTATGTTCCTTGTAATTGCTATCTGTAATTATGTTTAAGTGCAATGTATAATAAACTATGTAATATACTCCGGGAGCTGTTTGCTGACACCTCAGTCATGGGCCGTCTCTTATTCTTTTAGCCTTACATGTCTATATGTCTAGCTTCAAAATGAGATGTATGTTTTTCAAAGTGGGGAATGTTTCCTGTTCTTCCACTTATCTACCTTCAGTTCTATCACACAATGACCATTTGAATACACAAAAACAAAAGCAATAAAAGCTATAAATTTTGTTTTCACTTTCAATATCTGCAATAGCTATATACATAAACTAGTTCCAGTTCTTACATCAGCCAGGTGGCTGTTTTTTCTCATTTTTATAGGCAAGGTGCACAGGTGTTTAATGCAAAGCAGCCAACTAGAATTTCTATCCAAATCTAGATAGTTGTGTTCCTGTACTCTGTCTTAGGCCACCAAGAAAAGTTACTATCATAAATAAATTATGTCATGTACTTCATCATGAGAGTGCCTCTCAACTGAGTTCTACTGGTGTCTTTTAAAGAACCTAGTCAAGAGCACAGTAGTTAGACAGACCCAGATGACATTTGCAGACACTCTCCTGTGTCTAGGGAAGACAAAACTATTTGGAGCTGCCCTTGGGCATCTAACAGAAGCTAATCAGTACCTGAATCTTTGGACTTTGAGTTGGCCTTCCTCAGTTAGGCTAGGATGGGAAGATTTCTCTCTACTGCCCCATGGCTATTAGATTATGCCTACCTTGTCCAAAATCAAAGCACCATCTACTTGGCCTTCACTTTTTGGCCACTGATCATTTTTGTCATTTTCCTCTTTTGAGTTTCACATCAGAGTACATACAGAGAGGTGGTTCAAGTCTAAACACTAGGATTATAGAATGTAGGTATATAAAAGAGACTGGAGTGCGATCTGGCCATTTTTCTCATCCCTTCATTATAATCAGCCATAGGCAAACTGCATAAGAGCAAGAGAATTGGCTTTGGAGTCAGACAAAACAAGATCTTCATCTGAAATTTGGGGGAAAATACATAACCATTTTAAGTCAAAGTTTCTCTTCTTTAAAATAAGTATAACAGTATCTATGAGAATGAAATGTAATGACACAAGTAGATTATCTAGTACTTATTTTATGTGCTTATCTCCTTCCCTCATCCTGCTTCAAGAACAGGAAGAATCTGAGATGGACTTGCCACTAACAACAGACAATGTATAGTATAAGTTGCTTAAAAATCCACTTTCAACCCAAATTGTACAGTCTTGACATATATTGGGGGAGTATAGGATAGACAAGATAAAAAACCACATTGTGTTATCAGAAGAAAATGTCATTTCATTATCTCTAAAACATCCCAACATTTGTATCACAGAAATATTTTGAATTATTTTTTAAGATAATCCCACACAGTAAAATGTGTCCTGCCAAATCATCAGCAGTTACTGAGAAACAATTCACTTTGTTTCTTTTATTAAGCACTAACAGAGTCTAATGGTAGCTACAGTTTTTGAGATTTTGGCAAGTATATATGCAGTCCACCCCAAGCAAAGGAATTTGATGTCTTAGTTTTTGCTTCCTCTGGCTCATGGCACTGTTATCTGTTATTTACATCATAACAAAGAACACAGTGGAATTGGAATTTGATTCTGGAGATAAGTTCAGACAGCAAACTTGCAGCTAGGGCTCAGTGGACTAGGACCTGAAAGATTTTTCTTTTCTGCTATACAAAGGACAGAGCAATTGCTGAGATGGGCCTTGAAAACAAGGGCTTTGTTTTGCATGGTTACCACATGGTCCCTTCCTCTCTCTTTGGAATTTGACAAGCAAATTGGCATTTGTGTTGCTCAGACTGTCATAGAATAGTGATTGTTAATTATACCCCTAGATGTCCTGCCTCATTCTGCCATGGATGTATTATGCTAAATGTGTGCAGTGAGCAAAAGATCTTTAAATTTGATTTCAAGTTGCATATCTCAGCATGCTGCCAGACCCGCCCCAGGTCAGAGAGCTCCTAAAGGGCTGCTGGGAGTTCTCCTGCTCCAGAATCCTTGCTTCTAACTTAGACTAAGAAGTATCCAAAGGGCCCAGCAGATGTCAGTATGAAATCTAGAGTCTCTTCAGGCTGAGTATTAACAGATCAAATTACATCACCCACTGCCCTGGACAGCTGTCTTTAGACTATATGAGCATTAGCTTCAGACCATTATTTTCCATAGGGACCTACTCTAATTGGTTAAAAGCCAAACCATATAGCTCACTCTCAAAGCAAGATGAGTAGTACAGTTGCAATTACAAAGAAACTTCAAGGAATGTGACAAATAAATATGGTGATGTTAAAAAAAAAAAAAAGTCTGTGCCCACTATCTGGTTTCCTCTACATAGCCCAGCTGGAATGATTTTCACAACCTTAGACTGACTCAGAAAGCTCTGTCTTCTTATCCCCAAATAGGCAGGACTTTAGACTGATTGCAGAAAGAGATGATATTGCCATGTCAGTTTTTATGTATTTATTTATTTATTTATTGGGGGGGGGGCATTGAGCTTGAACTCAGGGCCTGGGCACTGTCCTTGAGCTCTTGTGCTCAAGGCTAATGCTCTACCACTTTGAGCCACAGTGCTACTTCCGGTTTTCCTGTGGTCAATTGGAGATAAGAGTCTCATGGACTTTCCTGTCCTGGCTGGCTTCTAACCAGGATCCTCAGATCTTAGCCTCCTGAGAAGCTAGGATTATAGGCATGAACCATCACTTTTGTAGATATAATCCCCTGAATGTCTTTCTGATTCGTTTTGGGAATAAAATCTATTTCTTATATATATATATAGAAAAACTATAACCAATACTCATTTCTCTATCACTTAGACTTGGACATATTACCTTGTAGGCTGCAAGTCTGTTTTATTACTATTAGTCCCATTCACATTTCCTTTGCTCTTTCCCGGGGGGTAGACATTATTATGAAGTTCATTCGTATCCTTCCTGTGTTCATTTTCTGGGACTCCTATAATGATGTACCAGCAACTGAATATTTTAAACAATAGAAATTTGTTGCCGCACTGTTCTGGAGGCTGGAAGTTGGAGTGAAGGTGTTCACAGGGGCCATTCCTATTGAGCTGTTACAGGAAGGTGCCAGACTCCCTCCAAGCTTCAGGTAGTTCCTTGACTTGGGACAGCAAAGCCCCAGCCTCTCATAGCATATTCTACATGTGTGTGTCTGTGACCAAATGTCCCTCCCCTGCCTTTTAAAAATAAAAATAAAAACATTAGTCCTATGAGATTCAAGGCCAACTATTCTGGCATGACCTCAAATTAACTAATTACATCTGCAGTAATTCCAAATAAGGTCAGAGTCTCAGATATCAAGGGTTAGAATATGTGAATCTTAAAAAACTCAATTCATAATGCCACATATGTGTTGGTTCTTTCACTATATATGATTTTTTCCATAAACATACTATAGATGTTGTATATATTCTACTATGTATAAATGACATTGACTTCTATAATGATTATATCATTTTATATATATTCAACTTTTTAATAAATAACATCTCTTTTTTTTACCCAATAATGTGTACTCATCTAACAAATTTTAGTTTATTCATAGTTTACTCTATGAAGTAAAATTTCTAAAGTAAAATTTAAAATATCTATAAGATTCAAAAAATGCTACCTCATCAGCAAATAGTAACAGACAACATATACATCTTGGGCCTAGACTAAATAAAATTTCTGGTTGTAGCCCTTGTTAAGATTACATGTTTCTAACTACATTTTCTGACTTGCAATTGTATGATTTCAGGCCTTAGCATGTTCAGTGTTTTGGACATTCCAGGAAGCAAGAAAAGAGACACTTAACTATTACAAGATATTGCTAAACAACAAAGATAGGAAGATGTTTTAAGTAATCAGTAAGTTTTAAATTTTGAGTTTGGCTTAAGAGAGTCTGGATGACAGCTGAATATGCTAAACTAAAGTAAAACATCTTAGAAGCAGGCAAGGGACCTGCTGTTGGGCTCTCCTGGACTGGTCTTTGAGGAGACTGAGCCCTCTGTCCTTTGATCCTGATTCACTGTGAGCAGGCAACCTGCAAACAAGAGCCAAAGAATAACGGGAAGGCTGCTGGAAGGTTCTCAGGGCCTCCTGCAGTGAGCAGCCAGCCGTCTCATCTGCTCATCTAGAGTCTCCGCTGTGCAGAATTTTAGCCATGACTGTCCTGATGGTTGGCAAAGTGATGGAAGTCTTGATCTTTAAGGCAGAAGGGATGACAAGCCTGAAGTGGATGCATATGGAGAGGAGAAGAAGGCTCGGCTGCAGCACATCCAAAGACCCTGCAAGGCATCAAACTCAGGTGCCAAAAAAGAGACAAGGAAATGGCCTCCCCGGGCAAGTTTAAGAGAAAGTAAAGATTGACAGCATTCTTAGAGTAGAGGATGCAATGGGACTTCCTAAGAAATAATCCTGTAGAGCGAGATCTAACCTACATTGGAAAGTCAGAGGAGATTTGTCTTCTGAAACAAGGAAGAAAAAGTTGGATGTGAATTTTAAGGTGAGACTTCCACTTTCTTTGTGTGCTCTGTAGAACTTTAAAACATCTTACTCAGAATTTAGGAATTATCTCCAAGGCCGCTACATGAAAGTGCCAAACTGCTGGGTGCTGTGGTGTGTTCTCCAGACAAGTTATCTAAATGGAACTCCCCAGATGGTCTTGGAACTGTAGAAGTACTAAATCTTAATGTGTTGAGGTCTTAAAAAGAAAAAAAAATAAATCCATTAAAATTAGTATCATCTCCCTACTCTGTTCTTTCAGGCATGTGTGGGCTCAATGAAGTACCAACAGGATGACGACAGTGGGAACAGACACAGCAGAGAGGGGCTCTCTTCACAGCCCTCCCTAAGGGCAGAAGTCTAGAGATGGCATCTACCAGCAAAGTGACTCCCAGGCTAGCCGCAGTCTCCACGTGCTGTACCAAAAAGAGAAGTGTGTCTATTTCAATTGTTGATGGTGGGCGATGACAACAGAAAAGAGAGAACATGTCACCTAAAGAAAATGTCATGATAACTGTGTATGAAAACTGACAAGATTCTTATTTCTAACTAATGCCAAAACTGTGATATGAGGAAATACGTTTTTTGTAGATTTTTCTGTGGGCTTCTATTGGATTCCATTGTTTTTCTTTGAGGGACTCAAATCTCAGTCTGTCACTTTCTCTCTCTCTCTCTCTCTCCTTTTTCTCCCTCTCTTTCACACACACACGTATACACACACACACACACACACACACACACACACATAAAAGTATTCTCAAATTTCTGTTTCCAGCAATCATGCAAAGCCCCCAAATCTGTATAAGAAATCTGAGTAAAAATCACAATGATGGTAACAACAAAATTATGAACATAAATAGAACCTCTACAAGGGGATCACTGAAAGTCTTTAACAAAAAGAAATGTTAACACAATTGTTCTGCTAAGTTATTGGTGCTTTTAAAATTGAACCAATGTCATATACCATCTACTTCCATTTCTTTTTGATGATTTACTCTGAAACTAGAATTATGCATATTTAACTTAGATACTTTACTCGTATTGACTGGAAATTACACAGAATTTCTCTAGGAATGAAATATTAACCTAATGAAAAGATTACACATGATGAAAGGGGTAGCATCCATCAAGATACATTGTACTCACACATTGAAGTGTTGAATGGAGACCTTTTGTACAACTACTTAAAGATCTTGTAAAATAAGATTCCATGTGGTGTCTGAGGTTATCTGCGCACAAAGCCAGTGAAATGTCCACGTACTAAGTGCATGGGCTCTGGTCCAATCCAATACTACTTGTTATGTGATCGTGGGAAAGATATGGTCTCTCTGAACTTCAGTTTATTTATTTGCCCAAAAGGGATAAATAATAACCTCTGGGCATTATTGTTTTTCAGAACTTGGTGAGATAGTGCATAGAGTGAGTCCTCTGGCACAGAGTGAGTACTGAAATATGGAAGCTATCCTGACAGTAACTTTTTATTCTTGGACAAAAGTTGCACTGCTCATGAATTTTAAGCCTGTCTCTCTACCTTTAAGTAAAGGTTGTACAGACGAGTCAAGAGGCTCTGAAAATGTCTCACAGACCGCACTGCTTAGTAGAACCGGGCAACCTAAATAAATGCCAAGGTATCATTTGTTGGGCTTGAAGCTATGTTCATTGAGTACTTGCCATTAAGTACTACTCTAAGCCTTTTCCAGGTATTAACACATTTAATGCTCATAGCAACTCTGTGACAAAACCACCATCACCATGCCATATTAGAGACAAGACAACCAACAGCGAGCTAGGTACCTTGCTCAAGATCACACAGTAAGTGGTAAGCCAAGACTCAATTTGCAGCATTCCTTACTATGAACACATCATCATCACCATCCAGCCTAAAATCAGAGCTAATCTCAGTGCCCACTCATTTTTTACTTTTCTTTCTCAAGCAAACAGCAAATAGCAATGTTTGGTGGAGGATGATAGCTCTACAAAGGCCTTGAGCACTGTCTACCTTCTAGTAAATGTCTGGTGCTAAGTTCCTGCTTTCTTCCTAATTAGCCTGAACAACACAGGTGTGAGTGTAATCCCTAATTCAAATTAACCATTCACTTTTGGAAATATTACTTAACTTTGTGAAGCCTCTATTTCCTTTTCTGTCATGGAGAGTGGCAATGGGAATGTTACTCAATGAACAAGTGTGAGAATGAGAAGTATTACAGGGAAAATGGCTGCCAAAGGGCCATTCTCATTCTGTAAAGGAACAGCACTGGCTCAATTCAGAGCCACTGAACTCTGGAGTAGCTGCTTCAACTCTCCCTTGTTCTTTTTTTTTTTTTCAAATTTTTATTATAAAACTGATGTACAGAGAGGTTACAGTTTCATACGTTAGGCATTGGATACATTTCTTGTACTGTTTGTTACCTTGTCCCTCATACCCCCCTCCCTTCTCCCCCTTTCCCTCCCCCCCCCCAAGGTGTTCAGTTCACTTACACCAAACAATTTTGCAAGTATTGCTTTTGTAGTTGTTTGTCTTTTTTTACCCTGTGTCTCTCAAATTTGGTATTCCCTTTCAATTTCTTACTTCCAATACCAGTATACACGGTTTCCAATATACTCAGATAAGATTACAGAGATAGTGTAGGTACAACCACAGGAAGGTGATACAAGAACATCATCAATAATAGAAGCTACAGATACACATAGGACGTTGAAAGTAGTTACAACTGTGATATAACCATTGTTTCCATAGCATGGAGTTCATTTCACTTAGCATCATCTTATGTGATCATAAGGGTATAGCTATTGGGCCTTGTGATGCTCTGCTATGACTTGCCTAAACCTGTACTAATTATTCCCAATAAGGGAGACCATAGGGTCCATGTTTCTTTGGGTCTGGCTCACTTCACTTAGTATAATTTTTTCCAAGTCCTTCCATTTCCTTACAAATGGGACAATGTCATTCTTTCTGATAGAGGCATAAAATTCCATTGTGTATATGTACCACATTTTCCTGATCCATTCGTCTACTGAGGGGCATCTGGGTTGGTTCCAGATTCTCGCTATGACAAATTGTGCTGCGATGAACATTGTAGTGCTGGTGGCATTACTGTGATTTTGTTTGTGGTCTTTTGGATAGATACCCAAAAGTGGGGCTGCTGGGTCATAGGGGAGTTCTATATTGAGCCTTCTGAGGAATCTCCATACTGCTTGCCAGAGTGGCTGAACCAGTTTACATTCCCACCAACAATGAAGTAGGGTTCCCTTTTGGCCACATCCCCTCCAACAATTGTTATTGTTAGTTTTCTTGATATATGACATTCTTACTGGGGTGAGATGGAATCTCAATGTTGTTTTGATTTGCATTTCTTTTATGGCCAGTGATATAGAGCATTTTTTCATGTGTCTCTTGGCCATTGTCATTTCCTCATCAGAGAAGTCTCTTTGTAAGTCTTTAGCCCACTTCATGAGGGGGCTATTGGTTCTTTGCGGTTTTGTTTTGGAAGAAGGTAATTTTTTTAGTTCTGCATATATTTTAGAGATGAGGCCTTTGTCTGTTGAATGTCTGGTAAAGATCTTCTCCCAGTCTGTGGGCTTTCTGTTTATCTTGCGAGCTATGTCCTTTGCCATGCAGAAGCTCTGCAGTTTGATGCAGTCCCATTTGTCCAACCTTTCTTTGATTTGTAGTCTTTCTGGGTCTTTGTTAAGGAAGTTCCGTCCTGCGCCAAGGAGCCCAAGTGTTTCTCCTACTCCTTCCTTTAGTGTTTTCAGGGTGTCTGTTTTGATTTCAACTCTCCCTTGTTCTGAGTCCCAGAGGAGATGCTTTATTCCAGGATCTCTGTTTTAACTTCCTGCCTCAGCATCCCGGAAGTCCACAAGGTGCTCATGTACATAGCACACCTGCACTCTATGTTCCAAGGCCACTTTTAAATGAGTGGAACTTTGGCAGTCTCGCCAATGAAGGCTGACTTGTGTCATCCTGCCAGGCTTTATATATCACCGCCTGGGAAGGAAAAGGGGACACTTTCCCATCTTTTATGGACTGTAACTGTAAATGCTATCCAGAGTCAGATGTCATCCTTTCATTCCTTTTTTATAGCTGATTCATAAGTTCTGCTTTCCTGTATTTTATTTTTATAAAGGCCTTGTAAGCCTTTCTCTGAGTCTACTGTGTGTCCAATTCCCTTTCCTTGCTCCCTTTCTTTTCCTTATTAATAGATCTTCCTTTATGTGTAACATCGTCTCTTTGTGCTGTGCATTTATGGGTATTACAAAAAGACACTGGTGAGGGGACAGGCATTATTTTGAGGTCTAACACAGGCAGCGACCAGACAAGAGGAAGCTGACAATGGAAGCTGACGTGACATCTTTTTATATCCTAGTGCTTTAGAATACTCAGTTCCCACAGAAATAAATGCTCCTTGTCTATTCTTTATTAAAACTTATCTGAAAATTAGATTTTTTTTACAACTAGTGTTCTAAACTCTCATTAACCTATGTGGAAATCTCAAAGGGCTTGGAATTTTAAGCAAGAAATATGGTCTCTTCTGCTAAGTAAATACATTTTCTTTATTTTCCTTTCTGAATGCTTCCTCCTTTGAAGTGAAAATTTAGTGATAATTATCCTTTCAACCTTCAGCTTCTGGCACTTGCAATCACTGAGGACACTGCTATGACATAACTGGGAGCTAGCATGGTCATAGACGTGAAAGACAGGATGAGGAGGGTATATGTTGAGCTCCAAATACCTTATTACCTCATTTTGATGGGAGTGGTGAATAAGTTGGTAAATGAGGACTGAGGGATGCTACACACACTTAGATCTGCTCTCTACTCTCTCATCTTCTACTATCCCCTAAAGGAGTTGGTTCCTAAGGATTTCACCACTGGGTCTCCCAGTTGATGACTAGCTAATAGGAAGCACTGGTGGGCAAACGTGTAAGAAGAGCTGGGCATGGTAGCACACACCTGTGATTACAGCTACAGAAGGTAAAATATAAGCAGAAAGATCAGCACTGAAGACATTCTAGGCAAAACCATGAGACATTATTAAAAACAATAGCTGAAAAAAGCAAAAAAGCAAAAAAGCCAGGCACAGGGTCTCAGTCCTATAATTTTAGTAGAGATCTATAGATCAAGGTATCATGGTCTAAGACCACCCTGAGGAAGAAAATAAAAAGGTTGGAGGACTTATTTTAATCAATGGCTGGATGCAGAGGCCTGTGCCTGCTACTGGGAAAGCACAATGTCTGGGTGTGGTGGGGTACACCTGCCATCTTAGCACTTAAAGAAATACATTTGTACTTAGAGTACATAGACTTGTAAAAGAACTGAATAAATAATGCATGGTATTATGTATTATTGTATATTCATAGGTTGATATACAGGAAGATTAAAAACTAAGTGTTCAACATTGTGAGAACAAACAACTGTCTTCTATCATTATCATCATTTTTTAGATGAAACTCCCTAGACACCACTTTTCTATGTGGGACTGCAGAATAAGGGACCTGGTAATAGATCTAGCCAAGTTCAGGTGCTAGTACTACCTACTAGCTCATGACCTGGCTCAAGTGATTTAGGATTATGATCACAGATAGCAAGATATTTAACTATATTAGTTATCATGTGATAATCAGAAATAGATGAGATAATACATGTTAAATGCTTAACTCAGGACCTGATACATTAGGACAGGTACCTGGGAACTCAAGAAATATAGGAGTGTGGAAGACCATGTCACGGTCCAATGGCATTAAAGTTCATAGAAAGGTTCACAGATCTTTGTGATACTTCCATGCAGTGATACTGAAAAACCAGCTTTCTGAAGAAAAGGTTTGAAAGGCCTGATTGTAGTGCCTGCCTATTAATGTAGTGTACATACTCCTGTCAGCACCATGTTCAAGCTACCGACATAAGACCACTAGACAAAGGTGGAATAAGAGCTTACCTTGTGACCCAGTTCCATCCAGCATATGCCAGCTTCCAAGCTTACCTGTGGCAGAGGAATCATTCAACAAAGTCTCATCTTAGGAGTCTACACAAGGCAACAGAGCCAAAAGAAGCTGAGTTTCTGGTATTTTTGAAAATACTTTTTGAACTCATCTTGATTTCTCATTGACTCACTCAGAACTTGCTCCATTTACATAACCATAAAAATAAGACAGTTCTTTCTGTACTTTTAATAAATGGAAATATGTTGTATGCATGAAACCTTGGGAAGCAAGAAGTTAAAGACTCAAGTTAATCAGAAAGACCCAAGACACATTTTTCATTATTCCCTTTATTAAAGAAAAAAAAACACAATGCCTTTTCTTTCAGGATGTTCTATCCAACTGTGAAATTTATTTTAAGTACTTGAAAAAAAAACAAATCTAACTTAAAAAATGCTGGGCAGTTAAAATACACTGGCTGAAAAGCTTAAAACACCCGGCAAGATTATACAGTGAGAGCAGAGAAAACAAGATGAAGTGAAATCACCCATGACAATCTGTCATATTAGCTATTATGCGTTTCAACATCTGCAACTGAAAAGCCACAGAAGTCAAAAAAAGAAACAGAAAAAATTCCCAAAGACCACCTACTCTGTCATGATGGTGACAGAGGATTTCTCTTCTTGTGTAAAAAATAAGTTACATATAAATAAGGAGCCTTGTGAGTTCAAAGGTGTGTACAGGTGTATGCTGAGAGGGGACCTGAATACAGCGGGTGGAGCGCCTTTCCTATCCCACACTCACTACACAAAACTCTCCTCCATGTTGCTGCAGAGTAAGAAGGAGTCCACAAGCCGAGGCTGGACCAACTGCTGGAAGTCAGAGTCCTGGAGGCCTTCGGGGCAGACCCCAGCCAGTCTCCGCAGAGCAGCCTAGAGAGAAAACACAAGGGATGATACAGGTCCTACCAGTTGAGTTGCATGTAGTTCCTCCAGCTGCCCTAAGAACCATTTTAGGATGGCATGCATTAACCAGACAAGTTGAGCTGATTAATCATCTTGGCCACATGACAACTGTTCACCATATCACATGGTCACCTGGTTTCATTTGTAACTTGGTCACTATGACAGATGCCACCTACAGGTTCCTTAATGACTGCCTTGCCATCTTGGTTTTTCAATCATTTCAGGAAACTGATCATTTTAATGATCTATCATTTTAAGTATCTCATCAACTTAATGACATATGTAAGTTAAAAATATGTTCTTCCTGGAGACTGGAACTTCCAGAAACATCTATGAAATTACATTATTGCTTCCTAGTCTTTGAAGTAGCCTTGCAGCACTTTTTTTTCATTACTATTTATTGTTTATAGTTATTCAGTATTTCATTTATAAATGTAGCAAGGCCTTGCAATGAACTATGGGATATGAAGGAAAGAAAAATAGAGAACACAGGTAGGTAGGGATTCTGTCACTGAGAAATTCAAGTCCACCAAAGAGGCTGAACAGCAGAGAGGTGAGAGGGCAAAACGAGCATCTTCCCTGCCCACCCCAAGGGTGGATGCCCATGTGCCCTGACCCGTGCTCTTCCTAGAGAAAAAGAAGCACTTCCTACTCTTTGCAGCTAGCAGATGCATTCATTCATTGTCACGCTCCCTGAAAAGCCTTCTTTGGATGCAGAGAAAGTCTGACCGCCACCCCACCTGTACCCAGAGTTCCTGGACTTTTTCATACTCAGTTGTAACTGGATGTTAGGTATTTCTCAGACTAGACTTTGAGCTCCTCAAAGGTAGAAATTTTTTTTTCTTTTCCTTTTTCTTTTCCTTTTCTTTTTTGCCAGTCCTGGGGCTTGGACTCAGGGCCTGAGCACTGTCCCTGGCTTCTTTTTACTCAAGGCTAGCAGTCTGTCACTTGAGCCACAGTGCCGCTTCTGGCCGTTTTCTGTATATGTGGTGCTGGGGAATTGAACCCAGGGCTTCATGTATAGAAGGAGGGCACTTTACCACTAGGCCATATCCCCAGCCCAAAGGTAGAAATCTTATTTCTTATGTCTCTATATCTATACCAGACAGCACAGGTGTCAACCCATTTTCTGAAAAGAAATGAGCAAATGAAGTGCTTTAAACCTGAAGTCTGCTGATGAAAGTATCTGAAACTGTACATGGGAGCTGCCAGCCACCTAGAACCATGTGGCAGTTAAATGAGGTAAGGCATATGAAGCACTGGATGAGCATGAATTACTCTCTCTTCCTGCAGCACACCACAGGAGATGGGTAACCCCTGCCTCACCTGCCCTAGAAACAGTGGTTGGTAGACTAGAATGGTAGAACAAAGAAGAGAATGCCAGCCTTCACTCACTATCTCCACAAAGCATCACAATTCAATCCCTACCTGAAGCTAAAAGGTTTCATGATTGCCACTTTGGAGGTAAGAAAAACAGGCTCAGAAAGGAGAAAGTAGTGCCCTCAATAGCACACTGCATTTACCTCCAGAGCAACCACCCCTAACTCAGAAGGAAGTATTAAAATGGAGACAGAGATGAAACCAGTGAAAGAAATCATGCATAAAAGGGATATGGAGACCAAAAGAGATGTACTGACAAGGAAAGAGAGAGCAAGGTCTTAGGGAGGATGGGTGCTAGAAGAGAGGGAGGAGAAGAAGAAGGGAGGAAAGGAAGAAGTAGAGGTGGGGAGAGACATGAGAAGCATAAGAAGAAGGAGATGAAGAAAACAAGAGCAACCTAAGAGAGGAAATAATCCAAGAAAGAAGTATGGAAAAAAGAAAGGGAAGAAGGAATGAAAGAAGAAGAAAGGAAGGAAGGAAGGAAGGAAGGAAGGAAGGAAGGAAGGAAGGAAAGTAAAAACTAAAACACTGGAACAGAAAGGGAATAGTCACTTACATCTTCCCAGGATCCCCAGAAAGTATTCATAACATGAACCCCAATCAACTCAAAGCACCCCAGATTCAGTGTTTCAACTCTGTACACTTACAGAGCTTTGCTCTCTCCCTCTGCTTTCTTGGGAGGGTTAACAGTCATCTCAGAATCTCATTCCTAAGACAGTCCAAAACATCCAAGTATTAAACAGCCCAGTACCACACTGACAGCTGCTTCATTAAGGAAAAATCAATTCTGTTTGCAAGAGGCAATCTGCACTGCCACTTTCCCAGACACAGGAGACAATAATTGAAATGCCCTGCCCCCACCTGAAGACAGCCTTTGAGACTGCAAAGAAGGCCTGGAAAGAGCACAAAAGGCAGCTCCCAACTCCATCTGCCAGGCCCCAAGTGGTACCCTTCTCATCATCCTGGAAACCACTTGCCAGTGCCGATTATTTCTGGGCTAGGCCATAAACACCCCTGCCCCCTCCCCCAAACACTGGTGAGTAGATTAGGGGCCAACTCTGTGAATCCCAAGTCAGGCAGTAGATAGTGATCAAATTTAAGTTACCATGGAACTACAAAGAGCTAGGAAGATTCCAAGCTAGAATTTGAAAGCAGGAACCTGAGAAGGAACCTCTTAGAACCTCAGAATTTCCCAAGCTAGATTTTTGAAAAGGAGATATAAACCCCAACCCCTCCCAGGAGTCACAATGGTGAGACCAGGGCCATGAGAGAATGGGAAAGAAAAACTATGTCTGGAAACAAGATGGTCTGGTCAAAATACTGAGGTCTCCCTAGTCAAATAGGCCTGTGTTTGAATTCTAAGAGCCTTGACAATGCATAACATAAACTGCCTTAAATGGGTAAGACAAAATCTAGAAGGGAGGACCCAGGTAGGTACTAGGTCCTCTGAACTTCCTGTCTACACCATGGGAATTCTGGGAAACTCTTTCCTGGAGGAAGGGATATAGGCCTCACCATTAAAGATGAACAGAGTTGTACGAAGACATTTGCTTGGGTCAAGGGAGAAGGTGTTGTTTAGAACACACATAGCCTGGCAGAGTTGAGCAGGAGATGGGCTATTGGTAAGGCCTTCAGACCTTAGGAAAAGATCAGAGCCACACTATGGAGAGAGCTGGGTAGGTAGGGAGGAACCTGAAGATAATGGGGAACATGGAAGTCTATGGAAGCATTAGGCAAATTTCAGTACAAGAAATGTATCCAATGCCTAACGTATAAAACTGTAACCGCTCTGTATATCAGTTTGACAATTAAAAAAATAATAATAATAGAATTTTTAAAATGAAAAAAATAGAATTAAAAGGAAAAAAATTAATTCAGCAGCCTCATGGAGGATGCATTAGGAAGGAAGGGCTCTATTCAGCATCTGCCAACACATCTGCTAGAACCAATGTTCTCCCCTTTCACTTGGAAGTCCTTCCAGTGATTCACGTTAGGGGCTGAAGCCTACAGTGTGCTCATCTTCCAACTAATTG
The DNA here is from genome assembly GCF_023159225.1 of Perognathus longimembris pacificus. NCBI lineage: Eukaryota > Metazoa > Chordata > Mammalia > Rodentia > Heteromyidae > Perognathus > Perognathus longimembris. The sequence continues at coordinate 21,945,371 of NC_063173.1, read as the reverse complement.
TAAATGACCATCATAACAATTGCACACCCTCACATCTAAAAGGAAGTTCAAGTTTCCCAAGTGTTTTCCAAGTCACTGACATTCCTCAGGGTCTATTCTGTGAGCAGCTGTGATTGCCAGGGTGGTAAAAATAAAGGCAGTTGAGACAAATCATTACATATCTGCCAGTACAGATTTCCCCATAAGTGACTGACTGTGGATGGGAAGAAATTCCATCCTTACCTTCACTATCTTAACTTGGACCTTTGCATTTCCTTCCACTGTGAATGCCACAACACACCAGGAAATCTTAGCAGACTCTGGCCTTGTTGGCAGATATCACAAATACTTTCATATCTCATCACACATATTAGACATATAATCAAATGTCATTTACAGCATTAAAAAGAACACATGTTAAAATTTTATGTGTTTAAATATTTGAAGGATTGAATATAACCATATACATTTTTATTTAGTTCTACATACTTTATTTCATGCATTTAAAAACATATTCTCAGAAGAGGTCCATCAACTTCACCAGAGGCCTGAAGGCACAAACTGTGTTAAGATCATCCTATATGTCCCAAAATGAAAGCCACTAACCAACTAAACTGAATTTTTTTCCACATCCACATCCCCACAGCTTAGAAGCTAATTGGCGAATAAAATCATCCAGTAAATGTTTACTGAATAAAACGTATAGCACTTTGCCTTGCTCAGTGTCACACAGCTCATTATTGTAAAACCAGGACCAATGTGTGTGTGTGTGTGTGTGTGTGTGTAATGCTCTGTTATTTTTACAAGTGCCATCAGGAACTCCCACAGATGAGATGAGCTCAATTAAAACGTAAGATGAGGAGAAGGCTTTACTGTGACACAGCTGGAAAGATCTTAAGATTCATCACTTCTTCCTTGTGTCCTTTGAGGACCAATAATCTGACACTCTCTTCTGAAAATTCAACGGTCCTGTTTATCCAATGGATTCCCTGCTACTTGATAGAAGCTACTCAACTGCTCTGCTCTGGGACTTGTTCCAGTCCCATAAGGAGGATTATATAAACAGAGCATACATTTGATTAGCCCCTGGGGTACTCCTACCATCAGAACATTGGATGGGGACCTCCCAGGATACATTTGCTTAGGTTCAAGGTAAAGATTCCACTAGTTTATTAATAACACCCTCCCTCCCCATTCTGTCATGATCCGTTCCCTCTTAGCCCACAAAAGATGATGGAGCTATGCAATGCTGGAAGACTCCAGTAGAGAGGTTTCTCCTAGGAGGAAAGGAAGTTTTTTTCTTACAATGTCCACTTTGGGATAAGCAGAAGATAGCTATATTCTGTTTCTCATGTCCTGTAGGGACAAGTCACCATTTAGCATCACATCAAAATAACTACTCTGGCTTTGATCTGTTGATAAGATCCTCACAACCCAAAAGGTTACTAAAATTGTATCCATGGGACAGCGAGACTGTTTCTCAATCCTCATCTTTAACACATTTGACCTCGTATAGTTTTAGTCACAATTTTATTAATTAGGAGAAAGAAGCATTGTGATAATCACCATTTTAAAGATGGCTAAAACATTTAGAGAGTGGTTAGAGCTTACCAAAGCCAATTGGAGCATAGCCAGCAATTCCAGCCTCTGGTCTGGAATCTCAGAGGCCATTGGAAAGCTGGAGGCAGACTGAGAAACTCACCAGGCAGGCCACAAGCACGGCGTCACTGCTGTTCCGCTCTGACGGGGATCTGCAGAGCTCAATGAGACGGGACATACCTGTGTGAGACACAGCAAGAGCTTCATGTCCAGGTTGGGGAGGCACAGGCCCTGTGTTACACCTGCATTGTCCCCAAGTCCTTCAGAGGAGTATGTGGTAGTGATTTTCTACTTCCTCTACTGTGAAAATAATCTGATGAAGGGGAGGAAGAGCTAGAACATCAAAGCCAAATCCACAAATGGCATGATGAAAACTTGGATAAATCACAGCAGAGGTATAGGCCATTTCTCTGAAAAGGAACTTCTAGTTCAGTGTTTTTGTTTTACCAGCATGTGACAGATATAGACACACACACACACACACACACACACACACGCACGCACACACATGCACACGTCTATTTCAGTAAGAAAATATATTGGAGCTAAAATTATAGAAAATGATGATTCTACTAGTGTTTTCTAGGGCTTTGCTGAGAAAAGGTTACCACAAACCACAGTGAAGAATTGCTTTCTTGTTAAAATAGTCTCTGACCCATCCAGAGTACCATGATCTACTTTTCTTGTCTGCCTGATGTGCTTTGAGTATCATTTCTATGATATTCAAGTGTAGATATTGTTTCTCCATATCATCATCCCAATGAGTTTGTTGTATACCTGGTACTGTGAAGAAACTTTAGCATAAAGTTAGAAACTTTAGCATAAAGCTCTGAAAATATTTGTGGGGTAAAAAGTGGTTAATGATTGAATTAGCAAATAAAATAATAGTAGAGGAACAAATGAGTAAATAAGCAAATGACTGAGGGGAAAAAATCACTGCCAAAGTGAATAAATCGGTAAAATGAAGGAAGGAAGAATGAGATCCAAATTAACAGGGGTTCTGAAAGTAAGTCATTGTTCTGGCCAACTTTTACCTCTCCAGGCCTTTCCTGTCTCTGCTTCAGCCCCAGGTTACAAACTAGACAGGATGCTGCCATCCTAGCCCTCTACACCAGAATTTCTCAGCACTCAGAGAATGGAGCTCACCGCAGCTAGCCCTAGGTCCACGGTCCAGAGCCATGTGCGGAGCCACTCCCATCCGCAAGCTCCCCACTTCGATCCAACCACAGCCAGCATCACTTACAGCTGAGACGCACGGCTTCCCGGGCCACATCTGGGTCTCGGCTGAGACGAGCCAGGGTGACTGCCGCTTTCTGCTGGACTCTCTCACAAGCTGCCACTTCAGCTGGGGTTCCAGACCTTGGTTTCTCAGAGAGCATACCCATGATGAGCTGGACTCCTGGGCAGAAAGCAATGAACAATTGGTGTTCACTCCAGCAAAGAGATTTACTCCTGGGGCTAGCTGGACAGATGACCACGGGACTCTGAAAAGGCTTAGAGGAGATCTCATACAAGGGAATGTAAGCCGGACAAGGGCATTTTTTTTTCTTCTACTCTATTTTGGTGTGTCTGATTTCATACGTCATGTTACTATACTGGAAAAGGACATCTGGGACACACCCTCATTTTCCAACACTGTTATTTATTTTACATGTGTGGTGCTTGCTATGCTAAATGCCCAATAAATGCAAGTTTCCTCAGACTTCCTAATAGCCTCAAGAGCTGGGTACTACAGTTATAAATCCATGTTGAGGTCCAGTGAAAGGGGAAGCATTTTGCACTAAGCCACAGTGGGTAGGAGCTGGTACTAGAACTCAGATAACTGGGTACCACCCATAGCTTCTTTGCCCCTGATGCTAGCTGTATCTGTTACAGTTCCAGAATTGAGTCCCATGGATGAAGCTAATGCAAATGTCCAAGTTGGACAACTACTAAATCAAATGCTTAAAGTGACTCAAGTACTAGAAGAGGTACAACAGTCAAAATGTGAGGTTGAGATTTGAATTCAGTTTGCTGAGAAGCTTTCCACCATCCCCCACAAAATCAGATCTGCCCACCAATTATTCCACAAGCCATAGCCAAGGGCAGCCTCTGCCTGCTCTTTCTTTCTACAAGGGATGCCCTTTCCTCTCTAAGTAGCTCTATTCCTGTAAGTTTATAGCAAAAGTCCCTTTCTGCTGAGCCATTCTAAGGACTCAGTGATACCTGCCATATTAAAACTTAAACCATAACCTGAAGATAGGTTTTGCTTTATTTTTAACCTCATATTATTTTTAAAATTTTATTTTTTTGTTGTATATAAGCTTATATATTTCCATAAAAATCTAGCTTTGTGGTTTCTAAACAACTACCTTCTAAATTAAAGTAGGCTTATAGTTAATAAACATTAGGCTCACACTTATGTGTGTCAAGAAGCATGTTATAAGTTTATGATTCTTAATGAGTGGAGTCCCTGGTGAGTCCACCTCATACATCTCTGCTTCATCAGATGGGATCCTGTAGGCATCTAGGTTTGCAACCTGTGACACAAACCATGAGCTCTTAAAGCCCAACCTGTACAATAGGGCTGTCCCTGTGCAGTCCTAGAAGTCCTACTAGCTTCTAGTAGCTTTGGTCACCACCATTGGTTGAGCCTTCAAATCTTGCCCCACTTTTATAAATCGTTCCTTCATGAAATTCTCTTCAGTTAAATGCTTAAGATTGTTTTGTTTCTGCTGGGTGCAGGTGGCTCATGCCTGTAATCCTAGCTACTCAGGAGGCCGAGATCTGAGGATTGAGGTTCAAAACCAGCCTAGGGAGGAAAGTCTGTGAGATTCATTTCCAAGTAACTACCCCCCAAAAAAGCAGAGTGGAGCTATGGCTCAAGCAGTAGAGTGCCAGCCTTGAATGAAAATGTTAAGGGACAGTGCACAGGCCCTGAATTCAAGCCCCAGCATACACACACACACACACACACACACACACACACACACACACACACACACACACTCTGTACTATTTCCTATGAGAGAAGAGCCATTTTTTAAAGGGCTTATTCTTTTCCCCAATGGCTAAATGGTTCCTTTATTTACAAGCAGGGTATTTTTTCTCTTTAAATTGGTTCTATAGTTCTATGTTCTTATGGTATTGTGAAGAGGGGTTAACATTTCATAAGGTCTTGATAGGAACACACCTAACAGGTTTTGTGGACATCCTCCTATCATCCCTGTCAGGAGGCATCAACCTAGTTCTCATTTTGCAGATGGAAAGGGATACAAGTCATGCTGCTGGTAAAAATCAGAACCAGGCCACTTTTCACACTCTCAGCCACCAAGCCAGGCTCCCTCTGGCATGTCTCTATCATCAGCGTTACACTGCTACTACATTACCACTTTCATCAAGATAGTTTCTCTGTCTAGACCAGGAAACCCTGTAGAGCAAAAGCATGGACCTATTTAATTTGATGTCCTTGCTTTCCAGCACAATGCCAAGCATAGAATAGGTGTCAATAATCACGGACTGAGTGAATCAGTCAACAGCACTTTGTAACCATGAAGCCCTCTCCAGATGCCAGACATTCCAACATCAGATGTGCAGGCTCGTGGAGTCCTGCTCCCCTCAGCCACTCCAACAGCCTCCAAGTGCTGAAGGAGGAGCACACAAATGGCACCACACAGCCTCTCCACTTGGCCTCAGCTGGCTCAGTGCAGTTTCTCATTATTAGTTCAATCACATGAAATTAACACAAAATGATGTCTTTCAATTAGACTTAAGAGTGATGGCGGCTGGGGAAGTGCATATTTGTTAAGATAGCAGGGCAGCCTGAGAGAAGGGGGGATCGTAGGAGCAGAAACAGCCTCCCACCTCACTCTGCCTCATTAGCGTCCCTGGTCTCCAACCGGTTGCTAATTGCTCCTTTATTTCCCAATCACAGGAAGCCCTCACCACACCAGGTCTATTCCCAGCTGCCTGACAGCCACCTTGCCCTCTGACTGAGACCAGTGAGATCAGCTTCCAGGCCAACAAACCCTGTTCCTACCTCCCCTGGACCTTGTAACCCACCCAGCACAAAGGGAAAAGCCAGGGAGCAGTGGGAGAAGAGATGCTGTCTGTGAGGGGCTGGGATGCTCAGGCTCCCCTGCCCTGGTCTCACCCTCACTCTTTCTATACACTTTACCACTGAGGCCCAACTGAAAAAGAACAGAATGATGTGAAGTTGGAATGCATGCCTTGGTAGGAATATAGTTTTACTTTTTGGATCATAATGAAATAGTGGCCTTCTCTTTATAACCGTAGTTAAAATAGTATTCACATAAATGTCCCTGGACTCTTATCTGTTTCCCTGATTCATTTTTCCAATCTGACCTTCTCTATCTTCTTCATAGGCTATGTCCCACTATAACTGAAGCCCAGGAAACCAAACATTTACATTTGCACACAGTTCACAGTTCAGTTGCACACAGACACATGTGCATGCATGCATGTACACACAGATATTCTCATGAAAACATGAGGACACATGTACATATTTGCATACATAGGCAGGTGTTCACATAAATACTTGGTCACAGAGTCCACTAAACTATGACATTCCATATGGTGCACTGCCTTCAAGACATACCGTTCTCCTGGATGATATCTGAGGCACACTGATCCAGAACAGACATGTTTGCTAAGATAGTCACAATCTGGAAAAAAAAAAAGTGAGAAACTCAGAAAATGAACATACACAGCCCATATGTTATTCTCTACAGACAGGCCAGCTAGGGACTACACAACCCCTTACTGTCCCCCTGCCTATCCTTTCATGGTATTTTCTTCCATCCTCATGGGCTCCTGCTACCCAGATACAGTTCCCAGAGACTGGTCTGACCCCAGGATCTTACTGGAGAGATCAATATCACGCTTGTGGTGTTGGGAGTCTAGCTGTCTTTGTGCATGCAGTACCTCCCCGCCCCCCCCCCCCAAGGTACCTAGCTCTTGAATGCAGAAAGAAGCCTGGTCCCTCTATCTCCTTTGTGTCGGCTTAACCTCTTGGAAATTTGCCCCCACTCTGGATTGAGCTTCCCCATTCCAGCTTTTCTCTATAACACTAACCCTCCCCACCCCCACACACTGACACATATCTACTTTCAACTTGAAATTGATGCAGGCTAAAATAAAGGTAGAAAATACACATAAGAGGAAGATTTACACCCCAAGCATCAGGTACCATATGGAATCTGGTGAGAAAGATCCTACTTGGCTGCGCTTTACAAGCTTCTGGTCTAGAAGGACATCACTTGTCAGATACCACTGAACACTGGGTCTTCAAGGATACTACTGGTAGGTGGACAGCCAGCCTTTGTTATAGTCTCACAGACTATTACAGAAAGGCCAAGGGAGCTCAGTAAACTCACAGCACAAAAGGGGACTAAGGAACAGAACAACAAGGGATCAAGACTCTAAAGGGTACTCAAACACCACTGGGGTATATACAAAGTGTGGTACTTGTTAAGTAACATCACCCATGACACTGGCCCTGAAACAAGCTTCAGTACAGAAACTACTCACCTTCATGGAAGCAGAGAGCATGCATGATTGTCATTAAAATAATAAAATTAAATTATCTGTCCTTGGTATAGACCTACACTCCTGAGAACTTCCCTCCAAGCTTGTGGAAAGGTATCAGTGGGAACCATGTTTCCACTGCCGAGATAGCAAGTGACAATCTCCAAGAGGACATTTCTGAAGCTGGTTAGCGCTGAAATGTTCTTTCCCGGGAAAGAACATGTCTTTGAGTTTTAACTGGCTTAAAACTGGTATATCATCCTGGAAAGTAATCCAAAATTTCTTCTTTTAAATAGAAAGGGAAAAGGTTTTCATATTAATAGAACATTTATAGAACAGTTCTCTGTCTCTCCTTTAACACCTGTTGAAAAGGGATACATTGTTGTCAGGTGCTGCAGCATCTCTATGTGCCAGCCCCTTTCGGCTCAGTCCCTGCAGGGTGAGTAGGCCTAACTGGAGTTCACTGCCAGGGAAGGGAGAGGAGAAGATCTGGACTTTATCTTGAAGTCAGGTCTGAAACAGCAAGTGCTCTATGAAGGGACTGGCCAGCTCATACTTGCATTTCAGGAAGTTAATTGAACTAATGGAGTTTTAATTCTTAAAGAGTTATTTGCTGCTCATCTCCCCATTTTTGGATTGTGTTTGTGGGCTGAGAAGGAATCAAAGGGAAAAGATGACTCAGATATGCTGAAGGTTCCCTAAGATACAGAAAGTGTGTGGTCTTAAGAGGGAGAGACACAAGGCCAAGTCCTTATCAGATTGTAGTTCTTTGGGGTTTCCCATGTCATTTGTGGCTATGCTCCAAACACCATCAGCCTGTCCTCTTTGAACAGACATTTGCTTGATATGCAGATTCATGAAGGAAGGAAGGGAGAAGAAGAGGAAGGAAGGGAGGAAGGAAGAGGAGAGGGAGGTAAGAAAGTAAAGAAGGAAGAAAAGAAAACCTTTGTCTGCAGGTTCATTACACGGCAATTACTAACTGTGTCACAGGCACCAGGTAGGTCTTTGTGTCAGACTAATTTAGATCCTGTTAATGAAAATTACTTCCTCTTTACAGAGCCTGTACCCCATGTGGTTTTCTGAGGTGCAGATGAAGTAGTCAATTAAGCACAATTTGAATAAATGGCAATTATACCCTGCTTTGAGTCTCCTTTTTTGAAACATGCTCATATGCACTGTGATGTAGAGGGGAAAGGGGTCAACATTTCTCCTTGTATTGGGGCCCACAGCTGGGATTTTTGGGACAACAGGTTTACATGAGTTGTTATTGTAATTCTGTCAGAGTTTCTTCTGCCCCAGGCTAATTCAGTCTTATTTGACACTATTCAGTTAAGTCCTATTTCTCTTAAGTCTTACTTCTGTTTCCCATATACTGATATGGTGAACACAGAGGATATTCATATTTAGAGAGGCCCTCTATGAAAGGCAACATGAGTTTGTGGCTAAGTTATCAGCCTAGTTATTCTTATTACCTAACCTGGATTAAATGGTTTCCATTCTCTATTGTTGCTATAATGACTCCACTTAGTTGCTTAAAACGACATCATTTTATTTTTTGTAGTCAGGGAGGTCAAAGTTCTAAATGAAAAGAGGGAGATTACAGATTGGCGACACCTAGCAATTTCTGAATCTCCACATTATCTGAAATGAAATATCAGTGGCTGCAGGGAGAGGTAGGTAAGGGTAGGTAACATGGAAAGACAAAGGAAGTCAACAGTAAACAGTAGACTGGGAAGGATCCGGTAAAATACAGAAATGCTGAACTTTAGAATTATAAAAGAAACAGCAAACCCTCACATAGTGCTAAGCAAAATGGGGGATGTAAAGTAAGTGCTAAGTAAGGAAGAGGGTGAGTCCCTCAGTGGGGCTGCAAGCAAAAGAGAAGAAAGAAAGCCATGGAGGATACACAGGTACCCAACCAAGTCCTCTGAGAAAACAAAGTCTAAGAGAGAAGACCATGCAGATGCTGGAGAGGGGCCCTCTGCACCTTCTAGCTTGCTTGCTCACAGGTGCCATGGAGGGGAGCCATCTTAAAAGAAGTCTGACAAAATACTTTGAGCAGAGGAGGACAGAAGATCATGTATAACTCCAAATCTAAATTAAAGTTCTGTACACTCCACTGGCTAAGAAAGTAACTACTCTAGAAATCAGTGTGGATCCAGGAAACATTATGACCTTGACTCAGATTCATACACAAAGATCTACTGGGGTGCCAAGTGTGAGCTGTAAGCTGTGACACAGAAGGAAGCCACACACAAACATATGGGTGGAGTAGCCGGCCAGACCCCAGAAAGAGAATTGAGACAAGCTGTGGTAAGCATGGCCAAGGATGCTAGGACAGACAACTATAAAGCCAGGACACAGAATCAGAACTCTAGCCTTGCACAGCCAGCATAGAATGCTTTGAGTGGAGTGTTTTTTACATTGTTAAAGGGCTAGAGAAATAGATTCTGTTCAGGAATGTCAAACCTGCATGAGCAGAGAGCCTTTGGTGTGAGGGGGCATCGAACAAGGGGTCCTGAGTCTCTGCAGGTGGTAGCAGTTTGAGGGTGGCACTAGCACTTCCCACAAACAGTAGCATGGACTAAACATGCAAACAGACCTTCCTACTTTAATTCTATTGGACTTCAGAGGAAACAGGCTACCCTACACCAAGGAAAGTATAGAAGACAAGCCTGGGCTGGAGGAATCCATCCTCTTCTCACAAATAAAGAGGAAATACTGCTTGTAGTGTCCTTTTTCTTTCTTGTTATTGTTTTGTCTCTCTGGGTCATTATTTTATTATGTTCTCCTTCATTGTTCTTTTTTTCTGGGAGCAAAGTTTGAACTCAGGGTCTCATGTGTGCTTGGCTTATTCATAGAGCTGGAACTCTACCATTTAAACTACATCTCCAGCTCAGCTTTTTGCTCATTATTTTTAGAGATGGAATCATATACTTTTCTGCCTTGGCTCTTTTTGAGCCATGACCCTCTAGATTTCAGTCTCCTCAATACTTAATTTATAGGTGTGAGCCACTAGCACCCAATTACAATTATTTCTCATACCTTCTTCCAATCTATGCTTTTTCTAGCTTCTTTCTCATTTTTCTTTTTTATTAATATAGTTGTTTAGTACTTTTAGCTTCAATAAACTTATAGTTTATTTAAATTTCTTTGTTTTCTAAACTTATGGGGGGTGTAGTTGATGTTTCCAATACTTTTTGCTACTATTAAATATCTGACCTGTTTTTTGAAAATTTTTTGCTAATGCTGTCTTGTTTTTCTCCTCTGAGTAAGAATGGGGATTCTGACCCTGAAAGAAAGCCCCCACAAAGAAGACCCTCATTTAAACTTAAAGCATACCCATATTTAAAGCTCGGAAGAAACTAAGAACACAAGGTTCCTAGCCTACAAAATAAAGGCAACAGAAGAAAAATGTATCCAATAGTATGGCTAACTGGGGAAATATTAAAAACATTTAGTCTAAAATCAGAAACAAGAAAAGAGTTTCTACTTTCTCCACTCTTACTGAATATAGTGCTTGAATTCTCAGCCAGAGCAATAAAGCAAGAGAAAGAATAAAAAGAATATAGATTGTACAGGAAGAAGTCATTATGTTCCTTCTATACAGTTGACACTGTTTCAAACTGACTCTAAGGACTCCATAGAAAATTTTTTAGATCTGATAGTTTCAGAAAAGTAGCAAAAAGACAAAATCATACAAAAATCAGAAGCTTTTTTATATGCCAACAATGAATATTCTTTAAAAAGTTGAGGAAAGGGCTGGGAATATGGCCTAGTGTTAGAAGTGCTTGCCTCGTATACATGAAGCCCTAGGTTCGATTCCTCAGCACCACATATAAGAAAACGGCCATAAGTGGTGCTGTGGCTCAAGTAGCAGAGTGCTAGCATTGAGCAAAAAGAAGCCAGGGACAGTGCTCAGGCCCTCAGTTCAAGGCCCAGGACTGGCAAAATAAATGAATGAATGAATGAATGAATGAAAGGGTTTGTTTAAAAAAATAAAAAGTTGAGAAAACAATCCCATTCACAGTAGCCTCAAAAAAACACCTAGGAATAAAACTGAGTAAGGAGATAAAAGATTTTTTATAATAAAAATGTTAAAACACTGAAGAAAGAAATTGAAGAAGATACTAAAGAAAAGAAGATCTTCTGTGTTCATGGAGCAGCAGAATTAGTATTGAGAAAATAGCTATATTACCAAACTGATTTTCAGATTCAATTCAATCTCCATCAAAATTCCAGTGATATTCTTCACAGAAATAGAAAAAAGATCCCAAAATTTAATAAGAAACACAAAAATCCCTAACTAGCCAACAAAATCATGAGCTGGAGGTATAACAACTCCTGACTTCAAATTATACAATGGAGACATAGTAACTAATATAGCATGGTGGCAGGCACAAAATCAGTTTTTAAAAAGCAATAGAATAGCATACAGGAGCCAGAAATAAATCCACACTGCAATAATAATCTCATTTTTGACAACAATATAAGAATATGTTGGAGTTTTCTTCAACAAATGGTGCTGTGAATATTGGATATCTACTTGTAAATCCCTATTTCTTGTTCTGTGCAATAATTAATAAAACCTTAATGGGAGATCTGAAATTTTAAAATTACTAAGGAAAAGTACTTCAGCTTATGCTATTTGTATGATTTCATATGTACCTACAAGGCCTCTATAAACTATAAAGGGCTTGTGAAATACCAGCCAAATTATAATCACTAGTAACTAGCATTTCTGACAAATGGACTCTTGCTAAATGGTATTCACAGTCAGGTCCCAGAAATGCCACAAAATCTGGTTATTCTAAAAAGGTGAGACTGTCAATGGATTTCCCTGGGAAGCATATAGAGTACCTCAGTGAAAACAATCTCACAAGGTCACTGAAAGTTATGCTCCGACAGTCAGCGCCTGTGATGTATACATGATAGCCAAGTCTTTCAATCCCAGGTGACCACTCATGGACAGGCAGGGTCTAGAGGCAGCTTCTTTCTCATCCTGCCTATAGCTAGCTCCCCAGGCAGCACAGCCTCTAGGAAACACATCCTGGGCATGAAAACAGGATCATACAAATTACTTTAAGACAGCCTATGACATGTGACCACATCAGCTGCAGCCCACACCATCCTACTCCTAGATCAGCAGCAGAAGAAGGAAGAGCCTAGGCCTACGCTGTGCTTATCACTGTCCACACCCAAAGGGTGGGTACAGGCTAGCCATGTCCAGTGAGACTTCTGTTGGACAATTTAAGTAGATACTGTTTGCTGAAATGATGGAAAGGTTCTCACTGTCCAAACAGAGGTGGACCAAGTACAGATCCAAGCCCAAGAGGCTCAGCATGGCATTGGCGTCACTGGAAAATTCATTACCGGAAACCTCATGGGACATTTAATCTCCTAAGTATTTCTGGGGGTGGAGAGCACTTCAAAGCCTAATTCATCTTCTTTGTCTTCATTACAGAGAGCCCTCTGATCACCTTAATCCTCCCTCTGCCATAGGAAGAGCCATTTGTTTCTTTAATGGGTGTTGCTCTCACTAGCTAAGTGGTTGCACAGAGCCAGGGCAGAAGGTGAAGCCATCCTGAGGACAGTGGAAGATGTGCCTGGCTCAGACAGAGGGATTGAAAAAGCTCCTCAGTCCAGATGCAGAAAGAATTGCGGTCTGCTTGCAGGCTGAATATTTTTTCTCCCTACCCAGGCTCTCTTCTTGCTGGGAATCGGTGATGCTTCAAAAAGGGACCAGTCACTCCTCATGTAGGTGAGGGGTCTGTAGAGCCACAGGACCTACTCATATGTGAGCAGGTTCCGACTCAGGGCTGTGTGCAGTAACACTATAACATTGCTAACATTCACAGCATAGCTTCTATATGGCAATATCTGTACCAAGAATCTGTATTAATTAGTTTATCTAATTCTCATTTCAACTTTGTAATGTATGCATTGTTCATTCCCATTTCACAAGTAAAGAAAGACTTGGTATAAATTGTCCTAAATGGCATGTGAGCTGAAATCACCAGAGAAGGCTTTCCTAAAGCTGCTGGGGAAGCAGCTAGACTCAAAGCACAGACAACTTCAGCTAAGAGATGAGTCTGTAAGAAATAGATTGGGCTGGGACACTATATCCTGGCAGGGATGAGCTGGGTTGAGAGGAGAGATCATCTAACTTAGAACTTAGGTATCTGCCAAATTTTACAGAGACACTTTAAATATATCCTGATCTACTACCACCACACCTTTGATGGGAAAAAGAAGCCAAGGATAGACAGAGGCAGAATGGAATAAAAGAGGCAGAATGTCAGAGCTCAAACTTTAACATTCCTCATTTTCATGTACTTTTCATAGTAAAACTAGAACTTTTGGTGCAATGTTAGATGAGTACCAACATGCCTGAAACACGTGCATTCCAGGACCTGCCCACAGGTATTTCTGCCTCTAAGATGAGTCATATGAATGGAGATAGAGGAAGACCCTGTAATGGATGAGATGAACAAAGTGGTTTGGGAAGCCATAAAGAGACAGCAAGGTCAATAATATATGTTAAGAGATTATTCTTTTACCTTTCTACAGAATGCAAAGCTCAGTGTGTTAGAAAAGACACTAATAGGACTGACCGTATGATGCCAGACCATGCAATCAACCCTCTGCCCAAGAAATTGAGTTCTAGCTTCCTACTCACCATCTCCATGGTACAGGCAGGTGGCCTGGGCCATCGTGAGCTTCTTACCTGATCCCGGGTATAAGGTGTGTCCACCCTCTGCTTGTCACTGCAAGCTTCCAAGAGAACGCGAATGGCGTTCAGCTGCAGAAGCACCTCACAGGCCATTGTGTCAAAGAAGGTGATGTTAGCAAGGGCTGCAGAGGCCAGCAGGAAGACTTCTCCAGATGAGGCCTCTTGGCACAATTCTGGATGGCAAAGGGGAAGAAAAAAGCTTCAAGGTCAGGGGCTTTCATATCAGTGAACTCCTTTGCTTCCCAGAGGTGAGATAATTTGGGTGGGTATTATAATATCAATTTTAGAGATAAGAAATTACAAGAGAGGGAAATGTATCTGTGTGTCTATACAGGTGGCAGAGCAGAGAGAGGGAACCTGCTGTGTGACTCTTATTCACTGCTCCACCAACAAGTAATATTGAACACTATGGAGCAAGCATGGGATGGGATGATGAACAAACTAGATCATGTCCTTGACCATGTAAGATTTGTACTCTATTAGTAAGGAAGAGAAAAATAACCTTTATTTATACACGTGTGTGTGTGTGTGTGTGTGTGTGTGTGTGTGTGTGTGTGTGTGTGTATATTCCTAGCTAGCCAGGAGACTGAGATCTGAGGATTGTGGTTTAAAGCCAGCCTAGGCAGGAAAATCTGTGAGACTCTTGTCTCCAATTAACAACTAGAAAACTGGAAGTGGTACTTTAGTTCAGAGTGGTAGAGTGCTAGCCTTGAGTACTCTAGAGCTTAGGAACAGTGCTCAGGTCCCAAGTTCAAGCCCCATGCCTGACAGAAGACAACTGATATGTATGCAAATCATAATAAGGATCTACTGGGATACACAAGTAATGTGTCCCTAATAATACAACATTACAGCTGAACTCTTAAGGGAGGAGAGGGGCCAGTCATGAAATATTTGGAGGAGGGAGTGTTCTGTGCCAAAAGAATAGCATGTATAAAAGCTATGAGGAAGGAAAGAGCTTTCAGTTCATTTGTCTACCTAATAATGTATACTATATGATTTCTAAATCTGCCTCAATGAAGAGGCTGAAGTTAAAACGAAGATCCTCCCTTTCCAGCTTCTATCTGTAGAGCCTAAGTCTTTCCTTTTGGTCAAGAAAGTCTTGCATCCACTCCCTGAATGGTAGGTCCTTTCCCTCTGATACTAGTTGGCACCATCTCAGTTTTAACCAAAGGTCCCTATTTACCCTCTTATGTGTACTGGGGTCTTTGAGGGAGACAATTCCTAGCCTTCCATCATCTATCACATCTCCATGAGCCTCAGAACTTGCAATGGACTTGACCCATCCCTGATTTCTGACTCTCATTTCAAACTTGATTACCAATCAATGTGTTTCAGTCCATGGCTCTCCTCCTGACAATTCTTCTACAAAATTACAGGAGGAAAAGCCATGCATCAGAAAATAGCTCTCAGGAGAGGAACAAAGTTCAAGAGGCAGAGTTGAGCTATACTCGTCCTGGTATCAAGTTCTGATCTCCAAAAGAGTCTGTGCTTCAAGGTTCTAATACTACAACTGGCACTGCTTGGCACCTTCTAGTGAATGCAATTGTTGGTCAGTATCTAAAAATGGCCCCCAGGGCTGAGGATATAGCCTAGTGGCAAGAGTGCCTGCCTCGGATACACGAGGCCCTAGGTTCGATTCCCCAGCACCACATATAAAAATGGCCCCCAGGTTCTTTTTTTGTTTTTGCCAGTCCTGGCGTTTTAACTCAGGGCCTGAGCACTGTCCCTGGCTTCTTTTTGCTCAAGATGAGCACTCTACCACTCGAGCCACAGCATCACTTCTGGCCTTTTCTGTTTATGTAGTACTGAGGAATCAAACCCAGGGCTTCATGCATGCTAGGCAAGCACTCTACCACTAAGCCTTATTCCCAGTCCCACTATCTAAAAATGGCAAGACAACGACATTGTTTAAACATTTGCAGTACATCTTGCACTGAGACATTAAATTCTTAGCATCCTTGTCATAGAAAATGATTGTTGCTATTTAGAGTGAGACTGGAGTCTCAGAGAATCTAGCAGTGGCAGCAGTAGGTAATATTTGTTAATTATCATCAGCTCTTGGCAGACACTAGTGTATATGTTACTCCTTATAATAATCCAATGTTTGTGAACATTTTACAAATGAAAGAACTGAGAGTTTACATGATAAGCTATTTAATAAGGTCTTCTGTTCAGTAGGTAATTTTTGGAGGCTAGGATCAAAATAAGATTTGCCGGACTCCTAAGTCCCTGTTCACTTTCTGCTCCAACCTATCTCTTATTTCAACCCCTTTTGTCATTCTCCCACATATTTAGTTTCAGATCTATCAAGGAAGTAATTCTCACCACTGCACAGAGATGTTTTCTACAGCCTACATGTGACCACTAAGCAGTTTAGAAGCTTAATATGACCACCTAGGGCTGGGAGAATAGCACAACCAATGAATTAGGAATTCTATGATTCCTCATATTCAATGGTCACCTCATCCCCTGATTTGGAAGGAATTACCAGTTTCATCCAACTTCTCCCAGGCTAACTTACCTACCATCGGGCCTTGGTATGAATTATAGAACTCAATGGCCCACTTTGTTGCAAGACTTCTTGTAGACTAAAACATCCCCCCTCATTCTCATGCAGTTGCCATTGCTGCCGACACAGCAATTATTAGTACAAGCATCTAAGTGCCTTTTAATTTTGCTGCACATTTATTTGAACTATGGTCTGAGTCACCTGGGATGTGTTAGGAAGATTAAATTAAGGATTCCAGTGACTCATTTATAAATGTTTCCAGGGAATGGCAAGAAATTGGAAGGGCTATTTCCCACCAAAGAACAGAGCTCTGGCTTCCTGCCCAGAAGATATATTCCATCTGCTGAAGCTCATAGTGGACTCTACAACGAATCTTCACCAGTATGAAGTAAATTCCAGAGAGAAAGCCAGCTTGGGCACGGAAGCATGGATGGACATATGGCAATAAGTAAAGATCATTTTGTGTTACAGAGATTTGGGTTCACTTGCTTTATTATCTGACAGTATTTTTAATTTGAGACTTTTTTCAGTATAATCTAGAATTTGGGTTCTAGATATTTCTTACAGAGCAACAACCAACTGGGATTCACTAGAGACTGTGTTTCTTTCATCAGCACATTTGCTTGTCATTTGAATATAGGACACTGTGGTCTTCCACTGGGCTTTTGTCAACTCATTTGTTTCTTGCCAGGCTCTGGTAGTACAAGACTCCTGGCACAGTGAATCTTAAGACTGCTGTGGAGTCTTAAGACAGTTCCTCCACCTCTCTTGGCCTAAGCATCTCTTACAGCCTAAGTCTCCTGAGCTCCTTCCAGCTGAGACTCTCTACAATTGGCTTCCAAGGTTTCTTGGTTTTGAATCAATGGGAAGATTGGCACATCAATTTATCCCGGCTTATCCTGTGAATGTCACTGTCTCTGTGGCCAGAATCATCCCTAAAGTTAACTTAAGTAGCATCACCCATGTGTAATGTACTTGCAGATGGAATATCCAAGAACTAGAAGTCCCTTGAGAAAAATGATTGTGATCTCTTATTTTATATACCAAGAAAATTGTCAAGTCAGACTTACAATGTGATGTAGTATGTGCCAAAATCTCAAACAAGGCTCCTCCAGGGTCAGTAGGCAGTAGGTATTCGTTGAATGGATGAGTGAAATGTCAGAATCTAAACTTAAATGTTCTAGCTCCTAGCCCAATATTCTGTGCTTCCCTTCAGTGCATGCTATTCCTAATACCTCCAGCCCTGGCATGGTGACTCTAAGAACTAACCGTAAGTTTTCTTTCATTCAGTTTTGTTAAGGTGTAGACATACAGATGATGACAGAGATAAACACAGAAGCAGATTACTGCCAGTAATTTTTGTGTGTATGTGTGCCTGGCCTGTGGCTTGAATTCAGGGCCTGGGCACTGTCCCTGAGCTTTTTTTTGTATCAATCTAGTTCTCTATCACTTGAGCCACAGCTCCACTTCTGGCTTTCTTGGTAGTTAACTGGAGAGAAGAGTCTCATGGACTTTCTTGTCCAGGCTATGAACTGAAGTCCTCAGATCTCAGCCTCCTGAGTAGCTAGGATTACAGGCATGAGCCACCAATGTTCATCAGCAGGTCACCCCTGGTATTTTTAAAGAAAGGATGTGATATGAAAAATAAGTTTCCTAAGAATTGTTATCCTGTCAAATCCTTCTAGTTTCTGCATTTTATCACAAGGAAATCAGAAAAAGAATATATTCTACAAATCAAACCATGATTTTTTTTTTTAGCCAGGAGTACATATGTCTTAATAAAGGGGCCCTAGAAGAATCAATGATTTTATAACTCCATAATGTGGAAATGTCAATGGTGGAATTTTCCACAGGAGATTATGATGAGCTATGGAAATCATCTCTCTAGTCATTAGTGCCCAGATTTTTGAGAACAATGGTTGAGACCTTAGAATCTTTGAAGCTCCATTCCTCCCTAGACTCCCCTATCTTAGACTCTTTCAGAAAGTTCATTTAATTCTCCTATCCTAAACTTCTTCTGAAAGGTCTCAATCCAAACCCAATTTAAGTTGCTTCTCAGATGGCTACATGCATTTTAATAGGAATCTCTTGACAATAATGCTCTAAATCCTGACTCTAATCCAATCAATAATGGTAGTGTTTCAGCTACTGTGATCACTTGTGGGTTTAGTGAACAGCAAGACAGGAAGGAAGGCCTTTGGGGCCTTCAACTATTTGGCAGCCCCTTCAACCAGACGTCCCGCCCAGCGTGACTCACTGACAAGTGCGGTCACAATCTCCTCCATGCTCTCCAGGAAGCTACTGAGGTGCTGAGTAAACGCCAGGTGTGGGGAGGTGACTTGGGCCACCACAGCTGCAGCCTCAGCCCGAGTGGCCTCTGAGTGGCTGTCATCAGTCAGAATGTCAGCTAAGCACAGAACACCGTCCACCTGCAGAGGGAGAGAAGGAGCTGCTTCATGCATCCTAAGAGGGAACCACTGTTTATGACAGGAATGAGATAGGCCCTAGAACTCAACCTCCCCCCACCCCCCACACACAGCCATTCCTGGCTTCTCAGAATACCTCAGGTTCCTTGTGGAGCCAGGGACAATTTGATGATGAGTCCATATCTCCCAAATTACCCACAATGGCAAGTAGAGGCCTTGCTTTTGACTCCAGCAGAGAACAGCAACTTCTTTTGGCCTTTCTACATAGCAGATGTCAAACCAAGTGTCCACAGCCTAACCTTAGTCATCTGTCACAGCCAAATGTAATACAAAGAACTATCTCTTAGACTTATCACAACCTGAGCTCCAATTCTGGCTCCCTCTTCCATGTCCTATGACTTGGTATTAGTCACTTAGCCTCTCTGAGATGATTCCTCAGACATCAGCAGGGTTGACAGAGACAGAGATGGTAATGCCTTATCTAGA
Organism: Perognathus longimembris pacificus; assembly: GCF_023159225.1. NCBI lineage: Eukaryota > Metazoa > Chordata > Mammalia > Rodentia > Heteromyidae > Perognathus > Perognathus longimembris. The sequence goes on along the minus strand of NC_063173.1, from coordinate 21,926,107 downwards.
AAACATGCCCACAAATGTTGACTTCTTCCTCCCACCTTTGGCTTTAGCAGCAGGCTGAGCTCAATGTTTTTTCTTTCCCCATCTTATCCTCCACCATTTCCCACATAGAAAAGGAGCTGCTACCATAGAAACATTGCTCTCTCTGCCCATTCAGAGACATTCAAGCTTAGTGTATACACAAATGCCTAACAAAGACTTCTATCCTCCAGCTCTGCTGCTGTCAGATCTCTCTGACCTACTAACAGCTTCTGGTTAATGAGTGCCTTTATTGTGTCCTGACTTGTCTTTTTTGGATAAATGCCCAAGAGTGGTATCATTGGATTTTCAGCTAATTCTATGTTTAATTATTTTTATTTCAGGTATTTTTATTGTTATTACAAAGGTGATGTACAGAGAGGTTATAGTTGTGTAAGTCAGGTAAAGAGTACATTTCTTTTTTGGACAATGTCACTCCTTCTGTCACTTTCCTATTTTTAATTTTTTGAGAAATCTCCATACTGCCTTCCACAGTGGTTGCACTAGCTTACATTCTCACCAACAACATAATAGAGTTCCTTTTTCCCCACAACCCCAGCAGTATTTTTTTTTTAAATTCTGGATAATGGCCATCCTAACTGGGGAGAGATGGAAGCTAGTATTTTGATTTGCACGTCCTTTATGGACAGACATACTACACATTTCTTCATATGTCATTCATGGCCATTTTTATTTCTTCTGAAAAATCTCTAATATAAATCCCTACTGTTTATATTATATATTAACTGGGTTATTGATTCTTGGGGAATTTAGAATTGAGCTCCTGTATATTCTGGATATCAGGCCTTTGTCAAATGTATCGCTGGCAAAGATCTCACATTCTGTAAGCTGTCTTTTTACTCTAACAGCAATGTCCTTTTTTGTGCAGAAACTTTTTTAGCCTTATGCAATTCCTATACAATTCTCCCCTACTTGATGAACCCCTGGAATTCTACTCAGGAAGTTTCTGCCTTTGTCAATAAGTTCTAATCTTACACTTACACAGTCAGGTTTATTGCTGTGCTATTCAATGCAGCCAAGATATGGAAACAGCCATCATGTCTTAAAATAGGTAAAGGGATCAACAAAAGTAATGTGTGTGTACATATGAATACATGTATATACATATATATGAATTTTACTCATCCATCAGCAAGAATAATATTATGTCACAAGAAAATGGATAGACCTAAAAAATTATAGTAAGTCAGACTCAGAGAGACAAAGGACACATATTTTCACTCTTATGTGGAAGTTTGATCTAAATTGTAAACTCATATGAAAACATAGGCAAGGTCACATGCATACACATATAAAAATACTGTCTAAAGTGTGATAGATGCAGATGTTTGTTATGGTGTAACTTCTTTGAACAACTAATTCTTTTTTTTTTTTTTTTGCCAGTCCTAGGCCTTGAACTCGGGGCCTGAGCACTGTCTCTGGCTTCTTTTTGCTCCAGGCTAGCACTCTGCCACTTGAGCCACAGTGCCACTTCTGGCCATTTTCTATATATGTGGTGCTGAGGAATTGAACCTAGAGCTTCATGTACATGAGGCAAGCACTCTTGCCACTAGGCCATATTCCCAGGCCCTGAAAAACTACTTCCAAGTTTAACAAAATGAATACCAAGAAACAGAAACATGTGGTCAGGGAGTGGAAGGTAAAAGGATAGTGGGGTAGCTGATTGGAAGAAGAAATAGTGAGCAAATACAGATATTATATGTGTGTGCACATATATACATATATATGCAATTATGGGCTGGATTGGGAGAGATGCAGGAGATGATGAAAGGGATGATATTGATCAAGATGCATTGTACTCATAAACTGATATATTGATATGAAACCCACTTTATACAACCGTCTAAAGATAACTTTTTAAACAATAAAAAAGGAATCAACAAGTGTGGTTTGGATAAAAGGAAGCTGTCACTTGTCATGGCAGCTCAGCAGTGTTCCTGAAACCTTTCAGATGCTCCAGAACATAAGCCTTGCTTACCACCAAGCACTCAAGAGGCCTTCCCTGGTCAAGAAAAGGAAGTGGAGATGGGGGAGGGAATAGGAAGAAGACTGAGATGAAGCTCTCTATACCAGTCACAGGCCTGAGCCTACTATCCTTACATCTTTGCATTTTGCCACTCAGCTCCAATGGTGTCCTGAGGTCTGAATTTCCTTTGACTAATTACCACCCCTGAGCTCTGTGCCTCCCCTAAATGGCTCTTGGGAGCTGTAAGGTCCATTAGCTATGAAAGCCTTTGGCAATCTCAGACTCAAAGGAGACAAATGTGGAAACAGGAGCCCAGGGAACTGTCCGCAATAAAACTCACCTAGATGTGCTTAATAAAAGGGAACAAACAGCAGCCAGCCTGCCCCTGGCAGAACTGGATTCATGCCAGATGTTTAACTAACAGGTCCTTAGAGAGGGGCCTCATTGGGCCCAAGGAAGGAAAGGGGGGCTTTTCTGGGCCTAGAAGCAAGAAGCAGTCTGGTTGCCAGCACAAGAAACCTCTTAATCATCTGGCCCTTGTCCCCTTTCCTCCTTCGAGCATGAATCAAGCCTGTTGCTAAGAAACTTCAGGGTCCCTAAGGAGAAAACATCTCAATTGATCCACTCTCCTTAATCTCATCTTGACTGCTGATGAAGTTGCTACCCAAATGCTTGATTTAGAGACTGGTAACGGCAGTCAAACCCAAACCAGTGTCCTGCACTGCTCCCAAACACAGGCCTGGATAAGCCAATTTGAACACATTCATAAAGACCAAGAAACTAATGGTCCCCAGGACCCTCAAGCCAGCTCCCCAGACCAGTATATAGCTTTATAAACCTAAGCCCTTACAGTGTGCCAGACCTTGTGTTGTAGTCATAGGAACCCAGAAATAAGTGCCCCTCTGTGGTGGGAAAGGTGACACACATCCACATATAACCATCATGCAGTGACCTCCCATGAAAATGTTCTACTTGGAGGCCTCCAGGAAACCACTCTTGACGTAATGGCACACATTCCAGCTGAGGGAGGTGGCCCCCTTTTGGGCTCCAATGTTCAACCACTTCCTCTGTCTTCATCTAAGGGACCTTGTTTCTCCAAGCTGGATCTCTGGCCTGACTACATCATATCCACGTGTGAATTACTTGAAAGCAAATTTCAGTGCCCCAGCCAAACTCATTGTATCAAAATCTCAGGAGGGACCTGAGAATCTGCTTTCTTAACAGGTCTACAGTACAGCTGACATTTATTCTCCACCAATTTGGAGAAGCTCTACCATGATGTGATTCTCTGTCCCATTGTCTGTCTGGCTCCTCCCTTCACCAGCTGCTCTGCAAGCCTGGGACCACAGCTTATTCTCTTTGGCTGTTCCAAGGTTGGCATACATTGAGTTTTCAGTAATTTGGTAATAAATGCAAAAAGTAGAATTTGACCTAAGCCTCAGCAACACATGTAGATTTGAGGTGTTCCTGGAGACTAGTGAAAGAAGAAGAATGTGGTTGCTGGAGGGCTGGGGATATGGCCTAGTGGCAAGAGCGCCTGCCTCACAGACATGAGGCCCTGGGTTCGATTCCCCAGCACCACATATACAGAAAATGGCCAGAAGTGGTGCTGTGGCTCAAGTGGCAGAGTGCTAGCCTTGAGCAAAAAGAAGCCAGGGACAGTGCTCAGGCCCTGAGTCCAAGGCCCAGGACTAGCCAAAAAAAAAAAAAAAAAAAAAAAAAAGAATGTGGTTGCTGGAAGGCCATTGTGAGAAAAGGCAGATATGGGAAAACACAGCACTGAAGAAACAGCAAGCTGGGATAGAGCAAAAAGAAATGTACTCTTTGCCTGACTTATGTAACTGTAACCCCCCTGTGTAGGATCTTTATAGTAACAATTTAAAATTTTTTTTAAAGAACAGCAAGCACAAGAACATAAATTCCATAGATTCCTGACCCCAGGAAAGTGACTCCAGCCTAATATGGACCATGATTCCTTTCTAGTTTCTTAAAGGATCTATGTACTTTTCACTATACAATTACTAATTTCCCACTGTCTCAATTTTCTTCTAATTTGCTAACTGCACTTCTGGGAGTGAGATACTTGTGGAAAATGTTACCACTTCAAAACAGAATATGTATACCGAGCATAGTTACAAGAGAGAACAATAAAAATGAACACTTTCTTGCATATATTTATATGCCAAATATTCAGAAATTCTAATCTTAGAAATAAAATCAAACCAAAATAATTCCCTATTTACATTCTTCACTCTAATGTCCATGATTTTCTTTTTGGTGGGCCATTACCTTGTGTTTTGTGCTCATACTTTATTTTCATTAATGTTATTTCACCTATATGCTGTTTGGTTTTACAAGAATTTCTAAGTGCTATTAGCAATTTGCTTCCTTCTCCAGGCAGCATTATATTTATGAAACTCCTCATGTTTTTGTATGTGGCTATGGTCCTTTTATGTTCACTGCTGTTACAGTGTCTCAATGAACAAATCAATTGCAATTAATTTATGCATCCTCCTGTCAATGAGCATTTGAGTGTTTTCCCAGTTTTGCTGGACAGTGCCACTATAAATGCTTTTCTAAATGTCTTCCATGGATTATGTGTAAACTTCCCTAGGGGCCTTACTATAGGAAGATAATTATTTGGGAATAGAATTTGCACATCTCTATTTTTGTTGGTGTAGCTAAATTGTTTTGAAACATAGTTGTAGCAGCTTATACATTCTCTAGCAATATATAAAATTAACTTCCTAGCTGGGCAGTAATGGCTCAACTGTAATCCTAGCTACTCAGAAAGCTATCTAGAGAATTGTGGCAGAAAAGTCCTAGGAACTACTCCAAAATAACCAGTATACCGCGTGCCAGTGGCTCATGTGTGTAATCCCAGCTACTTAAGAGACTGAGATCTGAGGATGGCCGTTTGAAGCCAGCCCAGGCAGGAATGCCTCTGAGAGTCTCATCTCTAATTAATCACAGAGAAAAGTCAGAAGTGGCTCAAGTGGTAAAACACTAGCCTTGAGAAAAAAGGAGCTCAGGGACAGTGCACAGGCCAAGAGTTAAACCATCAGCACCTCAAAAAAAAATCAAAATCTTGAGTGAAAGTATGACTCAATGGTAGACCACCAGCAGAACAAGCAAGGTCAAGGCCCTGAGTTCAAATCTTGGTACTGATTTTTTTTTAAAGACCACTTCATAAACTCATCAATTTTGGTATTGTTATATTCTAACACTTTTTATCAATTTAGTGGGTGTGAAAATTGTATTTTAACTTGCATGTATGTATTTATATACCAATGAAATTGAGTCTTGACATATAATTTGGTTTTCTTTAGTTTGGGCTTTTGTTTTTAGCAAGATAGATTCTCTCTACCATGAATTACATTTTTTGTTTTACTCATTCTTTTTAATTTAGTGGCTTCTCATAGGAGCTAATTTTCCCTGGCTTTTGGTTCTAATGGAGTTGACCTGGCCCTCAGCCTGCCATCACCAGGCTGCCCTAAGCCCAAGTTGATCTCTGTATCTTTCACCATCTCAGCCGTTCCAGCTCAGCCCAGCTCAGCCCAGCTCACCATAGTGGGAGACCACAGAGCGCTACACAGTAGTAGGCTGTGGACTTTCCAGCACGCGAGGCAGTACCTAGAGTATGAGAGCATACATGAGCACTGGAATCAGATCTGTCCAGCTCTGAATTCTGCTTCTGTCCTTTCACTAGCTGAACAATGTTCTTCCCTACATTGAAATTTTATCTTTTCAAAACAGAGGATAACAATATCAATCTCATAGAGATTTTTTCTTATAAAATATATATATTTTTTAATACTGGCAACACTAGAGGACTATAAAAAATCATTAAATGAGAGGCTGTGTGTACAGCGCCTGCCACATGATGGCACCATCATTCCACCCACATATGGCTTCCACTACACTCTACCATGTTTGGCGTGCCTAACCTTAGCTCTCTTCTCTTCCATCTGCGTTGCAGATGTCTCTTGAACCGAGATCCAACTGAGAATCTCAGGTCTTTGGCTAATGTATCTGTCAGCTTTCTATCACTGTGGCAAAGTACCTGAGAAAATCAGGTTGTGAATAGGAAAACCTTACTTTGGCTCATTGTTTCAGAGGTTTCATGGTCGTGGTCACGTGGCTTTCTTGCATTAGGCCTGTGGCAGCACAGTGTATTGTGGTGAGAGAATGTGGTAAAGAAGGCCTGTTCACTTCACTGCAGGTAGGGAGCAGTGACAGTGATGAGGAGGTAGGGTCCCCTGATCCTCTTCAGGGACACTCCCCAGTGATCTAAGTTCCTAACACTAGACCCTACCTCCTACAGGTTTCTGACACCTCCTAAAAGTGCCACAGTTTTGGGACTATACCTTTATAGTTTGGGTCCTTTGGGGAGATTTATGATCCATACCCTAACACACAGGGATTCACAAGTTTGACTCACTTTTTGAACATGTTCTGATCATGCCAACCAGAACTGGGACTTTCTTTTTCTTTGAATGAAAGAAAATACTAACTGACTCAGAACAATAAGGTAAGTAATTGGAATTCTTTAACAGGGAAGAGAGTAAAAAATTGGTACCATTCTTGCATTTCTATTGTCAAAAAGCTATTCAGTGCAACAGATATAGAATTAGGCAGTGACACAGAGATGAAGTAGAAGTAAATTCTGTAGAGCTAGAGGACAGACAGACAGATCCAGGCTGAGAGAGAGAAAAAGACAGAAAGAATTGGGGTATGACAAGGTAGGATTGATAGGATAGCCATAGTTGTAAAAGGATTTAAAAATTATGTGAAGCAAACCCCCATCTCCCATTCTCTTCTACTTGGCCTCCTAATATCCCTCATATCTACTAAGAACTTTCTACATCTTGGCCATCTCTCCTCCCAGAACATCAGGATACCACACTATGGGGGACCATCTCCTCCTTGCTAGCTACTTCTCACTACCTCCTTTGTTATCCTTTCCTCCTTTCCTTCCATCTAAACTAGCAATGCACCAGGTGTTTCAACCAACCTAGCTTGCACTGTATTCAATAAATGGACCCAAATCCAACTGGCCTTGATGACTCACTATGATGAACTGTAAAGCTCGCCCCCTTGACCTTCTTTCTCAAGATCTATATCCACATTTTCATACTGGAATTGTTTTAAGATTAATATCAGCATAGAATAAAATATATAATGTTCTTTCCTTTTCTAATTTTTTGAAACATTTGAAGAGTATTCATTGGTCTTCCATTTTCTTTAAAGATACTATAGAATTTAGCTACGACTCCTTTGGGCACTGGGTTTTGCTTTGTTGGAAGGTCTTTTTATTACTGTTTTAATCTCATTGCTTATTATAGATCTATTTAGATGGTTTATGTCCTCTCAGAGGAAACTTAGTAAGTTAAGGTTATCTATAAATGCATCAATTTCTACACGGATTTTCAGTTCATTTGAATAAATATTTTTGAAGTACCCTCATAATCTTTAGGATTTCACTTGTATTTGTCATGACATTCTCATTCTCTCTCATTTTATTTATTTGAGTCATTTTCCTTCACCTTTAGTCATGTTGGCTAGATATTTATTAAAGATAAAGACTTTTTGGTACAGATTTTTGACGTCTCTAATTGATCTTTGCCCTAATCTTGATTATTTGTTCCTTCTGTTCGTTTGGGGTTTAGCTTGTTCTTTTTTTTTATTCAAGGAGCTTGAGATGTATCATTAGGGTATTAATTTGATGTGTGTACTCATGGCTATGAACTTGCCTCTTGGAACTGCCTTTGCTATATTCTAGAGGTATGGAAGATTGTGGTTTCATTTTCATTGTGTTCTAGAAACTTCTTTATTTCCTCTCTTATTTCTTCTATGACCTACTTAAGCAGTGTGTTGTTTAGTTTCCATGACTTGAGTATTTTCTGTGGTTTATTTTACTCTTTTTTTTTTTTTTTTTTTTTTTTTTGGCCAGTCCTGGGCCTTGGACTCAGGGCCTAAGCACTGTCCCTGGCTTCTTCCCGCTCAAGGCTAGCACTCTGCCCCTTGAGCCACAGCGCCGCTTCTGGCCATTTTCTGTATATGTGGTGCTGGGGAAATCGAACCTAGGGCCTCGTGTATCCAAGGCAGGCACTCTTGCCACTAGGCTATATCCCCAGCCCCTATTTTATTCTTAACCTCTAGTTTTATTTCATTAAAGTCTGACAGTACATAGGGAGTAATCTTATACTTGCTGAGATTTGCTTTGTGTCCTGGGAAATTACCTATTTCAGAAAGTTCCATGGGCTACTAGAACAATGTGTATTGTACAAATGCTGGATGAAATACTCTGTAGATAGATGTCTGTTAGGTCCAAATGGTTTGTTTGCTTGTTTTTAGGGTTGATGAACTGTATAATCTTCAGAATGGATGTTGAAATTTTCTACTATTGTTGTGTTGGGGTCTGTATGTTTTTAAGACCAGCTGTGTTTATTTAACCAAATTGAGTGCACTGAAATTTGGTGCATAAATATCAAGGATTGTTAAGTCTTTTTGATAGAAATTTATTTATTTAGTGCCAGTCCTAGGGCTTGAACTCATCCCGGGAGCTATCTTCAAAGCTAGTGCTCTACCATTTAAGTCATCACTCCACTACCAACTTTTTTGGCAGCTTATTGGAGATAAGAACTTCACTGACTTTCCTGTCCCTGAGCTGGCTTCAAACCTCCATCCTCAGGTCTCAGCCTCCTGATTAGCTAGGATTATAGATGTGGACCACTAGCACCCAGCAAAGTTTAAAACCTCAACTATAAATCTATTCCCTCCATTGGTGTTATCAGGTTATATGTCCAGCCCCCCACTAGCTTCCAACCCCTCCCTCCACAGAGCTTTTATGTGAATCTTGGTCTTTGGCATCCACCTGAGGCCCCACATGCAGCACTTGACTAAAGTGCAAGCTAAATGATGAAGAAACAGAGGCAGGCAAGGAGATTGCTCAGGCCCCATAGCAGGTTAAGGCCAGGGTCAGGCTGGGACTCTAAGCCTTGCGTTACAACTCCTCATCCTGTGCCTCCTTCCATGGGGCCTTTAAGGAAGAAAGAGAGTAACTGGTGCTGGCCAAGTTAGCCAGGAATGCTCAGCTGTGAATGACCCAGGAGTAGCCCAGCCTGAGGCCAGCTCCCTCAAGCAGTAGTCCCGTTTCAGGAAATTCTCCATCTCCAAACCATCCATTTCCCATCCCTAGTCATAAACTTGATGCCAAGAGAGCAATCTAATCAAAGTACTGTTGCTTCCTTATAAAGAAATTGCTGCTAGAAGCACTTATAGATAATTAGCTTTCACGTGGAATGTGATGGGCCTGGAAGTGAGGCTAGCCTTTCCTCACGGGTGAGTATACAAGTAGCAAGGAGGATGGTCTGCCCTGGTCATTACCTGGACATCAGGGCCAATGCAGCTGGAATCTGGACACAGGGAAAAGCTGTCAAGTGCTGACATTCTCCCCAGGGAGTGAGAGAAGCCTGGAACCCATGCCACTGAGGAGTCCAAAGTTTTATATAAATATCTTGTCAGATTTATGAGCAGAGTTCTACTCCCCCTGCTTATTGAAAAAGTGTTAGTGTGGCTTTTATGCAGATATTAAAGAGTCATAATCTAGTCTACAAAGACGCATATATCACATCTGCCAATCTGCCATTTATTAGTTTTGGTATACGTGTTTAGATTTTAGGGAAAGACAGAGGAGTTGGTTGCTAATTTCTAACAAACAAAATTATGTAACTGCAGTAAAAAGAAATCCATCCACAGGAGACAGAATGACCTTTAGACCTATAGACTCCCAATTTTTTCTTTCACCTTTCTGTCCATTTAGTCACTTGTGGGGTGGGAAACACACACACACACACACACACACACACACACACACACACACACACACACACACACCACATGTGGTCATTGTAAAGTAATTTGAATCCTGTTTATAGGCCAGGCAAGGTAGGGTAGGTGGTCTAGGGTAAACCCAGAAATAAGAGTCAGTTGGAGTCAGGGAATTAAGAACAAGTGAGGGGTAAAGGGACAGAGCTCAGTCTTTGATAGGGCAATGAGGCCCCCAGGTCACAAGCAGAAACTGAATGTAGAATTTGAACTAGGTAAGGAAAAGATCAGATTTTTTTAATCATAGCTATTCAGGAGGCTAAGATCTAAGAATCATAGTTTACAGCCAGTTTTGGCAGAAAAGTTTACAAGACAATAATCTCCAATTACCTAGCAAAAAGAAGGACATAGAAGAGTAGCTCAAGTGATAGAGCATCCACTTTGAGTGAAAAAGCCAAACAAGAGTACATGACTCTGAGTTTAAGCCCAGTACTGGTACAAAATAATTACATGAATAAAATGGTAAAAATTAAATGAAGTATTTGTTTCATGGAATGGTAGTAGACCTGGCATTTCAATAGAAAGCTACAGAAATTAAACAGGTCTTCAAAAGGTAATTGTATCCTTCATTAACTCAACATAACCCAGACTTCACTCCACCTCTGTTGCTATTTCAAATAAGAACTTTTGGTTAAAAGCTAAGTGATAAAGTGGGTAGGTACAAATACTGATGTGTAATGGAACAATGGGAGAAAATGATTTTGTAAGTCAATAAAGCAGAGGAGAGGAAGATGCAGAGACAGAGGAAGCAGAGATGAGTTATTTAGGTGGAGAGAAATCGTTCCTTGGATCACTCAAGAGTATAAATGGAAAATAATTCCTTTGTTAGCAGACACTTTTCCTTAGAGTGCATTTCTTTTTTTTTTTTTTTTTTTTTTTGGCCAGTCCTGGGCCTTGGACTCAGGGCCTGAGCACTGTCCCTGGCTTCTTCCCGCTCAAGGCTAGCACTCTGCCACTTGAGCCACAGCGCCGCTTCTGGCCGTTTTCTGTATATGTGGTGCTGGGGAATCGAACCTAGGGCCTCGTGTATCCGAGGCAGGCACTCTTGCCACTAGGCTATATCCCCAGCCCCCTTAGAGTGCATTTCAAGGAGATGCTCTGGGACTCTGGGGTAGTGTCCCTTTGTGTCAGGATTACTAAACATGCTAATATAAAAACACCAAGTTTTCAGCAAAGCAATGCTGGGACCTGAACTATGCTTTTAGATCATTGGCTTTCCAAATATCAGTGACTGGTTGTAATACATTAATATCTGAGCTTTACTACCAGAAACCTGACTTTAAGTAGTTTGTAGAAGAGTCTTAGCATTTTTAAATTTTTAACCATCATTCATAAAAGTACAATAGACATTTGGGGCTTAGCACTGGTATCCTGGAAAAACCTATGATACAAGAGAGTTATACAATCTCTGGAATGGAAAGAGCTTGGCTATTTGCCCACATTGTTATTTGCGTTCTTTAAGCCTCAGTTTTCTAAGCATTAAAATGACATCATACTCAACAATGAGAGGGTGAATGAGATACTGGCAACATCCGATGAGAGCAGGAATAAGACAAAGACATATATATATTTTTTTTTTTTTTATTTATTTATTTTTTTGCCAGTCCTGGGGCTTGGACTCAGGGCCTGAGCATTGTCCCTGGCTTCTTCTTGCTCAAGGCTAGCACTCTGCCACTTGAGCCACAGCGCCACTTCTGGCCATTTTCTGTATATGTGGTGCTGGGGAATCGAACCCAGGGCCTCATGTATACGAGGCAAGCACTCTTGCCACTAGGCCACATCCCCAGCCCCGACAAAGACATATTTCACTGGACTGCTATTTAACATGTGTAGTCAAGGCTATCACACACAAAGAAGAAATAATGATATCTATGGATGAGACATGAAACAAACTGTCAGCCTTTATAAATGGCATGATTGTGTATATAGAAACCCTAGGAAAAAAACAATATAACATTAAACTGTGTGTGTGAATTTGGTAATACCATTGTAGACAATCAAAACTGTATTTTCTATGGGTTAGCAACAACAACAACAAAAAGATTTGCAAGTGGTATGTTACCATCACATATGGCTAGAAATCAAACTAAAAGGGAGGGCAAAATGGCAACACTCTTTCTATCTGACATCTTCATGAGACCGCAGTGGTTGGCAGCTACTCTCTCCAGGCTTCATGACGCCACCAAAGGATGACAAGAAGAAGAAAGATTTTGGGAAACTGGTGAAGACAAGGACCCCGTAAACACGTCTAGGGGCAAGGCTAAGAAGAAGTGGTCCAAAGGCAAAGTTCAGGACAAGCTCAACCACCTAGTCCTATTTGACAAAGCCACCTACAATACATGCTGTAAGGAAGTTCCCAACTGTAAGCTCCTAACTCTGGTGTGGTTTCTGGGAAGCTGAAGATTCATGATTCCCGGGCAGGGTAGGCCTTCCGGAGCTCCTTAGTAGAGGACTTAGCAAATTAGTTCAAAGCACAGAGCTCAAATAATTTAAAATACTAAAGGTGAAGATGCCCCAGCTGCTGGTGAAGACGCATGAACAGGTCCAACCAGCTGTACATTTGGAAAAATAGAACTTTATTAAATTAATGCAGGCAAGAATGCATTGGGTAGGCCACAGAATGGAGAAAAGTAAGGGAAGAGATGGATAGAAGGGAAGGGAAATGTTGAAAGGATGACAGCTCAAGATGCATTGTATACAAAAATTGTTTTGTTAAATGGCAAAAATATTCAACACATAATGTAAAATTAAGAATAGTGGGGTTGGAGGAGTAGTTGAGAAGGTTAAAAAAATGACATTGACCAAGAGACACTGTATTCATAAATTACTCTGTTGAATGGCAACTCCTTTGTATAACTACTTAAAGTAAATAATTTTTTTAAAAAATATTTCAATACTGAAGACTCAAAACATTGCTGAAATAAAAGACAATCTATGTAAAGCGAAAAATATACCGATCACTGACTGAAATACTATAGTTTAAGGTGTCAATCACCCAAAAATTTATTGACAAACTTAAAGAAATCCTAACCCAGGAACTTAGTTGTGTAATTCTAGCTACTCTGGAGGCTGAAAATGAGAGGACTCTGGTTTGAATGACAGGCAGCGAAGTTCACAAGACCCCTTTTCAATCCATAGTTGTGCATTGTGGCATACGCCTGTCACCCTTCCTTCCCTGGAGGCTGATATTGGGAAGACTGTGGTTACAGTCCAGTCCTATAGGGAGAAAAGTTCCCATGACTCTATCTCAATGGACTGTACCTGTCATCCCAGATATGACAAGAAGACTAAAATAGACAGATCACAGTCCAGATGTACACCTGCACAAGAAGCAAGTGTTTATCTCAAATATAACCAGGGGGTAAAAGAGTTGAAGGCCTAGCTCAGCAGTAGGATGCTTGATTTCAACCTTCATAAACACAAGAGGAGAGACAAAGAGCATGGGAGAAGGGGGAAAAGAGGAAGAGAAGGAGGGAAAGAAGAAAAAAAATTAAAGAAATCCTTATCAAAACATTAGCAGGTATTTTTGTGGACATTAACAAGGTAATGATAAAATGCATATCGAAATGCAAGTAAATTGTCAAGACTTTTATGATCTTAAGGAACAAAGTTAAGGACTTGTACAATCAAATGTCAGATTGTATTAAGTTACAGAGACTCCATGTTATATTGGTATATAGATGGACAAAAAAGAAAGAATGGGACAGAGAAGTTAATGTCCAGAAGCAGAGTTAGACTATATATTACCACTTTATTTAAAATGAAGACATTATTTAAATCTATGTGAAGAAATAGTGATTGCTTTATTTTTCATAATTTATTTTTGTGCCAATCCTGGAGCTTTAACTCAGGGCCTGGATGCAGTCCATGAGATCTTTTTGCTCAAAGCTAGCTCTCTACCACTTGAGCCACAGATCCACTTCTGGCTTTTTGGTAGATAATTGAAGATAAGATTCTGATGGACTTTTCTGGGCTGGCTTTGAGCCGTTGTCCTCTGATCTTAGCCTCCTAAGTTTCTAGGATTACAGGCATGAGCCACCAGCACCCAACAGGGATAATCTTTTCAATAAATGACCCTAGCTCAACTGAGTATCCATGTGGAAAAAACTTAGCCTTGGAAGCCATTTATAAATTAATTTGAAATAAATCGCAAGCCAAATGTGAAAGGCAAAATGATAAAGCTCCTCAAACAAAATACAAAAGAAGAGCTTTATGATTTGAGAGATTGAAAAGGTTTCTTAAATGGATGTAAGCAGCACTAACTATAAAAGACAAAATCAATTCGTTTGACTTTAATAAAGTTAAGAATTTCCATTTATCAAAAGATAACATTAAGAGATAAAAAAAGCAAACCACAGGCTGACAATAAATATTGTCACTATATATATCTTGACAAAGGGTTTGTGTTTAGAATACATTTTAAATGTATAAATCAATGAAGCAAAGACAAAAATCCAATGTTTAAAAATGAATAAAAATCTCAGATATTTCATGAAAGAAGACAAGCAAATCGACGAGAATATGAGAGAGTGCTCAAAGTCAGATCTCATCTGAAAAATAACTAGAGTTGACAATACATCCAAGGATTCACAGGCAAAGGACTTCATGTCTACCTGTCAAAAATCTACAAATGACTTGATTTGCATTTTTATGCATTGCAACAAGAGATTAAAAGGCTCTTTTAGAAACTGTGGGTGTTCTTTCTCCCTCCCACCTTTCTCATCTCTCTTATCTCTCAGCTGTCTCTCTCATCTCTCTGTCTCTGTCTCTCTCTCTCTGTGTGTGTGTGTGTGTGTGTGTGTGTGTGTGTGTGTGTTTCTATCACTTATTCCTCTTTCTCGGTAAATCTCATTTCATAGCCTTTCTCATAGCCTTTCCCTCTCCCTGTATGTCTTTATCTCTCTGGGTGACCAGAGAGCCCACCAAGGGACTGAGGATGCTTATTCCTGGCTCCATTATTTGAGGGTTCACTGTTTTCCTCATTGCCACTGTCAGTACCAGACTATTCCTAGAAACCAGGGTCTTCCCCAGCACATTCTACCCCAAATCTGTATCTTCATGAGTCTTTTCAACATCCCATTTCTTCTTCCTTCCCTATAAGCCTCCTTTCCCTGCTTCCCTCCAGAAACCTAAAGGGAAGGAGTAAGCAGAAGTGCTGCCGCTCTGTTCCCCTGCATGATCTTGGCTTCCCCAGTGTTACAAGTTCCCTTCTCCGTGACATGTTTACATGTGACTTTTAGTTTTAGTTCTCACAAGATCATTTGAGGTGCAGCCAGAAAACATACACTAATATTTTACTCTGTGAAACTACAGTTTCTCAATAACACACGTGCTTGAGCGCGCACACGCGCACACACACAGAGAGAAGTATTTAGTTCTCTTCTACAGACTCTAGAAGAACATTTCCCTCATCTCATATATCAGCCCCAGGAACAGGCAGGCACCAGAATTCCCTGATCAGCCAACTCCTCATCTTCTTTCATTCTAACATGACATCTTACAAAACTTATTTCACATGTCATATGATACCAGAACTTCTACCATATGAGAAAAAGCAAGGCTCCTCAGGATTAGGAAACTTCCTTCAGGCACATCAGCAAAACGGCAGCAAAGAGAGTACTGGCTCCACTAACCCCTAGCCTCCACTGAGGAGGCCAGACTCAAGGCCAGACTCAACTGCTTATATCTGCCTCACCTATTTCAGGCTGAGCCACCAAGCTCATCCTGGCTCATTAGCCTTCGAAGTGAGCTTTGAGATCTAAGGATTTGTCCTCAAAGATATAGGAATTGGATGGAGGGAGAGAAAACATGATACATGGCTAGAGAAAATTCAACAGAAAGTTGTTGTTGTTTTTTGCCAGTCCTGGGGCTTGGACTCAGGGCCTGAGCACCGTCCCTGGCTTCTTCTTGCTCAAGGCTAGCACTCTGCCACTTGAGCCACAGCACCGCTTCTGGCCATTTTCTGTATATGTGGTGCTGGGGAATCGAACCCAGGGCCTCATGTATACGAGGCAAGCACTCTTGCCACTAAGCCATATCCCCAGCCCCAACAGAAAGATTTTTAACCATGCAGTCCGCCACCCAGGCAGAGTACCTCACAAGGCTTATGGTCCCCTCCCCCACTGCTGCCATCGCTGTCACCTCACACAGGGGCCTGGAACTGCTGGTGAAGGCTGGCTAGACTGTTGTGAGTGGAGTTAGACATCTCAGCTCTGTGGCTGGCAGCAGAAGCACTCTGTACTTGCCACCTACAACTCCAAGCCTCTATTCTCTCAGTTGTGAAGGACATTTATTCTATCATGCACCAAACATGGCTCAGCTATGTGTATAGGCCACTTCCCTGACAAGAGCAACTTCTAATGAACTCATAGTGGGGAGGATGAAGCAGAGCTCTGGAGCAGGCGTTGTGGGATATGTCTGGGAATGGCACTTGCATACAGGGTGAGCACCAAAAGGGGAGGGAAGTCAGGGAGGAGGTGAGAACAGATGTCACTCTGGTCAGGATACCCCAGTCTCCAAATAAGAAAGCCCCAGGACCCATAGTAGAGCATCCCAAGGTACAGGGAAAATAGCTTACTTCTATGGAGTGCTGATTCATTCCACCAGCACAGTCTGCAAAGCAGAGATCTATCAGCTCTCCACGTATACCCAATGAAATGGGCTCAGAAGAGCACAAGGTCACATAGTAACTGGAGATGCTGAACAGTTTACTCAGACCTGAAAGACTGTGCTCAGACAGCATCTAGCTGCTAAGGTGGTTGGTTTGGATTTTATCAGGTGGGAACTGAGGATTCAGAAAGCAAGAAGGCATGGGGGAAATTCTGAAGAACCCGGGATATTGGGGCCATATTAGATTGCATGCAATATTTATCCACATCCTGATGACTCTGTGTGAAGATGTCCCATGAACTTGAAAATTCTTTCCCCTCTTCCCTCTCTCCAAGATATCCTCTGGACCCCACTTCTGGTCCAGAGCCCTCCAGCCTCAGCAGCTTTAAGAGAAGGCATCCTCTGGCTGTCTGACTGGGTTGTCACTAGTACTCTTGTCCACCAGGGGCCGCTCTTGCACAGTGCATGGGGTCCTGCGGAGTCAGGGAGGGGGGAGCCTGCTCTTGCAAACACTGTTGTACTTAGGTATCTAAATTGTTTAGCAGCTCCATCCTTTCTCCAAACTCAGTTTAGAATTGGCAGGGAGCATACAGCTCCACTCTTTGCCTCGGACAGTTCTACCCTATAATCTCTTGCAAAAGAGAAGGCAAGGCAGTATGCGGAAATTTGCTCCTACCTTTTCACATCCTGGCTTTCAGAAGCACCTCAGCCCCTAGCCTTGAGGCAGACAGGAAACTTGGCATGTTTCCACATTCCCTGTGGGATGGGACACTGAGAGACTCACAAAAGGTGACACTGTCAGTCTCTACTCCTCTCTGCCTGTCAGACAGCTGACCTGGGGTCTTGAGGCTCTATACGTATCCTCAGCCTATCATCAGAAAAACTAAAGGCCAGCAAGATGGTTGTGAGGTGTAGAAAAAGCTTAGGTTGAACCCCCAAAAGGTGAAACGACCTTGTGAGACCTCCATCCACAGTGTTCTCTCTTCCTCTCTGGGAGTTACTTGAAGGAAAAGAAGGACTGCAAGAGTCAAAACCAGCTGCTTTCTTACCTGAATTTTAGAATCTGGCTCTTTCCACTTAACCTCACCTAAATACTAGAACTGATGTTGACAAGATCAAGGCACGGCCTTGCCTTTGGATCAGCACACAGTGACCCCTTTGGCCAATAGAAGAGAAGAGAAAACCTATGAATGGGAGTAAAAGCATGAGATTCAGTGAAGGCTCTGGGTCTTCTGATGTCCATCCTTTCTAGCTTCTATTGGTTCATCTACAAAATGGGCTGAAGGTGATCAGCATCCCTATCTTCCTTGCAGTAGGACTGTGAAGGTCAAACAGGCAAGAGAATGGAGGGGGTGGGCAAAGGTTTGGGGGCAGAGTAGAAATGAGCCCTTTGTGATCTTCTCCTGAATGTGCAATGGCGAGTCCTGTCAAACCTCAGCCTAACTGTAGAGCCTCTCTGTTGTCCCCTTGCAGCCCACTCCCTCTGCCCCAGGGTTGCTAACCTTTTGATAGCTCCTTGCAGGCTTTCCTGTCTCCATCTCTCAGGGAGAGTGAGCAGCGAGAGAGCTGCACAGAGACAGGCAGCGATTCCCCCCATCCGTCACTCACCCCAGAGGTTTTCTCCTTGGACTTGAAATTGAGTCCTCCCCCCTCTCTTCTGCTCATCTTTAATTTCTCCATTGATTTTCATTAAACTCTCCCTTTGGCTTCAGCACAGGGTAAATTAACTCCTTATTTGAAAAAAAATATATATAAAATAAAGCCAAAGGGAGGGGATAGGATAAAAGAGTGCTCTTTGAAATTGAGTTTTTCCTCTGGTCTAAGGCTAAGAAAAGCAATTTCTAGAACTGTCTGGGTAGATAGCCAGGATTGTCTGAGCATAAGTCTTTAAGAGCCGCAGTCCCCAGCCTCTTATAGTCCTAGCTGTAACTCTCTGCCCCCCAGACCCTGAGCCCTTCACCTGGACCATAATCCCCAAGCCCCCTCTAGTCTCAGCCCCTCCAGCCCCATTCACTGAATCAAAAGTGCCCAGGCTTCCTTTCACCCATGCCTGGAAGTCTACCAGGGCCACTGAAAACTCCCCAACACTCAGGCTCTTTAGCAGAAATGCAGTCTTCCCAAACCATGCTGAAAAGGTGGAGACACAACCAGAGTGTGTCCGCCATGCAGGTAGCATGCTGGAAAACTCACCATGTGTCATCTGTTACTGTGTCACCATAGCAACCCTACAAGAAAGGCCTGGCCACTCATAGGGAAGCCAAGGGTAAAAAGTGGCTTGCCCCCCAACCTATAGTCCTCTCCCCCTAGTAATACCTGCCCATCTTGTCAGTTACCACCCTGGCCAGTCCACCTCCATACAGTTGGGTCTGTCTGCTCCCATTGCCAGTCTGGTTCTGGATCCTACTCTCCACCCTTGTCCCTCAATTTCTTCCTTCTGTCTTCTCCCAAATGTAATATATAGGACTCAGTCAACTCTAAGGATTCTCCAGTGTACTGATTCCAGAGCTCTTTTAGAGACTCAGATCCCCACAAGCTAACTAGCAATGGAGGGATCCCTCTCCTCCGCCCATGCCACTTTCCCCTGCTTCCCTTCAGGCGAGCCTTAAGTGCCTCCTTGGTCCTTCTTGGGTGCAGTGCCTATGCCAGTAATGCCAGCAAGATGAGCTTCTTCCCATGTTCTCTGATGGCCACAGGATGCCCGCCTACTATCTCTACTACTGAGCCAGACTTCCAAAGTGTCGTTATGAAAAGAAAGAATAGAGCCTCAGACAGTTCATACATTTCTAAGAGGCCTATGTGTGTTAACATCATGTCTTATCCAGCCCTGCCTTGCAACTATCCAGATCAACCTCCTGACCAAGTTAACACTCAGAACCTGCTCCCAGGAACCCATTCCTTGTGGCCTCCCACTGCAGAAGGACCCGCCTTTCCTGGGTGGCAGGAGAGTAAAGAGCAGGAGTTTGGAAGCAGCTCAGTTTTGGACTGAGCACAAGTTCTACACATTCTTGAGCTGAAGAATTGCCATCCCTGAGCCTCAGTTCCCTCATCTGTACGAAGGAGGAAAGGTTGTGAGGACTCTGGCTATAGTCCCACCCAGTTGCTCTACACTGCACCTCTCACCCCTCTACCTCTTTCACCAGGTTAGTGCTCCTCCAAGTGGACCAGGCCTCCCTGTCCATTAGAGAGTGATCTTACCAAACCACTGACTCCCAGAGCCCCAGCCTTTAGCACTGTCCCTTCTCCAATGATGCTAGCCATTATTTGGTGTCTACAGTGTGACAAATGCCACCTCATTGTACATCCACAACCCACCAACAGTCCTGTGAGATAGAGTTCATTTGCTCAAGAAAATACACTAGGAGAAGCTCAAGAAATGTCCCTGTCTGGGGCTGGGAATATGGCTTAGTGGTAAAGTGCTCCTTGTATGCATGAAGCCCTGAGTTCAATTCCTCAGCACCATATAAACAGAAAAAGCTGGAAGTGGTGCAGTGGCTCAAGTAGTAAAGTGCTAGCTTTGAGCAAAAAGGAATCCAGGGACAGTGATCAGGTTCTGAGTCCAAGCCCCAGGACTGGCAAAAAATAAAATAAGGCAAAAGAAATGTCCCCATCCTTGCCCCCAAGTAACTTGTGATTTCTCCAAGCTCGTGGGTTCAGAGAATTAGGTTCAAACCTAGCAGCACCTGACTTTCAAAGGCCACAAGCTCTTCACCGTGCTGGAGCGATGTCTCCTTAAGAAACGTGTAAAGGAAGAATGAATCTGTAGCCTTCATCAGGGATAGACCTCATGAGAGACCAAGTGACCCCAAAGCAATGAAGAAGCACAGATGAAGCAGTTTCAGGTGAATGAATGAAGGAGACCAGAACTAAATTTATGACCACATCAATCCTGGAAGCTGACTAGGCTCAGGCCTCACACTGTGCAGGAGGGCTGGGGGTGTCTTGAGTTCTAGCTGGCCCCACACTTCCTGTGGGACTGAACTGGACTTCACAAACCTCTTCAAGTTTGAAGAGAAAAGATGGGAAAGCCACCTGAAAGAGATGGATTTTACGATGTCTACCGTGTATCTTATTGCCAATTAATTAAACAAGCAAGTGAACTTACTGGTCTTCATCAACAGACCAGTAAATCCAGAGGAGAAGGCTGGCACTGTGACAGTATCTAGCTAGGCCACTCCTGTGACTGGTGAGGGTACAATTGGTGGGTGCCCCAGTACACCCTTCTCTGCATACCTGCGAGGCTGTAGCTTCCACAGTGCTGCCTGTCACTGTCTTCACCTTCTAGCCCAAACACGGCACTGCAGACCTAATGGGAACCTCAGAGGCCAGGACTTGGGGGAGAGGGTCTTGATCACAGAGGATGGCAGGTATGGGCAGGACCCAGGGAGAGGGCATGGTAGAAGGCCTCATGGGTAACTCTTCAACTTTGGAAACAACATGGTATGATAGGAAAGAATGCAGACTTTGGCATCATCATAGCAGGTTTTGATTCCTAGTTTTGCATAATGGTTAACAATCCAGGCTGGCTCTGGCCCAGCAGAACTGGAATTCAATTACTACCCAGGCATTGAGTAGCTATATGCCATCAAGCAAGTTGCCTTATTTGAGTTTCCTTTCCTTCTTTTCTAAGCAGTAGGGACAGTGGAAGCCCCAAGGGGAGGTGGCTATGACAGGGATTTAGTGAGAGGAAGAAAAAAGAAGAGCAAAATGCTTGCTCCAAGGACTGCATGCATGTCCGTCATTATTCTTATCCCCACTGACATGACAACCTATCACCTGCCAGCACAGGAGCTGGCGAATGTTTTCTGTGGATGACAAGAGAGTAAATGTTCTTGGTTTGGCAGACCACTAGCTCTCTGCTGCAGTGACTCAGCCCTGCTGCTGTAGGTGCGAGCAGATACTGCACAGACACAGATGGAGACACAGACACAGACAGATAGCTTTGTCAGCCAGAAGCAAGTGAGCCTGGCTGTGCTCAAGGAAGTTGATGGACTGGCCTGGGATTGGTGCCTCACAATTGTAATCCCAGATACTGGAGAGGTGGAGATTGGGAGGCCAGCCTGAGCAAAAAGTTGGCTAGATGCCATCTCAACCAATAAGTTAGACACAATGGCTCATGGTTATAGTTCCTGTCTACTACATGGAAAGCATCAAGGTCCACGGCCAGTTCCAGGCAAAAGACCCTACCCACTACAACAAAAAGGACTGCGTGTGTGTGACACAAGTGGTCAAGAACCTGTTTAGTAATCACAAGGCCCTGAGTTCAAGCCATAGTACCACATACATGCATACATACACAAAAAATACAAAAAGAAATTGGAGAGACTAGCAGTTGAATTTTATATATTTTTTCATGTGACATAAAAGGTTTTCCTGAGGTTTGTTTCCACTATTTAAAAGTATGGGGGAATGCCCTATTTCTGGCTTATGGGTCCTCTCACGCCTGTAATCCTAGCTACTCAGGAGGGTGAGATCTCAGGATTGCGGTTCAAAGCCAGCACAGACAAGAAAGTTCTGGAGAATCTTATCTCCAGTTAATTACAAATGCTGGAAGTGGAGCTGTGGCTCAAGTAGTACAGCACGAGCCTTGAGCAAAAGACTTCAGGGACAGCATCCAATTCCTGAGTTCGAGCCCCTGTGTGTGTGTGCGTGTGAGCACGCACACACACACACACACACAAACACACACAGACAAAAGGTCAGATTTGGCTCATGGGCCACCTCTTGCCACTTACTGCACTTACTGAACTAGAACATAATCCCTGTGAGCACCGAGGCCTTTGTCAGTTGTAAACTGCTGTGTTCCTGGCACAAAAACAGTGCACATCCCCAACAAATATTTGCTGAGCACACAAATAGTACACAAGATGTCATCTCATCTGTCTTAGCTTCTGTGTCTCCATGTGCACAGTGGATGCTTTACATATGAAGCAAGCACCAGCTGAAATTCAAGTCCATATGGAGCCACTTTGCAAGCCTTGTAGCTGCTGTGAAACGTTCTGACCTAAAGGGCCTCTTGGGGATCGGCTCAGAGCTTAGCCCAGAGGCACGGTTTCAGATGTGTCTAGGTGTCATTGCTATCTGACATGGAGGAACAGTAGGCTCCCTGCCATCCCCAGAGCTGTAAGGTGACTTGGGTTAAGGCTCAGGGATTTCTCAATGCTCAGAATGTTGTCGACTAAACTAGCAAGACAAGAACACAGCCCTGGGTGGAGGATGTAGTCAGACAAGGCTCAAATTCTGCCTCCCCTACTTTAGTTATGTGAGTTTAGGCAAACTACATGAGACACCATGTCCTTTAGACATGTTAATATTAAGTGTTTACCTCACAAGGCTCTGGTGTGCTAATGGAGAGGTGTGTGAGATATCAACACAGCACCCAGCACATAGTAGGCCTCCTTCCAGGTCCCCTAGCTCCATCCGGTCTTCTCTCCTTCAGAAAGTGGGGCGTGACACCTGACTAGAGCAGCTTACTCACTGAAGCCTCCTAGATTTGAGCAAGCATCCTAGGGATGGAAGAACTTCCTCCAGACCACCCAGCTGCATAGATATCAGCTCTGAACAAGATATCTTTGCTGCTTTTCTTCCCTGCTTGGAAAAACTTGCTCTCCTGAAGGCTCACCGAAGCCAAGCAACCCACTGCTTTGGGAGGACTGGTAATGCGAACCCCTTCTACTTTTTCTTCCCATCTTCTCTGCCAACCAGACATGAAATTAGATGAGAAACACAACTCGTTTGGCCATTTGCCCATTATCCAAGAAAGAAGATTTATGGGAGAAGAAAGGGAATTATTTCACACACAAAGCAAAAATAGCCCACACCCTATCCATTTAGGCATAACCACAGCAACACATGCAGAGCATCTGTCCTGAATCTTGCAGGCAGCACAATGGTCCTGAAATATTGTAGGCCCTTCACTTCTTCATAAGAGTACTCAGCATCTTTTCCTCAAATTCTGTTGGCAATATTAAAATCCCCAACATCAGCCAGCCTCCAGAAACCTTCTGGCTATCAGACTCCTCCCTGGGGGCCTATCTGCAGACTCAGAACCACTCAGTCAGCAGAGGTCCCTTGGGCCTACAGAGAACCACATTCCTTATGTGACCACTCCGTACCCTGGGCCACATTGAGCCCTACTCAAGCCCATAGTCCTATATGAAGAAGAACCTCCATAGAGGCTCCTAGGCTCAAGGAGCTCCAAGCCTCTTGCTTGTCTAGGTGCTTATGATGGTACATCTTGACTGACCACTTGATTGGACTGAGAAACACCAAGGAGATTAGTGAAGTATATTTCTAGATGTGGCCATGAGGGGTTTACCAGAAACAACTAGCATTTTTGACAGCAACTGAGGAAGACCCACTGTGAATGTGGGCAGCACTAGCTAGTAGGCTGGAGTTCAGATGGAACAAAAGCAGAAGGAGGACACCTACCAATTTCTCTCTCTGCCCTGCCTTCTCTCGCTCTCTCCTTCTCTCCTTTTTTTCTCTCTCTCTACTCCTTTCCCTGGTCCCTCTACTTTTCTCTTTGGCTTCCTGTTTGTCATAAGATGAGCAGCCTCCTCTACCACATGCTTCTACCATCATGACGTTCTGCCTCACCTCAGACTCAAAGCAGTGGATCCAGCCAACCTTGAACTAAAATCTTTGAACCTATCAGCCCAAATACATCTTCCCATATTTACATTGATTTTTCTCAGGTATTTCATTACATACAGCAGAAGAACACTGGCTAAGGCAGTATCCAATGCCTTCTGTTCTTGGTCTCTCTGTCCCCAAGGGCCTGGATCCCCTCCCTTCTGTGGTCCTGCTGTGAGAGAAGGACCAGCCAGTCCAAACCTCAACACTAGCTCTCCTGACCCCCTGCTGTCCCACCTACTGAACTTCAGTGGGTCAGTCCCCTGTGAAGTGTTGAGTGTCTTCTCCCTTTTTCTCCACATGAAACCTCATAGTCTCCCCCCACAGCTTCATCTGAGTGGTTCCTGAGAAAAAAAGGGAGAGCTCAAGAGAATCAGACCTCAGCCCCACCCCAGCCAGCCATTCTTACCTTCTCCAGCTGGTGAACACCCTCTTCCACGCAGCAGATGGAGGCCAGTGTGCGAAGTGCCTGGGGATACAAGGACCGGAAGCTGTCCTGTCGGCAGACCTTAAAGAGTGCTACAACGCCACCTTCCTGCCAGGAGGAAGAAAATGGCGTGTGAGCTTTTTGGTCTTTTTCCTAGCACTTTTCCTCTCATGCTTACACACTTACACACATGCACAGTGAAGTCAGTGCTGGCTACTGATAGTCCAAGTTGGGCATTCAAGTGTTTCTGGGACTAGGGGCAGAAGCTGGGGTAAGAGCTTTTTCCAGAGCCAAGGAGCAACACCATTTAATACTTTCCCAAGTACCCTGCAACACCCCCTTCCCCGAGAAGCTTCCCACCCCCCTGAGAAGCTCCCAGGAGTAGACAAAAGTCACCAGAAACATGTCCTAGAAACAGAGGCAGATGGACAAAAGGGAAGATAGAAGCCTGGTGATGCTTCTCCTCTACCAGCAATCACCATGTTACTCCTCATGCCCTCTGATTACAGTGGAAAGAAGACAGAAAAGGAGTTTTGTTTAGATTACAGTTATAACTTATTTCCACTCAGATGGAAAGCACAGAAGTCCAGATGGCTAAAGTAATCCACCCTAAGTCCATAGCATCATTATTTGCAATCCTGTTCTCCTATTTGTAAAAGAAAGAATTCCTGTAGTAACAATCATCCACCTCTTGAATATAAGTATGTCCTTTCCCTTGTCCTTCTGAAATTTTTTTTATATCTCCTGGAGATTGCTCACTAGAGTGTGCACCTCCAGGAAAACAATCTGGGCATGAAGATGTTCATCCTCAAGCTGCCCTGCCTACGGATCATACTTAGTCTGTAACCATCACTGGAGACCCTTGATCCTAAGAGTGAGATTGGCACCAGATCACAAGAGGGTCAGCCCAGTACCCAGCAAAGCAGTGGCACTCCTCAGTGAGCCCATCTCTGGTACAATGGCCTTGCACATGCAGAGAAGAATTTGATGTCCCTTATCAGTCTTTGTACCTCCCTCTTTCTGCCTTTGAGGACTAGAAGAGGCCTAGAAGTTGCAGCAGCAAATAATAGATGAGCAACGGATCTGAGCCCTCAGGACACTCACCTTGAACCTCATCATTCCTGGATCTAACTGAGCCCTTTACTCCTGTTCCCCCAAATGAACAAAATGTTGTGAGCGGATAAATTTAGTAAAATGTGCTGGCAGGTTTTGGAAAAGTCTAGTCATCAAAAATATATAGAGTACCTACTGTGTGCCAGGCCCTGCTCTGTGTGCTAAGAATGAAGCTGTGGATAACCAGAAGGAATGGACAGGCAGAAAAATCAATGGCCACTATAGCCCACAGCAGGTGCATTGAAATAACACAATCCTGGGCTGGGGATATAGCCTAGTGGCAAGAGCGCTTGCCTCGTATACATGAGGCCCTGGGTTCAATTCCCCAGCACCACATATATAGAAAACGGCCAGAAGTGGCGTTGTGGCTCAAGTGGTAGAGTGCTAGCCTTGAGCAAAAAGAAGCCAGGGACAGTGCTCAGGCCCTGAGTCCAAGGCCCAGGACTGGCAAAAAAAAAAAAAAAAAAAAAAAAAAGAAATAACGCAATCCTGGATCTTCCTTCCCTTCCATTTGATAAGGATAGGCTTATGGGCTCTTTTTACTCTGAGAATTTTGCTGCTGCTCACTACAGAGACCAAGATGAAGGTGTACAATGATGGAGAGTTGATAAAAATCTGACATTTGTAATCAGTCGACTGAGTGCAAACTTTTTCCTCTCTATTTCCCTCTGGGGTAGTTGATTTGCTAGGACAGAAATATATACCTTAGGGATGGTAAAATTATTCATGCATTTGTAAAATAGTAACAGCTTATTAGATGCTAAACCCTCTACTGAACACTGAACAAGATTGTCCCACTCATACTAAATTCTTGGCCTGGCAGGAAGGGCAGGAAACTAAAAGCATGTTCAAAGCTGGAGAGAAGTTCAATGAATTGAGACTGGTACTTAAGGAAGAGTTAAGGGGACAGAGTTCATGAGCCTCTCAATCTGGAATGGATTTGTAGAAGGGTCAGGACAGAAGCACTCTGGTTTTAAATGCACATAATTATTCTAATAAAAATAAGTCAAGCATGAGACAAGATGTCTACTCTTCTGATTCCTTGTCCCATAATCCTTACACTCCTGACTTCATGCTTTCTCAGGGAACATCTTTATATGTTCCACATAAAGGCTACTCACAGAATCAATGAAGCAAAATTAAGTTACTCTTTAAAGTGAACAAACAAACAAACAAACAACACAAACAGTAGACCCAAACTTTCTTCAACAATCCTTGTTGGGTCACTAATAGACCACTCCAGATGTAAATATATGTACATAAATAGGTATTATATAGGAATGCATATTTACATGTGTATGTATTTATATTTAATCATCTCAATTGTACAAATATTATTTCAATAGATAGATACATGATTGATAGAAAATACTTACATCTGGAACAGATCATGATAATATGGTGCCAAAGAACACGAGGCCAAAACCAGGATGAATGTGGCAGCCTCAGTTTGGCTGAGAAGGCACTGAGCCCAGCACATCTATATTTAAGCCTCTGCATGGATTTGAATTGCATTCTCATTACATCTTTTCCCAAACCTATGAAAAATGTCCTTCCTTGCATTTTTAGTTACTGGGAGAGGATAGGGGAAACTCCCTGGAGCCGGCTGAAGGAGAATTTTCTTCAAAATCCTAGCTCTGCTGATAGTAGCTTTTGCCACGACAGTGACATGTCTGAACAGTAGGGGGAGCAAATGAGTTAATGTGTGTTAGAGGACCTGACGCTCCCTTTCTGGACATTGGTTTGAGGTTCTGACTTCAAAGAGCCTCTTGGCTGGAAACTTACTTTATACCCTCGTGATAGATGAACCAAGGGCTGAGAGATGTGAAAAGGAGAAGAGGAAGGAGGGCCCGGAGGAATTTTGATGGATCATCTCATGGACCTCGCTGAAGCCCCCATTCAGGATGGGAGAGCAGTGCCTATCCCAGAGTAAAACAGGATTGCCTGAGTTAGCAGATCACACTGTTGGCTGGAGCTTGTTTAATTTTATAGAAAGCTCTGGGCTGTGAGCCCAGCTATATAACAGTATGAATTATTCAGACAGGATTGGGATGAGCTGTCATAATGCTGGCAGAGGCCACTCTGGGGTGTGCAGGCTGGTGGTGGGAGGAATAACAGAGGAACTGAGGGCAATTAAACAAAGCACAGGGGAGTTTTGGGTGCTCTGCTCTGGGGAAGGGATGGGGTTTGTCACATTATTAGAGGGAAGACTGGGCTCATCTCTTGGTCTTCAGATAATCCCAAGAGACGGGGAAGACAGACCTCAGACATGCTGCCAGATTCTTTTCTGGGGACAGCTCAGATAGATGCATAACCCAACAAAAGACCACAATGGGTCCCAAAGACATAGATGAGGAGGTCTATGGGAAGGAACCACAGACAATGCTGGCCACATTAACTGAGGAGGTGAGGATGTTGGGCAGGGAATGCTAGGGACTCCAAGCATCTTCAGCTTTTCAGAACTGGATACCCTCACACAGATTCTGCTGAAGGAATCCATTTTGCTTTCCTACATGTTGTAAAGGTGAGAGCCATCACTGACTCTTTTCTCTGCTTCAACCATCTGATGCACCCCAGAGAGATTGAAATAAGCACATTTGGTTAAAATATCTAGCTCTGTATCAATATGCATAGTTGTGAACAAGATATTTGCCTTCTTTCTGAACGTATGTTCCCTCTTGTGTGGGGGAGGACTTGAACTCAGGGCCTCATGGTATCCCTTAGTTTTTTCACTCAAGACTGATGCTCTACCACTTCAAATACAACTCTACTTCCCACTCTTCGGTGGTTAACTGGCGTTAAGAATCTCACAGATTTGTCTTCCCAAGCTAGCTTTGAACTAAGATCCTTATATCTCAGCTTCCTGAGTCGCTAGGATTGCAGACATGAGCCATTGAGTCCCAGCTGTTACCTAATCTTACAGATGAAAATGATCATTTTTTCACTTCTCAACTCTGTTGGAGCATGGGATGAGCTACTGAATGGCAATAGGGCTTGAACACACAAGGAAGGACTTGGAAGGCACGAGGAAGGAGAGCAAAGGAAGAAGAGAGTAAGAAGGAAGGAAGGGAAGAGGAAAGGGAAGGGATACAGAAGGGCAGTTCAGAACAGCAAACAAAAACATCACATTCGCTGCCATGTAGCGAAAGCCATTTACTAGCTGTCATTCACTAGCTGTGTGATCTCACTATCTTAGCTCCCTAGAGCTCACAGTGGGGTCAGGTGCTGTCTACTATATAGAACTATTAGGAGTTTTAAACAAATTATCATGCATAAATCACTTAGAATATTGTCTGGCACTTAGTTAAGTGCTCCAAGAATATTGAGGTTTCAGCTACTATTGTTTGAACATCTATCATTACCACCATCACCAAAGTAAACCACTTGCACCTTTAGAAGTCTCAAGTTCCCCCATTCCTCCCCACTCCTACCAACATCACTCAGTCCTGGCTGTTGCTGCCTCCCACCTGGAGTGTGTAGATCAATTATTGTGCAGTGAACCAGAAGGCAAGAAAGAGGACATCTTGATTAAGCCAGAAGCAGGATTTACACAGAAAAGGAAGAACTCTAGATTTCAGCCAATTTAGCTGGTGAAATGCAAAGAGTATTGGCTCTAGAAACAAATCTGGGTTCAAGTGTCCCTAGCATAAGTTATTCAACCACTGTGAGTCCTGGAGTCTTTATCTGTGCAACAGGGTCATTGATATCCGTCTCACAGGTAAGGAGGTGGACAAGATACGGTAACTAAGCAAATGGTACCAGTACAAGGGTTGGTGATATGGCTCAGTGAGAGAGCATCAGCCGAGCACATGGAAGACCTGGGTTCAATCCTCTGTACAACCAAAAGAAAGAAAGAAAGGTGCCAATACAGGGCCTGGCATTTGTGAAATAACCAGCATATAGTTATAAGTGTTGTATTCATCTTCAACAGGACTCATGTCTTCCCTTGGTCAGGCTTTGGTATGGCATGGCCCATGTAACACTCAACGAATTATTGCAAACTATTTTTGTTGTTGTTGGTTGGCTCTTTGTTTTCAAGGTAATAGCTTTTTGAGCTCAGCTTCTTGCATTTGCTAAACAGGCCTTCCACTATTTGAACCCAACAACCAGTTCTTTTTCCTTTAGTTATTTTTTGGATAGAATCTTGTGGGTTTTGCCAAGACTGGTTTGGACCTCAATCCTCCTACCTATGCCTCCTACATACCTGGAACCACAGGCATGCACTGCTATGCCTGTAACTTCATTAAAAATCTCTGAATACTTATAATGGTTCTTTATTGTCCAGGGCTAGAGTTACATACATTGCAAACATGTGAGTCACTGAGAAGGAGTAAAATAGATAAGAAGCCTGTGAAGAGAAATGATAAAAGAGATGACTAAATGTAGGAAATAATTCACCCTAACCATATATTTAAAAATAAAAGCACCTGCTGGGTGCTGTTGGCTCATGCCTATAATCCTAGGTACTTGGAAGGCTGAGATGTGAGGATCAAGATTTGAAGCTAGCCTGAGGCAGGAACATCTAAGAGACTCTTACCTACAAATAACAACCCAAACAGCCAGAAGTGGAGCTGTGGCTCAAGTGTTAGAACCTTGAGTTAAAAGAAAAAGTTCAGAGACAGCACCCTAGCCTTGAGTTCAAGCCCTAGGACTGGTGTGCTCTCTCTCTCTCTCTCTCTCTCTCTCTCTCTCTCTCTCTCTCTCTCTCTCGCTCTCTCTCACCCACACCCACCCACACACACACACACACACACACACACACAAAAGTAAATAAAAATACCAGGCAGGCTGTAGTTCAAGCCTCAAAAAGGAAAGTCAGGCAGTATGGTAGATTTGGAAGGTCTCTACAGTACTTACCAAGGGAGAGCTAATAATGCATCAGAGACCTGGCGTACTTCCTGGGTGTGTTAATGGCAGTACTGAGAGCTACGACTGATCCCCACCCTTATCTTTCTCCCCTAGTTTCCACCACTGGAAGTGTTTGTGATCAATATTTCACCAAAGGTGAGTCCCAGTGCTCAGAGAAAATTAACTCTACACAAGGCCAGACACCATCTTTGGCTCACACCCAATGTGATGTCCTCTCTTTGCTTTTCTGGAAAAGGAATAGGAGGAGCTGTTGACATTCAAGCAGCACATAGAGATGAGGCTTCGAGTGCTCAGGCTCTGGAACAGAACATCCATCTAGAGCCTAGGCACCGCAAAATCCCCTTCCCAGGAAACTCTATGGCCTGTTCTTTCTAAAGCATAAAACACCTTTAGGTCCCATGCTGCTATCCATGTATGCTATTTCAAAAACAGTAAATGACTTTTAAAGAAAAGAAATGTTAAGGAAAAGTGAAACCGTTCTAGGACTTTCAATTGCCTACATTTGCTCTAAGCTTTTGTGGGCCATAATCAAGGGCAAATCAACCATGAAGCTAATCGATTGCAATCTCTGTGGAACTAATTAAACCACTGTCTGTTTTTTTTCCTCTCCCCTCATATACTATTGGAATGGTTATAAATATTTCTGGGAGCCAGCCTAGAAGCTACGTAAGCAGATATGTTTGGGTGGGACACATGAATTTGAGGAGAGGTCTTGTTTGGAAACCTGTTTCTCCGACTCATCCTGATAACACTGCTGCTAATTACTATGGAGTAGAAATTTCTATAATGGCAGGATTAAGAGACATAGATGAGGATTAACCTACAAGATATTAAAACCATTTTCTTTGAACTGGGTTGGACACATTATATTTCTAACATTTATGATGCTAGGAGATCACAGAGAGATTCTGGAGACACTGTCTTTGTATCTCTAGTAGAAAGTACTGAGGCTAGCCACCTATTAAAGATAGAAACATCAAGAGCCAGCTAAAAGAGGTGTATCTTTCACAGGCACACCACAAGCAAATGCAGAGGCCAGGACAGAGCTCCTCAGCCAGCTGTTCCCACCCACTGAACAACTGAGCTGCTTCCTCCTTTCCTCAGGCCTGTAATTCTGGTCTGTAACCTTGACGTTTACCTTGGCTATGATGCGACACAATGGAGCCCCCTCCTGGGTCAGGCTGAACAGGTTCCCTGTGGTAGACTCAGTGGTGTAGATATTGTCCGAGGCATCAATTTTTCTCACCAGTGCCTAAGAAGAGAGAGAAAAGTCAGCTGTGTTTACTTGTCATTTATGGAATACCAGTGGGCTATTGCTCCTAATAGCCCCTGAGAATCTATAATCTTGATCTATCCATTTTCCCACTGATAGGGCAACAAGGTTCTGTCATTAGGGGAGGTAATAGTTGCATTTCCCAAATGCAGGACCATTTTAGGACACAGGCAACACATTTGTGCTGTTTTAATCCACCAGAAAATCA
The DNA here is from genome assembly GCF_023159225.1 of Perognathus longimembris pacificus. Classification (NCBI taxonomy): domain Eukaryota; kingdom Metazoa; phylum Chordata; class Mammalia; order Rodentia; family Heteromyidae; genus Perognathus; species Perognathus longimembris. Next base: position 21,894,084 of record NC_063173.1, on the reverse strand, counting down.
GCTCGCAACACTGATGGGCTCAGCAAATAGCATGTTGTGGTGCTCCTGACTCTCAATTAAAAACCATTAAATAAACATCAAGTTGAAAACAAATAATGAGTTATTGCAACTATGGCTACTGGTAAACTCCAGGTAGGCAATGGCTTCCGGGATGGAGCAGAGAGAAGCACTCTACAATAGCTTACTGCTTAGGGGACATTTTCTATAGTGCACAGCCATGCCAAAGGAGCCACACTGGGAATTCTGTCAACAGGTGGATAACTCGGTGAGTAATTCATACTGACCACCCAGGCTAGAAATAACCAAATAAAAGGCCAATCTACAAAGCAAATGGAAGAATCATTTGCAAATAAGATATGAGGACGATTCCTAGAAGAATGTAGCTAATTTCTGGGAAAAAAGCTTTTTATAAATCTTAAAACCACTTCATAATCAGCCATTAGTGTTGTAGCATGTGATTCATTGATTATAACTGATTTCTACCTGCTAATTAATGCAAGTTGCTCAAGTTTCTCCTGGGAGAAGTAGAAATGGAGATCAGGGAGTACTTCCTTTAAGGACCTCATAAAGAGAGCAAGACTTCCAGATCTGGGTGCTCTGAGCAGCATCTTGTGCAGTCTCCATGAACATGCTTATTTCTAAATACTACAATGGGTTTGTTTCTGTACACCTTGTGTTACAGAAAAGGAACTTGGAAGGGAATTTAAAAATGTGAGCTTGAGTCCAGGCTTGCCTTTAATATACAATGCTGACATGTTCATTAAAAACATGAGGGGTGGGGGGAGGATGGGCTCTAGAACCAAAGTGTCTGGATTTGAGCCCTGTCTATGGGCCCTAAAGCAGGAAATTCAATTTATCTTCTTTGTCTTAGTTTCCTTGTGTGTAAAATGTTAGAAACAAGTGTCCACCTCTTCTGCTGATTTTGCCCATCTCTTAAGTTTGCTAATATATATTGAGTACTTCTAAAGGTACCTGGCACATGGAAGGAAATAAAATTGTCAATAGCCAAGTTATAAGATTTGAAAATGCTATGTTATGTGTGTGTGTGTGTGTGTATACAATGAAGTTTTATTCAGCCATAAAGAAAAATAAAATTGTCTCATTTGCAAGAAAATGCATGCAATTAAGCAAAATAACTCAGGCTCAGAAACACAAATACCACATTTTTTCTCATATTCAGAATTTAGATTAAAAACATGAAAGCAGAAGAGGTACTAGTGGGAAGAAGAAGGGAGAAAGTAGGACTAGAAAGAGGGACAAGAAGCAGTAATAGACATGGACATAATTGAAGTATATTATATACATATACGAAAATGTCCTAATGTCATCCATTGTTTTGTACAATTAATACAAACTAACAAAAATTTTAATGGAAAAATTATTGCAATTATTATTTTTTAACTTGGTTCAATAGAGATAAGCTTCTTGGGACTTGTTTATCCCACTTACAAAGTGATTAAAATGGAATTCAATTTAGGATCAAACTCAATGGGTTGTTTTTGTTCCTTTATTCAGACTCATGGAATTCTTCACACATAGTATGCTAATTTCTACATAGAGAAGCTCTGGATTCGTGAATTTAATCAACTACATTAACTATGAACATTATCTCTAAGACTTAACAGATGCCTCTTGCCAGAGGTTCAACAAAAGGTAACATTAATAATCAAAATTTGTTACTACAAATTTCTGTAATGAGCATACATCTTAGAAACCTTCCCTATTGTTACCAGAAGCATCTACACATGTGATACAAAGGCTCAGATGAAGATGCAGAGCTCATATATTGGGGTCCTGTATCTAAATGATAATTACCTAATGATCCTGATTAGTGTTTGCACTTGAAACAAATTAGCATTACATTAAACAATTCAAACCCAATGTCTTTTGCAATCAGCTACTAATATTAGACCATTTATGTCTGAGAATAATTTTATGCTAATATCTATACACATATATACAGTAATTATACCCTAGGTATATCCCAGTGAATCAGATCTCTGACAAAGAAAAGTTGCAAGCATGCTTCCCACAGCGTAAATTTGGGAAGATAGGAGAAAGACTGCTCTCCACTGCACTGAATCGTTTAAGACCCAAAATTTTACAATAGGCAATAATTGGAAAGGCCTTTTGTCTAACCCCTATTGCACTATTGAGACAGCTGAGGCACAAAAGAAACCTGAGCAAGGTTACACATGTGGTCTAGAAGTAGCTGGACTTTGTTCCCTGTGAGTCTGCTTTTCTCTTTGCACAGGTCAGCAATGATATCTCTTACATGGGTAGGTCCTCACCTGGATTAGTGAAGCTGAAAGGCAAAGAAGGCAAGGATGCTGAGCGGGCTCATTAAGCAGTTCTCACCAGCAGGAGCATGGTCCTACATCCTGGCTTCTCATCAGCATGGAACACTGTGAGATCACCAAAGCTCCTGCAGAGTGACAAGAAGCCTCAGCTGCTGCCCTCTGGGTCTTCTAACTGTTGGCCAAGGCCACATTCCCCTGAGCTACTACCAGCTTGATTCTCCGTCTAAGCTTCTCTTCCCTTCTCAATCCTTCTTCCATGGCAGACTGAAGACATGACCTTCGTGTGTTTTCTCCCCTTCCTCCTCAGGCATTGGGTATCTATTCTCTCGTAGTGTCTCCTCACTAACACAGTTCCAAAAAAAAATCAAGATTTATCTTCTCAGGAAATCAAGGAGAAATTTTAGAAGTTCTCCAAATTGACTTTTCCATGTACCATGAGAAAGAGTAGTGAAACACTGAAGACAAAAGGAAAACAGGTGTAACAATAAACATTTTGTTAAAATCAGACCAGGCACATATAAAATGAAAATAATAATAAGCTTCATAAGATCCAGAAAAAGAGGAGGAGGTGAGGAGGCTTAAGGAGATGTATACAGTATAGCTACTTTAAATGAGGAATTAGTAAGAAGAGGATACAATTGAGGGAGGGTTGTTTTGGTTTGGTTTTGGTGGTTTGGAGTTTGAACTCAGGAATTCACTGGCTTGCTTGCTCAGCTTGATTGTTTGAGCAAGGCTTTATCACTGGAGCCACATTTCCACCCCTGTATTTTTGCTAGTTATTTTGAAGACTTTCTGCCTGGCTGATTTTGAACTATGATCCTCTGGATCTTGACCTCCTGAATAGTTAGAATTATAGACATGAGAACCCAGCACCTGGCAGGTGGATATTTTGTAATTTAGTTTCTCAAGTAGAGTGATTACCAGTGAAATCAACCAGGAGAGAGAGAAACTCTCAAAGTGCAGGCTAGAATGAATGTCTTGGAAAGAGGCAGGAAAATATTGTTATGCCTCTCTCTGAGTCTTTAGATAGAAAGTCCACAGTTAGACACAGAAAAGCATCCATCTGTACCAAGAAGGTATAAGCCAATGTGAAAGATCAAAGATGGTGACAAATTCTTTTCTACTTTTACAGATGAGCTCAGATTCCTCTTCCCTTGAATCTTAGTGCCTTCCTTGACCAGTGGAAACCACCAACACTTGCAGAGATGTCCTGACTCCCAAGACTAAGTCATAGGAGCTTGAATCTTCCACTGAGGCTTCTTGGAAAACTCTTTTCAGAGTCCTGAGCTGCCATGTAGGATGTGTGATAACTCTGAGGCTATCATGGTGGAAAAGCCAAATGTAAGAATGCCATCAACACTCTCAGCTGAAACTACCCTTCCAGACATCTTTTCTAAGGGATTATGAGGTGAAGGAGGCTGTCTTCTGCTCACCAACCTCTTCCCTAGGTGTGCATCACCTCTTTCAATGCTCCATGGAAAGGGACAATCACCCAGCCAAGCACTGCCCAAATTACTGACCATTAAAATCATATATATAGGGCTGGGGATATGGCCTAGTGGCAAGAGTGCTTGCCTCCTATACATGAGGCCCTGGGTTCGATTCCCAAGCACCACATATGGAGAAAGCGGCCAGAAGTGGCGCTGTGGCTCAAGTGGCAGAGTGCTAGCCTTGAGCAAAAAGAAGCCAGGGACAGTGCTCAGGCCCTGAGTCCAAGGCCCAGGACTGGCCAAAAAAAAAAAATCATATATATAAACATAAGTTATATTGGGGTTGCTTTTATGCTCTCTCTCTTCGTGTGTGTGTGTGTGTGTACACGCACGCGTGTGCCAGTCCTAGGGGCTTAAACTCAGGGCTGGTGCTGCTCCTTAGATTTTGTGCTCAAGGCTAGGGCTCTACCACTTGAGTCTTAGCTCCACTTGCAGCTTTTTTGGTGTTTAATTGGAAATCAGGGCTCATTGGGTCCTGTTTAGACTGGCTTCAAATTGCAATCCTCAGATCTCAACCTCCTGAGTAGCTAGGATTACAGATATGAGCCACCAGCACCTGGCCATTTTATGCTTCAATAGAATTATGAAACAGGAAAATGTCCCAAACATTAACATGAACTCCTCACAAGGGTACTGGACAGCTAACCAAGTCTCAAGATTTTGGAGGTGAGGATGTAGAATTAGCTGTGTTCTGGGAAACTTGCTTGTAGGATTCAATAATTAGGATTAGAGGAAAGACACAGAAAAACTGATGAACTGAAAAGGAGCTAGACAAAGTAGTAATTGTATTCAGACTTAAATTCACTGTTTCAGATGTCAAAATGCATCTTGGATAGAAACATCTCATTTAGGATGATAAATAAAGATAAAGTATATTATTAGAACTAGAAGCTTTTGAAAGACTCAGAGCTGAATTTATTCCATTTCTTTACAATGGAAAAATCCCCAAATCTAGAAGTTTGTTGGAAAAAACAAAGAACAGTACCAGAAAGTAAAAGGTAGTCAGTGTGGGAGAAATTGCTTAGATCCAGATGTTATATTCACTGGAAGATCTGAAGAAGGAAATAGAACTATGTGAGGAGGTTAAAAATGGTTTACAATTCATTTTAAAAAAGAAAAAGCTAAGGGACAGTCCTCAGGCCCTGGGTTCAATCTCCAATACCAGTGTGGGCACACTCATACACACACACACACACACACACACACACACACACACACACACACACACGGTTACTCATTGAGTCCTAAAAGAAAATTATATGATCCTTTGCATGATTTAAATCTGACATGTATTTTTTTCTTATCACAGGTTGTAAATAATGAAGTTGGAAAGTAGTAACTTTGGGTAGGTTGTACTTATAGGTATAGAACAAAGCTATTTCACCAATATTTCAGATGGATTAGGTAAAATCTAAATACCAGAAAACTTGAGAGCATAATGATCCACATAACATTTTGCATCTTCTACTTTTGTCATTATGTTTATATTCCCGTTCTACTTTCCCCCTCAAATTTTCTTTTTCTTTTAGCGTGATACATTTAAGTTTTGAAGTATTCTATTGATCACCTTCATAATACTTAGCAGGGAAATTTGAAATTTTACATCTTGTTACCATAAAGCTCCAACTCTTAAAAAGGTTTGTAAGTTTCTGTTACAGTTATTATAAGCACAATTGGTCAAAACAAGAGAAATAAGTCATAATTTTTAATAAATAATTATAAATCAAAATTAAACATTTTATTTTAAATATATCTGATGAGATGAATGGAGCCTTTTATCTTTATTAGATTTTCTAAGTCATCCAGTTATCCATGATTGAACATTGATTTGTTGCTATGTTCTTTTTATGTAAACTCTAAAATCTCTGCATCCATTAATCTAGAAAGGGGACTGGGAGGAGTTCGTATAGCCATATTGCTTGATCTTTGGAGTATTTACTAAGTTATGTAAGATCTGCCCATCATCAATACTATTTTTAATAATCTAGCACCTGATAATTTCCCTTAATTGCTTCTCATCTCAATTAGTAAAAGAATCACATCTCTGTGTTTGTGACAGCATTTGCTACACAACTATAAGAATCTTGCATTAATTTCTTCAATTTCTTGGGGAAATTCTATAGGTTCTTATCAAATAACTACTAATTATATCTATCACTTCTTCACTGGGAGCACCTTGCATCACCCAGCTTATTCAGAGAGAATTGAAAAAATGTTCATCTCAATATCAATATTTTAATAGAATGTTTCTGTGCTTCACATATGTTCTATCAAAACCTTAAACCTTCAGGTAGATTATACATATAGGTGTAGAACAAAGCCATTTCATAAATAAAACTAATAAAATAAATGAACAAAACTTTGTTTTATCTAACTATAAACACCTACCTAATAACATCTAATACTTAATAACACCTAAACACCTTGCATTTATTTTTAATGATTAAAAAATGCCTTGATTTATGTTGCAAGAAATGCTAAAAAAAAATCACTGTCAAGTAATTACAAAGCAATTTCTAAGGGAAATGCTTAAATATCTGTCAATGTTCAAATAATGTAGTCAGGCACTGGTGGCTTACACCTGTGCAATCTTAGCTATTCAGAAGGCTGAGATCTGAGGAAGGTGGTTCAAAGCCAGCCCAGGCAGAAAAATCCCTGTGAGATTCTTATCTCCAATAAATTACTCAAAAAATCTGGAAGTTGCACTGTGGTTCAAGTGGTAGAACACTAGCCTTGAACTTAAAGAGACTCAGGAACAGTGCTTGGGCTCTGAGTTCAAGCCTCAGGACTGGCAAAAACATAAAAAATTAAAATAAAATAACATTGATCTCAAATAAAATTATTTATTTGCATATATTATAAGGTCTTGTTAAAACATCTTACTGAATTTGCAACATTGCAAAATAGTACATAGCTAACACATTTAATTATAATCTAGGAATATCATAAAAGGCATATTTTTTTGGTAAATAGGTTTATAAATATTGAACTATTGGTTTTCACCTTTGGAAAAATTAAATAATAATTAAGACTTTTTAAAACCAGAAGTAATTTAATTTTAGTAGTTCTCAGTTCAATTTTCCCTATTTAAGAAGGAAAACTTATATGCTCTATAAATCTCTTTAATTTAAAATTTCTTAAAATATGAAATACAAATCAATATAAATATTTTTAAAAATGTTTTGACAAGAGATTTGAATTGCTTTCTTTAATAATGTGAGCCAACTCTGAAAAACATAATATATGTGCATTTTGTCCAATATATCTTGAAAACATGTGTCCTTAAAAACATTTCCAGTTACGTTTAGAATAATCGGTATCATTAACCTTTAGAGTCTTTGGCTCTTCAAAGATACTTTTCTTTCCAGCTAATGTCACAGTCTAGGGATGAATATGAAATATAGTTGAAAGGAAGTGCTTTCATTTAAATGTGTGCCTAAAACAAGCTATTTTTAGGACTTGTATCCTGCTAGTCTTTTCTTTGCTCTAATCCAACAGGTCTGTCCCTTAAGAGCTACATACTAAGAGAATAAATGACTGGAAGAGATACAATAACTGGAAACTTTCATAACCCTTCCCAAACATACCTTCATATTCTACCACGTATTTGGATTCAGAAAATCTCTTTACTGGGGAAGATATAGACTTTCTAATTCCTTTCTCAACAAAAATTTACTTAATAGAGAGAAAAAAAAAAAACAGAATCAATTTGTGGTGGCCTATGGATGTTTTTGCTTCCTGAATGAAGGCTTCTACTTTACCCAATTCCCCACTCCTAACCCAGTTTTCTGGATGGTAGGGTAGGGCACTGGAAGATACTGGGTGAGTGACAAGTAGACTTTTCTTCTGAGATATAAGAGAAGACCTAACAAAAACTCAGGGTATTCCTGAGAAGATCATTTGGGGAAAGAAGCAAATGAAAATTGAAGATCTGTAAATAGATTTCTTGAAAATATTATGTTTTCTATTTCTACTGGGAAATCTGTGGGAACCGAAGAAATGCAATATATTTGAAGTAGCTTTAAGATCATTGGTCTAAGTTACTTCAATAAACCCAAATCCATGTAGGGGTAGTAGAAGTACATTTAGAGGGAACAAGAAATTAAGACATTTGAATATGATGAAAGAATGAGAAACAATACAGATCAAGTAGGCTCATCTAAAGTTGTTTCAGATTTCTGACTTTACAGGGAGATATAAAATTTACCAACTGTCCATTTTATTTTATTTTGTCAAAATATCACTCTTACTTTACCAAAATTGATTGAGGAATATACATGACCGAGCTTGAGTTGCAGAGTAACCCTAGAGTTCATTAAGAACCACTGGAGCAAAATCTAGATGGCTGTCATGATTCCAAAAGAAGCCACAAAGGAGAAATATTATTTTAGTTGAGGTAACAGCTTCATGACAGGGGACCAAGACAATCCCACAGACAACTGATCTTCCTACCACGCTCCTGCCCATCGCAATCATCTCCAAATGTACTGCATCACATCCCTGTCTGTCTACACGTGTGTCACCTGTAGCCTACTCAGGAGGCTGAGATATGGAAAATCTCAGTTCAACACCAGCCTGGTTAGAAAAGTGCTGGACTCTATCTCTGAAATAACCAGCAAAAAGAAGACCTAGAAGCATGGCTCAAATGTTTTGAGTGTCAGCTGAGCAAGCAAGCCAAGTAAACATGAGGCCCTGAGTTCAAGCTCCAGTACTGCCACACACAAAAAGAGAGGGAGACTCATTTGGTCATCTGGATATTGCAATCTTGAAACACTCCCAAATGAATCATAGAGCATCCAGTAAGTGAGAGAAAGAAAAACAAAGCTCCAAATACCAAACAGCAAACTAAGAACACTCTGTGGCATGGATTGGATTAGGCTTCTTGGTGTGTAATGAGAACATATGATGACATCTAGGTCTTGACCCCCTTTCTTTCTACAAGGAAACATGCCTCTTGCAGAAATTCCAAAGCTCAAGCACAAATTCATGATATGGGTTGTTTGGACAGCAGTTATCTTTTTCCTCTTCCTCCCATCCCTTCCCCTGCCCTCCCTTCCCTTCTTCTCTTCTCCCCTCTTCTCTAGGCAGCACCACTTCTACCTGGCTTTCTACCTCTCCAAGTTACTTTGCTGAGAGGGAAGGGATGAGTCATCTGATTGATGCATATGGAAGGAAGAACAGAATGTTCAGCTTAGTACCTGCCCCTCTTCCCGTTAGAAGGTTCCTCTGGTCTAACCCTGATTATGGGACAGGTGTTTGCTCCTCAGCTGAGGATTTTTCCCCTCTGCTTTGGGACAAGGAGGGGGACATTTAGTTGGGATATAACGTTTTAACAATGGAAGTAGCACTGTCTCAAGTGGTATAGCGCTAGCTCAGGGACAGCATCCAGGCCCAGAGTTCAAGCCCCACAACCAACAAAAAATAAAGTTTTAACAAGTCATCCTCAGGACCAGAACTTAGTTCCCCAATCAGTTTTATTAAAGAAGAGGAAATATTTTAAGCTAAGTGATTTAATGAATTAATGCACAAAATGAGCCACAAATAACAAAGAAATAAAGAGGAACTCCGAGCTCTGGGCTCAGGAGAGAGACCCAGTGTAGAGAGATGGGGGACCTGGAAAGAGATTCGTTATTTATGGGAAGCTTTTCTTTGGTGGTGGGAAAAGAATGGCAAATATGTAACATAATATTTCTGTAACTATAAATAACATGTAAATACCTTTCATAATGAAAACCTCATGGAATCTGCTGTATTGGGAGGCATTTAAAATAGCGAAGGAAAGGGAAGTCATATTTTTAACCTCTGTCTAGGCTCCTTCCCTCCCTGTGTTGTACCTGGTCCTCTCACTTTTCTTCTGGGGAAGGCTTCTCACCTCACAGATGTGGAATCGAGGCTGGGAGAGGTTAAGGAACTTGACAAACAGCCCATAGTGAACCACATTTTGGAAGGAGATTTTTCAGACTCCAAGAGCCCTCCCTCTTTCTAGAACCAAGCATGAGGGTGTCTTAAAGTGGGAGGGGGGGGGGGGCTAGACTGCATTTGACCTTTCTCAAGTCCTCTTTATGACCCAGACCTCCAGAATTGCCTAATTCCCAGAGGGCATCTTAACCCTGTCATGATAGGAAAGATCCTTTATGTGACCCATGAAGAATAACTAAACAGATTCAGGGTGGTGGAAAGGAAGCTGAAAGTGTAATTGAGAGATGCCAAGTTTTGCCCTCATCCTGTTATGCAATCCAAGGTAGGTCTCTTCCCTCTGGATTCTAGTTTGCATAACTGGAAAATGCAGAATTGGATTAAGTGCTCAGGAAGCCTCTGTCAAGCTCAGACAGTCCTGTCTCACAGATGATGGAGTTAACTTTGGTGATTGGAAGAGTATGTCTCCCAAGAAAGGGCATGTGGTAGCTTTCCCCCGTCTGCTTCTGCTCTCCTCCTCAATCATGGCGCCCTCCACAGAGCAGCCTGCACTGACCTGCACCTCCCGGGTCAGGGCCAGCTCCAGCAGCTGGCCAAAGTGCTGCCCTAGTGTGCTCAGGGTCTCGCTCACACAGGCCTTCATTGACTTCAAGACGTGCTCGTTCTCCACCTGCAGGCACCTGGGAAGAATAATCATGGAGAGCATTGTGAATCGAAGCCTATGGTTCCCCAGAACCATTCCTAGGGTCAGATCTGGCCTGCTCTAGGCCAGGGGCATGGCAAGAACAAGATGAGATTTCTATAGCTGGCTTGTTTCCTCCCTGGTCCCTTAGTTTGCAGGGAGGTGCTGGATTCACCCAAAGCACTTGTCACTGAGAAGTAAGGCCATCAGATCTGGGCAAACCCAGCTCTTGGGGCTTGTCTCATTGATAGCCAGTTATCACTACAACCAGTGTCTAGGATCTCAGTGATGTCCAGGGTGACAATGGAAGGTAGGAAACTGTGAAGAGGATCACTGGCATGCCAAATGCCCTCAGCACTCCCTCTGAGGGCATGAGGCAATACCCATGGCCCCAGCAGAAATGGCTTCCTATAGTGTGCAGAGAGCAGCCTGGAGGGTTTTCTTCCAATTCAGGAAGAACAGAATAGGATCCAGTTCCTATTCACCCAGAGAAAGCCCAAAATCCCACCGAGTCCCAGGGTACCAAGAACCAGGACACTCTAGGCAGGAAAGGGCAAGGATTGTCAAAACACACTCAGGAGTGTGTGTTTATGAGGCTGAGTGTGTGTGTACTTCTGAAGATGGACACATATTCAGGAATGGGAAATGGAGGGAAGAGGGTATGAGTGTGTTTTTGTTATTGAGCAAGTATGTTTATTTCTGTGGATATCAAGTGATTTTGTGTGTGTGTGTATGTGTGTGTGTGTGTGTGTGTGTATGTGGTGTGCATGTCGGTTTTCACCTTGCCTTGGTTCTTGCCTTCATTTTGAGGAGTGCCAAGGGTAGTTTCCAAGGTTGTAGGAACCCTTTTCCTTGTTCCCAACACTTTTGATTCCAATTTTATTCCAATGCCGAGGACTCTTTTCTACCTCCTATCTGATGAATGGTAGAAAATCTAAGGAAATCTTTTTTAACTTTCTGATATAAGCCAGGAAAAAGGACCCATCTAGACCGCCACTAGGCCTCTTCATCCCCACATTCCTCCTTTCCCACCAGGAGAGATACCAGCCTCTTCCCTTCCTTTCTCTTCCCAGGGCAGACTTACCTCTCAGTGACTGCAGAGAGCTCTGAGCACTTCTCCATTAGCAACTTCTCCACCTATAGAAAAGAGAACTGGGCTACTGAATTCAACCAGCATTGATTGAGGTCCAACTGCCATATCAAGCACTCAGAGGCACAAAGGGGAAGAATGAAGGAATCCATCCCATAAACCTTAATATGCTATATTATATGCAGCAAAAGTGATCATGCCTGCTGCTTTGAGAGCACAAGAAAGTACAATTGAGTAGCTAGTTATTCTGGGAGCTCTAAAAGCTCAGTCAAGGAAGGGGGGTGTTTGCTGGGTTTCAAGGGATGAACAGAAGCCTACTATCTACATCGTGGAGGAGGAAAGGGATGAGCACTAATGTATGTAGTGTGAGAGGCCAGAAAGAGGTCATTTGGGGGAAATTTTCAGTGGTTTCCTTGGGTCTTTGAGGAGATTTGAATGGGCTGTGAAATCCGAAAAGCTGAGCTTGAGCCCCATTTACTCTACTCACAGCTCAACTTTTAGATCGTCTGTGTCCTCAAGTATAAAGTGAGGATAGTAATTCTAATATTTTAACTGAATCCTTGAAATGTTTTACATGCACTAACTCTAAGAAGTCTGTGAAATAAATGTTCCTATGCTGAGTTGGCTGCAGGAAATGGTACACAGAGAGGATAAGTCACAGCAAAGGTAACATGTGAACCCAGGCAGCCTAGTATTAAAATTGATACATAAACTACTGTGTAGCTTTCCACAATGGTAGTGTCTACTTCAACAGTTGTGCAGGTTAAACAATATGTTTGACCTATTACATAGTGCATGCCCATTTGTATCTTTATTATCCTTCCCTGCTTCCTTAGAAGAGGAAGGACATTACTGACCCAAAGATTCAGACTCCATACAATGCAGATCTGTTCTTCAGAAAGACCTACTCCCAATTCCCACTCAGCCCCACCCCAGCTCAACTGACCTGGCCCATTTCCTTCGAGGCGCTCCGGCTGACAGTGCTGTACTCGCTGACCATGGAGCGGGCGTGGCAAGTCAGCCGCACACTCATGCTGTGCACACGTGCCCAGCGGTCCTGTGCCAGCTTCTGGCCGATCCTGCGCAGCTCCGTGCTGATGACCCAGCCCCGCTTGAGCAGCAGCTGCAGGGGGTCCCCAAGCCCTGGACCTCCTGCCAGAATGAGATCACTCTGCGCATCCTCCTCCAGGCTGATGGGCTTAGCTTGCAGGATGCACATGCATTCACACTCAGTCATGAGCTTCAGGTCCTCCATCCAGCGCTGGACTGAGTCTACCTGCATTAGGCACAGCCTGCAACCCAGAAACAAAGGGTTTAACCCCAGGGTACTGGACATTTACTAAGTAGCTACTATCTACTCAGCAATGCTTCTCTAATTCCTGAAGGTCATCCTCTGTTATTCCTCATGATCTCCAGCTAATGGACCGAGGCAGGAAGTGTGAGAGCAAGTGATCAGATTACCAAACAACAGGCAATGGTGCTTGACAGTAGCCAGTGGGTGATCCTTACAATAAAGGAAATCGTGATGCTAAGAGAGCCAGGGTATTGATACAGAAGGTGATATAGTGTGCTTAACTTTATATCATGAGAGAGTTCACAGCAAAGAAAAATGTATACTCATAAAAAAGGGAAGCGAACACACAAAAATGCAAATACACACAAAACTATGACTATGTTGTTAAAATAATATATCTAGAAAATGTATTTAAAGGAAAGATTTTTAACTGAAGGAGCTTTATGGGTTAGGAAACTAAAAGGGTTCTCTTCTTCTTTATTCACTTTTCTCTACTTTCCTTTTATTGTTGTCATTGTTGCTGTAGGGTTTGAACTCAGCACTCATACTTGTTAGGCAGATGTTCTACCATTTGAGCCACTCCACCAGCTCATTTTCATACTAGTTATTTTCAAGATAGGGTCTTGCTTTTCCTCCAGTCACGTGGGACTGTGATCATACTTTCCCCTGTGTCACTGGGTAATAACAGGAACAGGCCCCCATACCAAGCCATTAGTGAACATGGAGTGTTAGCAGTCTTTTGGAGGGGGCCAAGGATGGCCTTGAACAGTGATTCCCCCTAACTCCATCTACCAAGTAGGTAGGATTACAGTATTGTAGAACTGTGTCTAGCTAGTTTCCAAATTTTATATGATGAGCCTATGAATCATTCTTGAGATGAAATAAAGTTAATTCTAGTACAACAGCATAAGAATGTGTATTAGATAGATCCTAAGATCTTAAACATAATTCACTCTAGAATGCACTTAGTCACATAAGTCAGTAATATCAGATAATTTATGCAACATTAAACATGTGTCTTATATTTAACTCCAGGCCCTGAGTGTTGTGAACAGACATGAAGATATTAAGCCTCCATGCTCAAAGAGCTTTGGATCTGCCCTAAGAAGCAAGAAGAATGAAACAATGACCAATTTTACCATCAGTGCACAGCCTAAGAAGATACATTGTGCACACAATAGGGTCACCAACACTGAGAGGGTTTTCCTCTAGCCTTCTAAGAGTCCTCTAATAGTCTCTGAGGAGAAGGCTTCAAGCCATTCTCCACCTGCCACAATCCACTCACCCATTCTACAAATAGGTATTTGGTGCCTCAGTGTGCCAAGCAATGTGGTAAGAATGGGGCTATAACTACAAATAATCAATTTTCTTATCCAAATGACAGTCTACTTGAAAAATAAATGAGCAATGTATAAATTATGTTGGAGGTAGTAGATGCTAGGAGGGAAGAGGAGGAAAGGCGTTTGAGAGTACTGAGGGAGGTGGGGACTGGCGCGTTACAATACTTGGATCAGAGACTCGTTGACAATAAGACATTTGGTCAATGACTTGATGGACAGAAGGGAGAAAGCCAAATGGATATCTAGTGACAAATGGTTCAAGGGCAAGGGAACAGTAAATAAAAAGGCTTGGGGGTCAGAAATAATTTGAGATGCATAACAAGCAGCAAGAATGTCACGGTAGCAGAGAAGAGTCAGTAAGGATGGAGAGAGAGGTCAAGTGACAGTAATGAGGAGGTAAGAGGTTGGATATGATGCGGGGGGAGGGGGAGGGGAGTGTGTAGGACAGGTAAGTTCCTGGCTTTTGATTTTTGTTTATATTAGCAAATAAAAGACACCAGTGGAGTCAGCCTGTGCAAGCCAAAGATATCAGATGGAACTGAAGCGATAAGGACATTCTAGGTATCAAAGTTAAAATCATCTTTGTTTACTGTTCTTTCATGAGAAGACCAGGGATTTCTGAGAGATACATCTGTTTGACTTAATGCTTTTAAATGTATTTTTTAACCACAAGCTTATAGTGTGAAACCAGAGAAATCATATTTGTGGTTCCCTATAGGAAATTGCCTTTCAAATTGCCAGAAACAAAAAAACTCACAAATGCAATGAACTTTCTTTCACCCCTTCCCTTCATGAAAAGAGACGGCATATTTTGTCAAGAATTTGAATGTGCACCTCACTGTGTGTGTGTGTGTGTGTGTGTGTGTGTGTGTGTGTGTGTGTGTGTGTGTGTGTGAAAATCCCAGTATCTGAAGCCATAGTGCTCTGATCCCCATTGTGTTTCCTAAACATCTTTAATTTATGTAAGGGTAGTCAGAGCTCATATAGTGTTTACAGGTGTGTCTAATCTATACTTCATTACACCCACTTACCCCTGTCTCACTCCCTTCTTGGCCAATCCAAGGAAACTTCATAAGTAGCATTCCATATTTGTCTTCACATTCATAACATTCATACATCCAGCCCCGATCTATATCTATGTCAATATTTGTATCTATCTATGTCATCTTGTTTATTCACACTGCTTATTTCCTAAATATGACTATAAATATAAACAACTTGCTGCATTGTTATTTTCTTATTTAGCACTGAAATTCCTTTAAGTGTTCTAATTGAGTCTACAAGCATTCTTTTCAAAGTCTGAAAATGACTCTATGTTGTATGTGCATTGCAATTTACTGGACACTCTGGACACTCACTTTGTTTCCAGTTCTTAACTGCCATAGCAATGGATTAGATAAACATCTGCATTTATATGTTTCTCTATATCAATATCCTAATCTTTATGGAACATAGTACAGGAAGCAGAATTATATTCAATAGATATTATCATATTGGTGTTCAACACATCAGGGCTTAACATTCCCCCAACTTTCTGTGTAGATATTATAATACATTGCTCTCTACTTAAATCCTTTGTGTCCCCCAGAGTCATGTCCTTATATAATTCAAAGTCCATGTGAATAGAACAGAAGGCTTCCATGGTTTGCCACCCCTTATTTCCTTCCCATCTTCCTTTCCCATCTTCCCTCAACTCTTGGCACTCCTTCCATAGACACACCCTCAGCATGCTCTTCCTCCCTATTTCTCCCATGCATCCCTCTATTTAAACCCCCCATCTTAAATATACAATTATTTCCATTTTCTTCTTCCTTATCTGGCAATGTCCTATTCATCACACAAGACTTACCTCTAACATTACTTCCTTAAAAAAAAAAAAACTCTTTAGCTAGAGCTCCTCAGTCTTCCCCCAGGGCTGCTGAATCCTCTACTGGAGCAAAAATCTACTATAATTAGTGTTTGTCTGAACTTTCCACATCACATGAGGGACAACCCCTTGTATCTGGCTTATTACCAGTGCCCAGTTGCTCAATTCATGCACAGTAACAACTCAGTGGCAGAAATTCAGGCATTTATTGCTATATATGCTACTTAGACAGAGGACTTCCTATGTCTCCCCCACACAGGATATCCAGAGTACCTCAAGACTAACATGAAGAGGAAAGAGACATAGACCATGGGAAAACATAATCACTGTACTCTCTAGATATATAGAACAGGGAAACAAACTAATCTAGGGGCTTTTAAGAGACAACAAAATGAACTAATCACTCCCTCAATGACTCATTCATTCCATAAGTACTTTGCAGTGGACATCTGTTCAGCTTTATCTTCTAGCATTCTTTCTTCCTTCTTCTATTAGTGACCTCTTGTGGTAGCTACATACTATTTCTGCTTTTCTCTCTTTTTAGGGAAAGATCTCTCACCCAGGTTTAAGGGTGAATCGTGTCCGGGTTCAGAGAAAATACCCATGGCAACAGTGAAGGCTGATCCAGAGGAAAGCTTGGGAAGCAAGCAATAGTAATTAGATTTCCTCCTCCAATGATGCTAGAGTCATAGAGACGGGAGTTGCTTTCAATGAGCCATGTTAATGATGGCAAATTCTGTAGCTCCATAAGAAAGAAACTCTAGGATCATTTGAAGGAGAGAGAAATAACCCGAGTTAATTTCTGTTGATTGTAGACACAAATAACTTGTTCTAAAACACAAGTGCACAAATAAGTCTGTAGTATTAGTTAGTACCAGCCCTTTCTAGTGTAGAGCTTCTGAAAATTCAAGGGAGGAAACTCTTCCAATGGAAGTCGAGAGGTGTTTATAGGAGCTAGCTACAGTTTAGACATGTCATGGCAAAGTGGGGCAGTCAAAGGGATAATGAATAAATGAATATGTTTCTGAAGTTGAGCTATACATCCTGAATACGAAGGTGCAGAAAGGAAGAACAGCGCAGTGATAGACTGGGTCCCTGGTCTTGAGAAATCAAGAATAGAATATTGGAATCAGACATTTACAGTGAATCTCCAAGAAGGTATGTAAGGGTGACAAAGCAATGCAATAGGGGTGAGGACTGGTAGGTTTGTAAGACAGTTAAATCACAGCATCTAGCACATGCACAGAGGAAACCCAAGTGCTGGGGAAGCCCTCAACATATCTTCCTGAAGACAAGCTATGGGATTATGCAAGTGAACAGATTCATATCCCTTACCTCTGGCCTAAACGAGCTTTTTGTGCTGGTGACAAAATACCTAAGATAGTCAACTTATGAGGAGAGATCTATTTTGGTTCATGGTTTGGGTGGTCTTATTGCTTTGGGGCCTATGGTGAAGCAGTAGATCACAGTGCCTATGGTAGGAGAAACCTATGTACCTCAGGAGAACCAAGGAACAAAAGAGGGAGAGAAAAGGGGGCCATTGTTCAAATATCCCTTGAAGAGCACAGCCTGAATGATCTTACTTTTTTCTACTAGGGACCACTTCTTAAAGATTCTAACACATTCTAGCATCACTACAAGTTCAGGACCAATCCTTCAACATCTGAGTGTTCAGAGGATATTTAACCTCCAACCCATATCAAAGAGTAAAGATCACTATCCCAGCCTTCAGGAAAGAACCAAGAAAGGAGATAAAGGGTTTCAAGGCCACCAGATGGGCTCAGGCCCACCCTGGGAGGCCTGCTTAAATCTGGCATGCTATCATACATTTATCTAGTTCTTAACCCTCATTCTCCACAAGAAACATGCTTAGTTCTTTGCTCTTAAAGATCTATATGAATTAGAAATTGAGATTTCAGGAACTGTTAATTAAATCCTCATTGATTCATCACTGTGCTAGGAGAAAAAGTAAAGTAACAAAACTATTGATTTCTCCATGATCTGCATGTTTGTGCCTATGAGTGTCTTTGTTTGTGGAGATGAACTCATCTGGCTGTCTATATTATCTCGACACTTGTGTCTGTGTGTTGTCTGCTTGTATGTCTGCTTCCCTGCCTCAGATGAGCCTGTGCATGTTAGCAGGCATGACATCACATAAACTTGATGATTAAACATGGAAGAGGTGGGTCTGAGTGTGGGCTGTCGGTGACTCAATTCCAAGGAAAGAAAATAAAAATTAACCTTAGATAGAGAAAGCTGATACTCCCTTAACCAAGTGGTCAAGGTTAACCTTAACAATGGTAAGTTATGTTGAGAACATAAGAAGAGCAATTTTCTGCTCCCAAAAATACATAGTCTTGATCACATGATGAAAAAAATGCCAAGTAAACCCAAACTAAATCAGCCTACAAACTGGCCTGACCCATACTCCCCTCAAACTGACACCCAAATCAGAGGAAGGCTGAGAAATGGTCCTACACCAGAAAGAACAACAAGATGTGATGACTAAATACGATGTGGTATCCTGAGTGGGATCTTGAAACAGAAAAGGACATGTGTTGAGAGAATATGAAAATGTGAATTGTATATGGAATTCAGTCAGTGGTAATGGATGAGTACTGGTTCCTTGTGACAAACATAAGATGTACACAATCAGCGAAGTCAGTAAGCAGGAACACTCTCAAATAACTCTTCAGAGATTATTTGAAAACTATCACTCGTTCTGTCCAAGCAGACTATATTGATAAGACCAGGGAAGAGAGCACACTGAAAGTTCTAGCCCCTCAGCAGATGAAGAACAAAATGAGTTGGTTGCTCAAGACGCACTAACTCAGCCTCACTTCTCTCAGAATGCTTTCCATTCAAGCTTCCCCAGCTGGATTCATTATATAGTGGTGTATAACTTGAAGGGGATGGATGAAAAGACAGTTCTGAAGGCACAGGGAAAGGAAAAGCAGAAAATAGCCACCAGTAATAACTAACATTTATTAAGTCTTTATAGTTTCCCCGAAGACTGTGCCCTTACCAAGTATTATTTTATTCATATAGCAGCCAGACTAGGTGCATAGTCTTTTTGTCTCCATTTTACAGATGAAATCCCATAGGTATAAGAGTATTATATGACTTTAGAGGGCCAGAACTTCACACAGGCAACCTAACCAGAGACTATGTACCTCTAAGTCATAGTGCACAATTTCCAGTCTATGTCTCCTCTCCTTGAGATATTGAGATGTCCTCAACAAAAAGTAATGTCTGATTCATCTCAGGGTCATCAGCAAGCACAAAGATTGACATATGTTAATTATAAAAATATGCACTTCAATGAAGTAAGCTAGGGAGACATAGATAATAAACCTTGCCAGGCCAGCTAGAAATATATTCTAAATTTACAGGAACAAAGAATGAATGTTTCCTGCCCTTTGCTAAAAAGACTTGGGCAAGTAACTAGATCCCACAAAAGACAGGGTAATTATGGCTTTGGGTTATTTTTAAATAGAAATACTTAAAGCAGGTCTCATCGAACCAGAGGAACCTCTGGTACAAGACATTTTTATAAATATTTCAGCTCTTGTAAGGTAGAACTTGGACCCTTAACAACTACTGTCGCAATGGTCTGAATCTGTCCTAAACTTACAGGCAAATGATGCTCCACTGAGGTTTGATACATATACTCAAGTCCTGGAGAAAAGCAGGGCCTGAAGGGACATCTGATCTCTCAGGGTAGTGCTTATCCCCACATGACACCAGTAACAAACATAAAGTATCCTCAACCAGTTCAAGATTTAAAACAGTAAGTGATTATCTTTGAGGCAATCCTTTATTATCATTCTTCAGTGAAATACTGTTGATACTGATTGTGTATCAAGCCTTTTGCTGGCAACTTTGGCCTGTAGGAAGTTCACACAATCTAAGAGACAGATGATGCAAGTTCACACAATGTAAGAGACAGACATAAGCACAAAGAGCCCAGCTTTGCTCTTCATCTCTTCTTCTATGCCATCATGATGGGTCAGAAGACTTACTCAAGTGTTCCCAAGAGATCATTCTTAGAGATCATCTCAAGTATCAACCCTCCTTTTCCTTCCAGTTAATCACAGGCTGACTCTATCATCCTGTCTTCATTCTGGCCTCTTACACTGGGTATAAGAGGCACTCTAGTGCCGTTCCCAGCCATGTTTTTCCCATATGACTGTCTTTCCTTCTGGTTTATGGCATGCTGAGTGAGCCCTACAGAACCCCAGCCACCTCATCTCCTATTGATATCCCCTGTAGTTGCTATCCTACTGCCACTAGGTTGCTCTCCCATGAGCATGAACTCTGGAGCTAGATTACTTCGTTTCAAATCCTAGCTCTGCCATTTGTTGCATATCTTTATCAAGCTAAATAACCAATCTATTCTCCAAGAACATTGCCAAATGAGATCCATTACAAAAACAAAGGAAAGTGAAGCTTTAGGAAGTGAAAAGAGCTTTACTGAACTGCCTGCCTCCAAAAGTCCATAAAAGCTGATTTCATGTTTTTTAAAAAAAAAGCCTGTACATAGTTTAAAAGAGAATAGAGAACATAAGACTGCATTTTAAATGAGAAAATGCCAGGAAAATGTACTCACAAGATACATAAAAGCTATAACTTACTATTTCAATATAAGCTTAAGATTTTTAGATAATTATATAAAACACAAGAGAAAGGCATAAATTCTTACAAAGGTGATATCCTAACTCAGGGAATAATTAAAAATAGAAGTAAAGTTAATTTTGAAACAGAGTAAACAAGATTTAATGTAAAAAAGAATGTCTTAAGAAAATCCAATGTCAAAAGAAGATTTAAAGATGAAGTTAAAAATTTTAGGGGCTGGGGATATGGCCTAGTGGCAAGAGTGCCTGCCTCATATACATGAGGCCCTGGGTTCGATTCCCCAGCACCACATATTCAGAAAATGGCCAAAAGTGGCACTGTGGCTCAAGTGGCAGAGTGCTAGCCTTGAGCAAAAAAGAAGCCAGGGACAGTGCTCAGGCCCTGAGTCCAAGCCCCAGGATTGGCCAAACAAACAGTACAAGAAATGTATCCAATGCCTAACGTATGAAACTGTAACCTCTCTGTACATCAGTTTTATAATAAAAACTTTAAAAAAATAAAATAAAATAAATTCCAAAAAAAAATTTTAAGAGAGAATGACAAGTACTAAAAATAAGAAAAAAGGATATAGCATATATAAAATAAGAAGTTCTTAGAAAAGAAACCCAAAGCATAGGAAAAATGAATAGTAAAAAATATGTTAGAAAAACATCCAGGAGAGAATAATTAAAACTATATATTAAAAGAACACATTATATGCAGAAGAGGCTAGAATTAATTTTAAAATATATAAATATATGCTGTGGGGGGTAGCTAAGCATAAGCAAGTGTATTACTTGAAATATGGTAGACTTAGGGAAGAACTCAAATACTGTAATTCCCTCACAGTCCCTCACAGTCCAACAAAATAAATGCCAGGAATCACATACTCAAATGTAAGGAAGTGGTATGAGGGGGAGAGGGATAGATGAATGAAAAGAGAAATGGGAGAATGCAGTTATAAAATTCAATGCCTAGTCTACAAAATTATGAAAATTAAGAGAAGGGGTGGGGTTGGGAGGGATAGGGGTGAGTGAAGAAAGGGGTGGCACTGATCAAGATTCAGTGTATCATTATATCCGTGCACTGCTTTATTAAATGGCAACATCTTTGTACAATTGCTTAAAGATACAAATTAAAGATATGAAATGTTTTAAAAAGCAAGATAGAACAGAAGACTTGTGGTCCATGCCTATAGCCCTAGCTATTCCTGAGGCTGAGATCTGAGGATCGAGATTTGAAGCCAGCCTCTGCAGGAAAGCTTGTGAAACTTTTATCTCCAATTAACCACCGGAAAAATGGAAGTGGTCCTGTGGCTCAAAGTGGTAGAGTACTATCCTTGAGCACAAAAAGCTCAAGGATAGCACCCAGGCTCCTGAGTTCAAATCCCACAATGGCAAAAAAGGGAGAGAAAAAAAAAGGAATCTAGAAAAAGGGATTGAGCCAGATCACAGGTGGCTTTGGCAGACACTGTAAGCAGTTTGGATTTCTCTGAGTAAACAGTGGAAAGCCCTAGTCCCCTGAGGAATCTTGTCACGGATGTCTATAACCTCTCTATAACTCAATATGGAACACTCTTCTCGGGGTTTTATAAAAACAACACATAGATTAATTTGGAATAACATGACCTCTGTTGTACAGGGAGTTATACTTTGTTTACTAAGCAGTGTATGTAAGTATAACTATTTATGTAACAAGCCATAAATAATTTACAGTGTTGTCAGGGCTATAACTCTTAACTCCTCTGTGCTAAAGCATTGGGGAAGTCCAAGCCATGTGACACTGAATGAAATGCTGCTACTGAATCTTATTCAAGTTTGCCAGTGTTTTCATGGTCCTACTTCTGATCTGCTTCTGAATACCAGGCTGAACTGCACTGAGGCTTTTGTGTGACAACTCCCCAGCTCTGCATTTCTAGCAGCTCCAAGTTTACTGGCTCAGAGAGAGCATGTGCTGATGAACAATGCTGAAATGCTAGCGCAGCTTTGCTTCCAATTTGTCATGGATGAAACTGTACAGGACCAGAAAAGTGGAGGTTCTGTCTACTTCCATGGACTTGGCACATTGTCTCCTCGACCTACCTATTTACGTGGCAAATGGCCTCATGTCCTCTGCACTTCTGGGTTGTCTCCTAGTCTCATGCTTTGGTCCTCTGTTCCAAGCAACAGCAGCTATTTATTGGCTTCAAAGAAAAGAGAATAACCAGGCTCAGAGAGGTACCTATGGCTGGTCAAGGGCAGTGCTAACATTTAAATCCAAGTCTAACTGACTCTAAAGCCTGAGCTCTTCTACCACCACCTTCCTCTCAAGTTTGTCCAACACCTGCCTGAGGCCTTGCAGTTTCTGTTCCAGAAAGCCAAGGAGCCCAAGTCTGGCTGCAAGTATGTATCTCAAGTCCAATGAGAAAATATGGACACCTGACAGCTGCCTTCTTTCTGGTCACAAAGAGTCCATCCTGTTGACTCTGTCAAACTCTGGCATTTTTGTTGCCCCCTGATATAAGACAAAACATAACACCATAACTTCACTGACACAGATGCAACTTATTTCTTATCCTGTCATAAGTGAACATAGATATCAGCCCTGTCAGAATAAATATGAATGTCAACAGCAAGAATACCCGATTAGACACCATCACCCATGCTCACTTTCTTCTCCCTCCTCCCAATAACTATGTGTCCTCACATATGACACTTGCCCTCTCTGAGCCTTGGTTCCTTCACCTGCTCATTCCTCCTCATTTCTAACCACTGTCTCAATCACACTGAGTTCTTTCAGGTCCCCTGCTGTGAGATCCAGCCTCCCAATGAGAGACACTGATCCATCTCTCACCCACTTCTTTTTCATCTGGCCAATGCCCACACATCCTTGAAGTCTTGACCTAAAGGTCTCCTCTAAAACAATCTCCTCTAGCTTTAGTTATGTCTCAGATGTCCTATATGTCTGCATCACTATGTCCACTGTCATGCCCTGGACTCAGTGATGTAACTACCCACAACCTCTGTTTTATCCATTAGACTATCTGCAGGACCTGCTTTGTGTCTCCTACATGCACCCAAAATACTGGAGACATCCTGAATATACCCAATGGGTAGCTATGGAATAGAATTACATTTTAAAATCTTGCAGATGGGAATGACAATAGCTTATGTCCTGCTGGACAGTGTGTCTCATTGAAGTGTTAGAGTCCAGACAAACCATCCATATTCATTTTAGAAACATTTCCTGAGGGGAAGCCCTGTGTCAGTGAGCACATGGACTGCTCCAAATGTACCGCAGTTCTCACTTGTACAGATGAAGAAACTGAAATGTAGCCAGGTTAAATAGCCCACTGTAAAGCTTATAAATGGCCAAGTTTATCTCTGAGACCATCCCACTCTATTCTTCAGTGCTGCCTAAACTGCATTATGAAAGGCTGCATTTTGTTCCAAGATCAAGTTGGCCACTGTCAGATAAAACTACATGTGTTTTCACATGCACAAATCCCGCCATTCCTGAGTTTGGGCTCCATCTTTATGGTGACCCCACGGAATCTTTCTCACTCTGTTCTCCCCCTGCCTTAGAGAGGCTTTGCACTTGTCAGCATGGAACATTTATGGGGACTTCCAGTGTAGAAACCGCCAGTAGAGTGGTTCCCCAAACCCATCATGGCACCAGCTACAGAACCCAGAAACCTCATCAGCTTCCAGAACATACACTCTTTTCCCCCATGGTGAAAGCTTCAGGTTCCCACCACAGAGTCTTTCTCCAGGTATAGGTAGATTCTAGAGACAGAAAATCCTCCACCTTGGGCTGCCCTGGCATCTCTTTCCTCCAAAAGGGCTACCAGGTAAAGTCAGGACAATTTGCCATCCCACCAAGGCCAGGACAAGGAGAACCTGGTGTTTTCTGTGGGTCTGCCCAACCCAAACCAAATTCTAGGAGCTGAGAGTACAAAGTTGAACAGGAGACAGTATCACCCCTTAAAAAGTTCATCAAGACCTCCAAATAGGCCAGAAAGAATCAACAACATAATCATGTAAGAATTAGAAAAGTAGCTACTGTGCTAAGTTTCAGCAAAAAGCCAAGTAAGGTTCTAAGCCCTCTACATTCATTGGCTCCTTTTATCCTTCCAAAGCCCTGTGAAAGAACTAATGATACTATGTGCATTTACAGATGAGGAAACTTCTGCCTAGAGGAGTCTCATGGTGAATACATGGTTGATCCATCATTGAAACCCAGGTCTCGAGGCTCCAGAGAGCTTAACTAAACACCACACTGCCATCAAAAAGATACAAATGGGGAAGCCCAGGATTACAGAAGATGAAGCCTGACTTTGCCTGGGAATATTGACATAAAGGAAATGACATGTACCCTGCTTCTTAGAAGAAAGGAGCTGGAGAGGATGATGAGGACAAGAAAATTGTATAGTTTATACATGGTATAAACTTTCACAGGGACAAGAAATCTTTCTTCAGGAAATGCAAATAAAAACAACCCTGAGATACCACCTCACTCCAGTTAGAATGGCCTATACACTGAACTCAGGCAACAACAAATGCTGGAGGAGATGCAGAGAAAGAGGAATCCTTCTCCACTGTTGGTGGGAGTGCAAACTAGTACAACCACTCTGGAGAACAATATGGTGATTCCTCAAAAAGTTCAGCATAGACATACCCTATGACCCAGCATTCCCACTCCTAGGCATCTACTCCGAAAAACAGGATCCAGGATACTATAAAGACACCTGCATATCCATATTTATCGCTGCACAATTCACAATAGCCAAAATATGGAAATAAGCCAGATGCCCCACTACGGATGAATGGACCCCCAAAATGTGGTACCTGTACACTATGGAATTCTACAGAGCGATTATAAATGATACAATAATGGCATTCACAAAGAAATGATCAGATCTTGAACAAATAATGTTGAGCGAGACAAGCCTAGAACACAGAGAACAAAATAACAAACTTCTTTTCAAATGGTATTTCCACATGTTTTGGTCAGTGACTTTACATTATGTCTCTAAAACCAAATAATTACTAAATAAACATAAGTTCTAGGACAGACCTATCAAAGGATCACAATAGCTCAATAGCTATGTACATATGATTATATAAGATGAGGCTAAGCAAAATGAACTCCAAGAGATGGAAAAAGGAGGATTTTATTGTTGTCATTATGTTTAATGTACTAGATGAATTTCCTATGGTGTACCTCCTGTGATCACTGTATATGATTTTTGTACACTGGATATTGTATATATGCTTATCTGAACTAGGGAAAGGAAAGAAAAATGAGGGAGGGTGTAACAAACATGACAAGAAATGTACTCACTACCTTTTTATGTAACTGTACCCCCTCTGTACGTCACCTTGACCATAAAATTGAATAAAAAATTTATCTAAAAAAAGAAATCTTTCGGGCTGGGGATATGGCCTAGTGGCGAGAGAGCTTGCCTCATATACATGAGGCCCTGGGTTCGATTCCCCAGCACCACATATACAGAAAACAGCCAGAAGTGGCGCTGTGGCTCAAGTGGCAGAGTGCTAGCCTTGAGCAAAAAGGAAGCCAGGGACAGTGCTCAGGCCCTGAGTCCAAGGCCCAGGACTGGCCAAAAAAAAAAAAAAAAAAAATCTTTCTTCATAAAGGGTCATCCAAAATTATTCATACAGGTAAACAAGCAGAAGACAACCAGTGAAATGCATTACATGTCTGTCAACACTTTCCATATGATTTTGTAGGTCTTTGTAGCCAGTGGGCCAGAAGTGCTCTGCTCCTAGAAGACACATAGTAATATGGCAGCAAGTTTAATGTTTCAACATAGACTGAAACATCAGGGGCACAAGATATGATGACAAGGAAGGGGTCTGAAAAGACAGACAGGCTGGCTGATCGTATATCTTGAATGCCATGTATGGGAAATTGGAGTTAGTCCGGAAGCCAATTGGAGCCACTGAAAGCATTTTCAAGATCAGCAGTGACAAAATGGTGCAGTGAGTCAGTAGGAAGAGAGAACAGCTAAGCAGGGTTAAATACCAGCCAGAGGGGGCTCCTTGAAAGATGATAACAATCAAATAGAGAGAGAAGGGAGTGATATGAGAAGGGAAGAAATAGGGCACCTGGAGGGAAGTGAAAGGTATAAGGAGGAAGAAAATATCCAAATTGACCTCTGTGACCAGGTCTGGAAGATTGCAGTTGCTCTTGCTGAGACAGGAAAGATTTCCAGGGAGGAGCTTATCTTCATCTTGTTTGAGTGATGTACTATGACAAATGAGGTATCCTGGCCACCATAGAAGTGAGGTCCAAGCCCTGCAGAGAGGTACATCAAAGAGGTTCTAGGATTTCCCAGGGAGAAGAGCAGGCTCTGTAGACCTCATGTGGCCCCACCATGGGCCCAAGATTGGTCACTGTGCCGCCACATAATAAACTGCTCTTCTCAGTTTTGGAGTCTAGGGACTGTGGCTCATTAAGGTTTGGACTGTGTTAGCCCTAAACATCCCATAATTGCATGGCTTGCCTGACTCTCTGTCATTAAAGCTCTCTGCTTCTCTGGGCTCCACCCTATTGGATTTGCTGACTGACCCCAACATTTAAAAAAAAAAATCTAATTAAATAGGGCAGCTCGAACTATGTGGCAGGGGCTCTTGCTATCCCTGCCCAGCCCCATGCCCTGGAGTTCAACTGTCCCCAGGCATGAACTTTGAGCTGCCATCTCACTATGCATGAGATCTGTCCTTTGCAAGTACAGACGGCGGATCTTATTACTCACACAGGGAAGGAGAATTGAAAATTGAGGTCAATACAGATGGACTGGCAATGAGTCACAGTCCCTTCATGGTGGAAAATCACCAAGAAAATCCTATAGGATCTGTGGCTAAGGAGCTAGGGGCATCAGGGCCAGGATTCGGATTTATCTCCATCTCCATGGTGACCTAGGACAGAGACGTTAGAAAAATGGCCCCTGTAGGAGAGCAGGGGGAGGATCCCACAGTGATGGGGGTCTCCAGAATGCAGGCAAGTTCCAGCAGATGCCTGTTCTCCAAATTCCCTGTTCTTCCAAATTCCCTCCTCCAAAGGAGACTTTCCTAGAGATCTGGAATGAGATGGTCAATCCCTCAGATCTAGGCAGTCTGGAGTCTGGCAGACTGTAAACACGAATCCAGGGGTAACCACAATCATCTCCTCACCATCGACCACTGGATGGCTGATAGCTTTTTTAACTAGAATTATTCAGAATGGAGTTGCAATAGGGGAAAGGAATAAAACAGCCTCATTACAAGGAATCATAGTATACCACAGTGAACTGCTTAAGATAGTTCACCAGGAATGATCTAAAGTCATAGATGATTATCTCACATCAAAAAGAATTATAGAGAATCTCCTGTATACCTAGCTCCCCCACATGCTTCAGCTCTCCTGGCAGTTTATGGTAGGAGATTGGCCATTTTACAGATGTAAAAACTAAGGCTTAGCATCATTGCATTACTTGACCAAGCGCTCACTAGGAACAATGATAAGAAAGCTAAAACTTATCGAGTGCTTAAGACATTCTGAGTACAGTGCTAAGTCCTCAGTTCAATCTTAATTGTTCAGTTACCCCTCAAAACAGTCCTATGAAGGTAGTTGCAATGGGAAGGTTATGTGACTTAAACAACATCACACAGTAGATAATAGAAACAAAAATCCAGGTACTGTGAAATTAAGAGCCTTTTAGTTTACTTGTTTATTTTGTTTTGGCTTTTTGGTTTTTTGGGTGTTTTTTTGGAAACATGGTCTCTCTACATAGCCCAGGCTAGCCTCAAATTTGCATTTCTCCTATTTCACCCTCCTGGGTGCTGGAATAACAGGTATGAACCATGAAAATGTCCAGCCCCAGAGTCTCATTCTTAATTGTTATGCTCATTGTTTGGTCTTCAACAGTTCAACTGACATACAATCCCAAAGCTGGAGCTATTTCTATTATGGGACATACTACTGCCTTTGTGAAACTTGTGATTGTTTAAAGTCCATGGTGTGTTTAATAAGTTCTCAAAGCCTTGCTGCATTTCTGTCCCAGAGAGAATGCATATTGCTAAAAATCAGGGTAGAGCTACTGAACCTAGTCTCATCATCACAGATTGCTGAGGAAATATATTTGCAGCAAATATATTTCCAAAGCAGGAAAGTCAATGACATGACTGGGGTGACCTTCTGGGGACTCAACCAGCACTTCCTATCCCCTTGCTTGTCTTGCTCTGCCTCTGCTCTTGCCTGCTGGATTGCCCCCTTCATT
Source organism: Perognathus longimembris pacificus (assembly GCF_023159225.1). Taxonomy (NCBI): domain Eukaryota; kingdom Metazoa; phylum Chordata; class Mammalia; order Rodentia; family Heteromyidae; genus Perognathus; species Perognathus longimembris. The sequence continues at coordinate 21,865,231 of NC_063173.1, read as the reverse complement.
CCTCAAAGCCCACCACTGGAGAAAGATCACTATGAATGACCCTTAAAATGCCAAAGGAAATGGTCTCTCAGCAGACCTGGCCTGTCCTCCACCTAGTTGGTACTAGTTCCTCACTCTCAGCTTCTGCTGGTGGTCTGGCCTCTAGTATCCTTCCCCCCACAAACTCTACAGTCAATAGTTTGGAGAAAGCTATGCCTAGTTTATTTTTGGGTTTACATTAATTGCAATTCTGGATTACAGATTTCTCTGCTATTTTATTGCTCTTTGCCACCTGCTATGTGAAGTGTGCTTTGTGTAAAGCAATGCCATATTGTACCCAAAACTCTGAGCAATGGTCTTCTAATTTTAACATGACACTCTAATGGGTCACTCTAATGAGTGAGGAATATACAATGGAGGTGCTGAGATATTCCCATATAGGAAAGACCTTTCACTGCCAATTGACAAATTCCTTCCACCTACCATAGTTCACTCAACAAACATTTGCAGAGTAACAAATCAGTAAAGAAATAACCATAGCTCACTGTGCTACTCATGGCACTTCCAAGTTACCAGAGAATATGATGGGAACATAGAAACAAGACGTTCTTAACCCACTAAGGAGTCTCAGTAGGTTTCTGAGCCTGATCTTTATAGGATGCCTTCAAGTTTAGAAGAGCACAGTCCACAGAAGAAGCACCGCATGCAGAGAAGTGAAGGCATGGAGTCATGGGGGGAAGACCTAGTAGCCAGAGTGGGTAGAGGTGAAGATGAAATTGGCCGGGTCAAATCCGGAAGCCTGTTGAAATGCAAGACTCCATGGTCTTATCTGCATTGTTCTGAATACCTCCCCCACAGCACTTCTGACTGCACCACAGAGCAACCATAAAACCTAAACAGGGCTCATGCTCAGATGGCAGGACTCCAAAATTCATACATCTTGCGATGTTCTACCAGTGACACAATCAGCACTAGACGTTTTTGTGCATCTCACAATAAGGAATGAGAAGAGCTTGTTGTAGTTGATGGGATTGTTTTCTCAGACCTACAGCATTCAAGTAGGATTTTTTTGTCCAGCAAAGCGACAAGACCATCCAAATGTCACTCATAGACTCCTAGAATGCTCAAGTTAGAAAGGTAAGTGGGGACTCTAGTTTACCTCCTCTTCCTCAGATGAAGAAACTAAAACTCAGAGCGGGAGAAGGGTTGGCCAAGGATGCACAGCAGGTTGGAGGAAGGCTGGCCTTTGATTTCTAATCCATGCTACTCATTGCACTATGCTTCCCCACAAAAGACATGATGAAACTATAGACTTCCTTTTTTTCCCCAGTGAACTTAAAAGCAAAGCCCAAAAATACTTGTGAATTACTCTTCTTTTTAAGGACAAAATGTTTCTTCAACTGTTATTCCTTCAAGCAATTAAATGTTTGGCCCTGATTCAAGATAAATGTCAATCAGAATAAATCTCTAGCTTACCTTTTCTCTGTAAACATAAGTTTTCTGTCAAAAGGCATAGGGAAGCAGTAGCTTTCTGGTGTTAGAAAAATATCTCAATGAAAGAAACAAAATCCAAGCTATTTAATCTCCCTTATGCCCTCGAGACTCCCTAGATTCTGTTCTTCATTCATCAAACATTTGTTAAACATTTATTCATTCAACAACAACTTATTGAGCTCCTACACTGTGCATTCTAATCACAAGAACACCACTATGGATCAGATACAAATTCAGTCCTCAGGACATTAATTATGGAATAGAGAAGATAACATGTACAAAAAGTCACTATTGGATTGCCTGGAGCCTAGATCAAAACTAAAGTCTCAGTCCAAAATAAATCTCCTTTGAATGAATAAATGAGTGAATGAATGAAGTTGTTTGTCTACTACAGGAGATTCCTGGAGAATGGGTGAGAGAATGAGCCTAAGAAAGAGCCTAAAGTAGAATTCTACAAAGCTGGAATCATGCCTGAAATGTATTATGACAGTTCCAGCCCCACCTCTGGGCCTCAGTTTTCCCACTTTTAAATGAAGGGATAACACAAGTGAGCTCTGAGGAAACTTCCAGCAACAGCATTCCATGCCCCTATCATCTCGGTTCCCAGAACAGTAGGGAAACTTAAATTCAATCTCTCTTCTTAAAAATAGCTGTTGAATCATCAACTGCCTTCTCAAGGTCATACTCAGTTTTGTGGATTTCTCCTGGGAAATAGGAGAAGGGAGGGAATATAATTCTAGCTTTGATTGGCCTGCCTTTTGGCTTAAACAACAGAAAAATGGCCAATTATCCCATTGACAATTATAGTCTGAGCATTTCACCACAGACATAGAAAATGACCCAGCAGCAGAAAACCAGCCACAGACCAGGGGTGCACACATGTAAGCCATTATTGACTTGGAGACAGGCTTGCCGGCAATGGCCCCCACTGGCTCTGGGAAGCTGGATGTCTCCCCTGCTTGACAGGAAAGCTAGGAGGCCTCTCATCATACCTTACCACAGCACCCAGCTTTGGCTCATCTCAGGGTTGAACAGAAACCATGTGACAAAGGGAATAACTCACAGCACAAGGTCAGAGATTAAAGTCCTAAACTGTGTACTTGCCATAAATCTAGATCTCATCAGACAAAGAAAGAAGTGACTAGGATACAATGTGAGTTCTGTGATGGTGTACCATGTCCAACCAGGTCACAAACATGTCTTCAAGCATACAATATCATTCAAGATGTGTGGTCTTTACTCAGTAAATACTTGTACAATGCTTTTGTTGAGGCCTAATGGATAAAAGAATAAATGATCTGTCTGTGTATTGCCCTACAAGAACACCACAGGAAAGACAGAAAGTGGCTTGGCTCTATTCTTGGGCAATTAACTTCACTGTCCTAAGACTCCATTTCCTCCTGAGATGTAGATTGCAGGTGCTTCCCTGATCACTCCTAGTAACAAAAAGATTTGTCATTCAACCTTCATTGGCTGATAGTCTGCATATCTCAGGACCTCTAGATATGGTCTCAAGCTACCTTGCTACCTTCCCTTCTAAGGGCAGCCCACGAGTGAAGAACTACTCCGAGTCTAGGCATACTCAGAAGCAGAAGAGGCTCATAGAGATGTGTTGCAGGTTCAATTCAGAAAGAAGACAAAAATTATTCTTCACTGCTTAAAGTAGAAAGACTCCAGCTAGAGGGTAGTTGGGTTTCTGAATGGGAAAATCTCCATTTTCACTTCTTTTCTTTTTTTAATTTAATTTTACTGTCAAGGTGATGTACATTTACATACGTAAGGTAGTGAGTACGTTTCTTGTCAAACTTGTTACCTCCTCCCTCTTTTTTCTCCCACCTTCCCTTCTCCCCAATTTGCCACTCCCCCCAGTTGTACAGTTAATTTCCAACATATTGTCTTGTAAGTATCTCTGTTGTATTGGTTAGCCTTTTTTAAAAAAATTGACATAGTGCCTTAGTTTGCTTAACCTAACATGTTGCTGCAGCACCAGTCCACTGGTTTCTGGAAAATGATTTTAACACCTTCCAATAATGGATGAAAGTGAGACCCAAAGGCTGTGGACATTTTGACCAATGACCAACAACTCTGATTGCGAATTTCCCTGTGAGGTCAGCTGAGTTGTTGCTGGGCTAGCATTACAGTTCAAATTCACCCTCTTCCCAGCTCAACTTACTGTCTCTTCCTTCACAACATTGATCTCAAAGAGGTTCCCCATTCACCACCCTGAACTCTGAACTCTACTTCAAAGGCTGCTTCTCAGAGAACTAACCTGTGACTTTCTCCTTTGAAAAACAGAAATAATTATATACGTGGGCCACCGTGAAGACTAAATAAGTACTGTGTCTCCAAGTACCTATACCACAGGAAATGCTTGTGAGCATCAGCCAACTTGATCCTGAGCGCTAGTAAAGGCCAGCTCTCTGGTAATAGTGGGAAGCATGTTTCTTCACAAGAGCAAGAACCCAGACAAGTAAATGTGGACATGTCCTAGCTTGATCGGTGGGCAAGAGAAGTACTACAAAAGAATGGGAAGAAAGAAGACGCGTGGGAAGATAGCCTACAGGAAATGATCCTGTCATGCAGCAGGCACTTGACAAAGTTCACTTTGCAAATGTAATTTCACCGAAGCCCGCTGTAGCAGGTAGTACCTTTCGCCCTGTCCTAGATGTGAGGACAGGACCTTAGGAATGTGCACCTGCCATAGACATGAGACATGAGAACATAGAATTCAGGAAGTTGCACCAGCCACACAGCTAGGAGAAGTAGAATGCTTGGAAGCCAGGCAATCATGGGTCCAAAGCTAACCACCCCTGCTCCTCTGAGGAAAGGCTACCACCTGACAGACGAGGCCGAGGCAAGTCCTATCTGAGTAAGCACATCGGTGCTGACAGGCTTGTCTCATGTCATCTCTGAGTTTCACCTTAGACACAATGTGTACAAAGAAAATGGGTCCCATGCCATCCCTTATTCTCAGCTTCTGACTGAATAGGAAGTCTTTATCACGTTTCTAACAATGTGTTAAGTCCTTAGAAGCATCCAGGAGCATAGATCTTATTCCTAAATCTCTTTCTAATCATAGTTTTGTGGGAACATACTGGTGCTTTCATATAATTTGACTGCCCTTTCAGGAAATTTTAGTAACTAATTTTTATGAATTTAAATGCAAAGCAACACACACTAAAAAATAAAGAGAAGGCCAGGTACACCACTCACATCTGTAATCCTAGCTACTCAGAAAGCAGAGATTGGGAGGATCAATTCAAGTCCAACTGTGGCAAAAGAAAGTTCATGAAACCCATCTCAGCCAATAAAAAGATGGGTATAAATGACATGCGCTTTTCATCTCAGATACATGAGAATCTTATATAGGAGGGTTAGATTCCAAGTATAAATATGAGACCTGTTTAAAAAATAAGTATCTAAAGGGGCTGGAGGTGTGGCTCTAGTGGTAGAACCCCTACCTAGAAAATACAAGGCCTTGAATTCATACTCTAGTACCACAACAAAAAACAAAACAACACAAAAAGTATGTAAATGAATGGAGTTAAGTTTATATCTCAACTCAGATGAGGGATTCGGAACAGAATAAAAATAAAATAGCAGTGATGTAGGTAATAGATAAAACAAAATAACAATCTCAAAGGTTACCTGGAAGAGAACATAGCAGAACAGCCCCATCAAAATGTCTCAGCCAAAACAGAGAAAACAGCTGAGCAGAAGCCCTGAGCATTCATACTGCAAAACTCTTCTCAGGGGCTGGGAATGTGGCCTAGTGGGAAGAGTGCTTGCCTCGTATACATGAAGCCCTGGGTTCAATTCCCCAGCACCACATATATAGAAAACGTCCAGAAGCGGCGCTGTGGCTCAAGTGGTAGAATGCTAGCCTTGAGCAAAAAGAAGCCAGGGACAGTGTTCAGGCTGAGTCTAAGCCCCAGGACTGGCAAAACAACAACAACAAAAACCTCTTCTCAGGACTAAAGCAGCTCAGAGTGGCCAACTGTTTAGGTTGTCTGTGACAGTGGAGCTCCCAGGAGGGCATAGAACTTTCACATGAAATCAGGACAGTCCCAGACCAACCCAAGGAGTTGGTTAACATGGATCTGGTACCCTGGACTTACACCCCTGAGTCAAATCAGCACTTGGTTCTCCATGTAAACCTTCAGCTCTGTGAAGGCATCTCAGGTAGCCCCAAGTCTCTTCTTTCAGACAAAACATGTCCAGTACTTTCTCCTCATATCTTCTGGGCTTTGACTTCTCACTGTATAAGCACTTCCTTTCCTCTGCCCACTCTGTTAAATCCAGAGCCATCAGTACCACTCAAGTGTCAGCTCTGTGCTCAATTCTCTGCCATCCCTGAGTATAGCTGTAGGACTTACCGCTGCCCTGGCAGAGGTGTAGGGTCCAAGTGGCGGCCTCCAGGCAATGCCATCATGTTGATCCCAATCTGCAGCAAGGCCTGCCCACAGCGGTCAGGACCCTGAAAACACAGGGTGGGATGGGTCAATGAGGACACACAGAGAGAAGGTACATTGCTTTCTCTCTCAGATTTTGTCCAGAAGGAAGCAAGGCAGGTGTGCAGGAAAGGTCTCCTAATGTTCCTCTTCTTTTGAATCAACGTATACTCTGAAGTCCTCACATAAATAAGGCAAGATAGATTTGACCTTTGTCCTGAATCCTTCACGTGATAACCCCTTGCAATCTCTTCCTTTCACTCGATTGCCAAATATTTACTCTGGTATGTACCAAATACTAGGCTACAGCTACCAGCAAATTCTGCAGAGGATAGACTGAATAACAGCTAATATTTATGGTGCATGTACTATTTGTCAGACACAGATCTAAATGTTTTTGATAGTATTAACTTATTTAATATGATCATCACCCCTTGGTTACAGACAACACCTCCAAAATTCAATAAGAAATTCATAACAGCGAATTCTAGCATGTACAAGTAGGTGGTAGAGGACTAGGATCCAGGTTTTATGATTAGGGAGCACCAAATGAACATAATGAAAGTAATGAACAACCAAAATATTCCCAGTACTTGCTAACAAGCAGCCTGACTTCATTCTCCAGTGGTAATTTGCAGCCCCAGCTAAAGTCTCCATGTCAGCAGCGTTTGTAAAGAGAGGTTTTCCAGCATAGAGCTGACAGAGGAGTTCTATAGTGAAGTTTTATCTTCCTTCTGATGTCCTTGTAGCCACCCGATCCCACTTCTCTGAGTCTAACTCACCCTGTTGACTAGAGATTCAAAGAGTGAAACCCCTCCAAAACTACGCAGTGTGTTAGGAAGCCAAGAATTCATTCAAGGTTATACCCTGTGCCCTCACCGATAGGCAAAAAGAAAAGCTTGAATTTGAGAGTATGAGAGATTGAAACCCTAAATCTGTCTGATTAGCACACAACTATAGGAAAATCACCATCTTTTTTTGAAAGTGTCTCCCTCAGTTATACTTACTATACAGGAGTTTCATAAGAATTAGCCAACACTACTCAAAGACATTTCTAAAATTTCACTTGCCTCTTCTTGGGAGGATTTGGGAAATATATTTCAGAGCCAGGGTTGCTGCTCTGCTCATCAGGAGAGGTGAAAAGGACACAGGGATAAATGAGCAAGGAAGACAAAAACCCTCTGTCACTTGCTACAAGTCTTAATTTGCTGAAAATTCCATAATGGATGTTCAGCCTTGCTTTTTAGAATAGTCGGCTGTATCTCCACCAGGAGCAGTTAGTGAGTGACTTAAAGCCTTGACTGTTTCATATTTAATTCAACACCTGTTGCAGCAACAGTTCCATTTGAACAACCCTTTTCTGCTCCCATATCCCATTAAAGGCAGCCCTTACTCCCATTTGGAAAAAGAGACAGGCCATGTGCAGGAAATGCAAGCTATTTACAGCCATTTTTTTCAATTAGAACCAGTAGCAATAGAGTTTTCTGCTGTCATTTAATGGGCCAATATGGGTTCCACTCAAGGCTGGGCTGGGATTGTTTTATTTTCAGAGTCCATTAGGGCTGTCAATGCTGTAGAATACAGTTCAACAACAGCAGCAGCAGTGCTAGAGTAGGGCCAAGGAGGAGCTGGGAGGAGAAAAGTGAACCAAACAAACCATGCTGTGATTTCTTTCTCCGAGGCTTCAGAGAGTACAAAAGCTAGGAGTGACAGAGATGTCCCATCATCATTATAAATCTCCATCCACTTTTATAGCTAAAAGGAAAGGTCCTTGTAGGGGTGCTACTTCACTGGAGAAAAAAGTGGGGCTTTCTTCCTCATCTGCAAAATTGGGGAGGGGATAGACAACTTTCTAGTAGTATTATGGGCATTAAGATAATTCATGTGTAAAATCTTTGTTTCTGACCTCTTAAGATATGCACCTATTTCCTACATTTGAGAAATACTCGTGCACTTATGAGTTCTAGTGAAGAGAAAATTGGTCTCCCAAAACAGGAACAGAGAAGGCTGGATACTTGTTTCTTGATATGCTTTTCAGTCAGAACAAAATATCGATCAGACACAAGGCACGAAAAACTTAATACCGATGCCGTAATATTGAACTACAATTTGTTAAGTTCATTTTAAAAGTAAATGAGAGCTTTCAGGGGAAGAAGAGGTAAGGACAGTAGGGGAGAAAGGAGATACATCAAGAACTCTTGAAGGTAGTGACACTAAATTGCCCTCCCAACCCCCAAACCTGGGCCTCTGTTTGACCTGTGCAATGCAGGTGGCAACAGACATCAGAGATGTTCTGTGTCGCTAGCTGAGAAGGCTAGCATCCTGTGGCAATCAGATCGTTTAAGAATTCTCATTCCCAGGGGAGGTGCAAGAAACCAAGCAAGCTGCCACAAAGCCTTGCCCAATAGACTGAGCCTCATGAAATATAGAAAGATCTAGCTCCCTGGAGGAGGCCCTCACAGCCCCTCACAGCTGTCAAGCGACAGAGTCCAGGTAACAGGCAGAACAGACCACAGGACTCACAATGCCTCCAGGCATTGAAAACCCTCACCACATGGCCCAAACTAGTCTCAGCAAGGCACAGATAAAGTCTCAAGCCTGTGCCTGCATGTCTGGATACCATCTACCTTCTGGACCAACCATCAAAGACAGGTATAGGAATCTCAGGTATAAAAATTCACACCAACATTAACACAAGTTAGGCTACAGTACCCAGGGTAATTCCGACAGCTTTCTTGGAGGAGTGCACATCATACTTTTAGAGCCTTCAAATTTCAAGTGTCTTGGAGATTATCTTTCTTGTGACAACAGCAACAAGGAGGAGGTAAATGAAGAGCAGAAGAAGAAGAAATATATATTGGGTGTTTACTGTGTATATGGCACTGTTCCAAGTGCTTTACATTTAGTCAAAATAACCCTATGAGGTAGGATACTATTGTTGATCCCATTTCTCACATGAGGAATTGGAGCACAGGTTAATATGGAATGATGAAGAGACACATTCGAAGCAAACAGCCTGCCCAAGGTCATGCAGCAAGCTGAGCTGCGCTTGGGACATGCATGCATGCTTTGTCACTTCCATAAACTCTTCATCACCCCCTGGGAAAGCCCAAGGTAGCTTTGCTCAAGAGAAGCCTAGAGAGTCAGCAGACCAGGGTGTCCCAGTGTTTTGCCATGGATCAATGGAACCTCTTTCTCCAATTGTAAAGATGGGACTTCTTGCCATGCTTGTTCTCCTTTGTTATTCTCATACAGTGCATACAAGTAAAGAGAGGATAGGATAGGTTAGATACAGCCAGCCCTGAAATGGGATGGAAAGGTTGATGAAACAGTGCCTATAAATCTCCAGTCAGTGAGAGGGAAAAGCCAGCATCAGGCTCTCCCCACTAAGGCCCATGTGACCCAGTACCTGATTTATAGAAATATGTGTCTTCTAAAAAGCCTCCACTTTGTCCAATTACACCACAAAGCAGCTTTCTCTGGAGGCTTGTGTGGCAGAAGAATGCTCAGCCTCCTCCTAAGGAGGATATACCTCCTCAGTATAACTTAGGAGGCATCTCATCACTAGGAGCCTTGCACTGCCCAACAGCCCATAAAAGGACCCAAGCCCTGGGCATGGAAAATTGCACAGGAAGCTGTAGATCTTGACATCCTGGAAGCTAGCCCAGAGCTGGAAGGTTTCTAAAGGTCAAAGGTAAGTAATTGATACGCAGGCTTCTACGACCACAGGTGGACTAGCCTCACAGAAGAAACCTAGCTGGGTCTTTTAGTACCCTCAATCAGAACTCTGTTGATTGAGAGTATAGACAAGCCAAGCACAGGTGGCTCACACCTGTGAGCTACTTGGGAGGCTGAGATCTGAGGATCACAGTTCAAAGCCAGCCTGGGCAAGAAAATCTGTGAGACCCTTATCTCTAATTAACAATCAGAAAAATGGAAAAGGAATTGTGCTAGTCTTGAGTGAAAGAGATTAAGGACAGTGCCCAGGCCCTGAATTCAAGTATAGATTCAGGAGTCAAGCTGCCCAGGTTCAAATCTGTTATTAGAATATGGATATGACCTCAGATATAGGTTTCTTTGTAAAATAGAGCATATAATAATAATATTCTGAGAATTCTATGCATATCACTGAGTATGTGGAGGATTGCACACTTGGTATAACAATTGGTTCCATTTCTCCTTGGGCAACGGCTGGCATCTAGCTGTGCAGAGGAAGCCAGACAGAGACTTGTCTGCCTATTTCTCAACATCAACTCTTCAACTAATTTTTCCTCTTTAAATTTTAATCTCTTTTTACTTTCTAACTTTCCCTGATGGAAATGTGAGCCAATTTATGGAATGTTCCATAGCTTCAATCTGCAAAAGCAAGAGACTTTTCTCCCTGGGCCCAGGTCCCACAGGGCTAAAATTAACAATCATTATACTTTAAGCTAATGACTTACTGGTTGTGACTGCCATGAATAGACATAACTCTCAGATAAAGGCCATTAGAGAAAATTGAATTGCTCCAATATGGTGAGAATTTGGATACATCTTATTTCATAAATCACACTCAGAGGTCACACTGGGCAAGCTATTTCCTTCTGAGTCATGACAAGAACCCAGGTTGAAGAACACAGGAGGGAGAATATAAAATATCTTATATCTCACAAGTATAATTTTTTCTTCTAAAGCTAAGAGCAGATGACAGTGCTCCATCAACAACCATGTCAATCGAATCTTCTCTGATTTTATTTCCTCTCCAGATTCTCCAAACTGGAACTTTCTCAGTAACATTGGGAAGGTAGCACAGAAGGAAGGTCACCAAAAGCCATGGCCAGTCACAAATCCACCTCTTACTAGGCCTCTCTGACACTCAGCTTCTTGGTAAAATTGGAATGTAATCTATTTTTCATTGTAAGAACCATCTAAAGCCATGTAGCCTTATGAATCTTCAAAGGTGCTAGAACCCAGGAAGTGAGTTAGCAGTGCTATATAAGAAGTTTCATGATAGTCCTCTTTGTACCCAATGAGGGATATATTTCTTATCCAGAATCAGGTTCAAAGAGCTGTTTGCCATCAGAGAAAAAAATAGAGTATATTAGAAACAAATAAAGCAGAATATATTGGAAAGAGGCAATGTCTTCCATATAGGACATATGATTTAAAAATAAAACTCTGTACTTAGTGACTATGATGAATTCCATCATATAAAGGGATAACTTAAGGTTTGTTCAATTTTCCCTTTTCCCTTCTACCATGAGAGGATCCAGGCTTCCTGTCCATTGAACATCAGCATCAGATTCAGCATGCAGACATCAACTTGGAAGAAGGAAGGGCCTTCCCAAACACCAAACTTGCTGGTACCTTGATATTGAACTTCCTAACCAAAAGTAGTGAGAGCCTACACATTTCTGTTCATTGTAGACACTGTACAATTTTGTTACAGCAACACAAAACAGATGAAGACAGAAAGCAGGCTCTGAATAAGCCCAGACCAAAAAGCTAACACATTTCCTATGATTAGTTACAATCTGAAAAAAAAAAAAAAAACCACACACACACAAGTTCTGTGTGACAAAGAATTTGGGACATACAAAAGAGTATCCAAACTGAACCAGAATCTTGTCTCAGCCATAACACCAATGAGTTCTCAGCTTACTAGTAAAGGAACCAAAGCCAGCAAACACTCTGGGACTCCAGTCATTCTAGGGTTATAAACAAAGGTACCCAGACAACACAATCATTCTCAACAAATCTTATTGTAATTGTCATAACACACTCAGAATTTTTTTTTTGCCAGTCCTTGGGTTTGGACTCAGGGCCTGAGCACTGTCCCTGGCTTCTTTTGCTCAAGGCTAACAATGTTCCACTAAAGCCACAGTACAACGTCTGGCTTTTTCTGTTTATGTTGTGCTAAGGAATTGAACCCAGGGCTCCATGGATGTAAGACAAGCACTCTACCGCTAAGACATATTCCAAGCCCTCAGAATTCTTTGAGTTGCAGGAGGGAAGGTGTCAGGTACAGGGACCACATGGTCTACATCTTGCTACTGAGTGAATTATTTAGGAATGAATCAAGCATGAAAAATGCCCATTCACAGAACACTGCATTACTAAAACTCATCTTTTATCTACTATGCCAATGTGTTATAGTAACATTTGGACCGTGCCTAACACAGACTGTATCCCCCCCCACACAAAGAATATCACAGAATGCTGTAATTTGGGGAGACAGAACATAATGCCTAGAGACTTCCCAAGGGAAGGAATAAAATAGGAGTTAAAAAGATCAGAAACCCAGTGTAGAAACTTAATAAATATGATGATAGGGTGAAATGAATACCTATGAGCATTTAAAGTCCTATCATTTTGGAGAGAAAGATTCTGCTTCTAAGCCACTTCCCTCTTCTTTAGTCTTATGTACTCATTCATAAAAATAGGTACAATTTACTATAGTCATGTCATTCTAAGATGTGTTTTGTATATTGGAACATGGATTGTGTTTCAACCAATGGCATCTTGGCATTGTGTTGTAGTTTGAATGGAACAACATTTTATCTTTGTGAAGTAGCACGGCATCTTACAATACACTGCATCTTAAAGTCAAAGAAATAAGGTGTTAGGCACTTAACTAATGTGCCACATTTCACATAAATGAATGCATTTCTCTTTCTAAAAGTTTAAAACAACAAATACTACTAGAATCCTCATTTTAAAGATGTGGAAATAGTTACCCAGAGAGGTTCAATAATTTGTAAGCATAGATGAATAAAGTGAGTGAATGTGGTGAAGACTGTAGACCTTCCTTGAGATCCTCTATTATATTCACTATTTTTCAGCAGTTAATTTTAAAGCAATAACCAAGTCCTTTCTTTACAGAAAAAAAAATCACATGGAATTCTTATTTCCATCAATATAGTAAACTGGGTACTTGAAAATACTCCTCCATCAAAGAAACTTTTAAACTAAAGAAGTATTTAAAATATCACTGAAATATCCATGATGTCCTTAAAATATCACTGAACTAGGGGATGGGAATGTGGCTTAGTGGTAGAGTGCTTGCTTAGCATGCATGAAGCCCTGGGTTGGATTCCTTAGCACCATATAAACAGAAAAAGCAAGAAGTGGCACTGTGGCTTAAGAGGTAGAATGCTAGCCTTGAGCAAAATGAAGCCAAGGACAGTGCCCAGGCCCTGAGTCCCAAACCCCAGGACTGGCAAAAAAAAAAAAAAATCTCTATCTCTAGCTAGCTAGCTAGCTATCACTGAACTCGCAAAAATGTAAGAGGTCAAAAGCAAAACAGAAGCAACCATGGGGAGTTAAGGCAGATTTTCCTCTTTGAATATCTGCTGAATCCTCTATTTTCTAAGTTTCTGTCTTATGTGTATACAAAACAGGGGGAAGGAAGGGAGATGAAATAAAAACTAGAGACTTCCAAAAGTAAAGAAACAAATAGAACTCCAGAACACCAGAAACTCAGTGGAAAAGTGAATGGCAAATGAACCTTTGTACCTGAAGTACCACCAAAGAAAGCTGAGAATTGATCGCTACTATTTGACTCCCATAGAAGCAATGGCTTGAATTTATTTTTTCTGTTGGAAGGGCTCAGTTACAGAATTTAGTCAAGAAATGCAAGAGAGTCTTGGAAAGAGTTTCACTGAACAAAGACTGTAAAACATAGCCATGAAAATTTGAGAAAGGGTCAAATAGAATGTCTATAAATCAAAATACAATAATTAAAATGAAAAAAACTCATTGGACAAATTAATTACAGCCCAAAGATGGGTTGGTATAAGATAGAACAAAAGTAATCACTCAAAATTTAGCCCTCTCTCTGACAAAGAGAGATAAAACATGAAAAAATTAATATCAAGGAATATAGAATAGTAGTAGTCTAATAAATATTGTATCATATTTCCAAAGAAGATAAGAGAAAATATAGGGGAGAAAGTGATATTCAATCAACACACCTTTCAAATCCAGAAATCAATGAGTCCCATCAAGATAAATAGAAAACACATACACATACTAGACAATTCCTAAGACTGAAAAACACTGAGGACAAAGAAAAATCTGAAACCACCCAAAGGATAAAGCAAACTAAACTGAGTGATAACTACTAAATAGAGATTGTGAAATTCAGAAATATCAGGGGAAAAAAACCTGATTGCCGTAAATAATTGTCCTAAAATTCTGATTCCAGAGAACTTCTTTTATGAGGATACAGATGAAATAAGACTTTTTTTAGAAAAATAAAAATCTCATACTAGAAGAAATTCTGGAAAATTTAAGTGTAAAAAATGTAATGTTAGACAGAAGATTGATGTAGAAAAATAAATAATTGCCAGATGCTGGTGGCTCATGCTTATAATCCTAGCTACTCAGGAGGCTGAGATCTGAGGATTAAGGTATAATGTGAGACAGGGCAAGAGAGCCTGTGAGACTCTGAGCTCCAATTAACCACCAGAAAGCTGGAAATGAAGCTGTAGCTCATGTAGTATAGCACTGGCCTTGAGCAAAAAAGCTCAGGGACAGCTCCTGGACAATAAGTTCAAGCCCCAGGACACACACACACACACATACACACACACACACACATACACACACTGACAAAGAAATCATTTATTTGAAGCAAAACTATAAATCCAAATAAGCTTTAAATATGAGAAACAATTACAGTATTTCATTTGTGAGAAAAAGCTAAATATAAAATATTGTATATAAATTCAGAAGGACATGATTAAAATAAATGTAAGTGTGCTGTTTCTTATATTGCATAGGGAAGAAAATCGAGATGTGAATTAACTTTAAGCTTATTAGGTTTTTATTAATGTTATAATATCAAAGATAACTAAGTAAAAGCATAAGTGTAGAAAAGAAATATCTCCTCTAAGGGGAAAAATAAATGAGTTATGAACAAAAATAATCAACCCAAAATAAAAAAAAATCATAGAAAGAGATGCATCCATGCATGCTAGTAACCATAGCCAAACTAACCGGTTATGAGCAAGGATTACCAGTGCTGTACTACTAAAGAGGATAGAGAAAGAGGAATAGCTTGAAGCAGGACTCAGTAAATATCAAAAGATTGACAGAGTCTAGGCCAGGCTCAAGGGCTCAAGCCTATGATTCTTACTTAGAAAGCAGAGATCAGGGAATTATAATTCAAGGCCAGTATTGGCAGAAACAAGTTTGAAAGACTCCATCTGGACCAATGACTGGACATGCCTGTCATCCCTGTAATATAAGGAAGTGCAAATAGGAAGATGGAAGTAAGACCCTGTCCTGAAAATAACCAACCCAAAAAAGGGTTGTTAGAGTGGCTTAACTGAGTGTCTGCCTAATAATGACCAAGTCCTGAGTACAAACCCCAATACCACTAAAGAAGATAAAAGAAAGAATAAACATCCCACTGCAGATTCTACAGATTGCAATCTCTACCCCCACATAAACATTCCCATACATTTAGATATTTTTACACATACAAGTCACAGGGCAAAGAAGCAATCATAACAAAAATGAGAGCAAAACTGAGTGACTATAAATTATTTTTAAAAATACACATTTAAGCACGATCTCAGTAGAGTAGAATTTAGAGCAAAGACTATACCTCTATAGCTTCTGAAAATTAGAAATATTTCCAGCATCTAATAAAAGGAAATTTACAAAGAAGAAAATAATTTCAAAATAAAAGAAGAAAAATAATTATGAGAAAAATTAACAGAACAAAATATAAGCCCACAAAAAATTAATAATAAAGTTAACATTGGTTTTTGAAAATGCAAATAAGCTAGACAAGCACTGGGTAAGATCAAGAAAAAAAGAGAAAACACAAACAATATTTGCAAAGAAAAAGGTTTATTGTTATAGATGAAGCAGATAAGAGGATATTATTAAACATATAAATAAGAGAATGTCATTCAAAACATAAATGAACGCAATAAGTTCCCACAAAATTACAACTTAACAAAGCTGATTCAAAAAGAGATAGATTTGTATCTACTGAATTAACTAATCAGTAGTTTAAAATCTTCCTATAAAGAAAATGCCAGGCCAACGGAAGTTCATAGAGGAATTTATGTCATTCAAAGGAATTATAGTTACCCACATTCTTCCAGAGAATAAGAAAGAAAATGTATATTTTAACTGATTTTATGAGGCTGTCATAACTTTGGTATTCAAACTAGACAAGAACAATACAAGAAAGGAAATATACAGACATATATATGAACAGAGGAATATACATTATGCAAAATATTAGACAATGGAATGGAAAGGATAATAATACAGCTTGGCAGTTGGGTGCCAATAACTCATGCCTATAATCCTAGATACTCAGGAGAATGAGATCTGAGGATTGAGGTATCAAGCTAGACAGGGCAGGAGCATCCATGAGACTCTTAGCTCCAATTTACCACCAGAAAGCTGGAAATACAGCTGTGGCTCATGTAGTGTAACACTAGCCTTAAGGCATAGGGGCAAAGCCCAGGCCCTTGAGTTCAAATCCCAGAACCAGCAAAATAAACTAGGTAAATAAATAAAAATAAATAATACAGCTTGGGTTTGGACTAAAATGCATAATTATTTAACATTAGTAAGTAAATTAACGAAACACAATATTAACAAATTATAAGTAGAAAAAGGTTTATTACTATCTCAATAAATAATAAAAAATAATTCAAGAGAATTCAACACCCATTCACAATAAAACCTTTGAGAAAACTAGAACAGACCAATTAAAGAACTCTTTAAATGAATTAAACAACATCTACTTGAAAAAGGGAAACTACTATGGTCAACATACTCAATGACATATTTAAAGCATTTCCAGGGAGATTAGAACAAGATGCCTTGTTTTTACCAACATCTTTCTATACATTACTGAATTAGACATCTTGGCTAGAATAGAAAGAAAATAAGAATGAGAATAATCCAAATTGTCATTATGCTCCTACCTATGCAGGCCAGAATACAGTCAAAGGAGTGAGTGGACTCTGATCAGCCACAGGGCTGGGTCTACCAGCCTGTGCACCAGTGTCTGTGGGTCTGGATCGCCCGACATGGTACCTTTCCATGATTCTGACAAGAATTCACCCTTATTGTCTACATAGAAAAGCCAGAAGGATCTACAACACAATTTTTTTTATATTAAAGCTTAGAAAGTTGACAAGAAATGAATAAATCCAAGTCAAGTGCAGGCCTAGACATCAATACCTGGAATAAAATTTAGGATCAGTTCAGTTCAGTAATGGATACCAAATAATGAGGGCTCTGGTATGTTGTCTGAAGACCTTTGGCCTTTATTCTGAGTGCTGTGTGTGGATATGGAAGGTTTTTAAATGCTTTTAAGTGGAATTGAAATTTGAACTCGGGGCCTCATGTTTCCTAGGTAGGCAATACTACTTGAGCAATGTTCCCAGAACTTTTGTCTGCTGTTAGTTATTTTTTAATATAGGTTCTCATGCTTTGCCTGAAACTAGCTTCAGACCCAGTCTTCTTAGGTATACCTTTCATGTAGCTGGGATTATAGCTGTGAACCACTATGTCCAGTTTATTTTGCTTGGACTGGCCTTGAATTGAGATTTTCCCAATCTCTACCACCCAAGTAACTGGAATTATAGGCATGAGCCACTGTGTAAGCCTGGATTTATTAAAAGATTTTGAGGAGAAACTCAATGTGCTCTGCTTATGGTGAAGATAACAGATGATGAGGAGAAGGGTGAGGAGGAGAGGTAGGCAGGTCAGTTGTGAGGATAGTAGAGCATGCTCCTGAAGCTTGAACATAAAAGACCTGTGTGCTGGGAACAGGGTACAGAGGTCACTGTGAAGCTGAGTTGCTTGGACCAATAGGGACACAGGACAGGTTTCCATGACACAGGATGTTTCCATGAGAATTGTGTTTTTTTAAGTGGCAGAAATTGACATCAGCCTGAAGAAGGGAAGGAGTCGAGAATCCTCCCAGACTTGAGGCAAGAGTGCAGTTGGAGTGACCTTTGGATGCATGGTAGCCAAGCATGTGGTGATGTAGACAGCAGCTGACACTGTCAGCAGATGTGAGTGGTTGTCAATAGGACAGGACCCAGATGTCTCCTGCAATTCAAAGCTTCCTTTGATCAAAGGATACAGAGCAGCCTGGGTTCTGGCAGAACGGGCTAGACAAAGGGTTGGGTCTGGCCACTGGTCATGAGTGACTCTTTCAGAAACTTGTAGAGGGGCTCATGGGACTGTAGGAACATGACAATCAGGGCAGGAGCACAGCTAATTCAACCAGATGGGAAATTGGAGGCCCAAGCAAGGCATAAATTCCCTAAGGCATATAGAGCAATTGCTTGTGGCAGAGAAAGGTCAAACATCTTACTGAATTCATGCTGGGGAATCACTATGTTTTACTTAATTACACATTTATACATCTCTGTCAAGTGAAGGGAAACTCTATGAAGAGAACTGTTTTTATCCATGCCCATCTTTATCTTCTAGCTGTGGCTTGAAGCAGGGCAGTTGCTCTGGCTAACCCATAGAACTATGCTGTCTTTCCTCTTGATCTTAACTGAGACAGGATATGGGATCAGAAAAGACACCTGTGGGTGGAGACAAAGCATGGATCTGGGTCCTTATTGCATTCACCATCACCTGGGACCAGTTCCACCTCAGGTCTACTCACAGCCCTTAGCATGATCTTAGAAGTGGCCATGAACTCAGGTGGCTAAAGAGGAGGCAGACAGCTGCCAGGAAGATACCCTCTAGGAAAGAGTGGGACATGAAGGACTGGTATGTCCTGTGTCCCGTGCCACTAAAAGAGACAAGAGACCCTGTCCAGCTGAAGGGACAGCAGGAGAGGCTGGGCCTCCGAGACTTCCCTAGACCTACTTATCTGTTCTCATGGTTCCCAGGAACTAGAGGCCACTTCTTTATGAGTCTTTTCTTATAGCATATCCAAATCTGGCTTTAGAACTAGATTTTAGTTCATTGCTCCAAGTGGCTGAATGCCTACCAAGCAATGAGATCTTGAGTTCAAATCACAATACTACCAATGGGGAAAAAAAAAGACAACTTTCACTATCCACCCATATCACTCAGATTTAAGGCCAAAGGTCTTCTTAAAATAACAAAGCATAGCCCTCATGATTTTTCTCCTGTTATCGTACTGACTTCAACTCATGCTGCTCTTCCCAACTCTCCCTTTGTTCCAGTCACATGATTCAAACACACATCAGGGCCTTGACCTTTAATCTCTTCTATTTGACTTCTCTTTCGCCACATGCCCACATTGCTCCTTTACTCCCTCCTGGCCTCTGCCTAAAGTATCTACACATCTGAGAGTAAGCTTGTATAAGCATGCAAACCCCACCTACTCTTGAAGCACCCTTAGGATTCTTTATATTCCTCCATAGCCCTCAGCACCGCTTTGCATACTGTACATGATACTGCTTATGTCCTGTCTTCTCAAGTAAAAACAAAATGCCACAAGAACATGGAGTTCAGCTTTGCTTAAAGATGTATCCACTGAACGCAATACACAGCACTTAGTAGGTGCTGAGAAGATTACTTGTCAAATGCATAAATGAGTCTCTAACAGAGGCCCTTGGCCCCTTTAGGCATTTTTCCAAGATGTGCTTATCTGATGTGGTTGCCATTGTCCTTGTCTGCTCAGTTCCAGCCCTGTCTGCTGCCACAGCAGATGGACAGCATGCCTTCTGCAGCTCTTTGTAAATGACAGCTCTCAGAAAACTAAAGGGCAGCTTCTGCAGGGTGGGGATAGATTAGCCCACTGCATGCTTTCTAAATGCCACATTTAAAAACACTGCTCCCCCACCCTCCCTCCAGCCTCTCTACAAATTCCACAAGGTTAAAGGGCAAATGTGGCCAAAAAGAAAGCATCTTATTTTCAAAATAAGGTCCAAAGGGAGCAAAATCTGCCCCCCCTTTTCCTCTCTCCCCTCTCTTGGGCCTGAGACCCTACCCTTCCAACTATCTCGTTCTGCCTGTCTTACTGGGGAGTCAAACTCCACATTTTCATGAAGAGACTGAGAAATCAGAGAGAAAGACAACTGTGTGATCAGTGTGGCCACTTCTGTCTGAACAATTTTCCTCCTAATACCCTACACTCACATGTGGCCCAGGCCTCACCAGCACAGTAGTACTTCCTTAGCTCTGATGGTTCCTCACCCAGGTTTCTGGCCTGTGAGGACTATAGGAAATACTGATACAAAGGCCTGTGATAGGAGGCAATTTAACAAGCCTGAGAGATGGATGAGGGAGGGCTGTGTAGGAAGAAGTGTAGGATGTGTAGATGTGTAGGCTGTGTAGGATGACATGGTGGACAAGCAAGACCTCGTAGGAATTATTCAAGAGTATGATCTTTATCTTAAAATCAGTGGGGAGTCATTCCATTTCTTTACAAAAGGTACAATATCATTCTTTCTAATATGAGTAAAATTCTATTGTGTATATATACCACATTTTCCTGACCCATGTATCATGGTCCATTGAGGGGTGTCTGGGCTGATTCTGTACCTTACCTGCAATAAACATGGTTGTACTGGTAGCTTTACTGTATCCTGATTTGTAATCTTTTGGGTAAATGTCCAACAGTGAAGTTGCTGGATCATGGGATATTTCTATGTCTAATTTTTGGGGAACCTCCAAACTGCCTTCCAGAGTGGTTAACAAGCTTACATTTCCACCAACAGTATATTAGGGTTCCCTTTTGACCACATCCTTGCCATCAACTGTTATTGTTTATTTTCTTGATAATGGCCATTCTAACTGTGGTGAGGTGAAATCTCAATGTTGTTTTGATTTGCACTTCCTTGGAAAAAATTGTGGCAAGTGAAGTAAGTCAGGCACAGAGAGACAAATTATTCATATTTATGTTTCCTCTTATATGTAGAGACTAGATTTAGCTTACAAACTCATAAGTATATTAGGTGGTGTATAGAAATGTATTAACTGAAATACAATAGATTCAAGGAAGATCTCAAATAGTGCAATTCCTTAGAAAGCCAAAAGCAAAGTTTAATAAAATAAAACACCAAGACTCAAGTACTCAAAGCGGGTAAGGTGAAGTGAAGGGGAAAGGAGTAAACAGATGAGGAGGAGAAGAAGGGGGAAATGAAGAAAAGGATCCAATATATAGCCTACAAAATTAAGATGAGTGAGGAAAGAAGTGGGTAAGGAAGGGATGAGTGAGAATGATGAAAGGGGTTACAGCGATCAAGATACAGCAGTACAAGAAATGTATCTAATGCCTAAGGAATGAAATTGTAACCTCTCTGTACATCACTTTGACAATAAATAAGAAAAAAAGATATTATAGCCAAAAAATAAAATTAAAATTAAAAAAGATATGTTGTATTCATAAACTGCTTTTTAAGTGGAAACTCCTTTGTACAATTATTTAACAATAATTTGAATTATTGAATTATTTGTTTTTAATATCAGATGGGAGACACTAAAGTATTTTCAAAGAGGAAAATGACATGAACAGAGTGGGATTTTATAATGTATTCTGGTGCTAAATGGAGAACAAATAAATGGTACCTGGAACTAGGAGGATGTAGACAGAGATGGAGAAAAGTGAAGGACCTAAGAGACATACACTGACATCTATCCACAAGACATGGAGATAGTTGGACCTGGGTATGAAGGACAGAGATGCTGAGGATGAGCACCAGAGCTCTCTGACTTGTGGCCAGATGAAAAGCCATCCAGTGAAGTCTGAGATATCTATGAAGAGAGCCAGCTATGAGTGGGAGAGTGCCAAGAAAGAGAGCCAGGAATTTTTTTGTACATACGTCGAGTTTGACAGGCTTTGGTGATGTCAACCTGGGAGTTACCTTAACTCTACTTCCCCAACTTTCTGCACTGATAAGTCACCATGACCCATTGATTCCACCACTTCCCCATCCTGGCTCAGTTTTTGTCCTTGCAATTATTTTCTCGGTAACCAAAAACAATCTCCAGGCTCTCTGTTCTTATCTATTCGTCTCCCACTTTAAATCTTTCTAAATATCATCTCCTGAAATAGATCCTCACTAACACCCTACTCCCATATGACATATCCTGCCCTATTACTCTCTCTCTTCGGATATTTGGGTGGTTTCTTCTAAAAGTAAATAACAATGTGTTATATCTGTCCATTATACAAGTAGGTAGATATAAATGTCCTCGCTCTGCTAAGAGGGCATAGATATATGACAGATCAATAACAAGAAGCCTCCAGATCTTGGTTTCAAAATGTCATGTTCCTCAGAGTATCCAGGACTATTTGGGCAGCTATCTAATTCCTGGACTAGGGCAAGGAAAGAATAAAGTGAGCCTGTAACTTCTTGCTCTAACAGCTAATAAGGATATACTCAGACAGTCATGAGGACAAGTCATAAAGCCACAGAAACCAACCAGGACAGCCTCCCACTGACTGAATCAGGGACAATGTAAACAATTACTCCCCTTGGAGTAATTGATATAACTCGGGTAATTCATTATAAACATATAAGGCTTCAATAAGAAGAAAGGAGAATCAGGAAAAAGAGGAGAGAGCTGGGAAAGACAAGAACTTAGAAATAAAGATGAGTGGGAAAGGAAGGAAAGATGTTTCCTTTCATGATGTGTCTAGTCTATGCCAGCAACCGCACTTCTAATACATTTCCAGCTTCTCGCATCACCATTGTATTCGGAGGAAGCTCATTTTACAGATGAGGAACCTGGAGGTTCCAAGTTACATCCATCCGTCTGCAAAGCCCATGTCTGTCCTCCACACAGTGCCAGAGCGCAAAGCCACCTCTGACCATCCATTAGAAGCATGAGGCTTTATGGAATGTTCCATCCCACAACAGTGTCCTTTAAACCAGCACAACACACTGGCCCATCATGCAACTTGCTCTCTCAGACCACAGGCCACATGTTGCATGGTTTCCAAACCAGTATATTTGATTTGTAAGAGAAAACCTCCACTTCTTCAGCACAGACTGAATACTATACACAATTATCCAGCCAAAGTGCTGACGCCCACAGACACTGCCTCATGCTGAACAGAGTCTGGTCTGCCCAGAGATGTCCTTAGAGAATTCAGGACTCCCCCAGAGCTTGGCATTGAGGGGACCCTGAAGCTGGAGGAGGGGAGCCTGTGCTGGCTGGATCACAGAGCCTGGGTGGTAGAGACTGGGTTTCTAGGACAGAGATTGCTGCAGGGAAGAATGAAGCCACACAAGTCCAAGGCTGCCCACCCTCTAGTGCTGGGTGAAGGATCTCTGCCCAACCCAGGAAGCCTTCCTTGCCCTGCCCTCCATCCCATCCCTGTCTTCTGTGGAACAATGGTACACATCAGACAGTGGCAAGGCCAATGAGGCCTTTCTAGCCAGTGATACCCATGAAGTTCAAGTTCTGGAATCAGTTAGTTGATCTCTTAGCTTTGTCCCCATTTGCCTAAAGGAATAATTTTAACCTGCTTTTGAGGCCTTCAAAATAGACAAGTCCAGGTACAACCACAGGAAGAGGATACAAGAGGATCATCAAGAAAAGAAGCTACGGTTTCACATGGCATGTTGAAAGTAATTACAACAGTGATATAACACTCATTTCCATAACATGGAGTTCATTTCACTTAGCATAAACTTATGCATTCATAGGGGCATAGCTATTAGGCTCTTGTGATCCTCTGCTGTGACTAGCCTAAACCGGAATCACTGTATCTCATCTGAGTACACTGGATACTGTATATACTGGTATTAGAACTAGGGAAGTGAAAGGGAATATCAAAATTAAGAGACAAAGGATAAAAAGACAAACGACTCCAAAAGCAATACTTGCAAAACCATTTGGTGTAAAACAACTGAACAATTCATGGGGGAGAAGGAAAAGGAGAAGGTGAATGAGGGAGGAGGTAACAAAACAGTACAAGAAATGTACCCAAGACCTAATGTATGAAACTGTAACCTCTCTTTACATCACTTTGACAATAAATAAGTATAAAAAAATAGACAAGTTCTCGTCCCCTTCAGTGATCAATGGCCATCTACCATGGATGCTAGAGTCAGACCTAGGAAAGAATGGTCACTAGGGCTGACCTTGCACTTAATATTTGACCTCAGTGTGCTTCAGTTTCCTTGAGCTTAAAATAATTAACTATTACAGGGAGTTGTTATAGATGTGTCATGAAGAAAAGGTGCAAAGAGGAAAGAACAATGTGGAGGGATATTTTAATGGATACAAAATAAATGTGAGGGGAATTAGCTGACTTTTCCCTTATGGGGTTCTGATATTCAATGAATGCTCTTTCTAGACATTAAGCCTGTTTGCATTGGGATGAGATCCAAAGTTCAGGAAACAACCAGACTACAAACAGAATGGATCCTCAGCATCAGTGATTCAAATCTGAGTGTTCCCTTTTTGAAGTGACATTTGTCACTCCTCTCTCCTCTCTCATACCAAACCACCACATTGCCAGTAACAGGCCCCAGGCATTTCCAGTTCCTGGTTTTATGGTCAAATGATTCTAGAAGGAATAGCCTTGACAACAGGTGACAGCCACCAGCTAGGGTTGACTTAGCACAGACTGAGAAGCAGGCCCCCAACACAATGTCTGTGAGTCTGTCCTGAATATATTCTAATCACTCTTCGTGCTAAGCAGTGCTCCCCTGCAAGCCCCTTTCTAAGCACTGGAAGACTTTGGTAGGGTAAAATAATGTTTTAGAATTAATGAGTTACAAGTTTCACTAACTTTGCAATACAGCTGCACCTCTGCTTCTCAGAGGTGACAAGTGGGGTTCTCACTTGACATCACTGGAAGGAATCTGAACAACCCTCCTGGGCCCAAACTCCAAGCCCCTCATTCCAAGGTTGACACCACAAGGTCCTAACCAAAGATAATGTTGTCCATGTTAGGGAGGCAGGGCTCAGGCCCAAGAGATACAGAACTTCAAACTGGGCCCTTGGCTAGGTGGGGTCACATGAGCAAGGGGTGGCACTGGGGCTAAGGCTAGTTCTAGGGCAAGGGTCACACTCCTTTGGGTATCCAGACACTTGAGCTTTTGAGACAGAGGGGAGCTAGCAGCTGAAGCACTCAGAGTGGGGGTTGTTGATCAATGGCTCCATTCATTCTCAACAATCACCATTGTTTAGTTTGCACAGATGGGCATTATCTCTCAGGCCACTAAGAAGAAAAGCTCCAAGACATGGTCACAAGCAGGGTCACCAAACATAGAAAAGTTGCAATAGAGACATATGGTTTGAAAATTCGATGAAATGTTTGAAATTGTGGATGCCTGAAAAACATCCATCCAATGTGGTTCCTATGCTTAAAGGCTGGCTAACAGAATACCTAGCTACTGGTTGCTTGGGTTTTTTTTTTTTGTTCTGATCTCCCTCTGTAACGGATGCAAGAGCCTGCAGCTAAAGATGTATAGTCTATAAAATTGTTGAAGTAGAAATTAAAGGTCAAAGTCACGGCTCCAACAGTTACTAGAATGGAGAAACTTGATACACTAGAACTCCCTAGCAGCCAGAATGAGAATTAAAACACTATAAGGAAATACTTTTTGCCACTTCACCTTTACTCCGCAGGAAGCTTGTTAGGACTGACCACAACCTGCTTTTAACGATCCACAAGGATCAGGTTTAGGACTAGAACTAGAAAGATAGACCCTAGTACTTCCCTCAGGATGTACATCTGACTTGCTCCCCTGCCCATTAGGGGAGCTGCTGGCATACCCTTAGACCAAACTACCAACACTAAGAAAGAAGTCTTTCTAACTTCTCAACTCCAGAAGCCCATTGAGGGTAAACACCTCACCTAATCCTGTCCAGAACATGATGGCCAGGATGGGAGAAGTCTAGAAATCATAAGAAAATATGAACAACAAAATAATAATCACCAACAATTGATATTTGGGGGTACCTAATCTGTGAAGCACTGTTTACAGTGTCCCCAGTGGTCTCCAGGAGAACAAAGTCAGGGGAGAGAAGATCCCATAACCACTGGGTGAGAGGACAGGACGAGACTGCAGGCTCAGCCTGCATCAGCTGCACGTGGAAGACTCCGGCGGGGTCCATGGAAATTAGAGAAGAAGAGCGGCACTCACGGATGCTCCCCATCCCAGGACTATCCAACAAGCCAGCCCCAAAGGCTCCCTGCTTCTCTACAACAGCAGGGAAAGTGTGAAGTATAAACTATACCCTGGAGTAAGTTACCAGTGCTAAATCTGCTCCACATCCTTATCTAAACTAACTAGCCTTATAAGACAATCTTTCACCCCAGAAAGAGAATATACTGCTTCCAAGCCCAAGACTTTAAGGCCCAAAAGGTGCTATGCTGCTGGGCTCTGTGAACAGCCTCCATGAAGATACAATGAGACAACCCAAAGCCTTCATGCCATCACTTCCACCACCTAACCCCCAGCTAAAGCCCCTAACTTAAGATAACCCCTACTGAGTCAGTTTCTGGGACTCACTGTTAGAGGAGCTATATACAGGCTATAGGGAGTGCAAAGGGGTTGAGAACAACTAGAGGCTGAGGTGAAGAACAAGCCAGGGCTATGTGGTTTTGTATATACATTTTGTACTCACTATGCTATTGGGCAAGTGTGCTGTGTGAGACGGTTTGCCTGTGAGGACATGTGTGGAGGACAGACAAATGTAGCAGGAGGACATCCACCTGAGCAGCCGCAAGCACAGGAGTGTGAATGCCCTTCCCTGTTGGCTCCTTTCCTGGCATCAAAGTGGGCTTTCTCAACCTGTCCCCAACACTCTGGTCCGGTCATATGGAGTCAATCAGGATACCATTTGCTCCAGGGTTGGCTGAGAACTCTGAGCTGCATTTCTGCTCCAAGCCCTGAGAAACCAAAGCTGTCTGATCCACAGACAAGACACCCCAGCTGGGGACAAATCAGGTCACACTCTGAGAGAGCATACATTCAGATATCACGATACCGCCCAGCTTCTGTGCCCTGGGGCTCACGCTCATCTACCTATCCTTCACACATGGACAGGCTGAGACCACGCTGCTCCCCAACACAAAGGCATTGCCAGAGACCGAGCTGCCAATCCTACGGTGGTTAGGTGTCACCTACACACAGCCATCTGTGGGCGTGCTCATACACATCCACCTATACACCCTCATCCACCCTGGAGTACATGCTAGAACATTCTATAACCACTCTGTCCCAGGCCAGACACGCTCCCTCCCACACGCACACACTGTCTGTCACAAGCCCCCACACTGACACTCTGACATTTACTATCCAAGTAGACACAAACCTGTTGTGGCCTCAACTAGGCTAGTAGATCCAGCACCGGCCCAAGGGTCCAACCAGAGGAGCAAGCGGGTCTGCTTACCTACTCTGTGATGGAATGAGCTGATGTGCCAGCTGTGGCAGGGCGGTGCAGCTGGAGCTGCAGAGGCTGGGCGCAAAGTGGCCGCAGAGGCCGGCACAGCCCCTGCCCCTCCCCCTGCCACCCCCCCCCCGTCCTCCCCCACCTCCCGCCTGCCGCACAGCCCCACAGCAGTTCCTGGCCAAACCGCGATCCCCAGTCAGGCACTGCAGCCTGAGAGCCCAGAGAACTATTTTCGTGTGCGTCCGGCCCTGGAAAGGCGCGCTGTCATCTGTGGGAGTGCTGGAATGGAGACTTGGTCAGGCTGAATTAGAGACCTGGCTCACCCCTGGGCTGCGCAGGAGTCGGGGCTGGCAGTCACCCGGATCCATGGAGCCAGCCGGCCGGGGCCGGGGCGCCCCCACATGTGGGCCTGCGGTGCCAACATCTGGAGAGGGGCAGGGAATGTACTGTGATCTTTTCACTTGGAGCTGAAACAAAACAAGGAGGGATCTGGGTGCCGTTTGCATGTTCTGCAGAAGGAAGAAACTGCCCCCCAATGCCAGGAATGTGACTGGGCTCATTGGTTGCAGGTGCTTCCCCTTGGAATCTGAGTTACCCATTTAAGTCACCCTCCACACCACAGACCTGCCAAACAGACAGGGGGCCGTGGCTCGGGCTACAGTCATGGGCACACCAGACATACTCATCCCCAACCTCAGACTGCGTGTCAAATAGCTAAGTCGAGAGGAGCCTGATTTCTACCCCAAAGCTAAGGAATGTTACATTCTTAAACTGAAAGGAAGCTTGGAGTTTATTCCCTCCAAACCCTCCACCACTGTACCAACCTCTACAAGATGAGACCTGTTCATGGAGATCACTAAGAAAAGACAGCCCTGGCCTCCCTGGGGCTCTGCTCCAAAGCTGTACCCTCTTAGTAGCAGGCAGTTCTCTAGCATCTAACCTAAAGCCCTCACAGGCAAAACATGTCAGTTTGTTCCCATTATGTGTTCTGGAGGGAGATCAATGCCATCGCAGTGGCACCATGTCCCCTACAAGATGCCTTCCCTTCCTTGATGCTACTGCTCCTGAGTCTTTCATCCAGATTCTGGTGGCCAAGTCATTCCCCTGCCAGCTTTGACGTCAACCTCCATCCATCCACACAGCTGGGTTTTATACTCCCCTTACCCCAGCTAATTGAAACAGGGTTCAAATCCTGTGTTGACAGGGCTGTCTCAGGGACTAGTAACAGGTATGGAGGCCTGAGGCCACATCCAGTGGATGTTAAACACCTTTCAAAGGGGCAAAGTTTGTAGAACCTTCTCTCACTCTGGTAGGTCCAATGGTCTGATTAAAAGTAGTTGGGATTTTGTCCTCCAAGTGACCTCCAGGACTTTATAGCTGTGAGACCTGGATAAGTCACTTAACTTCTCTGAGCTTCAAGGTCCTCTCCTATAATAGTAGTTACCATAATAATCTTTGTCTGCTCATAAGGTTTAGAAGTATGAAATAGACTGATGCTAGTGGCTCACACTTGTAATCCTACCTACTTGGGAGGCTGAGATCTGAGGATTAGGACTCAAAGCTAGCCTGGGCAGAAAAGTCCATAAGACCCTTATCTCAAATTAACTATAAAAAAAAAAGAAGCTGGAAGTGAAATTGTGGTTCAAGTGTAAACTCCAAACCTTGAGCACAAAAGCTCAGGGGCAGTACCCAGATCCAGAGTTCAGGCCCCAGGACAGGAAAAAAAAATGAAATAAATTCAGGAATATAAAATTGCCAGAAAATCCAAGGTACTATTTTTAATATGCCAGAAATGGAATTAGGCTTAGGTTAGAAACAGCATCTACATCAGCAAAGAAAAGTCAGGGGTCTTTTATGTCTAGGTCAAAATTCTGTGCATAGGTTTCAGAATAAGAGAACAACTTGTTGTGCTACATGTTCCCTTGAAGCTCTTGTCATTGATGACCTTACTTGATACACACATATACAATAAACACATGTCCACACACCTCCCCAGACATACACACCCAATAATCCATTACATGCATGCGTGCACATGTGCATGTGCACGTGCGTGCACACACGCGTGCACACACACACACAGATGCCTACAGATACCTACAGCACAGCATAGCCTTCTGGACTCCTGGACCCTCCATAGGCCCCAGCCGCATAGACCATCACTGGCAGCCTCTCCTGGAGGCCGCCTCATGGCTCCAGTCTTGCCTAGGACAACTCCAGCTCTCCTTACAGAGGCCATTATGAGCAGTAACTCCCTGTCTGCCCACCCTTCTGGGCCATGGCCCCAGGAAAGCCTGAGATTCAAGGCAAAGCTGGTAGATGCTTTCAAGACAGTTCAGGACTGAGGCAGCCCAAGTTGCTCAGAGTTGAAGCATTGTCCCCTCTCCCCCCTCCTCTCTGCCTGGCTTCCCCAGTGCTGTCCTGCTTAATTCTTAATGGAAATTCCATCCCCAGCACAGGCCCTAGCTGGCTCAGGAAGCCCAGGCCTGGGCCAATAGCAAACTCCACCCAGAGAGAAGATGCCTTCCTAGCCATATAAACACACACACACACACACACACACACACACACACACACACACACACACACAGAGAGAGAGAGAGAGAGAGAGAGAGAGAGAGAGAGAGAGAGAATTTTACCCAGACAATGAAAGATAGTCAGCATTCTAGTCATATGGTACTGAGCACTTTGGGGCCACTAGCTTCTAGATTCGTCTAATAACACTAGGGTTTGGCATCAATGGTTTTGCACAAGAGAAAACTGAGATCAGAGGAGCTATAGTAACTCCCATGAGATGTGGTATTAATACCCTTACTCTTGGACTGCAGGAGCTGTGTCAAGACACATGTGTGCATTGTTTCATTTTGCCACCATAGTAACTTTTTTTTTTTTTTTTTTTTTTTTTTTTTTTTTTTTTTTTTGGCCAGTCCTGGGCCTTGGACTCAGGGCCTGAGCACTGTCCCTGGCTTCTTCCCGCTCAAGGCTAGCACTCTGCCACTTGAGCCACAGCGCCGCTTCTGGCCGTTTTCTGTATATGTGGTGCTGGGGAATCGAACCTAGGGCCTCGTGTATCCGAGGCAGGCACTCTTGCCACTAGGCTATATCCCCAGCCCACCATAGTAACTTTTTACTATGTGCCCTTGCTTACTTGTGTAGCCAGACAGCTGTTGAAATGAAAGGAGAGTACCCAGATTTGCATGTGACCCCTTTATGGATGCAGAAGGAAACACATAGATGAGGAATCAAATGTTCCACTCAGGCGCAACCTCGAATAGCTTATTCTGCCTAAGCTAAGAGTGTGGCAATGGCTCAGAGTTGCAGCAGACAGTCTCCTCCAGCCTCAGTTCTTGACCTCTTCTCCCAAATAGCTATTCTTAAGTATGAGCCCCCCAAATTCAATTCAGTTCAACCTGTCTCTGATATGCCAACTTTATGTCACTTCAGCAAGGACAAGTTCAGATCTAATAGAGGGAAGCTTGTCACTTTATAGTCCATTGAGTCAAAGCCAGAGTCCATTCCTTCCCCTCCCCGCTGTCTCAGCTCAAATCCAGCTTCTCCATTCCTTAGGGGCTGCCTCATGGTTCCAGCCTCAGTAATAGTAACTCTAGCACTTTAAGCAGAGCCTCCTGTGAGCTGCTCCCCTCGCTCTGCCCATCCATATCCAGCTTTCCCTGCCTAGCTTATGTGGTCACTGAGAAAAGGCTCAGCCACCTCTTTCTCAATGTCTTACAACCCACACATAGACTGTACCTCAAAAACTCTGAGAGAACCCCACCCAAGTACTAGCCAAAGGGAGAACCTGACCCCCAGAGCTTAGTTCCTTACCTCTGGGCCCAGGTGAGATTGGACAGGAACCATGGGACAAGGAGCAGCACAAAAGGCCCAGCACTAGGTAGAATAATGCCAGATCCATGGTAGGACCTTGGTGGAATTTGAGGGGTAGGGCCGTGGTTATCATGTGGGCCATAGTATAAACTGACCTTGAAATGTGGAGAAAAACAAAGCATGATAGAACATGCCAGCAATAAAGGAGGCAGAGATGGGAAGAATCCAGTTGGAGGCTAGGCGGCATATAAAAGTTAGCAAGTGACTATCTCAAAGAACAAGACACAATGTGGTAGGTCATGTCTACAATCCCAGTTATGCAAGAGGTGTAGGTAGGAGTATTACAATCCAAGGCAACCCATAGGGGAGGGAAAAACACATGAGATCTTATCTAAAAAGTAAATCAGGAAAGCAAAATAAGCCTGGACACCTGGGTAGAGCACTGACCTAGAAAGTATAAAGTCCTGAACTCAAATCTTGATACCACAATATAGAAATAAGTAAATAAATACACGAATGCATAAGAATTGGAGAGAAGAGACACACATAAGGCAAGATCAGGAGAGCTCAGCCATTTAGAAACTTAGGCCCTGCTTAACAGTGTCTACAATACGTTAAGCATCTCCAAGCAATGACAGGCAATACACTGTATCACAGACATCCTTCCATTCACCTTCCACTGCTGCTCAGGAAAGCCTGAGGACACGTCGGCATGACAGCCAGGAGGTAACAACATGGAAAAGGTGTTTGGGGGGAGAAGAGTGCTTAATGTCCCTGGCCCCCAGTTGAACCTGCAATTATGATGGTTCCAACAATGGCTGTACACAGGAGCCAGCCTGAAGCAGCCTGCTCAGCCTGAGAAGTTACATTCCTAAGAAGTCTCCACATGATACTACTGATCTGGAGATGATACTTGAGATTCTTACCTTCTAGAATAAAAAAAAAAAGTCAAGGCAGTCCAGTTCAAAACAAAATTCCCAAACTATTGAGTAGAAACAGTTTCTTCTAAAAGTTCCCTAAAGAAAGGAGTTCTAGTCATGTTGGCAGTCTGTTATATCCTTTGCTCAGCCATCTTCTTAGCTTTGTGGTACCTACCCACCAACCCCCCTGCTATGTGCCAGTGGGTCTCCTATAAACTCTGTGGTGATATCTGCCTCAGCGTCCCTCAAGGTAGAAGTAGCATCTTCCTCTCTGCCCTTCACCTGAACAGAGAAAGTGAGCAAGATAAAAAACATGCACAAAATAGCTGGGGACCAGACAGGCTCAGTTCTAAGGGTGGAGATAACAGATCAGAAGATCATGATAACAGCAGCCATGATGCCAGCCCCACCCAGAGAGATGCAAGATGGGCAAGGTTCCCAGGCCCCAAGCTGCAACTTCATGTCCTCATCTATCCTGTATTCCTGAGATGCATACCTTGAGATGTTTCCTGGCTTCTAGGAGTGATGGAGAGACAGGGCCCTGGTGAGCACAGAGGAAAGTGAATCTAGTCACATTGACTAGTGAATTTAGTCACCTGGGCCGTGGTCCCTGCATCTCTTTAGCCTTGTATGAGAACCTGTAATAAAATTACAATGGATAAATGTAAAGTCCCTCAGAGATCTCTGGGTGCTAACATTCTGAAATGTTAGTATTGAGTAGAATCACCTAGGGGGAAATGCAGAGGCCCAGGCCCCCCTTGGAGGCTCGGAATCAGCAGGTGGGTGTTGGGGACTCAGTTTTGGCCTTAATGGGGGAAGGGCGACAAGAGCTCCTGAGACGCTGCCCTTCCCCCAGTCCTGGGACAGTGCTAAAGCTAGCCACTCCTACCTTCCGGCCTCAACCAGAAAAGAAGACCCGTCCCTGGGGGAGGCAAACACGTGGGTGCCACCATGATAGCGGTTGTCCAGCCCACAAAGGAAGTTTCATGACATCACCTGATGGACACGGTCTTTAGCCTATGTGTGGCCCTTTGGCCAGTCCCCCTCCTTTCCCGCCATTACCGCTATATAAACCCCCTCCCAATTAAATCCTTTGAGACCCATTCAAATATCCAGGGATCTCCCTGATGTCTTCTTCTGCCACCGCTCCTGAAACATCAGGGGACGGGGGAGGGGGGGAAGGGGGGGAGGGGAGACATCAGCAACCTTTCCTCAACTTAGCGTAACCCATGAGGGTACGCCTTTGCTTTTTGCTGGTGGAAGATAAGGCCGGCCAAGTGCTCTCTCATAGTTTCTGGGGTTCAGGCATTCCCCCGGGAGACAGGGGGAAGGGGGTCCTAGAGACTCCAACATTTGGGCATCTCCTCCGGAGAAGTGAGGAAAAGGGGTCTCAGAGGCCCGACAGGTGGGTGGTATACTGGATTCCATGAGCACCTCTTTTTCCGAGGCAAAGTTCAGTAACTTCTCATTATTAGTTTGAATGAGGCCAGGGTGGGAGGACTTGTTTACATCACAAACACTGGGCAAACACTACGGATCAGGGGGTTAGTTTCTTTCTGTTCTTTTGTTTTGAAAAGCTTCTTGTTAACCATTGACTAGCACAGTGTGGGCCACCTGGTTTTCTATTGTCAAGCATCCCAAACAGTGCTTAGGCAACCTTACCTAAGGGAGGATGACCTAGTAATGAAGTTCTAAGTCAAGCTCTTTATTTTACTGATAAGGCAACTAAGGCTTAGCAAGAGGAAGAATCTTGGTTAAGATCACTGCAGTAGGCCCATTGAGCCATCAAGGATGCTCAGTTCCAGGCTATAATGGGATGGGTGCAGCCATCTCTGCTTAGATGGCCCTCTCCTGTATCCACTCCATCATACTAGTGCTGCACTTTCTGGCTAAGTGGGGAACAATCTTGTGGGCAAATCACATGATCTCTCATTTGAGTCACTTGACAGATAGACCCAAGACAGAGGGGCTGCCCTGCCCTCCACAAGACTATTCACTTCTTTCTTGGAACTCAGAGATGCCCTAATGCCCTGCCAATGAATTCCCAGTTTTAAAGTAATAAGCTTATTTTCTCAAGCAACCAAAACCTCAAGAATTGCTGCTACAGAGCAAGTAGGTGAAAACAAGAACCCAAGATGTCCACCTTTTTCCCTTCATCATGCCCTGCCCAGACAGGATTCCAAAGGAAGGCTCACTGTACAAATATGCAATGCTCCAGGGAAGTGTTTTTAGGGTAGTCCTGGAGCAGCCCCTACAACACCCAGTGTCCTATAGGAACAGGCAAATTCTCAGATCTCATCCCAGAATCATGCTGTTTGAACCTCAAGTGCCATATCTAGTAAGCCGTGTTTAAATGAAGTACACAGCTGCTGCTTGGTCTATGGGGTTCTCCAGGAGCTTGGGGGTATAGAGAATAGACAGGAAGCAGTGTGACTCAACACCCAGCCGGTGTGGGCCCTGCACCATCATGGCTTTTCCTTCCTGACCTTATCAGGTTTGGAATCATTGTAAGGAAGGCAGCCATGTATCCTGAGCTAAAACAGACTCTTCTCCAAAGCTAAGGACAACACCTTTCCTAAAAGAGCAGGAGCGTCTTAGCAAAGACAGCAGGGCCATACGACTTCTGACACTACCTTGGGGCTGGAGAAAGGGGAGACTGTGGACCTCTCCATGGTCCTTTGTAGTAGCTTCTGGTGTCCTGGAAGGGGGTTGCTAAGGGCCTGATTCTAGAAATCACCTGAGTGTCTCCAACATGGAGTCCAGTGCTTGCTCTGCCTCCTATGCTCCCCAGCTTCAGGGAGAAGGGTGGGATTTGAGGGCAATAGAAGCAAGGAAGTCTTAAGGAAATAGACAAAATAATAATATTAACATGTATTGACTTCTTCCTGTATACCAGTATCACTTCCCATATTGAATATGTATATATGTATGCATGCATGTACATACATACATAGATGTGAATATATGCACATATTCAAACAAGTGCTATTCACAGGAGAATGACCAGTGAATGAGTATTCTCTCCAGGTCAAGGAAAATCTCTCTAGGGAGACACTGTGATCTGACAAGCTAATGGAGAGTTTCAGGAACAAGAGTAAAAGGATTGCTATTTTTCTTCTAAGTACAAGCATAAGCTGTTGAAAAGTGTTAGGTTGAGGGAAGATCAGATTTCAGTCTCCATTGTTAAAGGATTGACTCAGGGCACCGTGCAGTTAAGGGAGGTCAGAAGGCAGAAGTAGACACAGAGAGGACAGGCCAGAGGTTCTAAATAGGGGCCAGGTGTGAGGTGACAGACAGGACCAGGATGATGGCAGGGAAGACAGGAAATGTGAGAAATTAGAGAGACAGATCCGAAGTTAAAACAAATGAATTGCCAACTGGTTGATATACCTGAATGGAGAGGGATGGGGAGAGAAAGAGAAAGAGAATATGACTCAGGCTTTTGTTGGGATAAATAGGACCAGGGTCATGGCACTAAATGACCTGTTTTATTTAAATTTATAAGCAGTTCTAGAGTTGATTCACACTCCAAGTATGAAAATTCTTTCCTTGCCAGGCTCTCCACCACCCCGATATGACCAAGTGTGCATCCTAACCGCTTATCTGCAGGCCCTATACTCTTTGGGATCAGCCCATGTTGCCAGAGTCAGCTCTGGAGGCACTATGGACGGCCTTGGGTACATTGATCTCACTGGCTTCATTCAAATATTGGGTTTTCAATCTATGCCTGGATTTTTTTTGTTATTCTTATCAGCTCCTTTCCTTACATCCTGTAATCAATGCTCAGTTCTGCTCCTTTATTCCCCATAGTATGTTAGCCTCCCATGTTATAAAAGAGGAAATGCAAATAAAAATTGCCTTAAGAGTCCATTGCATTCTAATCCAGATGGTTAGTACCAAGAAAACCCAACATAGCAAATGGTGGGGTAAAGGCAGGGAGGAACATTGTTGGTGGAAATGTAAATTAATCCAGTCATTATGGAAATCAGCTATGGAAGGTCTTTTAAAAAAAGAAATCTAGATATTCTACTTATGAAAATGAATCTAAGTCAACATATAATAGAAACACCTGAACATTATCTTTAAAGCGGTGTTATTCATAATAGCCAAGCTATGTCAATCTAGATACCTATAGGTTGGACGTGGTGTTGCAAACCTTTAATTCTAGTACTCGGGAGACTGAACCTGGAGGATCTTGAGTTCAAGGCTGGCCTGGCCTACATAGAAAGACCTTGTCTCAAAAAATAAAAATGTGGACAAGAAAAGGAAGGAAAAAAATCAAAGGTTATAAGGAGAAAAATGAATGTAGGCCTGGCCTCCAGAACTCAAATAGAACCGTGGAAAAAGCTGCCCCATGGAAGCTGACGCATAGAAGTCTCGGCTAACCAGGAGGAAGGAAGTGAGGAAGAAATTCCCTAAATGTGCTGTTTACAGCCAATGCCTTCTTTTTTTTTTTTTTTTTTTTTTTTTTTTTTTTTGGCCAGTCCTGGGCCTTGGACTCAGGGCCTGAGCACTGTCCCTGGCTTCTTCCCGCTCAAGGCTAGCACTCTGCCACTTGAGCCACAGCGCCGCTTCTGGCCGTTTTCTGTATATGTGGTGCTGAGGAATCGAACCTAGGGCCTCGTGTATCCGAGGCAGGCACTCTTGCCACTAGGCTATATCCCCAGCCCAACCAATGCCTTCTGAATCTAATCTGAACAAGGGACTCTGAATGTAATCAGGAACAAGAGAGTTCAGGTGAGGCAGTCTCTGCAGTTTGCAGAGAAGCTATGGGGAAAGGTGTACAAATGGATAATAACCAGCACCCAGAGAAAAACCAAGACCTGCAAACCTTCTAAATCCCCACAGGCTTCCTCCCATTTTAATCTGCCGGCAGAAGCATTGAATTCTTCAGAAAGCATCTCTCACATTGGCTTCAGAGAGATTTTCATAATGATAGACCTAGACTTCCAGCCCTTGGCTAAGGGTTTACTCAAGACAGAAACAAGAACTTTGGCCTCTGTCAAGCACTTGTAACAGCTACATTAAGAGTACTCAGAAAAGTTCCACCGAAAGATGGAGAAATCTTATCATTTGAATAATTAAAAAGCTTTAATGCCACCCCAGGATGCATTATTGAGAATGGATGGGCAAATGCCAAGAAAGGATCTTTGTAACAGAAACCATACCCAGTCCAGGACATGGTACGAAAGAAGATATTGATTTGTTTAAAATTCCCTGCTATTAACACTAGCATGGTTTTAAGGTTCTGGCTTCCAGAACTCGTTCATGCCAAAACTCCATTAAAATGGAGGGTAAGGGATCTAAGTCAGAGAGAGATAGGTTTGAATACAGAATTAACATTTAAGTCTAAGAGTAAGGCCATGCCCAAAGAATATGCAATGGCAGAAAGTGATTATCTCACTATTACTAGAGGAAGTTCAGTTCAGCAAACATTAATAAATGAAGGTCACCCCACGTCTATCATGGCGTACATCACATAGGATACAACTACAATTAAGTTAGAATTTCTTAGGATGCTCACTAGTAGCAAAGAAAGACATGGAGCACTCCACACGAAGAGGTACTTAACACAAGAGGTTACACTATAGTTCTGACTTTCTCTTTTACATATTATGAGGCCATGTTATTAGCTGCCTATATATTTGGAACTCTTAAAATGTGACATAAATGTCTCATTTCTGCTTTTTGCCTTAAAGTCAGTTTATTTAAAATTAATGTAACTGTATTACCATTTGGTCGTTGTTTGCATGTTACATTGTTTTTCATTCTTTATTGTTGTCTAATCTGTATTCCTACATTTTTAGATTGCTTTTGAAAAGTCTACAGTCAGGATATTTTAAAAATGCAATCCAAACAATTGGATATGAGAGAATTATGTTTATGCAAACA
The DNA here is from genome assembly GCF_023159225.1 of Perognathus longimembris pacificus. Lineage (NCBI taxonomy): Eukaryota > Metazoa > Chordata > Mammalia > Rodentia > Heteromyidae > Perognathus > Perognathus longimembris. Next base: position 21,827,358 of record NC_063173.1, on the reverse strand, counting down.
GTTGTATATGATTAAAGTGCTCCATTACCACCAGCACCAGCACCACCGCTCAGACACAGGCAAGCACTCAAAGAAAGCAAAGGCTGTCTGGCAAGGTTCTTGAGCAAGGGCAGAAAGATCAATAAGGTGAAGCACAGTGAACAAGGCAGTGAGGGGAGAGGGAGAAGATGAAGACAGAGATAGATTGCTGGAACAGTGTCCCTGTGTGGAAGGGGAGGAATCTGGACAGAAATAAAAGCCATGGTTGTAGCCATTGCTACTTCCAGTGACAGCTAGATTATCACTGCTGCAACCCCATACTGGGGTCATAGGAATGGCTCAGTTGGTACAGAATTAGCCAAGGAGCAAAAGGAGCAGACACCAAGTTTGAGTCTTAGTTTCAAATAAAAAAAGTGAAAAGATTCCTTGCTACTTGTAAATAGACATGACTGAGAGAGTGTCTCTCTATGTTAAGTTGACATTTCTGTTAGTTCTACCTGCATTTGAACCTGAGGGTCTGTTTCTGGTGTTTGTTGTCTATACTGCCATATTTCCTTCTATACCTGCTCATCCAGAAAATTATACAGAAATCTGACAATGAATCCAATTGGTGACATTTTAAGAAACAAAACTCCTACATAAGGCAGCTAAAAATGCAAAATGTGAAACATTTTCTGTTTACTTTTTGTCTACACAAACCCATTCCCAGAAAGGATAAAAAGTAGTATTGCATGTGACAAAATTAAGATGATCCCTGATAGTGCCCAATTTCATTTCACCTAAGGAAGTAAATATGAATATTTTGTAAAATTTGGATACAAATATAATTATTGAAGTGTTTTGTGATAGTAAAATCTAGGAAAAAGTTGTATGCATGTATGGGATTGATTAAATAAATTTTGGTACATTAATTCAATGGGGTGTGAAATAGACATAAAAATGACATAGTAGAAGTACATGAAAGGAATAGAAAAATGAAGATTTCAAAGAAGTAATTTTGGTGTGATACATTTTGTTACCCAAATATAAAAGAAAAAATCATCAAACTCCAAATGCTTTCTACAAGTCTCAATATGCTGCTAGGATATTTTAAATTTTTAATAATTGTTCACTTTATGCACTTTCATGTACTGATGAACACCTAAGTTGATTCCATAGTGTTGCTATTGGAAATAGTTCAACAAATATGAGAAAGCAAATATCTCTTCAACACACTGATTTCATTTCTTTTGATCATGCATTCAATATTTGGATTCCTGGATCATATATATGGTAGTTTCATTTTTAATTTTTTGAGAAGCCTCCACTCTTTCCCATAATGGATGTAGAAATTTACATTATACCAAGCTGTTAATGGTAAACTCTCTCAATGGAGGACTACCTAAGAAACCCACTCTTTTGCATTTCTTATATTTTCTACATTTCTATATTTCTATTATAATTTATTACTTATAGTTCAAAAAACAAGTTTTCTTTTAATAACAACAACCACAAAACCTTTACCAACTCTTCAACCTTCAGCATAACACTCTTCCACTAAACCTCTTTATTTTCCCCTCAGGGTTTTCCTTTGCTCTCCTCTCTCCCCAACCTCTTCTTTTCTCTAATTATCCTCTTCTTACTTTTGTGTATTTTTAATCTAAATTCCACACATGAGAGTAAACATGTCATTCTTGTCTTTGTGAGTCTGGCTTATTATGTTTAACATAATAATCTCTAGTTCTGTCCACTTGCCCACCAAGGACACGACTTTGTTCTTTTATGTTGCTTAATGTGGTATTTAAACACATTTTCTTTATCCACTCATAATTGATAGACACCTATGTTGATTCCATAACTTGACTACTGTAAATAATTCCACAATAAACATAGTTGTGTAGGCATCTCTAATGCATAGTGCCTTAGATTTCTTGGGATGTATACCAAAGAGTGGCAGAGCTAGATCATATAGTCGTTCTATTTTGAGTCTTCTAGGCCACCCATACTGATATTCACAGTGGATTTGATAATTTACATTTCTACCAATAATAAGAAACCTTCTTTTTGTCTTTAGTCATCCCCCAACTCCAGTCATGAGATCTTTAAAGATTTCTCTGAGTTCAGTAATAGTCTTAAGAAAGACAGGTAGGAAGAAGAGGAATCATGTGGTAAAATACAGGGTTTCATTCATGCTCTTCATGCTCCACTATCTTTGCCTCAGCCTTTGTCCGTTTAGGGAAATCAAAACTGAAACATAAATGCATCTCGCTGTGGCTGCCCTTTCTTTTTTCAGTCCCTGGGCATCTCAGCTAAGGCCTTCCAGATAAGCCTCCTTCTTTCCTAAAGATTATTATCTGCCCCAGCTCCCATCCTCAAATCCTGAGTGCTTTTGAGAAGAAACCACCTCACTTCTATGAGAGAGACATCATTACCACTAATATGCAAACCAAAAAACCTAGGCACAGGGTGAAGGCAGAATTAAAATTGAATATGGGAGATGGGCCTGGGAACCCTACAGGGAAAGGATTCCCGGTAAAGCAAGCCGAAGCTCTGGTTAGTGCGCCATCTGGTGGACAAAGAGCTGCCTAACAACCAGCCAGAGTGACTGGGGAAGGAGGATTTATTTGAAGGAGCTGTCAAGTCCCTACACTTTCATTTCTTAAATCTTCAGGTACATCATTTTTTAAATGCAACTGGACCTCGCATACTTTTTATGCAGCTACATAGTATTTGAGGTAAAGTAAACCAAGGGACATGTAAGCATTTAAGCAAATACATATCTGCTTTACCATGTTCATATTTATAACCAATAAAACATGTTTTGTAAGCTCAAATGTTTGGTTCCTGAGAAAAAAGTTGAGGCCTTTGATTCACAATTTGGGGAGCTGAGTCATAAGAAGTCTACACACAAGCCTTGAACTTTGGTTTGTACCCTTCCTAGGAGTTACCACTCAGGTTTCAGGTCCAAAGAAGCAGCAGGAGTGAAGGGAGACCAGCCATGTGACCTGTATCTGACTTGGAGGAAGTTCACATGGACTGGGTACTGCCCTAGGCACAGCCTGATTGGTCCCTGGTGAGGTATGGATCATGCCCAGGCCTTCCAGTCCATCCTCACTGCAAATGCTGCTGGCCAAGGACAAGGAGACCAGGGCTTTCCCTCTATGTGAGCCTCCACAGGCCTCTCGCACTCTCAAAACTCAGCTGAGATTGTCTAGAACTTTCACCCAACTGGAACAATTAGTAACTAAACACAAAATGAACAGATGAGTTGGTTTCTATGGCCAGGAACTCATGCTCAGGGCCCACATGCTTTAATATTCCATTTCCATTCCAGACACATCACCATTAGCTAGGACTACACCATTCCTGAAGTCCCTGCTATCTTAGCTCTCACCTAATCAAGCCTCTTCCTCAGTATCTCAATAGTACTTCCCCTAAACCAAGACCAGAGATGAGAGCAGTGCCCTCTGGTGACCTAGACTTTCTCTTCCCCAGTTCCAGTTTCTAATCTGAGAAACAAGGTGGTTCCCAGGTAACTGGGACAGGAAATACGATTACCCTTCAGGGGAAACACTATCTCCTACAGGAAGGCTCTGGGTTTACCCTTCACTGTCACAGCTCCATAAGCAGAGAGCAACCCATCGTATTCCTTTACTGAGAATTGAATTTTGAAAGCACTGTGTCATTCCCCAACAGAAGACATACTAAACATGGGAACATTTTTCTCTTTGTCTCCAATAGCTTCAGGGACAGAGTTCTGTCTTTCTAGAGTTTTGGATCTGAGAGCTAGTACTAGAGAATCATCAGATGGAGGCTGTAATGAAAACAGGCTTATTCTCCTCCAGAGCAATATCTAAGAAACATTTGTTGCAGCTATCTACTGCCCTGAGTCAAGGAGTGGCTTCTTCTCTTGACATTTTGCAAGCAGAATAATCATCCCTAACTGAAGACCTCACTGAGCTCTGGAGAGGGAGAGGGAGAGCTGAGTGACTGCAATTCTGCTTGATAGGAGCTCTCAGTCTATTGAATTAGACCTTACTTTTAGACTGAACTAAATGGAGACATTTTTCCATGGAAGACTCAGAGGCAATCTAACTCTTCTGTGTAATACTGATAATGAAAAAATCAGAAAAGAGACAGAACCCCTGAGTGGGCCTCTTACTGGCCTCTTAAATATTCTACTATGTCTCTCAGAGCTAGAAGAACTTATTTGAATACTTTAAGCTTAAAAAATGAAAGTTTGAGGAAACAGTTATGTTTAACATGATTTAAACATAAAGTATAAAAATATATTCAAACATCACCTGGTATTCCACTAATATGTACAACTTTTATATTTTTATACATCAGCTTAAAAATAAATTTAAATTAAAACTTAATAAATAAATACACTGTGCCCAGCTTGCCTTTTCCTCTTGTCTTTGAATTACCAGCTTTTTGTATATTATCCTGGTCATAAATACATACTATTCAAATTCCAGTGATTCACATACCAGGTAACTCTGCATAGAACTCACAGTTAAAGATCACTTTAAGCCTACTGTCCCCAAACTTTAAGTAACTCGAGTGGATATTGTCTCTTTTTTAATACAGCAGGCATATGCAAAATTAGACTCTTTTCCTGTCAGCATCGTGACCTCTGAACTCCCATTGGAGAGTTTCCTATGGTATAAAACTTGGATGGAAGATAGCGCTTGCTTCTTGTGACACAGCTAAATGGATTAGACACGTTTTCTGCTTTCGCACTAGTCCTGCACAGTGGGGACACAGCTACAGATGTTGGCTCAGCTCTCTAAATCTCGAACAAATGACCCATCGATGAATAAAACTAGAAGTTGTATTCATTAAAATGCCAACATCATATTCACTTCTAAATAATGTTAGCAACTTGCTATACATTCTAACATAAATCCTACTGAGATATTAATTAAATTTTCATTGAATTTATGCAGGGCATATGTGACTTGAAGGTTAGCAAGACCCTTTTTCAAAATAGATATTTCTTTCTGAAGAACATAGAGAAACAATGTTTTCTTAATGAACAAACTGGAAACTGTGAACTAATATTAAAAGATCTTGTGGGGCTGGGGATATGGCCTAGTGGCAAGAGTGCTTGCCTCTTATACATGAGGCCCTGGGTTCAATTCCCCAGCACCACATATACAGAAAATGGCCAGAAGTGGCGCTGTGGCTCAAGTGGCAGAGTGCTAGCCTTGAGCAAAAAAGAAGCCAGGGACAGTTCTCAGGCCCTGAGTCCAGGGCCCAGAACTGGCCAAAAAAATAAATAAATAAAAGATCTTGTGTTTGTAATAAGACACAGAAAGAAAAGCAAACGTTGATACAGAAAACTTTAATAACTAAAAATGTGAAGGAAAATCTTATGCAAATTTAATAAGTTCAGAAAAAATTTTTAAAAAAACATCCTCAGACACATGATTGAATAGTAAAAATACAAAACTTAAAGGAGAAATTGTCTAGGGAGAGGAAAAGCAATGTATTTCATAGAGAGAACCAAACATTCATATGAATAAAAAATTCTGCTATGAAACTCTAGAGGAGGAGGAGGAGGAGGATTAAAATGGTACACACTGGGAAAAATATAATATTAATAAAACATAATAAAAGGAGAGGGAACAAAAGTGCCATAATACATATGGAATACTGTAGTAAAATGGCAAGCACAAGTCCTATTTTACTAATTCTGCTAAATGCAAACAGATTAAACCCTCTGAATTAAAACACGTATTTTAACAGAGTAGATAAAAACACATTATCTAGCTGGGTGCCAAAGGCTTATGCCTGTAATCCTAGCTACTCAGGAGGCTCAGATCTGAGGATCAAGGTTCAAAGCCAGCCTGGGCAGAAAAGTCCATGAGACTCTTTTTTCTTTTTAATTTTTATTGTCAAACTGATATACAGAGCGGTTACAGTTTCATACGTTAGGCATTGGATAGATTTCTTGTACTGTTTGTTACCTCCTCCCTCACTCCCCCCTCCCCCCTCCCCCTTTCCCTTTCCCCCCATGAGGGGGGAGTTGTTCAGTAGATTTACACTAAACAGTTTTGCAAGTATTGCTTTTGTAATCGTTTGCCTTTTTTACCCTGTGTCTCTCAATTTTGGTATTCCCTTTCAGTTTCCTAGTTCTAATACCTGTATACACGGTTTCCAATGTACTCAGATAAGATACAGAGATAGTGCAGGTACAACCACAGAAAGCGGATACAAGAGGATCATCAACAATAGAAGCTACGGTTTCACAACGCATGTTGAAAGTAATTACAACAGTGATATAACAATCGTTTCCATAACATGGAGTTCATTTCACTTAGCATCATCTTTTGCGTTCATAAGGGTATAGCTATTGGGCTCTTGTGATCCTCTGCTGTGACTTGCCTAAACCTGTGCTAATTATTCCCTATGAGGGAGACCATAGAGTCCATGTTTCTTTGGGTCTGGCTCACTTCACTTAGTATAATTTTTTCCAAGTCCTTCCATTTCCTTACAAATGGGACAATGTCATTCTTTCTGATAGAGGCATAAAATTCCATTGTGTATATGGACCACATTTTCCTGATCCATTCATCTACTGAGGGGCATCTGGGTTGGTTCCAGATTCTAGCTATGACAAATTGTGCTGTGATAAACATTGTTGTGCTGGTGGCTTTAGTGTGTTCTTGTTTGTGGTCTTTGGGTAGATGCCCAAAAGTGGGGTTGCTGGGTCACAGGGGAGCTCTATGCTTAGCCTTCTGAGGAATCTCCATACTGCTTTCCAGACTGGCTGAACCAGTTTACATTCCCACCAACAATGAAGTAGGGTTCCCTTTTGGCCACATCCCCTCCAGCATTTGTCATTGTTAGTTTTCTTGATATAGGACATTCTTACTGGGGTGAGATGGAATCTCAGTGTTGTTTTGATTTGCATTTCTTTAATGGCCAGTGATGTAGAGCACTTTTTCATATGTCTCTTGACCATTCTCATTTCCTCATCAGAGAAGTCTCTTTTTAAGTCTTTAGCCCACTTTTTGAGGGGGCTATTGATTCTTTGTGGTTTTGTTTTGGAAGAATGTAATTTTTTTAGTTCTGCATATATTTTAGATATGAGGCCTTTGTCTGTTGTATAGCCGGTAAAGATCTTTTCCCAATCTGTGGGCTTTCTGTTTATCTTGCGAGCTAATAAATCACCAAAAATCTGGAAGTAGAGCTTTGGCTCAAGTGGTAGAACACTAGCTGTGAGCACAAAGTCCCAGGGCAGTGCCCAGGACCTGAATACAAGCCCCAGGACTAGCACAAACAACAACAACAACAAAAATGAACAAAACTCAAAAATATATCATTTAGTGTGATATGTTCTTTACCAGGGATGTTCTTTACATGTTTGACTCAAAGACTCAGCATAAAAGTTAAAGGATTGAAATATACATGACATTTCAGGTGTTAAACAAGGATGGAACAACTATAACTAACCAGACAAATGAGACTTAAAATAAAAATTACTGCTAGAGACAAAGAATAATATTTTATAGCATGAAGAGGGTCAATCTACCAGATATAGGTATTAATTGCAAACATCAAACATATACACACTTCAAAACATATGATACAAAAAATGCCTCCAGAATGAGGAAAATGTAGTCAATTCAACAATAATAAAGAATCAACTCCCAGTTTTCAGTAAATGATAAATACAAGAAAAAAATATCAACAAGGAAATAGCAGACTTGAGCAATATCATGAATCAGATAAATAAACCTAATGAACGCCACCCAACAATGTCCGACTACATACCCAGCTCAGGTAGACATGATAGATCCTCTAGGATAGGCCATCTAGTATAATAAAAAATAAGTATTAATAAATATAAAAGGGTTGAAATTACACAGGGTATGTTCACTGACCACAATGGAATTAAATTAGTAATATTAGTCCAAGGAAATTTGAAGACTCACAAATAGGTAGAAATTATACTATACAATCCTATATAACCAATGGATAAAATATGAAATCACCACAGATACTAAAACTTAGAGAAAAGTTCAGATAAAACCAAACTAACAAATAAAGTCTACCAAGTATGTGCCTAGCTTGGGATGACCAGAGGCTGGAAATGATGCTGAAACAATTGAGCACCTGTGTGCTAAGAAATTAACGTCAATCTACACCTCCTACCTCATAAAAAAATTAATTCACAATGGTATGCCCAAATGTAAAATTGTTAAGTTATAAAACTTTTATGAGAACCTATAAAGTTATTATGACTTTAGGACCTGGGGTTACACAAAGGGTTCTAAGAAATGAACCCAAAGCACAATTTATAAAAGAAAAAAATACTAAATTGGGCATCATCAAAACTTAACATTTCCTCTATGAAAGATATTGCTAAGAATATCAGAAAGAGAATTCATAAATGGGGAGAAAATTTTACAGATTGTATAGCTAACAATAATATTGTGTCTGCAACATAAAAGGAACTCTCAAAAACCCTGTAGTACACCTGCGTCAGAAGCATATGACCCTGAGGTCAAACCCCAGCACCACACACACACACACACACACACACACACACACACACGCCAACTAAACAAGCCAAGCAACCCACTAAATGTTCAGAAAAATGTTTGTTGACATTTTAATTTTACAAAGTGGCAAATACACACTGAAAAAAATTCAAAATCTTTAGTCATCAGATGAATGCAAATTAAAACCACAACTAGAAGTTGCTGAACTCTGATTTCCTTGGCTGTACCAGCTTTCCTCTGTCTTCTCTTCATGTCATCTGTCTTCTTCATGGGTCTTCTTCTCTGAGGTCCCTTATGCGGATACATCACAGGATTTATAAGCCACCTTGACAACCCAGGATGACCTCCGTTTAAGATCCTTAGCTTAATTACATTGGCAGAGACCCTTTTATTTCAAAGAAGGTAATATTCATGAATTCCAGTGATTAGAAGATGGGGATATATTTTTTTGGGAAGTCACCATTCAGCCCACCTAATTCATCATCACACAAAAATCTACTCAATGTTTATAGCACCTCTACTAATCAATGTTAAAAAAAAAAAACCCAAGAGACAACACAAGTATCCTTCTGTGAGTAAATGGGCAAACAAACTGTATGCAGCTCCCTGCTACAATGCAATACTATTAAGCAATGCAAAGAAATAAACTGCTGATACATGGAACAATGTGGATAGCTCTCACATGCATTATGCTAATGAAAAGAAGCCAGAATCAAAACTACATGCTAACCCCATTTACCTAACATTCCAGAGAAGTCAAAATCATAGAGACAGATAATAGAATGTTCCTTAGCAAAGGAAGGGATGCAATTGACTGTAAAGGGGAATCAGGGAGATTTGAGGGGTCGGCTTGCACCTATGTCTTTTTACATCAACATCAACAGATTTGTCAAAACCTGTAGAACTATATACCAAAAAGAAGAACCTTTTCAGTATATATACTTAAAATCATGTGCCTAAAATGAGATCTGGGAATGGAACTCTTCTTAGTTGGTCAGTTGTACTCACTTCAGGCTCCACCTAAAGGAGACAGGAACTGGTTTCTTCCACTTTTGATTTCTGATTCTGTCACCATCATCTACAGAGATAATGTACTCTAGCAGTGAAGGTGTTTTTGCTTTCTTCTTTGGTTTGGTTCCTTCATACTCATTGAACAGACAAGCTTGGAAATACCCAAATCTCTAGGTGGTCTGAGAATCCTTCTCCCAATTTCAGTTCTAACAAGCCCAGAATTTCCCTTTGTTTCACTAGCCTTTTTTTTTTTTTGAAAAATTAACACTGTTATTTATTAGTATTACATGTATGTGTTCCTAGCTTCTGAAAGGAACATAACTGATTAGGATTTTGTTTTTAATATATTTTAGTTATGGAAATTTTCTTAGTTGTGAAAAGCATTTTTAATTGTAAAGGTGATATACAGAGAGTTTACAGGGCCATAAATCAGATATTGATGGGATTTAAAAGATATCTTTGTTGTCTGTGCATTTAACTTTTTTTTTTCCTAGCTTCTCTTTGTTTCTTTTTTTTTTTCTCAAATTTTTATTATCAAACTGACTTTTGGGTGGCAGCTGCTTCCTACAGTTGCTACCTCTGCACCACTTCTTTTTCTCTTCTACTTTTCAGTATTAAATACCTATTTAGTCCATGCCCTTGTCAGATTCTGTCAAAATACTAATGCACTTTGTATTCCTGACTACAACTTGAATGACTGAAAGCCAAACTCTCTGTCATGCCCTATGAAGTCCTATCTGATCTCTTCTTCCCATTTCACTAATTTCTCTTCCCCATTACTCATGCTAGATGTGACTGCTAATGCGCAAGAAATGCATGCTAAACCTCACCACAGCAATGACGTCAACAGAGTCAAGAATGTGGGAAAGTACTGGACATATAACCTAGTCTTGCCAACCAATAAGTTGGGAAGAGAGGAGGAACTTTTAGATTAAATGAACCTTAAGACATCAAATAGAAGCAATAAGAAGACCTTATAGAGGCCCATATTTTACACATATGTATGCATTTGAATATAGGAGATTTGGACTCTGGATGGGTATGTGATCAAAATAGCCAGGCACCAGTGGCTCATGTCTATAACCCTAGCTACTCAGGAGGCTAAGAGCTAAGGAACAAATATTGAGGCCAGTACAAGCAGAAAAGCCAGTGAGATTCTTATCTCCAGTTAATGAACAGAAAAACCAGAAGTGGAGCTGTGGCTCAAAGAGTAGAGCATCAGCCCTGAGCAAAAAAGTCAACAGAGTAACCTCTCTGTATATCAGTTTGATAATAAACATTTGAAAAAAAAAAGTCAACAGGATCATGAGTCACTGAGTTCAAGTCCTTGTACCAGCACAAAAGAAAAATAAATAAAATTTTCTTTTTAAATAGTATTTTGGTCATATTTAAGGTCCTTCCCATTTAGAAACATGTGGAGAAATTATTTATGAATGCACTGATATAGCACATTGGGGGTTGGGAAGTAGATGGTGTATAGCTATAATAATGTTGACCATATTACTCTTGAAGCCAAGGAAGGGATACAAAGAACTCAGTGTATAAAACCAAGGTGATTTGTGCATTTAAAGTTTTCTGCTTAAAAGAGCCAGTGGTGATTTCAATAGTAAGCTCTAACAGCAGCCTAGGTCTGCCACTTGTCTAACAGGACTTCAATTCTCCATGACTATTTCCTCACATGTGAAGTGAATAAATAAATATTTGCCCTGGCTTTGCCATGAATATTAAATGGACTCACAGGTAGAAAACACTGTCTTAGAACATCATCTGGCCCATAGTAAGAACTAAAATATTAGTCATCATTATCATCATCATCATCATTATTATTATTACATCCAAAAAGGAGTCGAAATGAACCACCACATGGACTTAAAACGATTGTATCCAAAATATGTTTTTAATCTTGATGAAGTTCACAAATGGTACAATTTTGACACTTCCTTAAATTATACAATCATATTCTTCAACATCAAGGCACAGCATTACCATTACCATAAGTCCCCAGAGGCTACAAGAGGCAGTGATTTTATGTCCCTTTAAGTTCAGCAGAGCTTCCATGAGCAACAGGATGGCTCTCAAAGAACCAGGTTACTACCAGATAAGCCAGTGGGAGATACCATCACATTTACTGGACATAGAATCAAATACAAAATGATGCACAACGAATATGGAGCTAGCTTATTTTGCATTCGGTTTCATTCCTTTCAAGTGACCAAGGTGCTTTTTTTCCAGTATCTATTAGGATGCAAACATGTGTATCTTCCTTGGGTTCTTCTCACCAAGTTGTTGTCAACACAAGTTAATAGAAGTGGTGAGTTCAGCTTCATGCTGACCTGAAATAAGAGTACAATTTTAACAAGAAGAAGGAAGAAGAGAAAGAAAAAAGAAAGGAAAATAAGGAAGAGGCGAAGGGTAAAGAGGAAGAGAAGTGAATAATCACAATTATCACTGAACAGAATACAATTTTTATCTAAATGGTTGTTTCACGTCATCATATTTATAAATTGAGGATATTAGATGTAAGGAAGCTTGTAAGGTAAATGAAAATACCAAGAATTCAACTGTTAATATTGGTAGTGGAATGATAGCAGTTTTGTAGACTGGATCTGTGAACACTGACCAAAGGTAGTGTGTTTTCTGAAAGTGACTCATTCATGAGGAGTGACCCTCAGTAAGGCCTACTGGCTCCTCCCTTTTTCAGCCCAACAAGTATACACTTTATGTCCCTTCTCAGAAAAAAAAAAATGGCAGGCATTTTTAAAGCCTATCTTAGCTGTCTGATATCAATCTCATTTCTAGAAGAAACTCTCTGCTTCGGGAGGAGAAATGGAATCAGAGAGAAGGGACCTAAGGGACCTACCATGGTCCGTGGGTTGCAAAATATGGATCTTAACCTCCCAAATCCTTCCTCTGCCCACCCATAGTACAAGGCAGTCACCTTCTTCCTGGAGTCATTAGCTGTTCAGGCCTGAAGGTCCCTGCGGCGGCGGCCAAAGGCTTTGGAGCCTACATTGGTGGGCACGAAGTTGTCCTTCACCACACCCCCAGATCTGCTCAGCAAGCCTGCCAGTCGGTGGGTCACACAGGTGGCAGTGTTACAGGCTCTCTTCTGGGCAGTGATGCTGATTTTCAAAACAGAGAAAGAAAAGAAGGCCTGACAATGAGGAGACCCCCACGGGACCTTCATAAACAGAACTGAGCACTTCCACACACCACTTAACAATCAGTGTTTCTCCGAAGTGAGTGCAATTATCAAAGCTGTTAGGGGAAATGGCCTGGCAGCCTTTGCTAAGATCTCTGCCCAAAGTCTATAATAAGTGTGCATGTATGCACACACACGTGTGCACGTACACACACACACATCCACACACACACAAAGGTCTTACCTGGAAGAAGCTCATAGAAGAGAGTTTACCACATCCTATCCCAAAAGTGCTTACCTGTTCCTTAGCTATCTGTTCTTGCTGTTTGAACTGGATCATAGAGATGGTCTACCAAATCCTACCGCCAGCTACTCTGTAACCCAAGGCTGCTTCTTTCTAAGCATAGCACTGGCTACTCATAAGACCAGAACCATATCCACCACAGCTTTGGGCCTTTTAGGAAAATATAAGATAGGGAATCATAAGGGATATGTTGATTCTAGAAGCAGTAATTAGACAACTCTGTTGTGAAACCCTATGAAAGATTCATTGGATTCCCTCAGTCTCTCACCTCTGATCTATAACTTCTTTCTCCCTTTCCATCCAGAGATCCTGAACCTTCTCAGTCATAGACAGAGCTATCAAAGGCAGCTTGAAGAGCAATCAGAAAGGAACATGCATCAAGTTCACAATCAGGAGTAAGAAAGGAAACCAAGGAGTGGGAGAAGGTAAGGTAGCATCCCAAGACCCAAAGTGAGAGAAGTGGTCCACTGCAAACTTCTTGCTATATCTCTTTTCCTGCCTGTTATTTCAAGACTAATCTGATGCAAGAGAAGCTATAAAAGCTGTTCAAGTCCCACAAATACATGTCAGCACACAGGTACCTAGATTCTCACACTGCTTAGATCTTGGATTTGTCCAAGCAGCAGGGAAAAGACATGCCAGATAGTACCATGCAAAATGGACTCCCTTTGTTCTCAGTCAGCACAAGGATAGGCCAGGCAGAGGGATTTCAAGCAGAGGCAGGAGGTACAGGAAGGCAGCTCATAGTTCCCCTATGGGAAGGGCCCAGTGTCCTCCATGCTTGATGGGGGTGGGGGGGGCTTCTCAGGGTGGATGCAGGTCTCTACAAGACTCCATCCAGGCAGTGCTGGGACCAGGCCAGGTTTGGCCTTTTTCTAGGCTCAGGGGACACAGGGAGGTAGGGCTGGAGAGGGTACTCTCCCTGACCCAGTAACAACACACACAGCTCTGCAGAGTCACAGACCTATCACAGTCGTAGTCTATCAGTCCCTACTACCTTAAAAATTAAAGCAAAGCTGAGCACCAGTGGCTGATGCCTGTAATCCTGGCTACTCAGGAGGCTGAGATCTGAGGGTCACAGATCAAAGCCAACTGGGACAGAAAAGTCCCCATAAGACTCTTATCTCCAATTAACCACTCAAAACTTGGAAGTGGTGCTATGGCTCAAGTGGTAGAGCACTAGCCTTGAACACAAAGATGTTCAAGCCCCACAAATGACAAAAAAAATAAATAACTAAAGGTTCCTTGCAGGGGTGAAAAAAACACCATACATAGGTGAAATGTCTAAAACCTCCTGTTGTATCAAATCATTTCTGGCTTTGTACTTACCCATCTTAAATTATAATTCATTCAGTGCAAGGATGTCTCCACAGCATTGCAAGACCAACTCCCAGACTAAGTGACTCTATACCTTTTCATCTCCTTTTCCATCATTTTCAGAAATGAGTCATATTAATGAATCTTACCAAAGTCCCTCTAGCTGCATCAAAGCCTGTGTTTTCCATGGAGACTGACAATAACTGAGCCCTAGATCTTGATGAACACGGGAAGCCTTTAGATTCTTGGCTAGTGTCTCTACCTACCTCTTTGGTTTTTTTTCAAATTTTTATTATCAAACTGATTTACAGAGAGGTTACAGTTTCATACGTTAGGCATTGGATACATTTCTTGTACTGTTTGTTACCTTGTCCCTCATACCCCCCTCCCTCCTCCCCCTTTCCCTTTCCCCCCATGGGGTGTTCAGTTCACTTACACCAAACAGTTTTGCAAGTATTGCTTTTGTAGTTGTTTGTCTTTTTGTACCCTGTGTCTCTCGATTTTGGTATTCCCTTTCAATTTCCTAGTTCTAATACCAGTATACACTGTTTCCAATATACTCAGATAAGATTACAGAGATAGTGTACGTACAACCACAGGAAGGTGATACAAGAACATCATTAATAATAGAAGCTACAGATACACATGGGACGTTGAAAGTAGTTACAACTGTGATATAGCAATCGTTTCCATAACATGGAGTTCATTTCACTAAGCATCATCTTATGTGTTCATAAGGGTATAGCTATTGGGCTCTTGTGATCCTCTGCTATGACTTGCCTAAACCTCTACCTACCTCTTTGGATGGGTCCTCCAGGATATATCAAAACAGGGTGAGAAGACTTACCTGGAGTCTTCTGCTTCCTGTTCTAGTTTCTGCTCCTGCTCCAGCTCCCTGGCCTTCATCTGCACATAGTTCTGCACCAGTTCAGCCAGTAGGAGGCGTGCGTCCTCCTCATTGAGGGTAGACAGGTCTGGGCCACTCTCTAAAACAGATCTGCAGAGAAACAGACCAGACCCAGTGTGGGCTTTGGGTTACTCCCTGCTCCCTCCCCTCCCTCAGGATAAGCAGTCAAGCCTGCTAGTGTCTGCTTCTTCCACTAGGAATGTGACTTCCCAGATTCCCAGCAGACAGGGCACAAAGCCAGTGTCCACCTGCCGGCACTGATGTACCAAAGCCAAATGTGACTCCAAGCCACAGAGTCATCTGATCCAAGGGACAGTGGAAGAAGAGTAAGCTTTTGGCTTCAGACTGTCTCACCTGAAATGCGCTGCCTGGAGGTTGCCAGTTTGGCATAAGACCAAGATGCCGAGAGCCAGGAAGGGAAAGAACTTCCGGAAGCCCATGACGTTTCTCTGTAAAGGGAGAATGACATTACCACCAAATCAGCACCACAGACCTAGGCCCTAGTCTTGCCCCTGCCTCAGTTGCCACATGACCCCAGGCAATTTACTTCACCTGGCACACCCATTACTTTATTTGCCAGGAGGGCTGCTATGAATCCCAAAAACATATACTGTAGTGAATGGCTTGGTAGAGCAAGGGGAGTGAGTAGAGTTAAGAGTTAGCATCTCCTCTATGGTGGAACAGGGAGAAGTCACAACACACACACACACACACACACACACACACACACACACACATTTTACAACCCACCCAGTTGTAGATTTGCTCCCCCAATTTCTGGTCTCAATGACTGAAAATCCTATGACAACTTTCTCTGCTGGTGGAATGAGGTAGGGGGAATAAAGAGGTAGACTAGAAAAGGAAGCTAATCTTTCGATCTTTGGATTTAGGGAAATTTTAAGGTGCTAGTGATAGATAGAACTGCCGGAGTGCTGCTCAGCAGGGGGTGCTGGACACCCTCACTTCACACAGTGAGCCAACTGTTCTCATGAACTAGCAAATAGTATTGCCTTAGATCGGGACTGCTGTCCCTGCTGGGACGCTCTCAGCCTGGAGACGCCTCAGAGGAGAGCTCCGATCTCCCCTATCCTTGCAACCAATGCGATTCCTGGGAACACAGATCCGTGCAAACTTGGGTAGGACCCTACATGCCAACCACCCCCAAACAGGAGCCAGACACCTCTAGGTGAGCTGGCCCAGCTCCCAGCGTTACAGCACAGTCCTGGGCGTGCCGGAATTTCGCTCACTTTATAGGTTTGTTTTTTTCTGTTTATGCCAGCATAACCCCAATAGCTGTCTGTCTCCGCCACCAAGTAAAGAGCTCCGACCACCCAGAAGTATAAGCAAAATGGCCATGGAGAAATAAACGAGAGGCAGGCAAGCAGGAAAATGAAGCAAAGAAGACGAACAAATGGAGAGAGGCAGGTTACCGGGGTGCGCAGAAGGAGAAGTTCCTCACCTGGCGATGCGAATTTCAGGACCGTGGGAGTAACCGGCGATCCGTCCACGGAGGAAGAGCACAACGTCTGCGGTGGGCGCCTTCTCCCAGCCCCAAGCTCTTATCCCAGCGCTCTAGGGAAGGAGGGTCCCCCGCGGTGCGCTCCGCCAATCCAAAGTGGCCAGGACCAGCCAATCAGAGGACCGACCGAGCTCCGATGGCGTCATAGCTCGCTCACTCCTACGGGGGCGCTCAGGGGAAGGGACTGTCCGCTCCCACGATTTGCTTCGAGGTCATTTCCGAGGAGCAGGAAGAGACTGGATTCTTCCAAATGTGGGGGCAAATTGGGGAGTGCTTGGCGGGTTTTTTTGTTTGTTTGTTTTTGCGGTGCGAAGCTAGAGCTTTGTTCACCTCCTGAATGCCTGCATTCCAAAGCTGCACCTTTACTCGCCCTGCCAGTGGGGAACCCTTCCAACCCGGTCCCAAGGAAGGGCAACAGTAGCCCTTGGTTCTAAATGAAACTTAGCAGAAATAACCAAGGAGGGTGAGTGATGGAGGGGTGAGGGGGAGGGTCCTTGAAAAAAAAAAAAAAACCAATCATCTCTAATCTGGTCTTCCACCTCAGAAATCCCCATTCTTAACCCAATGCACCTGCCCTAAGGCTCAAGCCTCTCAAAGAAGGAGGCTTTGATTCGGAATCTCCTCTACCTCACTTCTCTGAGCCTGGAAGAAATTGAAGAGAAGCAGGGCGAGGCTTAACTGTCACTGGCTGCACAGAAGGTTCGGCAACATCCTCCCCCACTGCGATTCTCCAAATTCTAGACTGTGGGTTCTGCATCCATCACTCCAACTTAATGTTTGTCAAGCTGCAAAGCTAGGGCCAGGGCTCTTCCTCCTCCTTCCCTAAAGCTGAGCGCACAGTAGGCAAAGGCCCACCCCAGCCCGGCTCCCAATGGAGCAAGTGCAGCTGCTCCAGCTGCAGCCTAGAAGCCTGTAACTTTCACGCGTGCTTGCTCTGGTACCTGGACTCCAGCCACTTGCTTCGTCTTCCATACTCACTCAGACACGCCCCAACAGTCAGAGTTACCTGGAATATATTTGCCCTCATCAACCTCCTGCAAAAGGGTAAGCCTGCACTAGGAAATAAAGTGTGTTTCATACAGACTAGGGTCTCCTTTGCACTCCCACACATGCACACTTCAACAAACACACATCCGCACTAGAGAACAGCATCTTCCTTAACAGTATCTTCCTTTTTTTTTCTTAATACTAATCCACCCTGCCCACTCTCCGGGTTCCTGGGTTCAGAAAGATGCATCTCTGGCCCAAGGATCTGGGCTGGGAAAGTCTGTAGATGGCTGTTGTAAAGGGAAGACTGCCATCATGCCCCTAGCTTCCAGGTGAGTTTGATTGTTGCAGAAAACCTAACCCAGGGTGCAGTGCAAGTCAGGGTCAGGAGGCTTAGCTAAAAGCTAAGGATATGCATCGCTAGTGCTCACAGCTTCTGTGTGTCAGAAAGAATCACCATGTCTGTCTAGGTCCTCTGGGTTACATTTCCAGTGTGAGGATTCAGCTAATGGGGCAAGGATCACTTGTAACTGAAGAAGCATAACTCCAAGTGACACCTCCCCTCACTCCACTCCACCCCCAACAAAAGAACAGAATGGAGGGAGAGAGGGGAGGAAAAGGAAGGAGAGGAAGAAAGAATAAAAGGAAAGGGGGAGATAGGGAGGGATGGAAGAAAAAGGAAAGAAAAGAGAGGGGGAGGGGAAGAGAGGAAGGGGAGAAAGGGAAGAAAGAAGCGAGGGAGATGTAGTGATGCCATTTATTCCTGCACTAGCCTACAAACCTGGTGTGCAGACTGCAACTAGGCAGAGTGAACAGCAAAAGTTACTACTTCCTGCCAGGATGTGGCTGAGTTGTAGTGAGCAGGAAGCAGGAAAGGAGGGCTAGACCTTTGTGGTCTTATGCCAGGCACCAAGGGTGCTATCTAAAGGGTTCTTCTACATAATGATGAGGTCTCTCTGCACCCAAATTGTTGGGTCCACTTTGTAATGCAATGAGGGTTACCTAAGTGGCCTATACTTGGGGACCTTTCCTACCTAAGCCTTGCAATAGAGGAAACAACTGTTTTCCCCCTTCTGGGTTCTGGCCCCTGAGAGGAACTGCCTGCCAAAAAGGCAAAGTTGGGAGGAACTACTGGCCTCCGGCCTTTACACTTCTACCTAGACCACCACCACTGTCCTTGAGATCTGGCAGAGCTGGTAACCCAGGAGCTCCCCACTCTGCACTACTCTCCACAAGGCAAGATAGCCCCACACCCAGAGTCCTAGCACTCCAGTCCCTCCTGAGTCATCAATGGGATGTGGAGCTCAGTAAACAAGTGGGAAGCACAGGCGAGTCCCCTGTTCATCCTCTTGAGAAACTCCAAAATATTAAGTGGGAGGAACTTGGACCCTTGGGAACTGGAAGCTGGAAAATAAGCACTATCTCCAAATACCAGTTCTCTGACACTAGAAATTTTCTCAAGTACCAGGACACATACAGGCTTCCTGGTGTACACCAGCCGGGGTGTACTCCTGCTCTACAGACAAGTTAGGTGGCCATGTGTGCCTTCCTAATGAAGGAAGGGCAGGCAGTAGTTTCTGTCTAGGCACCAACTCATCATGGTGCTCTGGCAAGAATGGATATACCTGGTTGTGCCAGTTGATTTATCTTCTTGGTTGCCAATGGCTTTTAGTTCTGAGCACCCAAAATTATTTGACCTAGTTCTTTTACTTCCATAAATGTCTTTGAACAACAGTTCATAT
This sequence comes from Perognathus longimembris pacificus, assembly GCF_023159225.1. NCBI lineage: Eukaryota > Metazoa > Chordata > Mammalia > Rodentia > Heteromyidae > Perognathus > Perognathus longimembris. The sequence continues at coordinate 21,807,955 of NC_063173.1, read as the reverse complement.
AGCACATAGTGGGCACACAGTAAACACTCAACAAAATCTGAAGAGTGAGGTGGTGAATAAATGGATGGACCACTAGAATAAATGGACAGGGTTATTAGTCTAAGAATCAAATCATAAATTTGCAGCCAAAGCTGTCCGGACAGCAGACACAATTAAAATCTATTAGGTGGAAAAACTTATAGTTGATCCAGAGACATACCTCTTTTTATTTAATGAAAGGAACCTCTGCTCTTGTGAAAGTTTCTGGAATCCAACACAAGGTAAGTACTGGTGGACTCCTAGGGAGTCCACCAGCTTGAAAAGCAAAACAAAGCAATTTCCCTGAGCCCATTCTGGTATTATATTAGTGAGTAGATGGGAAAAGAAGTCAATAGGATAATTTGCTTTCAAATTGAGAAAATTGCATCTTGGTTTCCTTGGAACTGAGCTTGAAGACATCTTCAATCAAACTAACTAGCATAAGGATTTACACAGAATAGTTTCCTAGGAAAATCTTTGACTTTTAAACTACCTCTTAAATATTTTGATTCTCAGCTTACATATTGTAAGTACTTTTAAATTCTGAAATTTATAGTTAAATTTTTAGAGAGAAGTTTATGCAAACCTACTATTTCTGACAAATTTCCTAGAGGAAATATTCCATATGAGAAAGCTTTATTTATTTTATATGTAATTATTTTGGACCTACTATATGCAGAGCCTTGTTTTAGGCACTAGGAATTCACAGTAAATGAAAGAAAATCACTCTCTTTTGATGGACTTAACAAGAGTCCATATATATCACCCCTTCCCCATCAAACAAAACACAACTTATCCTAAATTATCTCCTCTCAATATAATAATTACCTGTTTGTCAAATAAGTATTCAGTGTTTACATTAAGGCAATATAAACATTATTCCTAAGTGAATCAGTATATATTGAGTTTTTATTTATTTATTTATCTTTGTTAGTCGTGAGGCTTGAACTGTGGGCCTGGGAGCTGTCCCTAGGCTCTTCAGCTCAAGGCTAGCGCTCTACCACTTGAGCCACAGTGCCACAAAACTTCCAGTTTTCTGGTGGTTAATTGGAGATAAGAGTATCACAAACTTTCCCGCCTGGGCTGGTTTTGAACCACATTTCTCAGATCTCAGCCTTGTGAGTAGCTAGGAATATAGGTGTGAGCCATCGGTATCCAGCATATTTTGATTATTTTTCTTTGAATATTTATATTATGTTGTTAGTAATTCTCTCCTTTCATTGGCCTAGTTTTCTTTCTGCCAATGACTTGTTTAATCCCTTTTCCTTGGATCCCATCTGTTCCTTTTTGGTGATTTACTCCCTCATTTTGCTAGTGTGTATCCACTACTATGTTATCAATAACTTTTGTAGGAAGAATTTTAGGTAGGAAATCATTTCCATTCTGATTTATGAAAATATTCTCCACTCTCATTTATTTCTAGGACCTTGAGGGCCTTGAACTTGCTAGATAAACACTCTACTACTCCATATGCCTCCAGACCCTTAGGGTTTAATTTTCTTTTTCAGATAGGGTACTGAGACTTTTCCTTAAGTATTGGATAGAGATCCAATGTGTCTTGAGGGGGACTGTTTTATTTATTATTCTGAATCCTGAGGGACAATTCATGTGGGAACACTTCCAATCTGAATTTTCATAGATTTTAGTACTGAGGAATTTCTTGCTTTGTTTCTTTGATAGTTCACTTCTACTCCTCCTGCTCATGCATACTTCTCCCTTTTTTTCTTCAAATATCTTCCTCCCCTTTCTGGGAAAGTTATTGTAAAAATTTTATGGTTTAAAAAATTATTTTGATAATATTTTTTTCAATTTAAAGAGTTTGAGTTTATTCTCTGAATACTATTTTAATGTTTTCTTGGTTTTAGCATGGCAGCATCTCCTAGCTCCCTGAAGCTATCATTATAGGTTATTTGTCCTATTTGTGTCTATTAGAAGTGATTTTTGCATTTCTAGTTGTCCTTGATGTTCATTTATATTTAATTTTCCTTTTTAAATAATGCCACACTGATAAAGCACTAATCAGAAGATAAAGATGGCAGAGTTGTCCCTATTTTGTCCTGAATAACGAATGATCAGGTGACAGTATATTTCCCATTTTACTGGGGAGAACCCTGAAGTATCAGCTGCTGTAAGTCTTTGCTTTTGGATTCTTGTTCACCCTAAGAGAAGTCCTCCAGTCTCCATAGTGTGGCAGATAAATAGAGAGTAGAGTGAAGAATAAATGGATAAGCATGGAAAGATGTTTATTCATTGTGGAAATCCTCCAGCCTTTTCTGGAACACAAGAGAAATTAGAAGAAAATCCTAACTACCTCCTTGTAAAGTCTTGCAATCATTTCTTGCAGTTAGTTCATCCTATAACTACTAAGAAGTAACTAATCACACATAGCACCAAGCTTTTCTATGGTACCTACTCTTTTTTCCATAGTACTGGGATTTAAACTCAGAATTTCATGCCCGATAGGTAGACAGTCTTACTGCTGAGCCCCACCTGTTTTTTTTTTTTTTTTTTTTTTTTTGCTGTAGTTTTTGCGTTAGAGTCCCGCTTCCTCCTCAGGAGCAGGTCTGAGTGCAATCCACTTATGTTAAACTTCCTGTTGTAGTAAAGGACCAGCTCTCATTTTGTTACAGAAAAGTGAAACATTCACAGAAATAAGAGTAACTTTGTTGAAGTAGAGTTTATTTCACACTTTCCAGCCCAGAGGAGTTCCTCTCCAAAGTCTGAGCTCCAACTGAGGGGTTTTAGTATAAATTTAGGTTGGAGAGAGGAATACATGTTTGGAGTGGTCATCACATAAGGTAGTTAGAGGAGGGTCCCATAACTATGGAGCAGACATATAGGCTACAGTTAAGTTGCAGATTCTGGGAGGTTACAACATTCAGAGTCACAAGATAACAGCCACAGTCTCTGAGAATTTACAATGTTCTAGAGTCATAAGATAGTGAAGGCCTTGGTTCCTGACCTCCCTGTGAAGTGTGCTTTTAGGTTCTCCTAACTAATTGACAAGAAGACATAAGAACTTTTCTGCCCATCTGTCTTCAGACTATGGTCTTTCCAATCTCATCCTCCTAAAATACCAAGGCTTACAGGCCTGAATCTTTAGCAGCCAACTGGGCCTTTGCTTCTGGAATTCTTAATGTACTAGAAACATACATCTTTACACTCCTTTCCCTTCTGCCAAACAAGTAAGAAGACCAACCTAACAGGCAGGAAATGTAGTCTTTCACAAAGCCTTCAAATTAGACACAATTCCTGGGTGCTGTATCTTAGCTGATTCCCACTGTCCAACACAAGCCACCTGCCTGGAGGCTGCTTTCCCCAAGAAATACAGATGCCAACACAAGTCGGCAAAAGTCCCTTCTACTGAATTATTTTTAGAGTTGCCTGTTCCTGCCAGAGAATGAATAAAGCATAGTGGCCCAGACCCAAGCTGGTCACTCTGAGAAGTGGACAGCCTTAGTGAGTGACGTCAGAAATTACTCAGGTTGGGTTCCTCTGAGATGATTAAAATTTTCTCTTGGCTCAGACCCACAGAATCCAAATTGACTCTCTCTTTCTCTCCTGTCTCTCTCTCTCTCTTCTCTCAGCATTGTTCTCTACTGAAAAGGATGTATATCTCCTTAAAAACTTCCTTATAAAACTAACTAGAGTAGTAATCTCTTCCCTCCAGTGCTCTCAAACTATGAGAGGTTTATCTAGGTGAATTCCCATGGTCATGGTGAATGGAAGCCCTCTTAAAATGCAACACACTCTCTTCTTAACCTTCTCGGGATGACTCACGCCCATCATCAAAAGAACATCAGTCACAGGAGTGCTGTGTCCTGAGGAAGGCCCAGAGTTAGCCAGGCTGTTCACCTCCATGACTGCTGATCCTCAGCCTTTATGCTTCAGGGCTCCAGGAGCATTATTTTTTAATTGTTCCTGTCCTTCCCCACAGGATCTCAAGATCATGGTTTTGAATTTTAGTGTGTTTCTTCTAGTTGCTATCAACTCATCACTTTCTAGCCCCAATCCCAGTTTACCTGAATATTTTACCCTCTGCTTCAACTGGCATCAGGAAAACAACAGAAGTATTCTCAGTAGAAGTAGCTGGAACAAACCAGAAATGAGAAAGTTAAGAAAAGGGTCTCTGTGTCTATCCTGTTAACAAATCTGAAGACCTCTAAAGCCTTGATCTGTGATTGCCATTCTAAAACCATTTTCCTATCTTTCCTACCTCTCAACTATGACCTATGTAAAGGAGAATTCCAAATCAATGAGTGGTTCTCTGATAGCTCTCTGAACTTTAAGATATGGTATAGGTTTAAAAGAGCATCCTTTGTCTGAACATGATATGTCTATAGTCCCAACTACATAGGAGGCATTACTAAGTAAAGTCAGAATATGAGAGCTATTTGAAAATTTTCTAAAACAATGAAAGGCTAGAAGTTTGGCTCAAGTAGTAGAGCACCTGCATAGCATGAAGTCCTGAGTTCAAACGCCAGTGCTGCACGCACGCGCACACACATACACACGGGGTGGGGGGAGAGACAGAGACAGAGAGATAAGGAATAATATATTTTTATTCGCCAACTCCAATCTATCACAAGTTGAGGAGTCACCCCTGCAGATACTAATGTCCCAGAACATCTAACCATCCATTATGACCAATCTTTCATAGCCAGAGAAAATCCCCAGGCAAGAAGTAATAGGTGCACCAATACAGCTTGCTATAGATCATATAATTATACAAAGCACCTGCCACTGCTGACACTATTTCGAAATTGGTGGGAATAAGTTTCCCATCCATAATTTGTTGTGAAAGATGAGCCACCAGTCTGTGATAGGCTGATGTGACCTACTTGGCTGTTCTGGAACATTTTATTCTTAAGATCCCCTCCTGGTGTACTGAGAAACTCCTTTAGTTGGCACCTTGATTCTAGAGCCAGATATCTTCAGTATCCCTTTATGTTTCAGTAGAAGCTTCAGTGTCTTCTGTTCTCTTACATCAATAAAGCAGATCCACAAAGAAGTCCTCAGGTCCAAGGAGACTAGGAAGGACATGATACCCAAACCTTCTTAGAGTTGGATGGGTGGGGAAATCCCTGTCCTAAACTTCCTAGTTTTCATGAATCAATCTGTTATTTCTTATTTTATAGATCTTATTTTCTCAATACCTAGTATTTTAGAAGTTTTTCCTTGTCAAAAAATTTCTGGGGGGGCTGGTGATATGGCCTAGTGGCAAGAGTGCCTGCCTCAGATACACGAGGCCCTAGGTTCGATTCCCCAGCACCACATATACAGAAAACGGCCAGAAGCGGCGCTGTGGCTCAAGTGGCAGAGTGCTAGCCTTGAGCGGGAAGAAGCCAGGGACAGTGCTCAGGCCCTGAGTCCAAGGCCCAGGACTGGCAAAAAAAAAAAAAAAAAAAAAAAAAAAAAATTTCTGGGGACTCTTCTATGTTTAATAATGAAGATAATCATATCAGAATTATTTATGTGTATAAGCATTTTTCAGTTGTCTAATTTGGGTTATAAGTAAATTATTATATGCACTCTTGAAATGTCATGAGCTATAACAATATGACTATTCACAATCATTTTAATTGTTAATATTCAATACTGGAAGTATGTGGATCCTTAGTAACATAAAAAATTACCTAGGCTAAGACCCAAAGAAACATGGGCTCTATGGTCTCCCTTATTGGGAATAATTAGCACAGGTCATAGCGGAGGATCACAAGAGCCTATACCCTTATGAACACATAAGATGATGCTAAGTGAAATGAATTCCATGTTATGGAAACGATTGTTATATCACAGTTGTAACTACTTTCAATGTCCCATGTGTATCTGTAGCTTCTATTATTGATGATGTTCTTGTATCACCTTCCTGTGGTTGTACCTACACTATCTCTGTATCTTATCTGAGTACATTGGAAACCGTGTATAATGGTATTAGAACTAGGATATTGAAAGGGAATACCAAAAATTGAGAGACACGGGGTAAAAAAAGACAAACAACTACAAAAGCAATACTTGCAAAACTGTTTGGTATAAGTGAACTGAACACCTCAGGGGGGGAAAGGGAAAGGGGGAAGAGGGAGGGGGGTACGAGGTACAAGGTAACAAACAGTACAAGAAATGTATCCAATGCCTAACGTATGAAACTGTAACCTCTCTGTAAATCAGTTTGATAATAAAAATTTGGAAAAAAAATTACCTAGGCTAATTTAAGCAGAATGGGATTGGTTACAAGGTTATGGCAGTGTCCTAGTCTTTTTGTGTTATTATAACAAAATATCACAGACTAGGTAAAGAACAGAAATGTATACCATCATCTGGTTACGAAGTAACAATGAAAGTCCCAGCCTTCAGTCTGAAGAGGATCTTCTTTCTAAATCTTCAAGACTTTACATGGCAGAAGACAGAAGGACAAGCTAACTGACCACTTTGTGGAGCTGCTTTTTTAATAGTTTTAAATTCATCATTAAAGAAGAAGTTTTCACATCTTAATCAGCTCTTAAAGACTCAAACCTCTCAACATCATTACAATGACAATGCATGTATTTTGGAGAGGACACATTGAAACCACAGATGATAACTATAGAATTTTTAAGCCAAAGAATCAAGTCTGGATGCTACATGGCCAAGAGTAGTAAATTCAGAAGAAACTACGATCCACATGGAAATATTCTAATAGGAAGTCTATTGCTGCTCACCTATAGCAACTTTGACCCTTAGTGAGTCTGTGAATACCCCAGTATCTTGTCTCCTCTCCATCATAAAGTACTGCTTCTTCATTCTAAGTGTTGTGAATGCTTCTGATTGATAGAACGTAAGTTTTTTGTAGAATTCTAGCACCAAGAAAACCTGATGAGTAATGTTTCCTTTTAAGTTTCTAGCCTTTATAGGAAGGTTTATAAGATACCTTTGAATGGATGTGTACTGAATAAGCCACATACTGTTTCATTTGAATATTTAATAATCCTCTCTAACGAACCATATCCTCATTAATTATTTTTCTATTCAAGTCTATTTCTCTTCCACTTGTAACCCTCTTAGTAAATAGTTGCACCAGTAACTCCCTTTTTCCTAATCTATATCCAATTTGTAGGAAGGCCAGTAAACTCTACTCTCAAACATAACTCAAATCCCTTCCTCATCCCTGCCATTTCTACTGGAGAACCTGGACTAAGCTACTATCATGCTCTGCCTGTCCAACTGTAGTCCAAATTCTCTTGGTCTTTACTGTTGCCCCTGTAATTTCTTTTCCACACAATTCTCACAGTAATATTTCTTAAGCATAGACCATATTGATTCACTTACCTTCAAATAATCATCCATCGAGTTAGAATAAAAATGTAAGTAATTTTTCAGAGCTTTGAACCCCATATGATGTAGCTCCTGTTTCTCTTTTTCTTTCTCATCCTCTTTTGCTATTTTCCCCCCACCCATAAATTGACTCTAGCTTTAGGAAAAGTATTAGAACTAAGAAATAAGACCTTTCCCATCCAGAGCCTTTGCACCTGATTATGTTTCTGTCTTTCTCATCTATCAATCCTAGTCCTTGCCTTCTCTAGCCACACTCTACCACTACAACTCTCTCCGTGTCTGGCTCCAAAACCACTGAGTCATTAACCAGTGAAGGTGAATTAATCTTCAGTTTCTAGCTTGAAAAATAAGTATAATATCAGTCCTGGGTTTCAGCACCAAAAAATCAGTATCTCCTACTTTGAAAAGATATTTGCTATAGGAAGGTACAGTGGCTCAAGCCTGCAATCCTTCTATTCAGGAGTCTAAGATCTGAGGTCTGTGATTTGAAACCAGCCTGGGCAGAAAAAGGTTGTCTGTTGAGACTCTTATCTCCAACTAATCACTAACCAACTGGAAATCAAGCAGGGGCTCAAATGGCAGACTGCTATCCTTGAGTAAAAACTCTAAGGTCCCGAGTTGAAGCACGTGCACCAGCACATACATACACAGAAAAAGACATTTGCTGAACATCCTCCCCAACTCTATTTATAACATCAACTTTTTACCCTTCTTTTATCATTCTTTGAAGTCATCTCTGAAATACATTATTTGACTATTATTTGCTTTCTTACACTAGATTGTAGGCTCCTTGTGAGCAGGCTTCTTGGACTTACTACCCGAAACAGTGCCTAGCCCAAAAATTGAATCAACAAATATCTCAAGATTAATAAGAGCAAATGAATGAAGCAAGGCCAAAGACAGGGCATTCAAGAGCTGAAACCTAAGACTTTGAAATATGAATTATGACTTGAGATGATCCTAGCTAGTAACTAATTTGTAGAGTCCAGCTCACATATGGGCTATATCAGTACCATTCAGTCATTCGCTGAACAGATTTCTCACAGTATTGCCTTTCTTTGAATAGAAATGGCAGTCATTTCTACCTTTCTTTCTTGTAAGACCTCACTGAAAGTTGGTCACTCAAATATCTCCCTATCATTGCATCGGCCTTCTCACATTCACCGTACCTGCCCTCGACTCAGCCTGTGACTCACAGTACCTTACAGCAAAAGAAAGTCTAGCTGAGGGCAAAGCCCTCACCTCACCTCCTTTTTTAAGGCCTTCGATGTGCTCATGTGTCACTTTATAATTGGGATTGTCAATGAGTTGCCTCATCTCTGATCCCTTCTTTCTTCTCTCCCAGCAAAGCTCAACCTTCATCCCACACAATGGAATTCAACAAAATGAGGTAACAGTTTTCTGTGTGAGTCACTCCAAACTATGAGAGAGCACTGGGAGGTGAGTAGCCAGAGACCAGGCAAGTGTTTCAGCAATCCAAGAACTGGCAGTCAGCCCAAGAGACACTCTCACCTGATGACGGACTAGCAGGATGAGTCTTAGAGGAAATGGTTCCGAACAGCTGCAGAAAGAGTCTCTTGGCTCATGCACAGCAATGCTCTTCTCAGTTAAAAACATTGTCATCATTCACACTGCAATATGAGATCCTTTAACACTGTGCTCACATTTCTACAGGCTTCTATCCACTCTGCATAATAAACACAAGACCATTCCATGCAATGGTGACATCTTTAAGGCACTGTTCCACCCAAACAACCCTATATAATGGATAGAAAATAGTTTGTTGGCCTTGGAGGGGCAAATAGCAGCAGAAATATTTCTGTGCACTGTTTCTCTTTGCTGATCACTCAAATGAAAATTATAAGTGGTTGCAAGAATGCTTTCTTTTCACAAAGATTTTTGGTTATTCCAGAGAGATCTCTCCACTTATTCCCGGAGGAGGTCATCTCTTAGATGCTGTCAGTCAGACAGGGATTGGAAGCCAAAGGGAGGTGATCAGAGAGGTTTCCAACTAATGCAGCCAGAGGAATTTTGCCAAAGAAGCAAGGCCCCTTAGGATAAGTAGATTGAAAGATATTTTGGGATGAAAATAAATCCTTTTTGAAAATGAAAGATGAAAAGATGCTGTTTATACAAATTGCCTTGTTCTGAACAGTGAGGTTGCCAGGGCTAGCCCTGCAGACCAGTGACGTAAATAAGGATGTTCTCAGACATGCTTGATGGCCCTTTCCTCCGAAGGTATGTATGCTGCCTCCATTTTATACTCATAGGACTTGCTAGAGAGTACTCATAAATACTTTACTTTAGCACAAGGCCCTGGGTTCAATTCCCAGTGCTACTAAAAACCTAAAAAACAACTCCACTTTGATCATCATCTTGACAGACCCAAACTGGGACTTTCAAGATAGAGGAGTTGTACATGGGGATTGATGAAACCAACCTAAATATAGAGATTAGAAAAGTAAAGATTAAAAAAAATAAAGATTCAGATTCTAGATGCCATCATCCCTGAGTGTTAGATCTCATGGAAACATAGTGGTCAATCCACAATGCAAGGAAACAGTCAGGACAATCAGAGTATAAATCTTGCCCCTAACACTTCAGAAATTGAGAGGACTGGACAAAGAATTCTCTCTCACTGTCGAGGAGGGATTAAAATCTGGACTATCTGAATGGTGGTAGAGAGGAAGGCAGTCACTCAGAGAGAATCAATATTGGAATTCAGAGCTGAGTTAAGGCCATAAAAGAAGATAAAAAGATGCTAATCTGATGTTGTGTGAACAATCTAACCCACTGGTTCCTATTTATAACTATTTACAATTAGTGGTCCAATGGTAGATGAGCAGCATGACACTTCAGGGTCTAAAGGTGATATGATAATTGTGTTAAGGTGGATGGTGCATTGGTGAGACTAGGTCATGGAAAAATCACAATTAAAACAAGCAAACAGGGGCTGGGAACGTGGCTTAGTGGTATAGTGCTTGCCTCGCATGCATGAAGCCCTGGGTTCGATTCCTCAGCACCACATATATAGAAAAAGCCGAAAATGGCACTGTGGCTCAAGTGGTAGAGTGCTAGCCTTGAGCAAAAAGAAGCCAGGGACAGTGCTCAGGCCCTCAGTTCAAGCCCCAGGACTGGAAAAAACAAAAACCAAAAAATAGGAAACACAGGATAGAGGCCAACAATGCTTTTCCTGTAATTTTCAAAAAGACTTCAAGGAATAAAACCCAAGTGACTAAAGTCTGAAGAGCTTATGTTAAACTTTAGGTAGCAAAGTAAGCAGACAAGAATTTTTGTAAACTTTATTAAACTTACAAAACTTGCATTTGCTCTTCCACCTCAACTCAACTATTCTTTCTACCAGTAAAAATCCTTAAACATTGTATGTGGTAGTAGTTCACAGTGAACACAGCAAAGCCTTAGCACAACATGGCTTTGTTATTTCCCACAGCATGCAATAGCTTTAATATAGACAACTAAGGAGGAGGAGAAAGAGGAAGAAGAGGAGGAGGAGGAAGACAAAGAGGAGGAGGCAAAGTAATAGTAGTAGTAATAATAATAGAAGACAATGTTTCATAATTTCTATATGCCCAAGCAAAATGCCATACTCATGTATATAAAATTACATATGTATGTAGATACGTGTGCATACACGCTTAAGCTAAGGACTAAACACACACAGATAGATAGACAGACAGAGAGATAGATAGATAATAGATAAATAAATAGCAATAGATATAGCTATGTGACAACCCATGTATTATAAAACATATATGATTTAATATCTATCTTAGCAAATTCTAAATGTTTTCCATTTTATACCATTTGTCTTTTTCTAATACAACTTTAAGGGAAAATCTTTCAAAGATTATTAAAGAGAAATATCTGATTGAAAATAAACTTACTTTTTACTGTTATATTAATATATGACTTCTTCAAGGTGATAACTTACAGATGGGGAATAAATTTTACAAAATGAGAGATAGTCTAGTCATATAAAATGCTGAAAAAATCAGATATATCAATGTTGGTACAATAATAGGATTCCTTATTGTTTTTGTTGTTTTTATTTTTTAACTTTTTCCTTTATTGTTAAAGTGTAGTACAGAGGCATTACAGATTTATATGTATGGCAGTGAGTACATTTCTTGTTCAACTTGTTACCTCCTCTCTCATTTTCCCCCACCTTCCCCTCCCCCTTTCCCTCTCCCCCCAAGAGTTGTACGGTTGGTTTACACCAAATGGTTTTCTAAGTATTGCTTCTGGAATAGTTTGTCTTGTTATCCTTTGTCTAGTTCTAATACCCATATAAACATTATCCAGGGTACTCAGATGAGATACAGTGGTAGCGGGGGTAAAACTATAAGAAGGAACTACAAGAGAAACAAAACTAAACAAAACAATCAAACAAACAGACAAGAAAAAGAAAAAGGTATTGTTTCTCATGGTATGTTGAAAATAATTATGACAGTGATATAAATACTGTTTCCGTAATGTGGAGTTCATTTCACTTGGCGTCATCTTATGTGATTATAAAGGTGTAGCTACTGGGGAATTTTGATCTTCTACTATGACTAGCCTAATGATGTACTAGCTATTCCCTATTGTTGGTGGAAATACAAACTTGTTCAACCCCTCTGGAAAGCAGTGTGGAGGTTCCTAAGAAGGCTAAACATAGAGCTCCCCTATGACCCAGCAGCCCCACTTTTGGGCATCTACCCAAGACTACAAGCAAGACCACACTAAAGCCACCAGCACAACTATGTTCATCACAGCACAACTCATCATTGGTAAAACATGGAACCAACCCAGATGCCCCTCAGTAGATGAATGGATCAGGAAAATGTGGTATATATACACAATGGAATTCTAATGCCTCCATCAGAAGGAATGACACTGCCCCATTTGTAAGGAAATGGAAGGACTTGGAAAAAAATCATACCAAGTGAAGTGACCCAGACCCAAAGAAACATAAACCCTATGTTGTTGTTTTTAAATAAGAAAAAAAATTCCAATTTCCAAATACCAACCAAAAGATTTCTATTCACCTGGGATTTTTGTCTTAGCTCCTGTTATCCTAACTTCTATTCTAATGTGAGCATCTTAATGTGATCATCTCTGAGCTGCACAAGAAAATATAAATTCACATCTTGTCTGAATAGGAAAATGCTTTCATTCCCTATATAATTAAGAAAATACTTGAAGTTGTTCAAAAGGGAAGGGTAAAAATCATTTTGAGACATTTACAAGATTTACATGATAGAAATTAACCTAGTAGTTAAATTAAATATCATGCAATTAAACATGGGTTTTCTCTTGCTTTTTCCTTCTGTAGGTCTATTGGTACACTTAATGATAAAATAAATACTCAGTCCATTGCAGCATTTGTCCATTGGATCTCTCAGTCACTAGAGGCAAATTCAAAAGAACTACAAAGCTTCTAAAAGTCAAATTGTCAAGAGCCTATTTCTGTGATGAGCACTTAGCTTAAGTACTCTAAAAAACACAAGAAGTTTAAATGCTTGATTACCCCTGTGGTGTTTTCAAGGTAGGAAAAAGTCTGGTGGTGTATAGGGCTAGGACCTAGAAAACATCTAGGTTAAGATTAGGGTTTCCTGAAAACATCTTTGTCAGACTAAGTGCTATGGGTGTCCTTCAAAAAAGCATGTTTTGGAAACTTAATCTCCAATGCAATAGTGGTGGGAGGTATTTCATGTCCTACATGAACCTCTAGTTCTGTTGTGGGTCTCCTGAAGTCCTGGTTTACAAAATAATAATAAAAGTGGAATTTTGAGTCACTTCTTTGTATGTGGTGATGAGGAGCAAACCAAGGGTCTTGTATATGCTTGGCAAGAATTTGGCTGTATCTCCAGCCTCCAAAGTAGAGATATGGACTACTTAGAAGAACAATGGATTCAATGGCAGAAACCAAAAGATAATGATTGATTGACTTCAAGTAGAAAGCAATTTCTAGCTACATGTCATAAGGCTACATGAACATGTAGATTAATGATTTGGACACAGTTATTGAATAACTTGTTCAGCAGACATACATAAAGACTCAGAAGACTCCTGGGTTCCTAAGATGACATTAATCATCAGTTCACTTAGTGTTAATACCAGACTTCCGCTTGGCATCTTCAGGAATATAGTGAGTGACTTGAGGTTCAGGATTTTAGTCAATATTTTGATATTTGTAGCACTCCAATTTCTACCCATTTGGGACACATTCTTTTTTTATTTTCTGTTAAGACTTGGATTTGAACTTGGGACATCACACTTGCTAGGCAGGCATTCTACCATTTCTCCAGCCCCTTTTTGCCTTGGTGATATTTGAGGTAATGTCTTGCTTTATTCCCAGGCAGGCTTGGGTAGCAATCCTCCTATTTGTGCTTCCTAGTATGGCCAGGGATGACAGGCGTTGTACCACTGTGCCCAGCCAGTGTGCCTCCTTTTGTATTTGGGATAACAGGCACAGACAACCACATCCAGCCATTGGTTGATATGGAGTCCCCATGAAATTTTATGCCCAAGCTTGCCTCCTATGAAGATCCCCAATCTCTGCCTCTCAAATAGCTAAGATTACAGGTTTCAGTCACCACAACTGGCTTGGGACACTTCTACTTAGAGTAAACCTCTGCATGTTATACCTATATGTTCCTGGACTATATGGAAGGTAGTCTCTGGTAAGAGTTAAGAGAAAAAATATATAGACCTCTGGTAATTAAGTTATTGTAGTAACTAAAGGTAAGAACCAGTGAAGCTCTTTACAATAAAAGGAGAATTTGACGTGTAAAGAGTAAACATTCCACTACTGAAATATTCATAGAGACAGCTGTTCCCAGAACAAAGGTCTTTGAAAGTTAAAGATCATCTTAACTGATGCAGTTCAATAGAAACCTGAAAAATTACAGAAACTACACCCACAGCAACATTCAGTTTACAGGATAGAAACATCCAAAATGATGTAGCAAAAAGAGTGAATCTAGAATATGCATATTAAATTACCAAACAACTACCAAGCTTATTAATCTGTAATATGAACAAATGAGAACATCTCAATTTAACTTGCCTCAAGGTTTTCATCTAGTCTTCTCCCAAAATACTTTCTAACTTCAGTTATTTTACACTGCTCAAACATACAGTTCTGATTTGACTCAGTGTCATACCTACATATCCTTCTACTCTAAGGAGAAATACAGTGTTATATTTGAACTTTTTTAAAACTGTACAAAATGGGGCCGGGAATGTGGCTTAGTGGTAGAGTGCTCGCCTTGCATGCATGAAGCCCTGGGTTCAATTCCTCAGTACCACATAAACAGAGAAAGCCAGAAGTGGCGCTGTGGCTCAAGTGCTAGAGTGCTAGCTTTGAGCAAAGAGGAAGCCAGGGACAGTGCTCAGGCCCTGAGTCTAGGCCCCAGGACTAGCAAAAAAATAAAATAAATTTTAAAAAAAACTTTACAAAATGTATACTGATTCTTGGTATAAGATATGTCCCCTTAAAATCAAATTAGAGAGGCACACTGAATGGTCTAAAGAAGTCATCGAGATTCTAAAATACAATTCTATTTCATGTTCTGCAGCATTCTGGCACAGTTGCCATATAATGTCACTAAATATAATACTCATGCAGTAGAGCTGTTTTGGGGGTTGGCATGTGAAGGTAGTTTCTGTTTATGAAGATAATACAAAAGCCTCATTCAACACTGATTGATTATTTTCAGTAAAAATATTATTATATTTGGCAATAAGTAGGCAGTTTTATGGCAGATGAATTCTAAATTTTCTAAATACAATCTAGATTCTATTTTTTTTTTCTGATTCACAACCATGAATGCTGCTATGGATTGAGTACTTATGTTCTCCAAGATTCACCTGGTGAAACTCTAATCTTTAATATGGTGGTATTTGAAGGTGGGGCTTCTTAAGGCAATCAAGTTTAGGAAGGTAGTGAGGATTAGGCTCCAAGATGCTGAACGGATATGTGACCTTAGAAGAAAAAAAAAGCCATTCAGAGCTTGCTTTCTCTGACCTTATGCAAACAAAGGAGTCATGTGAGAACCTAACATGACGCTAGCCATTCACAAGCCTAGAGAAGAGGCCACGGAATGAAAAATATTTTGCTGATATATTGCTGTTGAACTTCTCAATTTCCGAAGCCAGGTGAAGTAAACTTCAATGATTTAAGCCACCAATATTGGATATTTTCTTATGAAGCCATTGTTATATCTACCTTCCTTGATTGGTTTCTATGGGTTTTTTTTTTTTTTTTTTGCTGGCCCATCTAGAATAGCAAATCAATTCCTAACCACTATTCTTTGACATGGTGATTTGAAGGAGAATAGTACTTAAATTCATCAATGCAAAACTGCAACTCTTTAATGGCATCTTGGAAATCTTCCAAGAGGAAACATAACTGTTCTGGGTTCATTTATAGGTCATAATTTTTAATTTGTCTCCAGGGTTTTTAAAAATAAGTGTGTGTTTATATTCAGATTGATGGTCTAGCATCTTTAACCCTGATTAGATACGTTTGGGACAATGTAAAGGCTACTTAAATTCTTGTGGTGGATATATTTCCTGAAAGCCTCTTGGAGCTCACTACTCTCTGCATCTTCACATAATAAATCAAATTTCATCAAAAAATAAAAATCAGCCATAGATAAATCTGCAGAAACTTACGCTACAGCTGAAATGTGACATCGCTTCTGTGATCTAATGATAAGCTTTATAAGATGTACCAACATCTCTTATGGAAATAAGTGGTTTATCATTATTGTTGTTATGTTCAACATACCATGCAAAATTATGCCATTTTCTTTTGTTTTTCTTCCCCATGGTTTTACCCCTGATTTCACTGTAACTGATTTTGGTACCCTGGGTATCGTATCTATGTTTATCAGAAGTAGGGCAGGAAATGGGGAACATCAAAATGGAGAGACAAGGAAAAAAGGCAAACCAATGCAACAGCAATACTTACAAAAGTATATGCTGTAAACCATCTGCACAACTTGTGGGGGCGGGGAGACTATAACTGGGGAAGGGGAAGGAAGGAGGAAATGAGGGAGGTAACAAATTTGATAAGAAATATACTCACTGCCTTACGTATGAAACTGTAACCCCTCTGGACATCACTTTGACAATAAATAAATCAATTTTTAAAAGATGTACAGACATCTTGAAATGTGCTTTACCTACTTTGCCATCCAAGCAAGCCTTTATTCTAGGTATTATTATATCTGGTTAACAACTCAGAATAGCCAGGCTGCACAAGAAAATGTGTTGATTGTTTGCAATGAGGAGAGGGTAATCATTCAATGAGTTCTATTTTCTTTTTATTTTGCCTCAATTATTTTTTATTTTCAAAAATTGTTTTTGTGATGTGATATTCAAAATGGAAAATGAGCACTCGATCTCTTTCAAACACCTGGTAAATTCAATTCTAATGATTATTATTCACTATCAGTTGTTTGCAAAAGATATATATATATAGATATATATATATACATATGTGGTAAAGCTAAGGAAAAAATGGTCTTTGAGGTTTTCTTCCCTTTGTTTCCAAAATTCAATTACTTCTTAGATCAACTAAAATGTTTAAAGTACATATATATGTACTTTATACATATATACATATGTATAAATGTATATATGTATATCAACTCTGCGGGGAGCAGAGTTGACTCCATCTTGAATGTGCTAAGTTGCCCCCCCGCCCAGCCTCACCCACAGAAATGAAACAAAGTGTGAACATAGTGAGCCTGGATCCCTAAGTTTTCTTAGAACTAGGTGCCTGGAGTTTTAGAGTTGGAAATATAGTAAGTTTTAGTGTTAAAATTATAACAGCTTTTAAACCCTGGTGATGACTCCATGATAGAGGGCTGCACCCCACCTATGAGACTAGTTCCTTGTAGTTTGACATTTAAAAATACAGGGAGCCCTTGTTCCCCTCTGTATATAAATAGCAACCATGGTAATGGACAGTAAAAAAATGATCATAGTCATACATTATAGGAATAACCATAATAGTAGTTAAAGAAATGCCATGGTAACTGTTGGGCTGGTTACTTATGATTGAGTACTGGATTGTTTTAGCCCGCTCATGCTTGTTTAGTGGTAATAGGAAAACATGGTAGCAATTGTTAAAATAAAGTTAGTACGAGGTCTGCCTGACCACAAAATTCTGCTTCTGTAAATGGCTTGCTTAACCCATTTGTGACTTGCTCTAACCCCATGTTAACCCCTGCATAGAATGCACAGCTTCTGTTGGGGGTGGCAGTCACAGCTCCCGAGTTTGTGCTGTGTCCCTGACCAGACCGGTCAGTTCACTTTTTACTTCCCCAATAAATAAATCCATCTTTTTGCTTGAGACTGTCTCTGAGTGGTGGAGTCTTGGAGGGACGGGAAATCCCCTCCCTTGAACCCCATAACACTTGTATATGTTGAAAACTGGAAAACACTGAAACCCTTAACAAAACAATCTTTCCCCTTGAATTGTTTCTCTCATATATTTATCACAGCAATGAATATCCATTCCCACCCCTGTGATCCTTTTCCCCCACTGGCGCTACTGGGACAGTGGTACTCATTTTCCTTGGAAATCATTAGCTGGAAAGAAATGTCTGCCTAGAACTACTAGCAAACATCTTTGGTGCCACACTGGACAAAATCTGCTGAAAACAGAGCACAGGGGAAAGAATAATCAGGATAGAGGCAAGCAAAGGCAATCCAATGACATTATGCCAATTAGATCCAGCAACAGAATTACTTCTTTACTCTCTCAGTTACATAAATTAACAACTCTTTGTTTATATGAAACTACACTGGATGGACTTCATATCACTTAACCAACTTCTCACTAGTGCTATAAAATACTATGGGCTTTGAAACCTTATTATCTAATACAAAAATATTAACTAGTCTAATCCATAACACTCTCTTAGTAATGGAATTTATAATTTCACAAGTTAAAATAATGTTCTTATATGTCTCTTTTCCCTGTTTCTTAATCTGCCCCCAAACAGGAATGATCTTTCTAGGCCTGAATGTACTTATATTTGTTAAATTACTTTAAGATAGAAGTCTCAGGTCAGCTAAAGAAGAAAACACTCTGGAAGGTTTTATATATTCTTATATTCCACACTAAATATAATATAAACTAGCACTTCAATACCATCTTCTGAGCATTTGGCACACTTCTAGGGATAGAGAACGCAAGTGACTCACACAGTCCTGAACCTCAAGCTGAACTGTTCACCCAGTTGGGATTAAATAACATTAAGTAGGAGTTGAGGTTGTAGCTCCCTAGTAGATCACTTACCTAACACAAATGTTGAGTATACACAAGGCCCTGGATTTCATCCACAGCAACACGAATATATACGTATATAAATTAATGAATGAATAACATCAACAGGCATGTGATGCCTACAGCCATGTCTCTAGCAAACATTCTAATTCACTTATATAGCATGAGAGAAAAGGTGCTTCAATCTCTTATTATATTCCCTAAGGTTAAACACACAAGGTAAAGTCTACTGTATCATTAGCCCTCTTAAATTTAATCCCATTTGCTATAGTTTGACTCCATGCATCCTTTCAAAGTTCCTATATTTGAACTTAAACACAGAAGCAAGAGTATTAAGAGGTAAGGCCATTTTCAGGGTGACTAATTCTTGTCAAAGAGGCTTCGGGGAGCCTCTTGGCCCTTACGCTCTTGCACTGTGTCAGCTCAGTGTCTAGCTCTTGCAATTTTGCTACATGAGCACACAACAACTAATAACCATCTTGGAACAAGCCTCATACCTAATCTATAAGTATTTTTTATTTTAGACTTACCAGCCTCCAGAAGTGTAAGGAAATAAATCTCTTGGCATATCTTTAACAGATTACCTAATTGTGGTATCAGTACCAACAGACTAAGATACCTTTTCAAACTTGTTTGTTTGAAGTCTTCATCAGGGGCATTTAATTTGATATTATACAAAGGGACACACTTTCCCTAAAATTAGTAAGGCAATCATTCTCAAGTTCTCTCAGAATTGCCAAGGGCATCTTACTGTTCTTAGCATTTTTCTAAAACATTGTCAAAGTGACAAGTCTTCACTTGGTAAAGGGAAGATTGGGGAAGTTTTGTTCTTTGCTTGTTTTATAGTTTTTACTTTGAAATAATTGTCAGATTTACAAACACTTGCACAAAGTGTACAGAGAGTTCTCCTATATACTTGGTCAGTTACTTGGTTTGGTTGTTGCAAGGAGTCTTAGCTGACATCAGATTTAACTGAACTGAAGTAGGAGCTGAGCACAAATATTTTGTAAAAATTTCTCCCAGAGTCTCTGCAGTCAGGATTGAAAATCACTGGGTTAGAGAAAGACATATCTTCAATAAGGTGAACTAGCAAAATTCCTTAACTAAACATTCTGTCTTGAACGTTCATTTTCACTGAAAGCAATTATACAGATACTATTACATACATATGCATACTTTGCATAGTCAAAAGTATGCAAAGCATTCATCCTATGACCTTAGGCCTTCTATAATTGAAGAATAATGACAATAGATGTATTAATGACCTATTTCTCTTTGAGTAGAAAAAATCCATTATACATTCACGCAATGTAGCATTGAAACCTCCAAGAAGACTTTCTCCAAGATTTTTCTCTACGATGTTACCATGTGACTTCTTGGAGTTTCTTGGAGGTTATAAAAAACTGAAATTTTCCCCTAAGAATCTGGAACAGATTAAGAAGTATCAGATGCAGAACTCATGAGGTGAAGCATGATCATTTTAGCCATATGGACTAGGTCCATGGAGATAAGCTCTGGGTGTCTACCAAATTTTCTATTCCTCATCCAAGTCTGTCCATGGCCTGACTGCTCTCTTGCTCTCAGATTCCCTTATCACTTTACTTCCCTTCAAAAAAATTCATATTTTTGTTTAAGCCATGTTGAGTTGATATCTAACGTTTTCTCCAAAAAGCCCTACCTATAATACAGGAGATCCCAAGTACAGACCCATCTCTCAAATGCATTATTTATATCACTCTACAGTGATTTCTCTTGTTACTTCCCCTGGCCTAGAATTCAGCTTTTCATGTCTCATACCCCCAGTATCTAGAATGAAAGAGATTTTTATTATGGTAGACAGAATAATGGCCTCTCAAAGATGTCCACAGAATAAATTTGCAGTGTTTTAACTCACTATGTTTGTGTTCATTTGTTACAACAGCAATAAAGTGAATGTATTCTTCCCTACGGTTGGCTGATGGCTGAATAAATGAACATATGGTGCAATGTTTTTTATAGAACATTTTTCTTCTTTTTTTTTCTGATAGAAATTGAGGCACTTGAAATCTAGAAGTCTAGACAGTGACCAGAGTTGCTGGTTTCTTTCATTCCTCCCCTAGGCTTAGTGTCTGATCTTAATCAGTGAGCCTCAATTCAGCTGGTTTTAATCATCTGTACAAAGCTACTAGTCTCCTTTTGGGGGTAAGTCAGTGAGCTACCCAAGAGCCTTCACCTTAGAAGGAGGTCTTCAACTGCATCAGGGCCAATAACAGATTGTCTTTATAGGACAGAAGTAAAATAAACATTAGCGTTCTCTTAAGAAGGAAATAAACTGAGGAAAATTGTGGTTATCTCTGCAAGGTAAGACTTGAGGTGTGGGACACGCCGGGAAGTGTTACATCAGAAAGAGGAAGTCAACCAGCTGGCCCTGCCTGTTTCTCAGTCCTGGGGCCAAGTGTGGCCAAGATGGCTCCTGAAGCTGAACCCAGAGGAAGTTCTGTGGGCTGTGAGGAGAAATCTGGCCACCTCTAGGATTGGTTCCCAGCCCCCCAACACACCGGCTCTTCCGCCCTTAGGGACAGCTCATGCCTCCCCTTACAGTCTCTAGATAGGTGCATGTACACCCCTCCCCTTCCTGCCTATCTTTGATCTGATTGGCTCCTGTGCCTTATAGTAGTTACATGTGTTCCCCTCAATAAAGGAGCTCTTGCGCTGGCTTGACCCCCAGACACATCTGATTGTCCTCCGGTGAGGGAGGGCTGGGTGCAGGCGGTCTGTCGACCCTCTCCTTTCTTGGCTTGTCCGGTTGGGGTGTGCCTTCCCCATCTCTCCCGCATGTCAGGGGAAGGGGGGGGCGTGGCTAAAAACCTTAGGGATTTTCACTTTCATGTTTATGCTTTTTTGCACTTTTGTGAATTTTTACCCTAAAAGTATATTTTTATAATGAGAGAACTCAATAACAAAATGTTTATTGAGAAAAAATTCCTCTTTTATCTCTGTGCTCAAAAATGCATCTCTATACTAAATAAATCTATTTACAAGAATCATGTTGTTTTCAAAGGCAATGCATATTAAGATAAGGATGGAGAGATGGACAGGATTAGACTAAATGTTTTTCTCTGATGAGACTATCTCTGATTAAAATCAGCAACACCCATCAAATGCTCTGCAGTTTGAGTGGAAGGACACCTGACCACCGGGTGATGTAAAACTCTGGCCTTGGCAAGGATTTTAGTGATTTGCTTCTTATTTCAGGAGTTGTGAACATTTTTCTGCAAAAGGCAAGGTGGTAAATACTTAAGGCTTTTCAGGCTATATAATCTCTCTCACAATTGCTCTGTCACTACAGCACGATGGTAGCCATCAACAACGTGTAAATGAACATGTTGGCTATGTTCCAGTAAAATTGTGTTAGGGAAAACAGCTGAGATAATCAATTTAAAACGAGCAAAGCTTATTTGGCTCACTGTTTCGGAGGTTCCAGCCCATGAACAGTCAGGTCTGTTGTTTACAGGTCTTGGCAAGGCAGAACATCATAATGGGAAGCATTTGGTAGTGGATTTGGGAAGCCAGGAGAGAGAGGAAGAAACCAGAATCTAATCCCTTAAAAGGAATGAACTCAATGAATTAACTTCCTACTGTTAGAGGCAACACCTCCTAAGGGTTCCACAACCTCCCATTAGCAGAACAGGCTGGTGACCAAGTCTTTATCAAACAGACCTTTAGCAAACACTTAATATCCAAGCAATAGCTAACAGACACTGCAATTCCAACTCTATTTGTTTTTATATGTGAAACATTCTCATTATTTTGACTTTTTCCACCTTTAAAAATGTAAAGAGAAGCAAGCAGCAATTGGATCTGCCGGAGCAACTTTTATACCACATGTATATGTGTGTGTGTGTGTGTGTGTGTGTGTGTGTGTGTGTGTGTGTGTGTTTTAACAGAGAGTTCAAAGAATAGAGTTTTACTCTCAATTTTGTAGTTAGAAATTTTTCTTATAAAAATAGTTCTGTAAATTATTCTACATATACCATGATTATGCCTACATGCTTTTAATTTTATATGTTTAAAAGTTACTGACTGACAAAAACATTCTCTGAAGTTTTTGCTGTTTTATCCAATAAGGTCCTGGATATAGATCTTTAAAAAAATCTATTAATATGTGCACACCTATAATCTCAACACTCAAGAGGCTGAGGCAGGAGGACCAAGAGTTTGAAAGCAGTTTGGTGTAGGTAGTCTTAAAATCAGGGTGAGGATGGGGGAAGAGAAATTGAGGGCGGGGGGGGGGGGTGGCGGGGCAGGGAAGAGGGAAGAGATGAGGGAAAGAGAAAAAAGAGAAAAGAAAAATAAACAAATAACACATGCTATTATGTGGTATATGTAGAAAAAATATGTTTATGAGTTGTCATTAACTATGCAGTTATCATCCAAGAAAGAATAGATACAAAATGGCAAAGCAAGAATGCCCCCAAGTGGCAAAAGCCATAGGAGATAGACTCTGAACAGGAATCTCTTCTCAAAAACTGGTCCGAATTGAATCCTTTGGCAGCTGTCAAAGTAGAATGCTAATCACCCAAGCACAGAATATAGAGTGCAAGCCCAGAAGCATTGGTTCACACGTATAATCCTAGCCACGTGGGAGGTAGAGACAGAAGGATCAGGGTTCTAGGCCAAGCAAAATTAGTGAGATTCTATCTGAAAAACAAATTTAAAAATAAAAAGGCTGGGCATTCACTTGACTAACTCAATGCCCTGTAGAATACTTTCCTAGCAAATTCAAGGCCATGAATTCAATCCCTAGTACCAGAAGAACACAGAGTGACACATTAGAGAAAGATAGATGGCAATAAAACCTGGCAAAGAGAGAAACAGGTCATTCCTAGGGCAATTCAAAATTATACTCTGAGAAAGTATATTGTCAATAGCAATACAACTTGTAAGTTCAATTGATAAATCCCAGACTCTTGGTGAACTTTGAGCAGGTTCATAAGCCGATTAAGATGGTATGCCTTAGAATCATATCCATAGCTAACATGTTTTAAGAGACAGTACAATGTGGTATTCTGAAGTTCATTGACTTTGGAGCCAGACTGCCTGGGCTTGAATCCCAGCTCTGCCAGAACCTAGCCATGCAACAACCTTTCATGCCATCTTCAGGCCCTTTTGAAGTAATAGTGTCTGCCACCTAAGGTTTGTGAGTGATAAAGGAAATACAATAAAATACCTCACTTAGCACAAAGATGGGTCTGTATTTAATGCCAATTAATTTTTTCATTCTACTTTAAATACTTACTTCTTGCAAGGTACAATGCTAATATTGTGAAAAAAATGAACTCACTTGAGTCTCACAACATTCTTACAAGTTACACAGTGAGTCTGTTTTAGGGATGACAAAACTGAGGCCAGGAAAGGATCCACAATGACTCAAGAGCACTAAAGAAACTTCAGAGCTACACATGAGAGCCCAGGTAGTTAAACTTCAGGTTTGATACTCCTTGTTCCCTCCTAGTGGAAAGGGATGAATCAAAGTAAATGTGATTCAAAAAGGGAAATTTTATGCAGAAAAATGCTGCCTGAATTCTAGTCAACCACATCTCTATGTGGTTGCCTAACAGGACTTGAAAAATTAGTAGGTTCACAATGAACTCCCAGTTTCCTCAAGACCTACCCTCCACACATAGTCTTTCTCATCATAATTAATGGAGACTTCATCCTTACAGCTACTCATACCAAAAACCTTGGCACCATCCTTGATTTATTTCTCTCAATTTTGTCTCTCTTCTAAATATATCCCATCACCTCCACTGCTACTACTTTATTCCCCAGTCAAGCTCATTCTTTTCTACCTTGGTTACTATAGTAACCTGCATCTTCCCTCACACACACCCTCTCCAGTGCTGCACAAAATCAATTCTCAGCACAAGGCTCAGCATGTTTTCCTGTCCTGACTTCCTCTCCATTGGTTGTCTATGTACATCACTTTCTGTTCCACAAATCTTACTTATGTTGTTCATTTTCTACCTTCTCTCCTAAAATATAACTTTCATAAGCATAGTATTCTGTGCAGTATTAAAATTACAGAAAGATTATGACACTCCTTTGCTCAATGTTCAAGACCTTCCAAAGGCTGTAGTTGCTCTCCTAGTGTCAAAGTCCCTGCCAGAACATGGACCATTACTGCACACACCCCCCTGTGGCCTGTGCACAGCCTGTTTACACTTTCCTTGCAGCTCAAGCCTTGCTTTTTTTTTTCCTTCATTCCTTTCCTATCTCAAGAATGCCTTTCCTAACCAATAATCCCAAATTCAATCCCATCCCATTGTACTTTAAAGTCTTTCTCACTGTTTTATGTTGTTATTTATTTATATATATTTTAAATGTTTTATTATCTTTAGAGTAGTTGTACAAAGGAGTTGCCATTATGGCCTGACTTCTCTACTACAAGTCTCATGGGAGTAGGTATTTTAGTTTTGTGCACAATTGTAAGCACATTTAGAATGATCTTATCAATGAATAAAGTAAGTGAATGAATCAGCATCAATCAATAGATAAAATAAATATCATAATTTCATTTTATATTATCATGGTTATAAATTAGCATTAGAGATAAATGGAAATGGAAATCATGAGAACTAGGGTTGAGCTCAGTGGTAGGGCACTTGTCCAGCTTGCCAAGACCACAAAAATATATATGATGCCAGTACCACAAAAATATAAAGTCAATCATCTTTGCTACAAAGTTGGAGAAAGAATTTGGACCAGAATCTAAAATAGAGCTTCCTCCTAAATTGGAGATAAGGGACTGAGCTGAAGCAACCATGTAGGCACAGATAAAGAAGCCAAAATACAGAAACCTAGCAGCCTCTCTCAGACCGGCCCACCACTCTTTCTTCACGCTCACTCCTTATCAGAAAGAAGCTCAAGAGAGGAAAACAGACAGATCCACTTTCTATTGCATCACTGCTGAACCTACTGAAGTAGTCTAACTCTGTTACATTCTCCTAAATCACATCCATCAGATAATTTACTTGTCCTGCTGTGGGAAGGAGCAAGTAAAAAGCAAGAGAGGCCGGGCATGGGTGGCTCATGCCTATAATCCTAGCTACTCAGGAGGCTAAGATCTGAGGTTCCTGGTTTGAAACCAGCCCCAGCAAAACAGTTTATGAAACTCTTACCTCCATTTAAGCACCAAAAAAGCCAAAAGTAGAGCTGTGGTTCAAGTGGTAGAGTACTAACCTTGAGCAAAAAAGCTTCAGGAACAGTGCTCAGGATTGTCACACCACCCCCCCCCAAAAGCAAGAGAATTAAAGGATGAGGTTTTGATGCCAGACATTCTTGAATATACCTAGATAAATAAATTTCAAATAGGAATAAATAATAAAAACCATCACTTATACATTCACTGTTTTCCTAGCTCATCACACAAGTCCAAATATTTTTCAGCTTAGCTTTTTATTATTCCACAATCTATAGTTAAATAATGCTCCTAGACATTATTTTAAATAGATTTCTGGATAGAGTCAAATGACAATTGCAGTCAAAATGCTAGTCCCTAAAATGAATTTAAAAAATCAAGAAACATTAATTATGTATGTTCTACATACCAAGCAACATTCTAAGACCTTCAAAAATTGAATCATTTAAATGTTACTTGAAATATGAGAGATTAAGGAATTTATACCAAGTGCACAGAGAGCAAATACTGGAGAATAAACTCAATTCAGTTCTGTTTATTACCAAAAAATATATATAACTAATGACTCCTTTAAACCTCCTCCTAACCTAGACACAAGGTGAGCTAGTTCTTATGTAATCTCCCTTAGGCAGGATGTTTTAAAAATATCTGGGCAACCTATATGTTACATTCCTACTCACCAATGGTTCTTGCCAAAACCAATATGGTGCCATACTCTATTATTGTCAATTAGATAATGATTCCACAAATCAAGAAGTTTGACATACTAGAATAGATTCAGAGACGGGAAACAGGCAGCAAGGGCTCTTAAAGAGCATGCAGTATTAGAGAATGTTGAAAGAGAGAATCAAGGATATTCACTTCTTTTTTCCTTGTGATTCATGTTAGTAAACATTCTTTCATTAAATATCCTTCAAGTAGTTGTACAGGGACTTGCCATTTAACAAAGCAGTTTATGAACACAGTGCATCTTGAGCAATATCACCCCTTTCAACATTCTTACCCATCCCTCCAAACTCACCCTTTCCCCCACCCTTCTGAATTTTGTAGTATATATGCTGAAATCTTGTCTTCAATTTCCATCTCTTCCCCTCTTCATTTGTCTACACTTTTCCCCTTGATGCCACCTCACACCTTTCAAATTCTTCATTCCACGTGTTTATTTTGTTGAACTTTGACTTTTCCTTTTTAAAGAATTATACTATTTGAGTTCTCTCTTGAATCTACCATAATTGGTTAATACATTTGTATACACTTGCATACCACCCAGTACATTTACTTCTAAGTTTATAAGACACTTTACTCTTAAGCAAAGATTAGAGGTGGAGGCAAAAGGAAATAAAATCACTGTCTGAAATCTTCCCCAGGCATTTGTCTGAAAGACAACAATTCAATCTGTGTTGCTTCCAAGTAGCAATCCAGGCAACTGTAACCTGAAGTTATAAAAACAAAAGCTTATTAGAAAAAAATTTAGTCAAATTGGTCCAAAAAGAAGCATCCCAATTCTGCAAATATTCCATCAAAGTGTAAGAGGGAGGCATCTTACAGTAGGTGAATGATGAGCCTGTGTTGGAAGCTTCCAACCTCCCTGTCCACCTCACTGCCATCACCCAGAGGTGAATGAGAAGGAATAATATAGTGAATTCCTTAAGACACTACTTATTTTAAGAGTGCATCCTTTCTAATGTACTCACATTTAACATGGCTGTAGTTGGTTTAGTTGTTTTTAGTAGTAGTAGTAGTAGTAGTAGTGTTGCTTTTAGTGACCTTACTTGATATGTGAAAAAAATCTAGCAATACTAATTTGGTCACAAATTTAAAAGTAATTTTTGTTACAATTTATACACCAACCACACGAATATCATATACCCAACCCAAATCCTTGATTTTGTAGGGGCATTGGCACTGTTGCTTACATTTGTTAGTAAGCTAATTCAATTTTAATACTATTATTCTTTTATTTTCACACTTACTACCCAATTTTACTCTTTATATTTTAATGATGATGATATGTAGTTTGAAAAGGCACATATTAAAGTCATCATAACCCTAACCATTTAAAAGGGCTAACCATGGGGCTGGGGATATGGCCTAGTGGCAAGAGTGCCTGCCTCGGATACACGAGGCCCTAGGTTCGATTCCCCAGCACCACATATACAGAAAACGGCCAGAAGCGGTGCTGTGGCTCAAGCGGCAGAGTGCTAGCCTTGAGCGGGAAGAAGCCAGGGACAGTGCTCAGGCCCTGAGTCCAAGGCCCAGGACTGGCAAAATAAATAAATAAATAAAAAATAAAAGGGCTAACCAATACTGAATAGCTCTCTTTATTCCTTCTAAAGAATTTTATTTTGCTGGGTTCTTCTGAGTATTTTACCCTGAGGTCCAAGCCCCAGAACCAGGTTAGAAGGCTGTTGGTCACACCCAGGCATCCAAATGCCTGAGAATCAGTAAACTAGATAAAAACCCAGATCACATGATCTCACGCATATCTTTAATGTAGATAAAATATATGATACAAGGCTGATTAGTAGCTAGATCTTGCACAAACTAGGAACTTAATATGGACCATACGTTTTATACTTGTCTCTCTCATTTAATTCTCTGAACTTTATTAGTTAACATTTGCATACCGCTGAGTGACAGAGCGATTAGGTAACTTTTCCACGCACACATCACTGGCACATGGTAAAGACAGGGTTAAATTCTAAGATATTTGTCTCTAGAACCAAGCATGTTTGCTATTACGCCACTCTTATTTTTTTAAAAATCACTTCCCCAATCAAAAAAGTGAGAAAACAAAAGAGAAAAGAAACTATTATCCAGTTAATAATTCAAACTATTTTCCTTAATTTGATAAAGGATTTCTATCCATTAAAAATGCTACATTTGCCGGGACACGATGATGCATGTCTAAAATCCCAGCATGCATGCAGGAAGTGGAGGCAGCAGTATTTCAAACTCAAGACCATCTGAGCCACATAATGAGATACTACTTAAAAAACAACAAGTACAGGGCTTGTAACTCAGTGGTAGAATACTTGCCTAATATGCACCAAGCCTGGGTTTGATCTCTAGCACTGTGGAAAAAGAAAGCTACACATAATGATAGAATATTACAGGCATTGTCTTTAATACCAGGAACAAGACAAGGAAAACTTCAATTATTGCAACTACTCAACATCATAAATAATATATGAAATCAAGGAAAATAAAAGTGCTAAATGTTGAAAAGCAGGAAATGAAACATCACTGTAGCATACTCATCTATCCAGAATAGAATTAAATGTCAAACTACTCAAGGAGTAAGAATGAAAAGATGCCAAGATAAAAAAAATTAATGGTCTCCCTATTGAACAACAAGTAATATACACTTAGAAGTTCTAATTCCAACTCTGCCACTGACTCCCTCTTTCCTTTTCCCTTTCTCAAACTCAGTTTCCTCTCCATCAATGGGAAAATGAATCTTTCTCTAGCTATGACAAAGTATCTCTTGTATGTGCTAGAATTAGTAGTATCCAAACAGGTACCTTAATGAGTCAAAGAAGAGAGTATATCAATAAGAACCAGAATTGTCATTAGCAGGCATTGTCATTTCCTTTGCTCAGTCACCAGTATACAGGTGTGGTCTTTATGAAGATTCTTGGAGCCTCTCATGCCATGATTTCTTCAGAGACATACATGACTGATCTACTTGTTTGTTACATGGCAGTTCAAACTGTCAAGGGATGGACTACATCATAATGCTAAGCATTTCAGACAAATGGAAAAGTGTGTTAAAGAAGCAAAAGAACTAAGTACAGTTCTCACTTCTTTGGCAACCTTCCCTGACACAGACCCTAAGGATGACTTTTTCTTTGTGCTCCAAAATACCAACACACTAGAACCTGAATCATGAAGCTGCATTTGTAAAAGGAAAGAATAGATTTGGTAGTTGTACTAATCTGTGTGTGCCTCTGTAACAAAATAGTGAAAAAATCTATTTTGAAGAAGCTGGAAAATAGATTATGACACTGACTGACAATTATTTGGTGGAGACTGTTCTACACATCAAGATACTACCTCCTGAAAAGAGGAAAACAGGTACCCTGACTTGGCCATAGAGTAAAGGTCAAGAGAGTTGAATGCTATATGAAGCCTCTTTTATATGGACCCCAGTCCTATCCACAAGAGAGAAGCTCTTATGGCTTCATTTCCTTTTAAAGACTTCCATTCCTTAATATCATCCCACTGTGAATACCTGAATTTGGAAATAAATAAATCCAAACCATGGCATGATCTTAGCTGACCAGGAAATTTATGTGTTGAAACATAATCTGCATAGCTAATGCTGGCTCTGTGTGTGTGTATGATACATATTTATTTCAGTCCACCAACACATGTTTAGAAATAGATTATGACTTGAAGTCTAAAACAATATCAGTAATGATCTAAGCTGCTATCTTGTCAGTCTGATGAAAATCTACTCAGTCATTTATCCATAGTGTCAGTTTCTAGAATCAGGTTCACTAGAATCAGAACTTGTAAAAGCAATTTGTTGAAAAATAAGAAAGAGAATGTAGGACAGAAAATGAACCTAGCAGTAGTAAGAAAGCAGGATCAAGGAAAAAACCCTTGTAAGGAACTAACTCAAACTGAAAAACTCTAGAGACCATGAAGATCATAATTTTTTTTTTCTTCTCAGGAGCAAAGGAGTTAAAATACTTGTATCTTCCGTACCCATTGGTCATTGGTTGATAACTATGTCTCGTGGTTTTGAAAACATGACAGCAACCCCTAACAAAAAAATGCAGAAACAGATGTGTGAAATAATTGTTAGGAGGATCTAAGGAGATATGGGCACATTACTAATCATGTCTTCTTCTGCCAGACCACAACCATTGTACTGTCCAGATCTACTCCTGTCTCACACTGAGTCTTAAGAATTGTTACTGGTTACAACTCGAGGAAAAGGTAAGACTAAGGGGATAGCCACTAAGTTACAGTTCCTTGTCCTAGTCTGTTTATATGACACTAACAAACTACCCAAGAATGATAATTTATAACAGGCAGAAATGTATTTTCTCGTACCTCTAGAGACTGAGCAATGTAAGATCAAAGTTCCAATCGTCACAGTCTGGAAAGAGCTGCTCTTTACTTTCAAAGTGGTTTCTTGTTGCTGTATCTTTACATGTCAAAAGGCAAAAAAGGAGACTCCTGCTGTCCTCATACTACAGCAGAAACTGAAGGGGCAAGCAGTTCCTCTAAAACCTCTTTTATAATAACACTATTCTCATTCACAAGAATGGAGTCCTCATGACTTAATCACTTTCTGAACCACTCTTAATATCATCTTAAACCTCTTTACACTCTTAATATCATCACCTTGGGATGGTATTTAAGTTCCAACACAAGAATTTTAAAGGGATAAATATATTCAAACTGTAGTGCTTGTGCCACACAATGGGTCTTGAGGTCATCACTGATAACCATTGCCTCTCTCCTTAATTAATCATTTTAAATTCCCTTCACCTTTGTCTAGCATTTCTCTACTATTCTGAATTGTGTTCCTGGTATATGACATTAATTTTCATCTCTGAGCAGCCCAAGCCTCTAGTTATCGTGTGCTTGTTGGGTTGTCTTTGTTGTAGATGACTATTCGCAGTTAAAATTGGGTTGGAGCTGAACATCAGTGACTCAAACCTATACTCTTAGATACTTAGAAGGCTGAGATCAGGAAGATTGGTTCTAAGCCAAACTTGTCAGAAAAGTAGTAATAATCACTAACATAACCATTTTTAAAATCTGGAATGGGAGTGTAGACTGAAAAACAAGTTGGGGGAATCCCTGCTTTCTGCATGGGCAAAATGGTTATACTTGAGAGTTTTGTTTGATGAAGTGAGTGGTCCAAAAGTGTAATTTTCATCCTGTTGCATAAAATACTCCTGTAATCCTTTATGCTATGAAATGTTTCTGTAATTTCCATGCTGAGTATCCCCCCTATATTTATCTCTAACTGTAACTCTACAATTTATCCCAGAATACAATCACCAAGAATTCACTTCCTATTTACTGAAGAATTATTTTTATCTTGCCATTAGCACTAGAGCTAAAGGGATGAATTTTTCTAGTAACTATACTCTCTTCTATTTACTACCAGCAGTGGATGGGTGAATTCGTGTGCAGGGAACTGTACCTAGGTACAACTGCAGTCTGCAGTAAATTTAATACTGATTTTTTTTCATAGATTTCTTAGAATCTTTCCTCATCTATTTTTGCATACTAGGAAGACATTCTAAATTTAGAACAATTTGATACATTTCATATACAATGTATCTTCAATATGGAAACCTACTGAGTGATATTTAATTCTGTGAGTAAATATTGCCAATTCTAATACACAGCAACACAAAGATTCTCATAGATCAAAACTATACAAGAGGTTACATAAGAAAAGCATATAGATACTTATTCACACAATTTAAAACTAATTTCTTCCCCCAATAAACCTAACTGTAACCCTAACTTTAACAGTAATCCAAGGCCAAATCTAACCCTTAAACCCAAACCACTAACCCTAACCTTTAACCCCAAATACAAAACCTAAATATAACCATAGCCTACCCCTAACCCTATCCCTAACCCTAATTCTAACCCAAACCCTACTTTTACCACCAATACTAACCCTGGCCCTACCTGAACCCCGAACCCTTAAACCTAACATCACCCTCACACTAACACTAACCCTAACTCTCACCCTAATACTGAATAGAAATGAAAACACTGAAGTTTCTTTTAAATTTCACATGTATTTGACTTCTAATTATTAGTGGAAATTTCAGTATTACTCCAAAGTTTACCCTTCCCTAACTCTAGCTCTAACCTGTACTAGAAAGCAAACCCTGAAAATAATGACCAACAAATGCTAACAACAAAAATAAGCCACATATACACGAGTTTTCTTTTATCCTAATGTTGAACCAACTGATAATTGTTATTTTAACAAGTTTTTTGTTTTATTTAAACAAAGTCTCAGTTTTACCCAATAGTTTATATTTTATCTAATCATAACCCTAAACCTAACTGGAACATTGAGGCTACCCTAACCCTAATGGTACTTAAATCTTACTGTTAATATCAAAGACTATATTTCATAATCATCCTAACTCTTACTCAGCTTGTAGTTTTAAAATTGCCTTTCAGTTTGACCCTAAATGTTCCATATTTCTCACTCTGACCCTAACCTCAGGCAGGACCTTAACCCTAACTGTGATACTAATAATGGTAGCCCACTCCTAAATTTCACATACAAACACACAAATACCCCAGTTCGGATGCATCCTAACTGCTACTTCACTGGTAATTCTTGAAAGAACTTGTAGTTTGCCTAAAATCCCCACATACAACTCCAGTCTGAAAATTTTATCCTGCAGATTCTTCCTAAATTTATTGGAATCGTTCCTCATCCATTTTTGCGTATCAAGGGGACGTGTTTTAAATTTGGAGTATTTTGTGATATTTGATATAAAATCTACCTTTGATAATGAGAACTCTTTACGAGGCAAATACATATATAATTTTGTAAGTAAATAGTGTCTTTTCTTGACCACAGCTATAATGATTTTTCATAGATCAATATTGTACAGGAAGTTAGGTAAGAAAAGCAGGTCACTACTTATTCAAGCAATTTCTCTACTTTCCTCCTCCCCAAGTAAGGTGTTTTCTGTCCTTCCTGGGGCCTACTCACAGCCCCAGTATCTGTTTCTCTCATTGGAAATCACTACTTTGAGTTTTCAGCTCCATCCCTACCCACTTCCAACTGTCTCATGTACTCAAGAGCCTCAGTACTCATGAGCAAGAGAAGCAGGTGTGCTGCCCCTATGCTTGGCATCCTTTATTGAGAGATAATTATGGAGATAAAGCCTGCTCTAGTTGCAACATTAATGAGTTCTTTCTCTTCGTTTGCTCTTTGCTTCATTTCAGCAAATGGTGTATTAAACATAGATAAATGTGCACTTATACCATAATATTTCCCATTAATCCCATTACTGTTGTAATCAGAAATTAACAAAAAGCCTTTTTCATTTTTGAAAATAAAATTCATTTTTTAAAAGATGTGAAAGTAATTCCAATTCCAGGAAATGAGTTTTTCCATTAAGCAATCTTGTTTTCTCCTGAATATGTAGTCAATGGGTCTATTATCATTTGGTTTGGGATCTTATTCCAGAGGTACATTTTTCTTGTTTATTTGTTTCTTTCTTTCTTTCTTAGTGCCTGTTCTGAAGCTTGAACACAGGGCCTGGGTGTTGTTCCTGGGCCTTTTTTTTTTTTGCTCAAGGCTAACACTCTACCTCTTAAGCCACAGCTCTACTTCTGCCTTGTTTGTTTTTGTGTTGTTGTTGTTGTTTTGGTGGTTAATTGGAGATAAGACTCTCGTGGGCTTTCTTTCCTGACCTGGCTTTGAACCATAATCCTCAGATCTCAGCCTTTGGGGTAGCTAAAATTACAGGCATAAACCACCTGCAGTAAGTTTTAGTTTTTATTAGTGCATACTAATTGTACAATATGAGAGAGGTTATTTGCTATCCCTATATGGACATGTAATAATCTAATAAAATTCCTCTATTACTTCTATTCCTCTTCCACATAGCTCTTCTTTTAAGAAATCTTTGTGTTTTTTTTGTTTTTTTAAGAAATCTTTCTTCTAACACTCATGAAAAGTTCTGCAATAAATATGGGCATGCATGTATCTTTATTGTGTACTGACATGCATCCTTTCGAGTATGTGCTCAAGAATGATATAGCAGGATCATATGGTAGGTCTCTTCTTATTGTGGGGGGAGTCCTCATGCTGATTCCCATAGTGGCTGCACTAATTTACATTCCCACCAATAGTGTATAAGGGTTCCTTTCTCCTCAGATCCTGAACCGGCACATGTGTTTTTCTTGATGATCGCCTTTCTGATAGGGTGAAATGACATCCCACTGTTGTATAGATTTACATTTCTTTTATGTCTGTGGATGCTGAACATTTCTTTAACTTACTTGCCATTTGTACTTCTATTCCAAATTGTTGGTTCAATTTTTTCCCATTAATTGCTATTTATTCTTTTGGTGTTTGAAAAAAAAATCTGAACTCTTTCTTTATTCTCAGTATCACTCTTTTATATGAATAGCTGGAGAAGATTGTCTCACATTCTGAAATCTGTATCTTTATACCTGTTCATTTTTCCTCTGATGGACAGAAGCTTTTCAATTGTATACAGTCCCATTTGTCAATTATTCCTCTTATTCCTGAGCTATTGGAGTCCTATTAAGAAAAGTGCTTTCTATGCCTCTATCTTCAAGTAGTTTCCTTGTGTTTACCTAAAATTGTTTCAAAGTTTTAGGTTTTATATTAAGGCCTTTGATCCATTTGAATTGATTTTTGTGCAGAATGAGAGAGATCTCATTTCAGCCTTCTGTTTATGGATATCCAGTTTTCTACTATTATTTATTGAAGATCCCTTTCCCCAACATATGTTTTTTGTACCTGTATGGAAAAATCACATGGCTGTAGCTGTATGGGATTATTTCTGTATCATCTATTACATTCAATTGATTACATATATGTTTGTTTCAGGACCATGTTATTTTTCTTACTACATTTCTATGTTATAAAGTCACTAAGAGAGCTCCTCACTGTTTAAATGTCTCAGCTGGTAGCAGGTCTTTGTAAAAAAGATCCCTCTCTCTGTGACACCTCTTGTGGTCATCTTCCACCCAGACATAGAGACACAATATTCTCAGATTCCCTAAGACATGACTATTCCTTGCTTTTGGGTGGCCAGAGTTGTTTGATTTCCCCCTCCTCCTTCTCAAGATGATGTCTGACTGTAGCTCTCTGAGATATAGGGAACATCATGTCTTTCTTCTCAAGCGTAACTCCTTGTGCAGGAGTATTCATTGCTACAAGTCCCCACAGTAGGCTTGACGCTTGCAGAAGTGTGGGTTTAACACTGGCCAGGGCCAATCTCTTGCCAGGACCACCTGCTGACCCTTGAAGTCGTGTCTTCTTCTCCTTCACTCTACCCCACCACCATGGTTGAAGATGCAGATTGGTTCCTACTTTTCTCTTTGTTTTTCACCTGCTCTGTCCCTCTTTCATGGTTCTGAAGCTCTTCTTCTCCTCTTTTCAAGATACAGTCTCTATTACTCTGATTTGTCTCATTCAGAGTCAAACAAAGGAAGCTTCCAGTCTACCTTCTTACCCAACCTCCCTTATCATTTTTATTCCATCTAAATATAATGAAGTGCCTGAAGTTTTCTACTGATAAAAATATTTCTATCTTTAACTTTCCCTAAGAGCTCATACCAAACATTCAATTAAAAGGTCATTGCTAAGTTTCCTAAGATACACTCAAACCTATTTTCATTGAACTCCTCACTCTGCTTACCAACTGGTAAAAGCTTCAAGGTACTTATTAGTATAACATTATATCCAACATAATTTATTATAGTCCAAGCTTACCTAGCAGTTCATCTGTGATAATCAATACAGTATAAGCCAAAAGCCTAAGAAAGAGCTTTAAAATATTTTCTACTTGTTCTTAACTCCCCTATGCAAATGACATATTAACTACAACAGCAATCAAGTTCCCAAATGTCATCACACATAAGTGGTTGAAATCTGAAGGATTTAATTAGCATCTATAATGAAAGAATGAAATTCACTTTACTGAAGTGTGTACTCTATAGAATCATATACGCCAATATACATATCACTTTAAAAATTAGATGCTCATGGGTAGAGTAGATGGGTGGAGTGGAGATAAAGCCCTACATCTGACTAGAGAAATTGTTTCCTGACAAGCAAGTATAAAAGATGCTACTCTCCCATATTCCCAAAGATGTTATTTATTTCTGGGTTCAAGAACTATGTTTAAAGTGTGTATAAGAAAAATCACATGAGGTAAAGAACAAGTTGCTTGGTCTGAGTTTCATGAAGTGGATGACATCACTGTCTAAGATAGTAGTCTATTTTCTCAGTCTTAATTTTCTCCATGATTCCAAATGGGAGGATCTCCAATATTCAATAACATACATAAACCAGAAGGCCAAATTTCCTGATTTTGAGTGAAAATTCCTATTTATTACACACATTTTATCCAAAGTCATTGATCTCCCATGAAAATACACTGTTACACTGCAATATATACTTCACACGAATGTATTCTTATGCCTACTTCTTGGCAGCTGATAAATCAACAGTGAAATTTAGAAATTTGAAAACAAAATTAGTCACCTAGTACCAACAGAGTATTATTACCCAGTATATTTTTTTAAATC
This sequence comes from Perognathus longimembris pacificus, assembly GCF_023159225.1. NCBI lineage: Eukaryota > Metazoa > Chordata > Mammalia > Rodentia > Heteromyidae > Perognathus > Perognathus longimembris. The sequence continues at coordinate 21,770,837 of NC_063173.1, read as the reverse complement.
TCTTCCCAGGCTCACACCTGTAATCCTAGCTACTCAAAAGTTTCAGATCTGAGGATCACAGTTGAAAACTAACCCAGTCAGCTAAGTCCAAGAGACTCTTATCTCCAATCATAATATTATGACTAAAACAGAGCTCTGGGATAGTGCAGTGTTCACTGGTTTGCCAACTACACTTTAAGATATATCTTTGGCTGAATGGGTTTCACATTTTCCTCCCTGTGTCAAAGAGACAAAGAATGAAGTTCAATAGTTTCCTTCCTCACTGCTGATAACATATGCCATTAGAATTTCAGTTCGCCTAAGATCATTAACAATACAGAATTTGGAGAACAAGTTATGGAGCTTTTGAAATCTCCATTGTGAATGGCTCTTGTACTGTTACCATGGAAACAGACATCTCATTATTTTTAACAGAACTGTTTCATTTTAAGTTAACTGCTATAAATAAAAGAAATATGTGTGGGTATGTATGTGTGTGTGCATATTTGAACATAAAAAATAGTGTGGCTTTCAGTCAAGTTAAATTTTATTCAAAATGACAGGGAATTATCAAATTCTTCAAAACTTTTGAGTTATCCTGGCATGTAAAATACCTTATATATCCTATCCTAGAAATTTGTGTATCAACTTTTCTATATGAAAAGCCCAGTCCTTTCCTAAAGAAGGAAAGAAAGAAGGAAGGAAGGAAGGAAGGAAGGAAGGAAGGAAGGAAGGAAGGAAGGAAGGAAGGAAGGAAGGGAGGGAGGGAGGGAGGGAGGGAGGGAGGGAGGGAGGGAGGGAGGGAGGGAAGGGAAGGAAGGAAGGAAGGAAGGAAGGAAGGAAGGAAGGAAGGAAGGAAGGAAGGAAGGAGGGAGGGAGGGAGGGAGGGAGGGAGGGAGGGAGGGAGGAAGGATAGATCATGAATTTGACACCTGAAATTTTTACAAAAACATATAGTAAATGCTATGTTATAAGAGGCACAAATAAGTGATTCCCAAACTTTCAAAACACTTTCATTCTGTTTCCAACCTTTGCCAACTTTTAGAAAAATACCACGCATATATACTGAATGGGCAAATGCATAAACATATGAAAATTCCAGTGATTACTTACTTAGGCGTAGTGGTAATTGATCTTAAACAATTACTAGGACAGGCATGGTGGCATATGCATGTAGTCTCAGCATCTTAGGAAGTGTAAATGGGAGTATTAAAGTTAAAGACCAGTCTGAGCAACATATTGAGTCTCCACTTCATTTTTTAAGTTGCTCAGGAACAGTGGCTTAAGGATAGTAAGAGAGAGAGATCAGGAGATTAGAATTCAAGGCCAGCCTGGATATAAAAGTTTATGAGATTCCATCTCACTTAATGGCTGGGTATTGTGGCACCTACATGTTTTCTACAGCAAAACAGTAAAAGGATTTCACCCCAGGCCAGCCTCAGTATAAAATAATCAAATAAAAATGGTACAGTGACTCAAGGGGTAGAGCATCTACCTAATCAACAAGAGATCCTAAACTCAATCCCTAGTACTGCCAAAAAAAATCTATAAAACTAGTACAAGGACATTCCTGAGACCTCTGACATAACTCTTTAGATACCTCATGATCTACAGCCACCACATCAGAAACCACTGATATTAAGAATGGTTTTATTTTCATATATCTCCAGATTGAAAATTACTCTAAATATGTGTAAAAATATACCCTTATTCAGGCTTAGACATTTTAAACAATTCAAATAAATCAGACATTATTTCCATGTTTCCAACATTCTTTTCCACTAGTCCCAGAATGCATTTTCTGAATGGTCTAAAGATTGGCTATGTCAAGTAATAGTTAATTTCTCAGCAAGTCCACTGTTCCCAAAAGGAAAAGGATAATGTTTCTCCTCATTGCTAAAAACACAAGTTTCCCATACAGTGTCTGACACATGTTAAGTACTCTGGCTGAACAATTGTTGAATCCCTGGATTTGTAAGATTAAGTCACCTCATTGATCAATATGCATTGTACTTAAAATCTGACTTGTGGAATTGAAACCCCTTGTACAACTACTTAAAATAAGTTTTTATTGAAAACAAAAAGCTAGTCACCTATCTAGTAGGCAGGTATTATACACAGGAGATTTAGACACTGGAATCAGGGTGAACTTTACATGATTACTAAGGAGTTTTGAGAAGAAGGATAAAGCAAGCCTATCCCCAATAGATCAAATTCTCATTTCCCCAATGGAGTCTCTTCTTCTCTAAGTTTAACATCCAATTCCTTCAACCTCTTTTATATGAAGCAACTGAATCTCTTCACCATCAGCTTCAACATCCAAAATCAATATAAAATTTGAGTCTCCCACCAAAACATATTTAATATCACAAATTATGTTTGTATTCATTCCTTTGACATCAAACATTTAGCCTCAACTTTGATTGCAAGTGATAGAAAACCAACCTAATAAGCAAAAAGAGAAAAATTATTGAAAATATAAGGTATTTGGAAGGGAAAAGAGAAAAACATTAATGGAAGTTTGCACAGAGAATAATAGGAATTAAAATTTTTGCTTTAAGACTGGGGATATGCACCACGATCAAACTGGATTCATCCCAGGGATGCAAAGTTGGTTCAATATATGCAAGTCAATTAATGCAATTCACCACATCAACCAGAGCAAGGTAAATAACCACATGGTTATATCACTCAATGTGGAGAAATCGTTTGATAAAATCCAGCACCCATTTATGCTAAAAGCCCTGGAAAAATTGGGATTCCAGGGAACATTCCTGAATATAATTAAGGCAGTTTATGACAAACCAACAGCAAGTATAACTCTAAATGGTGAAAAACTAAAGCCATTCCCTTTAAAATCAGGAACAAGACAGGGATGTCCACTCTCTCCCCTTCTCTTCAACATAGTACTAGAATTCCTAGCCAGAGCAATTAGGCAAGAAGAAAATATAAAGGGGATCCAAATAGGAAAAGATGTAGTTAAACTTTCTCTCTTTGCAGATGACATGATCCTATACCTAAAGAACCCCATAGACTCTACCCCCAAGCTACTAGAGCTGATCCAAAACTTTGGCAAAGTTGCAGGATATAAAATAAACCCTCAAAAATCAACGGCCTTTCTCTATGCTAACGACCCAAAGACCGAGGCTGAAATCAGGAAAACAACTCCTTTTGCAATAGCCTCAAAAAACATAAAATACCTAGGAATAACCTTAACCAAAGAAGTGAAAGACTTCTATGATGAGAACTTTAAAAACATGAAAAATTAAATTAAGGCAGAACTAAGGAAATGGAAAAACCTCCCATGCTCCTGGATTGGGAGGATTAATATAATCAAAATGGCAATATTGCCAAAGGCTATCTACAAATTCAATGCAATACCCATTAATATCCCAACACCTTTCTTTAATGAAATAGAGGAAGCAATCCAGAAATTCATATGGAACAATAAAAGACCTAGAATAGCAAAAATAATCCTAAGCAGAAAGAACGGTGCTGGAGCAATTACAATACCCAACTTCAAGCTGTATTATAAAGCTATAGTAATAAAAACAGCTTGGTATTGGCACCGGAACGGGGCTGAAGACCAATGGAACAGAATTGAAGACCCAGAAATGAACCCAGAGAACTGCGCCTACTTAATTTTTGATAAAGGAGCTAAAACAATAGTCTGGAAGAAAGATAGCCTCTTTATCAAATGTTGCTAGCAAAACTGGTTCAACACATGCAACAAACTACAACTAGATTCTTATATATCACCCTGCACCAAAATCAATTCCAAATGGATCAAAGACCTAGAAATCAAAACAGACACCATGAAAACACTTAATCGAAGGAGTAGGAGAAACACTTGGGCTCCTTGGCACAGGACAGAACTTTCTTAACAAAGACCCAGAAAGGCTACAAATCAAAGAAAGGTTAGACAAATGGGACTGCATCAAACTGCAGAGCTTCTGCAGGGCAAAGGACACAGCTCACAAGATAAACAGAAAGCCCACAGATTGGGAGAAGATCTTTACTGGCCATTCAACGGACAAAGGCCTCATATCTAAAATATATGCAGAACTAAAAAAATTACCTTCCTCCAAAACAAAACCGCAAAGAACCGAAAGCCCCCTCATCAAGTGGGCTAGAGACTTCCAAAGAGACTTCTCTGATGAGGAAATGAGAATGGCCAAGAGACATATGAAAAAGTGCTCTACATCACTGGCCATAAAAGAAATGCAAATCAAAACAACATTGAGATTCCATCTCACCTTGGTAAGAATGTCCTATATCAAGAAAACTAACAATGACAAATGTTGGAGGGGATGTGGCCAAAAGGGAACTCTACTCCATTGTTGGTGGGAATGTAAACTGGTTCAGCCAGTCTGGAAAGCAGTATGGAGATTCCTCAGAAGGCTAAGCATAGAACTCCTCTATGACCCAGCAGCCCCACTTTTGGGTATCTATCCAAAAGACCACAAACATAATCACACTAAAGCCACCAGCACAACAATGTTCATCGCAGCACAATTTGTCATAGCTAGAATCTGGAACCAACCCAGATGCCCCTCAGTAGATGAATGGATCAGGAAAATGTGGTACATATACACAATGGAATTTTATGCCTCTATCAGAAATAATGACATTGCCCCATTTGTTAGGAAATGAAAGGACCTGGAAAAAGTTACACTAAGTGAAGTGAACCAGACCCAAAGAAACATGGACACTATGGTCTCCCTTATAGGGAATAATTAACACAGGTTTTGGCAAGTCACAGCAGAGGGTCACAGGAGCCCAAAAGCTATACCCTTACGAAGACATAAGATAATACTAAGTGAAATGAACTCCATGTTATGGAAATGATTGCTGTAACTACTTTCAACGTGCCACATGTAATTGTAACCTCTATTATTGATGATCTTCTTGTATCACCTTCCTGTGGTTGTACCTACACTATCTCTGTATCTTATCTGAGTATATTAGAAACCGGGTATACTGGTATTAGAACTAGGAAATTGGAAGGGAATACCAAAATTGAGAGACACAGGGTAAAAAAAGACAAACAACTACAAAAGCAGTACTTGCAAAACTGTTTGGTTTAAGTGAACTGAACAACTCGTGGTGGGGGAGGGAAAGGGGGAGGGGGAGGGGTGAATGAGGGAGGAGGTAACAAACAGAACAAGAAATGTATCCAATGCCTAATGTATGAAACTGTAACCTCTCTGTAATTCAGTTTGATAATAAATATATATACATAAACACAACTAGGATGATTATTTAAATGAATTATTAACACATTATATATTTTCTTCTAGTTACTTTTGTATACAGAGCTGATCTAGCTTTTTTCACATGTAAACCAAATAAATTTTGATATCTGAATATCAAAAAAAAAAAGACTGGGGATATGGAAAAAAAGACTGGGGATATGTAGCCTAATGGTGGGAATATTTTCCTAGCACTCACTCAGTGTTCATCTAGGCTATAAGTTCAGTCCATAACACTGAATATCCTTTTGTCAGATGGTTTTAGTGAGCAACTTAGATCCCTATTCTTTGCTTTTGTTGAAAAACCTAGAACCCATCTAAATCAGTACAAGATGGAGAAAGCACAGAAACTAAAAATATAATATTACCAGAACTTAATTTTAAACACTTGTTAAGTCTTACTTAGTAGGAGTAAAGTAAAATAATTTTTCTAATAATAATATCTTATTTATGCTAAACTACCATATTTAAAGCAATATGTTTGCTTATTTAAACTAGAACTGTGCAATTTTTTAAACAGACTATTTCTTTGAAAGTATGTAAGGAGAAGAAGACTCAGTCAACAGAGTTATATTTGTCCATTTTTGTAACAGAATTCCTGAGACTTTGAATCCCTTGCTCTTCTCAAAGCAGAATGCCATATATTTTGGTAGTTTGGAAATTGTTGTTTACTGTGACCACAGACTTAAGGCATGTCAACTTGATTCTGGTCTAATACATCCTATCCATGGGTGGACAGGTTCTATATCTGCCATCCAGGAGAGTAGCCACTAAACATGTTACTACTGAGTACTCAAAATGAGCATAGTGAAACTGAGAAATTGAATTTTAATTTTATTTGTATACATAGGAAATTAAAATTAAATAGCTACATGTGGTTAGTGGAGCTCACAGATGTAATGGGTGGATGTCGTGAAAGTATTCTTGCTTCCACTTCCACTAGAGGGCACTATCCACTCCAGCAGATTTTGTGGTTTTCCATCTGGTAGATTTAACCGTCTTATAGACCCATGTGCCAAGAAACAGCACACCAAGTCTAAACCTTTGGTTATGACTTTTTCCAGCTTCATTTGGTGAACTAGGGGCAGAGAAATTGGCAGGATGTCACAAAAGACACAGAACTGAGGCATGGAATGAATAGAAATTCATAGGCCAAGTCCTGTAGAATATGTCTTAAAGTAACTGAGTATAAAAGTATTCTGTAAAAATAAGTTCATTTCTCCATTACCAAAATTTTACATTATGTTTTAATTTTTCAGAATTCCTCAAGCTTGGGGCTGGGGATATGGCCTAGTGGCAAGAGTGCTTGCCTTGTATACATGAGGCCCTGGGTTCAATTCCACAGCACCACATATACAGAAAATGGCCAGAAGCGGTGCTGTGACTCAAGTGGCAGAGTGCTAGCCTTGAGCAAAAAGAAGCCAGGGACAGTGCTCAGGCCCTGAGTCAAAGCCCAAGGACTGGCAAAAAAAAAAAAAAAAGAATTCCTCAAGCTTATTTGACCATAGAATTTCCATGCTATTCATGAAGCACTATTTCACATCTGTCTGAGTCTGTGCTTTTCCACAAAGCCATCAGAAGGTCTGTTCCAGGATGACATCAATTTATTAATACCCTCCAGATATTCTCCTTAAACATTGATTTGTTGTATCCATATCATAAATCTCCATTTGGTTCATAAAGATTGTCCTCAACTTAATTTTCCCTTGAATTATTTTATTATATTAATTATGCATTTGGTTTAAACAGTACATTTACTGGGTGCCTTGTTTGTGCCAGACACTGTACTAGGTGCTGGAAGTATCACAGTAAAACAAAACAGAGTGATTGTTTTTACCCTCTTAAATTCTGAAAGAGATGACAAGAATAGAATATGCAGATTATCTGATGTTCATGAATATTTTAGAAAATATTTTAGAGGAAATATACTTTCAGTTTAAATACAGTATGCCAAGTAAGGTCTGACTTGGAAGGCATTATTTCAGCAAAGACATGAAGATAAGCCAGTGGGTCATGCAGACATTTAGAGGAAGAGCCTTCCAGATAGGGATAAAGGCACCGGTAAAGCCCTTGAGTAGGATCATATCTTCAGTGCTTGAGATATTGAGCACAATGAGCAAGTGAGTACGTCTTGAGAGAAGAGGTAAGAGAAGTTTCAAGGAAGTCTAAATCATGTAGTGTCTTCTAGGCATTTTTAAGGGCTGTGGTTGTTATTCTGAGGGATGTAAAAAAAAAAACCTTTTATTTAGAGATTTAAAATGGAAGACTGACATGATATATCTCTATTTTTTTTCTTTTGTTGGTTGTGAGGCTTGAACTCAGGGTCTGGACACTGTCCATAAGCTTTGAGCCATAGTACTACTTCCAGTTCTCTGCTGGTTAATTAAAGAGTCTCATGGACTTTCCTGACCTGGATACCTTTGAAATGTGATCCTCAGATTTCAGCCTCCTGAGTATTTAGGATTACAGGCCTAAGCCTTCAGCACCAGCCTGATTTATATTTTTACAGGAGCTTTTCTTCTCTGGTGTTGAAAATAGACTGTGTGGGGTCCAGCTGCAAATAAAGGAGCAGGAAATTCAGTTGGGAAGCTCAGTCTAGATGGCACCTAACAGCATAAAGAGAAATTATATAGGATTTATTTTGTAATTTAGAGCTGACAAGACTGATGTTCAAGGGCCTATAATATCTTTTACTACTTCAGTTTTCTTTGTTTTGCTTGTGTCATAGAAATTTGGGAAATACTTTTCTAACACGATAGAGATAAACATAGAACATATTATCTTCTCATCCCCAACACAATCTTGAAGAAAGATTAAATCCAGTTTTATTCCTTCCCTTCTCCTCTTGAGTGTAAGTAAGGTTTCCTAGAATAAGAACCCAAGACAAGGAGTCTTAAATACATTAGTCAGCTTTCTATTACTGTGATAAAATAACTGAGTGCTGGATTGTCTGATAAGAAAGAAACATTTATTTTGGCTCACAGTTTCAGAGATTTTAGTCCATAGTCAGATGGTTCTGTTGGTTTGGGGTCTGTGGGTGATGCAGATTATGACAGAGAATCCTTAGTAAGGAAGCTCCTCCAGGAAGTAAAGAAAAAGTACGAGAGGAAAGGGTCAAAGTCCCAATATCCCCACCAAGGGCATACCCCCAATGATCTAACTTTCTTCCATTAGGCCCTTCCTTCTAACGGCATCATTACAGCTTAGGAACAGTACAGGCTGGCAGCCAAGTCTTTAACACATAAACTTTGGGTGACTCAAGAATCCTAACTTTAACACTGGCTAAGTAATTCTCTGAGGGAATGCTCTCAGAGGAAGCGATGTGAGGACACAGACTAGGACATGTTAAGAAAGGATATCTCTACCAGATAATACTTCATCCTGGTCCCATTGAGAGATTACAGGCATGAGCTACTCATGCCCAGCTCATATACCCAGTTTTGAGTGGAGGTAGGACTGGGTTTGGGGATAAACATGCCTGCATTTACCAGCTTGCCTCTGTATTGGAGGTTAATTAATTAGTTAATTAATAAGAACTATTTCCTCAATTGTAATTAAAGGAATTGGGGGGGGGGGTTGGTCTTGGGGCTTGAACTCAGAACCTAGGCACTGTCCTTGAGTTCTTTTGCTCAAGACTAGTGCTCAATGCCACAGTTCCACTTCCAGTTTCAGGTGGTTAGTTGGGAGATAAAGTTTTCACAACTTTCCTGCCCAGGCTGGTGGCTTCCAACTGTGATCCTCAGATCTCAGCTTTCTGAGTAGCTAGAATTACAGGCATCAGCCACCAGTGCCTGGCTAAAGGGTAAATATTTTTTAAATCGCCTAGATTTGTTCATAGGACTAAGTTTCAACTCATGAGACACATAGACATTCTCTAGGTACAGAGGAGTAGGGAATTGCCTGGCTTCCTGCTCTGGTCCTGCCCAAGTAAGTGGCACCCAGGTAAGTCCCCGTCTTTCTGGGATTCTTTACCTATACCTACCTATCTCAGGTGTGCTGATTGTATGACGTTGCTTCCACAGGGTCTTCTGGAGCTAGAGCTGGCTCATGCTGTTTTTCTTAGGCAGGTCAATTCAACTTAGGACCTTCATATTACAAATGAGGACTGTAACTAACATTCATTGAGAGCTTACTCCATGCTATGACCTTTGTGTGCATTATTTCATATAGTACACTGTAAATTAGTATAATTACATCTACTTTCTCATAGTAAGAAACTGAAACTAAATGAGATTACTAATGGCCTACTTAGTTTAATTTTGCTTACTCGTAATTTTGGGTGATAACACAAACTATTTCCAAGTTCGAATGGTTGTAAAGCATGAACTTCCAGTATATTATCAATATTGACATTTTAAGCTATCACATTGCTCTTTTTAAATACAGCCTTTGGAATCCAAATACCACAGCAATTTAATAATGACATCATCCATTTAAAAAATTTTAAAGGCTCTTCTTTAACTGTCAAAAATTTTACATTGTGTTTTTCCCTTGAATTTCATCCTAATGCATTACATTTAATGTCTGAGAATCTTTTATTCATCTTATGTTATACTCCTCTGAATCCTTCCTCTGAATTTGATGTATTTTTATTTTTCATATCTATAATGTACAAAGAACAAATTTTTCTTCTGAAGTGAATTATTGTTACAAATATTATTGATTATAAGATAATTAAGATAACAAATCTGTTACATATATTGCTAAATAATTATTAATATAAAAAGTCAATTGTTACTGGAAACACATCTTGCAAGAAGATGGATGGGTATTTTTTAATCAGTTCCAGTATCCATGGGCAATACTTGTTATTAAAATGAGAAAAAGGCTCAGCAGCTGTTCTGTTACTATTTCTGTAGTTGTTTTAATGAATATAAGAACTGAGAAACATCATTCACATAAAAAATAATGAGAATGGGAATGGAAGAAGTTTCATCTTAGCAAAGTCTCAATTCTTTGAGCTACTCTTGAGCTTATTAAATAATGTTTAGTAATCTATAAGAGGACATTTTCATTAGGTCCCTTTTCAATTTTATTAAAAAGCAAATCATTGGAAACTGATTTGTCAACAATTTTAACTAGTATTTATGATTTATTTTCTCAGTATTAGCATCAAAACTTCCAAGAAGACAGTACTGCAGAGGTCCTTACTAAGAAAAAAGTGCCATGACAAGTAAAGGATACCGTTGGCTTCAGAAATGATTCTAATGCAAAATAGAATCCACTGGGCTCTTTTACAGTGAGTTGATTTGGATGGATGTAGCTGGTTGGATTTGTTATGACCCAAAACACAGCACCACCAAGACTGGTGTTCTGACATATTGAGACTTTAAACCTACTTCAGAATGAAGGTGGCTCTGACCTTCCCTTGTTTCTTGCCCATGCACAGGGAATGGATTCCTAGAGTTCCCTTCTCTGCCCAGACAAGACCCAACAAAGAACAATTACCCTTGTTCCCTTCGTTGAGTTTTCATGAACTAACCTCATAAGAAAAAAGATTGGATTATGTCTATACCCCTACACAGGCTTTTGTTATACACCATCTGTTCCCTATTTTGGCCTCTTGAAGAATCATTTGCAAACTTTTTCATCACTTCTACAGACATTCTGACTTTGTCCCAAGTCATTGTACATTCTTCAAACCTATTAGAGTTCCCCTGACCCAGAAACCGTTTGTTGCACCCCTGGAAAATTGTCTGCCTTCTCCATTCTTCTCTCTTATAAAAATGAAGTCTACAACCTTCTAAATAACTTTGAGATAATCCTAGGATTTTCCTACAAGCTATATTTTTCCTGTGTACACTAATAAATACATTTACCTTTTAGCCTATTCCATCTCTTTATTCGTATATCTTAGAAAATCTTGAGAGGATGAAGAGGTAATTTCCCTCTTTCTTCTGGGTGCTATAAATTGACTTTCTGTCTAGTTAAATTTTGCCATTGTTTTACAAATTCTTTTCAATTGATTGTAGGTATATCGCTATCTAAATTTCTCTTCCTTGAGCATGTGAATTGTGCTAATGAGAATGAGCCAAAATTAAAAGCAGTTATAACCCAGGCATTAGTGGATCATGGCTTTAATCCTAGTTACTCGGGAAGCTGAGGTCCAGAGGATCACAGTTTAAGGTTCTCCCTTGCCGAAGAGTCTGTAAAATACTATCTTCAAAATAACCAGTAAAAAGCCAGACTGGAGGGGTGTGGTTCAAGTGGTAGCGCATATGCCAAGCAAGCAAACTGCCAAGTAAGCATGAAGTCCTGAGTTCAATTCCAGTTCAGTACCAGTGTGTGTGTGTGTGTGTGTGTGTGTGTGTGTGTGTGTGTAAAATCAAATATTTTTAGAAATCTCAAGGAATAGATGTGAAGAAATTAGTAAAATAAACATAGTGTTTTTAGGCAGGACCAAAAAGATGTCCAAATTTTTGTTGTATCCAACAATTTTTACCCTTTTTATCATCTTTTTGTGGCTTATAAAATAATTTTATTGTTATTATAGAGGTAATATACAGAGGAGATACATTACATGGATCAGGTAAAGAGTGCATTTCTTTTTGGACAAGATCATCCCTCCCCTCACTCTTGCCCAGTTTTTGTGATTTTTTTGGAGAACATTCATTATTTAAGTGATTTTGATGTAATCATGTAACACTTGGTAAAGGCTTTAACAGAAAGGATCAAACAGACTAGCTATAAAAATCAATATCTTTCCAAGGACCTTTAGACATTTAACGATGCACCAAGCAAGATGTATCATTTCTGTGGTTCATAAAGCAGTTATATCTTCTTTAAGATTGTTTAAAGGTTTGACAATAATTGGTTTTTAGTCACCAAATAACAAGTTAGAAAGCTGAGACTCTTCATGCTAAAAGTTTAAAAATATTGGGAGACCCTTTTGGGAACAATTAAAAATTAAAGCAAGAAAGTTTTCTTTCTTTAATTGTGATCAAAATGACAAATTGTGATAAATACTATAAGGGAAAGATAGTGGTTTGGGGAGAGTTGAATGCTAATTTAGACTTGAATATTTAAAAAAGGTTTCTGTAAGTATTAAATCAAGAATTAATGGAAGAACATCCTTCAGCAAGTGAAGGGAAATAAATATGGAGACCTCAAACAGGAATAGAAAAAAAAAGTATCAGAGAGATATACCTAAGAGAATTCACCAACAAAAAGCAAATGATTCAGAAAGTGAGCAAAAACTATCACAGAATTCACTCATGAAAATAATTTAACATAAAATATAGAAAAAAAATTCGTGCAGTAAAAATGAAATCAATAAAGAGCTAAAGATCCAAATGGAAAAGTAAAGTAGCAGAATGGAAAGAAAAATGCAAATTTAAAGGTAAGGAAACAAAAAGAGACCTAAGCAACTTTATCTATAAATCTGAAATTGTCTGGCAAGATAGAGCCAGATAAAATTAAAATAGCAGCAGATGGAAAGCATAATATAATAATGAGTTAAGGGAGAAAAGGACAAAGCATAAAACAAATGGTGGAGAAAACTTAAATTCAGAAGAAAAAAACATCACAAATATTTAATGTCCCAGAAACAAGAACCACCCCCCCCCCCCAAACAACACAAACATACCTTTTTTTCCAGCTAATATAGAAAACCTAAAATAGGTGGCTCACTGTCTAGGCACAGGAAGGGAGGCTCTATCTCAAAAATAGCCTTGCAATAAAAGGACTGGAGGTATGGCTCAGTGGTAGCTCTGAGTTTAACCTCCATCACAGTCAAAAAATGTTTAAGTATAATAAGTATCAGATGGTGATAAATTCAGTGGAGAAAATGGAAGGGAAGAGAGATCAGAATACTGGATATAGTAAAGATTCAACTTTGAACTGGTTAATGGGAATGTCTCAATTAGAGTGTTCCTGTTGAATAATCACCTGGAAAAGAGCAAAGGAAACATTTATGTGATATAGAAACATTACAAAGAAAGCAATAAATTATTGAAAATGGTCAGAAATAACAAGGCTTAGCACTTAAGTATGATTCAAGCATACTTTATGCCCATAGTCAGACAAAAACCTGGTTACCTAGGTGGTAGGTTATTGGATAAGCAAAAATAGGATTATTATAGGATTGTTGTCAAGTAGGATCATCACAATATGTTTATTAAAACAGACTGAAATTATTGTACCACAATTTACTAGAAAATAAGCTAATAGAATTGCCAAATAAAAGGTGTTTACTTAATCATGATAAAAATGCTTTTATAAAAGCATGATAAATTAAAACTTTACTTCTTTTTAATATTTTATTATCTTTAAGTAATTGTACACAGGAGTTACTATTCAACAAAGAAGTTTATGAGTACAATGCATCTTGATCAAAGTCATCCCTTTCAACATTCTCACCCATCCCTCCCACTCCACCCTTTACCTCACTTTTCTTAATTTTGTAGAATATACACTGAATTCTTGACTACACTGTCCCACTCCACTTCTTCTCTTCATTTGTCTGCTCCTCTTGACCCCATTCCACCCCTTTCAAGTACCATTTCCTGGTGTTTATTTTGCTGAGCTATGATTTTGCCTTTCTAAGGAACTACTCTGTTTGAGTGCTCCCCTTAATCTATTATATTTCAGTTGAAACAATAGCAGATGCTGGCATGGATGTGGGCAAAAGGGAACCCTAATATACTGTTGGTGGGAACCCTAATACACTGTTGGTGGTAAACATGTTTAATCACTCCTGAAATCAGTATGCAAGTTCCTCAAAAAAAAAAAAAAACCCTAAATGTACAACTACCCTATGGTTCATCTTTTATCCAAAGGATTACACACTAGGATACAGTAAAGCTGCCAGCACAACCATGTTCATTGCAGCATTATTCACCAAAGCTAAGGTGTGGAATCAGCTCAATTGCCCCTCAAAGGACAAATGGATAAAGAAATTGTGGTGTATATACACAATGGAATTTCATTCATTCATTAGAAAGAACATTGTGACATCTGCAAAGAAATGGAAGAACCCAAACACAATTATGGTAAGTGAAATTGGGCCCAGAAAGACAAAGATTACATGCTTTCTCTCATAGTAGAAGCTAGAATAAGTTTACTTTTTATTTTTAAGAGCATATTTTCTTTTCAGGCAATATGAGTTCTCTCTTTGTCATAAAGTGTTACCCATATCTTCTTTTTTTCTGTTACTTACATGATATTGTTTGTATTTTGTTAGAACAAATGACCTTACTTATATAAAAAGTCATGGGGATATGTGCAGGTATATGCATACCAGGACTAAAGATATCAAATGTTCACCCAAATGTGAATGGTTTTTGGACTTTCAAATAATTTTACATTCTCATACTTCCTTATGTTGATTGGATATTTTTATACTATGTGTGTGATATTTTTTATAATTATAAAAATAATATTTTAAATACCATTTAAAATATTATATTTAAAAATCATAAAAGTCACATCTTGGCTCTTGCAATGAATAAGTATGATTTTTAGCTCCCCTTCCACTCTAGGTAATTATTGACTCTGTGTAGGAAAACCACAGTGGCCTCTCCAACAAGATTTCCCTGGGACCGGGATCTGGCAAAACTGTTTCAGCTTCATAAATACATATATCTTCAGTATTGAATTTTTCTCAATCTTCAGTCAAGCAAAAACCAAGGATGCAATGGTAAACTCAATTGTGCAGGGGTTCTTAAGAATACCTCCAAATATTCCTTTCTCTTCACCACAACATGAACATAAATCACCAAAAAAATGAAAGAAATTAAGCTAAAGGAAAAAGTGTTTTAAAACTAGAATTTGCTGTTATGTACAATGAGAAGTTATTTTTCTTTGACTATTAAATAAAATAATGGCTTCAAGAGGTCGAAGTACTTAGAGCTTTTGGGTTACATTTAAAATAAACTAATCTTTAAAAAGTAACTAGAAATTATGGTTGACTAAAAAGATGTATGACCATATTTAAATAATACTACCTAATCACATCTACAGTTTGATGGCTCCAGAAGGCAAATTACTGTACCAGGAATATCATATATCTCCTTCTAACATAAAGATATTAAGAAACAAAATAGATGAAATGCTTACCATTTTGTTGAAATTTTTTACTTATTTTTATAAATAATATCTCTCTGGTGAGTAATCTGTATGAGAAATGCCTCTTAATCTCTCCCACGTGGGCTTCTAAGTATTTTTCTTTGATAGACAGGAAATTAAATATTATATTCTCAGTCACATCAGGACATGGGAGTCCCCTTTTTATAAAACAGAGATATTGCCTGACCTATGCTTATTTTAAGCTTTAAGAAACCATAAGTTTCTGATTCATCAGATTTGGCTGGAAAAGGGAGCAAGGAAAGGAGAAAAAAAAAAAAGACTCCAATACAGGCACCAAATGATACCCATTACCAGCACTGATGAATTATTTATCAATAGGCCCTGAATCCCTGGAGGCCAGTTCCATGGATGTCCTGTCCTAACACTGTGCCCAATACACAGTAAAGTTCCATAAATCTCTTTTGACTAAGTGAATAAATCTCTCCTATTGAAAATGAAGATTAATGCTTTGTCATTTCCTGTACTATACTCAGTTTCATTGACAATATATGATATATGCTCCCTATGATCAAGTGCCAAAACATCCAACTGAAAATAAAAAAGTCAACTGAAAACCTTGACTGTTTTAGTGTTGTTGTTTTTAAAACACCAAGAATGTGCACTGTCCAAATTGTTACCTACCAGCCATATGAAAATTTATATTTATTTTGACTTTTAAAAATCAATTTATCTGGGCTGGGGATATAGCCTAGTGGCAAGAGTGCCTGCCTTGGATACACGAGGCCCTAGGTTCGATTCCCCAGCACCACATATACAGAAAACGGCCAGAAGCGGCGCTGTGGCTCAAGTGGCAGAGTGCTAGCCTTGAGCGGGAAGAAGCCAGGGACAGTGCTCAGGCCCTGAGTCCAAGGCCCAGGACTGGCCAAAAAAAAAAAAAAAATCAATTTATCTGTTGCTCTAGCCAATGTCTAGTGTTTAGAAACAATATGATGCCAGTAGTTTTGACATACACAACATAGGTAAAGAATATTTACATCACTGAAAAAAATCAAAACTTAAAACAGAAAGCTCTAGATGATTGCTTCAAATTTTTCTAGTTCATTTTGATTTCCTATGTTTTTGTAAATATGTCAGGTTTCAAGGTCTTTTTTTTTTTTTAGAAATTCAAGTACTGTATTTGTGAGTTATTATAATAGCAAATTACAATAGTTTTTATTCATTCAGGAAAAATCCCCTAATAATTACTACATGGCATATACACTACCATACTTAAGATCTCTCACTGTAAGGGAATATAATGTGTTCTTGATGTTTCTGTAGTATTTTTTTTTAATTTTTTATTGTCAAAGTGTTGTACAGAGGGGTTACACAGTAAGTATATTTCTCATCTAACTTGTTACCTCCTCTTTGATTTTCCCCACCTCCCCCTCCGCCTTTCCCTCTCCCCCCGCACTAGTTGTACAGTTGTTTACACCAAATGGTTTTGTGAGTATTGTCTCTTTTTGTTGTTTTGTTGTTTTGTTTTGTTTTTGCCAGTCCTGGGGCTTAGACTCAGGGCCTGAGCACTGTCCCTGCCTTCTTTTTGCTCAAGGCTAGCACTCTGCCACTTGAGCCACAGCGCCACTTCTGGCCATTTTCTATATATGTGGTGGTGGGGAATTGAACCCAGGGCCTCATGTACACAAGGCAAGCACTCTATCACTAGGCCACATCCCCAGCCCCTGAAAGTATTGTCAAGGTCTTTTCTTTTTCTTTCTTTTCATTTCTTTCTCTTTTTTTTCCTTTTTTTTTTTTTTTTGTCAGTCCTAAGGCTTGAACTCAGAACTTGGGCACTGTCCCTGAGATCTTTTGCTCAAGGTTAACACTCTACCATTTGACCACATCTCCACTTCTGGTTTTCTTGTGGTTAACTGGAGAAAAGAATCCCGCAGACTTTCCTGCCCAGGCTGGCTTTGGACCATGATCCTCAGATCTCAGCCTCCTAAGTAGCTAGGATTACAGGCATGAGCCACTGGCACCTGGCTTCAAGATCTTTTCTAAAGAAATGACAGGACGCATTAATAGAAATGATTTGAGAAGCCAGGGACTTCTAAGACTGAGGAAGCATGCTAAATATCCAGAGAAACAGATCTAAATCCCCCAAGGGCTGGGTCCTTTTCTCATTCCTTTCTCTACTGCTCAGAAAGTAGGAAAATCTGCCTAGTAATAGCTTAATAATTTTAACTGTATGTGTATCCCAACAAATTATGAGTCTCATTTAAACATTTCACTTTCCTCACATACAGCAAATTGATTTCAGATGTCAGGAATGCAATCAATTTTGTGGCATATAGGATAAAGAAAAGACTTGCACATCAGCAGTGTTATCCTTTGTGGGAACTACCTTCCTTCTTCTCTCTCCAGAGTAGTCTGTCTTTCCTTCCCTTCTTCTACTCATGATACCTTCCAAGATTTTATACTGACTGACCCCACATGTGTCCTTGATTGATGGTGTATTATAAGGTAGTAATAAAACTTAATATGGGGCTGGGGATATGGCCTAGTGGCAAGAGTGCTTGCCTCGTATACTTGAGGCCCTGGGTTCGATTCCTCACCACCACATATACAGAAAATGGCCAGAAGTGGCGCTGTGGCTCAAGTGGCAGAGTGCTAGCCTTGAGCAAAAAAGAAGCCAGGGACAGTGCTCAGGCCCTGAGTTCACGGCCTAGGACTGGCCAAAAAAAAACTTAATATGATCCAGTCAGAAATTCTAAGATGGAAAAAAGGAAGCATTAATAGTTCCCCTGGGACACTAGATAGAATTCAAAATCAATCCTTTGGTCTGTTCTATCTTCCAGTAGTTTTATACATGCCTTTTGTTGTTGTTGTTGTTGCTTTGTGCCAAACTGGGGCTTGAGTTTAAGGCTTCACATTCTCACTTGGCTTTGTGGTGCTGTACCACTTGAGCCACACCTCCACATCCAGCTTTTTGCAGGTTAATTGGCATTGAGAGTTTAATGAACTTTTCTACCTAAGCTAGCTTCAAACAGTGATCCTCAGATCTCAGCCTCCTGAATAGCTAGAATTTACAGATCTGAACCATGGTGTTAACAAGTTGCTGGGTTTTAGGCCATCTTTCCAAAGAGCTTCTGACATGCTCAGCAACAAATTCCTAAATAGATAGCCAGATTTGTGACATATTAATCTTGTTCATTTGACACATATTTTTGATTCTCATTGAATAATCTAGTCCATATTTTACAGTTGTTTGGCAATAATTAACTGGAAAGGCTCATAGGCTACATGTCTATGCAGCAGTGCCAAATCAAAATTCCTCCAATAGCCTGTCGGCCTGCCTAATATTCCAAAATAAGACCTGTGAGAAGGGTTTTGTTAAAATGCTAAGTCATAGCCTGGAGTGAAGCCATTAGAGAGTGCCCATGAGAATAAAGAGTTTAGTTGAAGTTTAGGTGAACAGAATATCCACCGAGGATCATCCTGAAGTTATTCTTGCCTGAATTCCATGTCCCTAGATTTTATTGTTCAAGAGAGGATCTGTAGTCAGACCATTTTTAATTTGAGAAAGGATTGATTTCCATTCGGTAAATATCCTCCAGCTCACTTAAATTAAGGAGCATTCCTTCTTTGGCATTCTTCCCTGGCTGCATTAGCAGAGGAGAGCTCAGAGTAGCCCTGATGCTGCTCCTGACTGACAGCACTGATGCTGTTGGGATGCCCCCACCCAGCACTCCTTGGGAGATAATAGGGAGGGAGAAGTTAAGTCTCAGGAATAACTAAGTCCTTCAGAATACGAGGCCTGCCCTGTATCCATTTATCATGTTCTCTCACTGCTCAGCAAACAGAAATGGCTTCCTGCATTCCCACTTACTACAATTGCTCTTTGAATGACAGGAAAAGATCAATAATGTTTGCCGGTGGCTTGGAGTAGGACAGGGATGTTTGGGGAAGTAGGAAGTGGAAGATTTTGTTGTTTTACAGCAGAGATCCTGTCTTTAGCATGCAATGCAGATCAAGTGCCTTGAGAAATGTGAATTCCTTGTACAAGTACTCTGTCATTTCTGGGTACAGAACAGAGAACCATACAACTGTTCTGGAGAATAATCTTGGGGGCAGTCCTTCCAGAACTCATTCTGAGAGGCAGCTTTAAGTGGCAATGTCTCATGGACAACCTGCTAGTTCTTGGATTTCTGTAGCCCTAGACTAGACCCTAGGTGCTCAAATCCCCAGTGCTCCTCTAGCACAGGATGACACCAGCAGCATAAATGTGCCCCCGTGACATTCCATTACATGTATTCATGATAGTTTTAGCCAGAATGGAAGAAAGTAAGACCCTGAGATGGGACAACCTAATTGATATTCTCAACTATCAAATGAGCTAATCCAGAGAATATGTTGCATGCTTGAGCACTAGGAAGTGATTAAGTAGGGGCTCTGCCCTTTGTTGGATACTCATTACCATAGGGCACCCAGAGGCCAAAGGTAAAAATTGGTAGAGAATCATGATGTGTTAAAATGTGAAGGGTCAAAGAAACATAGACTCTATAGTTTCCTTCATTAGTAATAATTAGTAAATGTCTGGGATAGTGCTAACAGTTGACCACAGTAGCTCAGTAGCTAGTAATAGGATCACATAAGATGATGCTAAGCAAAATGAACTCCAAGTTATAGAAATCAGTGGTTTATCATTGTTGTTGTTATTTTCAATGTATTATGTGAAATTATGCCTTTCTCTTGTTTTTCTTCCCAGTGGTTTAACCTCTGTTGTCACTGTATTTGATTTTGATACCCTGGGTATTATGTATATGTTTATCTGAATTCGAGATGAGAAGAGGAACATTAAAATAGTGAGAAAAGGATAAAAGGTGAATCAATGCAACAGCAATACTTACAAGACAATATGTTGTAAACCCACTGTACAACTCGGGGGGAGGGGGTTGCCAAGGAGGGAAGGTAGAAGAAAAATGAGGGAGGAGGTAACAAGTTTGACAAGAAATGTACTCACCACCTTATGTGTGTAACTGTAACCCCTCTGTACATCATCTTGACAATAAAAATAAAATAAAACATTAAAAAATCTGAAGAGTCTTACCACCATGAAGAGAAAGAAGAATGCCAATCCTTAATGGATGAAGTTCCATTCCTAGAATTTCATTCCTTTGGTATAAATTTATCTATAGAAGCTGGCAATATCCATCATTACCAGTTCCATACTTTCCAAACCAGATTCCAAGTGTGCTTGTCCTCCTCCCCCTCTCCTATGGTGCTAAGCATGGAACCCAGGGCCTTGCACATGTTAGACAAGTGCTCTACCAATGAGCTATATCTACCCTGAGCTGGCTACTATTGTGGAAAGGATATCTTCTTAACACTCCTACACACTGGGTAGAGCGCTAAAGCATCATTGTTCCTCCTCTACTTTATAAAAACTGGGATCGAAATGCAATTTTCTTCCATTTAGCTGCCTTATCTTTTTGTTCTTCCTTCTGTTTTCTGCGGGTAAGCACAGCCAAGTGAGGAGTATGCAGTAGCCCCCACACTCAGTGTTCCCTAGGTGTCAGGAGAACAGCAGCCTCATGGTTTCTGGATCACTGACTGCATCTGTGGAACTTTCTTGATGTTCACACCAAATGAATGGAATTATCATATGTGGTAAACACACATACTCTGGAAAGGCGATGGAGTAATGGAAGAGAATGAAATTCCTCATCAAGACAGGATCCCTAAAATTTGGGGCTGGGGATATAGCCTAGTGGCAAGAGTGCCTGCCTCGGATACATGAGGCCCTAGGTTCGATTCCCCAGCACCACATATGCAGAAAACGGCCAGAAGCGGCGCTGTGGCTCAAGTGGCAGAGTGCTAGCCTTGAGCGGGAAGAAGCCAGGGACAGTACTCAGGCCCTGAGTCCAAGGCACAGGACTGGCCAAAAAAAAAAAAAAAAAAAAAGACAGGATCCCTAAAATTAGGTGAAAAAAATAAAGCTCACAAAAGTAAACTAAGAAATCTCATATTTGGAGGATGCTTCCTTTGCGACTGTCACTACTAGCACAGCTGGCATTTTCCACAGAACAAGGGAAAATCATCATCCATGTCTTCCAATCAACCTCCAAGTAAATCTAACTATCGGCACTTATGCCTTCTCTATTCTATTCCTTCCCACCCCTTGTTTAACAATAAAAGCATAAAATTGGAGGGGCCTTACAGTTATTTTAGTTACATGTAGCCAAACCACTAGAATGGCTTTTCTTTGCTTTTTTTTTTTTCCTTTTTTCTTTTTTTGCCAGTCCTGGGGCTTGAATTTTGGGGCCTGAGCACTGTCCCTGGCTTCTTTTTGCTCAAGCCTAGCACTCTACCACTTGAGCCACAACGCCACTTCTGGCTTTTTCTATATATGTGGTGCTGAGAAGTCAAATGCAGGGCTTTATGTATGCAAGGCAAGCACTCTACCACTAGGCCATATTCCTAGCCCCAGAATGATTTTTCTAAGATAAGCAATGCATTACCTAATGACTACAAATGATCTAAGTTTACTCCACACCTAATAGGACTGCAGAGAAGGAAAAATAAAAGCCAAGGGTCTAGTGTACACAGTCAAGCTCAACATCTATGATAAAGGTAGGAAAAATTTCCCAAGAACCTCTCCCTTTTCCTGCCTATGCACCTGCTTTTCCATCTTTCCACAGAAAGAGATGGAAGGATTTGTTAGTAGTAGTTTCTCCAGTGAGGACTGAGTTTCTGAGTCACAAACCAAAAGATCAAGTCATTCCCAGGTTTTCCAGAAGAGAAGAGAGGGAAGATGAGGAATCTATTGTTCTTTAACCTGTGGTGTTTGTTTGCTAAGTCCTTATACTTCCCAAGAAGGCTTTTCACCACATTTTCATTTCACTGGGGTTTTCTGTGAACAGTACTGCTCAATGCTAAAAAGCATTCAGGCACTGACTATTTAAATTACTACTTAAAGTTGTGCAGAAGACAACTTGGCCCCTGTCTGAGGGGCTTCCAAGGAGCCTTTTAAGATTTCATACAGTCTTTGATGTCAAACAGTAACTTGCATTGTGGAAATCAATAGTTATCTGAACCTCTACGGGTTGATTCATCTTGCTCCGGCTCCAGGCATCAATTCCCTATTTGCCTGAAACAGAAAATATAGTTTCTACTCATGTCTTCAGAGACTTACTAACTAGGCTTATGCTCTCCCTGAAACTGGATCTTTCTGACCATCCCAACATCATAGACAATCTTCCCATTACTGTACCTCCTGAACGAAATCCAAAGATACCCACTCATCAAGTGTCACTTAACTGTGTCCTCCCTTGAACCCGATAAAACTGATAGCAAAAGATTAAGAACACAGCATCTGAATAACTGAAATAGTTGTCACAACAATCCTTTATTGACATTGTGACCACTCAACATCTATGGGCTCTAGCTATACTCATACACCACTCCAACTTATTTGCTTGCTCTGTTTGTTTCCCAGAGCACAAGCAGTTGAAACTATTGCTACAGAAGACTACCTCCTTCCTGATCATTACTCAGAAGTGCTAGAGCAGTGTCTATTTCCTCTGTGTCTACATATAATTCTGACATGCTTTGTTTCTCTCCTCTTGCATGGATTAGTTGAGCAGATGTTCCAAAAGTTCCTTTTCTATAGTTCTTGACCAGTATTTACAAGTTCTTACTGGATATTTGTATAGGTCCTGTGTTCTAATACAAAATTGATTTGGGCTTTTGTTGTCTGTTTCACTACACATCAAATGAAAATGGGCAGTGACACTAGCAAAAAATGATCATTGACAATCTTCTGGGAAATTATAAAATGAAATAACCATAAAATATATTGATATTAGATCTTTAAAAATAAATGGTATCATCTAGTTTGGTGCTACTATCATTACCCAAGCCCCTGAGAGTAGTGTCTAACTCAATGATATTCTTATGATAGTCACAGTGAATCATAAAGAGCCTCAAATTATATTGGATTTATTTTTATAAAAAGGTAGAGAAGACTATGCGACACTTTTTCTAATTTTCCCCATATTGAAGTTGATATAATTTGGCACCTGAAAGGGGGCCTTTTGTTATAATGATAATCACAGCCACCACACTAGAGTGGCTGTTCCATGCCGGGCAATGTAATATATATGATCATTAATCCTGCTGGGCATCAAGCTGCAACATGGCCAGGCGTGTGTCTGAGAGTTGGGGGAGGAAAATTCATTCTGTTGTGGCCTTGGCAATTAATTTTATTTTGAGAATTAAGGACTTTATAGATTGTCTTCTTTTTCAGTAGGCGAGGAGCATGTAATGATTTTACTTAATTTACTGTATTAAGCTGATGTAATTTGGCAGTTGAAGGAATAAGCTTTTGTTATACTAATAATAGCCACCACGCTTAAGTACCTACCCCATGCCAAGCAATGTGTCAGGTGTTTTAGCATAAAATATCCTTAATCCTGCCAGGTAGTTATTATTACAATCCTATTTTACATGTCAGTGAGATTGGTATCTGCTCAAGGTCAGTAAGTGAGTGGTAGAGACAAGACTCATATCCAGTTGCATAAGACCCCAAAGCAATACTCTTCACAATCCCACCCAAGCTCAATTTATATAAGAAATCTCCTTATATGCAACTTTATTGATCCCTGGCAAAGCCCATAATGAAGCTCTCTCTCTAATGAGCTTTCTGGTAGAGTGGGAAGGTTCTTATTTCTATCTCTCTGATTCCATGGAACAGTGTTCCTAGCCAGGAAAAGAATAGCCTTCTGGATCCAGTGAGTCTAAGCCAATGGAGAATTTTAATCATATTAGAGGAGTCCATCCTGAGTAATTCCTTGACGTCACCAACGTTTCAGAGTGACCAGTCTGGCCCTTGTCCATCATACTCAGTTCCTTCCTGGCAGCTGATGCTACCCTAAAAATATCTCTGGACCTTGGAAGGAACCTCTCCTGGTACAAAGAAGGTGTCTTTAGAGTTGGGAACAACACCCGCTCAGGCAATACTCAGCTCTTCTCTACAAAATGTCAGCTAGATCCTTATTTTCCAAGAAAAACCATACAGATGAACTATTTCATCCATCCTTTCCTCTATAAATGCTTTTCTCATTCTTAATCTGTTCTAAAATCCACTGACTTGATGTTCCTGGCTCGAACCTGTATTCCAATGATAGTTGGTATGTTACGTGAAGAGGGAAGGCACCTATCAAACATCTGAAAGTCTTGATACCTGAGTATGAACACTTTTCCTGGGGAACATTAGAAATCTTTCCCATATTGAGTGGTAGAAAGTCCAAAGGCACAAGTCACATGTTTTAACAATTCTCTATTGTCTGCTCAACCTCTGCTCAGCCACTAAGTTCTAAATATGGTCTCTTTTTTTAAAAAATAATAATTTATTTATTGTCAAAGTGATGTACAGAGGGGTTACAGTTTCATATGTAAGGCCATGGGTACATTTCTTGTACTATTTGTTACCTCCTCCCTCATTCCCCTCTCCCCCTTCCCCCTTTCCTTCTCCCCCCATGAGTTGTTCAGTTGGTTTACACCAAATGGTTTTGCAAGTATTGCTTTTGGAGTCATTTGTCTTTTTATCCTTTGTCTCTCGATTTTGATATTCCCTTTCACTTCCCTAGTTCTAATGCCAGTATATACAGTATCCAGGGTACTCAGATGAGACACAGTGATAGCGCAGGGACAACCACAGGAAGGGGATACAAGAGGATCATCAACAATAGAAACTACAGTTTCACATGGCATGTTGAAAGTAATTACAACAGTGATATAACAGTCGTTTCCATAACATGGAGTTCATTTCGCTTAACATTATCTTATGCATTCATAGGGGCATAGCTATTAGGTTCTTGTGATCCTCTGCTGTGACTAGCCTAAACCTGTGCTAATTATTCCCTAGGAGGGAAACCATAGAGTCCATGTTTCTTTGGGTCTGGCTCACTTCACTTAGTATATTTTTTTTTCCAATTTCTTCCATTTCCTTACGAATGGGGCAATGTCATTATTTCTGACAGCCTGTATCAGAAAGAATGGAATTTTAAGTATGGGTTCTTATCTTTTAAACTTGATTTGGTTTTAATCCAGTTCTTGAAAATTCACTCGAAAACTTGCTGCTTGGTTATTGTCCATGGAGTTTAGCAACGATATCAAAGCCATGAGACTCAAAGTCTAAGCCCCAACTTTAGTGTCCAATAGGACCATAATAAGCTACAAGTGTGTGAAGTTTTGTGATGGAAAGGGTTCATTCTCCACTACTTGAGTCTTAACATAGATATCTGTGTCAAACTTGAGAGACGTTGGCTGATATAAAGAGGAATTGTCTGCTTACCTCCTGTCTTTCACTCCATAGACGTCCTTCTTCAACAGAGACTAAATAATTTCCCATCTTTTTAGATACATTCTGACTCTGCCTCCACCTTCTCCAGGAAGATTTTTCAAGTTCTCCAGCCTATAGTACCCTCTTTCTCTGTGTGCCCACTATTTATAATCCTTGTCACTTAGCCCATCATGTATTAAACATGTAGGCTGAATAATAAGCTCTCCAAAATGGCCATATCATGACTCCTGAGAAAAAGTATTAAAAGAATTTACAGATACGATTAAGTTGAAGACCTTGAGATGGAAAGATCATCTTGTATTGTTAAGAGGTGAACTCAGTATAACCACAAGGATTCTGCTTGCTAGAAGAAGGAAGCTGAAAAGGAGCTCATTGTAATACGATTTGAGGTTTGTGATAAGATCTGGTTTTGATAATGGAGGAAGGGAAGAAATGTGACTGGCCAATATAGCTGAAAACAAAAAAGAAATAGGTTCTCTCCTAGAACCCTCACACAGAATCCAACCCTTCACACATTTCGGCCTAGTGAGACAGACATTGGATGCTGGGCTTTCACAGACATACAAGATAATTGATTTGAAATGTTTTATGCTATTAAAATTGTTACAGCAGAAATAGAAAACAAATACACTTATTCACCGAGTGTTTTGTTCGTTATTCTCTTTTGTTTCACATGTGAATTTATACTTGTTCAGTTTCTCCATTTCCTGCATGCAGTGCAACTCAGTCCTGTTAACTTCAGTGGCTCACTTCTTATAGACAAAGCCAACCTCCTCTGACCCCCAAGAGAGTCTAAGAGAACCAATGAAGCACCTAACTATTCAACTGCTAGGCACATAAATTAACTCACAGTAGCCACCAAAAGAATAAACTCTACTATACACTAAGTCCAGGTTGCCCTACCTGGAGGGATAGCAGCAACACGGGTGAAGCAATTTAGATTTGTTTACATTTGTTCAGGTTATACCAGCAGGGTGAAGATCAACAGATTGTCCTAAGATGCTCTTGAACACAAAAGCATAGTATGTATATTCCTTTTATTTGCAATGCAAGATGTTGTTTATTTGATCCCACTCTTTGTCTTGTACTTGAACTATACTCAAAACCTCACAAGATAATCTTACAATCAAAGATAGCTTTACTTGTTGGCTCCATTTGCACACAGTTTTTCTTACCACTTTAACACAAGGAGGGAACCTAAATGGTGCAATCTAGTGGACTAGTGGACTCATCTTTACTCAACTCCAGTTAGCTAGTTGTACTTTTTCTTCATTTAATAACAAAGATATAAATAGTCCTACATTTCTCACTCACCTACGTCCTCATATATCCAATTCAATGTATTTATTGGGTTCATTCTATTTCTATGAACCATATATAATATCCAAATGTGAATAGCCATATAATTATATTCTTGTAATGCTTTAAAAAATGTATTGTGTGTATTCATAGTATCTATTAACCTAATACATCTCCCCAAACTCTCAATTGACTTCTCTCTTGACCAAATTATTCATCATATATTTGTTGAAATATTGGCTACATCTACTTGAAAATTAATTCTTCTGTCATACCTTCTCACCTTAGAGGAAAATAGTTCAGAGACTTTGTAAGAGTTGTTTTTCCACTCTCTTAAAAAGTATGTTCTTTAATAATAACAACACAAAATAAAATTTTAAAAAAAGCTCTTCTCTTTGAAAAAAAAAAAAAAAAAGAAGAGTGTGCTTTGAGCTCTAGGTAGAATTGCCAGAGAGTTACATTGCAAAGCATTTGTTAACAACTTGCAAAAAGACAGTACACCAAAACAGGACAGGAGTCAGCCACAACTTCATTTTCATGAGGTAAAGAAAAAATGGTGCTCCTATTCTAGCTGTCTTGCTTTCTCTGGGTCCCCTCTCCTAAGACAGTGTTACAAAGAGACAAGAACCAATTCATTCATTCCTTCTTCCTCTTATCTTTTCTAAAAGCAATCCTTACAGCAAGGGAAGGGCAACATCTTTAATAATTTCATCATTCAGTAGAAAGCTGTATCCCTTTTCTTTCACATTCACCACTTCTGCGGTCCTTTCATAAGGATAGCTTGACTAGGAAAGTGGAAGAAGCCAAATAGTGGATGGCCTAGGGCTATTGAAAAGTACTGTCAAGATGACATATATATATAGCTTACAACCTATTCATATGTCAGAATTGGAAGAAAAATTAGAACTCTGGATCCAACAGAATATAAATGGAGACCTAGATGATTCTTGCAAAAATCACACCTTTATGTCAGGGTTTGGATTAAAACCCTGTCTCCAGACTCCAGACACTCTTTCTACTAACTACCCCTACCCTACCAAGATTTCCACTGGCAAATCAAACACGCTACAAAGTCTGCCATTCTGCAAAGTCAGGTGAGGTAAAATAACACATCATGCTAAATATAAGTAAACTCATTTGGATTTGAAGGGAATGTGAACTATTTTTTGTTTTGTTTTGTTTTGTTTTTCCAGTCCTGGGGCTTGAACTCGGGGCCTGAGCACTGTCCCTGGCTTCTTTTTGCTCAAGGCCAGCACTCTACCATTTGAGCCATAGTGCTACTTCTGCTTTTTTTCTATATATGTGGTGCTGAGGAATCGAACCCAGGACTTCATGTATATGAGGTGAGCACTTTACCACTAGGCCATATTCCCAGCCCCCATTTTTGTAGTATCTTAAATTTTTATTTTGTGAATCTAATTGGGCTTTATTCTCTGGCAAGTCACTTAACTTAAGTGGCAATATCAATGCTTATTTTCTTACTGCAAAACTGTCAGTCTCATGGATGCTAGTACAGGAATTGTAAGTGATTTATGCTTGGTCATTGAGCCTCTCACCACAAATCACATCAGCCCTGAAGAAAATAGACAGACCCATATCTTCCTCTGACTCAGTGCTCATTTCCAGGGGACCAGACTTCTTACCTGGCATCACAGATAGATAAGCTATGTTCCGGAATTTTAGGAGTCAAGAAAACACAATTAACTCAAACCAAATAATCTTTTGCTTGTACAATGAAGACAGTAACACCCATCTTTTTTAAACTGCTGAGAATATGAAAGCTAATACATACATTGTGCTTACAAAGCAGATGGAAATCAATTGTAGTTTTAATATTTATATTT
Source organism: Perognathus longimembris pacificus (assembly GCF_023159225.1). Taxonomy (NCBI): domain Eukaryota; kingdom Metazoa; phylum Chordata; class Mammalia; order Rodentia; family Heteromyidae; genus Perognathus; species Perognathus longimembris. The sequence goes on along the minus strand of NC_063173.1, from coordinate 21,742,092 downwards.
CCCTTGTTTTATTTCAATATTTTATGCAACTTTCATGCTTATTGTACATACACTTATCTTCCATGTAATTTTATATCTATGTCATTATAATAAATATGTCCTCTCCGACATCTTTATAAAGATATATGTATCCTAAAAGCTTCATCAAAATCCATACTGGGGTCTAGTTGTAGCTAACTCTCTTTTTTTCTTAATTTTTTTCTGTATATATGAAAATGTTTTATTCTTTAAAGATACACTATGAAATATGTTCATAGACATATACATTGTGAAATTATTGCCACAATCAAGCTAATAAACAACTCTATCTCCAACTGATTACTTATGTATATTACATTTATGTGTGTTTGTGAATATATTGCAAGAACATTTGGGAAAGTTCAAGCATACATTATTAATATTATCTTTAGTCACTGTTGTACAGTAGGTACAGTAGGTCTCCAGATTGACCAATGTCTCTCCTTTTCTCACAACCTCTACCTCCTAGTAACCACCTTCTACTCTTGATTACTATAAGCACTTTTTTAAGATTGCACATATTACACATATAAGTGCAGTCATGCTATGTTTATCTTACTGTGCCTAACTTATTTCCCTTACTATAACCTCCAATAGAGTATACAGAATTGTTCCTTATTGTTAAAAGTACTGTGTGTCAACAGTAAGCATAAGTTGCAAGTGGCAGGATTTTCTTCTTTTTAAGGCTATATAACATCCCCTCACATATACACATACACCACATGTTCTTTCCCTACTCATCTCTCAATAGACACTCAGGTTGTTTTCATCTATTGGCTTTTGTTAGTCTTGCTGTCACATACAACTATCTATCTATATTCTCCTTACCCCAGTAGGAGGTTTACTGCTCTCTAAAAATGTCTTAGGAAAATAATCAGAAGTAAAAGCTCTCCTTTCAGGATTCTTCAGTGAAGTCAATGGTAGACCGTTTTATTTTGCCCTTCTTTAAACAGTATTATCAACTTTCAGTAGGAAGTCTCTAGTGAAGTTTGGAGCTCCAACTGTCTACCATGTTAAAAGAATGGCTTTCTATTGTCAGTTCTATTGCTACTGACACTAAAATTAGTATTTTGACTTTGCTTTTGAGTCTATGTTGTACATAAATTGGGTAAAAATGTTACATTTAACTTTAGCTATGAGCTTTGAAAGCGCATTTTTGTTATTTTAGATAGTCATTTATTTTTACAACTTTCTTAATCAATAGAGAAACCTTTAGGTGTAAACCTTCTAGCCATGTGGAAATTCACATAAAAATTTTCTACAAGATGTCATTAGTGTTTTAAATAGACACTACAGGTAGAATTCATTGGAGTGTTGTAAAAGTATTTTTCCCAAATTAGACAACTGCAAAACCACCCTGATTTTCAAATTTAGTAGTTATGAAAAGTGAGCATGAAATGAAGGACTAAACTGTCAAGTGACTGTTTTCAGATCATCATTTTCCTTAGCTACTTTCTACAAACTTTGACCATTCTCTGTTTAGTGTTAAAAGTCAGAGAAGTTCACAGATGGTTGAAATCTGAGAGTGCTGGAAGATCTCAACTATTTGGGGCTCATGGGATAAATCAAGGATGAGTTCAGAGAAAACTGGCTTTACATTTCCCTAGGAAATTCTAGTCTTTAGAATAAACCTTAGGGGTAACTCTTAACTTCCCTAACAGGGGACCCAACTTGTGTTAAATAAAACAAGTTCAATTGTTTTGCACTCCTAATTTGGGAAGGTAGTATTATGCAGCTATACTTGCTCCGGATTTTCTCTAAGAGACCAACAAGTGAATTTGCCAGAATGAATTCATTTCCACTTAAAACTAGTGGAGCACTTATTGGTACACCCAGCATAGTGCTAATTGACAAAGAAAATACTTTTTCTTTCCCTTTACTCTTTGGTCCTAGCACATCCAGGAAACTTCCTACAAATTCAGAGGAATTGAGGGTTAATGCATGTTTGCTTTTCCCTTTCCCCAAGATAACTATAGAGTAAGGTTTGAAATTGCTCTAGCCTACACCATCGCCCTGTGGGTATTGACTATTTAGAGACCCATAGCCGGCCCATAGTGGCCGGTAGCTGTGGAAGATTTCACGGAGAGGAATTTCCACAGGCTGCAGAAACATACTGCAGCCAGGCGCAGAGTCGCAGTTTCCGACCGCTGATGCCAAGAGATTTCTAAATTACAGTGTGGTCACCAATACATGAGTAAAAGCTGCAGATTCTCTGTTTAGGCAAATGCACACGAAAGATACATATGCTCGCAAACGACTTCAGAGAGACCGTGCATCAGAAATCCCTAGAATTAAAAGAAAAAATTACTTCCAGAGAATTATTGGTACCTGTGTGCAAATAGCTTCTAAGACAACCCCAAATGGCCATGGCCTCGGTGCGCCACATAGTGGCGGTAACTTGTCCTTCCCCGCTCCTTTGGAAGCTCCAAGGGAGCTCAGAATGTCATTTCTGGAAGAAAGAAAAACAACGGAAAAAAAAGCCTAGAAGCCCCCTGGGTCGGTCGCAAAAGTTTGCGCCCGGGCTCTAAGGCGCATTGTTGGGAGATAGGGAGAGGAGGAAGCGGAGCGAAGGAGGAGACAGAGCCACCGGGCTCAGCCCAGTTCCCAGCCTCCCCCAGCTCTGACGCTGGGGAGCGTGCAGTTGTCCCCCTCCTCCCTCCAGCTCTTCTGGTCTGGGGTCTTGAAGCGCCCCCCCCCACCCCCACCTTGCCTACTGACCCTGTGGAAAGGAATCTGAGAAACCCGGCCCCAGCCTAGAGTTGTTATTCCCTTCTGCCGCCGCAGAAAGGCATCTTAGAAGTTAGGCATTGCGGCTGACTCCTTGCCCACGAAAGCTGTCAACCCGCAAGGAAGAAGAGATGTGTTGCGAGGCAGGCGTACCCTAGGAAATGCCGGAAAACATGAAGCCAGGATCCTCGTATCCATCCACAGCCGCTAAATGAAAGGTTGTTGTGGATTAAGCCCTGTGAGCTCTGATTGGGAAATTGCGGAAAAGCACACCCAACACATGCTTTAGTCTAAACCTCAGCCATTCTAGGTGTAACTGAGAGGCTGAAAGCTCGGCAGAGGGGTCTCCCAAAAGACAGCTGGGTTTGAGAGGGATCCAGGTCAAGCATAATTGGGTGCGATGGAGTGCGCCTATTTTTGAGAGCTTGAGCAGGTTGGTGGACACAGATGAGCATTGGGAGTGTAATGGGGTCCCATTTGGAGGGGTTCCCCCATCCCTCCAAGAGTCCACACCACTCAGAGACAGTCTCAAGTAAAAAGATGGATTTATTGGGGAAGTTCCAGATGGACCGGTCCCATGTTTCAGAAAAACATATAACACTAAACAGGACAGCAGCGCAGAGACTTACTTCCGGAAGAATTCAGCTCCAATGGAGAGCTGAATTGGGACGCCATGGGGAGGAGAGACACCAGATTCGAACATGTGGCTCGACATAACGGAGCCCGAGCTGGCCGGCCCCAAAATAGGGTCAGGTCAGGGGGCGGGGTCACAGAAAGCTCCCAGTTCCAAGCACTTGACAGACAGGTTCAGTAACCTATAGGCCATGTGCCCACCGCTGTCTCTTGGGATTCAGGAACTCCCATTACCTGAGGGTGGGACTTCCCTTCCTGTAGGAATCCAGGCACCCCCCTCAAGAATTGGCACTGGGATTCGGAGAGGGGGTACTATTGTTTACAGGGAGAGGGAATCTTCCCAAGCTTCTGAGCAGACGGCGGGGACCTCAACTCTGAAGCTCAGGGGCTGGGGAGATAGTGGAGATGGAGTCAGCTTCTGCCCTCTTTCGCTGGCCAGATCTGACCTCCATGTTACAGGAGGGCATTTGGATGTGCATGCAGGAGAGACAAAGGCGGGCTTGGAACACGTTTGAGAGTGATCCTCTAAGAATACCCTGTGCGCCAGTGTCTGAGTGACTGTGCTCGGTGTGTGGATTGAGGATGAGTGTGAGTTGGCCAAGACAACAGCACCGTCAAGCCCATTTGCTCTCTCCTCTGAGACCTAAGTGGGGAAGAGGGATGGAGAGGGGCCCGGCCGGAATAAACACCACTTGAATATCTTTGCAAACAGCAGCTGAAGCACCGGGGCAGCTGTGTAAATGGTTGGAGCAGGTGGAGTGAGAGATGATGGATGGTGGTACTGGAAGGAGGAAGAATTGGAGGTTTGGATGGAGGTTTTGGAAGCATCTGTTGCTAGCTTCTCGGCCTGCTGCAGGGTTTGGGACCCCTTGGTAATGTATGCAATGGGTCTGAAGAGCAAGCTGGGACCCTCCAAGGCGGCAGGAGGAAGTCTAGCATAGTAAGAATTGGAAAAGCATCAATAGAAATCTTCAGGTCTTTCCTGCTAGCAAACAAATCTTAGGTAGCTATCTGCCTCCAGAAAGTTGGGCTTCTTTGTAACATTTCCTCAAGATGGAGTACATTAAGACTCCTTAAAGTGATTTGCCTGTGATCACACACGCTGGAATGAAGCTACTGCAATCACTAAAACTCAGTTCCAACAAAGTTCTTGTTTCCAGCTGCATCTCCTGCTTCCCGCCAGCCTCGCCCTCCGGTGCGTGCTACCACACCGCGCGTCCTGAGAACCCATCCTCCGGCTGGCTAAGACTTCGAGCCTAGTTGGGGCCGGGATCGAGAGCCAGACTTGGGGAAGCCAGGAGTTCCGGCAGGCTTGGACCACGCCCTCTAAAGACCGTGCAGCTGGGGTTGGGGTGAGCACCAAAGTTCAAAGCCAAATAAGAATGAAGTGGTGAGATCTATTTTTACGTCAAAGCGCCCTCAAATTCCCGCTTAAGGAGGGCTTTTCTCGAATATCCCCACCCCCCACTCCCACTTTTATTTAATGACCTCAATGCAAATACAAGTGAGACGATCTTGATGAACATTTCAGGTTCCGGAAGTATGGGGGTGACGCAATGTGGATGGGGCACAAGACCACTACGCCCATTGGTTGCCCGGCCGCGCTGGAGGACCCCTCCCGACCCGGGGAGGCAGGAATAAGAGCAGCTGTTTGCGCTGGGCGGCCCGAGTCACTGCCCAGCGAGTCCCCCCCGCAAGTGCAACCAGACTCTAGCTGGACGCCTTCGCAGCTGCCTCGACTCACTTCGCCAGGTGAGCCCCGAAATTATCCTGCTCAGATGTGAGTGCTCTCTCTTCTCTCTCCTCCCCCCACTCCATCAGGATATCTCTTAGTCTGTATCCCTGCCACTTCTGTCTCCCTCTCTTGGCCAGTCTGTTCGCGATTCATTCCAGACTCCTGCTCCAGTTAGAATCGGACGGGTACCTATCAGAGAACTCCTTGCTCTGCTCTCCCCACGTGGCTGAGGCTCCAACCTTACTTTCTCCAGCCACATGCTTAAGCCAATAGTCAGTCCCTAGGCGTTCAGAATGCAGCCGCCGCAGGCAAGAGTTAGCTTTCTGCAGATGAAAATATTCCAGGAGTCGGGTCTAGTACCGAGAGCATTCCCTGCGAACTTGGTTCAGAGCCTGGGCTAGCAAGAAGGTGTGGCAAAACCTAACTGCTGAACGACAGGCAGTCCTAAATTGCAAGCCTCACTCCTGGCTTTGGGAGTCACTGAGGGAAGTGTCTTGGGTCCAAACTTGAGACTCCCTTGAGCTTGGTTCTTGCGAACAACTGAATGGCCAGAGAGAGGAGCAGCTGCGCTCCATTTCTCAGGGTTTTTTGAACCGCTGCAGATAATTCCCTCACTCTACCCTCTCCCTCCCCGCCCTGGGATATGCGCAAAAGCCCCACACAAAGAAGGCAGATAGCTCTGGGTTTCCTTACCTGGGTAGTTGTTGGGACAGCGTCTACAAGCCAAGGTAGTGGTGCATTCATGTAATTGCAACCACTCAGAAGTGGAGGCAGGAGGAGCCTGAGTTCAAGGCCACCCCAGTGGTAGAGTACTTAACATTGCCGAGGCTCTGAATTCAATCCCCAAAACTGGATGGAGAAGGTCCATATGCACGTGCTGCACATAGAAGAGTTCTTTGGGCTGAGGACTCCCCACCAGTCTGTTCTGCCAAAAATCACTCCTCCAGCTTGCCAAACCGTGTATATTATAAGCCCAGTGGACTTCCCACTTTGCTGATAAAGAGACAAAGATGAAGAGAAATGTAGTAACCAGCACAAGCCACATAACCAAGTAGCTAAAGGTAGGCAGAAACAAACAGAAAACTGCTGCAAATGACATCATTCTTCCTTTGCAGGAAGGCATTATGGGCTTCCAGAAGTTCTCTCTCTTCCTAGCTCTCAGCATCTTGCTCCTGTACCAGGCTGGCAGCCTCCATGCAGTGCCATTCAGGTGAGACAGACTAAAGACATGAGCACTGCTCCCTTCCTATCTCCACTGGGATCATAGGATCCTCTGACTCTTCATTGTGGTGTTCCTACTGTTTGTTTTTAAAGAGATCTCTCTTGAGGGAAACGTGTTTATTATAAATTTCTTGACACAAAGATGGGGGCACATAATTTATAAATAGTAATTAAGATGCACAGTGCTCTTGTGTTATATACTTCATCTTGACCATTAACTCACAAAATTCTTTCATTGCTTTCCAATTGATTTTTATCTTGGTAACTAATCTATGTACCCAATTAAGCCATGCTTTGAGAAATAAACCTCATCCTAACCTGTGAAGTAGTTTGGTGATAAATTTGTTGCTATTAAAACTGATTTGCTGACCTTCTTTCACCTATGTACAAATTTTATTTATGAAATTTAATCCTTTCCAGATTCAATACTAATTGTAAGTTTTATCATTTGATGTTTAATAATGGCTGAGATTATCACTTAAAATGCAAAATTCCTGGAAATGTAACCATCAGTATTCATAAGCCTATAAGAACTGGCTCCAGTATCCCACTGCTTGGAGACCATGCCAATGAAGTAAAGACACTAGTATCTAGTGAAGACACTGGCCTCAAGCCCTGCGCACTGGGACATGGGGCTGCTATACCCCCTGGGAAAAAAGCAGGGACCAAGAAGCTTGGCTGCTTATTCTGGGGAGGGAGCAGGCAGTGGCTCAGAGCCCGCTTTGGGTCTGCTTCCCCTCTGCAGATCTACCTTGGAGAGCAGCCCAGACCTGGCCACCCTCAGTGAGGGAGACCTGCGCCTTCTGCTGGCTGAACTAGTGCAGGACTACGTGCAGATGAAGGCCAGGGAGCTGGAGCTGGAGCAGAAACAAGAAGCAGAGGACTCCAGGTAAGGCTCCCTACTTGGTCCAGCATAGCTTCGCCCCCCTACACACACACACACACACACACACACACACACACACACACGGTCAGATGGCAAAAGATAAAGGAGAGCATACATGGTCAGAAGTCCAGACGGCATGTTGTTTAAGAGGACCTGGATCCAGCTGTTCTCAGGTTCCATAGATGATAGAGATCACCTAGAGGGACTGGGTGGATCACATTTAGAAGATCTATTTCCAAAAGTAGTTAGAGAATGTGTGAAATTTCTTACAGTGGGAACTGGCTCATCAATACTGGGAAAACCTCCCAGCACAGAATGGATTAAAACTAGTAAGAGTAAAACTGAAGCCTGGAGATAGACCTTTGGTGTATCACAGGAGACTGTTTTATTTGGCTCCACCACATTAATCTGTATATAATGTTCTTTCACACCTACAAGGAGTCCTTGTTAGACATTTGCAAGGTGAAGGGCAGCCTTGCCGGGGGTGTGGGCAGGTAGAGGAGTGACTGAGGTAGGTCTGGGACTCTACAGAGATATGCATGCTATCACTGGGTCATGGAGAGCACCCTTCCCCAGCCCTACCTCCCTGTGTTTCCTGAGCTTGGAAAGCAATCAGCCCTGGCCTGGTCCCAGTACTTCCTGGGCAGAACCATGTGGGGACCTGCATCCACCCTGAGAAGCACCCTGTCAAGCATGAAGGACTGAACAGCATGTGGAATGCCAGAAAAGATCACCCTTTCCCAAGCGCAGCCCTTTCTCACCCTGCCCTGACTGACCATATCCCTGAGTCTAGCTTGAAGTCCTCCTGCATGGTCTACCCTTACACTGACTGCATACAGAAGCAGCCCCTACTGCATGGTACTGTCTGGCATGTTTGTTTGTTTTTTCCCCTGCAGTGTGGACAGCTCCAGATCTAAGCGTTGTGGGAATCTGAGTACCTGCATGCTGGGCACGTACACGCAAGACCTCAACAAATTTCACACATTCCCCCAAACTGCGATTGGGGTTGGAGCACCTGGCAAGAAAAGGGATGTGGCCAGCAACTTGGAGACAGACTACCACCCTTATGTTGGCATGCCCCAGTATGCCAACTAAGCTTCCCCTTTCCTTTCTAATTTCCTTTCTTGCTTCCTTCCTATAACTTGATGCATGTGGCTTTTCTCTGGTTGCTCTTTGGGCTGTTATTGGGGACTTTCCTGTGGCAGAGGATGTCTGGAACCTCACATGGGCAAAAAGAAAGGACTCAGAGGTCCAGAGAGAATCATCTGGGAAGAAATCCGGGAGCAAGGGCACTCCTCTGAGGCTCCTAAGGGTTTCAGAGCAGAATGTCTTAATCTTGGTTCTCAATTGTGCTGGTTGTCTGGGGAATAAAACTATTTTTCTAAAAAGATCTGAGCTGTGGTGGTGGTTTCTCTGACCCACATCTCAGGCTTCATGGTAGTTAGGAACTGTGCTTAGAAGTAGCCTTAGGCCTGGGGTAGCTGGACACAGGTATGATACTGATCTTAGTGACACAGCTCAAGCAACAAGAACAGGTGTTAAAGAGCAGGTAGGTAAGCACCTCTGGAATTCTGCTCTTCTTTCAGGTAAGACCCATCAATTTTCATTTTCTTAAGAAGGATTACTTGTACCTATGACTGGGATATGGATTCCATAGTCCTTGCAAAGAAGTTTGGATGTGGCACCACAATTCATCCTAACCTCATAAGCCTTTGCTGATTTTTAACCTATTTATGCAGAAAATGTTGGCTGTTACAGCCCTGTGTTTCATGGCCACTCATCCATCAAGAACCCTTTAGGTTCCTCATGCAGACTGACCACAGCATTTCCCCTAATAGCCTTGTGATTTTTCTTCTCTGATAACTGATTAGGAAAAACATTTATGAATAATTAGTGCTTCTCAGAGCAGCAATATTACCATGAAGATCTCATGGGACGAGCTCCACCCTAGTCATCACCACCAGACCTTCTCTTCTTTCTCCATTCTTATAATCAGTATCACTGCCCAGAAGAGAGCCTGTAACACTGCCACCTGTGTGACCCACCGATTGGCAGGCTTGCTGAGCAGATCAGGGGGAGTAGTGAAGGATGACTTCGTGCCCACCAATGTGGATTCCAATGCCTTTGGCCGCCGTCGCAGGGACCTTCAAGACTGAGCAGCTAATGACTGCAGGAAGAAGGTGACTGACTTGTACTGTTGGGTGGGAAGATAGATGACCATATGTTGAAGGGATCTAGTCCATGCTTTGAGCCACTGAGGACCCATTATAGCTGAAAATATCTACACAGACAGGTATCTACGCCAGTGTCTGAAGGAAAAACACTAGCCTTTATCTTCTCTTTTTCTCCACTTTTTCTCATGCCACTAAGATCATCAGGCCAGAAAATGTACACATCACTTATTTTCCATTTTAATTATGATTATTCTAATTTGGCTTAAAAGGTAATGACATTATACTTTAGAAGTATATACTGTAATGTTTTGTACTTCTGAATTAAAAGTAGATTCTTGTGTTTGACTATGTTTGCCCTCTACTAGCTATAAGACTACATGTGCTCCAGTCATTAACTCTCTGTAGGCTTCAGTTTCTTCCTTTAAAAACTGAGGGCTTCAATGGTATCTAGTTCTTATCATTAATATAAAGAGTAAATGAAATAATAGATTCAAAAACCTAGCAATTAAAATAACTAAACTATGTTTCTTTTTAGGTCAAAAGGAAGCTAACCTCTACTTCTTTAAATGTGTAATGAAAAGCATTTATAGGAAAGGCTCTGTGGAAGATATATATTTGCATCCTTCTTGCTGTTGAAAATTATCTCCTTCATTTGGAAGGAAATGAAGCTAAGCGCAGAATATGCTCGTTGCAGTTACCTCTTGTGCATCATTTTCATATTTGATTCTGTATCCAACAAACATGACAGCATGTCTCCTAGGCTTATCTGGTAGCATATCTGGTCCCTATCAACCATCCTGTTGATGTTGGCAGCACTGCCAAACCTCAAGGGGACATGAAATCACTGCCTCCTGGGCATCTGGGGACACAGGATAAGGCTGTGACTTAACAGAAGTATTGGCTTAAGGAAATGACAGTCTTGTCAGTTGTGAAATTAATAAAAATTAAAAATGTATTTTCAATACTCTTAAATGTAGTCCCTGCTGCTATTTATCCTGTTTGCCCCCAGGGGAGCTTCCAGGGCCTTTGTGTGCTTTGCTGACTGGGATGACTCACTAGAATCAAAAAAACAACATGCTTGGGATGGATTCTCCATGTCTTCTAGTGAAATGTCCTCTAATGTACATGTCAAAGAAGACAATGCACATTTATTTTCAGAGGGTGCTCAACCCAAAAGGTTACCCATGTACTTCATCTTTTATGTCTTCCCTTACCTGTTTCTGCCTTTCTCCCTCTTAGAGCCCCTTTGTGTACTCATTAGCCTAAAAAGCTCGTTAGGAATGATGGCTCACAGTTTGAAATATGGATCAGTCTGACCAACCATCAATGTCATCCAGTCCAACTTTCTAACCTGTGAAGTGCAGAGAAGTGTCTTGCTTAAAGAGTTTGCAATGCATTTAACAAAGATATTTGTGCATTTAACAATACTGACTGCCTACTGTATGGTGTCACTATTCTAGACACTGAGAAGTGAGCAAAGAACAGACCATATAAAACTCTCTTCCTTTATGGAACCTATATTGTAATGGGGGGAGATTGAGAAGATAGATGTTGTAGAATTATAGATTCTCACTATGCAAAGAAAGATGGGATGTCATAGGGTCTGGTGTTTTATTTAATGTAAGACTGTCCCTCTGTCAACATCCCTAGCATCTGCTGGGACCACCAGTGGCAAGTTTCTGAGTGCAATACCAAGGCAACTGGGCAGCCAGTTGCACGAGTAGATATTCAATTAATTAGAGTTACTTACTTAGAAAAGGCAGCCTCTTCTGCTACTGACTCTAATGATTTTCTCAGATCACATATAATTGCATCCCTTTCCCTACTCCAATCTGTCCTTAACACAGTAGTCCAGCTGTCATTGTAAAAGGCAGATTAGACCATGTCTTTTATTTAAAAAAAAAAAAAAAACTCCAGGAACTCCTAACACACTAAGTAGATGCTGAGGTATTCCAATGACTTAAAGGTCCAATTTGATCTTTCTTTTCTATTCTCTCTTTCCCATCCCCATTGCCTGCCTGGCTTCATTTCCTACACACCTGCTTTCTTACTATTTTCTAACCCCTGACCCTTGGCACTCTGCCACCACAAATCCTTGCACCTTGTCCTATCCTGCACAGTATAATCTTGCCGGGTAGACTTTTCCTCCTGATCTGTACTCAGATGCCACCTACCCTGGCCACACTTTCTAAAATTGCACACACCTGTGGTATGCCTAATCTTTTTTGCATTACTGTTTTTCTCCCTAGCACTTGTTAACTTTCACCATACCATAATTTTTGTTCATTTTGTTTATTGTCTGTGCCCTCTATGATGAATATAAGTTTTACATGGACAGAGATCCAGCCATTTTGCTCATTTCTATACCTGAAGGACAGAAAACAATATGCCTGGTACAAGACAATAACCAATAAATATTGATTGAATAAATGGATGGATGTAGTTAAATCTTCCCCTTTATGTTTGTGGTCAACTCCCAGGTTCCTTCTGGGGCTGATTTTCCTCAGTCTAAATTGTTCAAGGAGCTTAATCTTGAATAAGTGAATACCTCAACTGTTTGGAGACTTCAATGGCAATCAATTTATCATTAATTCTGTTTCCTGCTCTGAGCCCTTCATACAGACTATTTCTTCATTTTGAACATGTGTTTGGCTTCACCCTTCCCCACTTGAATAATTCTAACCAGCTGAAAGTCAAGGAAATTTATAGGTATAATTCCTATGATTAGTTAAGTAAGTTCAAATAAGGAAAGAAAATAGTGAGAAGACTATTTTAGTCTTAGGTATAGAGCAGCTTCAGAGAGCAGAACTAATAAAATATCAAACTCACATTAGGACCCTGTAGACACTCTTCAGCCAACTCTGATGTCATAGAATGAAAGAATAATTAACTTGAACCCTAGTTGGGTTTACGTACTCAGAAATTTAAGAAGAGATGCAGAGAGAAAGTAAAGTGGTCAACGCACAACATGCAGAATTTTGGTGTGGCTGCAGCATTACTCTTTCCTCTTCACTCCCCTCAAGAGAAAATGTGCTGGAAAACAAAGGTCTTTTAACAAAATATCAATTTATACTCATTCCACATACTATTCTAGTGTATATGCAATGGCTCCCTCTATATTGTTTTCAATTCTTCATTATCCTAGAATATTATTATGCACTTTCATCCTTGCCAGCCTGTGGTGGATGATGGTGAGTTCTCTGCTCCTTGACCACACGACATTGGTAGTAATAATGCTAGCAGAGGTTTTGTGTTTGCAAAGAACATGCCCTCCGTGTACTTTGTTGTATTACTCTGGGCTCCAAACAGATGTTTTGGATGTAAACCTGACCTACTGTGTGTCTCTGTGCCCAGCCTACACCAGGTGAAATCAGTCTTAACCAAACTACCTACAAATCCATAAGCAAGAAAAATAAATATTTTTATAAGCTTATGGCATTGAGATTGCTTTTAAGAAGTGTTATTGCAGCAATGTTTAAGTTACTTTTGAAAAGTTTATAATCCTGATCACTTAATAGTTTACTTGAGTGGTACTAATGCATAAAATATAGGAGAGTTCTAGACTGAATTGTGTCCCTTTCACATTCACGTGTTGAAGCCCTAACACCCCAAAGGGAGTGTATTTGGAGAAAGCGCCTTTTGGAAGGTAACTGGGGTTAAATGAGGTGATAAGGGTAGGACTCAAATCTGATGGGACTGGTATCCTTGTAAGGAAGAGAAGCTCTCTATCACTCTCCCTGATCACGTAGAGAAAAGGCTAGGTGAGGACACAGCAAGAAAGTCACCATCTGCAAGCTAGAAGAGAGAGGTCTCACTAGGCATCAACCTGGACACATCTTGGTTTCGGACTTTCAACCTCTGAATCTGTGAGAAACTAAATGTGTAAGTCACTAGATCTGTGATACTCAGTTATGTCAGCCTTCACCAACTAATACAAAAGGCATTAGAGAATGGAATTTTTTTAAATGACAGCTTATTTTTCCTTTCATTCAGATTTTGGGCTCTAGGTCAATTTGCTGAATGGCTAATTTGATCAAATCTGCTTTTTAAAAAAATCTAATCATTTTGATAACCATTTTCATTTAGTCTTCTTACAAATCATCTTAAAATTTGTTGTCTTTTGTGTCTATTCTAGCTTTATGCTTCTGAAATTCAATAATACAAATGTTACATAAATTAATTGTGATTTATGCATACAATGGGTATATGTAATACACTACATATCACTGAATACAAAGATGAATCAACTTCAATAAATTTTACATAACTGAGTACAAAATTAAAGCTACTTAGATAGAATATATACCAAATAATACCATTTGGTTTGAGTTTTGAAGCATAACTCCAAGAGGACTGGAAGAAACTCTCAAGAATTTTTCCCCAAAATTTTTTCTGTACTAGGTGGTTGGTATATATAGATACTCATTCTGTTCATCATTAATAGAAATAAATAAACATGGGTAATAACCTTTTTAAAGTTAAAGCAATCACTTAAAAATAATACTCAAGAGTAGTGGTTCAAGCCTATAATCCTAGCTACTTAGGAGGTGATCAGAAGATCAGGGTTCTACAATATGAAAGTTTTTGAGACTCTAGCTGAATGAATGACTAGGCTGGGCATAGTATTGTTCCCAGTAACATGAAAAGCACAAGTAGGAATATCACAGTCCAGGACAGCCCAGGCACAAAGCAAGACCCTACTATGAAAATAACCAAAACATAAAGGGGATAGAGGTATGGCTCAAATGGTAGAGCGCTTGCCTTGCAAGTGTGAGGTCCTGAGTTTAGTCCCCAGTACTGCCAAATAAAAATAGTAATAATGCATAACACTTAAACTAGCCAGGAAAACATATCATAAGAGAAAATATGCCTAAAATATATAAGTTCTCAATGTGAAAACACAGTACTAAATTCTTTATAGAAAATAACTATAAATTTGTTAGAGCTAAAAATTAAAAGACCAAGACTATCAGTGTACATTTTTTAAAGGTCCAGCAATGGTTTTTCCACACACAGAAAAGAACTTTTACAACAAAAGAATTCCAGATGTATTAAAAGAATAGTTAAAGATGTATTGGCTATTAGGGCAAGCCACCTCATATTCCTCTTTCTCTGAATGCTTTTTGACAATCTTTACACATGGACTAGCTCCGAATGAAGGTTGTCATTTAAAAAAAAGGAAATTTGTATTTGTATTTTGACTAACACTAGGTTTCCCACATAAATAATTGCACTGCTTGGGAATAACAGTGTATCTTATTTCTTATTTTTGTTTTTGTTTTAGTTATTTGGTGGGATAGAGTCTCACTTTTGCCTGATGTCAGCCTCACTTCTCATTTTACAATCCCACTAGAAATGCATGATCATTTAATTTGCCCTACTTATCCTCCCAAAGCTTGATGTTTTCAGTCCTTTTAGTTTCAGTCATACTTTTCTGTTTGTTTCTGTAGGCTTGAACTAAGGGGCATGTAGGGCTCTCCCACTGAGCCATGCCTCCTGCCATTTTTGTTCTGGTTATTGTTAAGATAGGATCTTAGTTTTTGCCAGGGTACATGCCTGAACCATAATCTTCCTTTATACTTGCTGTCATAGCTGGGGTGACAGGAATGCACCACTACATCGAGTTTCTTTCCGTGGAGATGGAGTCGTAGACATTCCTGCCTGCACTGGCCTGGGAACATATGGGCTTAAGCACTGGAGCCTGGCTCCAGTGGCTTCATATTTATCTAGTCTTACAATTTTGCAAAAACATCTCATAAATTTTTATTTTCTTAATGACTATTCCTAATTGACTATATTCTTGTGAGATTATTAGCTATTTGTATGTCTTCTTTTTGAAGTTTTTTCATTTATAGTTTCAGCTTCAATTGGACAGTTTGTCTTATTGTATTTAGAACATTTCTGCATATTCTCCTCAGCAGTCCTGCTTCTTCTAGGGATACTACTTCACTCACTCGCTCACATTTCTCTCTCTCTCCTGGATGATTTCCTCTGTGGGAAGCCAGATGTTATTCATTATCCCACTTAAGTAATAAAAATATGGAGAGACCCAGGTATCCATGAAGTCTCTGGCCCACAGCCAGCAAAGAGTATAAGCCTGCAATTTACTATGTATGATGAGCTCAAAAGTGGCTTCTCCAGCCCCAGTTCAGTCTTGACATAACAGCAACCCTTGCTGAGAGTAGGACTGCATCCTTGTGAGAGATCTGGCACAAGAACCACTCCCATGGAGCCTCTTCCAGATTCCCCACGCTCAGAAATTGTTTGAGATAACAAATTTCTGTGGTTCTGAGCTGTAAATTTTGAGATAATTTTCTACACAGCAATAGATAAGTAATATCCCTCCAAATTATGATAATTTCAGCTTGACTCAAATCTGGAAAGCACGTCCACTAGGATTGGCTGGAGGTTTAGATCTGAGTTCACATTAGAAGACAGTGCTTACAGAAAGGATACATTATTAGATCTCTTTCTCCTGGTTCCCAAGCCCAGATGAAATTAAATGCAATGGCATGGCATAAAATACTTCTATTCCTATTCTCTTCTTCCTTATTACTGAGCACTTTTACCAGAATCCTTCTTCCCTTTCTGATGTCTCATTTCTTTTTATCCTATGGCAATTGTTTCATGTCATTATCTCTGCCTCTAAGATTCTTATGGTGGGGAGAAACTCTAAAGATCATGTAGGCCAACCCACGTAGTTGAGTCTCCTCTAGAACACCCGCACTAAGTCATCTTGTAATTGATTTTTTGAATTTTTGAGGTCCCTGTTCCAAGAGTCCGATCATTCTATCTTGAGACCACAGTAGCTCTTAGAAAACTTCCCCAATAGTAAGCAGAGCTTATTCATTTGGTTCTCATTGGATTTACTCTTGGAATCCAAAAATGACAATGGACTTCTAAATCAAAGATTGAGTATTAATTGTGAGGGATTTAAAGTATCTTACTTTCTTGGCAATACTGAAGTTTGAACTTAAGGCTTCATATTTGCTAGGGAGGTGCTTTACTGCTAGGCCATATCTCAGGCCCTTTTTTGTGCTATTTTCAAGTTAAGATCTTGATTTTTGCTAAGGCCCGTACCAGAACTGCAATTCTCCTAGTTTATGATTCCTTCTATAGGTAAGATTACAGGCATATGCCGCCATACCCAGCTTCTTCCACTGAGAGGAAGTCTTGCAAACATTTTTGCATGGGCTGGCCTCAAACCAAACTTCTCCTGGTCTTAGCCTCCTGAGTAGGTAAGATGATAGATGCAAGCCACTGCACCTGGGTGCTAATAACATTTTATTTCCACCATAAAGTCCCTAACTGGACTTGATTTCCTATGTGACATCTTATTAACTGGATTCTTCCTACATTTTTATCTATTCTGTCTCAATTATGCAGCTTCAGGGCTGGAATATGGCCTAGTGCTAGAGTGCTTGCCTCGCATATATGAAGCCCTGGGTTCAATTCCTCAGCACCACATAGTGGTAGGGGGCTAGCCTTGAGCAAAAAGAAACTAGGGACAGTGCTCAGTCCCTGTGTTCAAGCCCCAGGACTGGTAATAATAATGATGATGATGTTGATAATAATAATAATAATACAGCTTCAGAGCTGGGAGTGGCAGTACATGTGTGTAATTCTAGCATTATGAAGGCTGAGTCAAGAAACTCATGTGTTTCAAGCCAATCTGTGCTATGTAGCAAAACCCTCTAACCCCCACCACCCTCCCATACACAATGTATCTGAGGATGGGGGAGGTAAGCTTCATCAATTATTTCAATCATCAGACATCTCTGTTTTCAGTGAAACTCTTCTGTAACTGTTGCTGCCCTGAAGTGATAGGTAGAGCTAACAAATATCTTGCTCTTGTCTCTGGTAGGGCCCTGGGCCAAGCACTATAAATCTGGCCTCATCTTTCCCATTTAGACTTGCCAGGACAGTGATAAGATTAATTGTTTCCACAAAGAGGGGTACTTTAAGGACTTCCTGGAGAGTCTGGCTCATCTGTAGAACTAGAAAGTTTGTAGAAGTGGTTTCTTGCTTCCATACTCATAGCCAACAATGTGTTAGGTCTTGTACAAAATCTTTAGCATAGTCCACAAAGCTGCATATGATATGGCCTCAGACTAAGGTTCCAGCCTCATTCCTTACTATGTTCACATTTCCCACTCTGAGCTTCAGCTGCTCTTCTTTCAGTGTGTTACATTCATTGTGATCTTCCTGCCACAGGGCTTTTCTGTATGATATTTTTGAAGTCTGGAGTCCCTTTCTGTTCTGTATTCCCGGTTAACTGGTTCAGAATATGCAAAGTAAGGAGGGGTAACTACTGAGTGGCAATTCTGTTTCAGCTGGACAAATGTTTCTCAATTAGGTGTTGAAGCCTGAGAATTCTCCTCCCTGACTCTCAGCTCCGAATTATCTTGTCTTTTTCAAGAAAGGTAGGACCTTAGCAATTTTATCGGCCCGCTTCCAACCAGAAGAGTTTTGAGGGTTCAACAGCCCCTATTAACTTTGTACTTTCCTTGACCCTGTTAGTTTAAGCTGGTAGTCTTTCTGCTAAAACATTAGAAGAAAAAAAATGAAGAACTCATGGTCTTTTGTGGATTGTACTAGGACCAGTTGTATTACACAAGAGTTTCACCTACAAATCTATTCCAGATAATACATACATTTTCTCTCCTTAGTTACTGCTGAGATGCCTGAGGATCAATGCCCTTATGTCTCCCAGAGACCCTCTGGTTTGACTGAAAGAACCTAAAGTACGCTTTGAATCTACTGAAAGTGTTTGAACATTCTGATCTTTTTACAGTGTATAGATTTCTTTGATCTTAGTGTAATCAATGAGATGAATTTCTAATGTTTTGTCTTCATGTTTTATCAAAATGTATGATAGCAAGCTCAGCCTTCTCTCTAGATTATGCTTTCCTGAGAATCTTTTCATCTTAGTATCTTTGACCATTTGGAGAAGCTGAGAATTTTCAAACTCATTAGGTTCTGGCTCCTCTTTAGTCAATAGTTTTCCCCTCAGTGTATCTCTTATTTTCATCATAAACAGGAAGACACCAAATGATACCATCAACATAGCTTCCTTCCTTAGTTACGTATCTATTTTCTTTAATTTCTGCTTTACCACAAAACTGCAGGAAACAATATTGCTAAGATTCTATTGCTAAGAGTGAGGATTTTTTACTCTTCTATTAGAAAGAATTATATTCTAACCAACAAAATAAGCACCCGGATATGGGTACTTGTAAGGAGGTGGGACTAAGGGGAAAGAGTTAGACAAATGGAGGGAAAGTGGGGAGGGAAAAATGTAGCTAAGAATATACTGTATTAAAATTAAAAACAGTAAGCGAAGGAGGTGAGAATGTTGAAAGGGGTGATACTGATCAAGATGCACTGTATTTATATACTCCTTCATTAATGGCAACTCCTTTGTATAAATACTTAAAGATAATTTTTTAAAAGTTTTTTTGGTCAGTTGTAGGGTGTGAACTCAGGACCTAGGTGCTGTCCCTGAGTTTTTTCATTCAAGGTTGGACCTCTACCACTTGGAGCCTAAAAAAAAAAAATTAATTAATTAAACAGGATTTTCCTGTTCCAGTTTCCAATAACATGTCCCTCACTTCCTTCTGAGTGAATCAGCAATGTCTTTAAAGTCTATTTAAGATAATTTAAACTCTCATGTACACGCTTCAAAATTCTTCGACCTACTGCCTTTTCTGGTTCCTCAACCACCATGAAATTTTAGGTTATTTGTTAGAGCATCTTCGACTTTCAGGTATCAAAATCAGTACTATTTGTTACTACACAGAAAATTACCATAAACAGATTGAAATAACATACATTCCCACAGTCATTCCCTCAGTTCCAGTCCTAAACCTGGATTATGTCCATAAATTCCTCCAGGCTTATCACCATGGACTTTCTTCAATTCAATGTACCCTCTTCATTTAAGTGAGAAAGATTTGTTCTTGTTCTTCTATTCAAAGACTTTCTTGAATCCCAATTGCCTACACCTTTTCTTTATTTTTTAAAGTTATTTTATTTTTTGGTGGCACTAAAACTTAAATTCATGGTTCTGAGCCATGCTCCCAGATAATCTGTTTATCTCTTGCCTTTGCCTGGAGTACCTCAGACCACAATTCTCCTACCTTCCCCTCATGAATAGCTGAGATTACAAGCACAGACCACCACCCCAACTTTACCTACAGTCTTTAGCATAGCAAAAAAGATATCTTAGAATATGTACACAACCTATATTTTCAACTTTATTTTCACCCATTTTCCCCACATAAGTACTATATATCATTCCCCACATACACTTTTTGTACTTCATGCTTCTTTCTGTGTCATTTCCTCTGACTAATCCTCTTGTCTTCTCCCCACACCTGCTCAGCAAAATCTTCTCTGTCCTTCCTTGCCCAGTGTATGTCACCTCTTCTATGATGCTATCAATGACAGACTTATTTCTTCACCCAGTTAGGCAGAATCATCCCTTCCTTTGTGCTCTGTAACTGCGTATCTCAAGATGTTGTCTATGTACTAGCAGCATTTAACATCAGCAGGTAATCATCATGTTAAAGTACAAATTCTGGGCTCGTGCCAGAGATGCTGCAATTCTTACAAACTTTCAGTAATGCTGACTGTTCCTGTCTTGAAGACCACACTTCAAAAGTAGCAAGGTTCATGGACTTTGACGGTAGCTTATTTTCACTGTAGCTAAGTATATGAAATTATAATTGGCTAACACCCATGTCTCCTCTCATAATGTTCAATGTTGTTTTTTTCTTTATAGTCTCTGGAGTGTCTCACAGCACTGAGTACTTGCAGGATGCTGATAGCTTGTTTTATTTTCCAGTTAAAAAATGTAGAGTTCCCTTATACAACCTGCTAAGTTAAGGATGCTGTTTAAAATTGTATAGTGAAGAAAACTTAGGAAATTGCACACTGAGTTGGGGATGAGAGGAAGAGAGGGATCAAAGGGGGTAAATAGGCAAATAGATTGGACGAAGGCCTATAAAAGAGACAAGATCATAAAACATCAAGGGTTACCAAACTTTCTCTACAGAGAAAACATGAGGCTCCAGAATCCCCAGTCATCCCTGTAGCCAGAATGAGAAGCCCCATTTTAGGGTGATGTTGGCATGCTTGCTAGAACAATAATAATTTTAGCTGGGATCTGGCCACAAACCATCTTCTCACACTCTGGCCAACCAAAGAGACCTGAGGTAGCTGCTGAGTCACAAACTCAGTAAAGCACCAAAATCACAGCTGACAGCAGGCTCTTCCTGTGCCTCTGTCCCTTCCTGTGTCTCTACTGAATAGGGATAGACATTCTGGCAATAGACCTCGGTCATGGGTGCCTCCATCTTGGTTTAGGACACACAGTCTTGGGTGAACTTTCTGAAATCTTCAGGAGAGTGGGGCTGAGGAGGTTGGATAAGCAAGTATGAGTATGTCTTCACACTGATGTACTTCCTTCCCTGTGCTGAACAAGCACAGATTCTCAAGCAGACTATACTACCACATACTTAGCAGTATAATATATTGGCCTGAGTGGTCATCACTTCCCATTCCTGCTCTACTTTGGCCTCCTTTGTGGCAATGGTCAGGTCAGTTCTCATCTGGAAAAGTGGTCTTAGCTTTACTTTCTCTTAGAGGGGACTGTTCCATATACACTCTCTAGTCCCTTTTTTATGTCATATTCTATAGGGATGGTAGCATGATATGGAACAAAATTTGTAGTTTCTGGGATCTTTGCCAATCTCTACTATATATGGAGATGTTGTCCACTGTCATCATGACATGATCTGTTATCTTCATCACAGGACAGGGATTGGGGCCTGCCAGGTCATCAGCTATTTTTATGTTGATCTGACATTTTGATTACCTGCTCTATGTAGATACTGATGGAAACAGTGATACTACTCCAATTTTGGAGATGCCCTACAACAAAGATGCCCATTATAGGACTCCCCAAAGACCCATCAAGACACAGCAGAGTGGTCTCAAAAGTTAGAAACACTGAAGTTAAACAAAGGAAGGGCAAGCTGCTTAGAAGAATTACAAAGTTTATTTTCTGTGTAAGATATCACAAGAAATGTATTCACTGCCTTATTATTCCCTTTGCACAACACCTTGTCAATGAATTTTAATTAAAAAAATAGTCCAATTTACAATTTGAAAAAAAAGTTTATTTTCCTTAGGGTGCTTTCAAGAGAAAAGTATTCAAAACCCTGGAATTATATTGGAAACATGGTGTGGACAGGAATGACCTCTGACTATCTCTGCTTTAGTAAAGGCTTAGATTTTCAGTGATTCCCTCATTTTTTGGGAGAAGCAGAAGTCTCTCCACTTCCCATATAAATTCTCTCTCCTTGTTATCATGGTGGATTGACCCTCCTTAGGATATAGAGACACAAGGAATATAGAAGTCTCACCTGGGTCTCTAGTTACAGAAAGACAGAGGGCCTCAGCCCCCAAGAAAACCCCCTGATTCACAAGCCTTCCAGGCACCTACTGAAATACAACAGCTATAGGAGGCTTCATGTTCACTGCATGCCCTTGATGGATGAAGAGATATAGCTTCTGGAAAAATAAATATAGCTTCTGAAAGCCAGAAGAATGATAATAGCCAAACAGTTCTATCTTTTGCCTGATATGCAGTAGTATATGTATGCATGTACATGTGTATGCAATTTAACATACAGCACAGCCCAAAAAGATCTGATTTCTTGTTCTATTTCTCTTTCTGCTTTGCCAACTTTGGATTTGGCAAGAAAGGCCTTAGGCAGGTTAGCTTGCTACTCTAGCCTGTGTCTAAGAAAATGAAGGCATGACTCAGCTATGAGCTGATTATTAATGGAGAGTTTCAAAGCCTATAACCAAAAGTTAGTGTTTGTGAATTAAAAAATACATGAAAGGGTGAATCATATCCATTTCATTACATTCACAAATGATGCTTTCATATTCCTTCAAGATTGTACTTTGTGAGATGAATCTGAAGAGATGCTGAAGGGATGGTAAGAGAAAAGTCTTCTAATATGTGGTCTGTTGAGCTTAACTAACAAAGTAAAGGTAGTCACACCACTCCAAAGTCTGTCATGTATAAATAGTTATTTTCTAGACAAGGATAATCTGAGAGAAGAACTTGGATATGGGCTGTCATATTATCTGGTTATGATACTCTTCAGAAGTTTCTGAAGATTATTGGAGTAGACAACATTATAAGAGTAGTAGACAGTGGTTGTTCTGTTCTTGACTCATATTGGTTTCTGAGAGTTGATGGTTAAATTTTCAGAAATTACAAGCCATTTATTAAATTCCATTGAACCACTAATAAAATTATCTTACACAAACATAATTTGATTACAATTTAAAAGGTAATAAATACTCAAAACTCTTGTTTATTTAAGATTACTGTTTATTTTACTACTTGTCAGTATTATCTGTGCTTTTTATTTCTATCATATCTGTATGATAGAAATAGTAAAGAGTGATGTGCTATTCACATTTCTTCCCAATTACCATTCAATGTGTCACACTGGTAGCTTGAACGTGACCATAGGAATACCTATATCATAAAAGCAAATTACCAATCATGACTTGATTTTTTTGTTTTCTTCATTGTTAGCACTTAAGAGTTAAAATACTAAGTCTTGCCTTAACTATCTCCAGATAGTATTGAAAAATATTAAAAGGAGAATAAATGTAAAAGCATTTCATTTCTGTAACCAAGTCATAAAAACTGAGGATTCAGTTTTTCAGTATCATCAATCATTGTTCTATTCAGAAAACAAGTCACTTGTCACTAACTAGTGACTGAAATTTAATACATCTTCATCCTTTCACTTTTGTTATATTTATGTAAACAAAAAGTATTTATCATGCTCGTATCAGAACAATATTCTTTCATCAGTTATAAGCACAGACTGTCTATAGACATAAGAGTCCAACAAAAATTAAGACAATTATGTTAGGATCAATTGACTATGGAATTACAGTATATTTCATTATTATATATATATATATATAAACTATGTAACACATCTTCCTTATATCAGTAATACATATGAGTGACATAAGTGTATGTTGAAAACTATTGTGCTATTGCTTGGTAAGTGAATAGGCCACTATTTGATGTATTACAGGTTTGGGGTCTTCTTTTATATAAAGATAATTCCGGGGCTGGGGATATAGCCTAGTGGCAAGAGTGCCTGCCTCGGTATACCCGAGGCCCTAGGATCGATTCCCCAGCACCACATATACAGAAAACGGCCAGAAGCGGCGCTGTGGCTCAAGTGGCAGAGTGCTAGCCTTGAGCGGGAAGAAGCCAGGGACAGTGCTTAGGCCCTGAGTCCAAGGCCCAGGACTGGCCAAAAAAAAAATAAAAAAAAAAAAAAGATAATTCCACAGTCCTAGGTGTGCGGCCATATATATATATATACACACACACAGGTAGATTTCAGCAATTTGTTTCAATATACTTGATAAAACTAACATGAAAGTAAAACCCTGTCTTTGAAAACTCAACTCTTCTAAGTGTCAGACTACATATCTTTCATCTATTTAAAGGAAGTAGCAGAAATCTTCTGAGCTTGTGATTATCTTCTTATCATAATTTATAGGGGAAAGAGCTTGTCAAGTTTAACTTCTGCATGTGACTTACATAACATGATATATATCAAAATTCTTTCCATATTAAATTAGTTCAATTTACACTAATGATTTGCATATACCTGTGAGTCATTTGCTTAAAATATAGTGCTTATTCATTTTCAATATTAATGACATAGACTTAGGGAGAAAGGCCTCTGAATTTTACAAATCTATCTTAAATTGGCTGTATTTCATAGTAGAAAATTATAAATTTAGAAAATTATCTCACCCCAGGAAAAAATAGAGCAAGATAATCATAAGTGATGTCTCAACATGGTAACCATACTGGCTAGCTTCTGTCCTCTGATTTGTTATTCCTAGTCTACCACTATTCATTGGCTCAAGGACAACTGAGTAAATAAAACAAGGCCTCCTGTTTACTCTTACCCTCAATGAATGTTAAGTCCAGCAAGTTATAGCCACTTTAGAGTGCCAGATTAGAAGATATCCTTGATGTCCTTTAGTCTCTGCCCAAAGATTTTATTCCCTTTTTTCTAATCTGAAGAATAAATTTAGGACAACAAATTTTATTTATCTTTTAGATTCTATCCCTAGTTCTAACCAAGTTTCTCCATTTATCTAGGAGACATGTGATTTGTTTGAGATTGATCAACCTCTCCCCTGAAATAAGGTTAGGAGTAAACATGTTTAACTGATCATAAAGTTTTTAGCTCTCCCCATGAAGATGTGGGTACTTGGAAATAACACAATGAAACTCTTTTGTTCAATTAATATATGTTCATAAGAAGATGTATGTATTTGACTAGTATATAATATGGCATAAATGGTACCAACCAACAGTCCCAAGTTAAGATGTCAAGATATATAGAATCAGGAGTAAGTGAATTGCTGTTTGAGTCACTAAATTTGGGGGTGTTTGTTACATAGTTGAGACTAATGGGAACAACAGGAAAATCCCGTTCGAGTAAATCTTTCCCTCCTGCCACAGATGATTCATGACACAGACCTAAGTTAATTAGTGAATATACACATGGAGTCAGAAATGGTCATCAGAACCTCAAAGTCTTGGCTGAGAATAAGAAGTCACAGTTGCTCTTAATGGTACATTATGAAGTTAAGCTTGGAATTATGACAGCTCAAAGAAGAAACCTATATATGAAAACTCTATGAAACACTGCAGTAAAATGCAGTCAGAGCCTTGATCAGCTAGCCACTAATGGCTCACGCCTGTAATCCTAGCTACTCAGGAGGCTGAGATCTGAGGATCACAGTTCAAAGCCAGCCTACACAGGAAAGTCCATGAGACTCTTATCTCCAATTAACCACCTGAAAACTGAAAAGTGATGCTGTGGCTCAAATTGGCAGAATGCTAGCCTTGAGCAAAAGAGCTCAGGGATAGTGCCCAGGCCCTGAGTTCAAGCCCCACAACACACACACACACACACACACACACACTTCTATCAAATGACAGAGATTCACAGCACTCATAATTATATGAGACAGAAATCTTTTGGTATAGGCTCTTAGTTATTTGTAATTGAAACTAATACATCCTCAAATCTCTATTGTTTTCATGTTCTTTTTACCAATAATTTATGACTTTCAAAGAAAACCTTCATAAGTATAAAATGAAGGACAATATATTAAGGATAGTACAGAATCCTCACAGCTACTTCCTGACTCCCTGTATGCATTTCTTTTTTTTTTTTTTTTTTTTTTTTTTTTTGACCAGTCCTGGGCCTTGGACTCAGGGCCTGAGTACTGTCCCTGGCTTCTTCCCGCTCAAGGCTAGCACTCTGCCACTTGAGCCACAGCGCCGCTTCTGGCCGTTTTCTGTATATGTGGTGCTGGGGAATCGAACCTAGGGCCTCGTGTATCCGAGGCAGGCACTCTTGCCACTAGGCTATATCCCCAGCCCCTGTATGCATTTCTTAGGTCTGCTGAATCAAACTGCCACAAACTGTATGGTTAAAAACAACATAAATGTATTACCTCATGGTTCTGTAACATGAGATTTGTGTCTCTATGGAGACACAAATCAATGGCCATGCTGGCTTTGAAATTTGCAGGGAATCCTATTCTGCCTTTTCCTAGATGCTGCTGGTTTGCTAGTACTTTCAGCATTCCTTGACTTCAATCCTCTGTCTTCACCTGGTATTCTCTCTGAATCTCTCTGATCTCACCCCCTCTGTGCTTGTCTATAATGTATCCTAGTTTCCCTTTGTATCAGGACACCATATTGAAACCAGGTATCAGCTAGTGACTAATGACATCAGCTTGACAAATATCTCTATGAAAACCCCATTTCCAAATAAAATCTCATTCTGAATTCCTGGAGGTTAAAATATATCCTTTTTTTTTGTGAGGGGGAGGATACATCCATCTCATTTATTCCCTACCCAACAGCAGTACTTGAGACAACTATACAAGAACTTAAATGAAACAAGACATGCTTTTATTCTAGTAGCATTTCACATGCCTACCATCTTACTTAAGTATTCTTCCTCTTTGTTCTTTGGTTTCAAGGTTAAGACTAATATCTACTCATTTTGCTTTTCCCTCCAAAGAAGAGAATCTCTCTTCTGTATCCTATCATACTTGTTCTCATCTCAAATCAATTGCTGCTAACATGAAAATTAGATCTGTATTTGTGTGGCTATCTCCACACAAGTGAGTGACCTTAATAGCAAGACTGTCAATGGCATTAGCTTATTGCCTGTCACATGCCTGCTAGTCCATGGTAGATATTCATATTGGATAAATAAAGTTATATATAGTTGATCTCATTCATCCTTTTAAAGACTTGCCAAAAGACTCAGGTTCTGAGGCTTTAGGTTTATGACATGAAAATGGTTTTTGGGAATGTGTGGGAGGAAGAGCAATCTGAACATTGACTGGAAATCACTCTTATCCCAGATTTCTCCCCATTAAGCTTTTCCTTGATGCTAGAAACCTCATTATAATCACCACAGTGATCAAATACAATGACCTCTAATTTCTTATTGCAGTCTTTGTGGTTTTCAATTACTGCTCATTAGTAAAGGTTGGTACAAACATGGAAGACTAGCAGAATCTCAACTAGAACACATTTGGTGGGTTAACTAACAAAACTGCCACTGTACTTGTGTGTATATGTGTTTGTGAATGCATGTGTGAGTGACATTATTCAGTAATGCCATATTGCCAGAATTAGTACCACATGCTTATAGTCCCAATGTGTGGGAGGCTAGAGTGGAAGGAGCACTTGATATCAGTTCAACACCAGCTAGATGACAAAAGAGGTGATAACACCAGTTATCAGCAAGACCTCATCTCAAAAAAAAATTGTGCCATGTAGGAAAAAAAGCCTGAAGAGGAAAGTCCGTAGGTAAGGAGGAGGTGTGAAGTGGTGATATGTCATGAAATTCCTTCACTTTTTAAAACAAGACTGGTCATTGGCTGCTACAAGTTCCTCTGAGCATCACTGCTAATCCAATTTTATGAAAGAATTCCAGTTTCCTTTTAAAATTATAATTATTAATGTATATTAATTGTACATAATCTTAACAGAGACTCCCAGCTTTCTTGCCCATTCTTCAGCCAACTAACATAGCCCAATTGGCACACTCATTCATATAATAAGGATTAATAATATTGCTTGCTAATTGCTGAGAGGATTATATACTTAAGAGCCTTGCACCTAATGTCCAATACATGACAGATGTCAATTGGATGATTATCACCAAGTTTTTGCTTCCATCATGTAATCTTTTCATATATTAAGATCAGTCAAGCATTCCTGCTCCCCAAATGCACACTATAATCCAGGCCTTATACAACATTATTTTTACTGTCTATTTTGAAATTAATTTAGACTTACAGAGGAGTTGCAAAAAATAATCCAGAGTTCCTATATACCTTTCAATTTAGTCCATTTAACAGATGATGACTTTGCATGAACACAGTAATACTAATGGTGCTATAGAATTTATTTTCATAGTTTCATTTATTTTCTTCAATGTAGAATTACTTGCAATATTTTCCCACTAATATCCTTTTTTTCTCCAGGATGCCATGTGGTATTTCATTGTCAGGTCTCTATAGTCCTCTCTGATTCTTTTACATCTCAGTCTTTCTTGGCTTGTCATGACCTTGATTTTTAAGATACACTGGCTAGATATTTTTTTCAAACTGCCATTTAAATTGAGTTGTCTGATGTTTTCCTGTGATTGGACTAAAGTTACAAATATTGGAGAAGAATATCCATGATTTAAGTGAATTCTTTATTGTATTATATCAGGCAGTCCATGATGTTGCGGGTTATATTAATGTTGATCACTCGGTTAATCTGGTATCTTCCAGGTTTTCGTCTTAACACAGTTACTATTTTTCCCTTTCCATGTTCGGTTTGGTAGCTCAGAGTTGCTAAGTCCATTTAGTGGCATAGTTAGGTGCACTTGAGCTCTTACTTTCTGGCACTACAGGATGTTATGGACTTATCCTGTGTTTTATCCCTACTTCAGACCAGAATCACCCATTTATCCAAGGATTCCTGCCTTGTATTGAGTATGGTACTTAGAAACCCAGATTTAGATAGTAGGTGTGCAGCACCTTTTGACTAATTTAAATGTTTAAGAGCACAGCTGTTCCTATAGTTTTATGATCTATTCCTTCACTTCTTAAATCATAATTTTTCCTTTGACAGTTTTTCATTTTAAATTTCTGCAATATCTTGTTAATTACTTCATACTCGCTTATTGAATCAACATTTCACTTACTGAGCTCCTAAAATGTGTCAGTTACTCTTGTGCTTGAATCAACAAATGAGTAAATAGACAATAGGTGAAAGTTTTAAAGCATTAAAAGTAGGTAGGTATAGTAGTTCACATTGTAATCCCAGAACTCAGGGGGTAGAGGCAAGATGATAAGGCCAACATGGCTAGACTACATAATAAGACTCCACCTTAAAAAAAAACTATAGTATATTAATTCTTTTTTTTTAATTAAATAGCTTGAAAGTAGCCCCACACCAAAACTATTGATTGCACTTACTCTGGAAGAGTAGTGATGGAATTTCTAAAAATCTCCAGTCACATTATAATGCTAACAGAAACTAACGAGCATTAATAAAAACATCAAAAAAAAACTATAAGAAATATGGTCAGGTATATTTGAGTAATTGTATATAATTAAAATCAATGCTATTTGAATTGAGCAACTACAGAGCAATTACTATGTCCTGTGCTTAGGACAAGAAACAACAACAACAACATCTCTGAAAGCAAGAATAACATCTTACTGTTCTTAATGTCAGGTAAAATATGTGGAACAGAGGAGTTAACATTAGTCTTCTTGACCAAATAAAAGCTCTTATTCTCTTATTGCTTAGCGGAGGGAGTAAGAAGTTGGAATGCACGAAAAGTTTAATATCTTAACATTTTATATACACTCATTGAGGTCTGCTATTTTTTTCTATAAGCTTTGTTAGTTATTACTTAAGGACTGTTATCATGCTTACTGTCTTGCCTTCTTTTTTAATGAAAGTTTCTTCAGCATGATTGTATAATCACATTTTCAAATCAAACACATTTGAAGTCAGGCAGGCTTAATGATTTCCAATCATTAAACACAACAATAACATGAAATCATCAAATCTGTATTGAGTTTCTTGGTTTGATATTACTGTCTTAATTATCTTGGCATTTCCATCTGAGTTACAGATAATACAGGACAAATTTCATTCTCTAAAATGTCTTTTCTCCACCCTAATCACCTAACCTAATCCGTAGTTTATACATGTTTAGATAACCAGAGTAATTTTCCCCACAGCCTGAGCAATACACTAGTCAAGTGGTTTTCAAATCTTATAGTTTGGGGTAGAGTAAATGTTCGTGGGGTCCCACCTAACATTTTTCCTTTCTATTATCATATGTAGTTTCCCCAGGGGCTATACTAGTGTATTTTGTTTCATAGGCAATTTGAAAACTGGAGTAGGTAGTTAAAGGCAAAAGTTGCTATATTATTTTCCTTATCTTTCTTCATATTCTTATGGTACAACTAACCTTGATCAAATTTTTTAGTATTTCAGATGAAATTCATGACTGCCTGACTTCAAATGTGTTTGAGTCTATGACTATGTTCATGTATGTGGTAGTTGTCTTGAACAAATATAATTAGCTAAGGAAGGCAAATATCCTTTTATTTATTTTTAGAATATAAAGGTTACTTTGATACTTTATAGCTAATCTGTACTACTTGGATGCATTTGAAACACATTTGTATTGTAAACCCATACCCAAATTTTAGAATATAGGATATTTAGAAAATAAAATATAGTTTTCTATTTCCTCATTTAGATTCTATATGCTCATATCCCAGAGATGCTATTATTAATTTTTTGTTCTCTTTCCAGAAAATTCTCTTCCATATACAATGATACAAATGGAGTACCTAGCATATTTTTTTTCCTGTTCTAGGAGTTGAACTAAGGGCTTAGGCACTATCTCTGCGTCTATTTGTGCTCAAGGCTATTGCTCTACCACTTGAGGCATAGTGCCACTTCCTTCTTTTTCTGAGTGGTACTGGAGATAAAAGTCTCACAGACTTTTCTGCCTGGGCTGGCTTCAAACCTCGATCCTCAGGTCTCAGCCTCCAGAGTAGGTAGGATCACAGGTGTGAGCCACTGCCACCAGCAATATGCTTTAACAAAAGTAGGATCAATCCTATGCACATTATTCTGTTTCTTTTCACTTAAAATTCCATTAATACAATTAGATCTTTATAAATCTGTATCTTTTGTGTAGTACCCACATTGCATTACACACATACACATACACATACACATACACACACACACACACACACACATCTAGATGTGGAGAGGTAAAGCAACTGGTTTGAAAGTAAATTAGTGGTAAAGTAGGGATTTGAACTCTAGATCTTGGGAACTCAATTTTTGTTTTAAGCCTAAGATTTGATTTTGTAAAGCATTGAGTCAAGAGTTTTGTTATGTCAAGATTACCAGGATAGTCCCTGTTGTGGTTCAATGTAAATAAGCTATGACAACCTCTTGGAAAACTGTATTCTAAGATCTTCTTACCAACAATGTGGCTCACCTGAGAATTTGTATTTGAATATCAACGCATCTGTTGTTCTGTCTGAAAGAACAATTGATATAGCAAAGCATTATCTAAAGAATCAGGGTAGAGAGAAACAAAACAATATGTTGCTTCTCCATTCAAAAATCAGTTTCATGATTTAACCAAATAATATACTCTATTTAAATGCCATTTGAAGATAAGAGAGTTAATAGATAAAAAGGAACTACAGAAATTTTTCCAGTAAAAGGAATAAGTAACAGAAAGCATCTTTCAGGAAGCTGACCTTAACTAGTTAGATGAAAGAAAGAACTTACTGGACATTGAAATTACCTGAAGAACATAGTAAACATGTCATACTCAGACTTGATCTCTGGAGAGTCCGAGTCAGCTGGTGTCAGGTAGATCTTGGAGAATGTGTCTTTAGCCATATGCTAGTTGCTCACATCTATAATCCTAGCTAGCTAAGATCTGAGGACTGGAGTTTTAAGCCAGCCCACACAAACAAATCCAAGAGACCTTGGGAACAAGCCAGACTTGAGGCATGGCTCAAGTGATTAGAGTGCCAATGGGAAGTGGAAAAAAGCCAAGTGAGAGCTCTAAGCCTTGAGTTCAAGCCTCAGTTCCAGCACAAAAAAGAAAAGAAAAGAAAGAGAAAGGAAGAGGAAGGAAGGAAGGAAGGAAGGAAGAAAGGAAGGAAGGAAGGAAGGAAGGAAGGAAGGAAGGAAGGAAGGAAGGAAGGAAGGAAGGAAGGAAGGAAGGAAGGAAGGAAGGAAAGGAAGAAATGTGTCAATTTAGCACCTAAATGATGCTGGTATAACCAGCTTTCAAAGCTCTTTGATGACACATGGGTTTAGGGCACAATTCAACTGCTGTCTTAAAGAAAAAAATTTAAAGGATATCTTTAGCATTTAAAAACTTTTGATGTCATCAGTTTTTTTTCTGGCATCCCTTCCCCCTCTTTTGAAGACCTACAAGGTAATGTTTGTCCTTTAATAGGTGCCAAGATTCTGATTCATTCCTTTGCAATTATCATATTAGGCTGTTATAATCTTTTGTGCTGAATCAGAATGAACTCCATTTTCATATTTTCAATGGAGTTTAACAATGAAATAAGTCTCCTATAGTATGTGATGATGGGCTACTTGATATTTTAGTATTTACATTTCTTAATATATCAATGTTTATTGTTACTAAGCTATATCAGAAACTTTTGTTGCACCTTCTTTGAGATTTAGATTACTAACTCCTAGAATCTACTTGCTTGCTTTCAGTGTTTACTACAACTTTGAAAACATGATGAATCCTCCTTTGGATTACCATAAGAATGACTTTCCCAAGAAGAAAACCGTAATTATTTAGCATTCCACAGAATTTACTAGCAGCATCTAGAAAGCTTTAAGTCCCGTCCCTTTCCAATCCTAGAGCTCGCAAACTAGAATTACCTACACTGTATTCAGAACTTTCATATCGTGCCTCTCATATTCCTCTATTTGAGTAGACATCATTCATTCATTTAATAAGTTTTTGAGCATATAACTATATTCTAGACACCAGAAATATATAGGTGAACAGGATAGGCAATATTTCTGTTTTAATAATTTTCACAGCCTGATGTGCAAAAAAACAAGAAATTATATAATATGGTATACCAATTTTATCAGGAAGGATTCTAACACAGAAAATATACATATAGATAAATGCATATGCATTTATATGATTTATTTATGTGTGTATGCACATACATATGTATACATATATATGCATTTATATACACAAATATACAGATGTATATGTTATGTGTATATTTGTGTATGTATAAATATGGAGAGATAGAAGCTGGGCATTCCAAAAATCCAAACTCTGAAATTCTCCAAAATCTAAAAGTGTCTAAATGCTACCATCACACAAGTGGAAAATTCCATGCCTGACCTCATAAGGTGAGTGGCAGTCAAAATGCAGTCACAGCAAAACTACTGCATAAAATTACCTTCTGGCTATGTATTTAAAGTATATGTGAAACATAAATCAATTTTGTGTTTAAACTGGAATCACTTGCCCAAGATATATCGTGTTATATATGCAAACATTCCAACATATCCCCTCCCAATTCAAAATCTGAAGCACTTCTGACCTCAGCTATCTGGGGTAAGGGATACTCAACCTGTGTATAAATTTAAATCGATGTATTGGAAGGAACTAGTTTATAGGATTCTTGGGACTGACTAGCAAAATCCATAGAGCAGCCATAAGAAAGGGAAGGCTGGAAATTCTCAGGTGGGAACTGAGGCTATAATTCAGAGAAGCAATTTCTTTTTCCTTGGGGAAATTTCAATTCCTTTTTTTTGTTTGTTTGTTTGTTTTTCTAGTTGCTTTTTGTTAGCTGTTTTCCTTGTTGGTTGGTGGTATTGGGGTTTGAATCATGGCCTCTGGCTTGCTAGGCAAGCATTCTATCACTTGAGCCACACCCCCACTGTACTTATGTTTCTAAGGCCTTACAACTACTTAGATAGGGGCCATAATATTATGAAAGGTAATTTTACATAAAGAATTGGTAATAGATGCAAATTATATCTATACAATGCCGACACAGTTAGTCTAGTTAGTGTTTAATGGATGACTGGGAGCTAGCCTGGCTAAAGTGACATGTAAAGGTGCTAATAAAAGCAAAGTTTAAAATGACTGTTTTATCACTGTTGTAATTACTTTCAACATGCCATGTGAAACCATAGCTTCCATTGTTGATGATACTCTTGTATTCCCTTCCAGTGGCTGTACCCTCACTGTCACTGTATCTTATCTGAGTACATTGGAAACTATACTGGTATTAGAAATAGGAAAGTGAAAGGAAATATCAAAATCAAGAGACAAAGGATAAAAATACAAACGACTCCAAAAGCAATCCTTGCAAAACCATTTGGTGTAAACCAACTGAACAACTCATGGAGGGAGAGGAAAGGGGGGAGGAGGAGGGGGGAATGAAGGAGGAGGTAACAAACAGTACAAGAAATGTACCCAAGGCCTAATGTATGAAACTGTAACCTCTCTGTACATCACTTTGACAATAATTAAGGGGAAAAAAAACCTAATACTGCCCAAAAAAAGTCTTGATGAAACAATTGTTGCTATTGAAAGTATATTTAATTATTTTAAATGTTAAAAAAAGCAAAGTTTAGGAAATGTGAAGGTGGAGAAATATAAAACACAACGAATACATATGTATCTTACAGAGAATATGGGCACCTGGCCTTTATCTAAGGGAGTCAGATAATATTTCCCAGAAGCAAAGCAGCTAAGGTCTAAAGAATGAGCAGATACTCACTAAGTTAAAAGGTAGAGAGAGAATTGTGTAAGCAAAGGCACAGAGATCACACAGATAAAACACTACGCATATAATTTTCTTTTCTCATCAATTTTTTCTGGCTTTCTTTTCTCATAATATCTTTAGTAGAAGCCAAGATTTGATTCATTTAAAAAAAATATTATATTAGTTCAATGTCCTTACTGATGAATTAGATGAGACTCTATTTTCATGTTTTACTTTTATTTTTATGAGTGAGATAAAGCATCTTTTCATATGTTTATTTGACATTCAAACTCTAAAAACTTCCTTTTTGTAATCTTTGTACATCATTCTATTTTGTAGATTTCTTTATTGATTACAGGTTTGGATACCAATAAAGAGATAGTGTCTTTACAGACATTGTAGGTCTGTTTTTTCTAGAAAATATTAGCCCAAAGTAAAACTATTAGTCAAACATTGTTAAATAGAACTTGCAAATGACAGCAAGGGGACTAGAATTAAATCAGAGAATGCTGGGGTGATCTTAACTCTGGGTTCAAATCTCACTATAAAACAAAGCATGTATACTGAGCAAAAACAACAGAGGCATAGGACAGAGGAGGAGCAGAAGGAGCTCAGTGGAGAGACCTACAATATTTTTTAATCTTTCAGTTTCATTACGAACAAGGAAGCTCTAACACTCTGAGGCTAGGTAAGCTAAACTGTCTATCTTCCCTCCTAACACAGGAAAACTCATCCTATTGAAATATAAATAGTATGAAATAAAAGTAGCCAACTCCTTTGAAATTACTGTCAGAATAATATTCTTTCAAGCAATTAAAACACTCCAGAAGAATATGCCCATAAATAAAGTGTAACTATGTTCTAATACTTTAAGCAAACAAGAGGAATTTTGAATAATAGGAGTTGCAAAAGACTTAATTTAGGATCAAATAACTCTAAAATAGTATTATTGTTGTAGAAAAGAGAACAGGAAGAAGTGAAAATGGAGTTTATAAAACCAAGGAAAATATTAGATATGAAAGAAAAACTATTTTAGAAGTGGAGACCAAACCATAGATAAAACACTAGTGGATAGAAATCAAGGATTAGGAGAGAAACAGAAAGTGTGAAGAATGATTTTCTTTTTAGTTAAAGACATCAAAAATAGGGGTGGGAATATGGCCTAGTGGCAAGCGTGCTTGCCTCCTATACATGAGACCCTGGGTTCGATTCCTCAGCACCACATATACAGAAAATGGCCAGAAGTGGCGCTGTGGATCATGTGGCAGAGTGCTAGCCTTGAGCAAAAAAGAAGCCAGGGACAGTGCTTAGGCCCTGAGTTCACGGCCTAGGACTGGCCAAAAAAAAAAAAAAAAAAAAAAAGACATCAAAAATAAACCAGGTGCCAATGGATCACAACTCTAATCCTAGCTGCTCAGGAGCTGAGATCTAAGGATGGTAGTTGGAAGCCAACCCAGTTAGGAAAGTCTATGAGACTTATATCTCCAATTGATCGTAGGAAAAGCCAGAAGTAGTGCTGTAGTTCAAGTGGTAGAGTGCTAGCCTTGAGCAAAAGGAGTTTAGGTAGAGTCCCAGGCACAGAGTTCAAGGCCCAGGACCAGCAAAAATAAAAAAAAGATATGGAAAACATAAGAAAATCAAACAACTCAATAGCAAAAATGTCACCTGATTTTAAAATGGATAAATGATCTGAGTAGACATGTTTTTTTCAAAAGAAGACATACAACTGGTATTGGTTGGCTCATACCTGTAATCCTAGCTACTCAGGAGGCTGAGATCTGAAGCAGTTCAAAGCTAGATGTGTCAGAAAAATCGACAAATTCTAATGGATTCTTGTGGATCAAGTGGTAAAGCATCAGCCTAGAG
Source organism: Perognathus longimembris pacificus (assembly GCF_023159225.1). Classification (NCBI taxonomy): domain Eukaryota; kingdom Metazoa; phylum Chordata; class Mammalia; order Rodentia; family Heteromyidae; genus Perognathus; species Perognathus longimembris. Next base: position 21,705,842 of record NC_063173.1, on the reverse strand, counting down.
TGAAAACTTACAAGGCTCTGAATGCAAGCCCTAGTACCAGCATACACACACAAAAAAGAAGATGTACAACTAGTCTACAAGTAACTTTTTAAAAAATGTTCAACATAAGTAATACCAGGAAAATGCAAACCAAAACTACAATAAGATAATATTGTGTCCCAGTTAGAAAGGCTACTATCAAAAAGGTAATAAACAGCACATGCAGTTAAGGATATGAAGAAAAGGGAACATATATCCTATTAATGGGAATGCAGATTGGTACAGCCAGTTGAGAAAAACAGTAGTGAAGTTGCTCAGAAAATTTGAAAATGGAACTATCACATGATCCAGCAATCTGGGTTAAGAGATACTGATTACCAGTATCTCAGTGAGAGATGAGCTTGGAAGATAAAACATTAAATGAATAAGCCATACACAGAAAGACAAATGCCAACTGTTCTTATTTATACATGAAAGATAAACAAGTTGATCTCATAACTATTGAGAATATAATAGTGGTTACCAGAGGCTGGAGAAAGAAGAGATAAAAAGAGGTTTGTAACAGGAGTAAAAAGATAGTTATGTGGGAAGAATAAGCTCTAATATCTAGCACAGCAGCGTAACTATAGTTTACAATAATTTATTCTATATTGCAAAACAGCAAGAAGAGAAGACTTATTTTAACATTCCCAACATAAAGAAATGACAAATATTTGAGGTGATGGATATGCTAATTACTTGATTTGATTATACATTATATACATATAACAAAATATATCATGCCTCATAAATATGCAGAAGTTTTCCATATCACTTACTTTTAAAAAATAAATTTAAAAATTAAATTTATTTCCTTTCTTTTCCTTTTTTAATTCTATTTTACTCTTCTGTTAACTTTAAATTTTTTTATTGCTTTATAATCTGCACAAAATTAAATATAGTCATTTAAAACTTATGGTTGAGTAAGTCTTGACAAATAAATTCATTGCCAACATCAAAGAATGAGACAGAAAAGAAAAGAAATAAACAAATTCATTTCATACAAAAGAAAAGAAGGAAAAGGAATATAAACCAGATGGGACAATAACAAAATAAATAGAAGAATAAACAAGCTCCATTATTATCAGAAATTATAGTATATGTAAAGAACTAAATACTCTAAGTAAATATAACCAGACTATATTTTAAAAAGCAATCCCTAACTGTATGCTTTTTATCTTTATGTGAAGTAAGAGAAAAAAAGAAGGAAAGGAAAAGAAAAGAAAGCTGTGTGCTAGTGGCAAGTTCTTGTAGGCCTAATAACTCAGGAGTTTGAGATCTGAGGATCAAGGTTTGAATCTAGCCCCAGTAGACAAATCCAAAAGACTTTTATAGCCAATTAACCAACAAAAAGCTTGAAGGAGGTATGGTATAAGTGGTAGAGTGCCAGTTGTGAGCTAAGCAAAAATGTGAAACTCTGAAGTCAAGTTCCTCTATTCACACACACACACACACACACACACACACACACACACACGAGAAAAAAACATTCCATGAAAATACTAACACAATACATACATTATAGTTATATAGTTGCAGGTAAGCAAACTTTAAGATAGGCAGTGTTACAAACAAGGGACATTTTACAACCTTAAAATGTGTAAATTTAGAAGTGAGGGGGAAAAAAACTCTTGTATTTTAAATGCACATGGTTTCAAATTATATGCAACTATTGTGCTTCAGTTTTCTCATCTGTACATGTCTATTCCATGAACACAAGATTGATTTACCATCCAAAGGCAGTATAAATCACCACATAGACAGAATAAAAGAGAAACATCATATGACCATCTCCATTGATATAGAAAAAGAATTTGGTAAAAATTAAGACCTTCTTAACCCTACTTAGAAATAAAGACTAGAACTTTCTCATTCTGAAAAAAAGGATATTTTTTCAATTGTACTTCTATCATCTTACCTTATCTTATTTAAATATTTATAAAACAGCATTGCTATCATCTTCTTTAATGGCATAATAGGGAACAATTTGCTCCCTGGTGAATATACTATCACTGGCTCTTTTCAATATTGCACTAGTCAACTAATGTCTCCCAGCCATTTCAGCATCAATTAAACTCAAGAGATTTCACTTACTTTCCTGTGAATTTAATTATTCAGAAATGAGAAACATTTCTGAATTGTATATCAATTTTCTTTTTCTTTCAGATTGATAATATTTTAGAGCTCTTAGTTGTCATTTGAATAGTTCTCTGCTGCCACCTCGTGGTAATAAACTTCTTCATCTGCGATTTAAATCTCAATTTTAGGAAAGGAATAGGGAAAAGATAATCATCAGAAATCAAACTATCTGACCAGGAACACACTTAGGCCTGAAATCCCAGGCACTTGGGAAGCAGAAAAAAAAAGGATTGTGGTTTTAGGACAGCCTGCCAAAGGGCCATGTAGAAGACAGTGTTGAGTGTTGAGGGCTCTCTTCTGGACAGTCACAATACTTTGCCAGACTGAGGAAAGAAAAAGCCTGTTAGTGAAAAGTGAGGCTGTGGAATGGACCACTATGGTAAAGCAAAGGGAAGGATTGTGAGATCAATGGAACAGACTAGAAGAAAGCCACATATTTTCAGTTGTCTGATATTTGACAGCCAAAAATGTATGGTGGAAAAAAGATAATCCCTTACATTTTGAGAATGTAAAGCTATTCAGGGTGTATTACTCAGAGGATACTACCTTTCTAATAAGTGGGAAATAAATGGCTCACTTTTAAAACTTAAGAAAAAAAGATAATCCCTCAATAAGTGGTGTTTGGAAAACTGGACATCTATATAGAGGAAACTAAAATTGGATCCCTGTTTGTCACCATGCACCAATACCACCTCAAAGTAGATCAAAGACCTCAATATCAGACCTGAAACACTGGAACTTCTAAGATGAAGTAGGAGAAACATTAGAACATATAGGCATATGCAGGAACTTTTGGAAAAGAGTACCAAGGACACAGCAAATAGGAAAGAGACTTGACAAATAGGATTACATCAAAATAAAAGTTTCTGCCCAGTAAAGGATATAATGGGTTTTTTTGTGTGTCATTGGTGGTAATAGTATTTTGTTTTGTTTTGTTTTTCTTTTTTATTTTTTTTGTCTTTTGGGAGGAGCAAAGAGAAATACAGAAAGGGAGGGAAGAAGAATGAACAAACGCAGTCATGGCATTCAGTATACACTACGTGGGAAATGAAGTACGCAACTTGTAGGCAGGGATAGGAAGGGGAAACTGGGGTAAAGCGAAGGCAGGGGTTACGTTGTCAAAAAAAGAAATGCACTCATTAACTGATTTATGAAATGGTAACCCCTCTATACATCACCTTAATAATAACAATAAGATTATATTAAAAATGAATAAATAGGCACTGGTGGCTTGTGCCTGTAATCCCAGCTACTCAGGAGGCTAAGATCTGAGGATTGTGGTTTGAAGCCAGCCCACAGGAAAGTCCATGAGACTGTTTTCTTCCCTGAATAATTACTTATTTATTGTCAAAGTGATGTACAGAGGGTGTTACAGTTTCATATGTAAGGCCATGGGTACATTTCTTGTACTATTTATTACCTCCTCCCTCATATTCCCCCTCCCCTTTCCCTCTCCCCTCATGAGTTGTTCATTTGGTTTACAACAAATGGTTTTGCAAGTATTGCTTTTGGAGTCATTTATCTTTTTATCCTTTGTCTCTCGATTTTGATATTCACTTTCACTTCCCTAGTTCTAATACCAGTATATACAGTATCCATGGTACTCAGATGAGCTACAGTGATAGCGCAGGGACAACCACAGGGGATACAAGAGGATCATCAACAACAACAAAAAGCTATGGTTTCACATGGCATGTTGAAAATAATTAAAACAGTGATATAACATTTGTATAGCTATGCCCTTATGAACACATAAGATGATGCTAAGTGAAATGAACTCCATGAGACCCTTATCCACAATTAATCACTCAAAAACTGGAAGTGGTGCTGTGGCTCAAAGGGGTAGAGTGCTAGCCTTGAGCAAAAGAGCTCAAGGACAATGCCCAGGCCCTGAGTTCAAGGCCTGTGATGGACAAATGCATACATACAGATAAACAGACAGACATAAATGGAAGGAAGGAAGGAATGTGAGGCTCTCTGAGATTAGGAGAGGCCAGTGGCAAAGAGCCTTCTCTGTGGTACCTACACAAAAAGAAGCAATGTCAGAGTTGTACCACTATACCAATTGAGTGTTACCTCTAATTAGGATAGCTATCAATTATCCTGTTAACTCTCCTAGGAGCACTCCCTAAAGAACATCACAGAAAGCCAGAACCTACAGAGATTCCTGATTCCTGGCTGTGGAGCACCTGCTGAACCTACAGAGATTCCTGATTCCTGGCTGTGGAGCACCTGCTGAACCTACAGAGATTCCTGATTCCTGGCAGTGGAGCACCTGCTGAAACTCTGCTCCTCCCATCCCTTGTTGTCAGTCCTTTCAGTGACAGTAAAGGGTGATTGACAAAAGCTAGAATTATTCACAGTGAATGTGGAGTTGCCTACTATCTGACTCTGAGACACATTGGAGTCTCTGGAGGCTACATCCTGAGGATTTCTCCACAAGAAAAAGAAAAACCTCCAAAGTTTCACCTGGAAGAGGCCCAGGAAACAGAGCTTGAGTCATCCTATTTCAGAAATTCATACCTGCATGCTGCATACCTGTTTATGCTGCTTGAGCTGGGTCACAGAGACCATCTGTCAAGTCTAGGGTTGTGTCATCCAGGATTATTATTACTCCTAAGCTCACATTGAGACCAGAGACTTGGGTACTGCTTGAGCTGGGTCACAGAGACCATCTGTCAAGTCTAGGGTTGTGTCATCCTGGATTATTATTACTCCTAAGCTCACATTGAGACCAGAGACTTGGGTAGAGCAAGAAGTACTGCAGCCCAGAGTCATTTAGATATAGTCTTATGAACCAATTACAACATAGAGACATGCTAGCTGGTGTTCAAGGAGCTTCCCTCCTGCTCACTAAGCTGTGTCCTTTCTGTGAATCCTCTCCTGTCCCATCTTGAAGTCTTCAGCATTCTATGTCAAGAGCAAAGTCTTCAAAACCAGATTAAAAACAAACAAGAGGAACCAGATACAACCAGTATGGAAGGGAAACCAGCCAACAGTTGGGCATTCAATTGGCCTTGTGATACACCTTAAAGTGAAGGGGGCCATCCTAGAGCAAACTGTTAGCTGTTTCTCCTTTCTCGCCAGATATTTCAGAATTGATGACAAAGGCAGAAAAATGTGTTCATGCTACCTGTACATGCTCAGAACACAAATATTTACACAGTTTAGACACAGGGCTGTCTAGATTGCAGAGAGGACCTGCCAGCTAGTACCATGCACTAGGAGCTTCCCCATATAGGCAGTCCGTAGGCAGAGGGACCTTGAGTTGGGAGCAGAAGGAGAAGACAAGAGGCCAGGTCATACATCCTCCATTAGGAGGTCTCAGAGGTGCAGTGTGGCAGGGCTGGGGAGGAAAGGGTGACCTTTTCTAACATTCCACAAGCTGTTCATTCCTTCGTGCAGCATAGAGGGGATCCCTTCCTTCTCCCTGGACATGCTTGGGCAGGCGGACAGGAAAAAACTTTAGAGCCCATAAGGGCACTGAGTGAGGGATGATGCCACCACCAGAAGTCACTCATGAGTCTCATGATGCTCTCGTTGTCACAGCCTTCTTCAGGCTTTTGAGGTAATGTGGCACGTTAGGGGTTTCACTAACTTTCTAATGAACTATACCAGGTCAACTATGGCTACATGTCCATATTTCCTATGTTTCATCATACTTATTTCTGAGCAGCTTCTGTCCAAATACCTGCTTTCTCCCTACCATGACAAACTGGGCCTATCATTTCTCAAAAGGAATTCAGAAAGTTCCCCTTTGTCTCTGTCCCATACTCCTTTGAAAATGTCTTGGATTTGCTCAGCTTTCTATAGACAAAATAATGTCCCAGCTAGGATTTCCCATGAGCCCTCATGTTAAGGCCTCATCTCTACATCTTTCCATCCTTTTTTACCTTCTCCACAAAATATCAACCCATACACCTTTCTGTGAACAGGAGTGAGATTAGCCCCATGTATGCCCCAAATGTATGTTATGTGATGGAACAGACATATGCTTCTCATCAGCTGCCTGCAGCTGTCTGTCTGTAGTGATCATTCTGACCCATGAATGATGTTATGGAATGTTTGGATGATGTTAATGATGTTTGGAATGATCCAAATATCCACTGGAAGGAAAAACTTTCCCAACCCCTGGAACATGTAGATCTGTGATGAGAGTTAGTTGTTCCTTTTATATTCTTCTTTCTTCATAAGAATTTAAATTTCTGGGGGCACACACTATTCTGAAATTGTACATGGGCTCTCTAAAGTGCCTCTTATATTTTGGGAGATTCTTGTCCAGGATGGTGGGTATGGCAGAGTGGCTACTGTTCCTGTGTGACTCCCTCTCTAGGCCTGAAAGTCCTTGAAAGGCATCCACAAATGTAAATGGCTTGAATGCTTGAGAGTGCAGAGAGATGTGTCCAGGCCTTGAGGTCTTCAAGTTTTTCTTAAAGCTGGAGAGCCTGAGCAAAGTACTGAGAAATATGGAACTATATTTCCTGTGCACATTTATGCATTTGTTTCAATAACTCAGAAATGAGAGAGAGAGAGAGAATGAGCGCCTGCCTCCCATTCTGCATATCCCTAGTCCTTGAGACATTAAATGACAGGTACAGAGCTGAAGGCTCTGACCTGCATACATCTCTGCCCTTAGCAGGAGCTAAGAAATACAAGAAATATGACTTCTGTTGAACTCAGATCCAAGTGCCACACCAGTCCCTACCCAGATCCATGGACACACCTATCTCCTCATGATTGCCTGCTACACTGCCCTGATCTAACAAGTATTACCAAGAAGCACATTGTAGCTTAGCCCAAGTTCCAGTTTTCACTGAACTGCATCTCTCCAAAAACAGATGACACACACAGCACACATATGATTCTGAGCAACAATCTTATCTAGGAAGGAGGTGTTCTGCTCAGAGGAGACAAATTAGGGCCTACTGAAAGGATGACTAGAATGAATTTGCCTAGAGACTGTTCAAAAGAAAACAGACCAGGGAAGTCTAGACAAGAGACCAGGCTAATTTGAAAACCAGGAGAGAGCCTAAAAGTAGGCCCACTCAAAACTCTCATGGGCTCTCCCAGCAGTTATGCCTTCCTGGGGGCCCACACTGCTCAGCCTAGCACCATTCAGAAGGCTTCTCATTGCAGGCAGCCTGGTTGTTCTCCAGCTCGCTCTCTCACTCTCTCTCTCTCTCTCTCTCAATCTCTCTCAACTGGTCTCTCTCTCTCTCTCTCTGTCCCTTCCTCCCTCCCTCTATGCCTTCAGCTTTCCTCCCTCTCCCCGCCTCCCCTCTCAAGTCCTCTCTCCCTTTCCCTCTCTTTTTCCCTCCCATCCATCAGGTTGAGGGCAGCCCTTCCAGAGGCTGTTTGCACAGCTGCCTTGGATGGTGGGAGTGTTTACAGAGCCATGTGGGTCAGACCAGTCCACCTTAGTTCACTTGATGCAGGGCTGCATGGGAGGGCCCATCCTTCTGCACCCTCCAGTGGAGCACAGAGGTACTAACTGGAGCCCCAAAAGTTACCTAGTGTCTGTCCCAAACCAAAGGCAATCACTATCACAGGATACTTCTGGAGTGATCCAGGCTCTTCTTATTAGAAATATATTCTCCACAAGGGCTCTTCTTCTCTCAGCCATTTTCTCCCTAAGTTCATTGTGACACCCAGAAGTACTCACTCTTTAACCACACATAGGCCACTAGCAGACGCAGCCCTGACATTCATATTCTATGTTAACACAAGACACACATACCTTCCCTCGTACCCCCGCAAATGAAAACTTTTTTCTGAGATGTTTCACAGGACTAGGCCACCACACCAGTGAAGGTTTCAGGTACAGCATGCCCCATAGTCTCCTGGCTCTAGATCTGCAGACTCCACATTCGTTCAGTAAAAAGGCACAGCAAGGAAAGAAACTCTGCTGAAGTCAAGCCAAAGAACAATGTGGGTGGCTGGGAAGAGCCTGTGATATAAATATCCCTAGCCTTGCAGCAGCTGGGGCTGGGATTTGTGGCAAGGCAGTAGATATACCTGGGGATCCACCAGCTGGCTGGCTGTTTCTTCTACTGTACCCAAACAGAAGAAGGGGAACACCTGACAAAAACATACAATGGTGTATTGGGGAACTACAGGTGAAGAATTACCAGAGATTTGTTGGAGTGTTCCCCAGGAAATAATGGGATACCTCCTGGTACCGAGAAAAATAATTTCTGTTGGTTGATGTACCTTTTAGAAAAAATGTGAAGGGTTGCTGGGCACTGATTGCTTATACCTATGGCTCACACCTATAATCCTAGCTACTCAGGAGATTGATATCTGAGGATAGCGGTTCAAAGCCAGTCCATGCATGAAAGTCTGTGAGACTCTTTTTTTTTTTTTTTCCAGAGCTGTGGACCGAACTCAGGGCCTTGCACTCTCCAGGCAGGCGCTCTTCTGCTGAGCTAAATCCACAGCCCAACATTTTCTTTCTTTTTTTTGCCAGTCCTGGGCCTTGAACTCAGGGCCTAAGCACTGTCCCTGGCTTCTTTTTGCTCAAGGCTAGCTTTGCCACTTGAACCACAGCACCACTTCTGGCTGTTTTCTATATATGTGGTGCTAGGGAATCGAACCCAGGGCTTCATGTATACAAGGCAAGCACTCTTGCCACTAGGCCATATTCCCAGCCCCTCTGTGAGACTCTTATCTTTGAATAACCACCCAAAAAAATCCAGAAGTGGAGGGGTGTCTCAAGTGGCAGGCATTAGTCTTGAGTATAAAACCTCAGAAACAGCACCCAGGCCCTGGAGTTCAAGCCCTAGGACCAGTGCATGCGCTCGCTCTCTCTCTCTCTCTCTCTCTCTCTCTCTCTCTCTCTCTCTCTCTCTCTCTCTCCCCCCCCCCTCTGTCTCACACACACACACATTGTGAAGGGAAGAAACTCCTCACTCCCTTTCTGTTTCCTTTTCTTAAACCTTGACACCCACCACCATCACCACCACGCCACTACTATCAACAAACCAGAGCAATTGTACTTCCCATTTAGTATGCCTACAAATGCCATAATAAATTAACTTACATATATGTAGTTTTAGGAACTTATTACTATATTCTTCTGCAATGTTTTAAAATTAGCCTGTTTTAGGAAACAGGATCATATATATTAATTTGTAAAGGCTGAACTTCCAGCTATGGAAGGGGAAGACTCTTAGTTGTTAAAGGTAGACTTTTCATAAAGGCCCTCAAATCCTATTTAGTGACACCTGGCCTGCAAACCCCACCTTAGTGCTAAAGCTCTAAAAGTACCATTAAAACCCAAGGGCAGGGGCTGGGAATATGGACTAGTGGCAAGAGTGCTTGCTTCTAATACATGAAGCCCTGGGTTCCATTCCCCAGCACCACATATATAGAAAACGGCCAGGAGTGGTGCTGTGGCTCAAGTGGTAGAGTGCTAGCCTTGATTAAAAGGAAGCCAGGGACAATGCTCAGGCCCTGAGTCCAAGCCCCAGGACTGGCAAAAAAAAAAAAAAAAAAACCAAGGGCACAAACCCAGTTCCTACACACCACTTCATACCAAAATTATTATTTAGGTATATTGTCTCCCAGAACTAGGGAAAGGTATGGGAAGAGTTCACTTTAGAAGCAAAATATAAGGAAGCAGCAAGGCTCTAGTAGCCATGTCTGTTATCCCTGCTAAAGCAAAAGGTTGAGATTTGGAGGATTGTGGTTCCAGATAAGCCTAGGCAGAAGAGGAGACCCTATCTCAAAAAATAACTAGAGCCTGCATAGCAAGCACAAAAGCTGATTCAAAGCCCAGTACCTGCTCCAGCAAACAACAATAATGATAATAACAGTGGAACACAATAAACTTGGCAATCCAGTTAATTATTTTAATGCAATATTTTATGGCCAAAATTCATGATGGAAAAAGTATTAAAATTTTAATAAGAAAGGATTAATATTGTTTTTTCCTCTTTTTGCCTCAGACTATAATTCAGCTAAACACTTTATTCTTCCTCTTGTTCCAGTAAAACAAATCAAGAGTATGTACAATACAATGTGCAAAGGTGACAATTTTTATTATTTATATCACTCTGTGTTAGGGGAACAGCCCAGCACGGTAAACAACTAAAACTTGTCAGGGGGCTCATGAGACACTCTCACCTGAACTTCTCTTAGGATTAGTCATGGATGGTGAGTTACTTTTTGGTTTTAGTTGTTGTTGTTATTGCTATAATAGGTTGGGCAACACACACACACACACACACACACACAGATGATTCTTTTTTTAAAAAGCATGGACAAATACTATTGAACACTTCCTATCATGTAAAGAACAAATGCTGGGAAATGGAAATGAAGTAAGAAGGAGCACAGGGAGCTATATTTGCTTAGCATCAAGTGAATAAAGATGGTTACAGGGAATGCTCGGGGCTCTAAGCTTTATTCTTAAGAACCTCTCTTATGGGCCTGGGAATATGGCCTAGTGGTAGAGTGCTTCCCTGGGTTCACTTCAGCACCACAGATATAGAAAAGCCAGAAGTAGTGCTGTGGCTCAAGTGGAGTGCTAGCCTTGAGCAAAGAGAAGCCAGAGACAGTGCTCACGCCCTGAGTTCAAGCCCCAAGACAGACAAAACAAAACCCTCTCTTATTATCTTCCAAAGAGTGGTGAATACAATGGGGGTAGAATTGAAGTTAACTGAGTTCTCTGCTAAGGTAGCAGGAAAGAATGCCAAGAAGTAATGCTGCTTAAGTGAATTTTAGGATGCTTTAAAAGAATTAATCCTTCTGAAAATAAAAGGAGAAAAGGGGTCACTTCTGAATCAAGTGCCTCTATTGCCTAACAGCTGTAGCCAGACCAGACACAGCAAGCCTGATGATGCCAGGGAAAGCAGAACTTACATCAGGCATCTGGTGGGTATCTCAGCATTACTGTCCCCCATCTGCAATCTCAGCATCTATCTTGTGACCTTAGTGACTACATTTGACAACAATATGTCACCACTGTTTTTCCATTCTACTAGCAGATTTATAAGGATTGATTAATATAACTTTAAGGAATCATTGAAGATTCTATATCAAACACTTGTGATCAGCTGTAGTAAATATTTTGTGGGTAGAGATCATTATTGCTCATACTAAAATATGTATCTCCATTGCTTAGGATATCTGCATGAAGTAGACATTCAATAAATATTTGTTGTTTCATGAAACTTTAGTAAGAACTACAAAATGTATGCCAATGTCAAATCATAATTAGAAGCTGTTATGAGCCCCAAACCCCGTAGGTCTTGTGTTGCAAGAAATTGCCTAGTAAAAAAATAGGAATAGAGGCTGGAATAATATGAAATCAACTGAGTCGTTTTGGATAGGAAACGATGTCAAAGAGCAATACCCCTGAGCAACCATACACAAGAGAGACCCATAGGTAACCGGTTTGGGAAGACCAAAGACAGGGAAAATGATAGGTAAACCAAGTCAAACTCATAACTCATCCCAATTCTTACAAAGAAGAGTGAAGTAGAATATAGTAAGATTATTTTCTTTTGGTATCACAGGTGAATTCTCTAATGGAACTTCAGGAAGTTGTCCAGTTAAGGCAGGTAGAGATTGTAGTGCTAGTAACTTCTCTATTCTTCTTAGTGTGAAATAGGCACACCTAGTAACCTAAAATGACACTTTAAAAAAGGAGTAGCGGCCAGGGCCAAGATCCACCTAGCTCAGTGAGTGAAGCTATCCTGATCTATCGTCAGGATGTACTGATGTCAATACTGAATGTTAAAAGAGCCACCGGGCTCGGTGCCCTATGTGGTCAGGGCTCACCCCCTCAGCACCTGAGGCTCCCTAAGCCGACCAGGCGGGACAAAGTAAGGAGATAGCTAACCTGACCTGGCAGGAGCGTCCTACATTCCGCCAGCCAATAACCACGGAGCGAAGGCGGGACTTCTGGGTATCTAACCAATGAGTGCGCGGTAGCGCTGGCGGGATGGCCGGGGCCCCAGCGCAGGCGCAGGGATTCCCAGCGTGCGCGGGCTGATGGAGTTTTGGAAAGCTGAGGTGTGCACTAAGGCGTTCGGGGTCGCGTTCTTCCTGCTGCTGTTTGCACTGCTTGTTCGCCAACTACTGAAGCAGAGACGGCCGGCGGGCTTCCCGCCGGGCCCTCGGGGGCTGCCATTTATCGGCAACATCTACTCTCTGGCCACCTCAGCTGACCTTCCTCACGTGTACATGCGGAAGCAGAGCCAGGTGTACGGCGAGGTACAGCTCCGGCTAACGCGAGCCTTCCTCCGTGGATGAGGGGCTTCTCACCATGTAGCCTTTGCCCTGTGAGGGTACTCTCGCTGGCTGGGTTAGGAGAGGTTCTCGACGCCATCGTCCCGGTCGAGGAGCCTTGCTTCAGCCGGGGGAAACTCCACGCCAATACCCTGAGGCGATGGCATTGGCAGCTTTCCCGCCTTCTGGTGTGGACGCCCAGCGAGTACTGCGCCTGCGCGCTGCGTCCTCCTGGCCCTCGCCTGCGCTCAGAGGCCAAAAAACGTCTCGACCCTGTGGGGGTGTAAGCCAGGATTCTGTTTGTCAGAAAGTCCAGGCGGTGAATTCTAGATCAGAACTAGTTCTTTGGTGTTGACTTTTGACCAAGGACTGCTGTGAAAGTGGACCGCTTACACAGGTGAATAGGCCTGGCAGAAATGGGGTCTGGTTTTGTAAAGTGACTGAAAAGTGAACACATGTGGGACTCCTACAGTACAGTGAGCCTAATTGGCCTGAGTAGCCAGGAATGTGCTCGTAATAGCATGGCCTAGCAGTTGCCTACAGTGTGTTGTTCTCACTGTCAGTCTGCACTTTAGAACTTAACTGCTAAAGAAAAAGGGAATTGAGTTTGTCTGTCTCTCTACTCTCTCTCCCCCCATTTTACAGAGAAGAAAACTGGCACACAAATGCAGAGTGGCAGGAGGAAAGATGAGAACAAGTTTGTATTTGAGAGGGTGTTGGTAACTAGAAGGACACAGAAGTTTCAAGAGCACAGAACCATTCTGAACCACCTGTTCTGTATGGCTTTAACTTACACTGAATCATGTGAAACAACCTGCCAGGTGCTTGCCTGGTGGCAAGAGTAAAAAGATGAAGAAAACAGACACAATCTTATTTTAAGGAGTCAAGTGAGTGAAAATGTAATTATTAATCACAAACAGGGAAAATTGCAGAGTCTTAGACAATTGTATTTCAGGTCGGTGCTTAACTGTTTACTAATCTGTATTCTTTAGCTAATTGTATTTTAGGTTGGTAAGCAAACTAAGTTTTCTAAGCACTAGCTAAGTTTATACAGCTCACTAAAGGTTTGTGTCACAAAAGGGAAGCTGGATTTAGGTAGAGAAAATATGTATAACTCTTAGATTCTATTTTCCACCATTCAGTTCTCTAAGTACAAGTATATTTTGAAAGTTTTAGCATGAGAGTTGAAGACTCCTAAAAGTATTTTCAGGCCAGTTATTTGAAATAGTTTCTCACAATAAGAGAATAATCTCCATATATGAATGCTTGACCTAAAAGGAACAGTATTTACAGGATTCACCTTTTGGACAAGGTGATCAGAATAGGTTACAAATTAGGTTATAAATGTGCCAGAAAGCTGTCATGTAGGGATAAGTAGATCTAATTTAAGAGATGAGAATTTGGTATGAATAACAAGTTTTGTTCCTGATATTAATTTTTGAGAGTTCCATGTGTTTTTTTGTTTGTTTGCCAAGAGAGCTCCTTACTACAAATCAGATAGGGTTAAACTGAGAAAGGTGCAGGAGAAAAACAGAAAGAACAAAGAAATTAGGTTATATGCATTGAAAAGTGGGCATTGTTCTACCCTTACTCTTAGATTTGAATTGATAACCACTAAAACATTAACTGTTAAGCCACATCAACATTTTATACTAGTTGCAGAGTGCCCATTAGGATCTCCATTTGTCTTAGCAGTACTTCTCAATTCTGTCAAAGTCTCAAAGTTAGTAAGATCCATTAAAATACCTTTGCTGGAGGTCAAAGGAAATTATTATCTACTACAGTTTGGGAAGAAAATAGTTTATAGGACTTACTTGGAAATACAATATTACTTCTTCAGTCTTTTTTATTTGAAATATGATTGTACAAGAAAAAAAATCCTGGACATTAAAATTGCTTATGACAATCACTTCAAATGATACCTACTCTGTACACAGAAAAATCTATTCTTCTTCATTCTTAAGTAGAAATATTCTACACTAAAAATTACCATTTCTTTGGGGACTCACTCTTAAGTCTTTAAGGTTTCTTCAGTGCCTTTAATGTTAAGCTAGATTTCAAGAAGCAATGCCAATATACTTGGCTTTGTCATATACTTTTCAGGTAATATACTTAAAGACCATAAAATAATTACTTTAAGACAAGAGGAATTAATAACATCAGTTTATTTTTATAGCAAACATTGAGAACTTTATGCAGTGCACTGATTGAGATTCTGAAGGATTCAAAGCTGGAATCATTGCTTCTAAGGAGTTTATAACTTAGCTGCCAGGTTGAAGATGAGAAAATAAATGTTTCTAAGGTAGTTCATGAGAGCTTCTAAGCATGAGTTGTGATTCTAACCAGGAAGCAAGAATGCATCAGGAAAGGCTCCATGGATGGTGATCCCTAAAGACATGGTTTGCATAGCATGATAGTCAATTGAATCATTCCAAATGAAAAAATACATGGAGAAAGGATTGAAGAATGTGGTAATGTCTAGAGTTCATCAACAACATTTAGTATTTATTTGAATTTAACCTGTGGATGTTGTGAAAATATTCTTAAATATATGTCCACAATACTTTATTAATTCAGAATATTTTTTGTCAATTGCCATCATTTGCTTTGTATTATGCTAGGTGTTAGAGATGGAGCAGTAAGAAAAAGAGAGGCCCCTGCCCTTATGTAGCTTACATTTTAGTAGAGCCTAGTGGAGATATGACAATTATAAACATGGTTTATTCAATTAACCATGGTTTATTAGGTTATGTTAGAAGAAGGTACTGTACAAAATAAGCTAAATTAGAGTAAGGGAAATAGAATGCTAGGGGATCAAATGTTAAATTGATTTGCCAGAACAGATTTCACTTCAAAGATGGTATCTGATCAAAGGCTTATAAGGAAATGAAAGAGCAAACTATGTAGGGTAAGAATACTTTTGAGCAAGAAAAACGTTAAGTACAAAGCCATGAAGCTGTAATATGCCATGTTGAGAATTATCTATACTGTGGAGAATTATCTATAATACAGAGGTTGTCATGAGGCATAAGTGAGAAATGTAATTAATTTGGATCACACTACCAGTATAGAGGTTACTTTAGTCGGCTTTGTATTATTGTAACAAAATACCTGAGATAAGAGGAAAGATTAGTTTCAGCTTTTAATTTTGGAGGGCTCATTACATGGTTGGTTGGCCCCATTGCTTTTGGACCTGTGGTCTGGCAGTACATTATGTCAGAAGGATGGAAAAGAGGAAGCTGCTTAGAGGAGTGGCCAGGATCACAATATCACCATCCAGGGCATTGCCCTCTTCGCCTAAAATCTCGCATTTGGTCCTACTTTTTAAAGTTTCTACCACTTCCCTGTTGTATCAAACCCAAGACCAAGCCTTTAACACATAGGCCTTTAGGGAACTTTTTAAGATCCAACTTGTGGCAGAGATGATAAGAAATTGTCAAACTATAGCCTGAAAGTAGAAACAACATGACTTATGAGCAGTTGATGCAGGATTTGGGGTAAACGTGAGTCACATGGGCAATTGTAAAATTTGGACTTGAAATACTTGAAGATAGATGAAGTGATCATTAACTGAGATAGTGACGATATTTAGGTAGACCTGACTTTCAGGGAGAGGAAGTGACTTAGATCATAGAGTGACTTATAGAAGTTAAGGAGATGTCTATATTCTTATTTATATCTCTGTCAGCATCAGAACTTGCCCATAATAGGTGTTAAAAACAAATGAATAAGTCAAAGAATGTGTAAGACTATTAATGTATCTTTGCCAAGTCATTAAAAACAGTATATACCAGAATAAAATACTAGTTTAAGGAAAAATTTACTGTTTTACTCTCAAAAATAATATCTAAAGTTGAATAACATCTTTCTAGAACAATGTCTTCTTGGTTTTTATAATCTAGTGTCTATATTTGAAAGCTTTACCTTGAAATACATTTATTCTCTGTTCTGCATTGATAGTGGTATAGCTTTCAGTACCAGGGTCTTTCCCTATCCTTGTAAAATTATGAGTTACTTGTTTTTTTCTTTCAGGACCACTGCCTATTAATTTATGCCATCTTTTTATTCATTTTCCTAAAATTATATTTCTGGGAAAGATTTTCTCTTAACTATACTATGTAACTGCTTTGAGAACTGAAAGACTATCCCTCCACTGACTCCCCTGTAGCTCAGTTTATCCGCTCATAACCATTCCCTTTGTGTGTAAAACTCTTCCACTGCCACTTGGAATAATACCAGTGCTTACGGTGGGGAGTCTATACTCTTTCCTCAAGTTTCTGAATGTACCTACTGCCCAGTTCCAAGGGCCCACACTTGTGCCAGAGACTCTGGTAGCCACAGTCTTCAGGTGGGATTGATTTTATTTCCACTTGGCTATCTCTATCACTTTGGTTGACATAAATGCTTCTGTAGAAGTTTTGCTCTCTTCCAAGTCTTGTGTTTCCTTTTGAAATAGTGTGGACCATACTAAATCTTCTCAACTTGTTCATACAGAGACAGGCCTTGTCTTAATATTTTGTCTGTAATAAGCTATCAGGCAAAACTGAGGGGATAGTCATCTATGCCTGTGTGGTGGTGAATGTCATCCCTTCAAGGTCTTTTTTCATTAAGCTGTTCAGGATAACTTCATGGAATTCAGTGGGGCAAATGCAAATGAGTCTTGCTTACAATATATTTCTATTTCATAGTTATCTCTCAGGCCTTTGATGAGCTCTTCCCCTACCTAAGCCTGGCAGAATAATGAACAGATGCTGTTGTCTATCCATTCATCTTAGAAATAACAGATTTCTATATAGTGACTGTTTGAGGTCCAGTGAATCCTAAAACAACATATATATTAAATATAATTTCTGTGGCAACTTAAAGCCCATAAAGGTTAAGTGATCTGCCTCAGGTCTCATATCTGTCTAATGTCTGTGGGAATCCTAGAGCCTGTGAGAACTCTGGAGCCCCATGAAAACTGTGAGTGGGTATATGAGTGGAAAGTGTACATAAAAATTCCTGATGCCAGAGAAAACTGATGGTTGTGTGATTGCTTATCTTGTGTCTGAGTAGACACAAGATTCTCAAAGTGTTTGGCCTTCTGCAGCAATTCCCTCAAAAGACAGGATGAGCGCTTGTGTGTACTTACCTTACTGCTTCCAGATATCTTGTTAACTGCTTCTTAGAATGAGCCATTTGATCTCTAACCAAAACTTCCCCAAGCAGACAGGTACTCTCTGACCACTTAAAATCAGAGGACAGAGAATATTCTAGAGTTTAAGCATGTTTGTCAATTAAATTCTCCTCACTCTCATGGGCAGTAATATTGTTCCATGAATAGTTTTTTAATCCACCATCACAGTGGGTACTGGAGAGAACTAGTAATTGGAAAATCTTGAATTAGAACCCAGGCCTCCTGAGTACTATTTCCATTTTTACCACTTACATGATTATAGCTTCAGATGCAGAGTATTATATTAAACTATATACCATTGAGACATTGTCAGTTGACCAATAAATGCTCATATTTTCAGGAAAGTAATAAATACTGGAAGGGCTGTGCTTACAAGTGTGGATTTCCACGATTATATGTCTTTATACATTCTGCCATTTTATTCTTCTCTTTTTAAAGATTTTCAGTTTAGATCTTGGAGGAATATCAACTGTGGTTCTCAATGGCTATGATGTAATAAAGGAATGCCTTGTTCATCAAAGTGAAGTTTTTGCAGATAGACCATGCCTTCCTCTCTTCATAAAAATGACAAAAATGGGAGGTATGTATTTTCAACTATTTAGGGGCTTATTTTTAGGTGCTCATTAAACTATTTAAAATTGCATTCTTTAGGTAGTTTTACTGCATACAGTTTACATTCGTTTGTACTGATTACAGAAATGTATTTCTATACTTATATAATATTAATATCTGACATTTCAGGCTGCATTACACTAATATCTTAAACTATTAAATGATCATTTTCTTTTAAACCAGTTTTAACAAATATTACAAATAATGTTTTAAGGAATTAGCACTTGTTAATATTTGTAGTTTTTTTTTTTTTTTTTTTTTTTTTTTGGCCAGTCCTGGGCCTTGGACTCAGGGCCTGAGCACTGTCCCTGGCTTCTTCCCGCTCAAGGCTAGCACTCTGCCACTTGAGCCACAGCGCCACTTCTGGCCGTTTTCTGTATATGTGGTGCTGGGGAATCGAACCTAGGGCCTCGTGTATCCGAGGCAGGCACTCTTGCCACTAGGCTATATCCCCAGCCCCAATATTTGTAGTTTTTATGAAACAAATTAAGAGTGTGCATGTGTATGAATTCATACACATATTTGAATCAGGAATGTCTTTTTGATGCCAGTCTTGTGTACTCTGTAACATATTTACTATCATATTACTTATAAGCATACAAAAATTGAAGGAGCCTTTCTTAGTTACTCATTATTTTGATAGACATAGATGAATTGTGAAGCTTAAATAAAGAACTATCATTCTATATAGTTTAGTGTCAAATGATCTATATTCAACAGGATGGGAGGCTAAAAGTTGACTAAATTAGTAAGAAGAAAGCCTCAAAATGTTGAAATCAGATACAGTGTTTTTTGTTCATTCTTTTGTGCTGGTCCTGGGACTTTAACTCAGATCCTGACTCTGACTCTGAACTTTTATGCTCAAGGCTAGTGTTCTACCTACCACTTGAGCCACAACTCTTTCACTCCACTCTGGCTTTTTGGTGGCTCATTGGAGGTAAGAATCTTACAGAATCTTACAAAGCCCACCTGCCTAGGCAGGCTTTGAACTACAATCCTCAAATCTCAGCCCCCTGAGTAGCTAAATAGCCAATACCCAGCCATATACAATGTTTTAGTAAGAATTTATTTTTACAATAGTGATGCTCTAATTCTCCAATTTAATGACAACTTCACACTTTCAAAGAAAAATTTAAACTTTTGCTTAGGTAGGCAAAAAAGCCATTAGTAGAAAAGAAAAATACTTAAAATAACAAAACAAATAAACTAATGAAAAAAACAGAAACAATTTTAAAGACTAAAATTTCAGATCAAATATAATATTTGAAAGCAGTAAGGAAATGTAAATCAAATCTAAAACATTTTTCATAACCTTAGAAACAATTAGGCAAAAGAATAAACCACAATTATAATATAAAACTTTGAAGAAAGTGATGAAAATGAAAAATGATATGACAAGATTAATATTTGAGTCTGTATTTTCAAACCCATAAATTTAGAGTTTAGGCTTTTTTATCATAGATATAAAATGAGAATTCAAGTTAGGCTTATTTTTTAAAGTAACAAAAATAAGAAGAAAAAATAAGAAAATGTTCTGCTATTTGAAAGTACGTATGCACTGACCTTAGAACTAAAAATCATAGCTACCATTAGTCAGCTGTAAGAATGGAGACAAGTTGCCCTTTGGATAGGCTCAGCCCCATTTTGACCAATATAAGATTAACATGAAAATGCCCTTCCATACCTTCTTGTTATGTGTACTGTAATTACACATTTCTCTACTTTGCTGTCATTTTTTGCTGTGATTGTTTTGCTGGAATTTTTATAAGTATCTCATGGACACAAGACAATGTAACATGTTTCATCATAGGTAGTCTGATGATGTAATTCTACATAGAAAATATTAGCAATATAATTACATTCACCAAAGTTACTGTGATTTTTCTTCATAGTTAATTTTAAAAGGATATTTTCCATAGTAGCCATATCAGGACAACAGATACACCATCGAGATTCTGGAATTCTATGGAAAGCAATGACTACTTAGAAAAGTATGAGCTTCCTTTCCTTATGCTGTCCCTTACCCTCATTATTTGATGTTTATATTACATTATCAGTTTACCTTGTTGGGTAAAATATTCTTGTATAGAAAGTAAAGTTATGTCCTAAATCTTGTTTAAGCAGAAAATTTTCAACCCTAAAAGAATTATTTTCAGATATTTGTTTAATCCAAGATAAAAATTTGCCCTTTTATAAGTTAGTCTTATAGTAAAAGTTGAACAACCCAGGTTGAATTAACCAAAACTAGCCATAATTCCTGTGCTGGGAGAATTATAGATCTTTTCTGCCAGTCTCCTTATGGAGAAAAGACAGGCTTCATCTGTTGTAATATTCTGTGGCTAATGAGTAGCAAAGAATAAGACCCAACTATCTAGTTATGTGGGAAGATAATTAGGAAAATGGCTTCATTTAAATATTTTCTTTCGGGCTGGGAATGTGGCCTAATGGCAAGAGCGCTTACCTCATATACATGAAGCCCTGGGTTCGATTCCCTAGCACCACATATATAGAAAACGGCCAGAAGTGGCACTGTGGCTCAAGTGGCAGAGTGCTAGCCTTGAGCAAAAAGAAGCCAGGGAGAGTGCTCAGGCCCTGAGTTCAAGGCCCAAGACTGGCCAAAAAAAAAATTTTTTTTCTTTCACAATTTCATAGCCTTTACAGTTGTTAAATACAGAGAAGTTGGAATTAACAATATTTTAATATCTTTTTCAGGTTTACTCAATTCCAGATATGGCAGAGGATGGATTGATCACAGAAGATTAGCTGTAAATAGTTTCCGCTATTTTGGATATGGTCAAAAGTCTTTTGAATCTAAAATCTTAGAAGAAACTCAGTTTTTTACTGATGCTATTGAAACATACAAAGGCAGACCTTTTGACTTTAAACAATTAATAACAAATGCTGTTTCAAATATAACTAATCTGATCCTTTTTGGAGAACGATTTACTTATGAAGACACTGATTTTCAGCACATGATTGAGTTATTTAGTGAAAATGTAGAACTAGCTGCCAGTGCCTCAGTCTTCCTGTATAATGCCTTTCCATGGATTGGCATCTTACCTTTTGGGAAACATCAACAGCTATTTAGAAATGCAGATGTGGTTTATGAATTTCTATCTAAACTTACTGAAAAAGCTTCAGTCAACAGAAAGCCTCATTCACCTCAGCATTTTGTTGATGCTTATTTAGATGAAATGGATCAAAGCAAAAGCGATCCATTATCTGCTTTCTCCAAAGAAAATCTAATTTTCTCAGTGGGTGAACTGATCATTGCGGGAACTGAAACTACAACCAATGTGCTACGCTGGGCAATGCTTTTCATGGCCCTTTATCCGAACATTCAAGGTAAGGATTCTCTTGATCTGCCCATATATATATATGAATCATATTGTTCAACTTTGGTAAATGTATAAAATGTTCCTATAAACTCTTAATATGCTAGTCAAGAAGAGAAATATTTAAATTTAGTATTTCATTAATAAAGTATCTCCTTCATGTAAAAAGGGTCTTGAAATAGGACTTACTGTACTGATGTTATAAGTGAGGACATAGGCTAAGGGTCTAGAAGTGCCAGAGCTATAACCTAATCTCTGGTTTCTCTCATCTGAGTTTTTTGTTGTTGTTGTTGTTGTTGTTTTTTTGCCAGTCCTGGGCCTTGGACTCAGGGCCTGAGCACTGTCCCTGGCTTCTTCCTGCTCAAGGCTAGCACTCTGCCACTTGAGTCACAGCGCCACTTCTGGCCATTTTCTGTATATGTGGTGCTGGGGAATCGAACCCAGGGCTTCATATATATGAGGCAAACGCTCTTGCCACTAGGCTATATCCCCAGCCCCTCTCATCTGAGTTTTATGTTTTACTATTTTCTTCACTGAATGAAAGGACCGTTTTACAATTTCTTCACTCAATTCTGGATGTATTTATTGTTTTGGTTTGTTAGGTTTTTTTACTGTATTTTTATGACCAAATTGCACATGGCTTTGGCTACTATTAGTAAAAGATATATAGTATGTATTTAAAAAGAACTCCCAAATTATGAAAAATCTGTTACTGTATCCTGTTGGCTTAGAGTAGGTATCCTATTTTACTCCAAGTATAATTATTTTGAATATAATATACATATATGTATATGCACACACATATATATACTATTTTCAATACGGTTCTAAGAATTGTGTAATAACTTGAAAAAATTTTTTCAGGACAAGTTTGGAAAGAGATTGATTTAATTATAGGCCCAAATAGGAAGCCTTCCTGGGATGACAGATGCAAAATGCCTTACACTGAAGCAGTTTTACATGAAGTTTTAAGATTCTGTAACATAGTTCCATTAGGGATTTTCCATGCAACCTCTGAAGATGCAGTTGTACGTGGTTATTCCATTCCTAAAGGCACGACCGTAATTACAAATCTTTATTCTGTACACTTTGATGAAAAATACTGGAGAAACCCAGAAGTGTTCTATCCTGAGCGATTTTTGGACAGCAGTGGACATTTTTCCAAGAAGGAAGCTTTGGTACCTTTTTCCCTGGGTAAGACAATTTTCATGATTATAAATTCAGAATAAAGTGTGATTATTCACCGTATATAACATTTGATTATCAAACATCCCTCTGGAATTAAGTATTCTGACTCTAATAATCTTGATTCTTACAGGAGAGAATGGTTTGATCAAAAGTAGTTAACTGGGGACTGGTGGCTCAAGCCTGTAATTCTAGGTATTTATGAGTTTAAGATCTAAGGATCATGATTAAAAGCCAGCCTAGGCAAGAAAGTACCTGACACTCTTATCTCCAGTCAACCAACAAAAAGCTAGAAGTGGAGCTGTAGCTCAAGTAGTAGAGTGATAGTATTGAGCAAAAATGCCAAGAGACGGTGCCCAGACCTTAGTTTAAGCCCTGGTATCAGCCTATCCTGCACACGCATACACACACACACACACACACACACACACACACACACACAGAGTAACAGCTGCTGTTATTCAAAGTAAGTCTTATTTAACTAGAGTTAAACTGCTGAAAAGTACAAGGTTCTTTAGAAACTTTTTGACTCTAATCAAACTTGTATAGCTTGAATTTAGTAACAAGTGTCTTGAGAACAAGGCCTTGAGAAAGGAACAACATGACAACTTAAAGTAAAACTAGAATCTAGCCTCCCTGCTTTTATTACCTCATCTCTTACTAGGAAATATTGCTTCTCCTGTGAAATAGGACACATATAAGAGACCCATGGACCAGATACTCATCGTCAAGAAGAGTAACATTTAGTCAGTTGAAATGAGCTTCTCTTGGGTCAAAGGCCAAATTAGATCTCTTATAACATATCTTAGGATATGTGGTAATTTTGAAAGCAACAGAAGTAATAGAACAGATGAAACTAAAACCTTAAAGAAATCTATGGCCTAACTAAAGAGCATAAAGGAATTGTTTCTGAAAGCTGAAAATCCTAATTTGTACTTTGGAAGATTTAAGAGAATCCTTTAATAAACATACCTTTTTGTAACATCTAAAATTCCAGATTTCATTAATTACAACCAACTATCAGACATTAATTTAAGGAAATATAGGCCTTAAAAACTTATAGTATATGCATTTTTCTTTAGGGAGAAGACATTGTCTTGGAGAACAACTGGCTTGGATGGAAATGTTCTTGTTTTTCACAACTTTGCTTCAGAGGTTTCATTTGCAGTTTTCACAAGACCAAGTTCCAAATCTGAAGCCCAAGTTAGGCATGACATTGCAGCCCCAGCCTTACCTTATCTGTGCCAAAAGACGGTGAAAGCACCTAATCAGTGTAGTATTTAGAAGAAAGCTACAGTGTCATCAAGTCAAGTGACCACAGATGTGCTATTAAAAACAGTAGTAGATAAATAACAGACATTAGTTATTATTTTACTTCTAAGGTAGAATTCTTTGTTGATACAAATTGCAGGTGTTTCATAAGATGCTTAAAAAAAAAAAAGCATGGATGTGCTTGTTCAGCACAAGGCTCCTGTCATCCCATCCTCACTCTTATTTATCTCATGTCTTAGGGAGCTTTGCTTCCAAGTGCTGACTTGTCTCCGATCAGCCACTGTCATTAATCGATTATGATACTAGTCCAGCTTAGTATAAAATTAATAAAGAAATTAAAATACAAATAAATGAGTTTGTACTACAGAGGCTTTTTAGCTATGATAGCAGATGATAGTAGAAATATTTACCTTATGTAGAGCCTGCTAGTCTTGTTTCCTATATCTTCGTAAGAACTGTGTCATTCTTCTTAAAATTTGAGAGTATGGGATCCCTAAGCATCCATCCCACAGCCACTGTGTATTGAAAGTTGCAATAAATTGACATGTGACTACTGACTCTTTGTAGGAACAGCCATTTATCCTGTTTCACTTCTTTATAAAAGCCATTGTATGACTTAAAAATTGAAACATTTTAGGGCTGGGGATATAGCCTAGTGGCAAGAGTGCCTGCCTTGGTATACCCGAGGCCCTAGGTTCGATTCCCCAGCACCACATATACAGAAAACGGCCAGAAGTGGCGCTGTGGCTCAAGAGGCAGAGTGCTAGCCTTGAGCGGGAAGAAGCCAGGGACAGTGCTCAGGCCCTGAGTCCAAGGCCCAGGACTGGCCAAAAAAAAAAAAAAAAAAAATTGAAACATTTTATCTTTTAGAGATTTCTGCACATTCCAATGGATTGTTGCATTTTGAAAGGTAAAATATTCCTATCCAAAAACATGATTTAGACACAAGGTAACTGTGTAAATTCCAGTATTTGAGTGTGATGAGATACTGTTACTGATAGTTATGAAAGGACAAAATGGGAAATTGTGACTCCCCTCAATAAACTGGAATGCATATTCACTTGTCTCTAGCTATCTTCACATTTTTATACATTGTGTTAATATTCTTGTAACTAGTTTATGAGCAATTATTAAGAATATGGATTTAGCCATAATTTGGTCTTGTATTTGCAAGTTTTTGTGGTATGAATCAAGAGTATTTGCATATTTAAAATATCAAGATGTTTTCATGTGCCAGGAAATTTCTTTTATTATTTACTTAAATAATAAAATGAAACTTGAAGTTTTAGAGTTAATATGGCCTTAATTCCACGGTAAGGTCCTTCTTTTCCCATCCCTCTGATTTATCTACTGCATGATAAATAACTTTGTTTTAAAGCCGGCTTATGTACTATACCCCAGCTTTGTGTAAAGAGGAAAAACTTGAATGGTTTCTTGGAAAGAAAGTTTTTAGATACACCCAGAAAACAATTCTTTGTATCTCAGCACTACTAAATACATTATTAACTTAAAAGTATGTGCTATATATGAGATTATGGTTCACTTAGGCCTGAATGTATACCTGACTAACTAGGAATGGTGTTGGCATCCCCTTAAAGTGCAGTTGCTAACATCTGTGTGCCAAATATTGGTGCCCCCAGCATCATTAAACACTAATAGACTTAAAAGCACAGATATACTTCAACACAGTAATAGTGGTAGACTTCAGCACTCCACTATTATCAATAGTTATGGTATGCAGATTTTAAAAAAGTGAAGAAGCCTCAGAATTAAATGACAAAATGGATTTGACAGACATTTACAGATTATTTCACTCAACAACTGCACAGGATACATTCTTAGACACCCTAGAACTTTTTCTGAAATGGAGACTATTTTAAGACATAAAATTAGTCTTAATCAATACAACAGAAATACTCCTAGTTATGGTTTTCCTTCTTTTCTTTTCATTCTTCTAGTTAGAACCTCTCCTAGCACATTTAAGTGATAGGAGCAAACATCTATTTAAAATAATGATTCTAACATCCCACCAATATACCATTTGCTCTAGTTTTGTTCATTTTCAGATCATTTTTTAATCCATCTAATTGGTCAGTGTTATTTGTCATATCAAATGTAAATGGCACTCCACTTTTTCATTCTTGGAAAATCAACCCAATTTGTACATATATTATTTAGGAATTATGCATCTCGTTTCATGAATAAGTTTGCCTATAATCTTTCCTTATGATCCTAGAATTGATGTAAAAGTTATATTCATTTGTATAATGTATAAGCCTTGTGTTTTTTAAAATATAATCTGGAATAGCTTGTTAGTATTCCAAAGAATGCAGGGAAGAAAGAGGTTATAATGAGCAAGCAATATTGATTTATTGAAAAAATAAAATAAATTGTGGAGAAACATGTTACAGTTAAGAACAGGTGCTATATGACCAATGGAAGTTAAAGATCCCAATATTAACGTATTTTATTTGTTGTACACATTTATGTTCCTTTGACATAAAACATTTCTGTATAGTGACTATCACTAACATTTCAGCCTTAAATGTTTTAATTTATATAGCCACCCCAGTTTTCTTTAGGAATTTGTTTCATCTTTTCTCATTGCTTTTCTTCATCTTGTTATTTTCACATTTTATGTGTTTCCTACCAGTAGCAGAGCACTAAAATGTTTTTGAAATAACGGAGTAAGACACCCTGTCTAAAGCCACGACTGTCCAATTTCAATTTTGTTTCCACTAATTTGACACATTTACTGGGTTGCTATAGGCAAGTTTCTGTTTCTTAATTTCTTCCTCTATAGGTCTGTGATGATGAAATATAAATGAACATTATTATTTAGAAATCACATATCACTAGAAACAATACCTAATACAGTGTAAGCAATACATACATGCCAACTCTTTTTCAGGCTTTCAGGCTTTTCATTCATCATTGTTTACCAGTAGGGTTTGTGCAGCATTTTGAGAACCATCCTCTAGGTTTTTCATTGAGTGCTCAGTCGCCTATTTATTTTGGTAGGAGTTGAGATTCCTTGACTTGCCATGTTTCTTGTGCTTCTTCTGCCCATGTGGGAAAGAAAGTGATCCAATAGCACACCAGAACACAATTTTAAGACAAGAACCAAACCAGCCCTGAGCCCTGTAGTTGCACAAACTTTAGAGATTCATAATCATAGATAGGCAATTTCACTCCTTTTTTCCATACAAAAACAGATCAAATAGCACCACAGAACACAGTATTACAACAAAAACCAATCCTGAACACTGTTACTGCACCAGTATTAGAGGTTCCAAATATTAGATAGTTATTCCCCTATCTATCTCTGCTTTTCTTTGCCAGGGAAGGGGTATTGTGATTCAGAAGTGGTGACTGTAACCAGTGAACAAACCTGTCCTTTTGTTTAAATCATTTTGGACTGAAATGGTTACTTAATGAACCCATTTGACACAATGAAAATGAGTACAGATACAGTCTAGCTAGTCAACCAACAACTAGGGATCAATGGACTATGAAGATCCAAGGAGTGAAAAGCCAGAAATTAAGAAGTATAAGGAAAAGTAGAAGAAAGTAAGAGTAGAGAAAAAAGGAACCAAAGGATGATAGTTGAGATCTAAATTCAGAGAAAGAAAAAAAATAACTTTAAAAATTATATAAGTATGAAGGAATAATACCAAAATTAAGTGTACTGAGCTTGAGAAATAAGAGGTTTTAGTAATCAGAGGCTGAATTTTGTATGTAGACAATGAAGGGGGAGGCTTAATAAGCACTGTTAGCCATGTACCTAAGGATGAAGTAGAAAAAGAAAAAAAGTTTAAAAAAAAATGGGTGTGGGGAAACAAGGAAAAAAATAATGAAAAAATTTGAAAATTATAATTGGAAAAAAATTCTTCAATTTGGGTGATCTTGCGTCTCCCCTGTGTCCACTGTCCAGTCTCTTGATGGAGCCTCTGATTTCCCTGCAGTGGTCAGTTTTCCTGTGGCTTAGTTGGGTCTCTTAAATCTCTTTGTTTAAGCTGGGTCTGCTGAATTGAGGTGGAAAAAGGTCCTGCTGTATGGAGGTGGGGGTCTAAACTCCTAGGCTAGTTTATTGGTAGAATGGTCTGCTTTTTGTGTCTCACAGGAGGGAGGTGGCAGTTTTAGGTAGCTTGGAGTCACTTTCAGGGAGCTTGAGTGTGGATGGGGTTGTGGCCTATCTAGAATCAGTGGCTTTTCCCAGATTTGCTACCTATTGAGATTCTTTTGACCCAGCTAAGAGCTGCTCTCTCCTTTTATGGCCTAACCAGTTTCTTGGGGTTTTTTGTTGTTGTTTGTTTTTAACTACTACAGTGGCTAAGCTGCAGATCTGCAAAGGGGCAGGATAGCCTCTGGCTGTGTTTACCTGGGTATGAAAGAAGTTCTGCCCTGCAAGAAGTTCCCCCCACCTTGTTGGGATGACCTTTCCCTGGGCAGAGCTGACTTTAACTACTCAGATTCCTTTGCCTTTTCAAAACTGGCTCATCTCAGGACCGTCTCCTAGCTGCTTTCTCTATCTGTGTCAGAGTCAAAGATGGCATTCTTCTCTAGTGGAGAGGGAAGGGCTACTTTCCAAATGCTGTCCTGTGAGCAGGAGTGAGATTGTCTTTTGAGGGGTACTCTCTCTTTCCCTTGGTTTGTCTGACCCTCAGTGATCTGCATCAGTCTATGGCCAGCAGGCTGAAGGTTTCTGCTCCTAGTCACCTATTAGCCCTAGGGAGTGGAAAACAGCTCACTCTGTCTCTGATGCAAATATCCTGGTTTTATCTGCTACTGTGGTGGCTGCCAGGTCACTGCCACTGCCACTGCTTCTACCAGTGTACTTAAATCTGTCTTCTCAAGCAGGTTGCCTAAATATTTCCTCTCTGGCCAAAATCTCTGTACTATCATAGTTCACTTGGTGTGAATCTCTAGCTGTAGGCTTTTCATTGGAACACTTAGCACTAAGCTGTACCTCTGCCATCTTGTGCAACTATCTCCATGAAACTTTTATTTCCAATTAATCACAGAAAAATATGTAAGTAGAGCTGTAGCTCAAGTGATAGATTACTAGTCTCGAACAAATGGAGCTCAGGGACAGTGCCCAGGCCCAGAGTTAAAGCCCCAGGGCTGGTAAAAAGTTAAAAAAAAATTTGACTGAGTCTGATAGATGTGTACACACATAGCTGTGTATAATGCATCCTACAGGAAAGAAAACAGTGGTGGAAATATATTTAGGTAGAATGCAAAATGTATTCTAGAGAAACATACATGATCTATCACATATATGTACACACACATATATACATATATAGACATACAAAAAGTACAAGCTCATATTATTGGTTAAAATTTTATTATTCAGTAATATATTAGTTTACAATGTGTGTGGCAATGGTAGCAAAACTAGCAGGAAGGAATTTAGCAACACTCAACACATTTAATAAATAAAGCTTAGTGACTCACTCACTGTATAGAGGTTGAAGCTTACCTCAACCACTGAATCCTTGTACTGGGATTATAGATATACACCACCATACCCAGCTCCAAAGAGCTTTTAGATCTTTCAGATAACCTACATATTCTAGTAAGGTTAAGAAACTGCCCATATTACACTTTAACTACATGAAAATTAATAGTTTACTGTCTTCAGAGTTGCATGATTCCAAAACATGTGGTCTTGAAGAATAATGAAAAGCAATTAGTTTTACCATCATGGTATCATGTTGGCTGTTCTTTGTAACAGCAATTATTTTCTTCCCAACTAGGGCACATTTCTCCAACCTAACAACTATATCAACATTATAAACATAATCCATTTTCTGTACAGCCATCTTAATAATATAATTATTTCTTTATATGCTTTTATGTGAAATAATTTACCAAACTATTCAGACTTTTTATATAAAAATTAAGTATTCCCATTTTATCTCAGAAATCAGGTTTACAATTGGGCTCCAAAATTACTGAGTAGTGGTAGGTCATTTCTGTCATGCATCCTTTTTTTTGCCAGTCCTGGGGCTTGAACTAAGGGCCTGAGCACTGTCCCTGGCTACTTTTTGCTCAAGGCTAGCACTCTGCTACTTGAGCCACAGCACCACTTGTGGCTTTTTCTGTATATGTGGTGCTGAGGAATCAAACCCAGGGCTTTATGTATACTAGGCAAGCACTCTACCACTAGGCCACATTCCCAGCCCTGTCATACAGTTTTGGGGCATAAAAAACTAGTAGAAAGATGAGTATCATTTTTATGGCTACCAAACACATGACACCTAAAATATAGATATGATTGCTACATATTCTAATTAGTTGTTCAATGTATATGCCTTATATAGCTCCTCATATTAGTTTTATTCTTTATCTCTGATGGTATTAATTTCATTTCATTTTTTATGAAGGCAAAAGACAGATAGCTGCTTTTTCTTGGCTTTAATTAGTCTCACATTCATCCAAGAAGACAGAGTGATATTCATAAAAGGTTAACATTAATATTAGGACAACTTTTTTCTTCTGGCAAATCTATGGCATGTTTATAACAACTCACTGTTTAAAATACTAATCCTGAGCAAGAGTAAAAGTAAGAACAGTTTTGACTAAAGAACAAAATTCCTTCATTATTAAACAGCTTTAAAATTCAACCATGAAACATAAAATCAGTAACACTACAATTCTGACTTCTTATGTTCATGGCAAACCTGAATACTCTGAGCAAAAATAAAACATGAAGTAGATAATACACAGCAATAAAAAGCATCAGAAATTGATGCACCTGGATTTTGTTAAATATAACAAAGGTTACTCAGTCCTTCATGGATAAACCTAGCTGGGATAACAGCACTGAGCAGTATATTGCATTGAGCAGAAAGCCCTCAAAAAGGCCACAATGGATTCATTTTTAGATAGGCATAGACTTAAAAAAGTACAAAGACATAAAAGATACATTTGGAAATACTATATGCATCCTGTTTTCATAAAAGCAGAAAGTTCTGGCCACTTTGGAAACTGAAATAAGTCACTTGAGAGTTTATAGTTACGGCCTCACATCCCCTTGGAAAATAAGAGCTCACTACCCTGCAAAGCAGCATTATGACAAAGTATATACCAGTGAAGGCTTCAAGGGAGGACTTTGCAACAAAGGCTAACTGAAGCCTAGCTCTGAATCATTTTCTAGTTCATTTGGTGAAAGTGCTTAGGAGTGGGAACCTGCCAGAATAGCAAGGTTTCTCTCACAGTATTAAGGCTGGTCCACGTGGGAATGGTCAGTTGAAGTCAGCACAGTGAACATTAGGTAATGATTTCTGACCCTGGGCACAGCCCTCCAGGCTGCTTTAGTATGATTTTCCTTTTATCCAAACTGTGGCTCTTCCTCTTCATCTGCTTCTTCAATGACCTGAATCTCATCTGCTTGAGGTAATGTGTTCTCCACCTGTAGTTTATCCCCCTCAACTTTACATTTTTCTTCTTCCTCTATGATTTCCTTCCATATCTTGTGGTTTTCAGAGAGGTGGTGCATTAGCTGACAAAATATTCTCCGTCTGCCTTTCCTTCTTTGTGGTTCTGTGAAATTTAAGAGAGGCAAATTCTAATCATAGTCATATGACTTAGTTACTCATTCAACAAATAGGTTTAAGTGTCCATTATATTGTAAGTAGGTATGTAAGCACTAAGGTTATAATAGTGAACAGAAAGATTAACAAAATAATGTCTGTGCTAAGGCACTCACATTCCATCTAAACTAACAAAATATGAATATGTTAGGCGGTACTTAGTGTTACAGATAGAAAAGAGAAAAGAGAGGAATAGAGGTCACTGGGTGGAATGAGGGAAGTATAATACTGAAATTTCAAATGAAAATCAAAACAAACTGAAGTTCAAAACCAAGAGAGGGAGAGGGAGAGGGAGGAGAGGAGGGGGAGAGGCATGGGGACTGTAAGGTCCACCCCAGGGCTCCATGCAGATGCCCCCCACCTGTTTAAGTTTGCCCAGTACCTGTGTTACCTAGGTAACCGGCACACCTGGAGGCAGTTACCCCCACCCTTCCTGAGGCCACATTCAATCCACCTGGCCACACCTCCCTGTCCCTACCCTAGATAAGGTATGGCCTGGGGTGGTTCAGCCTTTCTCTCCAGACAGGTTTGATCTCGCCCCTTGGCCAGCAGTTCTGGAATAAACTTTTCTCTCCTGCCTGAATACCGCTGTGGTCTTCTCATTCATGGGCTACCTACTTTAGTAACCATTACAGTGACAGGAAGGGAGAAGAGGAGGGAGAAAGAAAGAAAGAAAAAGAGAAAAGAAAGAAATTTCTAAGGCCTTTTGTGTTTTAAAATAAATGTAATTGTCAACATTCTAGTGGAAATTAATTTGCAAAAACTTGTCTTCTCAAAGTCATATTCGGGTAGTAATAGACTAAGGTACTCATTGCTATGCTAATCCTAAATCCAAAGCACATGTGTGTGAAAGGGATAGGAAATATGTTCTTTGTAGTTATTTCTGTTCGGGCTTACAAAGTATATAGAAAAAATAACTAGGCATAATTTATATAATAAAAAATTTAAATGTTTGATTTCATTCATAATTACGAAGGTAACATTTTCCATTTATACTTGTCATAGAGAAAAACATATCGATACTGTTTAACTCAAATTCATGACACCATAAAACTTAGTTCTGCCCTGGAAACCAACGGAAGGAAGATTAGGCAGCTTTGAAAGTTGTGCTCTGAAAGTTGTGCTCCTCAACTGTCTGCAGGGTATTTGAGGAGGGGTAAAATAAAGGGGGCCAGCTGCTAGAACCCATCATCCTCACAGATGTGCAGATGTGGCTGCAGGCCTGGTATGAGTACACAAGTTGAGCCAGCTAAAGAGCAATGGCTGAAGGACAAATTCTTATGTGTGACAGAATATGCACACTACCAAGAACATAGCATTACTGGAAACTTGACTATTAAATATGAGCATACCCAAGATATGTACCTAAGAAACAAAAATTTAATCCAAGTTAAATTTTGGCATTTGTAGTTATTAAATTGAGGCATTTTTCTTACTCAGAATTAGATTGTCTCCCATGTCTTCATCATCTGTATCTAATTCTTCACCATCTTCATCATCACCACTTTCAGTGTCATCCTCCTCCTCTGTTTCTATCCACTGACCTGGTAGCAAACCAGCAGCATCATAGGAGTTGCATAGAGGACCCACAATGTGGGTGATAAAGGATTCTTGGAGTTTTGCTAGTTGAGGAGAAGAACGATCCATGAAGGGACTGATGGGTAGACCAAGATTTGCTTCTTCATCTCCCTGAGAATTTTATAAAGAAGACTTTACAACTTGGAAGGAGGGAGGTGGGGGGGGGGGGGGACTGGAAGAGATAGTGAGAGAAAAAGGAAGGAAGTGGGTAACAATGTTTCACAAGAAATGTACTCATTACCTTACTTATGTAACTGTAACCCCTCTGTACATCATCTTTACAACAAAATAAAATAAAGAAAATATAATTTAAATGGTGGAAAATCAACCACCAAATTTGCTGTTAAAATTATCTTGAAAGCTGGGCACTGGTGGCTCACACCTGTGAGGCTATTCAGGAGGTTGAGATCTGAGGATCACATTTCAAAGCCAACCCAGGCGGGAAAGTCTATGAGACGCGGACTTCTAATTAAGCAACCCAGAAAGCAGAAAGTGGGGATATAGCTCACAGGTGGTAGAACACAATTCTTAAGGGAAAAAGCTCAGAGACAACACCCAGGTCCTTAATTCTAGCCCCAAGACTGGCCACACACGTAAAAGCATTATCTTGAGGTTTAAAAAAAATTATCCACATCAAAATAATATTTAAAAAAAATATCAGTTAATGTAATTTTTTATCAAGCTGGGGGTGTTGCTAAACACTATAGTGTTTGCATAGCATTCGTGAGGACCTAGGATCAATCTTCAGCACCATTAAGAAATGAAAACAAGATGAAAATTTTATTCTCATATTCTGTCAGTGTACATCAATATAGTTGATATTCAGTTTTTAAGAATATAGAAATCTTTTCAAGTAAGTGTGAGCAATTTTGCTAACAACTTCCAAAATTCTATAGTATTAAATATGGATTCTCTTAAAGAGAGACTAATAGACACTTTTTGGTTTTAATTGTACCCCAAGTTTACATGGATAAATTTTGCAAGTGCTTCTCAGCTCTTTCCCTTTTCTAATAACAAAACTCTTTGATGAATCTAAATAAAAAATCTAATATATGAAACTAATTAGAAATAGAGCTACTATAATTGAGGTGAGAATTTGGGCCTAAAGTCCAAACTGCTTGCCCTCTGATGCCCTCTTATCATGGCTTTTGGAGATTTAGTAAGCACAACTTGGTATCAGACAGATGTGGTTTAAAAACTTCCTTTTGTTACTTACAAGTTGTAGTATTGGGCAACTCTGTGTCCAACATTATATATAAATTTTGAATAATCTAACAAGGTTTCTATAAGGGATAAAAGCAATATTACTTTAAATAGAGAATTTGACAAATGGTACTACTAAAGTCTGAACTAGTTGGAAATTAATTACACCCTACAACATAAAAATTTTGCATTGAAGCAGTGTTTACTTGTTACAAACAAATAAATTTCTACAGAAACAATAGAAAATGTCCCTAAGAAAGATATCTTTGTGATCTGTTATGACTAACCTAAACATGTACTAATTATTCCCTATGAGGGAAACCACAGAGTCCATGTTTCTTTGGGTCTGGCTCACTTCATTTAGTATGATTTTCTTCCAAGTCCTTCCATTTCCTTACAAATGGAGCAGTGTTGTTCTTTCTGATAGATGCATAGAATTCCCTTGTGTATATGTACCACATTTTGCAGATTCACTTGTCTACTTAGGGGCATCTTGATTGGTTCAATATTTTAGCAATGACAAATTGTGCTGTGATGAACATTGTTGTGCTGGTGGCTTTAGTGTGGTCTTGCTTGTAATCTTTTGGGTAGATGCCCAAAAGTGGGGCTGCTGCATCATAGGGGAGCTTTATGTTTATCCTTCTGAGGAGCCTCCATTCTGCTTTCCAAAGTGGTTGAACAAGATCACAATAGCGCAATAGCTATGCCCGTATGAACACATAGATAATGCTAAGTGAAGTGGACTCCACGTTATGGAAACAAGTGGTATATCATTGTAATTATTTTCAACATGCCATGCGAAACCATACTGTTGTTTTTTATTTCTCTCGTATTCCCTCCCCATGGTTTTTACCCCTGCTATCACTGTATTTGATCTTAGTACCCTGGATCCTGTATATACGGTGTATCAGAACTAGGAAAGAGAAAGGGAATACAAAAATTGAGAGACAAAGGATAAAAAGACAAACCATTCCAAAAGCAATACTTACAAAACCATTTGGTGTAAACCAACTGTACAACTCATGGGGGAGAGAGGGAAATGGGGAAGGGGTAAGCAGGAAAATTGAGGGAGGAGGTAACAAGTTGAATAAGAAATGTACTCACTGCCTTACATATGAAACTGTAACTGACAATAAAATAAAAAAAGACAGGAACAACAAAAAAAGAGATCTTTGAAAAGATGAACCAAGGGCAGGGAATGTGGCTTAGTGGTAGAGTGCTTGCCTCCTTCCTATACCTGAATCCCTAGGTTCAATTCCTCAGCACCACATATATAAAAAAGGCCAGAAGTGGCACTGTGGCTCAAGTGGCAGAGAGCTAGCCTTGAGCAAAAAGAAGCCAAGCACAGTGCTCAGGCCCTGAGTTCAAGCCCCAGGACTGGCAAAAAAAAAAAAAATCAGATGAGACACATAAATGGAGGGACAAGGATTAAATAACTGCTACAGTACTCACTAGACACTATGTTGCTAGTGAACTTCAACTTGTGGGTGGGGACAAGAGGGAAATACTGAGATTAAGAGAGAGAGGAAAGGGGTGACATTGTCCAAAAGGAAATGTACTCTTTACCTGACTTATATAACTGTAACCTCTCCATACCCCAACTTCATAATAACAATTTTTTTAATTTCACAAATTGCATGTTTCACCTTACCTGCTCATAAAATTCATTAACAATGCCTTCAGTCCATTTCAAATGCAAATCCCGAACTTTTGCAGGGCCATTTATATCTGCTAATTTGATGCACACCTGGCATACTAAGAGGCGATCATTTTCACTATTCCATTCTATACCATTACTATTTACATCATTAGCCTATTTTGGAAAAAGAGAATTATTTTAGCCTCTGAAGTTATAAGGAGTTTTCTAAGTTATTTTTTAACCAAATTACCTACATTAAAACTGTTTCCTGTTCAAATTATAGGGGAAAAAATCCAGTAAATGTTTCTTTTAATCAATTTATACCAGAAG
The DNA here is from genome assembly GCF_023159225.1 of Perognathus longimembris pacificus. Lineage (NCBI taxonomy): Eukaryota > Metazoa > Chordata > Mammalia > Rodentia > Heteromyidae > Perognathus > Perognathus longimembris. The sequence continues at coordinate 21,669,521 of NC_063173.1, read as the reverse complement.
ATGTATCTGCATGAGTTAAACTTTCCATTCAAATATTACGAGAATTTTAGCTGAAAAAAAAAGCACAGCATTCTAAAAACAAATACTTAGGGGTTTTAATATTTTTTATTTTGATAGAATTATAATCTATATGTTTATATTTTTATGCATAGTAAATAATACATATATATCAGTGAAACTAAAATTATAACTATTTGTACCCTAAAAAAGAACTTGTAAAGAGCTAAGAATTTGGCTCTCACTGTGAAAGGCAAAGTAACAAAGTTTAAAGAACACAAGTCCTAGAAGCTTATCTTTTAGTTTTAAATTTTAACTCAGAATGATTTGCTAATTCATTGTATGACTCCAATAAAATTACAACATCTATCTGAAACTAACTTTCTTCATCTAGAAAGTAAGAAATGCACTACCAATTTATATAATGCCGTAAGGATTAATAAATTGTCTTGCTTATAATAAACATAAAATATTACTTAACATTATTTAACTAGATGGGATGATCTCTTTTAGATAGGCAAAGTTATTATGCCCATTGAGAACTCAAAGTTCCTTTAGTAAAAAATAAAAATAAATGAAGAGACTAGCCAGGCACTGGTGGCTCAGGCCTGTATTCCTAGCTACTCAGGAGGCTGAAATCCAAGGATTATAGTTGGAAGCCAGTCCCAGCAGGAAAGTCCATGAGACGCTTGTCTCCAATTGACCACCTGAAAATCAGAAGTGGCACTGTGGCTCAAAATGGGAGAGCACTAACCTTAAGCAAAAAAGCTCAGGGGCAGTGCTCAGACCCTGAGTTCAAATCCCACAACAGACAAAAATGAAGAGAATGGGCCAGTTATAACCTTTTTTGAACTTTAGTGTAATTATGGATTTTCTGCACCAAAACCTTTGTCAGAGGAAAAATTACATTGATCACCACCACACACACAAAAAAAATTAAGTCAATGGGGAGCATGGCTCCAGTAGTACATGCATGCTTAGCAAGCATGAGGCTCAATCTGAGAACTGCACAAAGGGAAAAACAAAAAAACTTAAAACTGGTTGTGGTAGCACACATGTGCAGTCCCCAATCTTGGGAGGACAAAACAGGAGGATTGTTGTTTTGTTGTTGCTGGTACTGGGGCTTGAAATCAGGGAATAGGCACTGTCCCTCACTGTTTCTGCTCAGGGCTTGTGCTCTGCACGGGAGCCAAAACTCCATTTATGGCTTTTAACTGGAGATTAGTCTCATGGGCTTTCCTGCCTTGCCTGGCTTTCAAACTGCCATCCTTTAGAGCTCAGCCTCCAGAGCAGCTAAGATTATAGGTGTAAAGAGTTCAAAGCCAGTCTGGGCAGGAAAGTCTGTGCAACTCTTATCTTAACTAGCCCCCAAAAGCCAGTGGCACTGTGGCTCAAGTGGTAGAGCTTTGAGCTAGCCTTGAGCAAAAAACCTCATGGACAGCACTCAGGCCCTAAGTTCAAGCCCTAGTATTAACACAAACAAAAACCATATCTTTTGTTTTTTTTTTGTTGTTTTTTTTTTTTTTTTTTTGGCCAGTTCTGGGCCTTGGACTCAGGGCCTGAGCACTGTCCCTGGCTTCTTCCCGCTCAAGGCTAGCACTCTGCCACTTGAGCCACAGCGCCGCTTCTGGCCGTTTTCTGTATATGTGGTGCTGGGGAATCGAACCTAGGGCCTCGTGTATCCGAGGCAGGCACTCTTGCCACTAGGCTATATCCCCAGCCCCTCTTTTGTTTCATATAATACATTATATATCACTGTTTTTTACTTTCTCAAATCTTCCCATAAAATCTTTTGACATAATTAATTGGTTCATCACTATGTAAAAGAAAACCACAATAAAATATGTCTAAATATGAAAAGAAAATATAAAAATAGTATTTTGTATTAATTAAAAGCTACTACTAGAAATAAATGTATTACTTGTATTGTTTTTATTCTCAATAAGTAGTATTAATTTTAAGTGAACAAAGTTAAAAGCAATTTTCATCCGCAGCACTGACAATAGTGATTTCCTTTTTTAAAACCAGGCACAAATTTGCATAACAAACCTTAGCATTGAATTCAGCAAGGAAGTCAAAATGCTTTTTAAGATCTGTGGCAAGGATTGCTTCAATGACTAAAAATCGAAACCGCTTGAATTCCACATGATCAAGATTAAGAAGGAAGTTGTATTCTGGTCGAGAAAGATAGAGATTCCAAGCTGATGCTGCATGATGATTTTCCAGAACAGATCTATCATTGTATAGAACTGCCTAAACATGAATAAAGAAATATTAAATAGGAATCTCAAAAATATGAACCAATAAATAGTTAGGAAGTGGTTAAAAGTAGAATGAGCAGCTACTAGACATTTTACCAGTTATTTTTTTTCAATTTTTTATTATCAAACTGATGTACAGAGAGGTTACAGTTTCATACGTTAGGCATTGGATACATTTCTTGTATTGTTTGTTACCTTGTCCCTCATACTCCCCTCCCCCCTCCCCCTTTCCCTTTCCTCCCCTGAGGTGTTCAGTTCACTTACACCAAACAGTTTTGCAAGTATTGCTTTTGTAGTTGTTTGTCTTTTTTTTTTTACCCTGTGTCTCTCAATTTTGGTATTCCCATACCAGTTATTTTTTAATGTATGAAAAAGGTGATCATTTTATAAATGAGGACACTAAACTGCAAAGAGATTGAGATACACCTTTGTTTCCAGCACACATAGCTAGTAACTAAAAGGGTTGTCTCCAAATTTCATTTTCTGTATATATATCATACTTCACCCCAAGTGATGCAAAACTGATATTTTGAGGTTTGCTTCAATCAGCAAACCTTCTCAGATAAAGCTTCAGATAATAGCATCTCTGTAGCCAGCATCGTCTCAATGTTAGTGGTTACTGAAGAGGAAACAAAGGGATTTTCCAGGGCAAGCCGAAGACCGAATGTTAGAAAGAGATGCATCCTATAATCCCATCCTAACACAGTGCATAAAAGAGATATAAATAAAAGGTAAAAGCGTAAATCTGGTTCCAAGTATGTGGAACACTTTTACCTGATCTCATGCCAATGGAGAACTCTCAGGTGCTTCCTCAAGTATGTTAAGCCTTTGGAATATAGAATATACTTTGGGGTATATAATTTCTGAAGCTTCTTTGACCTCTTAAATTAAGCAATTTTAAGTTATTAAAGAAGCATCGTAAGCAAAATCTTCCATACTAAGCCTTACTAAAACCAGGGATAAAAACAAAACCATTCTGTTTTTAAAGAGTTTACTGTCTAATAAAGAACAGATAAAAATAGTATGCAATATTAGGTAAGACACATACTGTGAGAGATTGTTATAGTTAACTGTAAAACCTAGCTCCAATCTAAATTTCAGCACAGATGAATGACATCATATTATTGCTTTATACAGTGGTATGATCTTAAATTTTCAGTGAGCCACATAAAAGGTTTTAATACTATTTTGTGTGTATGTGCTAGTGTTGGGGCTTGAACTCAGGGCTTGGGTGCTATCTCTGAACTTTCTGTGCTCAGGGCTAGCACTCTTTTTTTCTGACTTTTTGATAGTCAATTGGAGATAAGAATCTCACAGATTTTTCGGCTTACACTGGATTTGAACCATGATCCTCAGATCAGCTTCCTGAGTAACTAGACATGAGCCACCAGCACTGAACTTCATGCTAATCTTAATAGACATCATAAATTCCAAAGAGAAAGGTTCACTTCAAAGACTACCAACAGGGTCAATTTCTAATAGTGCCTTGATAAACTTATGCTATAATCTGGCAAAAATTGATAGGCTATCAAAATAGCATTATCTCATCAAGAAAGAATCAAACTCCTAGCTCAATAGAGCACAACGTATAGGCCAAGCACTATTTAAACACTGTTAAATAAATGAATTTACCCTCACAGAATTTGCATTCTAGTAAAGCAAGAAAAACAATAAGCACATGTGTATGTATGATGGAGTAGGAGAGAAGCTAGGGGTAGAGGAGAGAGAGGAAAAGTGAGAGAGGGAGAGAGGAAGGAGGTGAGAGGAAGAAGAGAAAGCTAAGTATGATATTATTGCTTGGACAGAAGTAAATCAGGAGATAAAGGGGTATTATTTTCAAGTCAACATTCTAAGCTACCATTGAGCATGAACCGTTAAGACAAAAAAAAAAAAAACAAAGAAAGGGTCAGGCATCCAATAACTAAAGACAATATATCCAATCCATCCTGTGAAAGCTACCTACATTTGGTTGGATAAAACAAAGATGATAACTAAGACAAAAGAAGTAATGGGATTACTAGACATGGAGTCACTTGAACTTTTCTGCCTGAGCTAGTCTGAAATTATGATCTTACTACACTCAGCCTCCCACATAGCTTGGCTTAACATGCACAGTTAACAGTATTAATACAGTACAGCTGTACTGTATCTAGCTATGAACTGAAAAGAGATCTTGAGAACTTTCCAGGTTGGGCTGGCCTCAAACTGCTATCCTTCCATTCTCAGCCTGGTAAGATTACTTGGCTTAGTAGGAATACAGATGTGAACCACTGACACCTGTTTATCTATTTTTTCTAAGGCATGTGGCTAGAAATACATGTATAACATTTCGGAACCAACATAAACACCCACAACATTTAGTTTTTCTATAACCCCATATGCAGTTGCAAGTCCTCATGTCCAAAGTGATTACTAGTATGAGAATGTAATCACATTGATTTGTTGGGGATTCCAATCACTTTATTTAAATTGTGACTCTAAAGGATCAGATATACTGGATACGAAAGTAATATTATTATACAAAGAATAAATACATACACTAATGTATTCATAATGAAAAGACATGGGGTCTAGATATTAAGGCAAATCTTAGCAGAATGGGGAAAACAATCAAAAGATTACTATTTATCCTTAGACTTATGGCTTTTAGCCATGTTGTGGCTTAGATTTAGTCAGAGTTTTATCAATTTGATCAAAGACAAAAATATATTCAGCAAGGTCTCCAAAATTTTCACAAAGCAATGATTTATATATGATTCATCATGATTATATATGATTCGATATGATTTATGTCATAAACAATTTCCTTTTTTAGTTCAAGAAAAGTGATTGTTTTTCTGTAACTTACCATAATCATCTTTTTATTCAACCAATTACAATGCAGGAATGAAGAATGGCTTATAAAGGGATATTCATAATGGTTGTTAATTTTCAGAATTACTTGTTAAACTTTCTTAAAAAGAATTTCCTACCTGAGGTGCATTTGTAGCCACAAGAAATGCATTCGTCCTCCCTGGATGATCATAATCATGCATGGCAGCTGCCACATACAAAGCCATCAATTCTAATGCAGGAATGTTTGAAGACAGGCAGCCATAACTCTCATCTGGAATCGAGCAGCTCTTTGAAGAAATGTAAGCTATTTGCTCACGAGTAAGCCTACCATCAGAATCTAAGAAACAATAAGTATCAAATTAAACAAGAATTATCAGTCAGCTTCCCCACAATTGTGCTAAAGACAGAATTCCCATAGGTAATAGGACTATTTGTCTTAAAATTGGCTTTAAAGGATAAACACTTTCAATGCACTGATATTAGAATAATGTTAAATATAACCCTGAAGTTATGAACTTATAGGCCATCATAGGACTCTAGTATTGCTAATCTCGTAGGACATTTTATGCTTTCTTACTAAGGCTAACACTTTTTAAAACATCTGATTGTCTAAATATTTGTTATTTAAAGGCTAGATAATGGTCAGGAAATTGAATCAGAAAAATAATTAAAAATTAATTTTGATTTTTAAAAATAGGAAATTAGGAATTTAATACAGTAACAAAAAAGGCCTCCTAATACAAAAGCTGCAAGAAAGAAGTACCACATCACAAATAAAGAGCTGATTTTTCTCAACAAAAAGTTTAAAAGCTAAGAGGGAATGAAATGATCTATTTCAAGCCCTGAAATAAAATAACTGTAAATCTGGATAACACAGTAAAGCTAATATTCAGAATTGAAAGAGAAATAAACAAATTTTTCATGATAAGCAAAAACGAAAACACTTTACAATGACTAAAGCAGTGCCAAGAAGATTCTTAAAGGAATCCTAAACACAGAAAATGATAATGCAACAATGAAAATGATTGGCTAAATACGTGTGTGTGTGTGTGTGTGTGTGTGTGTGTGTGTGTGCATGCACACATGTTCTGTAGTCAGTCTGGTCAATCGGCATATGGACTGATTGGATAGAAATGCTTCTCACTGTCCAGGCGAATCCCCCTTCTTTATCATTTATCTATTGGTTTAAAAGCATAGAGAACTCAAAGTGCCTATCTATCTCAGTTTCTCATTTAGCATAACCCTCTCCAGGGTCTCTGTTGAAATTCTCTCTGCAAATACAACAAAGGACATTCTGGGTGGGCCTATAAAGCTACAGCCATCTACCTTAAGAAGATACTGGCATATTCAGAAAAGCTACCAGTAACACTCATCTTTTGGTCCTTCCCTTTCAGTTAAATTCTACATTCATTCGGAAAGGAATGTCAATGTATTAGGAACAAGAGACTGAAATTATGCTTTGTGCTTCCTGGAATAGTTCAGTATTATATATAACACTCCTCTTTGATGACAGAGAGCTTCTACACCTATCAACTTGGTCAGATAGTGCCAAGTTCATTATGGATAGGTCATGTTATAAATCTAGAGTCCTTGGCTAACTATTCAGTATCTACAGAACAATAATCTAACAGAATTTTTGCAGAAAGGAGAATAGTTATCTGAGGAAGATAGCTTGCCATTGTCTCAAAACTTAGTGGATTTATAATCTGATTTTTTGTTTGTTTTGTTTTTAAAGACTTCACCAAGGACCCAAATCTGTAAGAGAAACTGAGCTCTTTTGTATATGTTGGAGGCCATATTAAAATATTAGAAACTGGCTGGGAATGTGGCTTAGTGATAGAGTGCTTGCCTAGCATGCTTTAAGCCCTGGGTCCAATTCCTCAGTACCACATATGCAGAAAAAAACCAGAAGTGGCACTGTGGCTCAGAGAAGCAAAAGAACCTCAGGGACAGTGCCCAGGCACTGAGTTCAAGCCCCAGAACGTGAAAAAAAATTAGAAACTTACACAACTTGAAATTGCCTTACATGATTCTCATTGTCTGCACTACACATCAATTCTATAGCCTAAGAGTCACTGAACTAGAGCAATAATATTCAGATGTAAATTTGCCTTCAGAACCCCAAGAATTTCTAATGTATCAGTTGTCCCTCAACTTAGGACAACTTGTCCCTCCACATGTCTTAGACCACTGTATCCCTATTGGACATGGCTATGTCCAAGTAGAATGAACACAAAAGAAATCATCAGAATGTATTATAACAAAAACACTAAAAATCAACAGCAAGGTAAAAAGGAACATATTACATTTGTCAATAAGACCAAAGGCTGATTTATTAACAGAAACTATAGAATATCATGGAATCATATCTTAACACATGCTGAAATATGAAAATGTTCTTCTAATGCACAAGTGATATCTACAAACAAAAAAAAAATCAAAATGTTGTACAACGAAAGGATAGAACCACTGAATGGAACAAAGGACACCAGAAAAAGTAAATGGAGATAGCAGACAAAAAGGAACATGACGTAAAGCAAAGCCATTAAACTTAACTACTAAAACACAAAATGGTGCTGAGTAACTGAAATGTATAAAGATTACTATGGTATTATCACTTCTCAGGTATTGGCAAAAATAAAATAAAATCTACTCTCATATGTTGATGCCAACATAATAGACAGACAGTGAGATAGATTGATTCTTGGAGTATCCCTCTACTCCTTTATAGCCCAAAAGGAGAGAAACTGTTATAATTCATTATAGTTACTGAAATAATTATATTTGTAATTTGGACTACTAAGCAAATTTGATTGGTCACAACATTTTTAATATCTTTTTAATATTTATGTGAAAGTTTTAAATATATTCTTTTTAGGTTGGTAATTCTACATATCGCATACATAATACACCTATGGAATTCAACAAAAATTGAAAAAAAATCAAAGGAATAATTATATATTCAGGATAATGGCTACCTCTGTGCGGAAAGCAACAGGATGGAAAAGAGCTGAGAAAGAGAAGGAAACAGGTTAAACTCAGAACTACTAGATCTAAATTTAGCTTTTAAGTGGATTAATAGGTTTAAACTTTTTATGTCAGTACTACATACCATAGCTTATACAATTCTTTTACGTACCAGAGGTTAAAAAAAAAATTTCAAGAAAGAGGCAATAATGCTGAATCAGCGACCCGCAAACCCCCATCAGGGACACACTAGGGTCAGCACAACACAGCGGCAGGGCACAGTCCTACAGAGAAAGACATAGAACCTACCCACCCCCAAGTGCAGTGAGGGTGACCACCCCAGCAACAACCGAGACGGTCACGCTCACCCATTGGGCAGTAAGGTTCAACAGCCAAACTCAAACCCAGAGCCAGGACACAAACAAGTCTCCACTGATGGACCAGCGGGAACCAGCACAAAGCCAAGCTAAGGTCACCACCTACAGGTGCAGATCTCCAGATGCGCAAATCAGAAAGAAATATTACAAATTTCATGAAAGGTCAAGCCAACTCGCCAGCTCCAAAAAGTAGTACAAGTGAAGAGGAGATGAAGAATAAAAAAGAACTGAGGCTAAGATAGCAGAAATGATGGAAAGCCTCAGGAAGGAATTCAGAAAACAATTTCAGGAGTTTAAAATGGAAGTCTCAAAGGACCTTCAGGAAGTCAAGAAAGAAATGGAAGCAAAAATGGATACAGTGCACTCCTCCATTAAAGAAGACCTTAACATCCTGAGACGCGAAATGCATGAAAAAATAGATTTAAAATACAACTCTTTAAAGAAAGAAATTTCCATGATCAGAGCTGATCTGGCAACCATAAATAGCTCCCTGACATCCATAAACTCCACACTTGAAGCCACATCACAAAGAATTGATCATATTGAATCCCGAATTTCTCTTTTGGATGACGATGCAGCTGATAAGGACCAGAAAATTACCACACTCCAAGAAACGGTTAAACTCCAGGGCAGACTAATCTAGGAGCTAGTGGACAAAGACAAGAGATATAATCTGCACATAATTGGAATAGATGAAGGAGCCGAATACCAGAGCAGAGGGCTACAACATATTTTCAATAGAGTTATTGCAGAAAACTTCCCCAATCTCACAAGGAACCTCACCCAAGTAACCTAAGGCCTATAGGACGCCTGGCAGACCAGACCCTAGAATAAAGAGCAAATTTTGAATGCAGCCAAAATGAAGAAAGAGCTATATTACAATGGAAAAAGGATCAGGATCACAGCTGACCTCTCCTCACAAACCTACAATGCACGAAGAGCCTGGAAGAACACAATCCAAGTCCTCCAGGCCAACAATTGCCAACCCAGAATTAAATACCCAGGAAAACTAGAATTCACCTTCGAGGGAAAAACCAGATCTTTCCATAGCAAAGAGGATCTAAAGGAGTATGTGAATAAAAAACCAGCCTTATGGCGAATTCTAAGAGGGAAACCCCACCCAAGAAAAAAACTACAGGACCCCAGGCAGAAACAGAAAGAAACTACAATAGCCAGAGCCCAAGAGAAAGAGCAGCTCAATAAAGAAAAGAAAAAAAAAAGGAGAGGAAAAACAGCCAAACAGGAAAATGGAAAGGAAAAAAACACTCTTTTTTTTTTTTTTGGCCAGTCCTGGGCCTTGGACTCAGGGCCTGAGCACTGTCCCTGGCTTCTTCCCGCTCAAGGCTAGCAATCTGCCACTTGAGCCACAGCGCCGCTTCTGGCCGTTTTCTGTATATGTGGTGCTGGGGAATCGAACCTAGGGCCTCGTGTATCCAAGGCAGGCACTCTTGCCACTAGGCCATATCCCCAGCCCGGAAAAAAACACTCTTATCTATGATTTCTTTTAATATAAACGGTATAAATTCTCCGTTAAAGAGGAGCAGACTGACAGAGTGGATCTGTAAACAAAAAGTTGCCATCTGCTGTCTTCAAGAGACCCACCTTACAGCAAAGGACAAAAATAGGCTCCAAATGAAAAGATGGAGCAATATCTTCCAAGCAAACGCACCTACCAAAACGGCAGGAGTAGCCATCCTGATTTCAGACGAGCTGGACTTTTCATTAAAATCAACTCAAAAAGGCAAAGAAGGGCACTACATTTTAATACAAGGAAAAATCCAGAATCAAGACATCACGGTGATAAATTTATACTCACCGAACAAAAGAGGCCCTACATATGTCAAGCAATTTCTCACAGAACTACAGAACAAGATAGACCCAAACACAATCATAGTGGGAGACTTTAATACTCCACTCTCTCCAAGAGACACATCCAACACCCAGAGGATTAGCAAGGGAGCTGAAGACCTAAGTAACACCATATCCCAAATGGATCTGATAGAACTGTACAGAGTCTTTCACCCTACAGAGGACCCAATACACATTCTTCTCAGAAGCCCATGGAACATACTCCAAAACTGATCATGTCATAGCTCACACAAAGAACCTCAGCAAATATAAAAGTACTGACGTCATCCCATGTATTATATCTGACCACAGTGGAATCAAGGTAACCCTCAATAACAAAGGACACCACAGAGGCTATACAAATACTTGGAGGCTAAACTCCTCACTGTTATCTAACACTTGGGCCACAGACAAAATTAAGGACGAAATTAACGAATTCATAAGCCACAACGACAATGAAAATACATTACAAAGAAACCTATGGGATACAGCTAAGGCAGTACTGAGGGGCAAGATCATTGCCCTCAGCACTCACATTAAAAGAATGGAAGGAGAGCAGGTGAATAACCTCACGATGAAACTAAAACATCTGGAGAAACAAGAAATTATTGAGGGCTGGGGATATAGCCTAGTGGCAAGAGTGCCTGCCTCGGATACACGAGGCCCTAGGTTCGATTCCCCAGCACCACATATACAGAAAACGGCCAGAAGCGGCGCTGTGGCTCAAGTGGCAGAGTGCTAGCCTTGAGCGGGAAGAAGCCAGGGACAGTGCTCAGGCCCTGAGTCCAAGGCCCAGGACTGGCCAAAAAAAAAAAAAGAAATTATTGAATCTAAAATGACTAGGAGGAGAGAGATCACAAAGATTAAAGAAGAGATAAATCTGATTGAAAATAGAAAGACCATTCAACAAATAAATAAAACTAAAAGATGGTTCTTTGAGAAAATAAATAACGTTGACAAACCCCACACAAGACTTACAAAAAAAGAAGAGAAGAGACTCATATCTGTAAGATGACGGACTCCACCGGAAAAATTACAACAAATACACACGATATTCAAACAATCATATGGAACTATCTCCAGAACCTCTACTCACTAAAAAACAATAATTCTACAGAAATGGATCAATTCTTAGAGAAGTATAAAATGCCCAAATTGAATCAAGAAGAAATAAATCAACTAAATAAACCAATAACTTACAGAAAGATACAGGGGGTAATCAAGAGCCTCCCAACAAAGAAAAGCCCAGGCCCAGATGGATTCACCAATGAATTCTATAAAACCTTTAGTGAGGAGCTAATACCAATACTCCTTAAACTCTTCCGTGAAATAGAAACAGAGGGACAAGTCCCAAACTCATTCTATAAAGCTAATATCATACTCATCCCCAAACCAAGCAAAGACCCAACAAAAAAAAAAGAACTACAGACCAATATCATTAATGAACACAGACACAAAGCTCCTCAATAAAATATTAGCTAGCAGGATCCAGAAACTGATCAAGAAAATTATACATCATGACCAAGTAGGCTTCATCCCACAGACACAAGGATAGTTCAACATCCTTAAATCTATTAATGTAATTCACCACATCAACAGAACCAAAATCAAGAATCACATTGTGATCTCAGTCCACACCCAAAAAGCCTTTGACAAAATACAACATCCATACTTACTAAAAGCTCTGGAGGGAACAGGAATAGATGGAACATTCCTTAAAACAATAAAAGCCATATACAACAGACCAACTGCTAACATCGTATTAAATGGGGAGAAACTAAAATCATTCCCCCTAAACTCAGGAACAAGACAAGGATGCCCACTCTCCACACTTCTTTTCAACATAGTGCTGGAATCCCTAGCCATAGCAATAAGGCAAGAGGAGGACATCAAAGGGATCCACATCGGCAAGGAAGAAATCAAGCTATTCCTATTCGCAGATGATATGATCTTATATCTGAAGGACCCAAAAAACTCAGTCCCCAAACTCCTACACCTAATAAACCATTTTGGCAAAGAAGCAGGATACAAAATCAATCCACAAAAGTCAGCAGCTTTTCTGTACACCAGCAATGTACAAGCAAAAAAGGAAATTATGGAAATAATACCATTTACAGTAGCTAAAAAAAGAATAAATTACCTAGGGATCAACCTAACTAAAGACGTGAAGGACCTATTTAATGAGAACTATAAAAATCTAAAAAGGGAAATCAAAGAACACACAAGGATATGGAAAGACCTCTCATGCTCATGGGTAGGCAGAATCAATATAGTGAAAATGACCAAATTGCCCAAATTGATATATAAATTCAATGCAATCCCCATCAAGTTCTCAGCTACATTCTTCACTGAAATAGAGAAAGCAACCCATAAATTCATATGGAATAGCAAAAGACCTAGAATACCCAAAGCAATTCTAGGCAAAAAAAAAAAACAGTGCAGGAGGTATCACAATACCAGACTTCAAGCTCTATTATAGAGCCATCATAACAAACACAGCCTGGTATTGGTGTAAAACAGACCTGAAGACCAATGGAATACAATTGAAGACATAGAAATAAAACCACAATCTTACAGTCAGCTGATATTTGACAAAGGAGCTAAAGACATACAATGGAAAAAACAAAGCCTCTTCAACTACTGGTGCTGGGAAAACTGGGCAGCCATAGGCAGAAAACTCAAAGTAAACTCTAGCCTATCACCATGCACCAAGATCAACTCAAAATGGATCAAGGACCTTAACATCAGACCTAAATCCTTCAAACTACTGAAGGACAGAGCAGGAAAGACACTAGACCTTGTAGGCACAGGAAGGAACTTCCTGAATATAGTCCCAGGGGCACAACAGATAGGGGAGAGACTCGACAAATGGGACTACTAAAAAATAAAAGTTTTTGCACAGCTAAAGACATAGCCACCAAACTAGAAAGACAGCCAACCATATGGGAAAGGATCTTCACCAGCACAGCAACAGACAAAGGCCTAATATCCGTCATCTACAGAGAACTCAAAAAACTAACCCCCTCCAAGCCCAGTAAACCAATTAGGAAATGGGCAAAGGAGCTAAAGAGAGACTTCACAAGAGAAGAGATAAAAATGGCAAAGAAACACATGAGGAAATGTTCAACATCCCTGGCAGTAAAGGAAATGCAAATAAAAACAACCCTGAGATACCACCTCACTCCAGTTAGAATGGCCTATACACTGAACTCAGGCAACAACGAATGCTGGAGGGGGTGCCGGGAAAGAGGAACCCTTCTCCATTGTTGGTGGGATTTGGAGAACAATATGGAGGTTCCTCAAAAAGCTCAACGTAGACCTACCCTATGACCCAGCCATACCACTCCTAGGCATCTCTCCTGAACAACAGGTCTCAAGATATCAAAAAGACATCTGCACTTCCATGTTTATTGCTGCACAATTCACCATAGCCAAAATATGGAAACAACCCTGATGCCCCTCCACAGATGAATGGATCCAAAAAATATTGTACCTATACACAATGGAATACTACATAGCGATTAGAAATGGTGAAATATTGCTATTCGCAGGGAAATGGTCAGAACTTGAACAAATAATGTTGAGTGAGACAAGCCTAGAACACAGAAAACAAAGGGGTATGATCTCCTTGATATATGACTGTTAAGGTGGGGGGAGCGGAGACAGTAGAGATCAGGTCTGTGAAATCAAAAACTTCTCATCAAATGGTATTTCCCCCAGGTTTGGGTCAGCGACCCTACATTATGTAACTAAAACCAAACAACTACTCAACATATAAAGGCCAAAAACAGACCTCTCAGTGGATCACAATAGCTCAAAAGATATGTATGTATGTTCATATAAGACAAGAATAAGCAAACTCTATTGTTGATGTTACATTTAAAGTCCTTGGTGAATTTCCTTTGGCGTAGGCCACATGGCTACTGTATATGTCTTTGGTACACTGTGCAATGTATATATGTCTACCTGATCTAGGGAAGGGAAAGAAAAACAGGTGTAAGATATCACAAGAAATGTACACACTGCCCTATTATGTAACTGTACCCCTTTTGCACAATACCTTGTCAAAAAATTTGTTTAATTAATAAATAAATTTTTTTAAAAAGAGGCAATAAAATAAGATAGCTCAATTTATTATATTTAACAATTAAAATAAGAACTTATAGGAGGATGTACCTGTTTCATTTCCTGTTTCATGATCGTTGTGGATCTGCTGTAAGCCTGGAATTGGCCGTGTTGTCAGATACCAAACTGCATGTAGGACATCTGTGGCATGTATACGATTATGATCTAAAGTCATCAAAATATTTTATTGAAATGATGATTATATAAGCTTCACAGAAGACGTTTATAAAGTATGAGAATTTTCTGGTCATAATATATCCTCACAAATAAAATGTATAATTTCCCACAATTGTATTTTGTCTTATCTATTTCTAATGTATCTTGATACACTAAAAAGTTCTACTGGACAGGTATGGTGCTGCATGTCTGTAATCCCAGTAATAAAGGATCAAGGAATGAGAGTAGCCTCAGGCAAAATCAAGACCCTCCTTGATTTATGTGCCCATATGAAAGGCAACTACAGGATATTCCTACACATACAGTAAGTTGTATCTTTTCCTATTATGAAATTTAAATTATATTCACTACAAACTAGAGTTAAAAATTACCTCATAAATCAGAACATGTTTTAAAATACAAATTCTATGGATAATTTTAAAATAAAAATAGTACTGTAATTCTTGACTTAAAATTAGCAAAATTTTAAAAAGTTAAGGTACTAAGATATTAGTAAAAATTTATACTTCATAACAAGGCAAAAAGTAGATCATAAATAAGCACCATTATGATTTACTTCATAAAAATAAATTTATATAAGGAGAAAGTCTTGGAGGGTATATATCAAAATGTTAACAGTACTCATTTAATTCTGGATAATACTAAGTGGTAAAGATTTTATCTTTAAATTTCTGTTTAAAAATTTCTCAAACATGTAGTTTAAAAAATGTTTGAGGGGATTGTGGTGTAGCTCAAGTGGTAATGTGTTTGCCAAATAAAGCTTTGAGTTCAAATTCCAGTAAAAAATTTTTTTGAGGGACTATGTAAAGAGAAAGATGTATTATTGAAGAAAAAAAGTGTATTATTTGAACTTATGTATAAGATAGGTTAATACTTACATGGAATGTCGCGATAGCCATTTTCTAATGCACGAAAATAGTTCATGAATTCTTGAGTGGGAATTTTAAATATTTCCAGTAGACCAGTGTCTTGAAATAAGGTATACATAACCTAAATGTAAATTAAGTTCACTTGAAAAACATCAATGAATTTCTATCTGCAGCTGAATAAAATATTTATTCAGGCTTTCATTTAGGATTGTTAATTATACATTTATCATGAAATTAATTTAAAGCTTCTCTATGACTTATTCCTTCAAAAATAAAACTGAGCAAGGCACTGGTAACTCACAACTGTAATCCTAGCTACTCAGAAGGCTGAGATCTGAGGGTCGCAGTTCAAAGCCAACCCAGGAAGGAAAGTCCATGAGACTCATTTCCAATTAATGACCAGAAAACCAGAAGTGGAGCTGGGGCTCAAAGTGGCAGGATACTAGCTTTGAGCAAAAAGAGTTTAGGGACAGCAACCAACCAGGTCCTGAGTTCAAGACTCATGACTGACAAAAAGACGGGGGGGGGGGGGCAGGGGGCGGGGCACGGAGGCGAGAGACATAAACCTATGGGCCATGTAACCAAAAGAAACCAAACATTTAGTTCTTTATACATAATTATCTGACGTATACCTGAAACCTATTTTTTAAGTATTTTTAAAAGTCAGAAAATACATTACGTTTGTCCCTAAAGTACTTGATGAGATGAACTTTGATGTCTGCAATATAATTTGTCCTTAAAATTTTGCATTTTTAAATAAGGTATTTAAGGAATTAATTAGAGTCATGTTTTGGTGAGACTGATACTATTACATGGATTGATCAAGTAGGACTCTGAGTCTGGGGTCTAGCATGAAATGAACTATTTGGCCCTAGGTAAAGTATAGAATAAAGCTTCAAGTTACAGTAGTGGGAACTAAAATATTACTTATGTCCTTCTATACCTCAAGATTCAAAGAAAGGTAAGGGGCTGGGAATATGGCCTAGTGGCAAGAGTGCTTGCCTGAAAGAAAGGTAAGACAATATTGCTTCTTTGACTAAACTAAATTCCATTAATATAGTCAAACAAACTACATGTATATTTACACATAAACTATGCATACTATATGTAATATAATTGTTTTATATATTTGGGATCTTTTTGAAAAAATAAATAATTCAATAAATGCAAATACTGAACTAATACCTAAACCAATTATATTTAGATTTTGCTTTTATAAACATTAGAAAAAAATAATTTATAGTAAAATATAGTTGAGATTTGCAAACAAACCTGACTGAGAATCCTTCCTGATTTTTCTCCCATCTTTTCTGCAAGCTCAAAAATTTGAAAATTCCAATTACTCATCTTTTCTATTAATGAGTCATAATCTTCTAACGTCAGGTCCAGTGATGCATCTTGTTCAATCTGTACATATATTTAAAAAAACAAGATATTATTAAATCCACTTCTAAATGAGAACACTTAAAATTGAATATTAAAAACTGTCAGTGCCAGAAGAAGTGGTTCACACCTGTAATGCCAGCTACTTGCAGGATGGAGACATGAGAATCATTAGCCTGGGCAAAAGGTTAGCAAGATCCTATCTCAAAGCACAAGCCATGTGTGGTGTTTCAGACCTATAATCTCAGCTATGTAGGTGATATAGAAAGGTGGGAGAAAAATTAACTAAAAATGAAAAGGCCTAGGATCATGACTCAATTGGTAGATTGCTACAAGACCCTGAGTTCAAACTTTACCACTACCAAAATTAAAAAGACCACTACTCTGTTCTATTGTATTATGTATTCTAAACATTATGTACTTTTATCTGTATTTGCTATTTTTCATTGTAGGATGATATAGTTATATCACTATAAACATGTCTTCTATCAGAAAATGAATGAACCTGTACATTACATTTATACATCTAAGTCCATTGCTTTCATTTTTAAAGTTACAGCTATCAAAAGGTAAGAAAGCCTGGTTCTAGTGGGTCATATCTGTAATCCTAGCTACTCAGGAGGCTAAACTCTGAAGATCCTGATTCAAAGCCAGCTCAGATAAGAAAGGACATGAGACTATCGCCAGTTAATTGCCAAAAAACTGTGGCTAAAGTAGTAGAGCATCAGCCTTCAGTGGAAAAGCTAAGGGACAATACAGTGCCCAGGCTCTGAGTTCAAGCTATAGTACCTACATTTTAAAAAAAGGAAAAGATACTAATTTCAGTATATTCATATTTATTACTAAGACAGCCTCCCCAAATAGATGGATAGGATTGTTTCCTAAAAGCTCACATTTTGAACTTTAAGAAAAACACTGCTTTTATAGGTATATTGTTCTCTTTGGTTTCTTTTAATGAGTTTGCAACTTCTCTTTTTAAAACATACACTGAAGAAATAGGCTAACCTATATCTACTATAAAATTAAATAAATGTGCTCATTTTAAAATGAATACAGCTTGTTGCTTTCTGATGACAGGCTTAGAACTAATTATTCTGTATGGCCAAACACTATTTCAGTTATTGTGACTTCTGAACAAAAATAAATAAATAAAATATCATTACATTGATTAATCTTGTTCTGGGTAAAAAATGTATTTTTCACTTTAACATTATCATATTGAAATTTATCTTTTACATTTGGTTGCTGTGCCTCTTCTGTTAGGCGATTATCACCTTCCAAAAATAATTTTCTGCAGTCTCTCTTCTCTGTTTCCTCTTCTTGCTGAATTTCTGTAAGGTTGAATGGTTCTTTCAAAAAAACACTGTTGTCTTCTGCACCTTTCAAAAAGCATATATAGCAATAAAGATAAATATAGTTGCCACAAATGTACAGCTTTAAAAGAAAAATGGTTATTGTTTTAAAATACCCAGGGTGAACTGTAGTAAAATTCTGCTTAAATTACACCATTGAGTTGTATCTAGTCACACTATTCTGCACATGTAGCTTATGCTTAGGCAACACAAATATTTCACATATTAAGTGCATTACATATCTACTCAAAGATGGAAGAGAAAGATGGATATTCTTTATAAAAGTGAGAAATTTAAAAAGCCAATCTCTATCAGTACTATCTCTATCAGCAAAAACTTTCTTGCAAATTTGATATAAACATTCATAATTCATTTAGCCACATGTAAATTTTGAAGCAAAATGAATAAAAAAGCATAATGAATTTTGATGTTTCTCTGTCCATGCAATTAATAATATTCTCTTTTGCAACTCACATGGAAAAATGGAGGAGTACTGGTAAACAAATAATACTCATTCACACATTTAAAATAGTCCTATTTATTCTATTTATAATACCTTAAACAGAAACTTTTCCTAAACTAATAGTTGGCTATATGAATAAATTAAGTCCTCTAAGCTCATTAATTTTTAGTTATAATTATTTTATCAACAACAGTATTTTTGTTTGATGTAAAACATGTTTCACAATGATATAATTATATCTTTCTGAATAACACTCAATGACACTATGCTAACATTTTTGAGCTTAGGCTGTGTTTAGTAAAAGTCTTGCTATTTATCAAAACTAGCCCAAATCAAAGAATATTTATCTGCATATTTCTGACTCTTCAAAGTACTTTCACCATCAACTACTTATAATTTGTTCTTTTATTATCTTTTTGGTTTTATCATACTTTTTCTTAATTCTTCTATAAAATAAGTAAAATTATTATCCTCACTTTAAAAATGAATAAATGAGAGTTAAGGATTTAGCTCAGCAGCCATGTGCTGGCCTAGACTATACAAGTTCCTTGGTTAGGTCCCAAGCAACACACACACACACACACACACACACACACACACACACACACACACACATACACATACAAAACCCAACAACACAAAAACTTATAGATGGTTAAATGGAAGTTATACTCATGTATTCATCCATCCAAAAAAAATATTATAAGAAATTACTCTTAAACTCAAATGCACATGACTTGTACACTCTCACCTGATTTTCCACTGTGGTGGTCTGTACCATCCAGCTCACATGTTGAAACATATTTTAGTATTTGATGCCCACAGCTTAAAGAATAAAATAGATAAATAGATTTATATGGTGAGGTTTAAAAGCCTTTAACCTAAACATTATTAGAAAATCTGCTTAATTTTTAACTTAGACTCCAAATACAACACATCCTAATATTCCAATCAATGTAACTGCAAGTCTTTAGCTAGAGCCAGGTGCTGGTGGCTCACCTCTGTCTATAATCCTAGCTACTCAAGAGGCTGAGAGCTGAGGATCCCAATTCAAAGCCAGCCTGGGAAAATCTGTGAGAATCTTATCTCCAATTAACCACACACACAAAAAAAGCCAGAAGCAGAGCTGTGGCTCAGGTAGTGGAGCACTAGACTTGAGCAAAAAAGCTAGGATAGTGCCTAAGCCAGGCCCTGTTCAAACCCTAAGACCCTCCCCACAAAAAACTCTTTACATATTAGAAACTGTTCTTGAAGGAAATAAAATATTTTTGAAAGTGACCATTGTTATCTGAGGTAAAATACATATTCATATTAAAGCATAAATGTGAATTAACAGTATATGAACTGCATACTACAAATAGGCACTGTTATGTATATTAACATAATTCTTTATTTATTCATTACTAAAATGTCATATTTCACCTCAGATTCACTTCAGATGGAGATATTTGATTAGGAAATTAGTAGAACTGAAATGGGAAAACATTTATGTAAGTACTAAAAACTACTAAGATTAATTTATCATCTAGTTTTAGACAGAAGAAGGAAACATTTCATTAATATAAAGTTAAGAAACTTACCTGTTACACAGATTGCTATCAGAATTTCTAAAGTACTGATAAAAATCTGGTGTACTGGGTACATTGCCCAGAGATCTATGTAAAACAGCACTTGGCTTAGAAAGGAAATCAGCAGTATCAGGAAATTCTATGGGTGATCGATTAGTTAGAGAGCCAGAAGACATTGGCCCATAGCTGGGAGAATTCACAGGACTCAAGCTGGGAAAACCACCTTAAAAATTCAAAAGAAAGGAATACATATCAACAAATATATATGCATGTGTATGTGGTCATTGTATTGATGTTCACATAAAAAAACATTTTTTTCTCTAAAAAAGCATTTTGAAAATTAAAAAATTAAGTTTTTGTGGGGGGTTCAAGACATTGTAGAATTTAACAATTGTTCTATCTGTCATCATCAGTCACTATTGAGTAAACGAAGTTTGATAGAATAGCATATAAAACCGCACATATTTCAAGTGTGACTAAAATGTATATTGTGTGGGATATCTTTTCCTAATGCATATTCTTCATAATTATTATCCTTAAATAGTTGTACAAAGGAGGTGCCATTTGACAAAGCAGTTCATGAACACAATAGATCTTGATTGTTCTGGTCCCTTTCAACTAATACTTATTCTTTACCTTTCACATTTTATAAAAAGATACCACAGTGATTATCTACATAGTGTCTTAGTTTTTACTGTTCTTTTTTATTCCATACATATTTTATTCTATTTTACTCAATTATACATTAAATTTATTTAAGAACTAAAGTTCTTAATAGCATTAATCAAGTTGAGGATGTAATAACATTATATACTAATAAAATAGCAGAAACTTCTTTAAAATATTATAAATATTTACAGTTAATCCATTCGTTAAACAAATCAAATACTTGGCAGCATAGTATATGTTGAAAATGTCTAAGGCCGTACAATGTAGGGGAAAATACCATAAAATACTCAAGAAACCTAGACTATAGTAGAAAAGCAAGCTAGTGTTAGGTGCTACAATAAAGAGTGCTAAAAGAAACACTGAAGATGTCTTTACAATCCTGTTGATTTATTCCAAAACCTTTGGTGACTACCTTAACTTGAGCATTAGTGTTGGGCTTGTTAGCTTCTCCCGGCTGGGGTACTTACTTCTTTCTTTCCACCCTCCCTTTCTCGCCCTCTCCCCTAGCCGTCCCACCCGCAGATAAGCTAGAGTGAGGCGGGGGAGTCAGCGCCAACCTGCTGTGCACGTGGCCTGGCCGCAGATGTGTGCCCGTACACATGCCACGGGGTTAGCTTCTTAGAGCGAACTAACTTTATTGAGACAAGGACAAGGGGAGATGATTCCGAGGGGAGGGGTTTGGCCAGGATGTCGATAGGCTGAAAGGTATCACCTGACCCCCAGGAGCTATCATCACTCGAGGGCACCGAGCCAGGGCAGGGTTGGTAAGCTCCGGGCTGGCTAGAGGGTTGGGGGGCTGTTTGCCCAACCGGTTTTTCTGGATTCCGATCCAGAGGGGGTAGCCAGGCCGCATTCCCCAGGGCTGGGGGAGGGGCATCAAGCCCCTTCCATCAAGGCCAAAGATGGATCCCAACACAGCCTTACCAGAGATATGTAGGAAGGTTTAAGACTTTAGTGGAAATACTGATCCAAGTCAAATGCAATTCAGAGAGGAAAGAAAGACCTACAATGTTATTAGGCATAGTACAACACTTAGGTATGTTAAAACTCATATAGATAAATGTAATATCACCTTGGATAGGTTATGAGTGCCTAGGTATTCCATCAAACACTACTCTAGATATTGCTCTTAAGGTTCCTCTTAGATATAATAAACATGAAAAAAGCAGGTTAAATTTCGTAATGTTTACAGATAAATAAAAATTGTATACTTTAAAAATGTACAACTCGGGCTGGGAATATGGTCTGGTGGTAGAGTACTTGCTTCACATACATGAAGCCCTGAGTTCGATTCCTCAGCACCACATACATAGAAAAGGCCAGAAGTGGCTCAAGTGGTAGAATGCTAGCCTTGAGCAAAAAGAAGCCAGGGACAGTGCTCAGGCCCTGAGTCCAAGCCCCAGAACTGGCAAAAAAAAAAGAATGCATAACCCAAATGCTCTGATTTACATATACTATATATTGTGAAATAGTTATCACAACGAAATTAGTGTATCCACCAATGTGTATTTGTGTTTGTTGAGGACAGTGAACAAAAGTTTGTACATCACTTTTATCTTTCAAGTTTTTCATTAGACAGAGAACTATAGATAATAATTTTTCTGTTTCAACCTTTTAAAAAATGATATTCTATTGGCTTTAGTTTCCATAGTTTCTGTTGAAAGGTCATTGTCAACATTATTGTTTCTTGGAAAATCTGAATTTTTCTGATTACTTTTGAGATTTCTCTTTTTATCTTTATAATGCAGAGATCTGATTGCTTTGTCTGTGATTTTCCCCCCTCAGTCATTACTTTGTTTATATATAGTTCACTAAGCTTTATGGATCTGATGTTTTCTTTTTATTCACTTTAAAAAATAGTTCCTTCTGCTTATCTCTCTCTTTTGTAACCTTTTCACATATATAGTTGAACTTTGGGAAGGTGAGAGGCATGCCATATGTCTCTTACTACATTTTGTTCTGTTAATTGCAAATTTTTCCCTCTTTTTTATTTCTTTCTGACTTTTATTTATCTTCAGGTTCAATATTGTTTAATGAGAAAACTGTATTCAATCTACTCATTAAATCAACAATAAGATTTTGATTTAATCAACTACTCTCTCACTTCTAGCTGTCCATTATTTTTTCTCTAGTCAAACTATCCACTCTTTTGCCCATCCTCTTATTTCCTTTAAGACACCATTGCTGTTTTTAAAGACTGTTGATTCAGAACAAATATTCCTTTAGTGCTTGATCATCAATAACATATTACTGTTTCTTCATTTTATATTTTACTGTATATAAAAGTATTTTCGGGACCAAGGAAAGCTCACACCTATAACCCTAGTTACTTGAAAGGCAGACATTAGGAAGACTTTACTTCCAGGCCAGGCAAGAAGTTAGCAAGATCAATTTCAAGGAAACAATCCAGAAGTTGCAATGCATGCCTATTATCCCAGCTACATGAAATGTCATAAGTAGAAGGATCTTCTGTTCAAGGTCAGCCCAAGCAAAAAGGGATATAAGTGTGTTTCAAATACTAGACCATTTTCCTAGCAAACACAAGGCCCTGAGCTTAAACCTCAGAACTCCCACAAAAAATATAATGAGTAATGTGTTTCACTCACTATACCTGATTGAGAACATCAAAATTCTCTCTGATTACTATTTGTAAAATATCTTTCATCTAAGAAATTTTAAAGCATTCTCTAAGGTTTATTTATAAAAAAAATTTAATCCTATTACAATGACTAGCTAGGAAGCAGCCAAGGTTTTTTGATACTCTCATGTTTTTTCTCCATAATTACCACTTTACAAAAAAAACTTTCTTCAAGGTTTTTCCCTTATTCTAGATTTGCAAATATTTAAGCTTGCAGGTAGGATGTTTATTAAATAAATTAACAAGTGGTCAAATAGTAGCCAACCCAACTAGATTTAGTCATATTAATTTAAATATATTACATAGTATTAAAATTCAGATATCTGTAAAATTTGCACTACAATATTCTTTAAGAATTTACATATTTAAATCATAAAGAAGTATTTCTAAGGCAGGCAAGGTGGTATGTACCTGTAGTAGCATGCACTCAAGAGGCTGAGGCAGAAAGATCCTTGGAGCCCAGCATAGACAAAACAGTAAGGAACATCAAATGGAGAAACAAATGGTAAAAGGCAAACCAATGCAACAGCAATACTTACAAGACAATATGCCATAAACCAACTGTACACATGGGGGGGGTGCTGGTAGCAGGAGGGGGAAGGTGGGAGAAAAATGAAAAAGGAGGTAACAAGTTTGATAAGAAATGTACTCACTGCCTTACGTATGAAACTGTAGCTCCTCTGTACATCACTGTGACAATAAACTAACAAAAACAGTAAGATCTTGTCTCTTGATAATAAACATATTTTTTAAAAAGAATTTCTTACCAGCTTTTCTCAATCCAACATGGTGAGACAGTGATATAGAAGATGACCTTTGCTTTGGTATTGTCAAGAAACTGGAATTATTGGGCCCATTCAGATAGCATCCTTGACTAAAAAGGAAAGATAACAAGTTAAGAATTTCTAAATTACAAAAAGCAATCCTTCATTTCCTTTTGGATTTTCATTTCAATTAGCAAATACCTGCTTATTCATTCTAAAGTAGGAATCAGCAGCTAATACGCTAGACTCTGGAGCAGGCCATAATATCTCTGTTGTATTGGAGGTTTTGCCTCTGTCACAGTAGCACAAAAACATTAAGGAACAATAATTAAAAAAATATTTGGCTGTGTTTCTCTAAAACTATAAAAGCATGCTGGGAGCATGCTTCAAGTGGTAAAACACTTGCATAGCAAGCATACAGCCCTAAGTTCAAACTCTAGTACAAAACAAAAACAAACAAACAAAAAAAAAAGAAAACAGCCTATGGCCTAGAGCAGGTCCACAGGTTTCAAATTTCTGATTTCTTGGCCTAAGGCAGGTTTCCAGTAACGCATGGAAGTCATCTTTAAGCACAGGTTACTCATTCCATCTTCAGGGATTCTAATTCAGTGTATAGGATAGGCCAAGGAATTTGCTTTTCTAGTAAGTGCTTATATAAGCAAGCGTAGCTGATGAATGAGAACTGCCAAAAGTAGTTTTTCATCATTTTCTTTTCCTGCTTCCTCACAATTATTGATTATCATTATACTTAATACAGTATGTAAGACTTTTATAAAGAAATTACATACAGATATATAATCATAGTACAATAACATGATAAATAAAAGAACATTAGTTATATGTTACAAAGTAAGTACATTAATAGTTGGCACAAAAGTTTTGGACTCAAGGACATGTGTATATAAAACACACCATGAATATTACCTTCCTTTCTTTGAATATTCACTGGCCTATTTTCTTCTATGTGGGCATTCTGTTATGGGTTCAGAGTCAAATCTAGATTCTGTATCTAGTCTCATTCAACTTTTCTTAGTTTAGTTCTCAATTAGCCCTTCCCCATTCCTTCTCTCTTTTCTATACTTTCATACTCCATTTACTCAGGGAAGATTACCTTTCCTTGGAAAATAAGGGAAGAGGACTATTCTTAAGAGGTGGTATCATTTGCTTATACTTCAATTTTTTTAAAAATAAAATTGAACTTAATTTTCATGTAAGTTAAACTGAAACAAAATTACTAGAAAACTTCAAAGAAACTAAAGTAAGTCCTGTGGCTATTTTTGTGTTAGGGAGAGAGGGGTGCAACTGCTGGTATGGGAACTTGAACTCAGGACCTGAGCACTCTCCTTAGCTTTTCTTCTTAAGGCTAGAAGTCTACCATTTGAGCCATGGCTCTATTTCTGGTGGTTAATTGGAGATAAGTCTAACAGACTTTCTTGCCCAGGCTGGCTTCAAACCACAATCCTCAGAGCTCACTCTCCTGCATAGCTAGGATAACATGCATGAGTCACTGCTGCCCAGCCCATGGACATAGATAGATAGATAGATAGATAGATAGATAGATAGATAGATAGATAGATAGATAGATAGATAGATAGATAGATTGATAGAGATAGATAGATAGATATAAATAGATAGATAGATATAGATATATTTTTTACTTTCCTACACTCATTCTTTGTTTGATTGATTTTTCAGTGCTGAGGATCAAACCCAGAGTCTCATACTACTCTCATTCTTTAAAAGACTACTCAATTCTGTTGATTTATTTACTTTTCCAAGTAAGGATATAGCTTTGTCATGAGGTTATAACAGGATTTCAAGTTCTAGGCTAAAACATTAGGCATTATTCAATAAGCACTGCTTGATAATTAGAAGTTTGATAATTAGAAAAACCAGAAAATCAAAGTTTTCTTTAAGGAAAATTTCTGGTAGTAAGCAGAGAATGGACATAATGGTGAAATTAGAAGTCCAATTAAGATGCTGACTTAATAGCCTAAGTATTGTTATTAAAATATGAAACAATATAGACAAAGTGACAAAGTAGAAGAAATAGTACATGTTATTTCAGAGATACACATGACAATTGTTACATGTAGAATAAGGTACAGAATATGAAGGTAACAAGTTTTCTAGGTAAATCAATTTTGTAAGCAACCACTAAACCATAGAAGGATAGTATTGCACTAGGAACTAAAAGCAGAACAAGTCATCTGTTACCACAATGAAAAAACATCTGGAGGGATAAGAAGTTTGGTTTTAGGTATACATTTAGGGAATGAGAGGCTTACTAATGGCATCATGTTAAAATCACAATGTGAGAAACTGTGACCAGCATTGAAAGTTGAGTTCAAATTAAGAATCAAAAACTTAGGCTATTGCCTGAGTTTAAAGTATAGGCCATTCTAACTGGAGTGAGGTGGTATCTCAGGGTTGTTTTTATTTGCATTTCCTTTACTGCCAGGGATGTTGAACATTTCCTCATATGTTTCTTTGCCATTTTTATCTCTTTCTCTTGTGAAGTCTCTCTTTAGCTCCTTTGCCCATTTCCTAATTGGTTTACTGGGCTTGGAGGGACTTAGTTTTTTGAGTTCTCTGTAGATGACGGATATTAGGCCTGTGTCTGTTGCTGTGCTGGTGAAGATCCTTTCCCATATGGTTGGTTGTCTTTCTAGTTTGGTGGCTATGTCTTTAGCTGTGCAAAAACTTTTATTTTTTAGTAGTCCCATTTGTCGAGTCTCTCCCCTATCTGTTGTGCCCCTGGGACTCTATTCAGGAAGTTCCTTCCTGTACCTATAAGTTCTAGCGTCTTTCCTACTCTGTCCTTCAGTAGTTTCAAAGATTCAGGTCTGATTTTAAGGTCCTTGATCCATTTTGAGTTGATCTTGGTGCATGGTGATAGGCTAGGGTCTACTTTGAGTTTTCTGCCTATGGCTGCCCATTTGTCCCAGCACCAGTAGTTGAAGAGGCTCTGTTTTTTCCACTGTATGTCTTTAGCTCCTTTGTCAAATATCAGCTGACTGTAAGAGTGCGGTTTTATTTCTGGGTCTTCAATTGTATTCCATTGGTCTTCAGGTCTGTTTTATACCAATACCAGGCTGTTTTTGTTATGATGGCTCTATAGTAGAGCTTGAAGTCTGGTATTGTGATACCGCCTGCACTGCTTCTTTTGCCTAGAATTGCTTGGGCTATTCTAGGTCTTTAGCTGTTCCATATGAATTTATGGGTTGCTTTCTCTATTTCAGTGAAGAATGTAGCTGGGAACTTGATGGGGATTGCATTGAATTTGTATAATATTTTGGGCAATATGGCCATTTTCACTATATTGATTCTGCCTACCCATGAGCATGGGAGGTCTTTCCATCTTGTGTCTTCTTTGATTTCCCTTTTTAGATTTTTATAGTTCTCATTAAATAGGTCATTCACGTCTTTAGTTAGGTTATTCCCTAGGTAATGCTGGAGGGGATGTGGGGAAAGAGGAATCCTTCTCCACTGTTGATGGGAGTGCAAATTAGTACAACTACTTTGGAGAACAGTATGGGGGTTCCTCAAAAAGCTCAGCATAGACATACCCTATGACCCAGCCATATCACTCCTAGGCATCTATCCTGACCAACAGGTCTCAGGATATCAAAAAGACATCTGCACATCCATGTTTATCGCTGCACAATTCACAATAGCCAGAATATGGAAACAACTTAGGTGCCCCTCTACAGATGAATGGATCCAAAAAATGTGGTACCTATACATAATGGAATACTACATAGTGATTACAAATGATAAAATATTGGTATTTGAAGGGAAATGGTCAGAACTGGAACAAATAATGTTGAACGAGACAAGCCTAGAACACAGAGAACAAAGGGGCATGGTCTCCTTGATATATGACTGTTAAGGTGCGGGGCGGGGTGGGGGGACAGTAGAAATCAGGTCTCTGAAACAAAAAAGTTCTCGTCAAATGGTATTTCCACAGGTTTGGGTCAGCGACCTTACATTATGTATCTAAAAACCAAACAACTACTAAACATAAAAAGGTCTAAAATAGACCTCTCAGTGGATCACAATAGCTCAACAACTATGTATGTATGATCATATAAGACAAGGATAAGCAAACTCTATTGTTGACATTATATTTAAAGTTCTAGGTGAATTTGCTTTGGCATACGCCACGTGGCTACTGTATTGATTTTGGTACACTGGGTATTGTTTATATGCCTACCTGATCTAGGGAAGGGAAAGAAAAATGAGGGTGTAAGATATCACAAGAAATGTACTCACTGCCCTATTATGTAACTGTACCCCTTTTGCACAACACCTTGTCAACAAAATTTAATTAATAAAAAAAATACAGCTTACCAATATGGAGCTAAATTAACTTAGATCAAAAGTTATTATCGCCTACTCAAAAAAGAAAAAACAACTTAGGCTATGAGAACTCAGTTTTGGAGTATTCTAATAAAGTCAACATTAATCCAGAATCATGAGTTTATCCCATTTTTTTGTTATAAGCCTAAAGCTTCTTGAGCAAAAATATCACTAAACATTAAACATCTAGAGCTGCACTGTTTGATGTTGGTGTCACACATTGTTTAAATGTCATATGTTGCTCTTTGTATTTGAAGCTAATTAATTAAAATTAGTTTAATTTAAAATTCAATTCTTTAGTGATACTGGATACATGTAGTCATATACAATTAAGAATTACCATATTGGATAGTGAAGATGAACAACATTTTCTTAAAACCATCACTAAGAGATTCTAGTTTCTGAACATCAGAAAAATTGCATTTAGCCTGTTTCCTTTAAAGTACATATAGGGGCTGGGAATTTGGCTTAGTGGTAGAGTGCTTGCCTAGCATTCATGAAGCCCTAGGTTTGATTCCTCAGCACCACATAACAGAAAAAAAGCCGGAAGTGGCATTGTGGCTCAAGTGGTAGAGTGCTAGCCTTGAGCAAAAGGAAGCCAGGGACAGTGCTCAGGACCTGAGTTCAAGCCCCAAGACTGGCAAAAAATATAAAATAAAGTAGATAGATATTATACCACCAAGTTACTCTCCAAATTTTTAAATCTTTTATGACACATAGATTTTGTTTTGATTAAAGGTAAATAAAAACACAGAAACCAGCCTATGCTTATATTACATGAGCATTTCTCAAGAGTTTAAGATTAGGGTGCTTAGAGGTATAGATCAAATCACAGAAAACAGACCTAGCAAGCTCAAGGTCCTGGGTTCGGTCCCCAGTACCACAAAAGAAGCAACAATAAAAAAATTAAATATTACTTTGCTCCAGATCATGTTTCTATTTTATTATTTTTCCATTTTATTTTCAAGGTGATGTACAGAGTGGTTACAGTTACATAGGTAAGGTAGTGAGTACATTTCTTCTCAAACTTGTTAGCCCCTCCCTCATCAGTCATCTGAGGCAGCAGAATACAAATGGCCTCAACTCAATGTATCAAATGTTTCTTTAACGGGAAATTCATTGCTGTTACACACTATGAAAGATTTCTCAAGAATAATTTTCATCCTTTTAATGTACAGTATTTTAAAAATAAAGCTTCTATGGATAAGAAATCTGTTATATATTCAGTTTACTTCCTCATATCCTATTTTCCATATCCCTATCACATACATCCACTTAGAAGAAAAAAAAGAAAAAAAGACTGTTAGGGGCTGGAAATATGGCCTAGTGGCAAGAGTGCTTGCCTCCTACACATGAAGCTCTGGGTTCGATTCCCCAGCACCACATATATGGAAAATGTCCAGAAGGGGCGCTTTGGCTCAGGTGGCAGAGTGCTAGCCTTGAGCGGGAAGAAGCCAGGGATGGTGCTCAGGCCCTGAGTCCAAGGCCCAGGACTGGCCAAAAAAAAAAAAAAAAAAAAAAAAAAAGACTGTTAGGCTCTAGCCAAAATTTGGGCTCAATTCATTTTTCTGTATCATATTCTAAATGTTTCAATCCACTTCTGTTTTATACATCCTTTACTACATTTTTCTTTCATTAGAAAAATGAAAGGAGTTCAAGAATGGAGGTGTGAGTGGTAGAATACTAGCCATATGTGAAAAAGCCAAGCAAGATCACAAGGCTCTGAGTTCAAGCCCCAGTATTGGCTCAAAAAATACATATAAATTAAATTAAATAAAGTATTAATAAAATACTCAAAATAAAACAAAAAGGATTTAATATATTTGAATGTACTATAAAAATTCAAATTTAAAAACCACCAAAAATTTTTGAAAATTATAATTATCTGACTGTATTCCACATATAAACCTTAACATGAATTTTAACAGTTATATTCTGATCTTGCTATCTACTGCTTCATATGAGAAACAATACAATTAAAACTAAATGAAGCATAACATGACCACTAATAACAGAAAATGCTTTAACATGGACGTTCCCTTAATTCCAATTCTATTAACACAGACAACTAAGGAGTAGTTTTAACTATGCAAGAAATCAGTATATTGCCTTTCAAATGAAAAATACTGAATCATCTATCATCAGAGTAAATGATAGTGTATTCACATTTAGATTTTAGTTCTTGCATCTTCCCAGTCTATTTACTGGTAGTTACTAATATCTTTAATTTGGGTATTAGTACTGTTTCGTTTCAAGTAAATGCTCACAGATTATAGAATATATTAGTCCTCTCAGTCTCTAGTTAGGAGTAGACAGAATCTTGCAACCCTAAACACAACAGCAGTGATGAGCCCTAGAAATGTGCTCTTCCTTTCACAAATCAGTAACTGCTGACCTACCTTCGCATACTGTACATATGACTGCCTCAATAAAGATACCCTCCAATTTAAAAGCAGTATCATTATCCTGTCCTCAATTGGTAACAATTTCCCTAAACTATTATCTCACTGACAAAATATTAAGGCCCATCATGCTTTGTACTCAGCCTAAATTCTGAGAGAAGTCGTGAGTTTCTTTGGAAGAATTTTGTTTGGGAGGAAGAGGACTAGTACAAAACTTGAATTCAGGGTTTCAAGCTCTTGCTTGGCTTTTTTGCTAGCAGCTGGCACTCTACCATTTGAGCCACAATCTCCGGTCTAGCTCTTTTGCTGGTTAATTGCAGCAAGAGTCTCGAAATTTTTTCTGCCTGGGCTGGCTTAAAATCTCTATCCTCATACCTCAGACTTCTCAGTAGCTAGGATTATAAACATGAGAAACTGGTACCTAACATTTCTTTTTTTTTTTTTTTTTTTTTTTTTTTGGCCAGTCCTGAGCCGTGAACTCAGGGCCTGAGCACTGTCCCTGGCTTCTTTTTTGCTCAAGGCTAGCACTCTGCCACTTGAGCCACAGCGCCACTTCTGGCCATTTTCTGTATATGTGGTGCTGAGGAATCGAACCCAGGGCCTCATGTATACGAGGCAAGCACTCTTGCCACTAGGCCATATTCCCAGCCCGTAACATTTCTTGATTACGCCTATTATTACTAATTATGTTACCCTATATCTAACATTAAACTTTCCTCTCTACTTTTATAACTACTTCAAATTTTATTTGCAGAAATAAAGTGGATGCTTTAGTTTCTTTAAAGGCTCTGAGAAATTTACCTTGAAATGCTAAACTCCTGGTGAGGCCTTTTACCATTACTGCGTTCCCACCTTGAAGATAGTTCAGTAGGTAGCAATCCTGAAGTTCCAGAGCTTCTCCTCATCTGTGGAGTTGGTAAACTATTTCTACTACTTATTCCCTGTTAAATAATTTAACAATGGTTACAACTGACACATATATGTATATAATTATCATAATGACACACGCAAATATAAACAAAAAGTATATTTTAACATATACAAGTGAAAAAACTTCATTCTGAAAATGTATTAATTTATTCCAAGTCTCACACTCCATACTGTTGTTCTAGTTATTTAGCTCCTATAGAAAAATCATTTCTGCTGGAGGCAGGATTTAGTGGTAGAGTATAAATCTAGCAATGCTGAATTCAGACCTCAGTACCACCAAAAACAATTTATGAACTCAATAATTTCAGCTAGATTTTTTCATTTGTTGATTTTATTTCTAGTTTCAAGATAAGTAAACAAGAATTTTTAAGTGCATCTAACAATTTCAAAGGACAAGCTCAGAATCAGGAATGATCAGCTCTGTATCTTAATGATTTTTTGTATTTTTAGTACAAGGCAATCTAACATAGCAACTGTTACCTTTCTGTTACCTTTCAAACTAACAATCAAGCTAAATAGAGAACATCTAAAGCATCACTACACCCAAGCCTTTGAAAATATTCTCTATTATTCCAAATGTTCAATTAAAGGGAATATTACAATTTTTACTATTTTGAAAAGTTCTTGAACTGAGATTTACATCAAATAGTTTTTGCTTTGTATTAATTTCTCTTATTTATCTCAGAGACATTCAATTTACATTTTCCCAAAACCAATGATTTTGTAAAGGCTCGTGGTGAGATCTACAGTGAAAAGTTATTTATGTAACATATTTGCTGATTTTAAATTCATCTAATATTTATTTCTTAATCACACAGGTGATATTGCCTACTAATCATTTTTGTAAATGCTATTTCTCTTTCTAAAGTATTACCGGGTTTTAAATCCATTTTTCCAAAATAAGAGATGAATTATAGGAAATTCCAATAAAGAATTTAAGGTACCCAAAAAGGAATAAAAGCTATTTCCTTCATTTCATATGGATTTACTCCTATCAGTAGGTTCCAGCATCCAAAATAAACCTAGTTTATAAACAATTGTCAGGATGTGAGGTGTTTGGTCATTCTGTTAAATTAAAAGCATGTGTAAAAATCTTTCTAAAGTATACCAGCAAACATAGTAACAAATATAATACTGATATTAATATGACTTTCATGGTTAAGTGTGTTTTGCTTATTTCTAAAGAGTTTTGAGTCCGGTTCTTGCTCTGGAGCCCAGGCTGGACCAGAACTTGAGATCCTCCTGCCTCCACATTCTGGGATTATAAAAATGCACTGCCATGCTTGGTTTATGATCAAGACTTTTAACAATTATTATTTTAAAAAATTACTATTTCAATCAACAAATATCAATGGAAAATATACAGGAACAACAATAATTTGAGTAAAAACTAACTCTAGAATACACTAAAGTTATTTTGCTGAAGATTATTGCAATCACTTTTGGATTCTTGTAACTAATATCCTTCTTATAAGATAAAGGACTAAAAAATAGTGGCATATATAAGTAGCATTGTTAAATGGATTCTAACACAGGCACTACTAAAAAAATGTTTTCAATGAAAGCACCATCTACCTACCTATAATCCAGATTATTATAAGTAATTTTTAGATACTTTGGCCATAATTTTGCTTTAATTTTTCAGCATATCTTAAACCGTACTACTGAGATGTCAGTATTAAATTAACTGATCAAAAATCCCTCCAAAAGCTAAATTTACCTTTTCTCTTCTAGATTCTATATACACTATTATACTTAACACTACTATACCTAACTGATTAGAATTTCATCTTTTGGTTTCCTTACCTGCAGAATAAATTTACTGAACTAAAATAATGCTTAAACTATTAATATTTTTAAAGTTTTATGATTTCAGCTACTTGTGGGCATGTTAATAATAACAACAAAAATAAGTAAAAGTTCTCTGAATAAATAAAATTTTAAATTATAGCTGTCAATTACAGCAATGTTATTTAAAATTAGAGGATGTAATGTTTGCCTGGCAAGTTTAAGGCCCTGAGTTTGATCACTGGTACCAGGAAAAATGAATAAAATTAATAAAATTAAACTAATTAAATTATTAAATTAAAAATTAATAAAATAAAAATTGGAGTACTGATCTAAAATTATTTGAATTCATAACTGCCTTAACAGTTCCAAGCACCATGATATAAAATAAATGCAGTTGATTCTTGGAAAAGGAATTGTATGTTATATAACATTCAAAGGACTAGTTTTAATTGAAATGTAACAATAAATAGAATAAATAGGGTTGGATGATTACTGTATTTTAACCTTGTGAAGTTTTCGATCTCCTTTCTCAGATGGATCCTCTATTTCCGAGTATGGGTAAAATCCAGGAAATGGTGTAAGAGGATTAATCTTTGGCCTACAGGAACCTGAGAAAGCACCCATCAAGCTACTGATACTCCTTAGAGAAGAAATAACTTGTGGGGGAAGGCTTGGGTCAACCAGAAGATCTGACACCATATTTCGAGCCTCATTTAGCACTGACAGATCAATTCCATTTCCGCCTCCAGAATTCTAGAAAAGACAAAAGGAAAATTATGTATTGTTACATTAAACACTTAACACTTTTTACAAAACTTCTTCTAGTTTAAAAATCAATCTCATAATACATAAGTAATCTATCTATTAAATATAAATTTATATTCACTCACTTGGACCTGACATAGATACTCTAACAAACAGTATAATTTTAATTTAAAATTGTTGAGGACTGGGGACATAGCCTAGTGGCAAGAGTGCTTGCCTCATATACATGAAGCCCTGGGTTTGACTCCTCAGCACCAAATAAACAGAAAATGCTAGAAGTGGTGCTGTGGCTCAAGTGGTAGAGTGCTAGCCTTGAGCAAAAAAGAAGCCAGGGACAGTGCTCAGGCCCTGAGTCCAAGCCCCAAAACTGACAAAAAAAAAAAATTGTTGAAATATATTTAGTATACACAGTAAGCGGTTTTTTTTCTTTATTTTTGTTACTTTATCTCCTCTTTAATGGTATTTAGGAGACATCTTTGTATATTTCATTACTACATAGTATCATTCTGTGTGTGCTTCACTCTAGATTTTATCTGGAAGCATTAATACTGCTATTCTTGCTTTTTGGTTTTTAAATGCACTTAATTGACTTCACTTGCATTTCACCTTTTTTGGATCCTTTTGTGTTAAAGTTTTTGCAAACAATATATGATATAATGTTTCAAATTAAATCTTGGTTGGGCACCAGTTGCACACACTTGTAATCCTAGTTATTACTCAGGAGGCTGCAATCTGAGGATCACAGTTCCAAGATAGCCTGGCCAGGAAACTCCATGACACTCTTATCTCCAAATAAGTACCAATAATGTCAGCTAAAAGAAGCTCAGGAACAGCGCTCAAACCCTGAGTTTAAGTCCCAGAATTCACACACACACACACACACACACACACACACTGAACCCAACATTTCTGTGCTAGTTTCTTCCCCTTGTAGAATTTTAGTTCCTCACTAGTAGCAGAGTTTGTTTCACGGGACAGAAAAAATGGGACACTGAGCAATTTAAGAGGCTGGGAAACAGTGAAGCTCCCCATTGTCTCAGAGGACTGGGACAACAAACTGGGAGCTCAGGTCCCAGAAGGTATGGAGAATTTAAAAGACCAAGCAGAAATGGAAAGTAAAACAACAAAATATTTACAATGTACACAGAATAAAATCTTCTTGGGGACAGAGAGTTTAAATAAAATACAGAAAGAACTGAGGCATGCTGATATATACCTGTTGTTCCTGCTGCTTGAAGGTTGATAAAGGAAAATCACATGAGACCACTACGCTTAATAAAACACACTTGCATTCCTACTTACTCAAGAGGCTGAGGCTGGGAATATAATAATTCAAAGCCAACCCAAACCAAAGTTTCCAAGAACCTATCTCCACCAAAAAAAAGCTGGACATAGAGGAACATGCCTGCCAAACCAGCTAAGAAGGAAGTATAAATAGGAAGAGTACAATTCAGGCCAGCCAGGGCAAAAACCAAGACTTATCTAAAGAATAGCTCAAGTGGTAAGAGTTCCTGCCTCACGAGGGCAAAGCTCTGTGATCAAACCCTGGTACCACCTAAATGGGGTGGAGGATACAAATTTCAAAAACAAACTAATAAAAAGGAAATGATTGGTAAATTGGCTATGCAATATTTTCATCAAAAGAAAACCCACATTAATACACAGACAGAGGTAAATGTTCTCAACAGAGATTATATACATGTATAATACACATAGATAATATGTATCACATATATATGAATATCTAAATATATATTACTGTCCAGAATACATAAACAACCCTAGTTATTACAAAATAAAAAAGGGACAAAAAGACTTGACAAGAATATATCGAAGTGGGGACTGGGAATATGGCCTAATGGCAAAGAGTGCTTGCCTCATATACATGAAGCCCTGGGTTCAATTCCCCAGCACCACATATATAGAAAATGGCCAGAAGTGGCCCTGTGGGTCGAGTGGCAGAGTGCTAGCCTTGAGCAAAAAGAAGCCAGGGACAGTGCTCAGGCCCTGAGTTCAATCCCCAGGACTGGCAAAAAAAAAAAAAAAGAATATATCTGGGTAGCCAACTAACATACGAAAGAGTCATCAGCAAAATGCAAATATTTAAGCTATGAAACAGCTAACAGAATTACTTAAAATATTGGTGACAATGTAGAACAGCTGAAGACTGAGTATAGAGGAATACAAACTCTAGAAGTTATCTGCCATAGACTATCAAAAGTGAATGTATGCATGTATATGGTAGCAATCCATTCCAAGATACATACCCAATAAAAGATCATCTCAGTAGTATTACTGGAAATCAAACAAATATTTATCTACCTATACAATAATTAAATACATGGTGATATGCTCATTCAATGAAATATAAAGTAGAATGAAAACTGAATAGATTACTGCTACATAACATTAATCTCACAGGGTTTGGGGGAGAGCTGGAACTCAGGAACTACATGCTGTCCCTGAGCAATTCTTTTGCTCAAGGCTAGTACTGTACTATTGAGAATGACAGTTCCATTTCCAACTTTTTGTTAATTAATTGGAGATAAGGTTCTTTCAGACTTTCCTGTCTAAGCTAGCTTCAAACAGTGATCCTCAGATCTTAGCCTCCTCAGTAGCTAAGATTACAGGCTTGAGGCAACAGTGCCTGTCTCTCATCAATTTTTTAAAAGAAGCAAAAGAGAAAATACATTAAATTCCTTCCATTTATATAAAATCCAGAGATAGTATAAATAAATTGTAATGGCAAAAATTAACATAATTTCAATGCATAGTCTACAAAATTAAGAAAACTAAGAGGAAGGATAGGACTGGAATGAAGGAGAATTATTAAGGTGGTAACATTGGTCAAAATGCATAATATCTATAAACTGCTTTGTTGAATGGCAACTCCTTTGTACAACTACTTAAGATTTAATATATAGTCATGTACATGCATATATATACATATCTACATACATATAAATAATCAAGATTGGTTATAACCCTTAAATGAAGACAGGAATTGATGATGACCTGAAGGAGAGCATAAGAAGGTTTTACAGTTGCTGAATTCTTGAAGAGAAATATAGTCACATGTGACGATTCGGTCTGAGAAAAATTCATCAATCTGCACATTTATATATATTTACATAAAATTGTTACATTTCAATTTTTAAGTGCAAAGAAAAAAAAACTAAAAAAGGAAGAGATGCCTATACTAATTCACTAGTCTGACAAGTCTACAGTTTGGGCCATTATAAACTATTCACTTTTAGATTTTGCCAGTAACTTAGATTAGATACTCTAATAGGAAATAAGAAACTGAAAATCTTTGTGAACATGCATGATAATGAAGGCCACTATGCAATAAGTCCTTTTAGCCAGGTCTGGTTTTCTCCTTAATTTTACCTGACTGCAATGGTTATATTATTTTGCTGATCAAAGTCCAACAAAATTTTATTCTTATGCGTTATTTTATCTATTGCATAGAAATTTTTAAAATAAGTCATAAAAATGTGTGAAAGTAAACTGAGGACTGATGGCTCATGCCTGCAATACTAGCTAACTGGGGATGCTGATACTGGGAAGATAGTGGTTTGAGCTATTTAAAAAAATTAAAAACAAGACTGGGGGGATGGCTCATTGGTAAGAGCATCTGCCTAGAAAGTGTTGAGACTTCT
Source organism: Perognathus longimembris pacificus (assembly GCF_023159225.1). NCBI lineage: Eukaryota > Metazoa > Chordata > Mammalia > Rodentia > Heteromyidae > Perognathus > Perognathus longimembris. The sequence continues at coordinate 21,631,316 of NC_063173.1, read as the reverse complement.
AATTCAAACTCCTGTACTAACTACTAAGAAACGAAAAACTAAAAGTCAGTCATTAACAGGGATATTCATTTTTCAAAACTTTGTAAGAAGACAACTAGAGAAATAAATCAAAAATATTTGTACATTAATGAGTGTATATTTATTAATGTTATCCATTATTGTGAAAAACATCAGGTTTCAGAATAGAATATGGAAACATTATGATACAAATTTGTAGAACAGAATACAAAAACACATTCATACTGGGAATATATCTATAAAGAAATACATAAAAATTAATCCAGTTAACAATATCATATTGAATGCAAAACATTTTCCAGTGATCTTTCTCCTTTTTCTATACTTATATTTGATTTAATCTGATAGAGATATGTATTCCCTAAGTGGTCAAATAAATCATCTTAAAATGTTACTCCCGTATGTGTACTAAGTAAGCAAAAATAATCACTTAAAATCAGGATAGGGGTTATCTGTGAATATAGGTAATGACTGAACTGGAGCATGTGAGGCCCCTAGTAATGTTTTCTTTCTTCTTAAACATTGTAGATAATTGAGATTTTAACTTGTGAAAATTCACTGAGCTATATGCACTTCTCCATACATATATTATAGTTCAATAAGAAGTTTGTCAAAAATGAAAGTAGAGCACTTTTGCTCACCTATTAAAGTACTTTTGGAATTGCTTTGATTTCTCATAGCCTTAAGTTACCTCTCTTTGGTAGATCAGTGCTCCAAATAAAAAAGAAAAGTAATCTTATCTTCAATATAAAAATTTTAGCTCATTCTGAGTCCAGATTATTTTAGTAACTTCATATTAATATATATCATATTTATCATATCATATATTCATTTATATTAATATATACTTTATATTAATATATTAATAACTTTGTAAGTGTGATTTTTCCCTTAATATTTACAAGTGTTCTTTAAATATATATATACATATATATACATATATATGTATATATATATATATACCTCAGCTAAAAGTTCTTGTAAACTTAGTTTAGCTAAAGAAAATTTTCTGACAAGGTAATCTTGTGAATTTAACCTTAGTTTGAGATAAAAACTTTCATTACAGATATTAATTAACAAAACTGCTATCTCATTTATATTTACCTGGTAATGAGGTTTATGCCACTGCTTTAAGTCCCAATCCCATAGGATCATCTGAAAAAAAAAAAATCGCTTGGTTATAAACCGTAAATAAATAACCATATGTGAAGACAAAGCATAGCTTCTTCAATTATAGATGCCTAAAATAGCTTAAATATGGGAAGGGATTGGGAAGGTTAGAATAAAAATAATCTCTTGACAGAAGATTTCATTATTTCAGACATTTCATCCTTTTGAGAAATCAAAAGGATAATAATCAGAATAAAGTCACTAAAGAAAGATATAATCTTCAAATATTAATTTCTACAAAAGGGAAAACATAAATCCAAAATCACCACTAGTTATTAAAAGTTTATTAAAAACTAAATATTACCAGACATGCTTGTTCCCTGTCCCTGTGCTCTTTAAAGGCTCATCATTCATCAACTTAAAACCAGTGTCAATGGGTGGAGCTATTTCCTCACCAATAAAGTGCTTCTGTGAAAGGTACTTTAAAAAGCTTGTTGTCCTTGGGTTGGATCATGCATAAAGAAATACACTTATTTTTAAAATATCAGAAAAATAAAAATACAGATACTCATTTGAATAGGCAGATAAATGATTGTTTGCCTGCTTGTCATGTTTATAGGATATCAATGGTAACTTCTTAGCCCTAGACAAGTTTGGGGCTTTTTCCTCCCTTCTTCCAACAAGCTTTCTGGCTACTTCCTTATCCAATATAGTAGTTGCTATGCTCTAAGAGATAAAATTAGCTTTGGCAAGCTATCATAACTATGATTGTTAATCTTATATATCTTTATATTATATTGAATTAATGATTAGATAGATCCAGTATATACATTTCTTTTCTTTATTTTATTGTCAGAGTGAAGTACAGAGGAGGTACAGTTTCATACGTAAGGCAGTGAGTACATTTCTTATCCAACTTGTTACCCCCTCCTTCATTTCCCCCCACTTCTCCCCTCCCCAATTCCCCCCTCCATGAGTTGTACAGTTGGTTTACACCATACAGTTTTGTAAGTATTGCTGTTGCATTGGTTTGTCTTTTTATCCTTTGACTTTCGATTCTGGTATTCCCTTTCCCTTCCCTAGTTCCAATACACATATATACAATACCCAGGGTACTAAAATCAGTTACAGTGATATCAGGGGTAAAATTATGGGAAGGAAATACAGAGGGAGGGAAGCCCGATTTCACATGGCATGTTAAAAAATAAAACAACAATGATATACCACTTGTTTCCATAACTTGAAGCTCATTTCACTTATCATCATTTTATGTGTTCATATGTGTGTAGCTATTGAGCTATTGTGATCTTCTGCTAGGATTATCCTGGACATGTACTAATCAGTATATACATTTCTATATTCTGCACTATTTGTATTGCTTCTTGTTGTTGGTCTTAAGTCTTCTGGTTGCAAAAAAAAAAGTGTTATCTATTCAGTCACTTGTCTAATATCACAAGTTGACAAAACTATTTCTCTAAAGGAACACAGCATTATAGATGTTGAAAGCCACATAAAGTATCTATGACATATTCCTTTTTGTTGTCGTTTTCTTTTACAAATAAAAAATAAATTAGAAGGCTGGGAATATGGCCTAGTGGCAAGAGTGCTTGCCTCATATACATGAAACCCTAAGTTCGATTCCTCAGCACCACATATATAGAAAACGGCCAGAAGTGGCGCGGTGGCTCAAGTAGCAGAGTGCTAGCTTGAGCAAAAAGAAGCCAGGGACAGTGCTCAGGCCCTGAGTCCAAGGCCCAGGACTGGCAAAAAAAAATTTAAATTAGAAAAACAACACCTTAGCTCAAGGGTACAAAAAGGCTACTGGCAAGATTTTGTCAGTGGGCTATCATTTACTCATTCCTGTTTTAGTTAATAAACTCACTCTGATCATTCCAAAATTTACCAATTGTTATTATTACCATCCCTTGTCAACATTCTTGTACAAAACAATCCTTTTCTTTCCAGTTCAGAAAAAACTTATTTCTTCTTAAAGAAAATCCACACATACTATATCCAGTTAGGAAATTCATGAAATGGTGCAAAACCAGATACTGTATACCTACATACAAATATATCATATATTTTAGTAGACTCACTACATGTATTTTACATAGCCCTAAAGGTACCTAATATAATTATTCTAGGTTGTGACTTAACCAGCATGCATGCTACATTCTAGAGACACTAGTTAATATATTTTAAGATCTTTTTTTTTTTTTTTAATTGTTGTTGGTCATGGGCTTGAACTCTCGGCCTGTGCGCTGTTCCTCAGCTCTTCAGCTCAAGACTAGTGCTACCACTTGAGCCACTGCAACACTTCTGGTTTTCTGATGGTTAATTGGAGATGAGTGTCATAGACTTTACTGCTGGGCTGGCTTTGAATCAAGATCCTCAGCTCTCAGCCTCTTAAATAGCTAGGATTACATTATAGACATGAGCCACCAATGCTCAGCATATTTTAAGATATTTACAGTGCTCCCCTCCCCCCAAGTTAATAAACAGCCAAGACCTTATGGCTCATGCCTATAATCTTAACCACTTGGAAGAAGGAAATAAGGAGAATTGTGGTTCCAAGACAAGAGTCAAAAAAGTTTGCAAGGCCCATCTCAACCTATATATACCTGAATGTGTGATGCATGCCATTACAAACATGCATGAGGCTGAAAGGAATAATTTCAAGTGCCTGGCATCCCAACTACAGTGAGAAATGTAAAATACAAGGATCGTGATCCAAGCAAAAAGAAATAGATCCTATCTCAAAAACTAATTAGACCGGGCTGGGGATATGGCCTAGTGGCAAGAGTGCTCACCTCGTATACATGAAGCCCTGGGTTTGATTCCCCAGCACCACATATACAGAAAATGGCCAGAAGTGGCGCTGTGGCTCAAGTGGCAGAATGCTAGCCTTGAGCAAAAAGAAGCCAGGGACAGTGCTCAGACCCTGAGACCAAGCCCCAGGACTGGTCAAAAAACAACAACAAACTAATTAGACCAAAAAAGGGCTAGAGGCTTGACTCAAACAGTAGGGTGCCTGCCTAGGAATTGCAAAGCCCTGAGTACAAATCCCAGTATTATTTTTTTAACCTAAAATTCTTCATATTCTTTTATACTTGTCATTGTAATAGTTCAGGTTCTCCATGATATTCTTGTACAACTGGCTTTTTAGATCCAACTTGTTTACTTTTTTAGCCTTTCAAAGTTTCTTTGGAGATTGGGGATATTGTTAATCATCATACCTCTCAATATGCCACTTGTAATTTTTATTTTTTTTCAAGTTCATTAATGCAAGTTCAGAATAGAAAAATAATACTGAAAATGGAATCATGTGATGTAGTACTACAAGTTACCTAAAGGCATCAATTTACTAATTTATATTCTGAATCTACAAACTTGCCAAACTGTATGATCATCACAGTAGAAGAATGATCCACACTGCACTTGTTCAACAAGAATACAGTACCAGATATAAATGCCCATCTCATTTTCCTGATTTGTTAGTCTGAACAAAAGTTGAATTTTTGTTAGGCATACTTATATTAGGATAGTTTAACGCTGAGTTGCCTTCTTTTCTCCACACTTCATTGAGCCATAAATGATTTTAAAAACATGACTCTTTAAACTTTTAGCATTCTACAGCCAAGATCCACATTTGTATTCACATCTAGTAATCTTAATTGAGGGGGTAGAAATCAATCCCAGGCATGGCAAAATGTTGTTCTTGGGGCCAAAAATCTTAAAATAGTTTTAGCCTTCCAAAGGCCAGAATACATAATCAGATTTACTGTACATAAAGAGATGTGGTTTCCGAATGCATTTAGATAAATCCGAGCTGCCTACTCTGAAGCTGCTGCTAACAAGAGTATATACTCCATTTTAATTGTACTCTTAGAGGTCCAAAAAACCTTACAAAGTATAATGCACTTTTCTCTCTGCTCTTTTTTGATCCTTTCTTTTGTAGTATTTCCTACTGTAGACCATTTCACTTAATGAATTCAGTTTTCCCAATAGTCTACCGAACTACTGTGTTATTTCTCTCACTGTACTTGCTAGTTTTGCTTGGAATCAAAAATTCAGCAGTAGTTCACCCTTATTTTCTTTCATTATCTCCAGGATCTAAATTATATTCCCAAAAAGCTGTCTTCAGCCGAAATATTCTTCATATTACAACCTAAAAACTAATACAGTAAAAGTCATAGAGTTGGCAGACTGCCTTCTGTGTAATTTGAATAACTAGAATATTTAGCAACTTTGAGAAAACAAGATTTTTCTGTATAATTAGTAGAAGATGAATGGCCTAGGAATCCCAGTTAGGCATGTGTCTTAGAGCAGTGTTATTCAAAGTGTAACTGTTAAGTAAAATGACAATACAGAAATTAAGAGTACAAGTTTACATCACATGTCACCAAGATGGCTACCAAAAGGTATTTGCTGAAACTTCCTTTACCAAAACATAAAATAAGAAAGTAAAGAAATTCTTTTTCCCCTAAATTTGTTTGAACACGGTTACTACAGAAATTCTGCAGAGCACAGACTCAAGATGATCTTATGAAGAAATTAATAAGAAGCATCTACTAGTACCTACTAGCCCTGCTCCAGCTAAGATAAGGCTAAACCATAAATATCTTCACATTACGGGAAAAGCAAAAACCTACAAGAACTAATAATGCCATAGTCATTTGAAGTATTTGCTGTTAGAGAAGCCTAAATGCAGTTTAAGGAGCTGTTGAGGAATCTTTGCACAGTCGCATTATTCTGAGTAAAAATACCATCTTGAGACCTCACCCATCTAAGGATCTGGGGAAGCCTATGAGCAACCACCCCAACAGATCAACTAGTCTTGTGAACTTGCTAGGAGCTCCCATAGACACCAGGAGGAGGAAGTAGCTGCCTAGTGGTCCTATCCACAACTTTCACTACTTATACAACATAGACTTAACCAGAAAAATAAAGTAAGAAAAAGCAATGAAGATGCTCCAAGTAGGGAAGTAGGAAGTCAAGTTTATCCCTGTTAGCAAAAAAAAGTGATTAAAAAATTAAACATATATATATATATATATGGAATCCACATACATATACATTGAAAAAATGTTAGTACCAATAAGCAAATTCAGTAAATTTACAAAAATCAACATAAAAATCTGTAACATTTTATATACCAATAATGAACTTGATGAGAAATCAAGAAAGTAATAACAGCTACAAAAATGAAAATATGTAGCAATAAATTCAACCAAAGGTGGCTAATCTCTAGAATGAAAATTATAAAACATTATTAAAAGAAATTGAAGAGGACACAAAAAATGGAAATGTATCCTATATTCACAGATTTGGAGAACTAATATTGTTAAAATATTTTTACTTCCACCAAAGTAATATATAGTTGCAATGCAGTCTCCTCTAAATCACCAATGATATTCTTTAGAAAAAGAAAAAAAATCCTAAAATTTTTATGGTGCCACAATGACCCTGAAGAGTGAATGATAACTTTTTTTTTCCTTCTGTATTTGAGTTTGAACTTAGATTCTTGTCCTTGCTAGGAAAGCACTCAACGACTTAGGTCCCCTTTACTTTTGTTATTTTTCAAACATGGTCTCACCTATTCTCAGGACACTATACCTGACTTCAAAGATATCGTAAGCAAAAACAACAAGCTGGAAGCATCACAATACCATATATATGTGTGTGTGTATCCATATATATATATGTATATATATATATACATATATATAACACTACACACACATCTGTTACCAGACTTCAAAATATATTACTATACTCTAACAATAACATGTTATCATCATGAAAATCAGTGCACAAACTAATAGATAAAATGGTAAAGTCAGAAAAGCACCCGTGCATCCACAGCCAATTAATCTTCAACAAAGTGGTGAAAAACATAAAAGAGAATGGAATAGGTTTTATTTTTCAATAAATGATACTGAAAAAATTGAATAGGAGAGTTAAAATAGACCTCTATCTTTTATAATACAAAAAAAACCTTCAAAGTAGTTTAAAACCATTTTTAAATATAAGAGCTTAAAAAACATTAAAAGAAAATACAGGAGAAATGCTACAGAAAAGCGACTTAAGCAGTGTTTTGTTTTGTTTTTTACACGTAAAATGTCAAGGCAAGAACAACAAAAGGAAAAATAGACAAAAGCTCTGCACAGCAAAGAGTTAAGGGACAAACTAAAAAATGAGAGAAAATTTATACTGGATGTCCTGTGACACAGGGTTAATATCCACAATAGAATTCACAAAACTCGACAGCAAAAAAAAAAAAAAAATAATAATAATCCCACTAAAAATGAGAAAATTGCCTGAACAGATGTTTCTTTTAGAAAAAAATGTGTAAACACTAACAAGTATATGAGAAAGCCCAAATGCCCAGCATCACTAATCACTAAGAAAATACAAATCAAACTTGAAATGAGAGCTGGCACTGATTGCTCTATAATCCTAGCTACTCGGGAGGCTGAGATCTGAGGATCACAGTTCAAAGCCAGCCCCTGGGGAAGAAAGTCCGAGAATCTTATATCTGATTAATCGCCAGAAAACCAAAGGAGTACTGTGGCTCCAGTGGTAGATCATTACCCTTGAGCTAAAAAGCTCAGTCAGCACTCAGACCCTGAGTTCAAGCCCTAAATTTAAAAAAAAAAAAAAGTACAATGAGAAAAAAAAAATCATAACAAGCTACTATCTTATCTCATTCAGAATGCTATTATTTTTTTTAAAACTGATGCAGAGATGCAGAGAAAGGGAAATTCTTACACGGAGTTGGCGGGAAGATAAACTAGTACAGGTATTATATGGAACTACTACATAATCCATAATCCTTCTATGTAACTTATGTGTAAAGCAAAGAAGAGTTTTGCTAAGCAATGACAACTACACTATTCTAAGGCACTGCTTGCACAGAAACCAGATGCTTCAAACAGATGCAGGGTATGACTTACTGAAAAGAATAGTATAAATGTAAATGCACTCAATTTTTGTCTGCAAAGTATAAATCTTTTCAGTGAAGTACATAAATGTAGTAAAAATTAATATACTAAATTAATAATACAAATAATACATCTTAACTAAATGCAAAGAACTTCTATTTTTCTACTAAATGAAAAGTTAATGACTATCAACTTATATATTGAAAGCAGTCTTCAGCAAGATCTCTTTTTAATTTCAGAATCCACATTTAATTTTAATATACAGAACTATCAGCTAAGAAAACACTTGCTGCCTTTCCTCATAAATTATCATTTTTAATGGTGCATTTTTACTAATTTGAGAAGAATGGAGAAGAGAATATGACTGCATATAGAATGTACTCTACAATATACCACCTGTTTATTCAATATTGAGCTGAATACAGACACCATTAACAGTATAAACAACAGACACTAATATAAAAAGTTTCATTTATAAAAACTGTGATGTATTGTTTTTATACATTTACTTAAAACAGGTGAGTCCTGACCATCATCCACCAACTGAGAGTTATGCATACTGAGCACATGGTAGGTGGTTCGTGTATAAGTTGTTGTTTTTTATATATCAAAGTATTCATTCCTCTTAAATAATAGAGAGATCATTTAAAATCTTACTTCTAAGTAGACAGTAGGTGTTCTCTATACACATTATTTCCAAGTCAGCAAAATTTTAGTCCTCTAATCTTCAACCTCAATAACATAGCAGATACTAAAAAGTATGAATAAATAGAAGTGGCAAATGCTAATGGCTCATGCTTGTAATCCTAGCTACTCAGGAGGCTGAGATCTGAGGATCACAGTTAAAGGCCATAACAGTCAGGAAAATCTGTGAGATGCTTTGTTCCAATTAAGCAGCAAAAAGCTAGGAGTAGAACTGTGACTCAAGTGGCAGAGTGCTAGTCTTGAAATAAAAAGCTCACGGATAGCAGCCTGGCTCTGAGTTTAAGCCCCAGAACTGACAACAACAACAAAAATAGTAAATAAAATTAACTTTGAAATCACAATAAAAAGTAAAAAGAAAAATGTTACAGGGATAATATGTTTTCTATTATACTCTAAAATAACATTTAATAGAGAGATATAAATTTTAACTTCCTGTTTTTAGGAGTGTCCTTTGTTATTAACTTATTTCCTTCTTAGCTTATTTATAATACATCATCAGAAATTATGTATCTTTTCTCATACTGTAGTTCAATGTTTCAAACTAATTTTTCTTTAAGTAAAATATGAAGTATATATTATTTTAAAATTTAGTTGATTTGATAGTTGTACTCAAGACTGCATTTACTTAAATTTTTTTCTTTGTGGCTAAAAAGTTAAATCCTGATTTTAAAAAAACGTTTCTGTTTGAATATGTTTATAAGTCTAACATGCTTCATGGAGCTCTACAAAACCACCAAAACCACAGTTGAGTCATCAGCAGTACAGCCAGGAGATGTTATCAGGCTCAATTACGTCAATGAGGTTTTATTTCATTGTTCCCTATGTAGCCAAAAAGAAAAACATATATGTGCCCTCAAATCAAACTTACACAATGGTTACATTTATGTGAATTGCAAAAGAATACTTACTGTGGCACACATTCTGAATTAACATTACAACAGTCCATACAGTATTCTACTTCTATTAGCCTATTCTATTTCTTAATAACATTTTACTTGAGCTTCAGGGACAAATCTATGTTAGTGAAACTGATTTTCAGTTCTCGCAATTTTTTCTATTTCTATGACTTCCATTTGAGGCCCAGTGAAGACAATGATTTAACCTGTGAACATCATCAAACCATTTAATTACTGAATATCAATCAAAAATATAAAAGGATAATCAAAATTAAATTAATAAAAAAAACCTGCACTTAAGAGTCTAAAGTGCAAAGAAGAAATACAATTCAGAAATACTGAGCAGGTGTATCTGAGGCTTATGGATAGAAAAGGGGAACATTTGTAATATATGGAAACTAATCAAATTTAACTATTTTTACTAAAATAATATGATGGTCATGGTGAACTTGACTACATGCTATGTGTACTAGCAATATGTCAAGCACTTAATATCCTTTACTCTATACCCGGATTTTCTTACTATTCTCTGCTTTATTTCTCTATTGTACTGATGAAAAAGAAAAGATCAGTTGGCCAAGGACACATGACTAGTAAGTGACAAAGACAAAACTTAAATCTAGATCTGCCTAATTCCAAAGCTTTAGGGATCATTAGCCATTATGTAACAGCATTTTATTAACTAAACATTGCTATATGCTAGCAATGTAACAGGTGCTTGGAAGAGTATGTAAAGTCACAGCATCTTTGCATACAGCCCCATTTTACATATGCAGAAGATGACACTTAGCAGTTGTACTCCCACAACAATTCTTTCCCCTTCTCTGTACATAGGAAAACTGAACCCTATATTCTGCATCAACTGGGAAACTGCAT